>NC_141160.1:14320000-15570000 GCF_053477565.2 Lygodium microphyllum
CGGGAGGTTGGTCTAGTAATATTTCAAACGGAAATATTACACAAAATTTGTGTGATTGAACCCACCATAGATTTAGTCTTAATTTTTTAGGATCAAATTCCAAAAAAGTGGTTCGTTTGTTGCAAGACAAGATTTTACCACATGGCCAAATTATAGAAAGTAAGGAATTCTAAGTAGCAACTAGCCTTTCCCTTTGGAAGTAAGCAAGGGTTGATAATATAAGAAAGCATTTGACCAAATGGCAAAATGTCATTTTTGTAGTAAAATGAACAAAGTGCTTGATTGGTTGTAAGATATTGTGATACTACAGGAGTCCTTATTTTGGCCAAGAGATAGCTTAAGGAGAAGATTTGGCAACATGGAAAAATCTCATAGTATATTGGAAAAATAAACATAAATTACTTTCTTATATTATAAGAAAAGATTTGACCTCATGGCCAAATCTCAGATTGTATTGAATAAAATAACAAAAAGTACTTCTTATATTGCAAGAAATTTTTTGACCATATGGTCTAATCTATAAATTGATGAAAGATCATGATATGTGTTGTTAGAAAATCAAATTACATCCTATGGCAAAATCATATTGAGTATTTGTAAGTATTGTATAGCCATATGCTTATTACAAAATTATAAACAGTGTAACCATAAAATCTGATGGTAATGCTTTTACTATGAAAATACAGTATAATGGAAAGTTATATATAGTAAATTATAATACAATGTATAAGAACTTAATAAAATGCTCTAATATTACAGAATGATACAATAAATATAAGGGTAGGTTTAGCCTTGAGGCAAAATCTTGAGGTATATAGCATTAGAGAATAGAAAGAAAGGCTAGTATTTTGAAAGCACTCATCATTGATAAAAGCATTGCACAAACCATTTATTCCATATTCACATCTAAGAGACTTTTTTCAACATTACACAAATCATATACTTCATACTCACAACAAAAAGAGTATTTTCAACAGTGCAAGAAGTCATGTTTTCAATATTGACGTAGAGTGAAGCTATCACTTGCAAGGTAGTGGTTGGACAACAAAAAACACAAGCACTCCAGGAGATCAATCAAGCAATCAAGAAGAAGAATAAGATATTGAATTCTCAAGGGTGAGTGCCTAATCTCATTGCTACAGAAATACATATACAGAAATACATATTGCATTTAGTTTTCATACATGATTCTTATTTAGAAAATGCTTTTGGTGTTTGATCTTAATATTATTCAATACCAATCATACAAAAGAGTAGTAGTGTGATCTGTAGTAATTGTATGGATTGAAATGGTCATAATCAATGTAGTTTAACTATCCCCTTCTTTTTGTATGATCTTTCCATTAATACTTTCTATTAATACTTTTTGGATTGATATGGTCAAATCTATCCCCTTCTTTCTGTACGATGTTTCCATTAATACTTTCTATTATGGAAGTTGGACTCATTCTATCTAATGTTTAAGTACTTTTTTGTTTCAATGAAATTTGATTCTTCATTATATTTAGCAATTTCATCACTATTTTCTTCTTTCTGAGAGGTGATAACATACAAATGATAAAATCTCCATTTTCTCACTTGTACAGGTATCATGAATAACGAATTTTATTTTGGAGAAACTGTGAATTTGCTAGTTGATCATGAGATTGTTGCACTTGGTAGAGTGCATGCAATACATCCAAATGAGACATGTCATGGAGAAACACTTGAAGATGGATATATTTCAGTGGCTATTGATAAATGTTTAAATGTAGTAGCGTATTTGCCATTCCCAACAATTGATGCAACGAAGGTTCATGAAGCTGTAGGTGGTTTTGTAAAATGGGGAAAGAAAGATGTGGTGGTTGTTTCAAACTCAATAACAAATCATGACAGAGGAGATGATTACAAATCAGACCATGTCCTACCTTCTGAGGATATTGATGTGCTTAGCATTCGTGAAAGTTGGAGAGAACGTAGAGTGATGCTATGGACAGAAGGCAACACTGTGTGTGTTGGGATAGGGGTTATATTATTGGCTTTTCCATATGATGTGATAAACTTTGAATTGCTAGGAGAAGAGGATGTTGGTGTGGTGGTAGATAAAGCCCTTGATCAAACCACAGGAACATACATAGATGACAACCTCCACTGTGTCACTTTGAAAAGATGGCCTATTAAACAAATCACCTTTGATGATGGAACATCACTGCTACAACAACAATCATACATGCAATTTGTCTCTACAAATACTTGTGCCAAAAACATGGAAGATACCAATGAAGATTATGTTTTTGCAAAAAATCAATTTTTATTCAGAAGAGATCATATTGTATGGTCAATAGAAAGCCTCGAATTATTTCCCCTAAAGGTGCAAACTTGAGGACTTCTATGGACTCCATTTCACAGGTTTCCATGATTGATTGTTGCCAAGAAAAGTGTTGTCAGTTTGCTGATAGAGAAGCAATGCAACAATTACGTAAATACTTTTAGGGATTGCAATTTGAAGACCGCACAAACTATGTTTATGACAAGTTTGAATCATCATGCAGGATTGATTACTTGGGAACAAGGAAGTACAGCTTTATCTTCAATGGACAAGTGGCATGTGGAAGGGCATGGTATGAGATTCATGGAATCCCAAAGACATCTTTTTACAGGTACAAAACACAATTTGAGCATGGCGTAAGGAGGACAATGCATGGACACAAGGGGGTAATAAGAGCAGCTTGGGATCACACAGAGATGGGAAGAGCCATCCTTAGAGACTTTGTTAAGAAGAATGCAGAGCAAATGCCACACAAGAGTAGAACAATGCAAGATGGATCAAGGGAGACACAATTGGTCATCCCAGATGTTTATAAGCAGGTAGATATATGGGCAGAAGTAAATACAACACTGAGTGGTATTGGATGTAAGCAAATGTCCTTGTCCACCCTTAATCATGTTTGGAACACAGAGTTCAAGCATGTACCCTTAGCAAAGACAAGTGAGTTCTCCAAATGTAGTATTTGCTCAGAGATCAAAGAGCAACTTGCAGCAACAAAGTGTCTTCAAGAGCGAAATGTGCTTCTAAAGAAGCGTCAATGTCACATGCTACAACAATAAAGTTGTCGGAACATATATTACAGTTGGCGCTTGGCCTCAACATTAGATCCAGATAAAAACTTGTGCATCATACATGATAAAATGGACCTCAGCAAAAGACAGCTATCCCTAGGTTAAGGCTTCGATCAAAAGAGACTGAAAGATCTACTCAACTACCAATTTCCTTAACTGGCATGATTACACATGGACATGGAGAAGGTAGATATGGACATTTCTCACTTGATCTATGGCCTCATGATCCTAACTTCACGATTGCCTCATTGTCATTGTGCTTTAGGAACTTAGAGCGACTACATAGGCATGCAAATGGTGATCTACAAGTAGATGGAATGCCAAGATCAACCTCTGTGCTACTAAATGCCCTCAACTCGAAAAAAGCACTAGACCACCATCAAGGTGTTGCACAAAATAAATCATGCATGGAAGATAATACACCACATGATGACCATCATCATTTCAAACGATTTCCAGAGAACTTACTTCTACAACTTGATAATTGTGGGTCAGAAAACAAAAATCGCTATCTCTTTGCATATCTATCATTGCTTGTTGCACGAGGAACATTCAAGATGATCTAGCTTGGGTTTCTCATGGTGGGTCATACACATGAAGACATCGATGCAATGTTTAACAAATTTTCAGAGAAGCTAAGGACGAGCATGACCTTCACTTTTCCTCATCTTATGCAACATTTTCAATCATGCCAAATGACTAGTCCTACACCTTTCTTATTGACACATGTGCCTGACTTTAAGAGATACATTGAGGGATACTTGTGTGATTCGAAAGATACACTTGTTGGTCACTCAAAACCTCTTCAATTTCGGTTTTATATGCAAGGAGATACACCTGTCATGCAATACAAGATGCATCCAAAATCCCCAGACTGGTTACCAAGAGAAGGTGGCATTGAATTATGAAAGAGAGACCTTGCAGGAAAGCCTACTCTTCCAAAGGGTGTTCCAATGTTGCTGCCCATGTTTGAGTACGTTAAGGATCATCAAGAAGTAGTAAGTGGAGTTAAAGATTATCTGAAGTATTGGGAAAGATGGTCAAATGTACAAGGACCTGAAGCAGAATTCACAAAGTTTATAACACCAGTGATTGATTATTGGAAACATATAATCTACGCTCTTCAAACTCCAAATGTCCAAGAAGATTTATTTTTCATAGATTTTTGGCCAAGAACACAAAGTGATGTAACCAATATAGATGTAGATAATGCAGATGACTTCATTGGATTGGAAGAGTTGAATGATCACTATTGTGGTCCTTTGAGCAAACGACCCAAACATGCATTTGAACCAATGCTTGATGTTAAGAAAGATGACTTTGTGCTTGTTAGACCTTCAGATCCAATATATCCAATATGGCTTGGTGTTGCACAAACTAAGGTCGATACAAATAGACATTCCAAAAACTTCAACAAGGTATGTATACAATACTGGGCACCAGTTTGTAGTCGTTAAAATGCTACAGATGCAGAGGTGTATTTTAATTGTTGGGATAAATATTGGATGTGCAACAAAAAAGATCCTGAACAATGGGAAACAATAGATAGCATTGTCTTCTCTTGGATGAAAAAAGGTACAAAATCTCCCAAAAAAATCAAAATTCCCCCAAAGGTTGTATTGAAGGCTAAAGAAAGTCTACATGAATCCATCGACTGAAGATTTTCCTTGAATATTTCAAGGATATTAAAACTAAGGTGCTTATTAACACCACCTTTTTGAGTTTTTTTCAATCTCTTGGAAACAACCATAAGCAGCAATATGTTTAATTGCACCAAGTTCCAAATTAATGAAATTCCCAAAATTCATGAAATCCATTTTGATTTGATTTTCCCATATTGATGGGAAATTCCCAAAATCCCGAATATGGAGTTCTATAGTGTATGGCTCGTAGTCCTTGTTAACTACACTATACCGCCACGGCTTTCCACCAAGAAAGGACACCTTTTGCTCAGCTTGCTTGTGCCTGGACGATACAAAGTCAAGAATATGGATGTCTACCTCTCTCCACTAATTGATGAGCTAAAAGAGTTGTGGGAGGGAATTGTAGTGGAGGACATGACCAAACATATTGGTAGGCGATCCGCAACTATAAGGGTAATTCTTATGTGGACCATGCATGACTTTCCAGGTTATGGAGAATGCTCTGGTAAAGCGTGTTTTCTTATTTTGCTAGTTTTCTTTGAGCGATGTTGGTATTATGACATGCCTCATTGTACATGTGTGTTCTGCAGGGCTAGTCACATTAGGTTACCATGCATGTCCTCTATGTGGACCAAGGTTGGATTCTCGTATGTCAAAATCTATGAAGAAGATGGTAGTTGAGGGACATTGGGCCTTTTTGCCAGAGGGTCATGTCATGAGAGAAGGATTTCTTGGTCGCACTCCTGCAAGAATGAACGCACTGAGTTGGTTTGATTGCATGATGGTGGACCAAGACTCGCTTCCTAGTGGAATGTGACGCTTCTCAATTTTCTATGAGCTGACTTATTGGAAAAAACTGAAGATTAACCACCTTTTAGATCCCATGCACATTTTTAAGAATGTGGGTAGCTTGCTATGGGACCACCTCACTGGGCAGCGAGACACACTAGGAGCGAGGATGGATTTGAAAGCAGTGGGAAAGATGGAACCATATTGGCCTGTAAGTGGCGTCGACGATCGAGTGCAATTGCCGCACGCTCCTTGGGTTTTGTCTGGCAATGAAGTGCAACGAGTAAAGGAAAACATCAAGTCCTTTCACATGCCAACTGGCCTAATGTGTTCTCTCAAGATAGCATTCACAAAGGATGACCAACTGACAGGACTCAAATCCCATGATTGGCATAAGATGTGTCAGGTATGTATGGTATGAGGCTGCGTATGGCATGATTCTACATATTAGATTTTAGAATCTCCGTTTGTTTATACACAATGTTAAGATCATGGTTTTCACAATTCGTATTGCCGATCGCAATCGCGGGGTCTCTGACATGGGAGGTACGGACAACCATTTACAAATTGTCCGAGTTGATTTAGTTTGTCTCCCAAAAAGAGATTCACACATCATCGATTGAATCCATGAAATGCATGGCAATAGAGACTGCTTGTCTTTTGGGGAAGTATCTTCCCACTAGTATGCTCATGATACAAACCCATCTTCTAGTGCATATTGTAGATGAATTGCAGGTTGCAGGTCCTGTCCATACTCGATGGATGTTTTTCCTTGAACGGTTCATGAAGACAAAGGGATTTGTGCAACAACGGGCTTGTCCTGAGGGTAGCATGGCTAAAGATTGGTTAGTGTCGGAGGCCTTGGTGTACATTTCTGAGTGGTTGTCGACTGTGGACCGGGACAAAGGCTTAATATGGTCAGTTAAGGAGGATGATCATCTGAATGGAGATGTCCTAGTGGAAAACAGAATAGAGAAGAAGATGGACGCATCCATGGAGTCCAAGGTGAACCGATTTTGTATGCTGCATAGCGCTACGATGGAGAAGTGGCTGCAACGGTATGAGGATGCTCACGCTGAGCGAGAGTCTGCAAGATCTGACTTTCGATGCGAGTATGCGGCAACGGCCCATTTAATATCCGAAGGGCTTAGAGGAGATGCCTCTACTCATGTCCACTAGATGGCTACATGAGGCCCTAACCAAAGCATCTCAACATGGAGAAATAGTTACTGAAGAAGAGTGAGACTCTCACATGGATGCAATCCCAAGGTATGAAATCCCAAGAAATTACAATCTATACTACAAATCACAACTAATATTCTTGTTCTTCTCCCAGTATAAGGTCCATAGTGCAGCGCGGTCACATGGATGACATTTCAGAGTAGAGCACATCGACAAGTTACGCTCGACAATGGACTATGGAGTGATGGCAATGTTTGAGCAGGAAAGCTGACGACATGCCACATATCCAAACCGTGTAGTTACAGAGATGGAGTATTTTGGATGTTTACAGAGTATCCTTGCAGTGGACTATCGAAGTTTCTCTATTACCATATTTGATGTGCAATGGTTCGAGGTTACTCTCGAAGGAGCAGGTGCAACTATTCGGCATTGGCCGAGTGGCTTTGTTGAGATTGACTCAACGAAGAAGTGGACCGATTTGAGTGATACATTTGTTTTGCCAAATCACTGTGAGCAGGTAAGCATCCCTAATACTTGATGCGCTTTAGCAATCTCAAAGTGGACTTTTATACTAATTGTAATATGGATCAGGTTGTTGTTTTCCCTAATCCACAACAACCTCAATGGTGGTATGTCATTCCCATGACATCTAGGAGTATCCCAGTGTTTGCTAGAACCCCCGTACCAATCGTAGAAGAGACACCTTTGATAGCGGCAATGACAGAAGGCATACAAGAAACTAGGATGAAATACCTGGAGGACCAAGACATCTCACCTATGGAGATAGAGGAAAGGTTTTTTGAAAATGAAGCAGAGTCCTCATTTTGCGGAGAATTTTTTATAGACCTTCCGGTGTATACTGAGCTATGTCAAGATGAGATTGTGGAACCCTAAACAAAAGTGACTCGATCAAAACGTTCCTCCCACTACATCATGTCCACTTTTTGCAAATTGGTTAGGACAGTTTGTATGTTTTTGGAGTATCATATTTTGTATTATCTAATTATTATTATTATTTTAAAATAAAGTCTTGCAAATTAAGTCTTAGTTTTATTATGTCTTGCAGTTCATTATCAGGTTGACTTATTTTTCCTTGTATGTGCAGGCTTAGGATTTGAGCACGGACGGCAGGATGAGCCGGGATTTTACAGATGACGACATCAACGCAATGCTAGCGCGTTTCTCACCAGAGAAGCTAGCATGGGTCAGAGATAGAGCCGATGCATAGCATCCCAATCCACCTCAGTACGATGGGCAGACTCTAGTCCGATGCGTCGGTCTCTAGTAAACGCACTCGTAGGTCTCGCTTTGCTTCAAAGTCACGTGGTCGAGGAGGTGGTAGCTCCTGTTGTGGGGATGCGGATGTAGTCTCCCCCACTCACACTGCCACCAGGGAGTCGATACCATCTTTCATTGGCAGTGGCGGGCAGACATCTATTGCTCCCACTCCTTCAAGCACCCCACCCATCACTCCCACTCCTTCACGCACCCTACCGATCACTCCCAGGGCCGACAAGAAGTACACGAAACCCACTCCTCCATGTATGTATTTTCGCATGAAGATTTTCGCAGTAGCACTTATCAATTCAAATTATGTTTGGCACATTTGTATTAATGTCCTGAAAGTACCCGTTTGCAAAATCTTGCAGGTTACTCATATCTCATAGATAAGGCCTCTGGCCATTTATACATGAATGATGATGGAAAAGCTGTCATCTCTAGGATGCATGAGTTCTGCCAACAAGTATTTCGACACAACATTATAGAAAAGTGGAAGGAGATCCCAGATGCTAGCAAGGAGTACATAATCGATACATTGTATCGAGAGTTCCCTCAACCCTCTAGCAATGATAGATTTTCGAGAGGGTGGATGATGATACGTATGCATGACTATCAGTCGCATAGGCGGTCTGATGCACGCGAAGCAGTCAAGTAGGGCAAATCAAAGCCAGAGTGGCTGGATACAGAGGATTGGAGTAATCTCCAGGATGAGGCGACATCCACTCCAAACAAGTGGAAGCAGCAGAAGGACGCAACAAAGGCGCGCTTGGATGCAGGATCGGTGCATCACCTTGGTAGCGGCAACCACGCAACATTTGTGATAGATTTTGTAAGTATTAATAGGGTAGAGTACTCTAATTTAATGACATCCATGTTGATGTATGTATTTGGAACATGAATCTCATGTACGTTTTGTTTCAATGTTTGTGTGCCACAGCAAGGTTTTATGAATCGCGACCCGACTGCACTGGAGGTGACATGTGGGGAGAAGCATGGTTTGAGTGCCCTGATCGAGAAGCTCTATGCTCGTGGAGGATCAGTAAGTAGTAATAAATATCATTCCTAATTTGAGAAATCTTTCATTATATGTCAGTTTGTATTTGGTACTCACAATTATATATGCATTTGCTGTTGCAGACTCCCTTCGATATACCACTACAGTGATATGAGTTTTTTGATGTGGATGAGTTGTAGAGAGTAGATTAGGCTACATAGGATTACTCCCCATCTTGTATTATGTATGGCATTATGGCCTCTATCCTCCATATGTAATAGCAAAGTATATATGATTTGGACTTCTATCTTGTAGCATGACTCCATATTTGCTTTGTCGCAGTAGCACTTCTCAATTTAAGTTCTGTTATTTTCTTTATCAATGAGTGCATAATTCTGTTAATTAATGTCATGAAAGTACTTGTTTGCAAAGTCTTGTAATTATTTGGGATCGATTGTCTAACTTCTTTGGCAGTAGGAATTGTCTCTTAGCCCTATGTGGCTCTAACTGTGGTGGCAAGGCTGTATCTGCAGCTCTGCCACAAAAAAATTTTATTCTCTGTAACCGTCGGTATCAGCATCGGAAAAGTATTCTGCAATCGTAGGTATTAGCGTCGAAAATTCATTGTAACCGTCGGTATTTTCGTCGGTATTAGCATCGCTAAATAGCAATGCAAATAGCGACAGTTTTCTAGCGACGCTAATACCGACGACGGAGACATTTTTTATATATAAAGAAAATGTCATTATAGCATGTTTATATTGTAGTGAACATGAAGGAGGGCCGACAGGAGGACCTTGCGTTAGAGACCACCGCTGATGAATGGAGTTCCAACGAGGATTGGTCATCTACAACAGAGGGTGAGTCTTCTAATGAGGAGGAAGAAAGCTATTTAGAAGTGGTGGGAATTACATTGAAAGGGCCTTCTAGTAGTGAAATTCTGTAGCAGCTTCCAAAGGTCGAGAAGGAGGGGTTAGAAAAAATATTGGCTAAGGATCTATCAGCTGAGGAGAAGGCAGCCTACATGAAAGTGGTGATAAAATACTCCACACTTTTTATTTCTGATTATGAACACATCACATGTGTGACGGTAGTACAACATTACATTAATCTAAAAGATGGAGCAAGGCTAGTGGTGTAGAGCCTACGGTGGTTGGGAGTAGTTCAACAAAATGCTCTACTCATTGAGGCGCATGAAGGCAGGCTTCATCTATCCAGTAGGGGACTCAGAGTGGGTTTCACCTATAGTGGTGATGCCCACGAAGAATGGAAAATGACAGATTTGTGTAGACTATAAGCCGCTAAATGCTGTCATCTATAGTGGTGACACCCAAGAAGAATGGCAAATGACAGATTTGTGTAGACTACAAGTCACTAACTGCTGCAACAAAGAGAGATCACTTCCCTCTTTACTTTTAGGATGAAATACTCAACGAAATGGCCGGGCATGAGAGATACACTGTTTGTGATGGGTATTCAGGTTATTTCCAAATTCAAACAGCTGAGGAGGATCACCTTCACCATGCTTTGGTGGTGTTTTGGTTACAAAGTAATGCCATTTGGATTAGCAAATGCCCTAGCTACCTTCCAACAATTCATGAATTATGTCTTCCAACCATATTTTGGTAAGTCCATTAGGGTCTTTATTGATGATTTTTGTATTTATAGTTCTAAGGCTCTACATCTAGGGAAGGTGGATGAAGGTTTCAATCACCTTGCACAAATGGGGGGCTAGCTAAACAATGAGAATGGTTGTATTGGTGAAAGTAGTGTAACTTCTTTAGGGCATGTCGTGACTAAGAGGGGCATTGAAGCATATCTAAACAAAATTAAGGCCCTATTGGCGGTTCCGTCACCATCTTCTATGAAGAAACTAACCTCTTTCATTTAGAAGGTGCGATATATGGGGCGGTTCATTCATCTCCTCTCCCAATTAGTGTTTCCACTGCAACAGTTGACCCACTCTGAGGAGCTCTTGTGGAGTAACGAAAGAGAAAGGTGCTTTTACAAGGTAAAGAAGGCTCTCAACACCCTTCCCATAATTTTATAGCCTTGCTAGGATCAAGAGTTTTTTGTCAACTTGAGTTTTGGGGAAGATGCTCTAGGGGCAGCACTAATACAAAAGGATGCTAAAACTAGCCTGATGAGGCCAGTTTACTTTTCTAGCAAAGTAATGACAGCATCAGAACGAGGGTACAAGATGGTGGAGGTGATGGTTTTGTCTTTAATGTTTGTTGTAAGTAAGTTCCATCCTTATATTCTCCCTAGGATATTCATAGTGATCATGACAGAAGATCATTTTCCCTATGCCTTACAACACATGGATGTTTCAGTTAGAATCGCTAAGTGGATGATACAACTCCAAGAGTTTGACTAGACCCTCAAGGTGGAGGACTCTACTCATGCCTGCCTAGCTGATTTTTTGACTCATAGATGCCATCAAAAGAAGGAAAAAGAGAAGGAAAATGTAAAGAGGAGACACCTTTGCTTGAGGACCTGCCACGGGTGAAGAATGCCCATGCCCTCTACTTTGATGGGGCCTACAAGCGTATTATAGACAGAGTGGCAGCAAGAATAGTGATATTCAGTCCCGAAGGTGATAAACTTTATGGAGAAGGTATTAGCCTAGAGAATTTCCATTCTAACAATGAGACAGAATATCAAGCCTTCCTTTTAGGTTTGAGGTGGTGTCTCTCACATGGTGTTACTCCAATTAATGTTTTTGGGGATTCTATGCTAATTGTTAAGCAAATGAAAGGAATTTGGGCTTGTAAAAATGATAACTTAGCCATGAAAATGAGAGAGTCCAAAACTCTCATGAGGAAGCTACAGAAAGCCCAAATCTATTTTGTGCCAAGGCACACAAATAGTGACACAAATGCTCTAGCAGGTGAAAAATTGAAAGAGGTAATGGTGGGTATCATTGCACTAAAGCTCCCCTTGTTTCAGGGTATGTTTCAACTACAAGATGTGCTTTATTTTCTTGAGCATGGTGAGGTACCTACACATATGAATAAGAGTGAGAAAAGGTGATTGGCTACTAAGGCCACTAAATACCCCTTGATAAATAATGTGTTGTATTGCAAAGGAAAGGATGCAATGCTTAGAAGGGTGCCAACAACCAAGGAGATTATGGATGTGATTAAGAGCTGCCACATGAGGGGGTTTTTGGTAGAAATGTTTCTCAAGAAATAACTAGCATAAAGATTCTCCAAGCTAGTTTTGTGTGGCCTAGTCTGCCTCAAGATGTGCAACATTGATGCCGCACTTGTGATGCTTGCCAAAAGGCTGGACCAAGGATGTTAGTACATGAGGAACAAAATCCCATAACTATATATGGCCCATTTAAGAAAAGGGAGATTGATGCAATAGAGCCACTCCCACGAACTCTGTGTGGTAAGAAATATATCATAATGGGTGTAGACTATATGACGAGGTGGGTTGAGGCTTCAAAAACTAGTAGGATCACAGCCCAAGAAGTGGGGAAATTTGTGTTTGAAAACATTTGTTGTAGGTTTGGTACACCTTTAGAAATTATCTCTGAGCGGGGTCTTGGTTTTAGGGCTAATCTAATGGGGTAGCTAATGGAAAGGCTAAAAATCAAGCGCAGGCATTCTACTCCCTATTACCACAATGTAATGGTTTGGTCAAAAAGGTGAATAGGCTAATTTGTAAGTTAATTACCAAGAAAGTACACATGCACCCCACGCACTGGGATAAAAATTTGAGTGTAGCTCTTTGGGCCTACAAGACTTCATTTAGAATCTCACTTGGCTATAATCAATTTCACCTCGTTTATGGCTAGGAGCCTTTGCTTGCTATAAAGGTGGAACTGGCCAGCTTACGTGTTTTAGTAGCTAGTCGAGAGAAGAATCAAGATAAGAAGATAGAGGAAAGGATATTGGATTTAGAGAGGTTGGATTTACACAAAGAAGCACCAATCCAACACTATTCTATGTAGGCTGAAGAGAGAAGGAAGACATTTAATAAGAAGATGGCTAGCAAGCACATAAAGGAAGGATCACTTGTACTACGGTATGATAACTTCTTTCATAACTGAAAGGATACTAAACTTGTGTTCAAGTGGGAAGGGCCATTCATGGTCATAAGCATATATCCAAGTGGCAGCTATAAGATAGGTGACATGGATGGGAGGGTTCACAAGTCAAGGGTAAATGGATGGCGACTCAAACCTTATTCTCAAAGATTTAGAGACACTTTAGAGCACTTATTCGACAAAGAGCAACCAATGAGAGGGTGCAGTCCTCCCTGCTCTATTGGACCATCATTAGCAAGCTGGAGGCATGAATGCCTCTAGCCTAAGGGGAGGGCTAATGATCCGAGTTTTTTACAAATCAAATTTCTACCACAAAATTTGCCCTATCAAGAACCTTACCCATAGCTTAAACCCTACATCTTATCACTTTGGGTTTACTCTTCAAGCACTAGGTATGCTACATTGCTTCTCGGTTATAGTAACTCTAGCAAGTGGGAAAACAAGTTTTTAGGAGGAATGTCAATGTAAAGGGTAAAAGGGATGGGTATCTTAGTGAAGATGAAAATGGATTACACCTAGGGGTTAAGTGAGTGCATAGATTCTTTTCAAAGGACTAACCTCCAACTACGCTTAGGTTCCACTTGCATCACCAATATTTGGGATCTATCACCATCATTAGAAGACACCTCACCCTTGTACACAAGTCAATGTCCACATCATGGTGTTATTTGGATTTTACACAAAAGCTTCCAAGCATGGACCCCCTCTATCATATGCTTATATGTATTTATATATATATATATATATATATATAAGGAATTAAAGTTAAAGTAGCATTTGGAAGCCATTTTTAGAAATTTTAATAAATCCCAAGGAAAATCAAATTTCAAGAAAATTATTGCATTGCTCAACCAGTTTTGATTTGGTCTATAAAGTTGTAGAAGAAACTTTTTTCACATTTTCCACCGATTTGAAGTTACAAAGGCGCAGACTGTTGGCTATAGGAAATTTTTTTCTCTTTTTCACCCTTATCACATCAACTTCTCATTTTATCCTTCTTATAAATATATTATAATAATGTTCTTTGGGCACCCACCTCTTGTAATCTAGCTCCCTTTCTCTAGCTTATCTTAATGGATGTGAGAATTACTTTTCTTAATGGATGTGAGAACTACTTTTCTTAATGGTGATTTAAAGGAGGAGATATACATGGAGCAACCAGAGGGATTTGTAATCAAACATAAGGAAAATCTTACTTGCAAACTTTGTTGGGCACTCTATGGTCTTAAACAATCTTCACGAGCATGGTATCAAAAGATTTATTTCTTCCTTTTACAAAACAACGTTTTATATCTTGTTCTTCAGACCCTAACTTATATGTTAGGCACTGTAATGATAGTTTTGTTATTCTTGCTCTATATGTGAATTATACCATACTTGTTTCTAACAATCTCAACTTCCTTCAATAATTAAAGAAGCTTTTATCTTCTGCGTTTGACATGGTTGATCTTAGAGACATACACTCATGTCTTGGTATTCAGATTCAATGCTATCGAGAAAAGGATGTTTTATTATTGCACCAAACAAAGTTCATTGAAAAAATCTCACTTTTGCAGAATGATGGACAATAAGCATTACATCAACCTTATGCTAATCTTGTTGGATGTCCTCAATTTTCTCACTTAAATTCTTGCCCCGACATTCTTTTTGTTATAAATTTTCTTGGACAGCATCTTAGTTCTCCATGCCTTAAATATTGGACTGAAACTAAACAAGTTTTGAAGTGTTTAAAAGGCACTAAAGATTTTGGGTTGGTTTATCATCGCCCACAAAACGCTGATTCTCTACATTCACTTCAACTTTTGGGTTATACAGATGTAGATTGAGCAAGCTCTCAATTATCTATGAGTTCTACAAGTGGAAATTGTTTCTTTATCAATGGTTGTCTTGTTTCTTGGACTAGCAAGAAACAATGTTATGTTGCTATTTCCACTACAGAAGTTGAATATGTAGCTGTATATTTAGTGGCGTGAGAGTTAGTATGGCTTCGACAAGTTCTATCAAATATTGGCCATCCTCCTGTCTCCAGCACACCACTTTGATGTGATAACCAAAGTGCTATTAGTCTTACTAAAGACTATGTTCAACATAACAAGTCTAAATATATTGCAATGCATTATCATTATGTTTGATATGAAGTAAAGAAAGGCACGATCATGATTGAACATTGTCTAAGTGATTAGATAACTACATACATATTCACCAAGGACTCAATGAAGCACGCTTCACTCTGCTGCTACGGTCAAAACTTTGAGTTGTCTCGACTTCAATATTTGGGAATTAATCTACTATGACATTATAGTGCCATTGTATATACTCCTTGTAGACACCATACACTTCACACATGCACATACACCTCAGACCTCTTGGTCATCTTTTTACATACATATTCAATTTTACTTCATATGCACGGATTCACTTTACATGCACACAATAATCCTTCTTGATCATGTTTGTATATATGTGTATAGAAGCTTAGGTTTTTCCCTTGTGCTACCTAAGGGGTTTTTCATCCGCAGCTAGAGACCTTTGTTTGAGTGGGGGTGTTGGAGCTATATATAGCTCACCTTATTTAGACTAGGTCTCACCTATATATATGTAGATTGTGATCTATATGATGTAGTAATTTATTTCATACTCTTGCTATTGCGTTGAGATTTTTAATAATTGAGGAACTCATTTCTTATGGGAGCAGGTCATCTCATACTCTAGCTATCCCATTGAGATTTTTAATAATTGATGAACTCATTTCTTAACTAACATTGTGAAACACCTCCTATCTAGATTTTTGATCCTACATCATAAGTCTAGTCCTTATACTATTCATAAGCAAATAGCCAATCAGAAGTAATTAATAAGATACTTGTTAATGTGCTTATGAAGACCATCTCACCTTCTCATTTGGATTGAGAGAATTAGCTCATAGTTACACTTTTGGCTTATGGTGCAACTTACAAGTTGGCTATGGGCTAAACACCCTTCAAGCTCACTTTACAAGACTAGCAGAGTTGTGCTCATTCAGTCCTTTATCCAAAGTCTCAGCATCATAATACAAGAACTCTAGGAGGGTTCTAACTCTTAGACTAAACACGTTGTGGAACTCAAACATCTGAATGAAGTATAATTACTCTTAACTCATGTCCTACTTGTTGAGAAATCTTGACAAAAGGTGTGGTTTGACAAACATAAAGGGGATCTGTTTAGAAAGATGCCTAGTACTATTGTACTCAATCGATACTAGAAATATAAACTTAAACTTCGAGGACTCAAATCCTAATATGTCCATGTCACTAGCAAGATAGATAAGGTGTCTTAGAAACCTTGGATGTTGGTGGCCACTTTAACGACAATTGCATCAAGTGCTACTATCCTCTAGGACACTACTTACACAGGCCACCAATGAGAGACCTTGACGTATCGATATGATTCATCATGAGAACTCATTAAACCTAGTATTTTAAAATAAAGTAATTCACAAAATGAAATAATCAATCTCCAACTAGCCTTCTTCCTAGAAGATTCAATATTAAAGCAACATGACTATCAATAATCTAAGCTTACCTCAACATTGGATTAATTGCAACTAACAATGTGACTGTTGATGTACTCATTGAAAAATGTGCTAATTTCAATACCCTTGCTTACTACTATTTGTAAGAATTGGGTCAACCATTACTACATCACAATAATGCCAAATTATACCCCTATAGAGGCCAACCATATTCTTTACTAGGAAAGTGCAAAGTACAATTAACAATATAGTCTAAAACCATTCTAATATTCTTTCCTAAGTAATGATCCCACGTACTATGAATCTACATAAGATCCATCATTGAGTGTCATAAACTAGATGCATCAAAAGAGTTGCTACATCATTTCAATGTTGGAAAGGACCCTAACCAAATATGTAATGAATGAAGCTGAGAGGAGAGAGGAGAAAGAGCTAAAGAGAGAGAAAGAGAATAAGAAGAAGAGAAAACAAGACTACAAGAGGAGAAAGAAAGACTTAAAAGAGGGGAGAAAGAAGGGGGAAGCCATGGAAGTTGAAGATGAATGTGAAGAGTATGTTCTTGATAATAACTGGTTGCCCTAATCTGGGACTCTTACACCTTATATACCCCAGTCAGTGCGACTAGTTGTCTAACCCCTAGTTTTCTATGTATCCCGCTAGTTACAATCTAGCCCCACTCTCAAGGTCTTTTCCCTAAAAAATGAAGAGAACTAGAGGGGAGTGAGGGGGGATTGGGGAGGGGTGCAGAGTACTACTTTGAGCCACATTACAATGAAAATGGGTGGGTAAAGAGACTAGGGACAACATGTTGTCCATGACCAACCTGCTGAGATAAAATTATCATAACTTTTGATAGACTGCTCCAAATGGGGCATGCCACATGTCAAAGTGGAGCTTATCAGCCTAGGTAGAATGCACCTGCTTGAGATTTGCGAAAGTACAAAACTGTTCCAAAATATTGTGTAGTCTATAGAGGCAAAGGGTTGTCAAACGGGGGCAGAACTAGCTAGTCTTTAGTCCATTGGGCCTCTTGGAGGTGAGAAAATTCATTGATAATAGTGGCTGGGCACCATGAGGCTTCTTCATGGGGTAGGCCTTGCCATTTGATGAGGTCGAGACCTTAAGTGCTTATCTCATTGCCTAATGATTGCCTTAGGGATATACTGAATGATGCCTTCTTCATCTATGGGGGCAAGTTCTTCCTCATAGTCCACTGAGGTGCCCATGAAGGGTTTCAGCTCGTTGACATGAAACACATTATGGATTTTGGTGGTAGTGGGAGCTCTAATTAGTAGGCCAAGTCATACACTCTCTTGAGGATTCGGTAGGGGCCATAGAAGCAGTGGGCCAGCTTGTTACTGCTGCCCTCTTTGAGAGTAGAGTAGCGGGACTTAGGCACTTTCAAGAGGACCAATTTCCCTTCGTGGAATTCCAAAAGCCTTCTTTTCTCATCAGCATAGAGTTTCATGTGTGAGTTTGTGCCTTTTGAAGATTCACTTTGCATTGCTGAAGTAGGGCTTGCATACAATTGTTGAGATATCGAGCTCCACTCGTGATATGCCAGGGTGACCGTTGTGCATTTATGTCATCGACTTGTTAGCTGTAGATGCGGTTGGTACACCGCCCATGAATAATAGCTAGATGACAGCTATCCTTATCTACTCTAGTTCGTGGCTCAGTTAGTATGCCACCTTAGTTAGGTGAGTTTGGTTTGAGACCCATATATAGGGTTCTTCTATTTCTTTTGTACTAGAGTTCTTTTTGGCTTACACAACTAAGAAAAGAAAAACTGTTTTCAGCCTCCACCATTGTGTGTATTCCCCCATTGTGCAAGCAAGAAGGCTACAAGTGAGACTTCTTCCTTCTCTCCCACAATCTCGACATGGTATCAGAGCCTTGTTTGTGGTAAGGAGCTCAAGAAAGCAAACCAAGTTTGCGGTGTTCTGGTAAGAGGACCAGTGTTGCTTTCATTTTTCTGTTTTGGGAGCAAGTCTCTGCAGACAGGTAGCACAGCCGGAAAGTGCAAGAGTGCATTGTCTCAGATTGAGATGCCCTTTGCGGTGTAGCAAGAGGGCAGTATATGCTGCGCGAGTGGACTTTAGCCCTTGGTTGCTCTGTTTTTTTAATTTGAGGCCATTTCGGGGCCTGTTTTGGAGGCAGAAGTTTTCTGCACACACTCAAGAAAAGGCCCAGTTTTATGCTGTGCGACGATTGTTCTACAGGTCGGTGAAAAGTTACTATAGAAATTGTATCGTTTGCCTATGCGCAGAGACATTGGGAGTTACAGAATCATCCTTGTTGTCTATTGATGCAAAATCATCACTAGAAAGTGACTGTGTGGTCAAATACCACTTTCGTGAGTTTTGCAGATTTGCCCTTGTGAGGCTGAAGCTGTGTTCTTTGCACTGACAGAATTTTTCGTAGTGTTCTATAATGGTGTCTGATTCTCTTTCACAGATTGTCACTGAAAAGCTTCACAAGAATAACTTCCATTGGGAGTTCGTTGCAGGAAATGAAGAAGAACCAGTTCTTCTTGATGTTCCCAATCAACAGCAAATGCAGGCATTTAAAGCATGGCATGAGAGAGCCACGAAAGTTATGTACTGGCTGTCTATCAGCATTTCAGACTCTACAATTGTGCATATTTAAGATACAAGTACGCCAAAGGAGACATGGGATACTTTGTCAAAAATGTATAGCACAAATATGCAAGCCAGGAAAATGCAGCTCAAGCAAGAGTTGCATAATGTGCAAAGAGAAAATATGAGCATCAATGACTACCACATGAAGGTGAAGAAGATTGCAGATACACTTGCTTCCATTGGGTCACCAGTGGAAGATGATGATTTAGTTTTTGTGACCTTGAATGGTCTAGGAAAGGATTATTCACAGTTCGGAACATCCATTTCCATCCGTGAAAGATTTCCTGATTTTGAGGAGTTGACTGCTCTTCTAAATTCTGAGGAGTAGAGAAATGGTGGTGCATCTTCTTCAGGAGGAACTTCAAAAGAAGCTCTCTTCTACTCAAATGCTGGAAGAGGTAGAGACAGAGGTAGAGGAGGCCGATTTGGAGGCCGTGGTAGAAATCAAAATATGTAGCAAACTCAAGAAAACCAGTCCTATGGAGGAGGACATGGTAACTCTAGAGGCAGGGGGAGCCAAAGAGGTCGTGGTGGATGGCAAAGAGGCCAAAATGCAAACAGCAATGTTGAATGCTACTATTGTGGTAAAATGGGTCATATGGCTAAAGACTGCTATAAAAAGCAGAATGAGATCATGAATGGAAAATTGCAACAAGGAAATTATGCATCTTCTAGTAGACAGGGTGATGACAGAAATGAGCATTTGTTTATGGTGCAGCACATGAACAATTCTATGACAAGTGCAGAAGAAAGCAACGATGTATGGTATGTTGACTCAGGTGCATCAAACCACATGACAGGTCATGCAGAATGGATGGAGGATGTAAGGAAAATGGAAAAACGAGGATTTGTGGAGACTGGTGATGATACTGCACATCCTATTGTGCAGATTGGAAATATTCCTTTGTTTATGCAGGATGGGAAAAAGAAATACCTGTCAGATGTATTTCATGTTTCGAATATCACCAAGAACCTGGTTTCTGTTGGTCAAATGGTTGAGCAGGGCTTGCAGGTCAGATTTAATTCCCATGGATGCTTTATTGAGGATATGAAAAATAAAGGTCGCTTGATAGCAAAAGGAAAGAAGAAGCGCAGAATGTTTACGTTGGATGCAGACATGTCTGAATTGAGTGAAGCAATGTTTGCACATGGGACCGATGTAGTTGCAGATATTGATATCTGGCATAAACGCATTGGTCATGTTAATGTACATCGACTTAAATCAATGCAAGCCCAAAATATTGTTGCAGGATTGCCTAAATTCAAGGTTGCAGAAATGCATAAGGTATGTGAAGCCTGCCAATTTGGAAAATAGGCAAGGAAACCATTTCCTAGACATGTTCAAGAGAGTAAGAAGCCATTGGAATTAATCCACTCTGATGTGTGGACTACTAAAGCTGCATCTCTTGGAGGCTATCATTATCTTGTCACTTTTATTGATGACTATAGCAGAAAAGTTTGGGTGTATTTTATGAAAAAGAAAAGTAAAGTTTTTGGGCATTTCAAAACTCTTAAAGCTGTGGTTGAAAAGGAAACACGCGTGCAAATAAAATCCTTAGGTCAGATGGAGGGGGAGAGTACCTCTCAAATGAGTTTGCAAGGTTCCTACAGGAGCATGGCATAAAGCAGCAATATTCACGCAGTCATACCCCACAACAAAATGGAATTGCAGAAAGGAAAAATAGGCATATTGGAGAGGTATCTTGTGCCATGCTCAAGGAAAAAGACTTGCTAGATTTTTACTGGGCTGAAGCAGTTGCTACAGCAATCTACATAATGAACATGATTCCCACTGTAGCAATACATGGGATGACACCAGAGGAGAGGTATACTGGTAGGAAACCAGATATTTCTCATTTGAAGATTTTTGGTTGCATTTCCTATATTCATGTGCCAGATGATTTGAGATCCAAGTTGGATCCAAAAGCTGAGGTCACTCTTATGTGGATGGTGAATCCAGTGGCTCAAAACAGAGCATTGATGATGAGTTGGGTATTCCTTCTATTGTTACACCTGGAGTAAGGAAGACTAGGGATGTTTTGAGAGTGCCTGGGAGTGAACGTACTTTACGCAGGTCTACCAGAGCTAGGTATCCTGTGGATAGGCTAAAATATGATGGATTTACAGCCATTCACTATGCATATATGGTCAAAGTGATACAGGAACCAGAACCCACTTCTTTTGAGCAAGCCATGGGAAAAGAAAAATGGGAGAAAGCCATGGATGAAGAAATAGATGCCTTGGAAGCAAATGCTACATGGAAATTAGTACCTTTGCCTAAAGGTAAGAATGCAATTGGTTGTAAGTGGGTTTATAAGGTGAAGCACAATACAGATGGTTCTATGAACATATACAAGGCAAGATTAGTAGTCAAGGGGTATGCACAAACATATGGCATTGATTATGAAGAAACATTCAGTCCAATTGCAAGGATGGCAACCGTAAGAGCAGTCATTGCTATGGCTGCATCAAAGGAATGGTCTTTACATCAGATGGATGTAAAGAATGCCTTCTTGCATGGTGATTTGCAAGAAGAGGTATATATGGAGCAACCACCAGGTTATGTGCATGCTGTTCATCCTAAGTTTGTTTGCAGGTTGAAGAAAGCATTGTATGGCTTGAAGCAAGCACCTAGAGCATGGTCTGACAAGATAGGAAAGTATATTGTTACTATTGGCTTTTAGATTTCCAAGGCAGATTTCTCACTTTATGTGACAAAAACGGAGAAAGGTATTCTGCCGCTTATCATTTATATTGATGATTTGATTATCACTGGTGATAGTGATGAAGATATCCTTCATGTGAAAATGCTATTGAAGCATAAGTTTGAGATGAAGGATTTGGGAGAGCTGCGTTATTTCTTGGGCATTGAGGTGATTAGATCACCAAGTGGGATATGGCTCTTGCAGAGGTAGTATGGATTGGACATGCTATCCAAATATGGGATGACAGGTTGTAAGCCTATTTCAGCTCCTTTGGAGCAGAATGTGAAGCTGAGCGTAGATGCAGGTGAGCTTCTCGAAGACCCTACTATGTACAGACGCATAGTAGGAAGTTTGATTTATATGACTATTACCAGGCCAGATTTGAGCTATGCTGTTGGATTGGTAAGTCAGTTTATGCAGGCTCCAAGGAAACCGCATTTGGATGTGGCAAGACACATACTCAGGTATGTGAAGTCCACATTGCAGTATGGACTACTTTATGAGACTGGGATTCAAATACAATTGCATGGATACATTGATGCTGATTGGGCTGGTAGTATTTCTGATAGACGATCTAACAGTAGATATGTGTTCTCTTTTGAGAGTGCTACAGTCACTTGGAGCAGCAAGAAACAGCTTATAGTTGCCTTGTCGAGCACAGAGGCTGAGTATAGGGGTGCAGCAATGGCTGCATGTGAGGTAGCTTGGTTGCATAAGCTACTTTATGATATGCATCAGCCTACAGATGGGCCAGTTATCATTTATTGTGACAACATGAGTAGTATACACTTGGCAAATAACCCAGTCTATCATGCTAGAACAAAGCACATTGAGATGCATTATCACTATGTGCGGGAGAGGGTTTTACTAGGTCTTATTGATCTAGTTTATGTTAGCACAGAGGATCAGGTAGCTGACATATTTACGAGAGCATTGGGTGCAGAGAAGCTACGCAAGTTCAAGGACCTGCTTGGTATGCAAGAATTGGGATTGAGCTCGAGGGGGAGTGTTGAGATATCGAGCTCCACTCGTGATATGCCAGGGTGACCATTGTGCATTTATGTCATCGACTTGTTAGCTGTAGATGCAGTTGGTACACCACCCATGAATAATAGCTAGATGATAACTACCCTTATCTACTCTAGTTTGTGGCTCAGTTAGTATGCCACCTTAGTTGATTGAGTTTGGTTTGAGACCCATATATAGGGTTCTTCTATTTCTTTTGTACTAGAGTTCTTTTTGGCTTACACAACTAAGAAAAGGAAAATTGTTTTTAGCCTCCATCTTTGTGTGTATTCCCCCATTGTGCAAGCTAGAAGGCTACAAGTGAGACTCCTTCCTTCTCTCCCACAACCTTGACAGTGATCCAACTCAGCTTGACTCTAAGGGTTTCTTTTATCATTGAATAAGATTGTAGAGAGGGCAACCTTATACCCATATAAGGCCTCAAAATGGGAAACTCCAATGCTTGACTAGGTGGAGTTATTATAGGCAAAATCGGCCAATTGGAGCCATGTATCCCAACTGTGTTGTACATCATGGAAAAAGTGTCTTAAATATGTCTCAACCCATTTGTTCACTCTTTTAGTCTAGCCATCAGTCTAAGGGTGGTATGTAGTGGATAGGGCGAGCTTGGTACCCATAGATGTGAAAACTCTCTGCCAAAAGTTTCTCATAGACTTAGCATCTCGATCATGTACTATGACTTGCGGTAAGCCATGCAACTTGAGGACATATTCCATAAATGAGTGGCCACCTAAGAGGCAGTGTATTGGATCTTAGTGGGGATAAAGTGGGTAGCTTTGGTGAGGCGATCAACTACCACATATATACTGTTCTACCCTTTCTTGGTCACGGGGAGGCCAATGATGAAGTCCCTTGTGATATGAGTCCATTTCCCTTCAAGAATAGGAAGGGGCTACAAGAGCCTAGCGGGTTTGAGTGTAATGTCATTGTTCTGTTGGCATGGGACACATTTGGTCACAAAGTCCTTGACATCCCTCCATAAGACTTTCCAATGAAACCTCTTGGCAATCATGCCATATGTTTTGAAAACACCAAAGTGACCAGTGGTGGAGGAAGAGTGCATCTCTTCCATGATGTTTTGTGTGAAGGGGGAACTGTGTGGGATAATGATCTTTCCATGGGACTAAATAAGGTCATGCTTGAGCTAAAATTGGGAGGTTTTAGCCATGTTCCCATGCTATAATTTCTAGAAGATGTGGCTAAAGTTATCATCTAGCAAATAAGATTCTTGAAGCTCTTCCATCCAATCACTATGCAACTTTGAAATAGAGGATACTTAGCATGCCCACCTCCGAGAGAGTGAATTAACCACTATATTATCTTTGCCCTCTGTATCAGAAATGTCAAAGTCATAGTTGTTTTAATGTTGCCACCCATCACCTTTACTTAGGAGTCAAAGTGGACTGAGTCAAGAAGTATTGGAGGACTTGACTACCATACAAATAGCGGTGCTATTTCTTGATAGCATGGAGGATGGCCGACATATCTTGGTCATACACATTCATTTTCATATCCTTATCATAAAATTTGTGACTCTCAAATGCAATCACATGATGCTATAGTAGCAATAATGCACCAATACCCCTGCCACTAGCATCACAATAAATGTTAAATAGCGTAGAGAAGCTAGGGAAGACAAGGATGGGGGTAGAAGTAAGCATGTCCTTTAACTGCTGGAAGCTATGATCAGCAATGATATCCCAAAAGAATGATTCCTTTTTTAATTGATCAGTCAGAGGTGCTCCAATAGTGGCATAGTGCTTAATGAAGCATCCATAGAATGAAGAGAGACCAAGGAAGCTAGATAATGAAGTGGTGGTGGATGGAGTGGGTCAGTCCCTAACACATTGATACTTCTTGGGGTCAACCTGCATGCCATTTTTTCTCACAATGTGTCCCAAGTACTTGACAGATGTCTGCATGAGGATACATTTGCTCTCCTTAGCAAAGAGTTGATGCCCTCTCAATATGTCAAACACCCTTCTTGTGACATGTACCAAGTGCTCCTTTTGGTAGCTTGTTGTAAATGAGGATGTCATCCAAGATAGATGAGCATAAGCTTGAACAGAAAGGGTTGAAGGATTTTGTTCATGAGGCTCTGAAATGTGGCGAAAGTGTTAGTCAACCCAAAATGCTTCACCAAAAAATGATAAAGCCCACAAGGTCATTTTGATCTCATGTCCCTCCCTCATATGAATTTGATGGTAGCCAGAGCATAAGTCAATCTTAGTGAAAACACATACCCCTTTCAACTCATCCAACATACAAGTCATCAATCTCTGGAATGGGATAGCGGTTCTTCACTATGATTTTTTTAAAGTCTCTGTAGTCGATGCACATGCAGAAAGAGCCATCTTTCTTCTTGACTAATAGGATAGGGGATGCATAAGGGGAAGAACTCGGTTCAATGAAACCTATCTCCAATAGCTCATTGACTTACTTTGCAACCTCTTCACATTCACACTTGGAGAGTCTATAAGGTGGCTTGTTTATTGGCTTGGAACGGATTCTAAATCAAGTGGGTAGTCCACTTGTCTCTAAGGGGGAAGGGCTCTAGGCATCTGAAATAGGTCATTGTACTCCTCATGTAGGGCGGCCTGCAAGGCTGAATCCTTAGATACTTCAAAGTTTTGACTTGAATTGTCTTATTCAATTACAATACAAAGATTTGTGAGCATTTCTTAAACTCCCATTTGAGTTGTTTTGCTATAATGAGATGAAAATCAGCATGATCTTCATGTCCCTCTAGGCAGATGAGTTGTCCATGCATCACAAACTCCATGTAGAGGTGAGAGAAGTCCATAGTAAAATTTCCCAATTGTTTTAGCCAATCAAAACCTAAGACAACATCAATGGGGCCCATATCTAGGGCAATTAGATCAACTAATGCCACATAATTTTCAGCCAAGAATAAGGAGACTGCGGGATATACATGTGTGATGATTTCTTCTCCATTTGCTACTTGGAACTTCAAGGGGTGGTGTAATTTTGTAGGGGTGCATTTCAACCGATCAATGGTTGATTTATTAACAAAATTGTGAGTGCTACCACTGTTTTGCAAGGATGAAGACATGCTTCCCATGGATACTACCTTGAATGCATAGAGGGTGCTGGGGCTTTGAGAACCCATCTAAGCGTCCAAGGAGATGGAGCAAAGGGAAGTCGTAGGCAAGTGGGATGGTCAAATCAAGTATCTGTGATGGACAACACCCTAGGTCTCCAGGTGATAGAATTGCTCGTGATCCACATCCTCAACATGGTCAGTGGGTAGGTCATCCTCATCATTGTGCCAATCTTCCATGGCATACATTCTATGGACCTTGACCTTAGTTGTTTTGTAAGGGCACTTGAAGGCATGGTCAGTAGTGTACTCATCCTCGCATTTAAAGCGTAGGCCTTTATCCTTCTGTTCCTTCACAACATCTAGAGAAATGAAATGTTGGCCACTGGAGCCATGGAAAGGTAATGCAGTGGACTATTTATTTTTATCATACTTACATTGACGATTAGAGCCAAATGCTTTCCCAAAAGTGCCTAGTTTTCTTTTAGCATGGAAGGTGGGGTAAGTGGGTATTTTGGGGCTAGTATTAGGCATATAAGTGCCTCAAAAACCACCTCCATATGGGGATAATCTTGAAGGGATACGAGGCTATCCAGAACCTTGTTGAAAATGTTCATTCTTACAAGGTAGGCTTTTGGGCCATGACGTTTGCCGATATGCTCAATTCCACCCCATAGATATACTTATGTAATTTAGCATCATCACTAATCCTCTCCACATACATGGTCAAGTTCATAAACGAATTTGTCTACTCATGTACAATGAGGTTATGTTAGTCAAGAGTGTACCATCGTCTTGCCAACTGCTCTTTTTCCACAAGGGACACAAACACTTGGACCATATGCATTTTAATTTTTTTCCAATTAATGACCTGATGATTCTCTCAATTGATATAGTACCACCAAGTGTGGGTAAATCCTTCCAAGTGGAGAAAAGCAAAGATAATTTTCTGATCATTAGTATGGGGGTAGATATTGCCCATTGTACTTAGTGAGGATAACCTTGTCACGTAGATCATGAGGGCCTTGTTGCCCATGAAACCCTTATTGTCCATACATCCCATGATGTCCATACATACCTTTCTACCCATATATACCATGTGGTGCACTTATCCCATGCTGCCCATCATAGACATGCTTCCCATGATTGCCATGTTGGCCATTAGTACCATACTGTCCATGACATGAGGCTGATTCGTATAGTTTGCATGGGGGCTCCTAGGGAGAGTGGGGGAGCTTCTACCAAGGGTGTAAGAGCGCAACAGGGGCTCATCATGCGCATGAGAGGGTGGGTTCACCAACCTCATAGGTGGAAGGGAGAATGCCTTTAGCTCCAAGAATGCGCTATGGACCATGCAATGGCTCCTGAGGTGGTGGACGTCTAGATTCATGCTTAGAGTCATTTACTTTCTCTTGAGATGAAGTTGTAGCTAGTTGAGCAACAAGAGTGGTGAGCTACTCCAAGATTTGATGAGTTTGCGAGTTTGAGAGGGCCATTTGTTCAATTTCTTTATCAAACTTGGACATCATTTGGCTATGGTTGGTGACCATGTCATTATGCCGGTCCATGTGACAAAGATTATGCTGACATAAGGTGTGGTTGAGCATACTATAGGAATCCGTGTCAGGCATTTCCTCTTGCATATCACCATGATAATCTTGTGCCAAGCTCGGTTCATCATTCATGGAGGTCCTAGAGTCTCTAATCTCCCTCTGGAGATCTTCATAGGCCTTGCTTTTGCCTTTTTGGCCAGCCATTTGGATGTAGTCCATAGGACTTGCTATCAGTAAATGGGGTGTAACTTTTGGTAGGAAACTCCAATTGGTGAGATTATTGATTCCTATCTAAGGGGAAAAATCCCTCTTCGAGATGCGCTATTAACTTTTGTGACAAAAGATGACTAGAATATTTTGCAATAGGATTTCTATGTCTGCCATGGAGTGGTCTGCACCTTGTCCACAATGACCCTTCAGCACAAAATAGGCATAACTTTTAGACCATAGCTTCGATATTGGGGATATTTTTTATTCAAACCACAGTGGACAACATCCCCTTTAAGATGAGCGATATGGTTTACTCCTAGGTGCAATATAGAGTTTTTTGTAATTGGATCTTTATGACTACCCTACTTAACTGTGACAAAAAACATTGTCTGTCCCTTAATGCAAAATCACTATATGAATAAGCCATATACTGAGAGGCTTGACCAACAACATGAATAGCATCCTGAGCATACTTATCACTATCCCAAGCATCATTGCATATCCATCTGCTCCGTCATCAATACATAAGTGAAGTTCATTGCCCTACATCTCTTTTGATTGCATGCACTTTAAGTATTATGCATGGGTGCCATTAGCACTAAAAGGGTGTCCAAGGGGGATCATTGAATCAAGGGGGGTGGTGATCATGGGAGAGTACATGCACCTGCATACAAGTATTAGACTCTGGATCACTGGGAGGTGGGCAAAGTTCCCCTCAGGCCGGGTTGTGGGCTAAATCAAGAGCTTGAACTGAGCTATAATGGTTGCCCACAGGTAGTGTACAACAGGGTCTTCATTATTTGGGAACTCAATGTTGGAGGAAGAAGTGCCAATCTTGCTGAAGCAGGGTTGAGCCACCATTGGCCCTAGGGGCCAGGAATGCCAAGGGAGTGGCTAGAAGCTGGAGTAGGAGGTAGAAGGAGAGTAGAGACAACAACGTAGTTTGTGCCACAAACTGTGGGCTACTACCTGGAGCTTACAGTAGGGTTTCCCTGGCCTCCAAGGTGTACAAAATGAAGATGAGGATGTGAGGGATTAGTTCTTGGTGGTGGTTGATGGCCTGGAGAAGACTGGAGCAAGCTTGGGAAGGTTATTGGAGCTGGCATCCATGGTAGCTTGCAAGAGAGGTGAGAGAAGGATGACTAAGGCAAAAAGTAAATTGATTTTTTCTCTCTTCTAATTCCTGGAACTCTAAAATTGGCCTCGAACCCCTAAAATTTGCATGAAAAGAAGTGACAACGTGCTAGTTTAGTCATTTTACCTCTAGTTATGCTTGAATCTCTAGCCATAGCTCCTATTGCTTACTTCAAAAAGTTGAGACTAACTGTAGTCCTTCTTGTTGTATCTCTACCTATAATCTGAGTAACTAGGGTTTTGAGGATATAAGAAATGAGAAATGTGAAAGAAGAAAATGACCAAAGCCTGATGCTCTGATACCACTTGTAATGAATGAAGCTGAGCGGAGAGAGGAGAAAGAGTTGAAGAGAGAGAAAGAGAACAAGAAGAAGAGAAAAGAAGACTAGAAGAGGAGAGAAAAAGATAGAAAAGAGGGGAGAAAGAAGGGGGAAGCCATGGAAGCTAAAGATTAAGGTGAAGACTATGATCTTGATAATAATTCATTTTCCTAATCTGGGACTCTTACACCTTATATACCCCAATCAATGTGATTGGGTGTCTAGCCCCTGGTTTATATGTTTCCCACTCGTTACAAAAGAGGAGCTCCACATCACTAATCTTTTCCATGGATCCTTCTTGCTCAACAATATTATATTCTACTTGTGCATTCTCATGGTTTAATATATAGACTTAGACATCCTTACCAAGCTAAGTATAATCCAAATTTCTACAACTAATCTATCAAGATGGCAATCTCAACACCTATGCTCAAGGAGTCCACCTATAAGAATTCATATATAAATAAATACCCTTTCTTAACATGCTATAAGGCCTTAAAATGACCCCTTTTACTTTAAAATATAAAGGAATATGTGGCGAAGGGGGGCAATGGGCATATGTTAAACTATTATAAAATATGTATGTACCTATGAGATTTACCATTTTTTGAAAATGTGTCTTTGAGAAAAACACTTGAATGAGTACCAAAATTCCTAAATGGGTATTCCAAGGGCTCTAGGCCATTGAAGCAAGGCCTTGGACATTATATTAGAAAAGCTAAATAATCAAGCTATTGCAATTTATCATAGAAGATTGTCAATCTCTCAAAGTATACCACAATTTTTTCTTTAAAAGCTATTTCCAAAATCATTAGATGATTTTTTTTAAAATACTAGAGAGGAAAAATGCCATATGGGTTTCTGGCTACATATGCCTAGTTATAGGGGATTTAGAGATAAACCCTTTGAAGTTCTTACCTCCTATTTACTCTCGCATGTAGGAGATGTAAAAGATTTGAATCTCCTCCTAGGATATAGAAAGAAATAGATTTTGAAATGCAAAGGCCTTATTAAGTGGGATGAAACCAAAGATTCCTCTATAAATAGAATCAGACCACCACGCTGAAGGATCTTAGAAAGTCAAGGGTTCCTTGAAACACATCTTTTGTGTTCTCTTTGTTTAGTTTATAACCATTCTAAAAATCTCCGGTTTGCATAAGAGTTTAAATATCTCTATTTTCTCTTTTGAATAACCATTTGTATGGTTTTTGCCAAAGATCATGTATAACATGATGTGGTTTTGCCTTTAAGCTTAAATTTATGCCAAGTTTGTCTATGGAACCATTGAAAGACCTATAATAAACTATTTGTTTTTACTCTTTCTACTCCATGTCTTGTGTGTCGATAGTATTTTGTTTTTGATTAATAATATGAGTCATTCATGCTTTGGGTTCACTAGATAGAAAGGCTTTCACATTTTTTGACGAAATATATAGCATGGTTGTATAAAATATACTACATAAATAAAAATAAAGAGAGTTAATTAAAAGCCTTATATGAGTTAGATAATGAAGAAACATGCCAGTGCTAACATATTACCATATAGTGAGTAAAGTGTTGATTACCCCAAGCTTTTATCACATTGGCTTTTTGAAAAGGTTTAGTTGGTCTTTGATGTCTTTGAGATCATCACCTTTCCAATCACTTTTATCATTATAATAAAAAATTCATTATCTAGTAATTTTCAAACTTTGGCTTTTTAGTTTTGAGCCTATGCATTATTAGCATGATCCTTAAGCACATTATATAGGGATTTCTATTGATTGTATTTAATGGTTGAGCATCCATTTCTAGAGTTTATATTACCAAGTTTTCCATGGAAGCCTAGGAACCTTCTAGCCTTCACTCCACTAATAATTAGCTTTTTGGAGACACAATTTCCATCCTTGTACTTTTTAGGATTTGATTCAATAACAACATTTAAATCTTCATACAAACTAATCGCAGATAAAAGTGTTTTGATCTTTGTTATAGTAACTTGTCTAACTGATAAGGGTTTTCACTTCCAAGAAAACCCTATGTAAATATGAATGAGATTTTTAATTATATTGCAAAGTGCATGAAGTATACATATATGAGCATGGACTAAAGAATATTTGAAAATGGATTGAAGTGTGGACCTTTGATATGCAGTCACTAGAGGCAAAAGCACATACCTCACCATGAAGCCACAAGAAGCATGGACAGGACAAGTGGAATGTACGTAGGGACATCTAGATTTTTCTCCTTTTCATACATTATACATAAACTTGAGTTCCTTCAAGTCACCAGCTATATGTCATTCAACCTTGTAGTTCCCAAATCCCTCAACAAAGAGCTCTTCTCCTTCTTGTTGGCTCTTAATCACATCAAGTATTGAAGTTTGATTTAAAAATCCAATACAATATATCAAAATCCTCCATGTCTACTTCAAAAGCTCCTAACAATAGATATTGTATTCAAATTGAACACTAAACAATATTGATTTACTACAATGACTTGATGAAAGTGCTCTATTCATCAAGGAAATGGAGACCCTTTCTAATTTTGTATACTTTAAAATCTCACTTTCATCAAGTTTAGTCACAAACCTAGCTACTCCTTATGCCTCTTTTAAATAAAAATCATAGAATCTAATCATCAAATGTTGTACAAAAGGCATGTCAAGAAAAATGTTATTAAGTTCATTGAAAAGAATCTCTTTCTTCTTGCTCTTAAAGCTATCCTTGGTGTGGAAAGGCTCACCTAAAACTTTCATCACTTTACCATTAACTTTTTAACTTAGTCTTTACCATAGATGGTCTTGGAAGCAAACATTTGCATAGCTGTCATATTTGATTACATTAGTGGGAAACCTTGTGTATATCATCTCCATTAATACTAATACTATCCAAAGTCTTTAGCACTATCTCAAAATCCAAAGAATGATGCTTAATGAAAAAATCCGAGAATTCTCTCTCTCTCTCTCTCTTTTAAATTTCTTCTTCTTAAGAATATTTTTGAGAACTACTAAAGGTGATAATAAAATTGATATGCTTTAAAGCATCTCTCTCCCTTACATTTTTCTTAAGAAGAGACCTAAATAAGATCAACATCACAAATCAAAAACTATTATAATGAAATTTATATTCAACACATTTCTTAAGTAAAAAGATATACCTTGGTTCTTGGATTGTTTTACTGCAACCACCTCCTGCTTATCTAAGATTCTTAATATTCTTGATAGTTCTTTGTCAATTTCAAAGGCCTAAAATAGTTTTTCTATTGGTATACTTTGATACATTTCTCCAATGAACAGACACTCCTATAGTTTTTGCAATAGCTCATCTCTATGTCTTTTTAATAAGTGATTCTCCAAGTTGCAACTCTAAAATAAATCACATCAAATAGCTACAAGTCTTTTTGAACATCTTCCCAACTGGAATTTTTATCATTAGTCATACATTCATTGCTACAAGACCTTCCATTGGGATTAACAATCATGTTGTAATCCTCTAATAATGATTGCCTCCCTCTCTTATCTATTTGCAAGCTAATCCTACCACTTGACTTTCCTTGCACATAAATTTGGGTCATAAACAACACTATGTGTATCTCATCTCCATCTAGACCATCTTCATCATTTATATACTTTTCTCAAGTTTGAGTACATCCTTGCTAAGTCACAAGTTACCTTCTCTTCTATTTTTCACATTAAATACACATTTGTGGTCCCATTGCCTCTAGCTATAATGGTTGATCTGGTCCAATATTTAATTCTTGAAACATAAGAAAACTTGGCTTACTAGTCCTAAGTAATCTCTAATATAAGCTTTCTTTATTAGCCAACCAAAACCCTATAATATTCTAGCTAATTCTCTCCTTTTGACTCACTCAATTTTTTTGGTATCAAATTTCCCCACCACATGCCCATATAGATTCATGAGGCCTTGCATTCTCCTAGCCAAATTCTTGAGTTTGATCTTTTGATTCTTCTCCCTTTTCACTGTCATTACCCTAGATATGACTAGATCTTGCTAGTTTGGTTGTTGATACTTCATTCTCCTCGTTGTTTTGATTATTATCTTCAAGGGGAGAAGGACATATATAAAAGTCAAACAATGAATGGATAAGCTCATTCTTGGTGTTGGTGCAAACTAGCTCTCTTCTTGTTCTTGTTTTTGCCTTTTTCTTGTGCATAAAAGAGGGAGAGAGGGAGTGAGTGAGAGAGTGACTGAGTGTGTGAGAGTGAGGGACCATGGAGAATCTCTTTTTCTCCTCCTTCTTCTATTCTCTTTTCTCATGTGCATGGCTATGGAGCTTTGAGCTTGGAGCTTGCTTGAGTGAGCGCCTTGAATCGTGGAGCCATCAAAGGATTCGAGGAAGAGGACTACACTCAAACATCTCCTCCATCTTGGATGGCACAACATCCTTATAATAGGACTTGAATCTTGCACTTCCTTGCCCTTGCCACTTTGCACGTGATTCTTGGCTTTATTATTGGGTTCTCCATTCTTTTTGTTAGTGACCTCTTCCTTCTTCCCATTCTTTTTTGGCCATGAGAATTTCCTGGATTCATATAGAAATTACATGCTTCAGGAAATTGGGAGAACTTTACTCCACACACAATTTCAATGCCCCTACCATCTTGGATCTCGTGAATCTCTGGTAGCACGTTACACCTATCCCACAACATGCAATGCCTTCATTCTCTTCTAGGATTATGAGGAAGAAATGAGACATAAATCACCTTTGCTAATGCAAAATAAATGGTTTTTAACTTCTCCTTCAACTATTTCATGAATAGTGGAAAATGATGTGCAAACTAGATGTTCGATGTGAGGAACACATCTTTTGATAGTAGATCAAGTTAAATAACATCACTCTCAAACATTGGTAGAGGCCAAGCTCTATAAGTACATTGCTAGAGGCCAACATTATGATCATTCCTAAGTCTTGTTTTTCAAAACTGTACATTTTAGGTCTCTTAGAAGTTTGTCTTTATGTCAAGAAGAACATCACTAATAATTCCTTTTCTTACCCTTGGAGTGGGTTGGATGATGATTTCCAAATACACTTGGTCCTTTGGTGATTATTGATATGTTTTGTTGAATATTTCATGAGTACTTTAATCTACCACCATGTCATGATCTTGGAACTATTGTGTTGCTAAAAACAAACAAGTACTAGAGCACTAGTACTAGTCACATGCATCAAAAGGATAATGGTATACTTCATATATATTGGGGGAGTAATAATGTATCTTTTCTATTTTCAATCAAAGCATTATTCTTTGAGCATTTGGAGGAAGAATCTAGCTATGAGGATCACAATAAGTGAAATATGCCAAAGAGAAAGATGGTGGATTGGATCTTCAAGTCAATGGAACCAATTGAAAATGTGTATGCTGACACCAATCAATACAATCCTATGGTACTATTTGTTGCCCAAGAGTAATGAATATCACAATCAAGAGGTCCATGATGCTAGAAAAGAATATTCCAATATCCTATGATCATACAAGGAACAAGTTTTATCTTTAGGTGAAAAGGAAGGTGCTGCCAAAAGAGAGGGAAATTAATATGAACACAAAAGAAATTAGGACACTTAATTTTAATGATTTATGTTTAAGCTTGCAAGGTATCTTCAATAATTAATGAGAATAGGAGTCCAAAAGACACATGCTAATTTGGCAACCCAAGAAAGGTAATGATTATGCCTCAAATCTTGTAAAGGTTAAAAATAAACAGAAGTTGGACCAAAAATCAACCAAACCCAACTTACTCAAGGGATGCCACAAACTAGCCTAACCATCAAACATGTATACGCTTCAGTGTAATGCCTTTTGTGTTGCATAGCAAGCTAGATATTTTTGAGATGCATTTTATCCCTCTTTATTGGACTTTTTTCTTCACTCCTCACAAATTTATATATGTGTTTTGTTTTGTATTTCCTATAAATGTACTTATTTTATGTAAATTTTATGTATTACTTCATAATATTGATATTGGGATCAAGCCTAGTTTTGTAGACAACTTGAATATATTACTCCAATTACCATGCATTTCTATTTGAAGTGAGAAGTGGTATCATTCTCAAAATCCTAGTTATGGAAATATTTATGAAATTTTGGGCTATCTCTCATACCTATCTCATAAATCCTTCATTTATGACTAGAAGGTAGATTTTTCCCTAACAGATGTGGTGAAAAACACTAAAAAAAGGGTGCATATAGGTGAGACAATTCAAGTTTTGGTATGGGATACTCAATGCATTAACATTATGGTAGTAAGACAGGTAGAATAATTTGGCCCAATATTATATCAACTCCTTGAGGACATGTGCCCAAGCTTGGTCCTATATGCAAGATATTTTCAACTATTCCTTCTGGGTCCCGACATAGAGCTTGGCCATATGCTCATGCTTTGACCCTATGGGCAAGATAGTGTCCCCTCTCCCTTTGAGATGTGTTTTAGCTTGGCCATGTGATCAAGCTGGATCTTCAACTTTCTCTTTGAGATCTCCCCTTAAGGTAGAGATTTTCCATGTGCTTAAGCTTGGCCGTAGGGGCATGTTAGTTTCCCCTTTCATGTCATGATGTCTTTGGGACAAAACTTGGCCAGGTGCTCAAGCTCATATGAACTCCATCAAAGCTTAAGCACATGGCTAAGCTCAAGCTTATATCAACTCCTTGAGGTAGAGGTTGTCCACATTCTCAAGCTTAGACATATAGACAAGATAATTTCAACTTTCCCTTCAGGGTCCCATTGACATAGAGCTTGGTTATGTGCTCAAGATTAGCAGTATATTGGGAAAGATAGTTTCCTCTCTCTCTCTTTGAGATAGAGCCTAGCCATGTTCTTTAAGCTCAATACTCAACTCTCTCTTTGAGATCGTGTTGAAGTAGAGATTGGCCATATTCTCACAAGCTTGACCCTATGGGCAAGTTAGTTTCCCCTTTCTCTTGAAGATATCTTTGGGACAGGGATTGGTCATGTGCTCAAGCTTATATGAACCCCATATCTCAAAGCTCTATCTTAAAGCATCAGCACATGGTCATGCTCAAGCTTATATCAACTACTTGAGATAGAGCTTGGCCATGTGCTCAACCTTAGACCTATAGGCAAGATATTTTCAACTCTCCCTTTGAGGTTCCATTGACATGTTGGAAAGATAAATTTCCCTCTCTTTGAGATGCCTTTGAGATAGAGCTTTGGTATGTGCTCAAGCTCAACCTGCACTCTCTTTTTGAGATCTCCTTAGGCAAAAGTGAAAGGGAGCGACGGATCGAATGTTGGACTCAAGAGCTATGGTGGGAGAGCAAGAGCAAGAAAGGGAGAGAATAGAACTGGAAACTCCAACAATGACAATGTGTGACCAGGCCTTCCTTTATTCAAACTGTCACTAAAAGAATAAAGAATAAAGTGACGGTGATGGGCGCCCGCCACCTGCAGTGTGCAGTGGCGGTGACTATCAGTGTAGTAATACACAGGCGGCTAGGTAGAGGCGCCTTTACCCCCAACAAACTCCCACTTAAAGGTGAATCTTCCCTAGTGAGGAGTGAAAAGAAAAAGAAAAAAGATAATATAACATGTACACATGTACAACAGGATGAGGAAAGACATCATCTCATCCCACGCCCATCAACCTCCTGAGGAAGGCAAAGTGCTCTGTAGAGAGGCTTTTCGTGAGTAGATCTGTAGGACTCTGGTCAGTCGAGATCTTGAAATAATCAACAGACTTGTCCTCAATGACCCCATATATGAAGTGATACCTCAGCTCAATGTGTTTTGTCTTCGCATGGAAGACTAGATTCTTGGCTAACTGAATAGCACTCATAGAATCCGAATGCAGTGTAGGGATAGCATCAATACCAAGGTCAGCAACTAAACGACCCAACCAAATGGCCTCCTGCAAGCCTTAGTGGCTACAATATACTTAGCCCTATAGTAGAAAGGGCCGCGCATTTCTACACCCTAGACATCCAAGAAACAGCACCTCCAGCATAGGTAAATACATAGCCGAAAGTGGACTTCCTACTATCTGCATGTCCTGCATAATCAAAGTCAGTGTACCCCACGACTCTTGTATCCTGGCTTCCATAGCATATGCACATATCTGTAGTGCCCTTCAGGTACCTCATGATACCCTTCACGGCATTCCAATGCTTCTTGCTAGAAGTAGCCATAAAGCGTGCCATAACACCAACTGCAAAGGTAATATCTGGACAAGTGGCTATCATGGCATACATAAGACTGCCCACTACGGATGCATAGGGAATCTTGGCCATCTCGGCCCTCTGCTCATCTTTCTTCGGACAATCAATCTGTGATACCTTCACATAAGAAGGCAATGGATAGCCAATAGGCTTTACGCCTTGCATGTGGAAGTGCTCAAGGACTTTATGAATGTACTCCCTCTGTGACAAGTAGAGGAGTCCCTGATGCATGTCCTGTCTAATGTGCATACCAAGTATGTGAGCGGCCTATCCCAGAACTTTCATCTCAAAGCTCTTCTTGAGTTGAGCCTTAAAAGCATCTAGCTCATCATGAGCTTTCCCTGCTATTAACAAATCATCCACATAGAGTACCAAAATCAATAAAGAACCATCACGGGCTTTCTTCATGTAAAGACATGGATCCATAGCACTCCGGCTGTAGCCCTGCGACTGCATAAAGGCATCAAACTTATGATACCACTCCCTAGGTGCCTCTTTCAAGCCATAAAGACTTTTCTTCAATTTTCACACTAGGTGCTGCCTGCTAGGTTCTACAAAGCCCTTAGGCTGCTCCATATAAATCTCATCATGAAAGTCCCCATGTAAGAAAGCCGTCTTGACATCCATCTGGTATAAATCCAAGTCAAGCTGAGCAACAATAGCCAAGACTAAGCTCAGGGTGGTCATCTTAACCACAGGAGAATATTCCTCGTCAAAGCCCACACCATGCTCCTACTTAAAACCCTTTGCTACCAATCTAGCCTTGTATGCCGGCTTGGGGTGTCCAGGGGTACTTTTTAGCTTGTACACCCACTTGCATGGCAAAGCGTTCTTGCCCATAGGCAAGGAAACCAAATCCCAAGTTTCATTTTTATGCAGGGAGTTTATCTCAGACTACATAGCCCTCTCCCAGGAGTGACTATCACCCCTGCGCATAGCCTCATCATAGGTGAAAGGCTCTCCTGTATCTGTAACCAAGACATAATTCATCGAGGGTTGAAATCTATCAGGCGGACGTCTGTCTCTAGTAGACCGTCTCACGGTAGGCTCTGCTGCCTGCCCAGCTGCCTGTCCAACACCCTGACCATGAGCATCTACTGCAGTTGTAGGCTGTCCAAATAGCTGTGTAGGAGCTCTCGGCTCCTCTTGAAATATGACCGTGTGGATCTCAACAACTCTCTCAGGCTGCCTATGAATTTTGTCTTCATGGAAAAATACATCATGACTGCGGATGATGTTTCACGCCTACGGATTCCATAGATGATAACCCATCTCACTTGCATCCCCATAACCAAGGAAAATGCATTTGACACTCTTGGGATCCAGCTTACTTCTCTTGTCTTTGGGCACATGGCAAAATGCCTCACATCCAAAGATATGGAGATGCGCATAAGAGGGAGGTTTTCTAGTCCATACCTCCTTTGCAACCTAGAAATCCAAACCACTAGAGAGTGATTTGTTTATGACATGCACAACTGTACTAACTGCCTCAGTCCAAAAGCTCTGTGGTAGGCCTGCATGGCTAAGCATATTGTGTACACGCTCCTGGATGGTTCTATTCATCCGCTCAGCCAAACCATTCTGGGGGGGTGTAGGGGGCGGTCAACTGATGCTTAATACCCCTCTCATCACATAGGTGCTCAAAAGCATGTGAGACATACTCACCCTCATTATCTGTCTTTAGGCATTTTAGCCTATACCCAGACTGGTTCTCAACCAATGCAAGCCATCTCTGAAACACAGCCAAGACATCGGATTTCAGCTTAATGGGATAAGCCCAAACTTTCCGTGAAAAATCATCTAGGAACGTAACAAAACACTTTGCACCACTGATAGAGTGATAAGGCATGGGCCCACTGACATCCAAATGTACCAATGCCAAGGGCTCACTCATGTATGGCCTACATGACTTCTTATGAGTAGACCTAGTCTGCTTGCCATAAAGACAATGCTCACATGTAATATCGCCGAGGCCAAACAGATAAGGGTAATTTTTTTTAAATTATCCCCTCCTCCTCCAGCCAACAGTCGTGCTGGAGGAGAGGGAGGGGATACGCGATGACAGAGCACCACGCTGGAGCTCATGGAGGGGGTGAAGGCATGTGTGATGCCGCGTGGGGGAGGGGGGATCCCCTCCCCTCACCTATATAGCCTGTACCATGGGAGAGAGGCGGGAGGGTGCACGCTATGAATTGAGGAGGAAGAGATCATAAGGAGTCTGCACTACCGCCACCGTTGAAGGGGAGGAGAGAGTCATAGCTACCGCAACAGCGCCGCCATCATAGGGGAGCATGCCTTGCCGCCATCGAACCACCTCCTGTCGCCCTTATTCGACTTTTTCTCCCCTGCACGTGGGTTCTCCACGATTGGTACAAACTTTTGGAAGCTTCTTGAAGCTTCCAAGGGGGCTTCCTAAGCCCCCTTTCATATTATATCCCCCCCCGGATCCAAAGCCTCCACTTCTCGTAGCTTCATTAAGCCTTCCTGTTGAAGGTTTTTATAACCTCTTTTCCACTCCTGGGGATTTAAACCCCATTCCCGTGGGTTTCTCCCCCCCGCCCCCCCCCTCCACGGAAATATCCCTTTTTAAGGTCTTTTATACCCTTTGCCCTTTTTCAATCCGCTAAAAACCAGTTAGTACCTTTTTTCCCGTAGAGTCCTATCCGAGGCCTTTAAAAGCCTTGTCAAGCCTTTTTTTTTTCCTTGGATTTCCTACAATCTCCCGATTAGCCCGAGTGCTAAAACCCTTCCCATGTAGACAATTTGCACCCTAGAGCTTCTACGAAAGGAATGAAAAATTAATAAGTTCCATTTTTAAGGTTCGATTCTGAAAGACGATGGAATCAAAAAAAGAAGTTTCGCATGCAAAGGAGACGGCCAACATCATAAATCTGTGTCTAAGGCAGAAAGGCCAAATTTGCGATGGCTCCTAAGAAAGCACAAGGCAGAACCGCAGGAGGATCGTCTCCTAACATCCATGTGGACATTTCACCACAAGTCTAGGTTTTTCTTCCTAGTTTTGATTTACGTTGTTATAATTCAATCATGATGGACAACGAGAAGATCGTTTCAAAGGATACAATCAGAAAAAGGGTGCTGACCTAGAGTTTAAGTTATAAATGATCCCGATTTACAATGTTTTAGGGGAATGGAATGGGACTATGCCTTATGGCAGAGAGGTTGAGCTTCGCATCCCTCTCATTTCCCATTCTCCTTGAACCAAGTGCAGCGTGAATCCGCTTTGGACCTGGCGTTTCTGCATAAAGTAGTTCGCTAGGGTTCGACACTAGTTGTCATTTAGGAATGACCAATAGGAAAAACCGTGATTCAGGTCGGTCCTAAGTAGGAATGGCCAGAATACTTCTACTACGTGGTGGACGCGGAAAGTCCTAGATCGCAAACCCCGTAACATTCCATGGGAGTGCCGGGCGGAGCTTTCTAGACATCCTTTCCGATGGACTGCTAAGATGTGTTCTGAAGACAACAGGCGGTGGGCATGTTACAGTTGGTATCAGAGCCAACCAACAACGGATTTATTTTTATGAAATCTTAATAAGATGAAGTGAAGCAAATATTGTTGTTCCAAATATTTCCTTACTCTCGATGATGTCTTGCAGAATTGCGAAGCATGGAACAGGTTCCTAGTGTTCCGCGTCATGTTTATAACTGCGATGCATTCCCCGGATTATCAACAAAGGGTTGGAATGATGAACATCCTAGGCGTATTTATAATCCATCGCCTTTGTACATGGAACGAAGATGGATGGGTGCCTTAGGAATCTACTAGATAGCTGCCCATCAGTTTGCATACCTTCAAACCAACCTAAAGAGGATCAAGTGGTTGGAAGACCTGAAAGTCGTGAAGCTGTTCATTTTTGTGGAGGCTCACATAAATTCAACTTTCATATTTGAGGTTGGAGGGTTGAGCTGAACTCATATGTATATGAGGAAGTGACCCTGTAATCCCCGTCGGGACAAGATCAAGGTATTGGGGCGCCATGAAAAGAATGGGTTCCAAAGGAAAGGATACCCTGATCTTCCAATGACATACCGATTCCTAAAGATCCATGACCCGAAACCATACTATTATCGAGTTCTTATAGATAAATATAATACAACATTATTCTCCCCAAACTAAATGTAAACATTTGGCTTATCATCGCAAGAAATGTTGTATTCCGAAAGGGCTATGCCCATATAAATACAATAAGACTTCTTTTTATCAATGTCTGTTTGTTCATGAGAGTTGATAAGAAGTTAAGTGGTTAGATTACTTGGTTGCTAGCTGAAATGGAAATGAAATATAAATCACAGCATTTATCGTGTAATCACATTAAGAAACCTTTATCGAGGCACAACCCTAGGTACAGATCCCCAGTTCGCCTCTCCTGCATGTAGTACTGCTGTAATCCAAGAGAAGAAGTTTCTTCTCAAGCAAATTAAGCTGCCTGAATTTTACGGGAGAGACAAGTCCGTCCAAGCAGATGCTGAAATTTGGATTGAATCCATGGAGGATTACTTTGAAGCAACTGGATTTTGTACTGCACCCGCCAACCAGGCTATGCTCGCCAAGCTGAAGCTCACCAGCAAAGCCAAGCTTTGGTGGAAGCAATGGTGCAGAGATCAAGGGATCGCGAAAGGATCTGTTACCTGAGAGAAGCTGAAGAAAGCCGTGCAGGGAAGATACTTACCACCTGCATATCGCATGCACAAAATGAATGAGTTCTACGAGCTAAAATAGCTGGGACTCACTCTTAACGCATACTACTCTAAATTTGTCTCACTTCTTAAGTATGCGCCACAGATGGACATAACACAGCAGGTGTCAAAATTTTATGCTAGTTTAAATCCACCAGTAAATACCCGTCTCGAATCTATGCATCCACATCAGATCTTCAGGACGCACTCATTCAAGCTGCCCCTATAATTCAGGAGATGCAAGCTAGACCAAGAGGTAAAAAAACTTGGTCTTATAATGACTCTAACAGAGGAGCATTCAAGCCTCAAATGAAGAGAGTTCAAGGTCAGAATCAGGGACAAAGAAAGAAAGCAAGGACTAATAATGTCAACAACTTTTTCCCTACTCAAAGCAATGGCCGAAACCTCCGTTGTTTCCACTGCAATGAGCCCGGTCATTTCAAAAGGCAATGTCCCAAGCTTGGAGGAGGACATTGCCAGGCAGCTTTCCAAGGAATTGATCGTGGCCAGGGAGCTGCTACCTGAGGCAGAGAAAGAATCGCCTGCATTGCCAATAGGCAGATGTGCCAAGAAGAAGAAGATCTGACCATGGAAGCAAGGTTTGAAAGGGCGATAGTCTATGCCCCTCTACACAAGAAAGGCCCGAATCGCTAGTTCTCGGTGATTCAGACACCGTTGGACTATCAAGGTAAAGGTTTTAAGACCTTGATTGATTGTGGCAGTACACATTTCTTTATCTCACCAGTTTGTGCAAAAAGATTAGGAATAGCCACAGTAGAAGCACCTATCTTGCTTGTGGAATTGGCAAGTGATCGTGAGGTTACTTGTACCAAGCAAATTGCTAAGGTGGAATTCTTTCTGGGAGAAAAGATGACTTCGGTCAAATTCAGAGTCATGAATTTAGGTATCCATGAGTGTCTACTCGGAATGGATTGGCTTAAACCTAATGACGCCCACATTCATTGTGGAAAGGGCTAAATTTCCTTTCGGAACTCAGAAGGGGAATTGGTCACAACTCAAGGTGAGGCTGGAGTGCCAATATTTTAGTTGGCTAAAGTGTCTCGGATCATAAAGGGAGTCACAAAAGGGACTACCTGTCTACTTGATTAAGCTCAACAAGTTAGATCAAAAGTAGGAGTCTAGCAAAGGACCTTCTTGGCTAAAGAAATATGCGGATGTATTTCTTGAAGAGTTGACAGAACTCCCACCTCAAAGAGAAGTGGATCATGAGATCAAGCTAGTACCAGGAGCTGCGCCAATTGCAAAGAGACCTTATAGAATGTCCATACCGGAAGCAATTGAGCTGAAGGAACAACTCAAGCAACTGCTAGATCAGGGCTACATCCGTCCTAGCAGTTCACCGTGGGGAGCTCCAGTACTGTTCCAGAAAAAGAAAGATGGAACGCTTCGACTATGTATTGATTACAGGGGGTTAAATCAATCAACTGTCAAGAACAAGTACCCTATTCCTAGAATAGATGAGGTTCTTGATCGTCTTCAGGGTGCGAAGATCTTCTCCAAGATTGATCTCAAGTCTGGTTACTATCAGATAAGAATCAAGGACGAAGATATCCCAAAGACGGCCTTTAACACAAGATATGGGCACTTTGAGTTCCTAGTTATGTCATTCGGACTTAGGAATGCGCCTACCACCTTCAACACGTTAATGCAGGATATCTTTAGGCCATATCTTGATGACTTCGTACTCGTTTTCTTCGATGACACTTTATTCTATTCTCAACAGGAAGAAGATCATGAAACCCAACTTCGAATTGTCCTTGAGATAATGAGGGCACATAAGTTGTATGCTAAGATGAAGAAATGTGCATTCTTCAAACGTCAAATTGAATATTTGGGATTCATCGTATCAGCGGAAGGAATCTCAGTGGACCCATCCAAAGTCAGAGATGTGATGGAATGGCCAATACCAACAACTGTTAAAGAAATATGTATTTTTCCTAGATTGACAGGATGGTATAGGGTCTTCATATAAAACTATGCTTTGATTGCAGCACCTCTGATGAATTTACTGAAGAAGCAAACATCCATTGCTTGGTCAACTCGCAAACAAACCAGCTTTGATAAACTGAAACAAAGTTTGGTATTAGCACCTATCCTAAAACTTTTGGACCTCAGTAAGGAGTTTGAGGTAGTAACAGATGCTAGCGCACTCGCCTTAGGATGTGTGCTCATACAAGAGGGTCACCCGGTAGCCTACTCTTCAAGGAAACTGAAGATTCATGAGAAGAATTATGCTACTCATGATTTGGATTTGTTAATTTTCATCCACGCTCTAAAGCTTTGGAGACACTACCTATTGGGTAACAAGTTTACTCTAGTGACTGATCATAAGAGTCTCAAGTGGATCTTTACCCAGAACGAGCTCAACATGAGGCAACATCGATGGATTGAAGTGTTGGAGGAGTATGACTTTGAAATCAAGTACTGACAAGGAAAAGATAATGTAGTTGCCGATGCACTCAGTCACAAGGCATTCCTTAATTCTCTAATCTTGCAAAATCCATCAACAGCTAGATCTCTAGCCACAAAGGTATCCATGCCAAACAACCCAATACTTGAGTTAGCTAGAGAGGAAGCATGCCATGATCCAGCCTATCAAAAGATGCTAAGGGAGATCCCTATCAAGGATCAGGACCAAAAGCTGCAGGCTAAGTATCATGAATTCTCTATCAATAGTGGACTTGTCTACTATAGAACGAGAGTATGTATACCAGCAAGCCAGTCACTTAAGCAAAAGATATTGTGGGAAGCTCATGATTCCCCTTTCTCAGGACATCCTGGCTATGCCAAGACTCTCAATGTAGTTATAAAGAGCTACTATTGGGAGAGGCTTAAAGATGACGTTCTTAAATATATCACTGAATGTTTATCTTGTCAACGTATCAAAGCTGAACATATCAAAATGCCAGGGAAGCTGCAACCACTTGACATTCCCCAAATGAAATGGGAATTCAGTAGTATGGACTTTGTTGTTGGCCTACCCCAAGTTCAGGGAGGATACAACTCCATCATGGTTGTGGTTGACATGCTGACTAAGGTTGCACACCTTGTTCTAGTAAAGACAAACTATAAAGCCTCAGACATTGCAAGATTGTTTATCAAGGAGATATTCAAGCTACCATGGGCTACCCAGAAGAATCGTTAGTGATCGTGATTCTCTCTTCACATCACACTTTTGGAGAGCTATCTTTGAAGCCATTGGGACTCAACTCTGTTTTAGCACAGCTTACCATCCCCAAACAGATGGCCAAACAGAGCGAGTCAATCAAGTCATCGAGGATATGCTTAGGGCACATTGCTGTCATGAGCGAAAAAGGTGGATTCAATACTTGCCTTTGGTTGAATTTGCCTACAATGCTTCTTACCAACAAAGCATTCAGATGACCCCTTTCCAAGCATTGTACGGTCATGACTATCAAAGTCCCCTAAACTTCTCAGATCCAACCTTGAGGTTTGAAGCTTCAAGGCAGATGTTGGAAGAGATGGATGACCAAATAAAGTCAATAAGATAGGACATCCAAGTCACCAAGGATAGACAAAAGACATACGCGGATTTGAAGCGTCAAGATAGAATCTTTGAGGAAGAAGACATGGTCTTCATTCGCGTACGTCCAAAGAAGAGTTCTCTATCCTTAAGGGATTGCAAGAAGCTAAGTCCAAGGTGTTGTGGACCATACAAGATCCTCAAGTGCCTAGGACCTAATGCCTATAGACTGCAACTTTCGGAGAACCTAAAGGTTCATAATGTATTTCATATCAACCTATTGAAGAAGTATGTACCTAATCCTAACCATGTACTTGATGACCAACAAGTTATAATGCCTAGTCAAGGAGTCCTTGAACTAAGGCCTGACAGGATCTTAGATGTTAGGGAGAGACAACTGAGATCTACAACCTTGAGAGAATGCCTCGTCCAATGGAAAGATTATCCCGAGGAGGATGCCACTTGGATAGATGAAAGCACTCTCAACCATCAACATCCCCAATTTATCTCGAGATGAGGACATCTCAATTCCTCCAAGGGTCATGCTGGAGGAGAGAGAGGGAAGGCGCGATGATAGAGCACCACGCTGGAGCTCATGGAGGGGGCAAAGGCATGTGTGATGCTGCGTGGGGGAGGGAGGATCCCCTCCCCTCACCTATATAGCCTGTACCATGGGAGAGAGGCGGGAGGGTGCACGCTGTGTGATGAGGAGGGAGAGGTCGTAAGGAGTCTGCACTGCCGCTGCCATTGAAGGGGAGGAGAGAGTTGTAGCTGCCAAAATAGCACCGCCATCACAAGGGAGCTCGCCTTACCGAACTGCCTCCTGCTGCCCTTATTCGACTTTTTCTCCCCTCCACATGGGTTCTCCAAGATTGGCAGAAGCTTCTAGAAGCTTCCAAGGGGACTTCCTTAAGACTTTTTCTCCCCTCCACGTGGGTTCTCCACGATTGGCAGAAGCTTCTGGAAGCTTCTTGAAGATTCCAAGGGGGCTTCCTAAGCCCCCTTTCATATTATACCCCCCCATTTCTTCCTTGTGGGCTTCCTCCTAGCCCTTGTTCTTGTTGGGCTTGATAAACCCCCCCTCCCCCCCGGGATCCAAAGCCTTCACTTCCTATAGCCTCATTGAGCCTTCCTCTTGAAGGTTTTTATAACCTCTTTTCCACTCCTCGGGATTTAAACCCCATTCCCGTCAGTTTCTCCCCCTCCCCTCTCCACGGAAATATCCCTTTTTAAGGGCTTTTATACCCTTTGCCCTTTTTCAATCCGCTAAAGTCCAGTTAGTATCTTTTTTCCCATAGAGTCCTATCCGAGGCCTTTAAAAAGCCTCGTCAAGCCTTTTTTTTTTCCTTGGATTTCCTACAATCTCCCAATTAGCCCGTGTGCTAAAACCCTTCCCGTGTAGACAATTTGCACCCTCGAGCTTCTACGAAAGGAAGGAGAAATTAAGAAGTTCCATTTCTAAGGTTCGATTCTAAAGGACGGTGGAATCAAAAAGGGAGTTTCACGTGCAAAGGAGATGGCCAACATCATAAATCTGTGTCCAAGGCGGAAAGGCCGAATTCGCGATGGCTCCTAAGAAAGCACAAGGCACAACCGCAGGAGGATCGTCTCCTAACATCCATGTGGACATTTCACCCAAGTCTAGGTTTTTCTTCCTAGTTTTGATTTAGGTCGTTATAATTCAATCATGATGGACAGTGAGAAGATCATTTCAAAGGATACAATTAGAAAAAGGGCACTAACCTAGAGTCTAAGTTATAAATGATCCCGATTTACGTTGTTTTAGGGGAACAGAATGGGACTATGCCTTATGGCAGAGAGGTTGAGCTTCGCATCCCTCTCGTTTCCCATTCTCCTTGAACCAAGTGCAATGTGAATCTGCTTCGGACCTGGCGTTTCTGCATAAAGTAGTTCACTCGGGTTCGACGCTAGTTGCCGTTTAGGAAATGACCAATAGGAAAAACCCTGATTCAGGCGGTCCTAAGTGGGAATGGCCAGAATACTTCTGCTACATGGTAGACGCGAAAAGTCCTAGATCGCAAACCCTGTAACATTCCATGGGAGTGCTGAGCGGAGCTTTCTAGACATCCTTTTTGATGGACTGCTAAGACGTGTCCTGAAGACAACATGCGGTGGACACGTTACATCACATGAATCAAAACATGCATAATCAAGGGGCGGTAAGTACTGCAAACTAGAAAGCATTTTCATTCCCTTCAAGGACATATGGCCCAAACGGACATGCCAAAGAGATACATGTGGGATAGAACCCATAGAAAGAACATGATCAAGGGAATAAGCTGATACAATCAAGGGGTAGAGACTTCCAGCCTTGGCACCTCTCGCAATCACAAGTGTGCCATGAGTGATCTTCCATGGAGAGTCTCCAAAACATACATGATATTCTACGTCATCAAGCTGTCCAGCTGACATGAGACTGCGTGTCAAAGCAGGTATATGATGTACATCCTGCATAACGAAACTGGTGTCAGAAGAAAACTGCAGCCTAACATCACCAATGCCCACAATATCAAGAGATCTCTCATCACCCAAGTGCATAGAACCCGAAACAATATTGTATGAATGAAACCACTCTCAGCAAGGTGTCACATGAAAGGATGCACTTGAGTCCAAGGTCCAACACTATGCATACATAGAGTGTATCTCTGTCATTTGCGAAGCACTAGAAGAAGCTGCTAGGATATAATCATCATCATCAACATTCTCAAGGTGCATAACATTGATCTCTTCAAATTTAACACTGGACTTTGCAGGTACTATGCTGCGATCAGAAGACTTATCCTGCACTTTGTCTTTCCCCCTATCTTTGCACCTTTCATTGTGCAATTCATGGCATTGTGGCCTAATATGGCCATTTTTTCCACAATGGTGACAAGTAACATCTGCATTCCTGCCACAGGATTTGCTACGTGACTTCCCACGAGACTTGGACTGAAATTTCTGAGAATACCGTCTATGGCCACTACCACTACCATGATTTCCATATCCATCATTCATGTCTCTAATTGTCATAGCATGAGACACAGGAGAGGCATCCAAATTCTTATGGTTAACCTCTTCCTGCAAAAGAGCACTCTCAACATCAGATAATTTCAAGGTAGCAGTAGAGGCACATAATGCAGTGTGGATTACATCCCATGACTCATTAAGAGTACCAAGCAAGAAAAGAATAGTGACATCCTATGCAAAAGTGATGTCCTGCAAAGTCAAGTTCTTGAGTATAGCATGGAACTGGCTCAAGTGAGCAGACATAGTCACATTCTCCATGCGCAGATCCATAAGCTGCTTTATCCAATACATCTGACTCGCTGGACTTTTCTTGTCATAGAGATTTTTGATATTTTCCCACAACTGCCGTGCACTCTATTCTTCCTCAAAGACATTATAGTGAACCTATTTTGTGAGAGACAATACAATAGTGGACTTGCATAACTCATCAAGATCAAGCCATTCCTCATCTGGCATAGTTGCAAGCAGATGCCCGCTTAACCTCAAAGGTTTGATCTGCGATTTCTACACCAACACCTACCAAATCTGGCTCTTCCAATAAGAGTAATTTGTACCATTAAGCTTAGTGATGTCGAAAATAGCATGATCAATGGACGAACTGCCATAATGCAGGCTGGAAGATGATAGATAGTTCAAAACTGCTTGTTGTTTACTATAGAAAATGACAAAAAAATCACCAAAATTGAGGAAAAATGGCGAAGAAAGTGGAACCAAAGCTGCTACCCACCAAGTACTAGTGAAAGTACATCATAGTGTTTCAGCATGAAAAATCCATGTTAGTCCATACATATATGCTTGCTATAATAAATTTCAGATTTTGGTAAAAGAGAGCTAACAGTGCCAAAATCGGATTCCAAGGCCATCAGATACTGCCAAGACCAAATCCGGCATCATGCGGGCATAGCATAAGCATATGACAATTGATAAGCATGAATCCAACACCCAAGTATGCCATACAAACATCTGATAGTGAGTAGGCACACCCCCCAGGCAATGGGGCAAAGTGTTCCTACCACTACCAAAACTTGACACAAGTAGGTGTCAGTTCACAAGGATACGGATCTAAAACTGAGACTTAGCTCATAAGCATACAGTGAACCAAGACATATGATATATCATCCTAAAAGGTAAGAAGTCCCAAAGTCTCAAGTGTCTGTAAGTGCTCAATAGCATGTAACGGCTCAATGCATAAAAGTACCACTTACTTAATGTCTAATAAGCATTCAAGAATGCTTCCACTGGTACAAAAGCCATATGTACGAGCTCAAGATCTCAATCCAAGGCAAGACACAGTGCCAATGACATAAGTCAAAGACAATACATCAATAGTACATCCCGAATATGTAGGTGGTAGAGCATCCGTATATGTAGCATCCATAAGCATGTAAGACATCAAGTACATCCCAAGATACAACTTTGGAAAGCCAATAAATAGCTCAAGTAAGCTCCTAGAATCCAATTTCAAGCCAAGACCGAGCTCCAGTAGCAATAGGCTCCAAACAATGTAACTAGCATGTAGTAATGGTATAGGCTAAGCATGTCAAGACCGGTCATACATAAGCAACATACATGCCATAAGTACATCCAAGAAAGAGCATACAAATGCTTTGCAAAGTGAGCTCAATCTCAACCAATGATACCGAATCAAAACCAAGATCTATGTCGAGCCCCAAGTGTCAATACATCACCATATATGCCCAAAACATAGCCCGAAAAGCATAGGCCTAAGTATACATGAGTAAAATGACTTCAGCCGAACGGTGTACAGTAGTAATTTACTGTTCAAAACTGAGAATTTCAGCACCAAAATCAGTTCCAAATGGTTGCCAAAAAATAGGCATACATTCCCCTAACATCCGGGCATCAAATGGGATGAATCGGGCATCAAATGACAATGCCAAACAAGCTGTAGCATCAAATGTCAGTGTAACACTATCATAAACTGCCTGTGGACTATTATGACAATCCCAAAATAGTGTTAAATCAGTCCGAATTCTATGCCAACATATCATCCATTAAAACCAAGCATCAAAGCATGTTCATATGCCCGAAATGGAGCCTTTCCAAGTGCCAATAGAGGGGGAGAGTTGCTCTTGTGACTATCAATGCTGAAGACACATATGAGAGGGCTCTGTGATTCTGCCAACTGTAAATGTTGGTCCTAGGGCGGCAAAAAATGGTGGCCAAGCTTTAGAGGGGTCCGGTTAAAGCCAAGGAAGGCATCAAACAAGCTCTAGCAAGTCTTGTTCAAAGGAAAATGAGATATGAAGCAAGGGAGCTTCAATGGTGGCTGCCCCAATCTTATTTATAGCCTGTGAGACCTAAGAACTAAAGTAAACCCAGAAGAAAATGATCAAATACCTCTAATGTAATGCCCTGAAGGTTCCCAACAATGCTGGGATGGTGCTCAGGAAGCCGATGAGTGACGGGAGCTCGAAGGAGTCGGATATGGCTGCCGGGAAGGAGACCTAATGCAAGTAGGGAGTCGATGGGATGCTGAGAAAGCCACAAACCAAGCTCAAGAGTTGGAAAGCAAAGCTCTGATACTAGTTGAAAGGGAGCGACAGATCAAATGTTGGACTCGAGAGTTATGGTGGGAGAGCAAGAGCAAGAAAGGGAGAGACTAGAAATGGGAACTCCAACAGTCACAATGTGTGACTGGGCCTTCCTTTATTCAAATTGTCACTAAAAGAATAAAGAATAAAGTGATGGTCACGGGCGCCCACCACCTACAGTGTGCAGTGGTGGTGACTGTCAATGTAGTAATACACGGGCGGCTAGGCAGAGGCGCCTTTACCCCCAACAAAAAGATTGACCATGTGCCCTGAGGGCAAGTTAATTTCCCATTTGTCTTGAATATGTCTTTGGGATAGAATGTGCCCATGTCCTCAAGCTTATACGAACTACATCTCTCCAAGTTCTATCTCAAAGCTTGAGCACATGTCTAGGCTTAAGCTTGTATCCACTCCTTGAGGTAGAGCTTCACCATGTGCTCAAGCTATCCATTCGAGGTCCCATTGACATAGAGAAAGATAGTTTTCCCTCTCCCTTTGAGATGTCTTTAAGAAAAATCTTGCCCATGTTTTTAAGCTTCACCCAATCACTTATAATCATGGAGAAATTCACTATAGGCACTTTGTGTTGAGTGGTTTGTGGCATTTTGATCCTAATGTCACAATTGGAACTCTTGCATTTGGTTTGCATAAGTTAGAGAGAGAAAATAGACGTGAGATTGAAGATCTAGTAACAAATGGTCTATGAATGAGTGATAATTTCTTGATTCATGCTTTGAAATATAGAAATCTATATATTACCATATAGCTCATGATGGCAAAGGATATAATCCCACATTGTATATAAATGGCTATGGGTCAACTCTAGAGGCCACCCCGTCATACCAATGATGATTGATAGTGATAAAGATTAACAACCAGAAAGTACTTTCTCCAATAATAATGAGCACTCATTTCATAAGATTCCCAAATCTATTGTTATTATAAATGGATATTGTGCATCAAAGAATAAGAATCTATATGTGCTCATATATCTCACACTTTGTATTGCAAAGGTGGTTTTTGAAACAATGCAAATGAGGATGTAGACGCAATTTTGGCAGCTATCCAGAAGCATTCAGAATAGAAATAGTGTATACATTTTCACACTTGATCGAGATACTACAAATATCTACATTATCAATCCTAGCCCCTTTTCTACATTGACAGGTCCTCAAATTTAAGACTTTTAAAGATGGATATCTTTGTGATGGACATAATGCCCTTGTTGGCCACTAAAAACTACTCAAGTTTTAGTTTTTTTAATGGGTCGTCATGTAATATAAATTACATTAAAAAACAATTGATTGGATATCTAAGGAGGGGGATATATAGTTATAGAAGAAGGATAATGTTGATAATTCACTACTCCCAAATGGATATCCCAATTTGTTCCAATTGCTGCTTTTATTAAAGCTCATGAAGTAGTTGTATCTTGGATAATGGCTCATATGAGGTTTAATTAGGATAGCACAAGAAAGGGTGATGACATCCCTTTGTACTTTAACCATGTCATTGACTACTACGACAATGTGAAAAGAGATTGAGAGGCATGGTTTTCAAGCAAGGCTACATGATTCAGTAGTGTATGTAGACTTTTGGCCAAGAATATGTCAAATGGATTATTTTAGTATTGGGTCAAAAAATATAGAGATAAAAGTGTAAGAATCGGTAGGTTTTGAGCAATGGGACGAGTACTACTATGGGTACATTCCTTGATACCAAAGGAGGAATTCAAACTATGATGGAGACTTCCTCCTACTATGTACGAATGATACCACCATCTACTATAATAAAATGAAAGCAAAGACATGTAAGGGTGACATTTATGAATTTATAAGCACATAAAAAAAACCATTAAGTATCACATTTACTTGGGTAGTATAGCTAGGTCCCAAATAGCTCATTGAAATGCTAGTTCAAATACAAAAACAAGAGCTAATTTTTTTGGGATTATAGACACTTGTTTAACACCTTTCTAATTTCAAAAAGTGATATGCTATTTTCAACTTCTGACTTGTTGAATGAAAAGTATAACTTTAAAAAGTTTTCATATACAAAAATGTACATAGAGACACACGCACACACACACACACAAAGAGAGAGAGAGAGAGAGAGAGAGAGAGAGAGAGAGAGAGAGAGAGAGAGAGAGAGAGAGAGAGAGAGAGAGAGAGAGAGCTTTCAAGGGTAGTTGCTATGAAAGAAGAGGATACATCTTCAATCAAATCTTACATGGTAATGATTTCATTGTTGCTATGAGTATGTATTGTTTAATGTGTGTGCATGGGCATGAAGAGCACCATCATTTGAAGAGAACCATTTTTATTTACACAATTTGATGCACAAAAATGCGATTGTGGATGAAAGATTAAACGTGAAGTTTAATGCAATTGTTTTTGTTTTTTATTACAATCTTTTTTGCATGCTATGTTTGCTAGTTTATTTGACGTATGAGGTTGATGGATTTTCCTCAACAAAAATATAATTTTCGCCATGAGTATAAATGCAAGACAAAGCTATGTGAATGGGCATTTTGATGAGTTGTTAGATGTGTCAAACATGTATTTTCCATTTCTTAAATAATATTTATAATTACTTTTTGTTAAAGTTATTAATTTTAATGAATATATACTAACTTACTAACTATAAGTACAAAATAAGTAACTTTATATAATATTATAGAATATTATAAGATGAGATAGAGAGTTGGAGAGTAAGAGAGTATAAGCTGCATGTAGGACTTGGATAAATATAAGCTAACAATAAGCACACACTAAGTGTAAGCCAAATGTAAGCTAGATTGGGTTTTGTTAGGTCAAATCCAAGAATAAGAAAATGATAAGTATAAGCTAGAATATGTTAAGCCATACCTAACTTGTAAACCATAGGATGTGCTTCATTAACTATCTACCATATTATCAACGAACCACATCATCTGCTAGACTAGGCTAGGGGTAAGCTTGGCTAGGCCTTATCAACTCTATATGAAACATAGCTGCGAATCTCAGTGATGAAGACTATGCTATACTCAATGATGTTAGGCTTAGGTATATTGATCTATATTACATGGGGCAAGGAAAGCCATATTAGGCTAGGCTTCCCTAATCTTAGGCTATGCCAAGCCAGAGTGGTTGGCTATGCTTGCCTATATTAAAGTCATTTTAGGCTAGGTGTCACTAAGCTCAGATTAAATATAGATTTAATTATTAAATTATCTAACTATAGATTAAATTATTTAAATACAAAATTATATAATTGTAGATTTTTTATGTGTTTAGGGTGCACCATTTATGCTATTTGTCACTAGGTGAAAAGAAAAGTAAAAACATCAACTAATCAAAGGTGTGGTAACTTATATTTACTTTGATGTTTCGTTTATTATTTTACAATCATGGTTTTTTGGAGTAATAGTCAAGTTTCTATGATACATTTTTAAAAGATGTTTCTCTTCATTTTAATACAAATTTTAATGTGGTGAGAGTGATCATCTAAAGACCCCAATCCTAAGGATAAGAGAAAGAGAGAATGATGGCCAAGATAGAGGCCTTCTTTGGGTACTCTCCCACCCCAATCGAGTTCTATAAGTACATGACCACCCCTTGGCCTTCTCAACTACAAACAAATGTATAGTCTCTAGTAGCTCTAGTAATATTAGCTTCACCTTCTCAAATGCAAGCATTCCACAATCCCCACAGCATGAGCCATCTCATAAGATGTTGATAGTTTGGAAATCACACTCGCTTGTATGCCTCTTTGTATGAGCAAGGGAAATGCAAGAAATCTAGGAAGGGGTGACTTAATCATCTAAGCACAATGGTGGAGAATGCTACTATCCAGCTACTATAAAGCATTGTACTTGGCTATCACTTTCATAAAGTTGAATGCAATATATCATGATACTTTCTACTTTCAGTTAGTGTCATTGTCATTGTTAGTCTCTTACACAAGATTGTGTTTATGAGTCCAAGCTTCCATCTCGAAACCTAATTCACTTGTTTAACAGCCGGCTATCTATACCATCATGAGTCTTGTCTTTATCTTCCACCTGCCATGGCTACCATGCTCTAGATTTGTATTTTTGACATGGTATCAGAGCTTAGTCGAGCCTGGCTCAGCTCTCCTCTCACTCCTCTCAGCTTTGTTCAACCTCAAGTCAGCTTAGTTTGAATACATGTCTTCATTCCCTCACTTAAATCTCATACCCATTGTTTGGCAGCCATAGCTAGACTAGACCTGTAGTACTTAAAACTTTTATAACTCTCTCTATAGGCCATATATTATCACACTTTCTTCTTTACTTCTCTCCCTTCACTTTGAACGCAAGTCTCTATCACATTGCAGCACAACTTTGTGCTTCATTGTCTACCTAGCATTGCTGAAATTCATCATCTCGTTGTCTTGTCTGTGCGTGTCACTGTTGGTACTGTCAATTCTCCTCCTGCATAGTGTAGTTCATTCTACACTAGCTACAGGGCATTTGAAGCCCATCACATAAGCTTTCTCTTGATAAAGTTTGAGCCCAAATAGTCCACTGTGGTAGCTTCTACAACAAAAAAACCAGTCTTGTCATGAAACCCTAAATCGAGACTCCATAGCCATTTTGCTTCAAGATTTTTTCCACTTTATTTTCTCACTATTCTTAGCTCAAGTAAGCCTCTTTTACTCAGATCTAATCAGCTCCCTGCAAGTTAACCCTCAAGAAGAAGATTTGGAGGAGTCCACCTGAAGATCAAGTATCATCAAGCTTGACATTAAGTTTTTCATAGTAGCTAGTATATTTTGATACTAATCTAGTGCTTCTTAGGACTTTGTTTTTTTGGCACATTCAAGAACATCTGGTTTGTTGGTTATTCTTAGTTATTTGAACCTGATTTCTATCTTGAGAATGCCAATCATGAAGGTTTTTAAGTGGTTTCCGCTCATGAAAAGTAACATGACTCATGTTGCTCATCTATACTACATGAAACAATTGTTTGTTCCACTTGTAGGGATGGATGAATTTACATGTTCTAAAGTGCAATCAACGATATTATTTGAAGACTTTGAAGACATTCTAGTTATTGTACAAGTACCTTTGCTTGAGGGGGACATGAAGACTAATGAAAACAAAGTCAATGAAGAAAAAGTTAAGAAGCACAATGAAGAAGAGAACCAAACGATCAATGCAAGCAAATCGATGGAGAAGAAGAAGAAGATCAACCATGAAGACACTAAAGCTACAAGCAAACTGAAGGACAAGGACAAGGAAAAGAAGATCAAATAGAAGAAGATTTGTGCTAAAAGTAATGCTCATAATGACATACCTAAAAATGAAAAAAACCACAATGGTGTACCAGTCCAAGACGCAAAATTTTACTAGACCTTTCTTTTGTATGTACTTTCCCCTAAAGGTTCTTTCATAATCTTGTAAACTCCTCATGTAACTTGGCACTACAGCCTCTGTACACTTTGTGAAGCCCCTGTTATAACCTTTGGATGTTCACCATGTTTGGGTACCCACAGTTAGCTTTGTTTTTGACAGCCTCTGGATGATTACCATGTTTGTGTTGTGCCCACACTTTGCACTGGTGATTCACTAAAGTCTCTATACACTTTGTACCTCTCTGGTTGTGATTGAGAACCATGTCGCGACGTGCCCCATCCCCCCCCAATGGCATCCCCCCCCCATGACATGACACGACGCGACGTGAGGGGTGTTCAGAGTTTGGCAATCACACCTGCTTTTATGCCTCTTTGTATGGAGTAGTGGGCAAGGGAAATGCAAGCAGTCTAGGAAGAGGTGACTAAATCGCATAAGCACAATGGTGGAGAATGCTACTATCCAGCTACTATAAAGCATTGTACTTGACTATCACTTTCATAAAGCTGAATGAAATATATCATATTACTTACTACTTTCATTTAGTGTCATTGTCATTGTCAATCTCTTACACAAGATTGTGTTTCTGAGTCCAATCTTCCATCTTGGAACCTAATTCACTTGTGTAATAGTCAGTCTCCTCACTATCTATATCATCATGAGTCTTGTATTCATCTTCCATCTGCCATAGCTCCCATGCTCTAGATCTATGTTTTTGATATAAGAGTGGTAATAATAGTATCCGTGGCCATAAGTATCATGGTAGAGGTTGTTTTGGTAAAGGATATTCTAGTGGTAATTAGAGCCTCTTTTCATAGCAACATAGGGAGAGATCTTGGTAGAACCCTAGAAAAATGAAGAGAGAGATAGAAGCCCAATAATATGAAGAAAGACAAAGGTAGAACCCCAACGAGAAGTATATTACTAACTAAATGCATCATGCGGGATGCTCTACAATGCTATAGGCAAGGAGATCATGAGTTACTTGCATTCTATAGTAGTGCATGCAAAAACTATAGAGATTACTTCTTATGATTTAAACATTAAGTCCCATCTATTATCTATGAAACCTTTGTAGAGATGCATGAGAAGTTTCCCAATCCCCCACATTTGAGATTCACAAATGAATGGCCTCAAGATAGGATCGGAGAGGCAACTTCTAATGAGTGGGCCACGGTTAAACACATAGCACTGGAAAACAAGAAGAGCACGAGGCAAGGCTTGGATCCCAAGTCAATCCTAATCCTTGTAGATGGCCAAGAGTGGATAGAGGCTCAAAGTAGAATGGAGCATGGCATAAGAGGGCTATGGTTGAACACATAGTAGTGGAAAAAAAGAAGACAATAGAGCAAGCCTTAGATCCCAAGCAAATGCCAATCAGTGCACATGGCCAAGAGTGGATAGAGGCTCAAAGTAGGGTGGACATAGGATCTTTAACCCACAACAAAATAAGGAATTATAAATCCAAATGGAGATACTTTTTTTGTTATATTTGGGATCAAAAGATACCAACACATGGAAGGAAAACTTTGTAAGAATGTGATTTTTATTTCAGCTTTTATATGTGACTATTTGGTTTGTTTCAATTTTTACATGTGAGCATATTGAACACATAGACACACTTGTGGGAGTAGGGTATCATCAATAGTAATAGTATGAAATCATGGTACAAAGTATTTACTAAGTCATTTATTTTATGAAATACTTTGAAATTTATTAGTATTATAAGCTTGAAATATGCATGTCTATAAGGAAAACAATATAATGAGTTGGCTGGAGAGAAAGAGAGTGGCATAAGAGAGGATGACACAGAGGGCAAAGAGCACAATGTTGAGAATCACAATGGCTATGAGGATAAGAATGATAAGGGTGACGGAGATGATAATGAAGAGGGACACTATGGTGGTGATACCACTTCAAAGGCTATATGACCTTTTTTGTATATACTAGCATGCTAGGTACTAAATCCATAATAGATGGTTGAAATTTATGTAAGCATGATCTTCTATACAATTTGGGCAATATAGGTTACTTTTACTCATTTCTCTTATGTACACTTAATTTTTTAATGTATGTACATTTTCTTAATATGCGAGTGTAATTCATAAAAATAATGCCCACGTTTAAGCACATTAAAGTAAGCATAAAATGTTATGCTTATATATTGTAATATAAGTGTAATTTTGGATGCAGCTGTTTTGATGTGTGGCTAATAGGGATCATAGACTACAAATAAAAAATGCGTGAAAATTGCAGGATGCACCACGTTTCTTTTTTGTTTAAGAGACCCTAAAAATTAAAAGTTTAAGCATGTTAAAATAAGTGTAAAATGTTACGATTATATACTCTATTATAAGCATGATTTTAGATATAGATGTTTTGATGGGTGGTTAATAGGGATCATGGATTACATCCTTTTTTTTACTAGTTCAAAAAAGGCGTTAGTAAGCCATCTATGGGCCTAATCCTTTATAGTGCAACTTCTATCTTTTCACTCAAAGAAAAATCTAAAAATAGCATGTGCGTTTTCGTATTGCTGCGCATTCGAGGTGTGAAATCCACCCAAAAGTTGTGTGTGTGGGATTTGTTACTTTCTACATACTTAGTTGTTATGTTTGCATTTTTTTTCTGTGTGGGTAGTATAGTAGAGAGAAGGATTGTCACAAACTGCCAGTCATGATTTGTTGTTAGAAACTCTCAGTAAATCATATACTGTTGTGAGAGTTGTCCATTATGCTGGCAGGCAACTAAACTTTACCTCACGAAAGCTTCATCAAAGTTTTAATGAAGGGTTCATAAGAGGTCTCCTACATCATGAAGGAAAGAATTTTGGGCTTCAATTTGTGAAAGGTGTTGAATCCATCTTGGTACATGCCAAATGAGAAAAGGGATCTTTTCAAGAATACAAGGTTTCTGATATTCCAGGTGCTCTCTTCTTTGATGTTGATGGAGTGGTAGATCCCACCTTCAATTTGCCCACATGTTACCATCACAGTCAACTTTTTCTGCTGCTATATCTTCTCTAGGCATTCTACAATAGTGGTACCTTGGTTGTATATGATGGGGCAGGAATAGAGGAGCCGAAAGAAAAAGCAAGAAGGACTATTTTTGAAATGAGGGCATGTTGGAGGGAAGTAGAAACAAAGATGACGAGAGAAAGAAAGGGGCTGCTTTTCTAGTCGGAAAGGAGGAAGAGCTGAAGTGGATGCAAAGGTGTGTAGAGTTGAGTGGAGCTATTGAAGAGGAAGAGAGAAAAACGGCATTGGAAAGAGGGAAACAAGAGGAAGAAATGAAAATACTACTCTGATTCAGACTCTGAAAGCTCGGATTCAGATGATAGTTCAGATAGTAGCTTAGATTATGAGACATCGTCATCAGAAGTCAGCTCCTCAACAAGTGAAGATGCAGACAGATGGAGATCTTAAACTCTGAAAGGAGCTTTGTTTGTGAAGGCGAAGAAGAGGGATCCAAGGAGGGGCAGCAGAAGTAGAGAGAGCTTCAGAAAGAAAATCTCGGTTAGGTGTTAAGGAAGTCTATATAGAAGAGAACACAGATTTTGAGGCAGAGGATCAATTTTCGGAGCATTTGACTCAGTGGAGATATGCAGTTGCATTCCCTGAGTTGGCCTTAGTTCCTCTCATGGGATTACTCTTGTTTTTGAAGCAAACAAAGGTGGATCGTTTCCATCGCAAAATAAAGCAATTGGATGAGAAGCAGGCTGGCTCGAGCCCGCTATCAAAGTTTTCTGTCAGCCTAAGGCAGAAAGCAGCCCAGAAACGGACTGGTTGTTGCATTGGGAGAGAAGCTTTTGGAAAGAAAAAGCACGATGCGGACGTTGTGGTTAGAAGAGCTCGGAGGCTCAGTCTCACTGCTACGACTGAGAAGAGAAATAACAGAGGATGTAGAAGCCAGTGAGGTGCAGCATGTTGCAAAGGAAGAGCTGGAGTTTATCGGAGGATACTAGAGCAATTGATGAATGAAAGTATTGAGGAGTTCTTCGATATTGGAAGGGCGATGGAGGGTGCAACGTTCTAATGCTTAAGCTCCAACATGTTGATGGTGATCTCAGTGTTTGAATACATCATTAGGATGACAAACAATGATGGATTGCGAGGTGAACTTTGAAGATGAAGTAGAAGGACGAAACACAGATCAAACGCGAAAGCTGTGAAGACAAAGGATAGCTGGCAAGAGACAATGCAGAACGAAGAAGGTGAAGATGCTGCAACCATAGAAGGGAAAAAATTGTGGATGAAGATAATTCAAAGGAAAGTCATTGTTAACTGCTGCCTAACTAAGCCATTCAACTTCGGCACCTTGAATCGTCCATTCCCTCTTCAATATGAGAGTGAACTTTGACTTAACTGAAAATCAAGCTATGACAAAGAGGAGCTACTTCTATTTTATTTAGACTCCCTAGATGAGGTGAGCTCTAGCAACAGTGCTAATAAACAGAGACATTGCAGAAAACGAGTCAAGAGATCAAGGAAACAGAAAATTAAAAGTACTTTCCAACTATTACAAGGTATCAAATGAGGAGTAGGAGGGTTTGCAGGCCTAGCTTCAAGAGCTCTCGGTATCCTCTCGAGCTCCAAATTCCATCTACTCCGCCTCTGTGACTACTCGATGCCAACTGAACAGGCCCATCCTAACAGTCAACAAAAGGGACAATACTGACATGTCATAAGGTGCTCTGAAAATTTCAAAGCCTTCTTTTAATCTACCAAAGTTAACATTAGCGTTTGATGGCATTGACTGCATTAGTACTTTGATTGGATGGTGAAGAGATTTAGCCTCATCAAATTTCGTTCCCTCTTTTACTGCTTGGACCAGGCTAGAGCTTTACTGGACTGCCAAAGAGGCCATGAACAACTACTTTGAAATATCTATGTGATACAATTACTACTTTCTTAAGGGCTATGGTGACTATAGCCAAATTTCTTTGTAGAGATTTTTGAGTTCAGTAGTCATAATGCAATTTGAACTTGCTTGATTCTCTTTGAGACCATGATTTCACTTTGTCAATGAGTATGAAGCTGAAGCTGTTAATGCCATTATCCGAAATTGAGGTGACCTTCTTTCAAATTGAATCGTGATCTCACTTGATTGATCTTCTATCCTGAAATTAATCAAGGTTCTCTGTGGTCGCGACTTTGCTTTCGAAAACTCTTCGACATCTTTGGTGAACCTAACGTGACAGTGTCGCAGAAATTTCAGGATGGGAGATACTTCAGCATCCATTTCAACCTCTTCTACAATTCCAGCTGCGTCCTCTACTTCAGCTCCATCATTGAGTGCTGCGTCAAGTACTTCAACAGATGATCTAAAGCAGATTTTGTAGAATATGTCCATGTATATGCAGCTTCAAAATCAACGGACACAATTGTATATGCAGCAGTAGCAGCAATTGCATCAACAATAGTTGTCTCACCAAAGGCAACTATATTCAGAGCAAGAGAATGCAATCAGCGCGACTAAGGCGATTGAAGTAGTTGAGAATGAGAAGAAGCTATTTGATGGTTGTAATGTTTCAGCATATTTGAAGACATATGAGATCAAGATGGGGTTTTTTGGAGTTCCATCTGGACTTATGAGTAAGTATTTCTTTCGCCTTGTCACACCCGCCTTGAGGGCGAAAGTGACTGATCTTTTTATTCAAATTTTACATTGGCAAGATTTTAAGAAAGCCCTGAAAGAAGAGTATTTCCTTGAGGACTTTGGGATGGCTACACGACGGTCATTCCGAGAGTGGGTCTACATGCCAAACAAAGGTCTACCTGCTTCAGAGTTGATTCGAGAATTTGAAGAGAGGTTTAGTCAGCTTGATGCCATTGAACAAAGAGCATTGGATGTTGAGAAAGTTGAGCTTTTCTTGTAAGCTACAGATTGTGCTCTTCAGGAAGAATTGGGAGAGCTTCTTGAGGATTGCACGAAGCCTATAGGTCTTAAACAAATCGGCAAGATGCCCAGGACGTAGTCTCAACTTTGACCAAGAGGAGGATATGGAAGACCCGCCTACAGAATGGTTCTATGACACCGACACCGTCTTCTGCTCCTATGCCTACTTCTATCCCTGTTATTTCTTCTCTTCCTCAACCAGTTTCTTGGCCTATGCCAGTGCCTACTGTTTCTACTCCTCCTGTTCCTCCTGTTCCAAGACTGATGCTGGCTCCTTCTGCTCCAAAACCATCCACTCCGTCGGTGCCTACCTCTCTTGATGACATAATCAAAGGCATAACGGATTTGACACTGGAGTCAGTTAAAGCGGAGTTGGTGGGAAAATTGAAAGAGCAGTTTGCTTCGACTGCGCCTACTATTTCTTCTAGTGTTCCTACTGCACCTAGGAGTGCTCGTAGTGCACCTAGGAGAGATCGAAGATGTATTTGGTGTGATAGTACGGACCATCAGCATTGCAGAGATTGTGAATCTTTTCAGGATGCAAGGAGGAAGAATTTGGTATTTTGGGGACAAGATGGTAAGATTTGGTTGACTGAAACAGGAGCTCCGCTTGCTACCAACTTTAGGAAAGGCGGAATGAAGAAGTTAGTGGATGACATGGCTGCGTGTACTTCTTATGTGACAGCTAGAGGAGATGCTTCTGCTTATGGAGTTTAGATTGAGAAGGGATCAGAGAATCAATCAGCATTATGGACTTATACTATGGAGACTACAAACAAGGGAAAAATTTAGCAAACTGTTTTGACTAGTGCAGGCTCTAGCATCAGATTTGAGACAGGTTGGGATTCGCTTGTTGACAGGTACTCTATTTATGCCTACTTGGCGAAGTCTCAGGGAGCAGATATACTTGTTGAGGAAAAGCGTAAGAGGGATGAAGAAAATCCAAGTGCAGTTAAAAAGACTAGAGGGGGTGAGTTTGTTACTCCACCTATTACAGGACCGTCTTTGAGACCAGGGCCATAACGAGAGATGGAAGATGCTCAAAAGAGAGAAAAGAGGCAAGAGCCTAGAGAGAGAAAGCAGCCAGGGTTTAGATTGATGTCTGATATTGAGACATCTACAGACATGAAGAAAATCTTTAATGATAAGATACTTGGCAATGAGGTGACTTTCCCTATTTCTGAGGTTTTGGGCATCTCGAAAAGAGAGTTTCAAGATCAGTTCCAAGAGGTCTTGAAGAGAAAAAGACATGCATTACCTACTACTGATACACAGGGATTTTTTATTAGGGAGTTGGATGAGGATGAGGATGAGGTTATGGTTGAGAATGCTTCTGTTTTTCCGCAGATAGAGAAGAGGGTTCAGCCTATGCATTATGCTGAAACTGATGAGCCTATCTTGATACCGCGTAGTCACTTTTCGCGGAGTCATTGGGCTAGAGCAACTACAGAGATGATGGTAAAAATTGGAGAGAAACAGGTGCCTTATGTTGCTTTGGTGGATCATGGTTCAGAGATTAAACTCATAGTCCGTGGAGTTTATGAAAGTAAAAGATGGCCTATGGATGTAGAGCATGGGTGGCGTATGAGAGCCGCCAACAACACTGCAAGTGATTTGTATGCTGCCTGTCCCAGTGTCAGGGTTTCTATTGGAGATGTAGAGGAGGATTTCCATTTCTTTATGCAGGATTCATGCTCTTATCCCATAATTCTTGGACAGCCATTCATCACAGAGATGCGCATGGAAACAAAGGTAATGGATAATGGAGCTGCTTATGCATGGATTGGCAGTAAAGATGGCATGAGAGCAGTTCAGTTTATGAGTGTGTGTGTGAATCATGTTAGAAACAGGGATACTCTTAGAGATGCTACTTTTCCCACTGTGAGGGATTAGGGTTTTCATTAGGTACCGCTGTTTCGTGAGACAACAGTGGTACAGAGCAGAGGGGATTGGAGTTCTTGCCTCCTGGCAGCAGTGTTTTCTCCTCCAGTTTTGTTGGGATCTCAGCAAACAGTTCGATGAGCTATCAGAAGACTTCTAAGTTGCCTAGAGCTGCTAGGCAGTACATATGCAGGAAGGATAAAATTTTGAAAAATGTAGGAATTTTAGAGGATGATGAGCATATAGATGGAATGTATGACAGTATGATTTGTGCAGATACGATGACAGAGATGGAAGATATGCTGAAAGCTGATATGCAGAGTTGTCACAATAATGTATTAGTGCAATCCCTGGACATGTTTCATGAAATTGCAGATTTTGTGTCACAGATTGAGTCAAAGGCTGAGGTGGCTCAGCAAAAAGTGTTGAGTGCTGAAGAAATTCAGCGCACAGAGTTTCCGGCTGATTATGATCAGCTTATAGAGACACAGAGGGCTAAAAACTTTCAGCCAACAGAGTTTACTGCTGAAATATTTCAGCATCCAGAGTTTAGGGCTGTTCCTATGTAGTCCATAAGGCAGAGGGCTGAGGATATTCAGCCACCACTGGAGTGCAGAATTACTGATTTAGAGCAAGATTTGAGTAATGTAGAGGATCATAATGAAGCGAGGGTTGACATGAAATACAAGCCTCTGGATAAGAAGGTGAAGCCGGTAGCTGTACCGTTTCCACCTGACAGTGATTAACAAATAGAGAGGGCTGCCAAACAGCCAATTTTGAGGGGTCCGGAGCATATAGGCCATAAATTTTCAGCTGAGACTCTTGCTGAATTGAAAATTGGAAATGGTGATTTCTTGCTACCCATAGAGAAGCAATGCTTTTAGGAGATGCTTGAGCGACATGGAAGGGGGTTTGCTTTTTTCCCCGCATGAGATTGGATGTGTGAATCTAGATATTGTTGCTCCTATGGTGATCTTTACTCCTCATATTCCATGGAACCTCCGACCTATTCTAGTGCCTAAGGCACACCTGCCAAAGCTGATTGATCTGTTGAATGAGAAAAACAGGATGGGAATTCTTGAGCCTTCATCTGCACCATACTCAAATAGGTGGTTTACGGTTCCAAAGAAGAATGGTACTCTCTGATTTATATAGGACATGCAGCCAGTAAACAAAGTTACTATCAGGAATGTTGGTATAGGTTCAGTTGTGGATGAGTTTGCAGAAGCATTTGCTGGATGTGCCATCTATTCTTTAGGCGATTTGTATTTAGGATATGATCAGTTTCAGTTGGCTTTGGAAAGCAGGAACATAACCACCATGAGAACTCCTATTGGGCTTGTCAGGATGTGTACCTTGCCTCAAGGTGCCACTAATTCTGTTGCGCATATGATGAATGCCATGCATAAGGTCCTTCGTGATTACATACCTCAGCTTACTATGCCTTTCTTGGATGATGTGCCCATTAAGGGGTGTGCAGAAGAAGAGAAGAATGAGAGTCTAAATGAGCAAGGATGCAGATACTTTGTGGCTGATCATATTTCAGCTTGTGAGAAGAATTTTGCCAGGTTAGAAGAAGTGAACTTGACACTATCAGGGAAAAAATCTATTTTTGGAGTGAATGAGGTTGTCATTGTTGGACATATGTGTGGATATTATGGCAGGAAACCCTCACTTGATAAGGTGGATGCTATAGGCAAGATTACGGAGTATTGTTCTACCACTTCGGAGGTTCGGAGATTCATTGGAGCTTGTGTGTTTTATATGATTTGGATACCTCATTTTGCACACATAGCAAATTGTTTATATCAGCTACTTCGAAAGGGGCGGAAATTTTATTGGGATGAGAGCCACACTAGAGCCATGCGGAAATTGAAGAAGTTATTGCAGATTGCTCCTACTCTTACGAAAGCGGATTATAATTCCGGAAGGCCCATTGTATTGATAGTTGACACTAGTCCAATTGGTATAGGTTGGGATGTGGGTCAAGATGATGCAGATGGAAACATGTATGCTATTCGGTTTGGGGCGAAAGTCCTAAACGAGAGACAGAGGAGATATCTGCAAATCAAGAGGGAGTTACTGGGGATTGTTACGGCTCTCAAATGTGACAAGGAGTACTTTATTGGAGCTTCAGTTGTGGTAGAGACAGATTGCTTGCCATTGATTGGTATGCTTACGAGTTGCTCTACTCCGGATATAGCTATGTTGAGATGGATTGCATACATCAAGTCATTAAATCCAGAATCTAAACACATAGTAGGGAAGGATAATCCAGTGGTAGATATGTTGTCTAGAGCTAGATATGATGATGAGGAAATACTACTTGCAGAAGAGGATAATGCAGAAATTTCAGCCGCTATGGTTGATCATGTTTGCCATGTCTATGATATTGTGGCTTTTATAGAAGAACTCTATGTTGGAGATTGGTTGCAGATTGGCAAGTACCTTAGTACACTAAGCAAAAGAGATGAATGGACAGATGAAGAGTTCAAGAAGATCAGAAGGAAAGCCTATGGTTATTTTCTCAAGGACGGATTTCTTTGGAAGCATGCGAAGAAAAGAGGCGGATTACCTTTGTTGGTTGTCTGCGATAGAGAGACACAATTACAGGCGATGAGGGAGTTTCATGAGAGTCCTTGGGCTGGTCATAGAGGAGTGTGGGCTACTTATGAGAAAAGCAAGGAGAAATATTGGTGGAAAGCCATGTATAGAGATGTTTCTCACTTTGTAGAGACTTGCAGAGACTGCCAGATGTATTCGGTAGTGCGTCATCAAGATGAGCTTCATCCAACCTATCCGCTATGCATTCATTATAAGTGGATAGTTGACTTGGTTACTATGCCTATGGGTCTATGGCAGATGAGATATATTGTTTTGGCTAGAGAGGATCTTACCAATCAAGTTGAGGGCAGATCTTTGAGAACGAAGACCACTACTGCAGTGTGTAAGTTCTTATTGGAAGAAATTTTCTGCAAGTATGGTTGTGTGGGTAAGATCACTGCGGATCGCAGTGAATTGGATGCAGATGAAGCTAGGGAGTTTTTCTCTTAACTAGGAATCAAGTTGGCTCTAACCACAGCATACAATCCAGAGGGAAATGGGAAGAGTGAAAGAGGACATCCGCCGATTGTGAAAGCATTAGCCAAAGCATGCAGAAGATGGATTGGAGAATGGCCGAGACTTCTACCATTTTCTTTATGGGCTGATCATACAACTCACAGTGCCACCGCAGGATATATGCCCGCAGAGTTGATGTATGGTCAGAAACCTGTTATGTTGATTGAGACTTGTGCTTTGACTTGGTCAGTTTTACCTTGGTAGGAGGATTTGACGAGAGAGGAGCTCTTAGCTCTTTGGATTCGGTAGCTGGAGAGAAGACTAGAGGATATTCAGCTAGCTATTGATAAGTTGAAGGTTGCTAGACTAAGAAATAAGGACAGGTTTGACAGCAGGCATCCCTTGCGGCCTAGAGCAATAGAAGAGGGAGACTAGGTATTAGTCTTTGATAGTAGCCTTGAAAATCAGCATACTTCATTTCGGAAGATGGTGAAAAGATGGTTTGGGCCGTACATAGTCAGACATGTCTTTGATAATGCAACATATGAGCTTACAGAATTGGATGGGACAGTGCTTAGAGTGCCTATTACTGGAAAAAGAATCGAGATTTTCAAGAAAAGAGATGATGAAGATTATGCATTGGAAGAATTTGCAAGAGAAGAGCAACGAGAAGAAACTTCAATGGAAGAGACAGATGATATGACAAATAATCTTGTTGATATACCGGAAATGCACAATGAAGAGATTGCTTTGTTTGTGGATCTTGATGATGATGATCATGGGTAGTTGGCCCATCCGGAGGATGCGCAGGATTAGAGGGGGTGGATGTCGTATTGTTGTGCATTCGAGGTGTGAAATCCACCCAAAAGTTGTGTGTGTGGGATTTGTTACTTTGTACATACTTAGTTGTTATGTTTGCATTTTTGTTCTATATGGGCAGTATAGTAGAGAGAAGGATTATCACAAACTGTCAGTCATGATTTGTTGTTAGAAACTCTCAGTAAATCATATACTGTTGTGAGAGTTGTCCATTATGCTGGCAGGCAAGTAAACTTTACCTCACGAAAGCTTCATCAGAGTTTTAATGAAGGGTTCATAAGAGGTCTCCTACATCATGAAGGAAAGAATTTTAGGCTTCAATTTGTGAAAGGTGTTGAATCCATCTTGGTACATGCCAAATGAGAAAAGGGATCTTTTCAAGAATACAAGGTTTTTGATATTCCAGGTGCTCTCTTCTTTGATGTTGATGGAGTGGTAGATCCCACCTTCAATTTGCCCACATGTTACCATCACAGTCAGCTTTTTCTGCTGCTATATCTTCTCTAGGCATCTACAATAGTGGTACCTTGGTTGTATATGATGGGGCAGGAATACAGGAGCCAAAAGAAAAAGCAAGAAGGACTATTTTTGAAATGAGGGCATTTTGGAGGGAAGTAGAAACAAAGATGACGAGAGAAAGAAAGGGGCTGCTTTTCTAGTCCGAAAGGAGGAAGAGCTGAAGTGGATGCAAAGGTGTGTAGAGTTGAGTGGAGCTATTGAAGAGGAAGAGAGAAAAACGGCATTGGAAAGAGGGAAGCAAGAGGAAGAAATGAAAATACTACTCTGATTCAGACTCTGAAAGCTCAGATTCAGATGATAGTTCAGATAGTAGCTTAGATTATGAGACATCGTCATCAGAAGTCAGCTCCTCAACAAGTGAAGATGCAGACAGATGGAGATCTTAAACTCTGAAAGGAGCTTTGTTTGTGAAGGCGAACAAGAGGGATCGAAGGAGGGGCAGCAGAAGTAGAGGGAGCTTCAGAAAGAAAATCTCGGCTAGGTGTTAAGGAAGTCTATACAGAAGAGAACACAGATTCTGAGGCAGAGGATCAATTTCTGGAGCATTTGACTTAGTGGAGCTATGCAGTTGCATTCCTTGAGTTGGCCTTAGTTCCTCTCATGGGATTATGCTGGTTTTTGAAGCAAACAAAGGTGGATTGTTTTCGTCGGCAAATAAAGCAATTGGATGAGAAGCAGGCTGGCTTGAGCCCGCTATTAAAGTTTTCTGTCAGCCTAAGGCAGAAAGCAGCCCAGAAACAGACTGGTTGTTGCATTGGGAGAGAAGCTTTTGGAAAGAAAAAGCACGATGCGGACGTTGTGGTTAGAAGAGCTCGGAGGCTCAGTCTCACTGCTACGACTGAGAAGAGCAATAACAGAGGATGTAGAAGCCAATGAGGTGCAGCATGTTGCAAAGGAAGAGCTCGAGTTTATCGGAGGATACTAGAGCAATTGATGAATGAAAGTATTGAGGAGTTCTTCGATATTGGAAGGGCGATGGAGGGTGCAACGTTCTAATGCTTAAGCTCCAACATGTTGATGGTGATCTCAGTGTTTGAATACATCATTAGGATGACAAACAATGAGGGATTGTGAGGTGAACTTTGAAGATGAAGTAGAAGGACGAAAAACAGATCAAACGCGAAAGCTGTGAAGACAAAGGATAGCTGGCAAGAGACAATGCAGAACGAAGAAGGTGAAGATGCTGCAACCATAGAAGGGAAAAAAGAGTGGATGAAGATAATTCAGAGGAAAGTCATTGTTAACTGCTGCCTAACTAAGCCATTCAACTTCGGCACCTTGAATCATCCATTCCCTCTTCAATATGAGAGTGAACTTTGACTTAACTGGAAATCAAGCTATGACAAAGAGGAGCTACTTCTATTTTATTTAGACTCCCTAGATGAGGTGAGCTCTAGCAACAGTGCTAATAAACAGAGACATTGCAGAAAACGAGTCAAGAGATCAAGGAAACAGAAAATTAAAAGTACTTTCCAACTATTACAAGGTATCAAACGAGGAGTAGGAGGGTTTGCAGGCCTAGCTTCAAGAGCTCTCGATGTCCTCTCGAGCTCCAAATTCGATCTACTCCGCCTCTGTGACTACTCGATGCCAACTGAACAGGCCCATCCTAGCAGTCAACAAAAGGGACAATACTGACAGGTCATAAGGTGCTCTGAAAATTTCAAAGCCTTCTTTTAATCTACCAAAGTTAACATCAGCGTTTGATGGCATTGACTGCATTAGTACTCTGATTGGATGGTGAAGAGACTTAGCCTCATCAAATTTCATTCCCTCTTTTACTACTTGGACCAGGCTAGAGCTTTACTGGACTGCCAAAGAGGCCATGAACAACTACTCTGAAATATCTATGTGATACAATTACTACTTTCTTAAGGGCTCTGGTGACTATAGCCAAATTTCTTTGTAGAGATTTTTGAGTTCAGTAGTCATAATGCAATTTGAACTTGCTTGATTCTCTTTGAGACCATGATTTCACTTTGTCGATGAGTATGAAGTTGAAGCTGTTAATGCCATTATCCGAAATTGAGGTGACCTTCTTTCAAATTGAATCGTGATCTCGCTTGATTGATCTTCTATCCTGAAATTAATCAAGGTCCTCTGTGGTCGCGACTTTGCTTTCGAAAACCCTTCGACAGCGTGATTTTAAAATTGAGATTTTTTTGTCTTAACATTGTGCATCCACTCGCAAAAAACTTAGAATATGGTCATAAGTCAAATGTTTCAACTAGCCAAAGTTAGTGTTACTAGTAGAAGGCTTTGGCTGGAAAGTATGGTAGTTTGTACATATTTTCTATGCTCTTTTATTTTCCATAAGTTAGGTGAGTAAGGATAGGATATAGGGATCTTGAAATGTTATGGCGAGGATTTTGGAAGGTGCATGAAGCACTCAATACTCTTGATGGTGTAGTTAGCACTACATGATTAAAGAGAACATTGTGTGGCTTCATATGTGTTTGGAAATGCTTTTGGGGTGGCTTTTTGGTATGATTTGAAAATCTGGCATGCTTTATGGGTGAGAGTTTGGGAAGGGAAGACCCTGCGATGCCACCGAGGGGGGGGACAAAGGATTGACTGCAAAGATTCACTTGTAATATGGAGGGAGAAGAGTTGACTAGGATGCATTCTATTCTAGGGGAGAAATAAATGTAAAAAAAGATGGCCAAAACTATTGTACCAAAGTTTTTGGAAGGGGGAAGAGGTTTCTAAGAAAGAGGGTAATGATGATGCTTGTGTGCTATTGTTCGATGTCTACATCTTCTAGGAGGAGGGTCTCTCAAACTATGCACGATTGTATCATGATTAGGATAGCAAAAAAATCATGGTGGATTGATATTTGTAAGGTTGTAGGACTTCAAATTGTCTTGTGCTTTTGAGGAGGTTGGGCTACTAGCTTTGGCTGAAAGAAGATGACCATAGTCAACAAGGACATGTAGCATGAGCTCTCAAGGATGATGGTAATGAGAGAGTATGCCAAGTTGATCAATGAGGGTCATCATCAAAAGTGATGTAAATATTGGAGGCTAGTATAGGATGGATTATGAGATTTGCATCTTTTTGGATCATGGTATTCATGCAAGGTGAATTCAAAGAAGACAATTTGATCTTGCAACATTCGTGATAAGGAAGGGAGTGTGAAGCTTAGAAGGAAACCATCTATGCCATATCAACACATTGAGAAGTGTTCACTATGGACCAAGCTTTTGCACAGTTGCAATTCTTTTAACAACGAAATAGTGAGTTCATATGGTCAAAGGGATAGAAAAAGGTTTTTGTTTTATTGGATTCGAAGTGTTGTGTCACAAATATACACTTAAACTCAAGGTGGCAATCGATAATGGATACAAGAACAAACTCAAGGAAGTATTATTTTGTGAGAAGAAATGACCACACCCTTACGTTATGGTGGCAATAAATTTGCATAAGATGGCTCACTAGAATGTACCATTTTCAAAACCTCATTCGCATCTTTGTCATAGTACTCTGACATATGTATTAGCTTGTATATGTAGCATCTTCCATTCCTTTAGATTATTGAGTTGACTTGAATTTATGTTATCCTTATTCTTGATGGGTGACATGGACTCTTCATGCTCCATATGATAAATTCTCAATGAGAAGGGCTCTTCTAGTGGGAGCTACTAGTTGTGATCAACAAGCCTTTGCATGTCATTGATGATGATGTTTGAGACTCCTAGTATATTATACTATTACCTATGCTTGGGCGATTATGTGTAAAAGGAACATCCTTAAAAATCATTCACTTAAGAAAGGAACTACACACTAACTCTCAATTATGATATTCATGGTGTTTGAGATGCTGCACTCATATTATTATGTGTATTTCTCTCTCCTTGGCGACTCTTGCTCGACATTGATTACCTTTCTTCTTTTGTCTTGCTTTAAGTCATTATTCCCTATGGGTTGTAGCTTGTTACAAAACCCTTCAACATTTTTTGTGAAATTGATGTAAAAAAACCACATCATAAATTGGACGATGGGAGTTTATTTGGGGTCTAGAGGTATGCCTGAGTCTACAAATGATATGAGGCATCATTTGCAAGCTTTGAATATGTATATGTAGCAACAACAACAACAACATTAATTAGAGTTATAGTAGCAACATGTGACCTCCACATCTAAAAGAAATCATCTATATAACATGTGTTCAAAGGATATTAAGAAATACCCTTTCTTTATATGCTATAAGGTCTTAAAATGACCCCTTTTACTTTCGTAAACTTACAATTTTTTAAGAAATTATAGTTAGAAAAGCCCTTTTGTAAATATAATCCTAAAATGTTTAGTAAATATAATACCCTTTCTTTTAAACTCACATTGTATCTTACATATTTTATAAGATGGACCCCTAAGAGTAGCAATATCAATTGATTCAATAGCAAATCATGCAGCACATGTAATTGCAAGTTAATGTTTTGTATAAGAATGTAATAAAAAAGCTATGAAAATTGTGATTAATAAAAGTGCTTGATAAAAGGAATATTTCTAGTTATTTGAAACTATATGAGGCACATATGGATTCCTTTGGGGTCTCTACACGATTGATGAGTTACTATTCTATTTTTCTTGTGATCTCTTCATTGAAAATACATGTAAATGGGCTCTATGTGTAGGATGCTACATGGAATGTATTCAAGAAAGCATTGAAAGAGGAGTACTTCTTAGAGGACCTAGAGTTGCATACTTGAAGGACATTTAGGGAGTGGGTTTATAAGCTTAATAAAGGGCTATCCCCCCCGAGGGTTTCATTAGAGTTGTGGAGGAATTTTGAAGAGAAATTCATTGAATTGGATGTTGCATAGCAAGCATCTTTGCAATCTGAAAAAGTTGAATTGTTTTTATAGGCTACTAATCTACCATTGTAACTGGAATTAGGGAAACTTGTGAAGAACAAAACTAAGTGGATGGGGCTTAAAATTGATAAGCAAGATGTTGAGGATGCATTATATACATTGATTAATAGATGGGTGTGGAAATCTAGATTGCAAAATGGGTTTATTGCTCTTATGTCTTCTCCTACTCCTACTTCTATTGTTGCTAATGATGGGCATTTGCTAAAGCCATAGAGCCGATGGTATCTACACTTGTTTCAAGAAAGGATGATGTTACTGAAAAATCGGTAAAGGGTATAGAGGATATGCAGATTAAAATGGCTCAATGTAGATAATTTGGGTGAGCTAACCCTTCTCAAGCTTTGCCTAAAAATACCTTTGTTAGAAGCTGTATACAATATGATAGTCCTAGTCATGAGCACACAGACTATGAGTCATTTAGGGATGTTTCACAAAACAAGTTAGTTTTTTAGCAAGATGGAAAGATATGTGCATGGATGGCAAGCAAACCTATTGATATAAGCTTTGAGAAGAGAGGGATGAGAGTGATTTTTTAGGATATGTTTTGTCGTACATCTTATGTAGCCACATGCAATGCTTCAGCTTATGTTGTTTAGAGTTTGAAAAACTCGAAAGCAAGTTAGAGTTATGGTCTTTTGCTTTGTAGATGGAAAATAAGGGCAAAGTATAGCAAGTTGATTTGTTTATTGCAAGGAAGAGCATTATATTAAACACTATATTGGGGAATATGGGAATTTCCCATAATTTTGGGACATGTGGTCAAATCTTTGTATTTATCATAACTTGAACACTATAACTCCAAATGGAGCACTCTATAGCTCAATAGATTCCATTTTTCAAGAACTTTCCAATGATAGGTCACATTATATGGTTTTGAGAAACTTATGGGCATGTTATCAGTTGAAACATATTTAATTTATGTTGTTTAAGAAAAAATCAAGGCGTTGAGGTGATTGTTGAGGATAACTGGAAGAGGTATGATGGTGCTCTTAACACTTCCAAGAAGACTAGATAGGGTGAGCCTACATCACCACCTTCTAGACTAGGGCTAGATCAAATCAAAGAGGATGTACCAAAGAAGAAGACTATTAAATAGAAGAACCACGCAAGTTACAAGCTTGCTTCAAACATTGAGTAAGCTACTAATATTTAAAAAGTGATAGAAGAGAGGATCTTGAATAGCAAGGTTAAGTTCGCTCTAGAAGAGGTTTTGGGCATTGCAAAAAGAGAGTTTCAAGAGGAAATTATAGATATCATTTAGAGGAAGAAATAGGTGATTCACACTTCAAAGGGACTAAATATGTAGGGCATCATGATTGAGGAGTTGACTAAGGAGAGTGATGATGATGTTCTTATTGAGGATGTCGCAGAATGTATGAAGATAGTGAAAAATATACAACCATTGCACTATGCAAAGGATGATGTACATGTGATGATTACTTGCAAACATTTTTCTAGTAGTCATTGGGTACGAGTAACCATTGAGACAATAGTGAAGATTGGAGAGATGGAAAAACCATGCATTGCTTTGCTAAATCATGGATTAGAGATAAATGTCATAGTTCGTGTCTATATGAGAGTGGAAAGTGGCCCATTGATGTTGAGCATGGATGGCATATTAGAGCCATCAACAACATTATAGGAGAGCTTTATGCAACATGTCGAGAATGAGAGTGACTATCGGAGATATTCGGGATGATTATCACTTTTTTGTGTAGGTTCATGTTCCCATGATGTTATTCTGGAATAGCCTTTTATCAATGAGGCATAGATGGAAACGAAGGTAATTTATGATGATTCTACATATGTATGGGTTTGAAGTAAAGATGGGAAAAGAGCTGTTGAAGTTTATGATAGTCTATGTGAACCACCCAAATACTTTGTGGGATTTCCCTCTTTTTGTAAGAGAGCTAAATTTTTACTAGATATCACTATTCTGTGGGATGATTGTAATACATAGACGAGAAAAGTTCTTGCCTCCTAGTAGTGATGATTTTTCTTAAGGTTTTATGAGTCTTACAATAGAGTTATGTTTTTCTTCATAAGGTTGCAAAGTCTCCTAGAGCTACCAGATAGTATGTATGCTAAAAAGAGAGAGAGTTGTAAAAAGCAAGTTTATTGTTGGATGATGAGCACAATGATAGGTCATATTGTGTGGATACGATTATAGAGATTGAGGATGTGTTGAAATTGAGGTGTAGAGTCGTTTTAATTTTGTGCAAGTACAATCCTTGGACATGTATCATGAGATTGATGGTTTATGCAACAGAAAGGATTGGGTTCTGAGTCTATTTATTAAAAGAAGGACTCATTAGATGTTGTAGTCCAACAAATTGAAAGGAGTGCTTAATTATTTCAGCCAATAGGATTGCAGGGGGCTGAATTATTTCAGGCTAAAGAGTTTGATACATGCTTATGCTAGCATACAGAGTTTGGAATAGATTATATAAAGTTCCAAGAGAGGAGGGGTGCTTGATTTAGCCAAAAGACTTGGGTGTTATGCATTTGTAGTAAGAGTTGGGTTTCAAAAGGGAAAAGAATTAAGCCATGGTGTAAAGAAAGTACAAAACTATTGCTAAAAAAGTGAAACCTATTGTAGGACCATTGCCTCTTGATAGTGATAATGAGATGAAGAGGGCTGCAAAACAACTAATTTTGAGGAATCTTGAAAATTTTGGTCATAAGTTTTTAGTAGACACATAAGCATTGAACATTGAAAATAGGGAGTCTTACTTACTACTGAAAGACAATGTTTCATGGAGATGTTAGGGAGACATGGTAGAACATTTACATTTTACTTGCATGATTGGACATGTGGATTCACAGGTTGTGATATCGATGGTAATATTTATTATTCTATATATTATACCTTGGAATCTATGCCCTATTCTAGTGTTTCCTAGAGATCATCTACCCAAATTAATTGAGCTATTGAATGAGAGGATTAGAAGGGGATTCTTGGGAAATCCTTAGAAGCTTATTCAAATCAATGGTTCACACTGCCTAAGAAGAATAGGTCTCTTAGGTTTACATAGGATCTATAGCGAAGAAACCAAGTGCAAATTAGGATTGTAGGTGTTGGTATAATTGTGGATGAGTTTATGAAGTATCTATAGGTCGAGCTATCTATTCTCTTGGTGATCTTTATTCAAGGTACGATCAATTTTAGCTTGCCTTGGAAAGTAGAGATTTGACTGCAATGAGAACTTCGTTGGGCCTTTTTAGGATGTTTACTTTACCACAAGGAGCTATAAATTATGTAGCACATATGATGAATGCTATGAATAAGGTCCTTCGTGAGTATATCCCTCAACTTACAATGCCATTCTTGGATGTTGTGCCTATTAAGGGTTGTGTAGAAGATAAGAAGGATAAGGCATTGGATGTTCATGGTTGTAGACACTTTGTGGCAGACAATATTATGGATTGTGAGAAGATTTTGTCTATGTTGGAAGGAGGTGAAGTTGACTCTATCGGGAGTGAAATTACTTTTTAGGTGAATGAACTACTTATTATTGGACATATGTGTGGCTAATATTGCAAAAAACCTTCACCTGCTAAGGAAGAAGCCATAGAGAAGATTCTAGAGTCTTGCTCTTCAGTATCAAAGGTGAGAAGGTTTCTTGGTGCGTATGTCTTCTATACGATTTGGATTTCACACTTTCCTCATATTACAGATGATTTGTATCAGTCACACCAAAAGGGATAGAAGTTATTTTGGGATGAGAAGTATACTAGAGCTATGAGGAAGATGAAGAAGCTATTGCAAACTACTTTAACTTTGAAGAAGGTTAATTATGCATATGGGATGCTTATTTTAAGAAAGAAAATTTGATTACTGATATGTTATCTAGGGCTAGATTTCATAGGATGAGGGAAAAATTATTGTAGACAATGGAGAGGCTAAGATTTTAGCTATGATTGATCACATATGTCATGTCTCTTTAGTTGAGGCATTTTTAGAGGATCTCTATACACGTGAATGGTTGTAGATTTGTAAATACTTGAGTACATTGACTAAAAGAGCCAAATGGTTGGATGTAGAGTGCAAAAAGATTCGACAAAAGGCTTGAGGAATGGGCTACTAGGAAAGAATTCTAAAACAAGAGATGGGATACCTTTGAGAGTAGCTTGTGATAGGACTATATAGTTGCAAGTTATGAAAGAGTTTCATGAGAGTCTATATGCTAGTCACAAAGTTGTGTGGCATATGTATGAGAAGATTAAAGAATGTTATTGGTGGAAAGGAATATAAAAATATGTATCTCACTTTGTTAAGTCAAGTAAGTATTTTCAGTTAGATGAGTCTCATTTGAGTTATCCACTTTGTATGCATTATAAGTGGGTGGTTTATTTGGTTACTATCCCAATTAAGTTGTGGCATATGAGGTATATTATTATCATAAGGGAACATCTTACCAATCAAGTTGAGGGTAGAGCATTGAGAGAATAAAGTCTACTAGTGTGATATGAAAATTTCTTCTTGAGAAGACCTTTGGCAAGTATGGATGTGCTAGGAAGATTACTATGTAGATTGAGGTGAGTTGGATGTGGATGAGGCTAGGAAGTTTTTCTCTAAGCATGGTATCAAGCTAGCCTTGACTTTTGCATACAATTTGGAAGGAAATAGGAAGAGTGAAAGGGGTCATCTACCTATAGTGAAGGGCTTGGCCAAAGCTTGTGATGGAGAGATTATGGATTGGCCAAGGATATTGACTTATGCTCTATGGATGGAACATACTACACATAGTGTCACCATTAGATTTATGCTTGCAAAGTTGATGGATAGGAAAATGCGAGTAATGACCATAAAGACTTGTGCATTTACTTAGAGTGCATTACCTTGGTAGGAGGATATGTCTAGAGAGGAGCTCTCATCTCTTTGCATTCAACAACTTGAAAGAAGACTCTAGTACTTACAAAGAGCAATGCAAAAAGTTGAGGTTAGGCTTTTATGGATAGCTTTGATAATAGGTAGAGGCTATAACCTAGAGCAGTGGAAGAGGGTGATTCGGTAATGATCTATGATAGAAACCCAAAAAATCAGCATAAAACTATCCAAAAGATGGTGAGGAGGTAGAAAGTAACACAACGTATGCACATGTGGTCACTAAGTGTGAACTTGCTAAGAAAGGAGATGTAGCACTACAAATATGCCATAATCAAGGATGGACTATAGTGTAATCTAGCTGTAAAATCACTAACCTATCGTCATGTCGGTCACCTAACATGCCAATGAATAATATCATGACACATCATTGAGACATGTATTGGATGCCAGCTCATGTAGAGGTCGACATCGCAATACTCCCCCTCGAGCTCAACATGAGCTCATGAACTCCAAGCATAGTTCTAAAGCATTGAAGCTTCTTAACTCCCGAGGACTTGGTGAAAATGTCAACAACTTGATCCTTTGTGTTGACATAAATCAAGTTAATATTACTTGCTAAAACCCGCTCGCAGATGAAATGGTAATGGACCTTTATGTGTTTGTTCCATTCATGATACACGGGGTTCCTAGGCAATTGAATGTTGTTAAGGTTATGACAGTAGATGATAACCTTCTTATCAACCTTACATTCCCAAATAACCATGTAGCTTATGTATCCAAGCTACCTCACATGCTGCAATTGCAATACCTCTGTACTCTACCTTTGTACTATTAGACAAGGAAACTTTCACAACTGTTTCTTATTTCTCCAAGTAATAGCAGTACTCTTAAAGGAAAACATGAAGACACTAAAAGATCTCTTGTGTGAAATACTACTACCCCAATTTTCATTTGTGTAACCATGCAAATCCAATGGTACACTTGCACTATAGAATAAGGCGGCAGAGTCCAATATGGACTTCACATAGTGCAAGGTGCACCACACTACATCCAAATGTGGCTTCCATCAGGGGGAGGGGGGGTCACTCATGAGTATATATATATATTACGTGAGTTCAAAATAAGGGATTTCTTAAACATCATTTTTATACATTTTTTTACATACAGAAGGGTGTCATATAAAAGGTTTTAAAAATATTATTTTTATACATTTTTTTACATAGAGAAGGGTGTCAAATAAAGGGATTACTTACGGATTGAATACAAAAAGGTTGTGTTTTATTCAAGAAAAATTCATAGATTAGGATATTTATAAATAGGCCATGAACACACCTTATATAGAGGATATATATATATATAGTGAAACCCATGAGCTTCCATGAAAGCATCATAAAATGACTCTCTAAACCAATTGTGTAGTTTAGGCTAGACCTACTAATGATCATCAAATAGATAAGGCTATCCATAATCTTCCGATATAGAGTGACATTCTCAATCATATCTCCTCATGTGCACTAAGCTTAGCATTAATATCCAAAGGTATAGGAATAGGCTCACAATAATCTATATCCATGTCTATATCATACTTCTTCAACATATCTAATGCATATTGTCTCTGTGACAATCATATATCCTCTAGAGTTTTGATTATCTCCATGCTGAGAGAATAGCACAACTCTCCCAAATCCTTCATCTCAAATTCCACCTTAAGAAGACCCTTCACATTGTCTATATCTATCTTAGTATCATCCACATAGATAGTAATAACCACAATACCTACATCACTCTCGCATACATAGAGTTAGTGATTAGCTTGTTCTCTACAAAATCCAATGCTAACAATATATTCTGCAATCCTATCATGTTATGCCCTAGGTTCTTGCTCCATTCTCATTTATATAACCAAGTGGCTACTCCACATAAACCTCCTCTTACAACTCCCTCTATAAGAAGTCATTCTTAACATCCATTTGATGCATGATCCAACCTTCTGATGCAACCACTGCTATGATAGTTTTTATAGTAGCCATTTTAGCCATTAGAGCATAGGTCTCCTCATAATCAATACAATGAGTCTTTGCATATCCTTTGGCAACCAACCTTGCCTTCTTATAGTGCTCAAAAAATCCATTTGTCTTATGCTTTAACCTTGTAAACCCATTTGTAGCCAATAGATTTCTTGCCTTTAGGTAATGGTACCAACTCCCATGTGTCATTATCCATAAGTGCAACCATTTCTTCATCCATAGCATGATCCCAATGGTCATTATCAACTGCATCCTCAAAATGGGTAGGTTTTACATCTTGCACAATATTAGGTATGTATGCATAGTGATGAGCTACGTAGCTATCATATTTCAATTGTTGCATTGTCTTTCTCACTCTACTTGACCTACATGGAGTTGGATCACTACTAGATGCATCATCTTGTCCCTTCCACACACCACGTGTTTTAATATATGGAATCTGAAACTCCTCATTCAAGATCTACTCATAGTTATCTGAATCAACATCAACATGAGAGAAACATGAGTCCCCAACTTTCTCTTTAGCTTTTCTTAATATCTCTAATGTACTTGGTGGAGTAACCTCTAAGGTCAATGTTCCACTCCAAGATCTATCAAAATAGAACCATGACTAGGAGACACTTATGGTCCACTTGATGCCTATGACTACTAACCAGTTTTCTACAGAGCCACACTCTCATGTTTATCAATCCCAATTTCATCAAAACAACATCCCTTTTAACTCTTTGCTCACATCTAACAAGGTCATAACATCTATATCCCTTCTGCTCAAGAGAATATCCAACAAATACACATTTTTTTGCTTTGGGATCTAATTTACTATGCAATTCATCAAGAATATGTACATAAGCAATACATCCAAATACTTTGAGGTGGGATAATTTTGGATTTCTACATGTAAAATTCTCTTTAGGTGTCATACCATGTATAGCAATAGTGGGTGTCTTGTTTATAATGTATACTACAATTGCTTTAGCCCAATAGTAATGTGATAAGTTTCTTTATGACATCATTGCACGAGACACCTGTACAATATGGCTTTTTTTCACTCTCATTCTCAACCAAAGCCTTAACGATTTAAAGTGAGTGAACACCTCAATTTTTTCATGCACAAAGTAAACGCATACTTTAAAGGTATAATCATTAATGAAATAAACATAATACCTACAACCACTCAAAGTTGCATTATCTTTGAGGTAGCGGAAACGGCTTAAAACTCTTGCACTGTCTCCAAGGTAGCAGGTATGTCTTCAAGTTCTTGAAATGGAAACATGGATGGGACTTGAATGCTCAAAACTCCATTTTTCCCTCTAGTGAGCAACCTAGTAATTTTCCTTTCTACAACTAATTGAAGATGAATTTAATAAGTGAAAGTAGGATCCTTGTAAATTCCACACTATTGCTTTAAAGTTGAATTGGTCTGGATTCTGTAAGCAATCACTCTTGAGATTCTCTCTTGGAAATGTAGAGCTCCTGTGGCTTGCATGAGGTTGTTTAAGAGCCAGGCATTCACATCGCTTGGTGTTTCAAATGCTAAAACCTTGTTTTCATCTATGGGCCGATTGTGTTATTAACGATAATCTATGCCCTGGGAATAGATTTGCCACTCCATAGGAAGTCATAACAAGGAGTTTTGATGTAGCAGCCAGTCTCACAAGCAGGGATGGGATGGACAAAGAAAGGCTCCAGCTCGAACATGTTCTTGAAGCCTATGGTCCTCCTGTTATAAGAGGTGATGACCTAATCGACCGCAAAGATGAGGAAGTCGAAGAAGAGGAAGGAGACAAGTTGGAGTGTGGTGGCATGCTTGCTTAGCAGGGACAGGAGGAAGTTTTTCTCGAGCAATGGAGAGAGTTTCTGTAAGAAGATTCAGAAGCCACGGACAGTACTATAAAGGTGGCTTGACTTCTCACTAGGCTTTCTTTCGTGATCCTTGACTAGCTCAAGATTGGCAACAAAGGGGACCTCGAGGGAAGGCTGGCCCATGGTTGCTGTGCTGGTGATGGCAGAGGAAGGAGGGATTCTGAGGGTATTTGCATGAGGGAGAACACAACACTAGCAATTATTGAGAGAGAGAGAGAGAGCTCAAGACACAACGAAATCGAATGGTAGTTTGAAGAGATTCAAATAGTAATTGTTGACATAATCATTTGAGCCTATGCTCACCACATACAACGCATTCGCCAGTATAGACTTCCTACTACCCACAACACCACCTAGTTCCACCTTGTATTACATGAACCATTTCATTTGGTGCCACATTAAAATTGAGCATTGTTTGATTGTAGAAGCTTGACTCTACCAAGGCAAGGTTGATGCCCCATGTGAGGTTCTCCCCTTTGCATTTGGATGAAGGTATATAGTTACAACAATGAGTGGCATAGGCTCCCACAACAGAGATGTCTGCTCATGCATGCATGATCAATGTAGCCGTGCCATGTTGGTTTTGTTAGTAGTACTACTAGTATTTGTTGAAAGAGAGGAAGAGAGACAGAGTAGAGCAAAAGATTTGTCTTAGCTCATTGTTGTTCTTCTTCCATTATTCTTCCATCATACTAACTAAAAGAGACTTACACACATAGGTATGACTAACCAAGACTAACTGTGGTAAAGTCACTGACTACACCGACTTATTGAATGTCCAGCTAATGTCAGTTACACACATAAAGATAGACTGACTGAAGAGTAACACGAGCTTGATATTCTAACACTCCCCCTCAAGCTCAAACCATCTCATAAACTCCAAGTAGCTGTCCAAAGAATAAGAACTTCTCTTTACCAAGAGACTTAGTAAATATATCTGGTCCCTGGTCTTCAGTCTTCACATGAATCAAGTCAATTTTCCCTGTAAGAACCATTTCTTTGATGAAATGGTAGTGAATCTTAATATGTTTGGAGCTAGCATGGTAGACATGATTGCTAGCCAACATAACACTACTTAGGTTATCACAATGTAATCTCACTCTGCTTTCCAGTTGTATTCCCAATTCTTTCAATAGTTTCATCAACCAAACTTCTTCGCAAGCCACTAACGTAGCTCCCCTGTACTCAGCTTTTGTACTAGACAATGAAACAGTAGGCTGTTTCTTACTCTTCCAACTAATCATACTGCTATCCAATCCAAATGCATAACCACTGGTTGACCTGTCATAGGCACAACCAGCCCAATCAACATTAGTAAACCCTGTCAAGTCAAGAGATTTTCCATATACATAAAATAGCCCATATTAATCTGTAGTACCCTTTACATATCGCATGATCCTCCTGACTGCATCTAAATGTGGTTTGCAAGGCTTGTACATGAACTGACTAATCAGTCCCACTGCATAACATAAGTGAGGGCGGATAATAGTCAAGTATATCAAGCTGCCCACCATCTGTCGATATCAATCTGTAGCTTGACATTCTGATCAAGAGGTGTCTCCATAGGCTTGCATTCAACCATAAAATACTTATTGTAATGTGTCCACCTCTTCCCTTCAGGACACGTCTTAGTAGTCCATCAGAAAGGAGGTCTGGAAAGCTCTGCCCAGCACTCCCATGGAATGTCACGGGGTTCGCGATCTAGGACTTTCCATGTCTTCCATGTAGCGAAAGTGTTCTGGCTATTCCCACTTAGGACCGACTTGAATCAGGGTTTTTCCCAATGGTCATTTCCTAAATGGCAACTAGCATCGAACCTTGAGCGAACTACTTTACACAGAAACGCCATGGCCGAAGCAGATTCACGCTGTACTTAGTTCAAGGAGAATGGGAAATGAGAGGGATGCAAAGCTCAACCTCTCTGCCATAAGGCATAGCCCCATTCCATTCCCCTAAAATAGTGTAAACCGGGATTATCATAACCTAGACTCTAGGTCAACGCCCTTTTGCCATTCATTTCCTTTGAAACGATCTTCTTGCTATCCATCTTGATTGAGAAAAGTTCCTGACCAACCGGGACCACCCATCTGTAGGACGGACCCATGGCCACATCCACCGCACTTTCCTCAAGTTGTTTTAGTTATCTAATTACCTACCACATTTAGTTGGACCTGTATCAAGCAACTTCCTTAATTAGTCCGTTAGGCACTAGTTCCTTCACGTAATCTTAGCACTTGATATAGAAAAACAGTGTCAAACAAGTTCCTTGTCAAGAGGTTATCATATTTATCTTTGGAATACATTTAAAAAGTCCAGCCCTTAGGCTTATCCATAATCTGCCTAAAGGCTAGCCAGTAATCCAAAGGGATTACTAATCCAAGATTTCGCTCGTAGACTAGTATGTGGGCCTTGAGATCCAATCCCGAGTCACGTTGGCCTCTTGTGCAGGGCCCGGAAGACAAGGGATTTACAGCCAGATCCCCCCTTGGCACCCAACCGTCCTCCTACTCCAAGTAGTGCTCAACGAAGAGACCTCACGCGGCCGGTTTGGTCCACCTACCTGGCGCAGTTAAGAACCCCCTTGGTTAGGGTCAAGCAGATAATCGGGGGTAACTGAGGCTGCCTCTCCCTTCAGGCCTTCAACCTGAAGCATTAGATATCTTTTCATCCTTTAATTCCTTGAGCAAACAATGCAAACAGTACTTTCTAAACTGTTACAAGCACAATTAATTCCAGTGGTCGTTTATTTGGCCAACTGCTAAGGAGTGAATCCTTCTCTTCGAATGTATCCAGCATTCGATCCGGGATCAATTGCGACTTGGCAAGATCCCTAAGTGTTTGTTTGTTAACCCTTATGTCCTTGGGTTAGGGCCATACCCTATTAACCCAACTTAATCAATACCTTAGGTTCTATTAACAGTAAATATGTTGCTCCAAACTATTGATTGGTCCTTTGCTTCTAAGCAATTATCTAATCCCCTTATCTTAGTCACTTTTCCCAATAAAATTTACTATATCAGGATGACTATTCATTCTCTTGCAAGATAAACTTGCGCAAGAATTTGCCAATCTCATTCCGAGGAATTTGGCCATTCCCTTGTGATCAAATCACAAGATCATGCAACTCTACAACTTGTTGCACAAGTGTCGCATCTAATCCATGGGACTATTTTACACATCAAATAACATCTTCTAATCATGGAATCATGAGTAGATAGGAAATAGGGTTAGGGTGTCTTCATATCCAATCCGTTCCTAATTGCACTAAGCCGACATTGTCGGTCCTAGGGTTCCAATTCAAACCAAGTTTCATCCTTTTAGCGAGTGATCCTTAGGGTAAAAACCCTAGATCGTTTCTCGCAAGTATGTCATGTTGTCCCTACATTCCATGAATGTGGGCAGGTCTTTAGGGTATGAGAGTTTCAGCTTGGCAATAAGAGCGACTAGGTCAGGTCCTCAATGTGCTAAGTCCTAGTAAGCACTTGGGGAATGATGCATCGATTTAACCATTCCTAAGCGATTCTTTCATAGTTTTAGGTGTTTAGGGTAAACCAATTTACTTGTCTACTCTTGAAGATATTTACGATACCATTCTCATAGTCACATGATTCATTGTCTACATATGATTAGATTTACAAACCCTAACTTTTTTGGTTAAAATCAAAGCGTATGTAAAGTTACGGCATAATTTCCATTGATGCATTCACGATTTATGTTGCTAAGCTTGTAGGGTTTATGTTAAAACAAACCATGCATTGTTTTCCTAATTTCATTTGTGAATGAATTATTCATATGCTGAATGATCATTACACAACCTTTCGTAACTACATTGATTGAGATTAATGCGAATTACCAAGAGTTTAATCTACTTCATGCAGCCCTAGAGTCATTTCCATGCCTTGCAAATTCATACAGTTTGTTAGCAATGTTCTTTAATGAATCCTTGCAAAGAAAGAGATGTCTAATAATGCAACATACGATTTTATCTTTCCATGCATAATCGAAGTATACAAAAATAATTTCGACTTTGTAAAGATGATCATTAGTTGATCTAAATTTGTTACTTTGCAATGCATAAAAACAACTTACTAAGAATGCATAGACGTCTTATGTCCTTCTTTCATTCCTTTCTATGAAAAATACAAATGACCGATTCTTGGATTGTGAGTTATTTCCTTTAAAATAGCCAAAAGTGCATCCTAGTTCCATAAATTATCCATGCACAAATGCAATATTTCGACGTAAACCAAAACTAGAAAGAAAACATGGACTTGTGGGTTCGGTGAAATATCCACATGGATGTTAGGAGATGATCCTCGTGCAGTTGCACCTTGTGCCTTTTTAGGGGCCATCGAGAATTTGACCTTCTTGCCTTGCCCGCAGACTTATGATCTTGGCCCGTCTCCCTCGCATACGCAATTCCCTTTTGAAATAGGGCTTCCTCGACCAATGCACCTCCCTCCCCTCCAGCATGGCCTTTGACTGGGGGAAAAGAATATATATATATATATATATATATTCCATAAATCTTATCAATTATCCTCTTGATCTCCTCCCAAGAGGAGGTTCTCATGAAGATATACGGGTTTCTTAGTCCTAAGTCTCGATTGGCCAGTGGAGAGTGTACCATTTAAAATTTACACCATCCCTAACTTTGATGCCCAAATTTTCATTGCATGAGACTTACGCGGCTCGTAATATTTTTCAGCAAAAATATTACACTTCAGTAACATGTCATGATCATATTGCTTCTGTGGTAGCCATATACTTTGAGGCATAGAGACTACCTCAATCCTAAGAAAATACTTTGAGGCATACTACTTCTGTGGTAGCCATATACTTTGAGGCATAGAGACTACCTCAATCCTAAGAAAATACTTTAGTTCACCAAGGTCTTTGACTTTGAATTCAGCCTCCTGTAAACATGATTTAATTTTAACAATGTCCTCTTCATTATCTCCAGTGATGATAAGATCATCTAGAGAAACCACTAGAAACACATATCCATGATATGTCTTCTTGGTGAAAAAATTGTGATCTACATTACCCAATCTAAATCCATGTTGCTATAAATAACTACTGATCCAAGCATTCCATGCTCTAGGTGCCTGTTTCAGTCCATATAAAGCCTTTTTTAGTTTACATACATGTGTAGAAAAGTCCCGGTGAACATAGCCTTCAAGTTGCTTTATATATACTTCCTCAACCAAATCACCATTCAAGAAAGAATTCTTGACATCCATTTGCCATAATTTCCAGCCCCCTTTGCATGCTGCTAAAGCAATGGCAGTTTTGAATGTTGCCATTTTAGTCACCGGATTGAAAGTCTCCTCATAGTCAAGGCCATATTGCTGTGCATAACCTTTTGCAACCAGCCTGGCCTTATAGCGTTGTAACAAACCATCTAACTTGCACTTAACCTTGTACACCCATTTGCAGCCAATGGAGACTTTTCCTTTAGGAAACTCAACCAAATTCCCATGTCTCATTTTCAACTAGGACTGCATACTCCTCATCCATAGCAGCACACCAGTTATCATCAGTAACTACATCATCAAACTTTGTAGGTTCTTTGTAACCTATCACACTAGCCATATATGCATAATGGCAAGCTGAATAACCAATGTATGTAGACTTGTCAACTAGTTTTCTAACTCTCTCAGATCTTTGTAACTGTGGCTCACTCTGAGCTTGCCTCTCATGAGGTGGTACATAATGACTTTGCCTTGCTCTAAGCGTCATAATAGACAGAATGCCCAACTCACTATCCAAACTATCACTGTTAGATGACTCATAACATGTTGTAAGTGGACTTTGCACATCCTTAAGTATCTTTTCTTTTTCCTTATCCAATCTTCCCCTCACTGACATATCCGTGTTAGTAGACGTAGGAGTACGACTCCGCAAGCGTCCTGACCAAGGACTTACTGTCGGTGACCCATCACCTATAGGACCACTCATACATGTACTCACTGTAGGTGTATTTTCAACATTACTAGTGCTACTTGATCCATTAGTAGAGCCACTGCAATAGGATGACCATACACGATGCAAACTCATCAAAAACAACATCTCTACTAATCAATGTCTCATGTTTAGACGGTACATAATACTTACATGCTTTCTGGTCTTGTGCATAATCAAGGAACACACTCTTGACAACTTTAGGATTCAATTTCTTCCTCTTTTCATCAAGAACATGCACATATGCAATGCTGCTAAATACCTTCAAGTGTGAAATGTCAAGCTTATGACCATACAACCTCTCATATGGAGTTACATCATGAATCCCTACAGTAGGGGTTCTATTTGGCACATAGACAGCAGTCACTACAGCTTCAGCCCAATAACCATTTGGCAAACTCTTCTCATTCAGCATAGCTCTTTGCCGATTCCATCAGTACCTCATTTTTCCTTTCTGCTACACCATTTTGTTGTGGTGTATGGCTGCAAGTTAACTGTCTTTTGATCCCATATTTAGTAAGGTACCTGTCAAAGTAATTAGAGACATATTCTCCAACTCCATCTGATCTATGACATGCAATTTTACGACTCAGCTCATTTTTAGCATGCTTCTTGAAGTCCTTGAATGCATCAAACACATCATCCTTATGTTTCAGTATGTAAAGCTAAGTATACCTGTTGAAATCATCAATGAAGGATACATAGTAACGAGCACCCCCAAACGAAGCATTATGAGACAAATCCCATACATCAGAATGTACCAATTGCAAGGGTCATGATCTATTCCGTACATGTCTCATAAATGAAAACTGTGCTTGCTTTCCAAACTGATATCCATCAAATACATGTCCAAATACATGATACTTGAACTCAGGCAGTCCAAGCACAATATCCTTTTGTTGGATAGATTTTAGCTTTTGTACATTCACATGGCCAATCCACTTATGCCATCTCTCAACATCCCGTGTAGCACCATCATCATGTGCAGAAATGGCTACTTTCAATTATGGAATTGACGCATCAAGAGTAAACATTCAGCCATCTCTTCGGCCTCTAGCAATCAATTTGCAGCCATTACCATATTCTTGAACAAAGCATCAATCTCTATTAAATCTCACCTACAAATTTTGTTCTTCCATCTGTCCCAACTAATAAAAGATTCTTGGTTATTGTAGGTACATGTAGTATATCATGTAGACTCTTTTTCTTGCCATCACAAGCATCAACAATGGAACAATTCCTGTGTGTTGAATGTCATGTTGGGTGTCATCCCCAGTACATACATAACCATGTGAACCTATAGCCATCTCATCAAACCATTATCCATGGGGTGTCATATGATTTGAAGCCCCTGAATCAATGTACAATCTCTTATCTCTGTTATGCCCAGATGCATTCTTAGACACATGCTACATGGCAAACAATCCGTCAACCTGCTCATCATGAGCACCACTAGAAGATGCATAGTGCCCATATTGTTTGCCCTTTACCTTCATATCTCCCTACTTCTTGTAACAATACTTTGCAATGTGTCCATATCTGTCGTAGTAATGAAAACCCTTATCTTTGTTTGATTGATCATTTGGCTACCATGAACCACATACACCACCTCTACCATGGGGTGATCTCCCCGTACCTCTAAAGCCACCAAATCCGTGTTGGCCCTATGTATGTGTACCATGTCAAGCATTCTATTGATGCTATCCATCGAGTGTCTCCTCGACCTCGAAAAGAGCCACGGCCTCTGCCGACTCTACCAAACTAGCTAGAGTAAAGAACTGTGTCTCTGCTTTGAGACATACTAGAACCTCTATTTAGCCCAAGCTAACTTCCTCATGCAGCAACAAAGAAATCAACTCATCCCAATCAGGGGATTCAACTATCTCAAAAATAGACATATCAAATTCTTTATACTCTTTGCCAAGTCCATTCAATGTCACTGCAATCATATTATCCTCAGACACAGAAGATCCAATGGTGGCAAGCTGATCCACTATATTCTTGATCTTTGTAGTGTAGACCTCAATGCTTCTGCCATTCCTAGATATGTTATTGAACTATTGGTTTAGTTGAATCTTTCTTGCATGTGTTACATTTCCATAATTCTTCATGAGTATGTCCCATGCATCCTTTGGGGAACTACATCTAGTAATCTGTATAACCATAGCATCTGATATATATAAGGAAAATCAATGTAAAACTTTGCATGCTCTCTCAGTCCATATCTTATGAGTCATTTTCTGATCATTTGTTGGATTCCTTTCATGTATTTTAGGTCCAGCCCATCACCTATACATAAGTCCCAATAACCTCTACCAACCAAAAAAATCCTCATACCAAACTTTCATAAAGGAAAATTTTTGTTGTCCAGCTTTTCTCCCACAATTTGAGTGATATTATCAGTTCCTTGAGCATTTGCTATAGTTGCAGCTTAGGTATTCAGTGATGTATACAACCTGTAAGTATCTGACTCCTTTTCCTACAGTTCAGAACTACTTTCCTGCTATTCAGGATAGTTTCTTGCGATTCAGGACAGTTTCTATGACAACCTGCTTGCTATAAACTATATTCCAACAATGAAAAAACATAGTCAACTGAGCATAAACCAAGCTCAAATCAGTTCAAAACATTCTATGGTAGTGGCAAAACATCCCAGCAATATAATATGTCCATACAAGTATCAATGTTTGTACTGTATGCAAGTGCAATACCAAATATAGCCAGTCCACTGCTATAACCAATAGTATTTTCTCTATCAAAACAAGAGTATTAAAACCTCAAAACAGCCCCAAAACATCTCATTCAATTCCCAAAAAGCATTTGCCACTCAAGTGGTATGATCCAAGCATTTGTCACTAGCAAATAAGCATCACAGATACTTCAACCTTGTAGATATATTATTTCCAAATTCAGCATAGCAACTAGTTCACTGTTTCCAGCTTGCAAATAAGCTCCAAAACTGAGCATTTAATAATACAACATCATGCTCAAATTTATGATAATAAGGACATATACATTGTTAGGGTGAAAGTCACTAGTGCCCTGGAATCACCTGCTGTTTTACTGTAGTAAATAGCTAGTTTGCACAAGTCTGTGCTAAATATCTCAAAATCTATGAGGAATTTGAAAAAAAAAAAATCTGCAAAGTTGTAGACCACATCAAAATGACTAGGACCTTGGGGCCGTCTCTTCAAAAACCATTTATGTAGCAAGATATAGCTTCTGCAAAAAAAACAGGCTGTAGGAACAGTCTCCTTTGATGACATTTTCTTGAGATCTGATGTCTTGATGTCAAGTGGCCACTACCAAGCCTTTAGGCTTCAGGCATTCAAGCTCTGATACCATGTTGGAAGAGAGGGAGAGAGACAGAGTGGAGCAAAAGATGAGTCTCAGCTCATTGTTATTCTTCTTCCATTATTATTCCATCATACTAACTGAAAGAGACTTACACATATAGGCATGACTAACCAAGACTAACTGTGGTTAAGTCACTGACTACACTGACTTATTGAATGTCACACATGTGTACGGCTATATCCAGCTAATGTCAGTCACACCCATAAAGATAGACTAACTGAAGAGTAATGAGAGCTTGATATTCTAACAGTATTAGTACTAGCTGGAGGGTGTGACTGCAACAACATTAGTGGTCCAACATTGACTAATGCAAGCCTAGAGGATCATGATCAATAAGAGGAGTTTTGCTACGACAGACAAGAAGTTTGAGTGTATCTGGAAGTGAAAATGGAGTTGAATATGAAGTCATGAGCTCCAGCTGAGCTAGACGGAGGCGAAGTGGTGCTGGAGGAGCAATGTTGTGCCCGACTCGGCTCTGATACCATGTTTAAAATGTCATATCTAGAGCATGGCTATGGTGGATGGAACACAAAGACAATGATCATGATGACATAGAATGAAGAGACGAACTATTACTCAAGTGAATTAGGTTCCAAGATGGAAGCTTGGACTCATAAACACAATCTTGAGTATGACACTGACTATGATTGAAAGGACAAAGTACGGTTGTATTCCATCCTTGAATGATAAGAAGGTACATCACTTTATAGGCACATGATGGTTCCTTTTTCTCCACTATGCTTATGGATTCAGGCATCCTGCATTTCAAGCATCCTTTCTAGCAAACTGCTTGTGTCTTGCACTATTGCTCCATTCAAAGAGGCTGTGACATGGGTGTAATTGCATATTTCTCAACAATTCCTACTCCATAAGTTTCACTACAATTAGAGACTGCATCCATACTAGTCTTCTTAGGAGCCTCCTATAGCTATAACCTAAGCCAAATCGAGCAAGTTGGAAGAGCTTCTTACCCGTTTCTTGCTTACTTGCTTTCATACTCCAACACCTTCACATAAGCCTTCAATCAAGGTCCACACAGCTAGTGTGGAATGGCTATGATATAATGAAAATAGACAAGAGAGGAGAGACATGAAGCACCCAAGAGCACACACACACAGAAGCAATGGAGACTTGAGAACACAAGGAGATGGGGCTGAAATCTTCTTTCTCTTCTTTCTTCTTCCTTAGAAAAAAAGAACTAATTCTACAACATGGTAAAAGACTAATATGAAATTACCACAAGGTATGCATATGCAGTCACTAAGTGTGAATCGCCTAGAAAGAAGAGATGGCATAATAAATATGTCATAACCAAGGATTGACTATGTGGGTATAGTTCATAGTTGTAGAATTATTGGTCTTTCTTCATGTCAATCATCAAGTACACTAGTGAATAATATCCTACCACATCACCAAGGTATGTAGTGGATGCTAGCTCTTGTAGAGCTCAACATCTCAATAGTTTGGGCCTTATGTGGTGAAGCATGTCTATGACAATGCTACTTATGTGCTTACAGAGCTTGATAGGATATTCTTGAGGATACTTATTATGGATAAGATTTTTTATCCGTGTACACCCAAAGAGAGGTTCTTTATCCTTGGGAAATTTCAAGAAGCTAAGCCCAAGCAGGGCAAACAAAAAGGGCAATCTTGATGAGGACGAGACCCTGATTGAGAAGGAGGAGACTCTATTCCGCAATTCCATGACAAGGAGACCCTACTTCGTCAACTTGAGAGAAGGAGACTCTACTCATGAGATGAGGAGACACTATTCCATTCAACCCAAGGAGGGGATATGCTAAAGGTCTCTCATCATCTTCTACCGAGAAGAGAAGAAGTTGAAGAACCCTATTCTATTCTAACAATCCAATAGAAGTCATACGTCTACTCATGTCCCTACTCCATCTACTATAGAGAGAGAGAGAGAGATCATACGTATTCTCTCACCTTTGATCTATACTAGAGAAAGAGCTACTCTTATTCTTACCCTTACTTGCCAAGGTGAGAGAGAGAGAAGTATTTCTCTCCACGAAGCAAGAAGAACCATCTGCGAGGCCTACATTATCGAATCTCACAATAACGATCATCATCATTGAGAGTCTTACACCATTGCTAGCCGGTATTACTATCGTGTTCTTCTTCTACAAATCATATTTCCATCATGGTTTTGAAGAGAAGGAATTCAAAAGCGGAAACCGCGAGTGGCCCTGCTAATGTGGAAGTAACGGTTGGAGTTGCCTCACGAGAGTCACTAACGGAGTCACAAGCCTTGGTAACAACCCTTTACCAATCGCGATACCATAGTTTCTTCTAGAAATTTCTATCCAAATTGAATAGAAATAAGATAAGTCTCTTAAGAAATATTGCGATCTTAGAGCATTCACTTGGTAAATTCTTAGAACATCTTATAGGTTAGAAACTATTAGGGAAATTATGAAAACCTAGAACTCAAGAGAAATCATGAGGAATTTTTCAAGACAAATTTATTAAGAATGAAATCCTGAAGAAATTAGCCAAGGATATATTTTCAATCTAGAAGCTTTGATAAAAGATTTTAAAGACCGGAAATATCTCCAAGTTGAAGAAACTGACTTAAGGCCAAGTAACTTGGGTTACAAGAATGTCATCATAAACCTTAAACTGGGAAGTTAGAGACTCCAAAATCTAGGTACTCTAGTTAAATTCCAAGGGAAAGAGCTCACTGTGTGGAATTCAAAGGTCGATTGCTATGAGATCAATCATCACTTGAAAGCTGCATGATTGTTTGAAGTCATAATTTCTTGAAGACATCAACCCTATTTGTGATTTTCTAGATTAAATCTTGATTGAATTGAGTATTGGAATATATAAAAATTAAGGAGCCATATACCTCCCCAAAGAATAGGTGCTAAATCCCCATACCAAGAGGGGATGTTTTTACCGCCGCGGAAGCATGGACTACCTCAGATGGCGAGAGATCTCCTAGCAGGGATTGCATTAAGTAGGAGGTGGATAGCATGCCAGGGAGGGGGATTTGGCTAGTAAATCCTTTACGCACCTAGAAACGAGTTCTACTTAGGATACCTAAAAACACTAGCTATAGGTGGATTTGATCTTGGTGACGTGCAAATGCGTCGGATCAAGCATCACGTGAAATTGTAAATTTTCTCCTGTATGGGTAGGAGAACACAAATTATGGAATATAATCAATGATTTTTTTAAATTTTGATTACATGTCCATAAGTAAATTATGCAAATGAATAACTATGCATTAAGGGATTTTTAATTAATGAATTTGTTTTTATATGTTTCACGTAATGTGGTAGGTAATTAGATAACTAAGAAACTTCATAGAGGGAAGTGGGTGGATGGGTTCCTGACGAATTTAGTCCTATGGTAGGGCGGTCTCGATTAGTTGAGAGGTTTCCCAAAAAACAAACACTAAGAAGAAACTCTAGTAAGGGCTGATTCATCGACTTACGTAGGGTTTGGTCTTACAACCAAATAATAAATTATCTTAGGGGAAAGGTACAATGGCTGTGCCGGAGCACTGCTAGGGATTTCATAAATCCTTGGTTTGCTATTGGAAAAAAGTGTTGTACTCCATGAACCAAGGGTAATGGCATTCTCTCCTTTCGGACAAGAAGCCTCTGGAAGGACACCTCTGGATGTGAGTTAGTTGGTAATAGGTGACTATTAGGTCAATTAGGAACCTTGAGGTCGATTCTCCGTGGGTAACGACAGAATGCTTCCCTTGCGGGATAGACCTAAGTTAACTGGGCGAACGAAATCGGATCGTTCTGGTTAGAGCACGGATGGCAACAGCTAGAAGGTAAACTCTAGGCGACGACTACAATGGTACTCATCACGTAATTAAGGTAGGTAGGTTACAATTGTGATCACAATCAAGAGAGTAAAAAGCTTATGGTGGATTGATATTCATAAGGTTGTAGGACTTTGAATTGTCTTATAATTCTAATGAGGAGATCAAGGTAGTTTTAGTGGAAAGGATATAGCCGTACACTACAAGAGAAAGGCCCTATAGACGCGCATTGTACACGTGAAAAAGCGGGCGCATTTATAAGCGCATGTATCAACGCATCTATTCACGCTAGTTTAAAGAACGCGTCTATATATCCACGTTTATAAACGCGCTTATAGATGGGAAAATAAACACACATATTTTTCATTTCTCATAAAGTCCCTGAAAATGACCAAACCTCTTAACAGCTAGTATTTGTTTGAATAGGGCATGATTGGATGTATATACGACATAATTACACCTAGATCATAAACTAGGACATGATATACATGTATAGGATCATACGAACATGATATACATGTATAGGGCATATACATGTATAGGACATGATATACATTACCAACTTTACTTCTTTCTGAGTATTACAAATATACATCCAATCATTAAAAGCTAATTATATATATATGTGATTTCATGCCCTATATACATCCAATCATGCCCTATACAAATGTGATTGGATAGGGCATGATGATTAGATGTATATACGACATAATTATCAGAGAAGTGATTGATATATGCACATGTTGCATCTATTGTGCACTTAACCTAGCCATGGCTAAAACTTATAGATCAAAGGTTGACTTTTGCATTTGCAATATACATATATATATATATATATATATATATATATATAGAGAGAGAGAGAGAGAGAGAACTGATCAATACACTCACATGTCTCATTTGTTGTACACTTAACCTAGCCATGCATGCCAACTCATAGCATGAGTAGATTGATGTAAATCAATTGGCTTGTGCACGTGCAAACTATTCCAATCATGTCAAGGTGCACTTATAGCTCATATATAATTTTAGATAAGGTGGACCACATGTAGCCAATGTGTACATGTCCTCTTTTCATCATCTTTAGCCAGTGTGTCCAGTTGTTGGTGGCTAAAATAGATCACTCTAAGGATACTTTGCAATACCAACAAGCCAACTACAAATCTCTTATCTATGAAATGTATAAGTAAATTAACTTGGTTAATTTGATGAGGTCAAGTTTTCCTTCCATGGACAGTGTGGTTGGCTATATTCTACTTCAAGGTTAGAGGAACTTACAGAAGTCAATGGAGCATCCTAAAAATAACGATACTCTAGTTACTATATCAAGTCACTTCATGTACATATCTTTGATTGATTGATGGATAATATGCCTTTCTCTATCTCTTTCATATACACCTTCATTGCATTATCTCTCTCTAGCTAAAAACCATTCGTGCTTTATCCACCTATTGATACTTGCATGCAATTGTAAGTGGGATGGTCTAGTAAGTCACCACATATGTGCCAATTGACTTGCCAATGTGTTATCTCTTATCCTCACGCTTTGTTATATATGTCACCACATAGGTCAATTGATTTGCTAGTGTACCATCTCTTATCTCAAGATTTTCTATATATTTCACCAGTATTCTCAATCAAAAACATCATATCAAGCATATCTTGCATTAATCAAGCAGATTGGCCAACCCAACATGAATGAAATTGTATGAATAGCAATGTAGATCAAGATCTTAGCTTAAATCAATGACATCTTTTGGCACAATATAAATTGTTAGAGTTTAACTACAATATATAATGCCTGCAAATAAGAAAGAGGCTTTATTTGTTGGACCACTATGCACATATAATCTATATATGTCATATTCCCTAAATGCATACATTGATACTTAGAATATGGAGGCAAACATTTTGATATTGAAAGACTAGGAAAGTCATGTCATGTTGATCCAAAAACAACCAAAAGCTAGCATTTAATCAGTTTAATTGTTCCTGCGCGTCTGTAAGCGCGTGTAATAGGTATTATCTGCGCATATACATGCACAATTACACGTGCTTACAGACGCGCCACACAGATATTTAAAAAAATTTAAAAAAATTGTGACTTTCTTTTCAAACCTATGCTTTCTTGCGTTTTTTGCGCGTTTTCTGCAGCTCGAGATCGACATCACTACTCATGTCTATCTATCACTTCATGAAGACAATGAGGCAAGGAAATAAGAGTAAAAAGAGGACAGGAGGAAAGAAGAGCCAAAGGGTAAAGAACAAGAAACAAACAGCAAGGAAGAGAAGAAGATTGAAGCAACTTACCAAGGGAAGGGAGAAGAAGGACAAGGAGCTTGCAACCTAGCCACCACCCATTGGAACAAGCAAAGAAGGTGGTTCTTCTTCTCTCTCTCAATCTTGTTTGCTTTCTCTGTCTGTTTGTCTCTCTCTTCTCTCTCTTTACATGCTATAATCCGTCATCTATGGAGGTTTTTTTGCACGTTTTTTAACCAAGTTTGAAAAGAAATGGTCCGACTGTGCACATTTGTCAGCGCATCTAGATGACAGTGTAGACGCATGTATAGAGGTGATAATAGATGCAGTAACAGATGCACACAGAGACACAGATATAGACGCAAGATGTAATATGTTTTATCTGCACATGGTAATATGATTTTTCTTGTGTAGATGTGGAATCCTGGATCCTCCAGCACTAATCCTGAGTTGGAACGCATGAACAATACCTTAGTAGAGTTTTCTAGAGGTGTTAGTAGCTTTTTTGGAGGTTTTCCAAACAAGGAGAAATTCATGGGGGAGATGACCAATTATCTTGGGTGCCCTCCCACTGCAGAGGAGGTTTTCAGTGTGATGTCTGGGACACCTATCACATCTTTGCCTAGCACTGCTGCACAAACACCCAACCTTGGCACACCTCTACTAACAAGTACTCCATGCACTATGCATACACATAGATCAGCTGATGCACATGGATCAACTGAGGTACATGGATCGACTGAAGCACGTGCATCTACAGAAGCACGTGTATCGAGTGACGTAGAGGGTAGTACTCGTTGAGGGAGGAGGGAGAGTCGTGCGGGAGGATGAGGAGGTCGAGGGCTTTGTGGGGGTTTCCTAGGAGGTGGCTCTCGATCACCCTCACCGGAAAATGAGAGAGGTGAGCCTCCATAAATGTACTACTCTGACACTGATGTTGGTGGTATCTTGCATGACTCTGAAGGGAGGGAAGTGATAGCCTACTTGAGGAGTATCATGCATGCCATATACAAAGATTGCATGATTCCCTTCAAGCACCAAAAAAATGGTTTGTGGCAAGAGGTGCTGCAGATAATACATAGAAGGTACCCTTATCCCGAGAATTCACGATTCTCAGATGATTGGGGATGGTCAAAGGTGAGAGACGTGCTTCATAACAAGAGGTCTCGCCTTATGACGCGCGCCAATGAGTCACTGCAGAGACAAGAGCAGGGGCACCCTGGATATGGCCAACCACCCAATTGCCACCAGAGGGAGTGGAAAGAGGCCAAGAAGAGACCAGCGGAGAAAATGACAAGTCACCAGCATGCAGAGGCACCACGTATCCAAATGGCAACCATGGGATCGTTGCATTATGGATCGGGTGGCAGGGAGTCATGGGAGGCTGAGTTTGTAAGTATTATTTGATTTCTTTTTTTAAATTTAATTTTGTAATTTGTTTCACTTCATTATGTAGTGTGTTCTAATACGTTGTATGTTCAAATTGTTTTGTAGTATCATATCGTTGGTAGGATGCCTACTCCTAGAGAGGTAGGCTACCATCGAGGTCATAACCGGGCATCCACTTGTTGGGAGCATTTCTACGAGGAGGGACTCATAACAGAGGAGCAATATAAAGGTGCCATGAGGATTCCACCACCACAAGAGGTATGTTTTATTTTTTACATGAAAAGTATAGATAACTCTAATTTATTATTTGTAATTGTATTTATATACCTTAATCCTTTGTGTAGGCGAACCTTGATGCAGTTGAGGATAGCAGTAGCGGTGGCGGCAACGGTAGCAGCACAGGCAACGGTGGTGGTAGCGATGATGATGCCTCTTTTGAGGAGATATAGAGGAGCCTCATGCATTCATGCCTCCCCTTGGCTTGTAATTTTCATTTTTGATATGTATTACTTTCAGCTAGTGCTTGCGACCATGACCATGCTTGAGGTCACAAGCACTAGAACTCATCATGTAAAAACGTTTCATCTATATATATGAAATTTTGTATTCTACATACATTGTTTTGTTTTTAGTATCCAATCTTCGAAATAATCTTTCTCTATTTTCCCTAAGCATACAATTTGATGTTGATGGGGGAAAAAAAACCAGAGAGCACATGCTCTCTGGTTTTTTTTTTCATACCTCTGTTTTGCGCGTCTATCAGCGCATCTAAATTGCAGAATAAATGCACGTCTATTCTCGTCAAAAACTTCCAGAGTAAACGCTTTTTTAGGCACGTAGATACACGCATGTATAGATGCACAATATGAATATATCCACTTTTTTATAAATTTGATTATATATTTATGTAGCGTGTCAATACGTGTGTCTATTTGCGCGTCTACATGGGCGTGTAACTCTGACTATAAGTGTGCTTTTAGACGCGATACTGTAGATGCAGCAATAGACACGATAATAAACGCACCCGATATTTTTTATCACGGTTCAAATATTGCGTCTACAAGTGCGTCTATGGAGCCTTTTTGTTGTAGAGGTAGTTAATGGGAATATGCAACACAAGCTCTTAAGAATGATTGTGATGAAAAGTACACCAAGTTGATTAGTGAAGGATGCCATCCAAAGTGGCACAAATATTGGAGGTTGCTACAGCATGGATTACACAATTCTCATCATTTTTTATCTTGGTAATCATGCAACATGAATTCAAAGAAGACAAATCCATCTGGGAATAATCATAAGACCTTGCAACGTACATGTGAAGAAAGGGAGTGTGAGGATTAGGAGTAGCCATTCGTGCCATATCAACACATACAATAGTGAGCTCATGTGAATTTGTAGTTCTTTTAATAGTAGACCAATGAGTTCATATGGTTAAAGGGATAGAAACAAGTTTCAATATTGTTGGACTAGGAGTGTCGCATCTCAAAAATACACTTAAAATCAAGGTTTCCATCAATAATCTATACAGGAACAAACTTTAGAAAGTATGCTTGAGTGAGAAGAGGTGACCAAACCCTTAGGTTATGGTGGAAATAAATTTGCATAAGGTGGCACACCTGAAATCTACCATTTTCAAACTCTCATTCACCTCTTTATCATAGTACTCTCACTTATGTATTAGCTTGTCTATGTAGAATCTTCCATTTCTCCAACTTACTAACTTGAATATATGCTATCCTTAGTCTTGATGGGTGACATGGGCTGTTCATGCTCCATATGATAAATTCTCATGAGAAGGGCTCTTCTACTAGAAGCTACTAGTGGTGATTTGCATGTCATTGATGCTGACTTCTCAGACTCCTAGTTTATGTTACTTCTCAGAATCTTGGTTTATTTGACTATTACCTATGGATGGGCGATTATGTGTAAAGGAAACATCCTCAAAAACCATTCTCTTCGAGAAGGAATTACATGCTAATTTTGAAGTGTGATATCCATGGTATTTTAGATGCTACACTCATAAAATTTAGTGTATTTTTCTCTCATTGGTGACTCTTGATCTATGAAGATTACATTTCTTATACAATCTTGCTTTGACTCATTATTCCTTGCTGCAGATTGTGGCTTAATATGAAACTCTGTAGCAATGTGTAATGAAGTATTTATTACTTTGTAAGAATATGTCTCTTTCTATCCATTTAATGTGGTGTTCATAATGTCATTTGTAAATTTAAATATTGTGCATATTCACATGCAAATTTATACAAAAAGATAAACACGCATGTTATTGCAAATGACACCTTTATGTCTTTGCTCCAATTCTATTGTAATGTCCCTATTCTCCTCCCTCTACTTCCTCTTTCATTACTATTAATCTAACTATCCTCTCTTTTTTCTCTATCATCTTTGTTCTCTATTTTCCATCTCCTTTTCTACTCTTTTCTTTTTGTACTTTCTCTCCCCTTTCTCTATACTCTCTTTTCCCCCCTAAGGGGTACACCTTATGTAACATGTAAGATATTATGTGAATTCAAAAGAAATGGTATTTTATTTAGTAAAATTTATATGATTATATTTACAAAAGCTTTTTTAAATTAAAATTTTGAAAAAAATAAGTAAGTTTGGTAAAGTAAAAGGTGCAATTTTATGGCCTTATAGCATGCTTTAAAAATATATTTCTTATAATACTCTTTAAACACACATTATATAGATGATTTTTTATATTAGGTGAATCCCTCAAGCCTTTTCCTCTTTAATATTCTATCTTCTCTCCATTTTCTCTAATCCCTCTAGCTACCCTTTTTCTCTCTCTCTACTTTTTTTAATTGTCCCTTAACTCTTTGTCCCTCTCTCTACTCCCTTTAGTTCCCCTCCCTTTTCTCTCTCTACTTTTCTCTAGCGGCTCTCTCCTCTCTACTCCCTCTCTCTAGTCTCTTTTTTTATCTCTCAACTGTACTTGCTCTACTTCCTTTAGCTAGCCTCTCTTTTTCTCTCTCCTCTCTCCTCTCTTTTCTTCCTCTTTTCACTCTCTACTTTCTCTTCTCTGTAGTTTCTCTCTCCTCTCTTCTCTCTACTCTCTCTCTACTCCCTCTTGCTCTTATATTTACTCCAATTATACTTGTTTTGATCCCTACTCTCTACTTTAGCTACCCTCTATTTTCTCTCTCTCTCTCTCTCTCTACTCATATAAAATAAGTCATATATCATTAATATATTATTTAGTATACTCAATTAATAAACATTAATTTTATATTAAACTAATAATATGAAGTAAGTCTATCTCTATGCATTTCATATTTAAATAATTATCTTTTATTTCATGTGTTAGACTAACAAAAGATATTTATTATATGTTAAACTAATAATTAAAAAATAGTGAATCTACATATTTGGATACACTCAATGATGACTAATACTCCAAAGAAGTGCTCTACTAGCCACCTTACCAATCGCATTATATGGCTATATTAAAAAGATTTCATATGTCACAACAATTAATATCTTTCTAAATATTATTTCCTCTTTCTCTTCTCTCTTCTTTTTCCCCTTCCCCTCTCTCTCTCTTTTCCTCTCCTCTTGTTGATAACTAATAATTAAATGTAGTGAATTTATATACCTAAATACGCTCCTCAATGACTAGTGCTCTAGTGAAGTACTCTTCTAGCTACTTCACTAATCATAGTGTGTGTATATGTCAAAGAAAATGTATATGTGACAACAATTAATCTCTCTCTAGATATTCTCCCTCCTCTCTCTCTCTCTCTCTCTCTCTCTTTCTCTCTCTAAACCTTCTCTCTCCTGACTTGACCTCTCCCTCCACTTCTCTCCTTTTCCCTCTCTTTCCCTCCCTCTGTTTCTCTTCTCTCCCTCGTTCTCTCCTTCTCAATGCAAATCAGAACTCTAAGAAAACACGTAAAACTTCACTAATTGAAATTATTTTGAATTAATTTTTGCCAATCAGAATGAAAAGTAATATCCTGCTGATATGTATCTTTCATAGCAATCAAAGAATCAAAAGATATGACAGAAATATTATGAATTGCAGGTCTTCTACTCAATGCATCAGCAACTACATTTTCTTTTCCAGGTTGGTATTGAATGATAGGATGAAAACTTTGAATGAAGGAAGCCCATTTGATATGACGGTCAGAGATTTGGGGTTGGCTAAGTAAATGTCTAATGCTTTGTTGGTCGGTCTTTATCATGAATTCTGAACCCATTAAGTAGTGTTTCCACTGTCTTAATGCTATTGGATGATTGTCTTGCATTAGTACGGCTCCTATACCTGATCCGCTAGCATCGGTCACAACGAGAAAAAATGGTCTATTAAAGTCAGGTAATTGTAAAATAGGGGCATTGGTTAATGCACGTTCCAGTAAGTCAAAGGATTTCTGCTGATTTTCAGTCCATTGATAAACAATGCCTTTCTTAAGAAGTTTTGTTAATGGTAAAGCAATTAATGAAAAATTGCGTATAAACTTCCTATAGAAACTAGCAAGACCAAGGAATGAGCATAACTCATGCACGTTTTTAGGAACATGCCAATGCAATATTGCATCAATTTTCTTAGGATCAACTTTAATTCCTTCAGATGATACAATATGACCTAGATATTCTATTTCCGTCTTAAAGAATTCACTCTTTTCAGGATTTGCAAATAGTTGATTTTCTTTCAATAATTGAAAAACTAATGACAAATGCTCATAATGCTCTTTCTCATTTTGACTAAACACCAAAATATCATCAAAGAAAACAATCAGACAGTACTGATATTTCAAAAAGATACGGTTCATCATTCTACTGAAGGTAGCAGGTGCATTAGTCAATCCGAATGGCATGACTAAGAATTCGTAATGGCCAAACTGTGTTCTGAATGCAGTCTTAAATATGTCAAATTTATCTAGCCTCACCTGATGATATCCAGACTTAAGGTCAATTTTACTAAATATAGAAGATCCTTGTAGTTTGTCCATAAGGTCATCAACTCTAGGTATAGGATACCTATTCTTTATAGTGATCTTATTTAAAGCTCGGTAGTCAATACACATACGATAGGTATTATTCTTTTTCTTGACTAAGAGTATAGGTGCACTGAATGGAGAACTGCTAAGTCGAATTAAGCCTCTATTTAGTAATTCTTCAACTTGATTCTGGATTTCTTTTTGCTCTATTTGATTGTGCCTATATGGTGCTTTGCACGGTGGTTGTGTGCCAGGGATTAAATCAATCTTATGGTCTTCTGGACATGAAGGTGGTAAACCTGGTGGTAGGTCTTCTGCAAAACAGTCCTTAAAATATGCAAGAAATTCCTTATGCCTAGGGTGCATATGATTTCCTTTGCGTGCAATTCATTCACCCAAATGAGATATGATTTAGTACTCTTGCGTAATGCACGTTTTGCTTGAGTATGCGAAAGCAGTGGAAAAATATTAGATGCATGCATACCATATAATGTAATAGATTTTCCTTGAAAATTAATATTCATTGTGTGCATGGAATAATCTATATTTGGATTATGCTGGTGTCTCCAAGGCATTCCTAAAATAATGTCACTTGACTATAATGGAACAACTAAGAAATTTCTTCTTTCAATGTATGAACCAATTTGAATCTCTAAATCTTGAACTTCTTTTGTACCATTGTACCTAGTTCCTAAAAATGCAGCTTTTATGCGATAATGCGTAGGTACAGTCTGTAATTTCAACTCCTTTACCAATTTTGCTGAAATAAAGTCATGAGTACTACCGTCATCATGCAAGATAGTCTTTTCCTTTCCATGAACCAAACATTTCATAGTCAATAATGAATGTGGAGTAGGCATACCTGGTAAAGTGTTAGAAGTAGTAGTAGTGTCATCCTCATCTTCAGTGAAATCAGGCATATCCTCATGCTCGTCTTCGTCCATGGCTCCAAGATAGTTGATATGTGCTGGTGGCTTCTTTGAATGACAATTTGCTGTGAGATGCCCAGGCTGGTGACACTTATAGCATACTATTGGCTTGGCTTTGGTTACATTATTTGAAATGGCTGGAAGTCTGGGTACATTTGGATTTGCTTGTGGAATAGGCTTAGGATTTGGATTGACATTGGATGGTAATGCAGGTGGTTTAGTCCAATTCTTGCGGAAAGATGGTGAAGAGAAACGACCTGGATTAAACCTTCTAAAATTGGAATTGAATTGTTTAGATCCATAATTACCATTGGCTTGGAATTGCTGTGGTCGTTTGTCTCTTCCGCGTAACTTATCTTCAGTGTCGTGAGCTAGGGAGATGGCGTCTTCAAGGGTAGCAGACTTGAACATGTTCACTTCAGCGTAGTAATGTCCAAGAAGTCCAGACATATACTTCCACTTATGTGTCGTCTCTGGTACGTCTTCAAGCATGCGTAGCTGCAGAAGTGCATTCCAAAAACACTCTGTATACTGTGGAATAGGCTCACGATCCCGTTGTTGAAGTAAATCCCATTGCTTGATAGCCTTCTCATGAAATTGCGGTGGAAGAAAATTCTGCATGAACTTCTTCTTGAAATCTTCCCAAGTAGCAGGACATTCTATGCTCTTGCGTACTACAGTTCACCAAAGTGATGCTCTGTCTACCAGATGATTAGTAACACACTTAATTTTATCTTTTTCTGGATAGGTTTCCTCATGGAAATAATCATCAAACTGGCTAATGAATGATAAAACAATCTTTCCTTCTCGTATGCCATTGAAAGTGCGAAATTTGAAACTTCGTTTACTTATCTTTGATTCCTTGCGAATGGTTTGTGCTTCAAGAGTGGCGTCGATGGTACATCGAATCAAATCTTCAGCTTGAGGTTCTTCTTTGTCGGTGGACGCTCTTTGTAATTTTGTCAATTGCGCTTGCAATGCTTGCCTAACCCTTCGTTCTTCTTCCGATTGCAACATGATTAGATCCAGCTTTTGTTCCATGGTAGGCTTAGGTAGGTCGTCTTCAGCCATAGGATCATCCATATGTGGGGTCCTCATCTTGTAAAACTCAATAAACCTTTCTCACTCAAAATCAGGTTAGCGGGATGAGCGTAGCTTAAATTCGGGGTTACAAGGCTATGTATTTTTGGGTTTTTCTTTCTCAATTTTCAGAAAATTTGTAATATTTCCATCTTCGTTTGCTGAAAATACTTCAACGAACTTGTAGATAGGTAGAATACTTTGCCACGAACAACTTTCCAGTTCAGAATTTTTGCGCAGGAACAGCGCTTCTAGGAGTTTTGAGCACTAGTCAGTTCTGACTCCAGTTGACTAGTCTGACTTGCAAAGTTGCAGACTTAGCCGACTTGCAGAGTTGCAGACTTGCAGACTTGCAGAACTTAGGTCGACTTGATGAACTTGCAGGACTTGATTCTAGTTGACTTGCAGGACTTGACTTCTGGTGCGCAGGACCGGGAGTTTATGAACTTGCTTGCTTTGCCCAACTTGATGAAAGTTTAGTGATTTAAGCTTTATAGCTTAAGCTTAGTAGGGGGGGTTAATGGGCAGCAACGGCGCGAATCATGGGGGAGGGGGGGGGGTGTTTTCTCCACGCCGCGTGATTTTCGAAAGGCCCTCTTACTGCTCGATGAGGATTTGTGGAATTTCCTTAAGCTTTTAAGCTTTATGACTAAGCTTTAGAAGAAAATAGATATGAACTTCTTACTGTATAACCACGACTTGATGAAGGAGATGGATGCGTGGTCCTCCGCCTGCACAGCCTGGTCCTTCGCGATCTGAGAGTAGAAACAGGGGTTCTTGATCGCCAGAAGTCTGCCTATATCAACAGTTCACGACGAGATTGACTGTAGAGCCCGATCGTTCCAGGAGCTCCGCCTTCGCACGAGATGGGTAGCGATTGGAAGCTCTTCATCTCAGCTCCGCTCTGATATCACTGGTGCGTAGATCGGTCGCAGTATGCTCACGTAGTGAATCCCGAAAGGTCCCCAAGAACAATGAACTCTACCTTTTTGCACAAAAAACAATGTAAAAGCATGAACGACAAGAAGCAAGAGACCAATTGGGTTCAATCTCCCCCCATGCCTTGTGTGAGTGCTTTACCAAAGCATGTATTTTATGTATATTTCAATCTTTATGCTCAATAATAGCCCAATTTACAAAAATATGACAAGCTTTTAGCTTTTGAGTTTGCTTTCTACAAAAATACGAAATAAAGCTAATGGACGGTGCCCATAGAGTCAGGCATGCCCAATCTCAATGTCCAAATAGAAATAACATATCCGTCCGCATAGGCGCATACAAAATAATAATCAATAATCAATGCCTCAATAGACATGACAAAATATAGGCGTGGCGCCTATCAAAAATTAGAGTTTGGAGAGTGCTTCCCTAGAAGCTTGAACTATGATAATGCTTGCTCCACTCACTCCATAGCTTATCAATTAATAATTGTGATGATAAATAAGAAGAAGAAATCACACATACTTGTAGCATTCTAGGATCCAAAGCATCACTTATGCAAGAAATTTGTTTAAGTGTCACTTAAGGGATGCAATTGCTAAGCATTGATTATGTGATGCAATTTGTTTAAGCATCACTTATGGAATGCAATTGCTAGGCACCACTTACATGTGTTGCTTATGGGACACAATTGGTAAAGTGTCACATAAGTATGCTTTTCAATTTGTACATGCCTCTTTCAATGCCACTTGGTGTGTTGTTTAAGCATTGGTAACATTTTTACTATTTATGGCACAAAACTTAGTTGCATACGCAATGCCCATATCATTATGATCATGCCTTTCAATTTGAATCCTCCCCCTCCCCGCCCTCAAGTCACAAATGCCCCCAATTTCTTGTAGTGTGAGTAGATAGATGCATTGTGACAATACTAACCTTGTGTAAGAGACACATAAATACATTGAAATGAAGTGCAAGTACATAGATGTGTTGTGACAACAATAACCTTGTGCACTTAGACACAAAGCTATATTGAAACGAAGTGCAAGTAGAGTGATACATTTTTACAATAGTAACTCTAATCTTGTGCAACTATATAGATACATTGTGTCAATTGTAACCTTATGCAAGTAGATAGATACATTGTAATCAAAGTGCAAGTAGATAGATACATTGTGAAAATACTATCCTTGTGCAAGTATATACATTGTAATAAAGTGCAAGTACAAAGTACAAGTAAGGAGGTGAAAGCACAATGTGTAAATAGATACATTATTACATTGTGACAAGACTAACCTTGTGCAAGTAGACATATAGATACATTGAAATAAAGTGCTATTCAAGCGATACCATTTGTGTCAACACCAACCTTGTCCGAGTAGACACATAGAAAGAAAGTGCAGGTAGAGTGATACGTTTTGTCAACACCAATCTTGTGCAAGTAGACACATAGATGCATGGTAACATAGGGGTCGGCCACATGTTCGCTAAATAGGACTTGCAAACACATCGGGGGAAAGGAACCATCTCGTGTGTTGTGATATCTCATGTGATTTGAAACGAGTCCAAAGACTCAAACAAATTATTGCACTTAGAAGTCCAGGGCCCGGCGGTATTTGAACCACCGACGAAGAATGTAAGCGTGCATCCTCGAGAGGACGTTGAAGCGGAGACATTCGGTCCGAAGGTGGCATGAAGGCGCACAAGTTGACAGAACAGAAAAGCTGTGAGGAGCCATTAAAAATATTAATCCGAATAAAACAGAGAGAAATCGTTAGGGGTCCTGCAACCTGCACACACTATTTTTAAAATGGGTGTTTTTTTAGTGGGAGAAGGGATTGATAAGTGTTGACAGTCGATTGATTGAAGGAAGGGATCATGATGAACATGATTCGTTTGCAGAGTCAAAAGATGGCATCCTTTCTTAAAAATGAGAGGGGCTCGTCGTCTCCCTTGTCCCTTGGCCGGTCCCGCAAGGGGCTGTTCTCCCTCGACGGAGCACAATCCTCGTGGACCAGCTCTGTTACACCTAGGTGTACTCCCCTTTTCACAAGCAAGGCTATATCTAGCCGTCTGTTTCCTTTAATTATTATTTGGCCAGAAAGGGAAAGCACAGTTCTAAGCATAGATCTCTCTCTCTCTCTCTCTCAGACAGGAGAAACCTTCTGTTTATGCCGAGCTCTAACACGTATCCCATTCTTTATGTGTTTGTTGGACGTGTTATAGCTCGTGATGTTCGAGTTCTGCTTTCTTCTTTTCTTCCTGCCAGAATGTACGATGCATTATGTAAACATTGATACTTGTAGTTCGACAAAGCAGCTGACGGACGACCTAATTACTGTCATAATGGCGACTCAATGACGATGATGATAATGTATTCGCTAATCTGCTGAATGTCGGAGAGTGTCTTCGACAAACCTTCGCAGATCACATGAATCTCACATGGAAGAACGACACTCCTCGACAGCGCCACTTACAGGACACATGGCCGCACATGGACCAGGAGAGCACAAGTGCCTTTTGCTCGACATGGATCGCGATAAGGGGAACCTGAGTCCTGAAAATCAGCGGAAGAGATCTGCTGGTCATGAGGGTTTGCCCTCTTTGGAGCCGAAGGCTTGCAGCAACCATAATATCGTGCCTCCTTCTTGCGTGGACTCGCAGAAGGAGTGTGATACGGAGCGTGCCAGGGAACGCAGCAGGACTGATGGAAAGGCAGTTACTGCGGGACTAGACAGAGCTGGAGGGGGTAGGAATATCAATAATGCGTCTGTGTATCGAGGCGTGAGGCGGAGGAGCTGGGGCAAGTGGGTGTCGGAGATCAGGGAGCCTAAGAAGAAGACCAGGATATGGCTGGGCTCCTTCCCCACGCCCGAGATGGCGGCGCGGGCATACGATTTGGCTGCATTCACGCTGAAGGGAAGCTCCGCCACTCTAAACTTCCCGGACACCATCGCTAGGGTTTCCCCTCCTGCTGATCTCTCCCCTAAGAGCATCCAGGTGGCGGCGGCGGCTGCTGCGTCCCTCGTGTCCAAGACCATTCATGCCTCCTCTAATCCAGCCCCGAACTTACCCTCCAGCTGCAGCAGCCGAACCGGGCATACTAGGTACGGGCAGTATTACCGTACAGCCCATACTATCCACGCTCCTCATCAGCAGCTAGCCCGACACAGGAGCGCCTTCACGGGAAGCTGTCATGAACTACATGACCTAGCCGAGCTACGTGCCTCAGATCACTTTACGCCACAGGAGCAACGTCCTAGTGCGTCGTCATTCTCATCGTCGTCAGCGGATCCATGTCGCGACGGCGACGGTGCTGTCACAGCTCAAGACGACACTAATCGCACTCCCAGCTTGGATGTCGTCGACGTTGAGGACTTCCTCACTCCCGACTCCTTGCTGTTCTCAAGTATTGCTCAAGCCATGCTGCTGTCACCGCCTCGTTTCAACAGCTACGACGGCTTGATCAGCAACGACACCGGATGTCCCGCCGATCATGCCAATGGATATCATCCACCATGGAACGTTGTGGTTGACGGCCTTTGGCATTATGACTAGCTAGTGGGTCAATGCTTAGGGGTAATGCTGTGTTGTTTGTGTGTTATATATGCTCTCGTTCTACTGCAGGCAGAGCTCCCAGGGGACCGTCGAAAAAAGGAACAGCCTTGCAAATATTTTTACTTCTGCTGCGGATTCTTTCTGAACTCACCTCCTAGCAGTCTCCGGCCGATTAATAAACTAGCCTTAGCATATTCATGCTGAATCAACCTTGTCACCCCCCTGTTTCGCAGAGGATGTTGCCATCAATTTGTTATCCAGATGTAACTAACGGAGAATTCATTCTTAAAGCTATAAAGCTACATTCTTTCATTCCAGTTTCTGCTGAATCTGTGTTTCGTGTGAATGTAGAGTTGTAAACTCTAGTCATTGAACAAGCTGGAGACAGGTAAATATCATTAAAAATCTGGATATTCATCATTTTTCATAGCTTAATATCCAGTTTGATTAAATTCGATTGCTTGTGGAACCAGGCTTGATGATAATTCCGGATCAGCTACGATTTGCTTTCAAGGTGTTTGGTTTGCGTGTGCTCACTGGCAGCCAGGTATTTGATAGTAGTGATAATCCTTACTCTTTGTAAAAGTCATTCGGAGTACTGTCTAAAATGCAGAAACAAAAGAAGGCTTTTCTCATTTCGATTTTGATAGTGCTCATAGTAATCACCCATGGTATTTAGGCAAACAAATAATACCATCCAACCATTTTCAATTCAAAAGAGAAATCGATGTCCAAGCTGTTTCAAGTTGTTCACATTGCATAATCTATGTGGGCAAAGTAAGTGAGATTCACATAACTAGTCGCTCTCAACAGCTTTTGAGCTAATAAAGTAGGTGGACAAACTGGAGCTATGCAAGTGGATAGAGCTAGGCTTGGTCTTCCTCAATATAGGCCAATTGATTGAGATTCACACGTCTAGTATTTCCCAACTTGAGCTTTGGAGCTAATGTAACAATTGGCAAACAAACTTGACCCAATGGACAAACGTAGAATGTTCATGCATAACATATAATTGTGGTTCACAACTCTACAAGCTCCAAGCTTGAGTATGCGAACCCTGTTAGACCTAGCTCACAAGGGACTTTTAATCACTTCCTACATAGGAAAAAAAAGAGAATTCTCTATCAACTCCCTAGATGAAAATATACCTTAGTAGGAAAAGTAAACAATAGGGAAAATGGAATATTTCTTAGTTAGAAAAACTAGGGAATCATATAAGGATCCTAGTTAGGAAAAATTCCCTGTGTGATTCCCTAGTTAGGAAAAATTTCTTGTGTGATTCCCTAGTTAGGAAAAATTCCCTGTGTGATTCCCTAGTTAGGAAAAAATCCCTATGTGATTCCCTAGTTAGAGATCTAGTTAGGGATCCTAGTAAGGAAAAACTCCCTATGTGATTCCCTAGTTAGGGATCCTAGTTAGAAAAAATTCCCTATGTGATTCCCTAGTTAGAGATCTAGTTAGGAAAAATTCATTGTGTGATTCCCTAGTTAAAGATCTAGTTAGGAAAAATTCCATGCGTGATATTCCCTAGTTAGGAAAAATCACTGTGTGATTCCCTAGTTAACTAGGATCCCTAGTTAGGAAAAATTCCATGTGTGATTCCCTAGTTTCTCTAACTAAGAAATGTTCCATTTTTCCTATTATTTACTTTCCCTACTAAGGTGTATTTTTTTCTCGGAAATTCTCTTTTTTTTCTTTCCTATGTAAGAAGATTTTCCTATGTGGGGAAATTTCCCTACATAAGGAAATTTTACTGTGTTTCCCTATAGAGGGAAAATTCCCTACATATGATAGTTTTTCTATATAGGAAAGTAGGGTGTTACCCCCGAACCGGTACTTGATATAGTTAGGAGATTTAGGTGTTTTAATCTTGAGAACAAGTAAGTATTTTGGGTTTCTGATGAGTAGATAAGAAGGAGGATTTGTTTTAGTATTTGTGTTTTAATTCTTGTTACATTTAGAGTAGGATAGGTGAAAAAAATCAAAGGAAAAAACTTTAGAGTTTCTGCTGTAAAACTGGCCAAAACAGGCAAATTCGAGGGAAAAAAGGGCTTGCACTCCATTGATAAGGCTTGAGTACTAACGAGACAGCACTTTGACATTAGGACAAGGGCTTAAGATCCAAGGAAGGGGGGTAGAAGGCTTATTTTTAGTTTTCGCAGTAGAGAGTGAGAGAGAGAGCTTGAGACCGTGAGAGAGACTTGGTGCTTAGGGCGAATCAATCGGCTACGATAAGAGTTTTCTGTGCGCATCAGGTACATAGGACACTCCCTCTATATGCATTCTTGCATTCTTGAGTTCCTTGCGTGTGGGTGTGGTAAAAATTATTGCCACAAATTGATTTTTGTTGTCACTATTTGCATGGCGGCGAAATCGGACATGGTCCACAGGGGTTCGATTCCTAGAATCAGACAATCAGACCCACTTCATTGTTCAATTTCGAAAATCAGACATGCGACACTCGGACAACCTTGCAAATCCAATTAGACATTAGAAGTCCGGTCGGACGAATCTAACACTCAAATCACCCTACCCTATCCGATTTGGAGAATCGGACATCAGATCCAACCATCCTGTCCGATCGAACATATCCTGTCTGATTTCAAAGATCGGACACACCAGTCCAATTTTGAAAATCAGACAGAGCAAATCAAACACACCATAAACGTACGCATAAGAATCAGATTATGGAAATCGGACACCTGTCAAAATCGAACGTCCGATTCTAGGAATCAAACATTGTAAAATCGGACATTATAACATCAGACCAAAAACTTGACACGAGAAATTGACAAATCGGACATTACGAGAAATTGACCCCTATTTGATTCTAATCAAGGTGAACAACATAGCATAGACCCTAGAAACGAGAAAGAGTGGCCATTGACTGAGTATAAAGCCTTGTTCGACCGAGAGCTTAGACTGGACTGCAAAAGCTGCACTTATTATCTTGTATTTGCATCCACAGTGTTTTCAATACTTGAAGTGCACTTGGAAAAAACTAAAAGCCTGACTTAGCACAGTGCATCGGAAAGACCACCACACACACACAGAGAAAATGCAAGTTGGGGATTGTCTCTATAAATAAATAGAAACACACTCACACTTAACAAATATAACAAACCCACCAATAGGAGATGACCCTCAAACCTAGGTAGGTGATCAAGCAATCCCAATTGGCAGGACCAGGTGACAAACACTACACGAAAGGCCAGATACATCAAGATAGAAACACCATTAAGAGCACAGCACTACCCGACTTGATCAACCTCATCAACAACCTAGTGGATTAGGAGATCATAGATATGGCAATACGAACCAGAGAAATGATGAGCTTGACTTGGGAGAATTCCTAGTCAACACCCAACAACAACTAATGACTTGGTAGTATGACCTGCAAACCAAAATGGAGTATCATGGTAGACTAGTCGAGGATATCTTAGCCGATCTCAAGGAGGAGAGAAGGTTGGCAAGGAAAGCACTACAAAGCATCGCTGCCTACAAAGCTGAGAGTAGTGTGCTCAAAATCTGAGACAGAACATTGAAATGCGAGAGGGAAAGAGCATTAGAGGCAAACTTAACAATAAGCGAGCTTTTCCCAAAGTAACTAATAGACAACATGTCAACAAAGCAAAGCATGACAGCACTAGAAACATCATTGCTTGGAGGATTAGGAGTTATCCAGGGCTCCAAAAGCCAATCGAGAATCCTTGTGGTTGCGAAACAACTAGACAAGTACCAATTGAGCAAGGACATGTGGTATAGTTTCATAGAGCAGTTTGAGTAGCTTTGCTAGGCTAATGGCCTCATCGATCTCGCTCAACGCTCACATGCTTTCATCCTATACTTGGGTGATAAAAGGTAGGACATGGTACACATTAAGCTTAGACATTGCACGCACAACAATTTTAATGACCTCAAGATTCTCTTCATTAAGAGATCCTCGGAGATTGGGTACTCAGATAATCTTATGGTGCACCTGATCAATGTCAGGTCATGACGAATGTTAATTTGGAGAATAACTTGCATAAAACCTACAAAGATTTACATCAAGGAACTATGCCTACAACCTTTCATTTGATGCAATTGAATTTCATGCTTTGATATGACATGCAACCTTTCTAGATGCAACTTCGATGAACGAAGTTTATGCATGACGAATATGTAACATTCAACCTTTTCTAGATACAACTTTGTTAAATGAAGTTCATGCATCACGAATATGTGACAGGCAACCTTTAATCCATTCTACAAGCATCTTTCGCATGCAACATGCAATGTCCATGGGGATAAACGCTACAACAAGCAACAATTATAGATGCGCTTGGTACACGCGCATAGTCGGGCGCGTTTAACTGTGCGTATATAAGCGCGTGTATATAGACACAATTCATGCTCTATATACATGTGCTTATAGATGCGCTTTCAAATGCGTGCACAGACGTGCACTAAAATTTTAAATTTTTTTGAAAAATATTGATGGTGTGTCGTTCTTTTCAAAGTAGTCCCGTCTTGCGTTTCTTTTGGGTTTTTTTTGACATGCGCACGACACAAAGAGAGGAGAAAGAAAGAGGCAAAGAAGAAAGGGTAAAGAGAGAGGAGGAAGCACGAGGCAAAAAGAAAGGAGAGGGAGGAGAAGAAGGAGCTTGTAGCCCTGTCGCCGCCCATCACAACACCGATTCAAGGTGAGTCCTTCTTCTTGTCTCTGTCTCTGTCTCTCTCTCCCTCTCCCTCCCTCCCTCCCTCCCTCCCTCCCTCCCTCTCTCTCTCTTTCTCTCTCTATCTTTGCTTTGAGTTGTATTTTGCTACCTTCTTAGCTTTTGGTATGTTTGTTGCGACGAGGAGAACTGCCAAAGAGCAAGGAGATGGAGGAGAAGAAGGAGTTTGTAGTTGTGCCGCTGCCCATCACAACAAATATTCAAGGTGAGGGCTTCTTCTCTTATCTCTCTCTCTCTCTCTCTCTCTCTCCCTCTCTCTCTCTCTCTCTCTCTCTCTCTGTTTACTCTGAGTTGTATTTTGGTTCCTTCTTAACTTTGGTATGTTAGTTGTTGCTTGTTTTTCCTAGTTTTATTTTGTGCTTCACTGTTAATTCGCGTCTACAAGCGCGTCTGATATACAGAGTAGACGCGCTCGTAGATATGCAAGTGTTGAAGATCCATGCAACCTCCTAGGTTTTTTTGAGTTTTGTGGAGCTAGTGTGTGTAAGAGCGCGTCTGATCCACAGAATCGACGCGCATGTAGACACGCTCACGTTAAACAACCACACCTCCTGTGAGGTTTTTTGAGATTTGTTGAGAAATCCCTACATGCATGCTATCATAAGCTATACAACCTGCTTGCATTGGGACTACACAATCCTTGCAACGGATCCTATCTTATAAAATCTTTCTTTTTTTGTATTAGCTACCTTGTAAAATTACTTATCTCTCACACTGGTACTACACGATCTTTGCAATGGACTTTTACGAGAAGGGGCTCATCATAGATAAGGTATGTTTTGTTATTGCATGAGAAGTATGGCTAATATTCTTGAGTAATGCTCTTGTGTTTTCCCCAAACACACAAAATTTGATGGGGGGAAAAAAATCCAGAGAGCATGTGGTTGCATGGCAACCACATGCTTTCTGGTTTTTTTTTCATACACTGTTTTGCGTATCTATATATGCATCTAAGTTGCAGGTGAAATTGTATCTATGTGTGCATGTATATGCGCATCTATAAGTGCATCTATATGTGCATCTATATTCGTGTGTATATGAGCGTTTATTTAAGCATGTATATGCGCGTCTATTAGTGCGTGTAGATTTCCATATGCACGCGACTATAGACGCGAAATTATACACCCGCACTTAGACGGGATTATAGACGTGCCCGTAAGATTTTCTCTCAATTCAAAAATCGCGTCTAAGAGCGCGTCTAAGAGGCCTGTTTATTGTAGTGAAAGAGGACATCAGGAACTACGTTGCTCACATGCGAGAGAAATAGAGAGAAAAAGAAAAAAGGAAAAGAGAGGAGCGAGGGGAGAAGAAAAGGGGGGAGAGACAGAGAGAAGAAAAGCAGTGGAGAAAAGGTTCATATCTCCCCGAATTGTCCAAACCCTAGACGATCTATGGATTACAAGCCCTTATAGTCCACGTCTTCTTGTCAAAATGCTTTTGAATCTCTTTCGGCAGAGCTGGGAGACAGCATCAGCAACTGCCGAAATGTTAGGTTTGGTTTAAAAGTGTCTAGGTCTTTGACCAAGTCATAATCTTTGATAGAATCCACAGGCTTCTCTAGCCTGCTAGGGAATGGGGCTACACCATCCTAGCTCTTGCTTCAAAAAGCCAAGGTCTTCCCAACAGTAGAGGGTATGAGGTCCCATAAGAATTTGGTTTGACCACCAGGTATGTCAGCCAATAGTCTCTTCCTACAAGGGTTGTTTTTACATATGGGAGGATGCCCAACGGTTTGACTCTGCTTTGGTCTGCCAATCTGATAAGCCACTATGTAGGTTGAATTCCTTGCAACCCTAAATCCTTTATTGTCACATCCGTCATTATGTTGACTGATGAGCTTCTCAATCAATGCATCTGAAATGAAGCATCCTTCTATCCATACACTAATCTCTGGGGTTCTAGGATCTAGAAAGGCATTAGCTACATCGACTTCCTTTACATGCTCCAGGGCCTTATTGGTCTTGGTTGCTATTGAAGGAGCGATCCTTAGTCAGTCGATGTAAAGGTGAAGGCCACACTATAAAGGATTGTCCCAGTCTGGCCCCTGTAAAGGCCAATGCCACTGATAGCCAACAAAAGGTACAAGAGCTTGCCTCTTATTTGGTAGAGTTGGAAGTTGCTACTATTTTGCACACCAAGAAGAAAGAACCAATGGTTCAGAATGAAAATAACTCTCCTGCCAAGACTGTGAAGTTCAACCTGCCAACAGAGAGATAGAGCAGTATAGTACAGAGCACTGTAACGCCACGGGGAGTTACAGAGACAGTCCCAGAGACAGGACCAGAGGCCCAGGAGATATCTATAAGAGAATCCCCACCAACAAGTGACCCACGGAGAGAGTGGTATCCGCAGTGTTCATCAATAGAATGCATAGTGAGGAACTCTACAAGGCCTTGGCAGGCAGCTCAAGCTTGCAGAGAGACAAGCTTGCTAGGATCTTTGAAGAGGCCATACATGTGGACCACCAACTCAAATAGAGAAACTCCAGGAATTTGAATCGAGAAAAAGCTAACTTTAGAACTTTAGACAGGGCAACAACATCTAGTGATCGGTTAAGCCTAAGCAACCCAGATAAAGGGAAGGGTGCTCACCCAAGCTAGGAGAAGTGAAAGCAAGTAGATTGCAGGAGATGATGAGAAGTCCCGCACGACCTCACAAGCAATGTGTGGGTTGCAAAGAAAACTATATTTCAATCAAATGCATGGATCCTAGATCTAGAACTTGTGCCACTTACGGTAGGTTTGGCCATGATGCAATGCATTATTGATTACCAAGGCAGTTACCATACCTAGAGCCATATAATCGACCTTACTACCTAGGGAGTAGTCCGCCACTTTATGGAAGGGAGCTCCACTAGCTCTTCTAGTATCCAATGATTTAAAGCCAGTTGTCCCTAGGATGGACATCAACCTCACAAGGATACCTAGACCACATGGACCTTTCATAACCCATCCACTCAGCAACACTCTTATCCACTGTGTGGAGGAGCCAAATGACAACGAGTACCGATGATGGCAATCCAATCCTCATCGATTATCGACCAGTACTGATGATGGCACTAGGTAGAGGTAGAGGTAGAGGTTTAAGAGAGCAGATCGAAGAGCTCATGTTAGACTTGCGATCACCCAGGACACATCTCCTCATGCTTCCCTGAAAGGGAACAAGCCAATCGACACAAGGCTGATCTTAGATGTGCTGAGTGTGGGATCACACATCTCCTTACTGATTGCCCTAGACAAAAGCCATCCACTAGCTCGGCAATCATGCCATCAGTCCAATTGGGGTTGTTTGGTGTTGAAACACTAGACGATGAGGCCATGCCCATCTTGTTGCATGTCATGACCCAAGCGCAGATAAAGTAGGCCAATATATCACAACTAGAACCTAAGAAGAGTCGTAGGCAAAGAAAAAAGAAAATTGACACAAAGATCATGCTCAAAACCAAGAGTGCCACAACACTGCCTACTTCAGAGAAGGTCATAGACGTAGAGAGGCATAGATATCTACTCCAAATACTACTAAGAAAGGAAGTGGTAAGGTAGGGGAGTACCATAACCCAAACCACCAACTAGAAGCCATAGAGAAGGTAATGGAGTCGGTGAAAGAGGCCTAAGAGCACCTTAAGGATGCTGAGCCCATCTCGGAGGAGGAGATTGACGATCTCTTAAGTGTAAGCACACTAGTTTTGTCTCCAGGACCAAAGTCAAGAGTCTCATTTGCACCTTAAGAAGTACCACCTAGAGAGAGCTCAGCATAGGCCAAGGAGCATAGGACTAGTTTTGCCTTTGGCCAAGGAGCATAAGACTAGTTTTGCCATTGGCCAAGGAGCACTAGTTTTTCCATTGGCCAAGGAGCATAGGACTACAAGAAAAGCAAGCAGCTCGCAATCTTCTTACAATGTTAGTGACCACCCGAGTGACTCTAAGCTTAGGAGAGCTCCTTACGCAGCTTCCAACGCTATGGCAAGAACTAAGGTAGTGGATAGAAGGATCGATAGAGCAGGTTGCATAACTGAATTACACGAGCATGATGCAGTAACACAGATACCAAGTCTAACGCTACACTTAGTGCCCGAGTCCTTGCACATAATGCTTTTTGGAAATGCATAGAGGTGCATGCATTCTTAGCAGTCCTAGCTGTAGGTGATACCACAAGAAAGGAAATTATAGACACGAGGGTAGGAGTCAGTGTGCTGAGCAACGCATTTCTCCAACCTTGGGGTAACCTACTTGTCAAGAATGCTAGGTTCAATGTCACACTGGCTAATGAAATGAAAGTAAAGTGATATGGAGCACTAAAGAATTGGCCATTGAAGATTGTAGGTGTCCAGGTTTTTGTGAACTTCATTGTCATGAATGGAGTGGACTATGACATCCTGCTAGGCCGACCTTGGATGAGGAATGCGCCAATCATAGAGGACTAGGGCAATGGTCTCTGATTTTGTTAGGTAACCGAACGGAAGCAGTGAGAGTGGAGATGGATACCGAGAAGACCACTTCAGTCGACTTGGACGCCAACTCTGCCATGCTGCTGGTGATGCACAAGTAAGGAACTCTTATAAGCCACTCACAAAGTATATACCTTGCTTAGAGGATGAGCGAGATTGGATGCATGTACTTGCTACAGTCGATCTACCATTCTCGAATGAGAAAGAGAAATACAAGCAAGAAACAAATAAAGTGAGAGTGCCCAAGAAGGAGCCTATATATTGCCACTCTACATGATGGCCAAAAGCTCTTGCATCCAATCCAAACTTGTCATGTTCTATGTCCCTAGCAATGGGCTAGAACTCCATGAGTTCTTGGCATACCTAATAGACGAGTTAGCTAGCAACCCTATTGCTAACTTGAAACCTCTCAAGGATCTCTTGGATGAAACCAAGTGGCAGTGGACTAAGGTGCATGACTTGAACTTAATGTACAACTCGGCCTTAGTCTGATGACAAGAAAGCATCCTGTTAAGACTTAGAAGATGACGAGTAATCATATGAGGATAGTTCTCACGATGAATAGGAGGACTACTACCCCTTCAGCGAGGAGGACTGCTACCCACTACATGAGCCTCCAATGCTAGTCTATCAATGTACAAGTAGCCACTATTATAGAAATTGAAGATGAAGATGAGGAAGTTGTAGCTCTCTGGCTTACCTGTGCATGACTGTCACTGTCGAACAAACACATACATTTAATACATTGATCGATGAGGGAGCTGATTTTAATATCTTGACTCATGATCATTGGGTTCAAATTGGCAGACCACAGTTATAGCCCACTAATGCCAAACTTAGCCCATATGGGAGCCAATCATATGCACTTTTTGGAAAGTGCAAGGTTGCAGTTTCTATCGATTTTGAAAGAATACCAATGATTTTTTATGTGTTGCCCAATGCAAAGGATGTAGGTATGAAATCACTATTAGGAAATACGTTTAACAAGCAAACACTTTGTAGCATTGATTACCAATCACAGTGCATTCATCTAGCCATTAGCAACATACATATAGTCACAGCTTTCAACGAGGGCAGTGCAGCTCCATCAAAGCCTGCAAATCCACCGGTAGCGAAACCCACCACCAAGGCTAAGGACGAGGGTCGCAACTCATCACAAACCTGCCAAACCTCAATGCAAGTGAACCACAAGAATCAGAGCTAAGGCCCATGCACCACAGTTCAAATGGATGCCTAGACATCAAGGGCCACCACCTAAAAGTACACAATCATGACCTCGCAAGGCTAGGAACTTGTATTTGAAACCTAGGAGTAGAGAAGGAATTACAGGCATCAACGAACAATCAAGCAATGATGGGTCCCCAACATCTTATTGCAAGTGCAAGGCTACTACGAGGGTAATACCTAGGTTTGGGTGTGCCTAAAACCAAAATGGCCAAGGGCACTACTCAAACCCTACCCTCAAACTTAATCACACCAAGCCATGTGGCAGAAAAAGCACCAAGGCCACAAATGACTCAGGCTGCGAAACCCATAGAGCCTCAAACGCATAGGCCAGCAAAGCCTAAACAAATCCATCAACCAAAACCACAGTCTACTACTAACAAACTGCCTCAACCTAGTCATGCTAGTATCCCTAAAACCTCACCACCATCTAGTAACATGACATTCGCATCACAAGGCAAGCAAAGTGTACCAATGACTCAATTGCACAATCAAGAACTAAAAGGTGAGAAGGATCAAAGCTTGCTTGAGAAGAGCTATGGTGGGAAAGCAAGAGCAAAAAAGAGAGAGACATAAAAAATGGAAACTCCAACAGTCACAATGTGTGACCGAGATTTTCTTTAGTCAAACTGTCACTAAAAGAATAAAGAATAAAGTGACGGTGATGAGCGTCTGCCACCTATAGTGTGCAGTGGTGGGTAGTATTATCATTGTAGTAATAGACGCTGTCGTATTGCTGCGCATTCGAGGTGTGTAAACCACCCAAAAGTTGTGCATGGGATTTGGTACTTTGTACATATTTAGTTGTTGTGATTACATTTATTCTCAGCGTATGAGTATTGATGCTCACATGAAGGGCTTCACTTCAGAAGTTTTTGTTAATAGCACACTTATTAGTATCTATGGTAAATGTGGCTTGTAGCCCCTTGGTGGGCAACTCTCTTGTGGATATGTATGGGAAATTTGGCTCCCTTGCGGAAGCGCATCATGTTTTCAACAATTTACCCATTCGTGATGCAGTCTCTTGCCTCAGCTTTATGTTGGAAACAAACTGGTAGACATGTATGGCAGAAGTGGCTTACTTGCTGAAGCACACCGTGTCTTTGACATGCTGCCAGTTCATGATGTAATCTCATGGAATGCATACATTTCAGGATACGCTGAACTTGGAGCTTGGGGGATTTCTTGAAATCTTTGTAGGATCACTGTCTGCAGGACTCATTGTTGGTGATATTGCAAATATATCAAATACTGAAGAAAGTTTCAAACGATGGTTTAATTTTCGGGAGGAGTATTTCCTCCTGTTTTTACTGCCTCCAATTATTTTCTTTCTTTTCAAACTTTGGTGCAATCATCACCTTTGCTGTTTTGGGAACATTCAATGGTCACAGGAATTCTGGTGCACCTTGGGGGCCTTTTATTTCTGATGTATAGGACAGTGGTGAAGGTTCGACATCATCCAGCTGCTAAGCACAGTCTTATTGCAGGATTCAGAGGGTCTAAAAAAGGAAAAAGCAAAGCCACGGATGGCTATTTTAAAAGGAGGCTTTGCCACGGATGGCTATTTTTGAAAAAGGAGGCTTTTTGGGGGGAAACGGAGAATGATGAAAAAAATCGATAGAATTCAGAGGAGGGAAGGAGTCGACACGCAGAGAAAAAAGCAGAAGTTCCGCCTATGGAAAGGGGATGCAATGTCAGCTTGGAAAAAACCTTGGGGATTCAGATACGCAGGTTTTACTGGTTTATGAACTTCATGAAGAAAATGCTAAATTGGGGAGTCGTGGTGAATAATTTTGAAAGGGCTCGAGCTTAGGTGAAGGAGGCACGTCGACCAGGACTGCAACGCCTTCGACTCTATGCTTTGAGGAAGCAAGGCACCTTCCTCAACAGATGTATGCTGCATGTTTTTGGGAACTCGCAAAAGGTCGTCTCTAATCTGCAACAGCTTAGAGGAACGAACATTGAAGAGGATGAAAGGAACATATTATAAGGAGTAATCGACATCTTCTGCGGATATTGAAGACATTAACCTATCGTAGGGAGGCATTGGCATGACTGGGATACATGAGGTGGTTGTGAACAAGAGGACGCTGTCTGCAGTTCAATCTGCTGCCCAAGCTGGTAGAAGCTTATGGAGGGTATGGAGGGTCTCATCAACGGTTTTTGGGCTTATTGCATCAGATGCTATTCTACAACCTTTGGGTCATTTTGCTAATACAGCAGATGCACACAAATATCTGGCAATATGTGCTGGTGATTGCGTAAAGACAGAGCTTGCACTAATTAATTGAAAAGCAAGGCCGTTTGATGCGAAAAGAGAGGATCAGATCAACTGAATGATCTCGCAAACTCCGATTATAGAAGAGAGACGCCAATGAGCCTGTTGCCATCAAGAGTATATGCAATGTCTTCAACAAAAACATTACTGTGATGCAAAGAAATTGGAAGGCTGCAACAGAACTCTGATCCATGCTTCCATGAGAACATTGGGATTATTATGTCGTGGTAAATCAACAGGCTATACCTCCTCTATTTCCAGCTTGGCATCGCTCTTTGATGCGAAAGATGAAATTGAAGACCTGATTTGAAGGGGCCACTCTGAACTCTTGAACTTGGTTTAAAAATCTTAAGTGAAGCCATATATTGCAATTGTTTTCTGAGTGTTCCGACCAGAGTTGGAGCACAAGCTTGCCAAGTTTGGCATTTTAACGAGAGGTCTGTCCAAGATTCTCTACTAAGATAAAATTTCCTAAAGTACTACCTCCTTTGAAATGAATAGATAGTGCAGAAAACCAGGTTAAGGATTGTGATAAATAAGGATCCTAGAACATCTCCAAGTCATTGCAGAAACAGTCCGATAAAGAAACCAAGAAGGAGAGAATTGGCCTTGCTCATCATCAGTGGAGGGCACAAATAGGGAGAAATTGCTTGATCTTGCTCTAGAAATACATAGTATCTCTTGGTGGTTCGTGATCCTGGGGTTGATAACAGAAGATGCAAGAGAACAACAATCAAGAGACTGCATATGGTCTGAAGATCTTTAAAAGGGTACAAAAGCCTTAAGTTGGTGTTACAACAATTCAATGGCTGTTTAAATAGTGCTGAAAGATGAAACATTGAAGACTGTTTTTTATACATGCTCTGAGGGTGAAGAATTTTGCTAGATTGGATGCTTCAAAAGAGATTCACCATACCTGAGAAGTATTACCTTTGTTAACAGATTGGAAGAGTTATAGACTGATAGATTTAGTGCTGTCCTGGAAGCCAATAAAGTATATCATCTTGCAATTGAATTCCCTTTTCTATATGCTAAAATTGGAGATTTACAGGTTGAGGATATTGAATCACTTCTCAATGATTACAAAGACTTAGATTTTGAAGTATTATACTCTTCCGATGATGCCTAGATTCAATAGCTCTTCAGGCTGTGAACAGCAAATTTATAAAACAAATGCATGTTAAATCAACAATCTTTGTATTCAATATGAAGAGTTTGGAGTTTATTATGGTATAGCCTGATCTCACTTGTTTAATCTTCTAGCCTGAAATTTATCAAGGACTTCTGAAGTTGCGACATTGCTTTCGAAACCCTTTGACATCTTTGGTGAACCCGACGTGAAAACGTCGCAGAAATTTCAGGATGGGAGATACTTCAGCCTCTATTTCAGCTTCCTCTACAACTCCAGCTGCGTCTACTTCAGCTCCATCTATGACTGCTGCGTCAAGTACTTCAACGGAGGATCTAAAACAGATTTTGCAGAATATGTCCATGTATATGCAGCTCCAAAATCAGCAAACACAAATGTATATACAGCAGCAACAACAATTGCATCAACAGCAGTTGTCTCAGCAAAGGCAACTCTACTCGGAGCAGGAGAATGCAAACAGCGCGACTAAGGCTATTGAAGCAGTTGAGAGTGAGAAGAAGCTATTTGATGGGCATAATGTTTCAGCATATTTGAAGACATATGAGATCAAGATGGGGTTTTTTGGAGTTCCTGCTGGACTTATGAGTAAGTACTTCCTTCGTCTTGTCACACCTGCTTTGAGGACAAAAGTGATTGATCTTTTTATTCAAAATACACATTGGCAAGATTTTAAGAAGGCTCTAAAAGAAGAATACTTCCTTCAGGACTTTGGTATGGCTACTCGGCGGTCATTCCGAGAGTGGGTCTACATGCCAAACAAGGGTCTTGCTGCTTCGGAGTTGATTCGAGAATTCGAAGAGAGGTATAGTCAGCTTGATGCTATTGAACAAAGAGCATTGGATGTTGAAAAAGTTGAACTTTTCTTGCAAGCTGCAAATCCTCCTCTTCAAGAAGAATTGGGTGAGCTTCTTGAAGATCGCACGAAGCCTATGGGTCTTAAAACTGATTGGCAGGATGCTCAGGATGCAGTCTCGACTTTGACCAAGAGGAGGATATGGAAGACTCGCCTACAGAATGGTTCCATGACACCTACACCATCATCTGCTCCTATGCCTACTTCTATCCCTGTTATTTCTTCTCCTCCTCAGCCAGTTTCTTGGCCTATGCCAGTGCCTACTATTTCTACTCCACCTATTCCTCCTGTTCCACGACCGATGCCTACACCTTCTGCTCCAAAACCATCCGCTCCATCGGTGCCTACTTCTCTTGATGACATAATCAAAGGTATCACAGATTTGACACTTGAGTCAGTCAAAGCGGAGTTGGTGGGTAAGTTGAAGGAGCAGTTTGCTTCGACTGCGCCTGCTACTTCTTATAGTGCTCCTATTGCACCTAGGAGTGCTCCTAGTGCACCTAGGAGAGATCGGAGATGTATTTGGTGTGATAGTACGGAGCATCAGCATTGCAGGGATTGTGACTCTTTCTAGGATGCAAGGAGGCAGAATTTGGTATATTGGGGGCAAGATGGTAAGATTTGGTTGACTGAGATAGGAGCTCCACTTGCTACCAACTTTGGTAAAGGTGGAATGAAGAAGTTAGTGGAGGACATGGCTGCGCGTACTTCTTATGTGACAGCTAGAGGTGATGCTTCTGCATATGGAGTACAGATTGAGAAGGGATCAGAGACTCAGTCCGCACTATGGACTTATGCTATGGAGACTGCAAACAAGGGGAAAATTCAGCAAACTATTTTGACTAGTGCAGGCTCTAGCATCAGATCAGAGACAGGTTGGGACTCACCTGTTGACAGGTATTCTATTTATGCTTATTTGGATAAATCTCATGGTGCAGATGTATTTGTTGAGGAGAAGCGTAAGAGGGATGAAGAAAATCCAAGTGCAGCTAAGAAGACTAGAGGGGGTGAGTTTGTTACTCCACCTACTGCAGGACCGTCTTCACGATCAGGGCCAGATCGACAGATGGAGGATGCTCAAAAGAGGGAAAAGAGGCAAGAGCCTAGAGAGAGAAAGCAGCCAGGATTCAGATTGATGTCCGATATTGAGACATCTACAGACATTAAAAAAATATTTAATGATAAGATACTTGGCAGTGAGGTGACTTTCACTATTTCTGAGATTTTGGGCATCTCAAAAAGAGAGTTTCAGGATCAGTTTCAGGAGGTCCTGAAGAGGAAAAGACATGCATTGTCTACCACTGATACACAGGGAGTTTTGATTGGAGAGTTGGATGAGGATGATGATGAGGTTATGGTTGATAATGCTTCTATTTTGCCGCAGGTAGAGAAGAGGGTTCAGCCTATGCATTATGTTGAAATTGATGAGCCTGTTTTGATACCGCGTAGTCACTTTTCACGGAGGCATTGGGCTAGGGCAACTACAGAGACGATGGTAAAGGTTGGAGAGAAACAGGTGCCTTATGTTGCATTGGTTGATCATGGTTCAGAGATTAATCTCATAGTACGTGGGGTTTATGAGAGTAATAGATGGCCTATGGATGTAGAGCATGGGTGGCGTATGAGAGCCGCCAATAACACTACAGGTGATTTATATGCTGCTTGCCCTAGTGTCAGGGTTTCTATTGGTGATGTAGAGGAGGATTTTCATTTCTTTGTGCAGGATTCATGCTCTTATCCCATAATTCTTGGACAGCCATTCATTACAGAGATGCGTATGGAAACAAAGGTCATGGATGATGGATCTGCTTATGCACGGATTCGTAGTAAAGATGGTATGAGAGCAGTTCAGTTTATGACTGTATGTGTGAATCATGTTAGAAACAGGGATACTCTCAGAGATGCACCCTTACCCACTGTGAGGGATTCGGATTTTCATTAGGTACCGCCGTTTCGCGAGACGACGGTGGTACAGAGGAGAGGAGATTGGAGTTCTCGCCTCCTGGCAGTAGTGTTTTCTCCTCCGGTTATGTTGGGATTTCAGCAAACAGTTCAATGAGCTATCAGAAGACTTCTAAGTTGCCTAGAGCTGCCAGGCAGTATATATGCAGGAAGGAGAAAATTTTGAAAAATGCAGGAATTTTGGAAGATGATGAGCACATAGATGGGATGTATGACAGTGTGATTTGTGCAGATACGATGGCAGAGATGGGAGATATGCTGAAAACTGATATGCTGAATTGTCATGGTAATGTATTAGTGCAATCCCTGGATATGTTTAATGAAATTGCAAATTTTGTGTCACAGATTGAGTCAGAGGCTGAGGAAACTCAGCAAAGAGTGTTGAGTGCTGAAGAAATTCAGAAACAGAGTTTCCAGCTGGTTATGATCAGCTTTCACAGAGATAGAGGGCTGAAAATTTTCAGCCAGCAGAGTTTACTGCTGAAATATTTCAGCATTCAGAGTTTGGGGCTGTTTCTATGCAGTCCATAGAGCAGAGGGCTGAGAATATTGAGCCATTGAAGTGCAGAATTGCTGATTTACAGCAAGGTTTATGTAATGCAGAAGAGCATAATGAAGCCAGGGTTGACACGAAATACAAACTCTGGATAAGAAGGTGAAGCCAGTTGCTGTACCGCTTCCACCTGACAGTGATCAGCAAATTTTGAGGAATCCGGAGCATATTGGTCATAAATTTTCAGCAGAGACACTTGCTGAATTGAAAATAGGAAATGGTGATTTCTTGTTACCCATGGAGAAGCAATGCTTTCAAGAGATGCTTGAGTGTCATGGAAGGGGATTTGCTTTTGTCCCACATGAGATTGGATGTGTGAATCCTGATATTGTTGCTCCTATGGTCATTTTTACTATTCCTCATATTCCATGGAATCTCCGACCTATTCCAGTGCCTAAAGCACACTTGCTAAAGCTGATTGATTTATTGAATGAGAAAATCAGGATGGGAATCCTTGAGCCTTCATCTGCACCATACTCAAACAGGTGGTTTACAGTTCCAAAGAAGAATGGTACTCTCCGATTTATTCAGGACATGCAGCCAGTAAACAGAGTTACTATCAGGAATGTTGGTATAGGTCCAGTTGTGGATGAGTTTGCAGAGGCATTTGCTGGACGTGCCATCTATTCTTTGGGTGATTTGTATTCAGGTTATGATCAGTTTCAGCTGGCTTTGGAAAGCAGGGACATAACCACCATGAGAACTCCTATTGGGCTTGTCAGGATGTGTACCTTGCCTCAAGGTGCCACTAATTCTGTTGCGCATATGATGAATGCCATGCATAAGGTCCTTGGTGATTACATACCTCAGCTTACTATGCCTTTCTTGGATGATGTGCCCATTAAGGGGTGTGCAGAAGAAGAAAAGAATGAGAGCCTAAATGAGCAGGGATGCAGATGCTTTGTGGCTGAACATATTTCAGCATGTGAGAAGATTTTGGCCAGGTTAGAAGAAGTGAACTTGACACTTTCAGGGAAAAAATCTATTTTTGGAGTGAATGAGGTTGTCATTGTTGGGCATATGTGTGGATATTATGGCAGGAAACCCTCACCTGATAAGGTGAATGCTATAGGCAAGATTGCAGAGTATTGTTCTACTACTTCAGAGGTACGGAGATTCATTGGTGCTTGTGTGTTTTATATGATTTGGATACCTCATTTTGCACACATTGCAGATTGTTTGTATCAGTTGCTTCGAAAGGGGCAGAAATTCTATTGGGATGAGAGCCACACTAGAGCCATGCGGAAATTGAAGAAGTTATTGCAGAATGCTCCTACTCTCAGGAAAGCGGATTATAATTGTGATAGGCCTATTGTATTGACAGTTGACACTAGTCCAATTGGCATAGGTTGGGCTGTGGGTCAAGATGATGCAGATGGAAATAGGTATGCTATTCGGTTTGGGGCGAAAGTCCTAAATGAGAGACAGAGGAGATATCCGCAAATCAAGAGGGAGTTATTGGGGATTGTCACGGCTCTCAAATGTGACAAGGAGTACTTTATTGGAGCTTCAGTTGTGGTAGAGACAGATTGCTTGCCATTGATTGGTATGATCACGAGTTGCTCTACTCCGGATATAGCTATGTTGAGATGGATTGCATACATCAAGTCATTAAATCCGGAATTTAAACACATAACAGGGAAGGATAATCCAGTGGCTGATATGTTGTCTAGAGCCAGGTATGATGATGAGGAGACTCTACTTGCAGAAGAGGATGATGCAGAAATTTCAGCCACTATGGTTGATCATGTTTGTCATGTTTATGATATTGTGGCTTTCATAGAAGAACTCTATGTTGGAGATTGGTTGCAGATTGGCAGGTACTTTAGTACACTAAGCAAAAGAGATGAATGGACAGATGAAGAGTTTAATAAGATCAGAAGGAAAGTCTATGGTTATTTTCTCAAGGACGGATTTCTTTGGAAGCATCCGAAGAAAAGAGGCGGATTACCTTTGCGGGTTGTCTGCGATAGAGAGACACAGTTACAGGTGATGAGGGAGTTTCATGAGAGTCCTTGGGCTGGTCATAGAGGAGTATGGGCTACTTATGAGAAAATCAGGGAGAAATATTGGTGGAAAGGCATGTACAGAGATGTTTCTCACTTTGTTGAGACTTGCAGAGACTGCCAGATGTATTCAGTAGTGCGTCATAGAGATGAGCTTCATCCGAACTATCCGCTATGCATTCATTATAAGTGGGTAGTTGATTTGGTTACCATGCCTATGGGTCTATGGCAGATGAGATACATTGTTTTGGCTAGAGAGGATCTTTCTAATCATGTTGAGGGCAGATCTTTGAGAACGAAGACCACTAGTGCAGTGTGTAAGTTCTTATTGGAGGAAATTTTCTGTAGGTATGGTTGTGTGGGTAAGATCACAGCGGATCGTGGTGAATTGGATGCAGATGAAGCTAGGGAGTTTTTCTCTCAGCTAGGAATCAAATTGGCTCTAACCACAGCATACAATCCAGAGGGAAATGGGAAGAGTGAAAGAGGGCATCCTCCAATAGTGAAAGCATTAGCCAAAGCATGCAGAGGACGGATTGGAGAATGGCCAAGACTTCTACCATTTGCTTTGTGGGCTGATCGTACGACTCATAGTGTTACCACAGGATATATGCCTGCAGAGTTGATGTATGGTCAGAAACCTGTTATGCCGATTGAGACTTGTGCTTTGACTTGGTCAGTTTTACCTTGGCAGGAGGATTTGACGAGAGAGGAGCTCTTAGCTCTTCGGATTCGACAGTTGGAGAGGAGACCTGAGGATATTCAGCTAGCTATTGACAGGTTGAAGGTTGCTAGACTAAGGAATAAGGACAGGTTTGACAGCAGGCATCACTTACGACCAAGAGCAATAGAAGAGGGAGATTGGGTATTGGTCTTTGATAGCAGCCTTGAAAATCAGCATACTACACTTCGGAAGATGGTGAAAAGATGGTTTGGGCCATACATAGTCAGACATGTCTTTGATAATGCAACATATGAGCTGACTGAATTCGATGGGACAGTGCTTAAAGTGCCTATTGCTGGAAAAAGAATCAAGATTTTCAAGAAAAGAGATGATGAGGATTATGCATTGGAAGAATTTTCAAGAGAAGAGCAACGACAAGAAACTCCAATGGAAGAGACAGATGATATGGCTGAAAATCTTGTTGATCTACCGGAAATGCATAACGAAGAGATTAATTTGTTTGTGGATCTTGATGATAATGATCATGGGTAGTTGGCCCATCCGGAGGATGCGCAGGATTAGAGGGGGTGGATGTCGTATTGCTGCGCATTCGAGGTGTGTAAACCACCCAAAAGTTGTGCATGGGATTTGGTACTTTGTACATATTTAGTTGTTGTGATTACATTTATTCTCAGCGTATGAGTATTGATGCTCACATGAAGGGCTTCACTTCAAAAGTTTTTGTTAATAGCACACTTATTAGTATCTATGGTAAATGTGGCTTGTAGCCCCTTGGTGGGCAACTCTCTTGTGGATATGTATGGGAAATTTGGCTCCCTTGCGGAAGCGCATCATGTTTTCAACAATTTACCCATTCGTGATGCAGTCTCTTGCCTCAGCTTTATGTTGGAAACAAACTGGTAGACATGTATGGCAGAAGTGGCTTACTTGCTGAAGCACACCGTGTCTTTGACATGCTGCCAGTTCATGATGTAATCTCATGGAATGCATACATTTCAGGATACGCTGAACTTGGAGCTTGGGGGATTTCTTGAAATCTTTGTAGGATCACTGTCTGCAGGACTCATTGTTGGTGATATTTCAAATATATCAAATACTGAAGAAAGTTTCAAACGATGGTTTAATTTTCGGGAGGAGTATTTCCTCATGTTTTTACTACCTCCAATTATTTTCTTTCTTTTCAAACTTTGGTGCGATCATCACCTTTGCTGTTTTGGAAACATTCAATGGTCACAGGAATTCTGGTGCACCTTGGGGGCCTTTTATTTCTGATGTACAGGACAGTGGTGAAGGTTCGACATCATCCAGCTGCTAAGCATAGTCTTATTGCAGGATTCAGAGGGTCTAAAAAAGGAAAAAGCAAAGCCACGGATGGCTATTTTAAAAGGAGGCTTTGCCACGGATGGCTATTTTTGAAAAATGAGGCTTTTTGGGGGGAAACAGAGAATTATGAAAAAAATCGACAGAATTCAGAGGAGGGAAGGAGTCGACACGTAGAGAAAAAAAACAGAAGTTCCGCCTATGGAAAGGGGATGCAATGTTAGCTTGGAAAAAACCTTGGGGATTCAGATACGCAGGTTTTACTGGTTTATGAACTTCATGAAGAAAATGCTAAATTGGGGAGTCGTGGTGAATAATTTTGAAAGGGCTCGAGCTTAGGTGAAGGAGGCACGTCAACCAGGACTGCAACGCCTTCGACTCTATGCTTTGAGGAAGCAAGGCACCTTCCTCAATAGATGTATGCTGCATGTTTTTGGGAACTCGCAAAAGGTCGTCTCTAATCTGCAACAGCTTAGAGGAACGAACATTGAAGAGGATGAAAGGAACGTATTATAAGGAGTAATCGACATCTTTTGCGGATATTGAAGACATTAACCTATCGTAGGGAGGCGTTGGCATGACTGGGATACATGAGGTGGTTGTGAACAAGAGGACGTTGTCTGCAGTTCAATCTCCTGCCCAAGCTGGTAGAAGCTTATGGAGGGTATGGAGGGTCTCATCAACGGTTTTTGGGCTTATTGCATCAGATGCTATTCTACAACCTTTGGGTCATTTTGCTGATACAGCAGATGCACACAAATATCTGGCAATATGTGCTGGTGATTGCGTAAAGACAGAGCTTGCACTAATTAATTGAAAAGCAAGGCCGTTTGATGTGAAAAGAGAGGATCAGATCAAGTGAATGATCTCACAAACTCCGATTATAGAAGAGAGACGCCAATGAGCCTGTTGCCATCAAGAGTATATGCAATGTCTTCAACAAAAACATTACTGTGATGCAAAGAAATTGGAAGGCTGCAACAGAACTCTGATCCATGCTTCCATGAGAACATTGGGATTATTATGTCGTGGTAAATCAACAGGCTATACCTCCTGTATTTCCAGCTTGGCATCGCTCTTTGATGCGAAAGATGAAATTGAAGACCTGATTTGAAGGGGCCACTCTGAACTCTTGAACTTGGTTTAAAAATCTTAAGTGAAGCCATATATTGCAATTGTTTTCTGAGTGTTCCGACCAGAGTTGGAGCGCAAGCTTGCCAAGTTTGGCATTTTAACGAGAGATCCGTCCAAGATTCTCTACTAAGATAAAATTTCCTAAAGTACTACCTCCTTTGAAATGAATAGATAGTGCAGAAAACCAGGTTAAGGATTGTGATAAATAAGGATCCTAGAACATCTCCAAGTCATTGCAGAAACAGTCCGATAAAGAAACCAAGAAGGAGAGAATTGGCCTTGCTCATCATCAGTGGAGGGCACAAACAGGGAGAAATTGCTTGATCTTGCTCTAGAAATACATAGTATCTCTTGGTGGTTCGTGATCCTGGGGTTGATAACAGAAGATGCAAGAGAACAACAATCAAGAGACTGCATATGGTCTGAAGATCTTTAAAAGGGTACAAAAGCCTTAAGTTGGTGTTACAACAATTCAATGGCTGTTTAAATAGTGCTTAAAGATGAAACATTGAAGACTGTTCTTTATACATGCTCTGAGGGTGAAGAATTTTGCTAGCTTGGATGCTTCAAAAGAGATTCACCATACCTGAGAAGTATTACCTTTGTTAACAGATTGGAAGAGTTATAGACTGATAGATTTAGTGCTGTCCTGGAAGCCAATAAAGTATATCATCTTGCAATTGAATTCCCTTTTCTATATGCTAAAATTGGAGATTTACAGGTTGAGGATATTGAATCACTTCTCAATGATTACAAAGACTTAGATTTTGAAGTATTATACTCTTCCGATGATGCCTAGATTCAATAGCTCTTCAGGCTGTGAACAGCAAATTTATAAAACAAATGCATGTTAAATCAACAATCTTTGTATTCAATATGAAGAGTCTAGAGTTTATTATGGTATAGCCTGATCTCACTTGTTTAATCTTCTAGCCTGAAATTTATCAAGGACTTCTGAAGTTGCGACATTGCTTTTGAAACCCTTTGACAACGCAAGGCTAGGCAAAGGCACTTTTGGCCCCAAAAACCTCCCACTTAATGACGTGAAAAAGAAAAAGAAAAGATAGTACTTTGTACACATGTACAATAGAATGAGAAAAAACGTCATCTCATCCAATGCCCATCAATCTCCTAAGGAAGGCAAAGTGCTCAGTAGTGCAACTTTTTTTAGCAGATCTATAGGATTTTTGCCAATGGAGATCTTCACAACGTCAACAAACTTGTCCTCCATGACTCCACGTATGAAGTGATACCTCAGCTCAATGTGTTTTAAACAAGCTAAAAAGTACCCCTGGACATCCCAAGTTGGCTTATAAGGCAAGACTTGTTGCTAAGGGTTTTAAACAAGAGCATCGATTTGACTTTGATGAAGTCTTTTATCTTGTGGTGAAGATGACGACCCTATGCTTGGTTTTGGCCTTAGTCATGCATCTTAACTTGGACATGTATTAGATGGATGTCAAGACTATATTTTTACATGGGGATTTGCATGAGGAGATTTACATGGAGCAGCCTAAGGGCTTTGCAGAACCTGGCAGGGAGCATCTAGTTTGCAAGTTGAAGAAATGTCTTTATGGCTTAAAGTAGGTGCCTAGAGAGTGGTATGATAATTTTGATGCCTTTATGCAGTCATTGGGCTACAACAAGAGTATTGCTATGGATCCGTGTCTTTACACGAAGAAAGCTCATGATGGCTCATTGCTTATTTTGATACTTTATATGGATGATATGCTGATAGCATAGAAAGTTTATGATGAGTTGGATTCTCTTAAATCTCAGTTGAAGAAGAGCTTTGAGATGAATGATTTGGGATAGGCCTGTCACATTCTTGGTATGCGCATTAAGCACGACATGCATCAGGGACTACTCTACCTCTCTCAGAGGGAGTACATTCATAAAGTCATTGAGCGTTTTTTTTCACATGTAGGACATGAAGCCTATTGGATGTCCATTACCTTCTTATGTGAAGGTCTCACAAGTTGATTGTCCACAGAAAGATGAGTAGAGGGCCAAGATGGCCAAGATCCCTTATGCATCAACCATGGGCAGTTTGATGTATGCCGTGATAGCCACTTGAATAGATATTGCCATTTGTAATGTGTCCACCTATTCTCTTCAGGACACGTCTTAGCAGTCCATCAAAAAGGACGTCTAGAAAGCTCCGCCTGGCACTCCCATGGAATGCCACGGGGTACGATCTAGGACTTTTCGCGTCTGCCACATAGTGAAAGTATTCTGGCCGTTCCCACTTAGGACCGACCTGAATCAGGGTTTTTCCCAATGGTCATTTCCTAAATAGCAACTAGCGTCAAACCTCGAGTGAACTACTTTACGTAGAAACGCCAGGGCCGAAGCAGATTTACGCTGCACTTGGTTCAAGCAGAATGAGAAACGAGATGGATGCAAGGCTCGACCTCTTTGCCATAAGGCATAGTCCCATTTCATTCCCCTAAAATAGTGTAAACTGGGATTATTTTAACTTAAACTCTAGGTTAGCACCCTTGCTATTGGTGTCCTTTGAAACGATCTTCTTGCTGTCCATCATGATTGAGAAAAGTTGTTGGCCAACCGGGACCACCCATCCATATGATGGGACCCATGGCCACATCCACCGCACTTTCCTCAAGTTCTGGTTTTAGTTATCTAATTACCTACCACATTTAGTTGGACATGCATCAATCAACTTTCTTAATAAGTTGTTAGGTATTGGTTCCTTCACGTAATCATAGCACTTGACATAGAAAAGCAGTGTCAAACAAGTTCCTTTTCAGCAGGTTATCATATTTATCTTTGAAAATACATTTATAAAGTCCAGCCTGTAGGCTTATCCATAATCCGCCCGAAGGCTATCCAATAATCCACAGGGATTAGTAATCCAAGATTCCGCCCCTAAACTAGTATGCGGGCCTCGAGATCCAATCCCGAGTCACGTTGGCCTCTTGTGCAGGGCCCGGAAGGCAAGGGATTTACAGCCAGAGCCCCCCTGGCACCCAAGCGTCCTCTTGCTCCACGTAGCGCTCAACGAAGAGACCTCTCGCGGCGGCTTGGTTAGGGTCAGGCAAGCAGTTCGGGGTAACTGAGGCTGCCTCTCCCTTTAGGCCTTCAACCTGAAGCATTAGATATCTTTTAATCCTTTAATCTCCTTAAGTAAACAAAGCAAACAGTGCTCATAAAAACTGTTACAAGCACAATCATTTCTAGTGGTCGTTATTTGGCCAACTGCTAAGGAGTGAATCCTTCTTTCCGAATGCATTTAGCATTTGATCCGGGATCAATTGCAACTTGGCAAGATTCCCAAGGGTTTGTTTGTTAACCCTTATATCCTTGGGTTAAGGCCGTACCTATTAACCCAACTTAACCAATACCTTAAGTTCTAGTAGCAGTAAATATGTTATTCCAATTTACTAATTGGTCATTTGCTTCCAAGCAATTATCTTATTCCTTTATCTTGGTCACTTTTCCCAAGAAAGGTGCTATGTTAGGATGACTACTCATTCTCTTGCAAGATAAACTTGCACAAGAATCTGCCAATCTCATTCCGAGGAATTGGCCATTCCCTTGTGATCAAATCACAAGATCATGTGACTCTGCAACTTGTTCCACAAGTGTTGCATCAGAAACCATGGGACTATTTTACCCATCAAATGGCGTCTTCTAATCACAAAATCATGATTAGATAGGAAACAGGGTTAGGGTGTCTTCATAACCAATCCGTTCCTAATTACACTAGGCCGACATTATCGGTCCTAGGGTTCCAATTCAAACCAAGTTTCATCCTTTTACGAGCAATCCTTAGGGTAAAAACCCTCGATCATTTCTCGCAAGTATGTCCTACTATCCCTACATTCCGTGAATGTGGGCAGGTCTTTTAGGGTATGAGAGTTTCAGCTCAGCAATAAGAGCGACTAGGTCATGTCCTCAACATGCTAAATCCTAGTTAGTTCTTGGATACGTTGCATCGATTTAACCATTCCTAAGTGAGTCCCTTGCGTTTTAGGTGTTTAGGTTAAACCAATTTACTTGCCTATTCTTGAAGATATTTACGATATCATTTTTGTAATCACATGATTCATTGCCTATGTATAAGTAGATTTACAAACCCTAACTTTTCTGGTTAAGATCAAAGAGTATGTTAAATTATGGCATAATTCCTATCGATCCTTCTATAACATGCAATCAAGATTCATGCTACTAAGCTTTAGGGTTTTATGTGAACCATGCAGCCTTTTTCTAATTTCATTTCTAAATGAATTATTTGTATGTTGAATTTACAAAACCTTTCGTAACTACATACGTAATTGTTTGAGATTTATGCCAATTTCCTAGAGATTCATCTACTTCATGCAGCCCCTAGAATCATTACCATGCCTTGCAAATTCCTACGGTTATTAGCAACCTTCTTTAATGAATCATTATGATGAAAAGATGTCTAATAGTGCGACATGCAATTTATTCTTTCCATGCATAATCGAAGTGCACTACAATAATTTCCTTTTATAAAGATGATCATTAGTTTATTTAAATTCGTTACTTTGCAATGCATAAAACCATTTGCTAAGAATGCATAGAGATCTTATGCTCTTTTTTGTTTGTTTCATTGAAAAATACAAATGACTGAATTCTTCAATCATGAGCTATTTTCCCTAAGATAGCCAATGTTTTTCAATTGTAAAAGTGCATCCTACTTTCATGAATTAACCATGCATAATTACGATATTCCAACGTAAATCAAAAATTAGAAAGAAAACCTGGATTTGTGGATTCGGTGAAATGTCCACATGGATGTTAGGAGATGATCCTCCTGCCGTTGTGCCTTGTGCCTTTTTAGGGGCCATCGTGAATTCGACCTTCTTGCCTTGGCCACACACTTATGATCTTGGCCCATCTCCTTCGCACACGAAACTCCCTTTGTGATTTGGCTTCCTTCACTGATTCCACTGTCTTTCAAAATCGAGATTTAGAAGGCCTTATAGGCTGCCTCCTCAAAGTAAGGAATGGATTTAAAAGACTTGAAATGGAAGGCTTTTAAAAAGAAACCAGGGGTTCTAAATGAACTTGTGTGGGAATGTCATAGTAGCCTTTAAAGAACTTGTGTGGGGGAAAATCCACGGAAGGGTTTAAAAATGGCTTTGTGGAATGCAAGGGGAAGTACTCAATTTTCGAGGTTGCAAGGGGAAAGGGTGCTTAAGTCCCCAGTTTGTAAAAACCGCTTGGTAGATGCAATGGGAAAGGGTCCACGGGAAGGGGGTTTAAAAACCCGAGAAATGTGAGCTTATGGGGAATATAAGGGAAACTGTTCAATTCCCGAGGATGTAAGGGAAGTAAAGGGGCTTAAATTCTAGGGGGGTTATAAAAACCCGCGTGTGAAGGGCCTTATGAGAGCCTCATAGAAAGGGGGTCTTAAAAGGGCTTTAAGGAATTTTTTTAAAAGGGGGGAAAACCCACGAGAATGGGGGCTTGGAAGAGCCCTTAGAAGCTTTCAAGAAGCTTCTTGAAGCTTCTGTAACCATGGTGGAACCAGGTGGATGAGAGTATGGTGATCGAATTGTTGCAGCTAGCGTCGTCCGTCATCAGCCAGCGGCTTCACGAATCAGGCAGTAGCTCTCTTCTATTAGGCACGACCCCCTCACGACTTACACAGATGCAAAGTTGCTCTCTTCTCTCTCTCAGATTGGTGACGTCACAGCTCTTGCCTCCCTCTCGATCTGCAGCGTGACGGCCCCTTCCTCCTTACTCCCCTTCCACAGGGTTTTTATAGGTGAAGGAAGGGGAACCTCCCCCACCCACGCGGCTACTAGCATGGGCATTCTCCCCCCCATGTCATCCATCTCGGTGCTGAATCAACCATGCTTCACTCCCTTCCCTCCAGCACGGCCTTCGGCTGGGGAAAAGAAGGGATAATTTTAAAAAAAATTGCCATAAGATAATCATTTTCATCTTGACCTCCTCCCAAGAGAAGGTTCACACGAACATATGTGATTTCCTAGTCCTTAGCCTTGATTGGCCAATGTAAAGTGTACTGTTTAATGACCAAACCATTCGTAACCACAATGCCGACATTGTCTTTTTCTTGAGACTTCACATGGCCTCGTAATATTTTCAGCAGAAATATTACACCATTGCAGTTGGTGTTGTGGCACGCTATATGGCTACATCTGGTAGGAAGCATTGGGATGTCATGAAGGGTATCAAGTGATACTTGAAGGGCACAAGAGATATGTGTATTTGCTATGGCATAATACATCGAGGGCTCAAATCTATTAGCTGGACGTCTATCTCTAGTAGACCATCTCAGGCTTTGCTGCCTGTCCAACACCCTGGCCATGTGTACCAACTACTTCTATAGGCTGACCATATGGTTGTGCAGGCTGTACTGGAGCATGTGCCTCCTCCTAGAATATAACCCTCCATATCTCTATCACCTTCTCAGGCTACCTATGTATCTTGTCTTCATGGAAGACTACATCATGGTTGCAAATGACTTTCTACAACCATGATGCCTATGGATCCCAAAGGCGATAAACCATCTCGCATGCATCTCCATAGCCAAGGAAAATGCATTTAACACTCTTAGTATCCAACTTACTATGCTCTTCCTTGGGCACATATAGTACAATGCATCACATCCAAAGACATGTAGCTGCACATAAGACAAAGGTTTCCCAGTTCATATCTCCTCTGCAACGTGAAAATCCAAACCACTGGAAGGTGATCTATTTATGATATGCACAGCTGTACTGACTGCCTTAGCCCAAAAGCTCTGTGGTAGGCCTGCATGGCTAAGCACAATACATATATGCTTCTGGATGGTTCTATTCATCCGCTCAGCCAAACCATTCTAAGGTGGGATATAGAGAGCGGTCAACTGATACTCTCACGTCACATAGCTGCTCAAAGGCACACGATATATATTCTCCTCCATTTTCAATCCCAAGGCATTTCAGCCTATGCCCAGTCTGGTTCTCAACCAATGCAAGCCATCTCTGAAACACAACCAAGATATCTAACTTAAGCTTAATGGGATAAGCCCAAATTTTGCGTGAAAATTTATCAATAAACATCACAAAATACTTTATACTACCCATAGACTAATAGGAATGGTTCCACAGATATCTGAATGTACCAATGCCAAGGGCTCGCCCATGTGTGTCCTACCAGACTTCTTATGTATATTCCTAGTTTGTTTGCCATAAATACAATGCTCACATGAATTAAAACATGAATAGTCAAGGGGCGGTAGGTACTGCAAACCAGAAAGCATTTTCATTCCCTTCAAAGACATATGGCCCAAATGGGCATGCCAAAGAGATACATGTGAGATAGAACCCACTCACAAAACATGGTCAATAGAGAACCCATCAGCTACAAGAGGATAGAGGCTGCCAGTCTTGGCACCTCTAGTAAGCACAAGTCTGCAATCTGTGATCTTCTAGGCATAATCCCCAAAAGAGACATTAAACCTAGCATCATCAAGCTATCCTGCAGAAATAAGATTGCGTCTAAGCACAGGTACATGACGTACATCCCCCTATAACAAAAAAGTAATGCCAATAGAGAATTGTAGTCATACATCACCAATGCCAACAATAGCAAGTGATGTCAAAGCATGCGACACACGAGAGGCATCCAAGTTCTTACGATTAATCTCTTCCTGCAGAAGAGCACTCTCTACATCATGCAAGTTCAAAATGGCAGCAAAAGCACATAAGGCAGTGTGGAATACATCCCATTACTCATTCAGGGTCCCAAGCAAATACAATGGAGTAATCTTATCATTGAAAGTAATGCCCTACAAAGTCAAGTTCTTGAGGATAGCATGGAACTGGCTCAAATGAGCAGATATCATCATATTCTCCTTCATGCGGCGTAGATCCATAAGTTGCTTTAGTCAATACATCTAACTTGTTGGACTTTTCTTGTCATAGAGGCTCTTGATCTTATCCCAAAGCTACCAAGAACTCTATGCTTACTCAACCACATTTAAATGCACCTGTTCAACGAGAGACAAGATGAGAGTGGACTTGCATAACTCATCAAGCTCCATCCATTCCTCATCAATCATGGTTTCAGGCTACTCTCCATGCAACCGTAGTGGTTTTATCTGCAATTTCTATACCAATATCTGCCAAACTTGGTTCTTCCAATAAGCATAATTCATATCATCAAGCTTAGTGATGTTGAAGATAGCATTTTCAGTGGAAGAAGATGCCATACTGCAAGCTAAAATAGTGCACATAGTTCAAAACTGATTGTTGTTTTATGTTGTAAACATCCAAATTACCACCAAGACCAAGGCAAAATAACTAGAAACTGATAACTAATGATGCTTTTCATAAAGTACCATCAAAAATACATAAAATGAGGATGATTCAGCATGAAAATTCCACATCATTCCATGCATAACTGCTTATTGTAATAAATTACATTCAGGTACAATGAGAGCAAGCTATAGGGAAAAATGAATGCACCAAGTCAACCACTGACTATCAAAGAAAAATTGGCATCAAGCGGGTGTAAATCAGTAAGTGAGAGTCATAGGACATCAAGCAAACACCCAAGCATGTCAAATGAGTCCGTCAGTAAGCCGGCACGCCCTTTATATAAATAAAGCAAAGTGTACACAACACTGGCAAGACCTGACACAAATAGGTGTATGCTCAGAGAGTTCAAAGCCCAAATCGGCCCAAGTATATCTGTGAGAAGCACGACATATCAACCATGCAACATCCAAGTGAAGATCCTAGTCTCAAGTATCTGAATGCTCAAGTAGCATAAACCACCTGCTCAATGTCTGGCATCCAAAGACACTCCCACTGGCGCAACAACCGTAAATGTCAAGCAAGAAAGCTTGAACAAAGCATGTAAGAGTGCACCAGGACAAGTGTCCAAGATCAAACATCAGTGAGACATCCCGAGCATATAGGCTCCATAGCGTCCATACATAGCATCCATAGACATCAAGTACATCCAAACTGTAACTTTGGCAAGTCAAGAAATAGCCATAGTAAGCTTTGGGAAATCAATCCAAAGCAAGGCTCAGTAGCATTCAACTCTAGATAATGTAACGAGCATGTAATAGTGATTTAGGCCAAGCATGTCAAGACCGGTGTAAAGTATATGCCATAAGTACATCAAAGATGGAGATCCAAATGCTATGCAAAGTGAGCTCAAGCTCAACCAGTGATCCAAAGAAATATCAAGTTCAAAGTCGATTCCCGATGATCAATACATCAAAGTACATCTCCAAAGCATGTCCCAATTCCAAGAGGCATAGGTAAACATGAAGTAATAGGCTTCAACCCACTGTTGTAAAACAGTGATTTACTATTCAAAACTAATATTTTTCAGCCCAAAAAATAGTCCAAGATCATGGAAAATCATTTGTCTTGCATCCTTCAATAACTAGTCATCAATAGGCATCAAACCACTTAGCTAGGAAGCTCCCCACAACATAGTCATTAACTACTAGTGTAGCATTGACATTTAGTGTCTATAAGCTACTGTAAAATATTTCAAAATAGTGCTACATGACCTTAGATCAATTTCCAAGGCTTGGGATGCTTCAAATCATGGCAAGCATAATTGCTAAGGGTGCTACAATGATCTAGGAGCAACACAAGACCTTTAGCAATCGAGAGATGAGCTGTCCAAGGGGCTTGTAGATTAGGCACAAATCATGCTGATATGGTGATGGATTCTACTGCTCCTAATGGGGATATACAAGGTGAAATGGGGCTCAATAATGAGCCAATGAAGGCCTAGTGCAAACCCAAGATAGCCTACAAAGGCTTTAGGCAAGACATGATGTGAATAAGCTTCAATGGTGGGAGCTATGGCTACCCCTGATCTTGCAAACCCTACTATACTTGTAAACTCCAATGAAACCCTAAAGAAAGTGAATGAATATCTTTGTTGGAATACTCTGAGGGTGCCCAAAGGGGCTGGGTAGGTGCTCGGGAAGCCGAGGAGTGATGGGAGCTTGAGAGAGTCAGCTATGGCTGTCGAGAAGGAGACCCAATGACTATAGGTAATCCATAAGAAGCTGAAGGAATCATGAACCAAGTCAAAATGCTCTAGCAAACATGCTTTGATACCAGTTGAAAGGTGAGAAGGATCAAAGCTTGCTTGAGAAGAGCTATGGCGGGAGAGCAAGAGCAAGAAAGAGAGAGAGACACAAAATGGGAACTCCAACAGTGACAATGTGTGATCGGGCCTTCTTTTGTTCAAACCATTACTAAAATAATAAAGAATAAAGGGTCGTTGATGGGCACCCGCCACCTGCAATGTGTACTGGTGGATATTGCTAGTGTAGTAATATACGCGCGGCTAGACGGAGGCACCTTTACCCCTGATAAGAACAACCAAAGTCACAACCATTAGCTGTTAAATTATCTAGTTCTGTCAAACCCCTCTGTCAAACCCCAACCACCTAAAGCCTTAGACCTTCTTACAAAAAGTGGAGATAAATTCTAAAATTCACCGTGGACTTCGTTGAAAATATGGGGGATGACTTAGTTTCCTGCCTTTGATGGCTGGATGCCACATTTACCACATTTGCTAAAAGCTATGATCAACTAGACCTAGGTCTTTTGGATGATCTTTTAGCAATCAAAAGTGTGTACACTACCTTGCTGTTGGGAGGATTCCGAATTTCTATTTGTTAAAGCTCCCTAGGCAGCCAAGGAATTAATTTCCACACGACATATCCCAATTTGTATTTGTTGCCATCGGACCAGGAAATGGAGGAGTTGAAATGGCTTGCTAACAACGACTCCTCTTTCTTGAGGAAAGGGTATGCTCTCCAACTTCAATGGGACCTAGAGGACTACTAGATCATTACTAACGCTGAGCAATACTATGCCATTAAAAGGTCAAAGTATGACCCCACTTACATGGCTCTAGCCTCCTATAGGGTGTTTACCACGATTCATAACTAACCCCTACAAGAGCACATCATGAGCCACTCGTATTTAGATCGAATTTTGACTGAAGAGGAGTTACACATTGCTAGTTGAATAGACTCCGCTGACCTCCTCATGGATATTCTCAACTACATCACTCAAGTAGGCATCTCTCCTCTTAACATGGAACACTATATGCTACTCTAGAATACAATCCGAACTTCTATACTTGTCTTGTGCGAAAGTAAAACACCGAGAGCACACGGTGAATACCCTTGACCCCTCAAACCTTAATCCTAGGAAGGATTCTTCTCAATTCCAAAGGGGAGGGGGTAAGGTGAATCAAACATGTAAGGTGAATCAAACTTCTATACTTGTCTTGTGCGAAAGTAAAACACCGAGAGCACACGGTGAATACCCTTGACCCCTCAAACCTTAATCCTAGGAAGGATTCTTCTCAATTCCAAAGGGGAGGGGGTAAGGTGAATCAAACATGTAAGGTGAATGAAACAAGCAAGGCAAAAAAGTCTCAACATGCAAGGAAAAAAGCCTCAGTCATGGTCCAAAAGTGGACAAGAGAAGATGAAAATCAACTCTTGATTAAGAAAAAGTGTCAAAATCTTTTTGTAATGAATGGATTGCTTGAAGGAAAATTATATTTATGTACTTAAGCATTTTATATTTCCATAAAAGCATAATCAATTCTTGCTTACCTTTCAGTAAGAAGTGATCTTAAGGGCACTAATGGTAAACTATGGTATCATGGCAGGAACTCAAAAATGGCAGCACGGCAGGATCGGGCTCATTGACTTCCATTCACAAAAGAAGAAAGGGCAAGGTACCACATTTCCCTTGAGAACCACACCTACAACCAACTAAATTTCAAAATTATCCACAACATTGAAGAAGTCATGGCGAAGGAGGATACTGCCAAAAGAGTCATAGAACAGTGTAATTTGGCAAAATACTTCAAGAAATTTGGGTACGAGATCTCGACCACACCAAATGCGTATTCTTGAGAACCTGCGACCCTAACATAGAATGTGGCACGTTGATAATTGGAAGAGGAGAATGCACCAAGTAGGTATAGGTCGAGCTTAGTAAGGCCTTGGTGGAGAAGACACTAAGGCTTGAACCCAAGGTCGAAAGGAGATAAAAAAGATATGTCTATACCATGTTGAACATGAAGAAAGACTAGGGTCAGACCAACGATGGCGTTAGCATTCAAGACATCCTTGACCTAGAGATAAGGCTCCAAGCAAAGCTCATCCACTCTATGTTCTCCACCCGAGGTATAATTTGCTCATGCACAGAATCAATGTGCCCATGTTAGAGAGCTTGGCAACCTACTCCCTAGATGAGGTCGATTGGAATGGGTATGAGAAAGACGATCGACCAATCAACCAAGGCACTGGCTCTCAAAAGCAAGCCGAAAAGTGGAGAATCCCTAGCCTCTAAAGCTAGGAGGTCATCATCATCAAAAGCATCTACCATTGGCTTTGGAGGAGTCTTGATAGCCATTACCAAAGAGGTCTTAGTGGAAGTGCAAGAAGACAAGGAAGTCAGTGAGATGCCAAATAGGTCCCCTCCCCGCGCCAAGAACAGGTGCAATCAAGTGAAAGAAAAATGAGTGAGGAAGAAGGAGAGTGATAAGCACAATCTAGTTGAGTCAGGGCCAAGAAATCGAAGAAAAAGTCTCCACAAAAGAATACCAAAGAAGAGAGCATGAAGAAAGAAAAACCAGATCTGACAAAAGCCCAAAGGGAGTCCAAATGTGCTAAAGAAAGAAGAAAACGAAGAGAGAAGGAGAAGACGAAAAGAATAAAAAAGAAATCCATGAAGATTGAAGAGGAAAGGAGGAGGAAAGCAAAGCAAGAGGCCAAGGAGCTAAGGAGGAAGGAAGAAGAAGGCATAGCCCTCGCCATCCGCCTCTTAGTGGATCCGCCTTCAAGGGAAGAAGAGCTAGCTACCATGAGTCCACCCAGATACGAAGGCCCAAGTATAAGCTCCTAAGCACCCAGAAACCTACCACCCCAGTAAATCGAGGGCAAGAGCAAGGGTCTAATTCACCCCATCCCACCCGTCCTAGTGTGCCCACCACCCCAATCACTGCACCCACCCAAGGCTCTTCTACCATGGTGGATGCTAGCAATCTTGTGGCTTGGGTGCAATTTATGATCAATAAAGAAATAGCTCAAGGTGCAAGTGGAGGAACTATAGTGGCTAGAGTGAAAAGACCGATAGCTGTGGATGCAGAGTCCTGACAAGACCCCAAAAGGAAAAAAATAGAAGCATATATGACTACGACCCCCATTATGCTGCCGTTGTCTACAAACTACAATGACTATGTGCATGAACTTCCGTCATAACTAGAGCGAGCAAAAGAAGACAAGAAATTAGCCATCGCTAAAATGGCCAAAAGGGAGATGATGGCAGTCTCTCAACTAGAAAGAACCCATCAAGTGGCCATGTATCAAAGAGAGATCAAGGAGCTAAAGAAGAAACTTGAGGCCAAGGGTGGAGAAGAAGAGAGGTGGCAAGCAAAGCTTGCAGTGGAAACACAAAGCCTCATGAGCCTACAACACCATTATGATGAGGTGGTAGTGTTGTATAAAGACTTACAAAAGGAAAATGAAAGTATACAAAATGCAACAGAGCAGCTAGCAACAACAAAAGAAGAGAGAAGCTGATAGCACCAAAAGCACATAGAATACATTAGGAGAAATATGGACTCTCTTTTTTTCCCCTTAAGGGGTTTCTCTCACCTATCTCTCTCTAAAAAGAGATTCCATAATAGTATTAGAATAAGAGATCTTCTATAATCAAACAAATCTTGTATTTGTATTTTCAATAGATTTGACCTATTATTTTATTCTCAAACTATAGGATAAGATCACTTTTTCTCAAAATCCTCATAACTAAAAAAATACAATTTTATATTCTGTAAAAACAGAGGCAATCATTAATATACGACTCTTTAATGCCCTAATGACTTTTCAACATGAAAATATATTAGAATCATTCTCATTCTTGCTTCTTAAAAGGGCAAAAGTTAAAAAATGATATAAAATGACGTACATATCATATTTTAAGAATATTTTTAACCCAAAGACATCTTTTTGACTCAAGAGTTTTCTTTAAAAATTTTATTGTTTTTGGACAAGTATATTCATGTTTCTGGGCATTTCTTTATTTCCTCTCTAAGCTCTAGTTTTGTCCAAAATTTTGTGTACTCTTCTGCTTCCCTCTAGAATATGGTTTCTTGCATACGAATTCTTCTGAAGTAATACTCAGTACTATCTACAACAGTCTCTACCCTACTACAAGCAATCTCAGGAGTGGTTTTGATAGCATTTACTGAAATCAAATAATCTCTATCTACAACACTCTCTACCCTTCTACAAGCAATCTTTCTCTTTAGTACTTTGCTATAAGATAAATTCCTCTTCAATACTCTATACTACAAGCAATCAAGTGATAATGGAGGTATCTTTATTTTTTTAAATCTCTGTGATGTTATTATTCTTCATAGATGTTGTTTAATCCTTAAGTGTCAATTCAGAGAGAGAGAGAGAGAGAGAGAGAGAGAGAGAGAGGGAGGGAGGGAGGGAAAAAGGGAGAAGGGACGGGGGAAGAGAGGACTGTGTGAGATGAACTAAGAAAATAAGTGATAGAATGACAGAGAGTAAATTAGGGTAGAAGATAAGATGATGTCATTGTTCTCCACTAGCCAAGCTTCTGTATAAATGTGTTTAAATATCTTTGATCAATTCTTCTTGAGGGAGGGAGGGAGAGAGAGAGAGAGAGAAAATATTTTGGATAGAACAGAAGATAAGATTGGATGCTAATTAGAGGTATATTAAAAGCTAAGATTACAGGTAGATTAAGGGTTGATTAGAGTCTATCATGACTAAAATCAAGAGAAAGATACAAGATCCAACTAGGTAAAAAAGAACACAAATATAGTGAATCAAATGAGTATAATTGTGTGATTTGAGTCAATCCAGAATTAGTTGCGTGCTGCTGGATTGATTCCAACCTGTAGCTCCCAGATATTTAGACATTCTTGCTATTGATAAAAAAATTGGCATCGACTCCTTAACTTACTATTAATCAAAGGGGTGTAATTGTGTAATGTTAAAATTGGCATATATTTTTCTTTACAACATGCAGATGCAGGACATACCAAGAGAAAGAGAGATATTTACTTTCAATTGGAGGATGAATATGCACCAATGTTCAAAAGAATTGTAGAAAGGGATGATGCAATAAGATATAGGATGCAACAAGAAAGAAATGCAGGAAAAAAAAATGTGGGCCTTTGGATTGATGGGTGTATTTATCCACCATATCTAGTCACTCAAAGGTCACCATAATTTGAAGGGCTTACGTCATTTGTAAAGTTTGTTTGTGATGGCAATGAAGGATTGTGTGGATACACATGCAGACTTGTCACATAAGGATTAGAAGGGGTTCATCAAGCCTTGATAAATGTGCATACAAGATTAGAAGGGAATATGCAGTCTTGGATAGAAAAGAATAGATTATTGGCTGAGAAGGATAGGGAGAACGAGAGCCTACAACAAGCAATGTCTATCATTGAAGATGCTATGCAGGCTACACACGTGCAAAATATGGAGTTACAGTCTAAAATTATGGACTTGGAGAAGGAGAATCGAAACATAAAGAGGAAGCTCACAAAAAATTTGGAGATTGGGCCTACTTTAAAAACCAAAGAAGCACGTCGGCGAATCCGATTAGTTAAACCAATTCACCAATTAACCAAAGGAGGTGGTCAATATCATAGATGGATCTATGCTCAATCTACTACAATGAGAAACATGTTCCCTCATGCAAAGAATGATACTATTGCCAAAGTCCTAATCAAGGATATGGTAAAAAATGCATTGAAAAATCATAAATTCAAGGACATTATAGATGGTGCTATAAGTGAACATCTTAGGGATGTGAGCAACTTGTTTACTGCTACAAATGCTTAGGGATTATGTGACAAGGTGGGAATGAGTTTTGAGTCATATAGTATACGCTATCAACAATTGGATACACGATTTAAGAAAATTTTCAAAACTAAGGGAGTAATGCCTCTGCCAAAACCATTTTAGGTGAAGAAGGCTCGAAAACAACTAAATGAGAAAGTGTTAGAGCTAATTGGTGAGCCAACGCATCTGGAAAATACACACATATTGAAGTATGGTTCCAAAGAAGTTGCATTTGTATAGAATGCATCCAACAACTTTGTATTGGATATATGTAGGGTTCAGATTGCTATGGTCAAGTTCTAAAATATGTCTATGGAAGAATATAGAGGCAAGCTTAAGTTTGTCCTCAAACTTGATGAGAGAGAGATTATTAAGGGGCGAAAAATTGAACGTGTGAGTATATCACTTATGATTCAAGCATTGGATCCCAACATCAATGAAAACCATCCTTTATACTTCAATGTATAGTGAGAGAATGAAATATGGTGGCTTGTAGCATTTGAAGTACCAAAGGAGGACCATGAAGTACTTAAAGTTTTTTTTAACCTCACTAATATACCCATGTTATTCAACAGCAAAATAATGGAGAAATTCTACATATCGAGGGTTTTGGGGACTATCAAGTTGAATGACATCTTGCAGGTGATTTAAAAACATTGAAGTGTATGTTTGGTTTATCAAATACAATGAATGTAAAATTTTTGTGCATATACTACATACAAACTAGGAAGAAAGTGAAAGGTGAAAAGAAAGAATGGCTTGCCAAGGCAGGACAACAAGGTGCTCCAACACATGATCAAAAATTCATGAGAAATGGAATTCTCGTTCCAGTGGATCCAAACGGATGCCCTATTTTGGAAATACCACTAATAAGGGTTTACTTTTACACATTACATTATTTGATTAGAATAATTGAGAAGCTAGTATATGAATATATATGCTTTGCATACAAGATGAAGCCTGTGTCAGAAGCTGATGCTACATGCAAGAAGGTAGAATGAGTCCTCTTTGAAGTTGGATTGCAGGGGGGCCAAGTATAAATTAAAAATGACTAGAAAAAATAAAGAAAGAGTGGAAATATCCCTTGTAAACCATGCTTTGGTGGACCCAAGGCTAAGAATTTTATACCTCCACCTCGAGATGAGGAAGGCAATATACTTGTAAAACAATCAGAGAAGTATGAAGCATGGAAAAAGTTGCACCTTGCTATTCTTGATTTGAGCAATAGGAGACGAAAGAGGATTGCAAAGGCAGAAGTGTAGATACACCTAGATAAATTAACAGCTCTCTTATAAGAGTTGAGATTTAGGGATGGTGATGTCAATACATTTAAAGAAACAATTGCTAAATTTCATAAGTCCATGGTGGAGGCATGGACTACAAACAATATAACATACTACATGGTCAGTATTGTCACCATTACAAAAAAATATCATCACTTCGAATTAGTTTGTGTTTCTAATCTCTCTTCTTGCGCACCATATACTTGAAGCACATGGTCCATACTTTGCAGATCAAGGAACACTACAAGATATAGGCCTTATACTCACGTTAAAAGTGACAAAAATATAAATAACAAAATTTACCCCCGTCGTTGCAAAAAGCGTCATTATTGGTGATGCCATAGAATAGTCAGTATCAGAGTCGTTATCAGCGTCGCTATTTGCGTCGGTATCAGCGTCGCATTTTGCAATGTTGATACCGACGCAAATAACAACGCTAATAACAATGCTCTGAGATGCTAATAACGACACAAATAATGATGCGTGCAGGTAAATTTGCGATGCTAATAGCTACGATAATAGGCAAAAAGGGTGTGCTTTATTTGGGCCATACAAAATAGTTTTTGCACTATGTACAATGCTCATGTAAACAAAAACAAAGTGTACTTAAATCATAACACTAACACATGAAATAAATACATGATCGCATAATGAAAGCGATTGGTACAATCATGACAAGATATCACTACTACATAGAAAATGTCTACACCGATCAGGTGACCAAAAAAGAAGGGTGTGTGAGCTCTAGGGATCCAAGGGCGAGCTACATATCCTTGCCATCTGAAAGCTCGTCCCGCTGCAAAGGAGCATCGAACGGACTCTGCAAAGAAAGAAACAAATACACATCTACAATAATCCATTCTAATTAAACATGGTAACTATAGACAAGAAAGATGAGTGACTTACAGGGCCGCTGCATCTATACAATCAGTCGATCAATGCAGTGAGACCGTGCCTCTCTGCATATTGAGTCTCAAGGCGGTCAGATCTCAATTTGTAATGGAGTGCTGCAAAGAAAAAATAATACTAACTGTTAGAAACATGATTGTCAGTACAAAGGATATTGCAAAAAGCAAAACAAAAGAAAAACTTACAAAGTCCTCCAGATATGTCCTGGGTGGCCGCCACTCCCAAGATGATGGACCACTCAGCCTTTTGTTGTGCCCTCGCCGCCTCGCGCTGCTGACTCTAATGTCCTGGAGAATCTATAGTATCCTCCCTCAATCGGCGGCAGTCGTTCGTATCTAGCCACTCAGGCTTTGCAGCCCCACGCTTGAGTGCCTTGCGTGCGTTCGATCATCTGTGTGACATATATGCACGCATGTAGTCCATCATCCAGCCCGTAGAATATCTATCTGTTGTGGTTGGAACAATCGGAAACTCCTCATGCAAGGATGCTACTATGTAGTCCTTGCTCCCCTCCGGTATGATTTTCCAATCATCTAAGACATTGTGCCGAAAAACTTGTTGTCACAACTCTCTCATGCGAGCCATCACCCTCCTTCCCTCATCATTCATGATTATGGCCCCTGATCTATCATCGACAATATAGGTATATCCCTCTGGGGTATGCCTGAGATGGGTCCTCTCCCACCTACGTCCATGCTCTTGGGCATATCTAGGAGACCCATATACATCCGGTGTACCGATCGAGGTAGCATCTATCGGTGTAGCACCCATAGGGGTGCCGCCTCTAGACGACTGAGACAAAGTCAGAGTAATTGGAGTAGACGTCCCCACAGGTGTGACAAATCCTGGAGGTGATGCAACTCCAGCAGAATGACAAGATGGAGACACCGCATCCATGCCTTCACAGCAACCACCTGAGCCATACTCCTTGGAACTGCCATGAGAGCGAGGAGTCGCACCTGTATCCTGTGTTGACCACGGGCGCACTGCCTGCATATCTCTACAGCATCCCCCTGAACCTGAAGCACTCCTCCCTCTCACCCAAGTCTGAAAAGCGTCGACCTCATCTGCTTGAAGCTGAAGCATCTGATCGCACCGACGTAGATCTAATAGAGCAGCTTGACGATGTCCGAGATAGCTCTTGGTCCTCCATGTCTCTGAATCTCACCATTTGATCTCGAGACATGCGCGTGAAGATATCATGCAACTCCTCATCGCTCATCCCTTGATTCATCCCGAAAAGGTCACCTGCACAGACAGAAAATAATGTTAGCATAATCAATTTAAATCATACAAAGCACGGTAATATAAATCTTAAAAAAATATCTCACTTAAAACGCATATCTTATGTACCCTTATAATTGATTAGTCAATGAATTGAGTAAGTGGATGCTCCAAGTATGAAGTATCCTATGGTCCCATGTCAATCTCCTGACACAACTCCATATACACTGGAAGGTCGATAGACATGTCACCATAAAAGGATGAGTCCGTTCTTAAAGAATTATTGGACTCCTGTATTTCCATCATTGTTAGCTAATGCCAGCTTTGCTATATGCTCCAAGCTTTCGGTGGTCTCCACCCCTTGCAATATCGACCCCCTATTTGCATATTGTCCTCATATATGCTCAGAAAATCGCTTTGATCATATACTCTCACACTTCGGGGAGCTGAAGGTATAACATACCACCATTGAGGTTGTTGGGGGTTTGGATTGAAGATTACATGTTCACAAACACGTACAAGAGAGATTAAACTATTGTGACATGTACCATGTCGTAATACAATTAACAAACAAATGAGTTCATTACCTGTTCACAATGGGCCGACAACACAAAATTATCGCGAAAATTCGTCCATTTTTTAAAAAAATCTATTTTGAGAAATCAAGATGGATCTCGTGAAACTGTTGCTCCAGTTCCTTCAAGTATCACTTTAAACCACTGCACATCGAATAGTATCATGGAGAAGCTACAGTAATCCACAGTAATAGTACTTTGCAAGTTTTCAAAATACTCCATCTCATCTATAATCGTGTTTGGATTTGTTGCTCATCGTCACTCTCCTTCTCAAACCTTGCCATGATACCACAATCCATTGTGAAGCGCATTTTGTCAATACGCTCCACGCAAAAATACTGTCCGCGTAACTATCCGACACTATATATTTTGTACTGTACATTGAAACACTCAAATTAGTTGTCACATATAAAATATAGATAGGACAAATCCTAAACACGTCATCACCTTTGGGCTACATCCCCTTGAGAATTCCCACTCCTCAATTGAGATCTCCGTCCCTTAGCGAGACGGTGCAGGGAAAGCTCCATACAACCATCGTGCTGATATGAACCGCGGCATCTCCTCCAAGCCCTCAGGATATCAAATCGGTCGATGGCGCGTACTACGTCAAAATTGAGATCGCGCTTCCTCTTGATCTTGCCTAGCTATCTGGTACCTAGCGAGCCACGTGTCCATAGAGACATGGTGCAATATACAAAAGCGATTCACCTTCTTCTCCATTGCAGCATCCATTCTTTTTTCTACCCCATTTTCAACCACCACGTCTCCGGTCAGTCTATCATCATCCTTCAATGACCATAACATTTTGTTGTCTGGATCCATCGTTGGTAGACATTATGAAATATGCACTAGCGCCTCAGACACCAACCAACCTTTAGCCATGCTACCTTTTGTCTGAGCTCCTTGTCGCACAAAGTCTTTCAATGTTTTCATGAAGCGCTCCAAGAAGAACATCCATCGCATATGAATAGTTCAACAATCTTTAATTCATCTACAAGATGCACAGGAAGGTGGATTTGTATCGTGAGCATGTTGGTAGGCAGATATTTTTCAAAGAGACAAACTGTCTCCACTACCTCTCGGATTCAATAGAGGACGTCTTAATCTCCTTCTGTGAGATCCATTGCACCAAAGTCGACAACCTGTAAATGGCCTTGCATATTTTTGGAGTAAGGCATCGTGCGATGACGATCGGTAGTACAAGCTGCCACAAATGAGAAAGCATTATGAACAATTGCTACACTCCAAATAGCAAAATGTGCACGCCAATTACAATCCATTTGTAGTACAAACCTTACATATCTTATGCCACTCATGGGATTTTAGCCCTGATAATTGGTCGTCTTTAGAAAATGCAAACCTAAGAGAATGAATCAATGCGGATAGACTTGACTACTTGCTTCACAATGTGCTCTTCTTTAGTGGACAAAACCTAAGGAGTGCGAGGTAGCTGCACTCGACCATCAGCACTCGACTGCAGCCAAAGCGCCTCCATCATGCATACCTCCTTTAAATCCATTCGTGCCCCTATAGTATCTCTCTTTCCTGTGATGTGGTCCCATAGCAAGCTGCCCACATTCTTGAAAATATGCGTGGGATCTAACAAGTGGTTGATCTGTAAGTGGTTCCAATATGGCAATTCATAGAAAATTGAGAACTGTCACATTTCGTTTAGATGTGACTCCACGTGGACCATTTTCAGCTCGTACCAGCTTGCAGTATTCATACGTGTTGGAGGTCATCCAAGAAAATCTTCCCTGAGTTCATGACCCTCTGGCAAGAAAGCGGCGTGTCCTTGATATACCATCTTCTTCATGGTTCATGACTTTCGGGAGTCTAACTTTTGCCCGCACAATGGACATGCACGATAACCTGAGGTTACCAAACCTGTTCCAACACCTCTATCTAGTAAATAAAAACTTGAACGAGATAAAATATAGATATTACCAAGGAGGACAGGAGCCTATTTACTTGAGCACTCTTCGAATCCCGGAAAGTCATGCATCATCTACATGAGAATGGCTCGAATATTGGTGGTCCATCAACCATCGCGCTTGCTCATATCTTGCACGATGACCCCCTCCTCCCACAAAATCTTAAGCTCATTGATTAATGGACGAAGATATATGTCCATATTTTTGACTTTGTAGTGGTTGGGGACAAGTAAGCTAAGGATGAGATGTCCTTTCTTCGTAGAAAGCCATGGAGGGATATTGTAGTTGATAAGGACTATAGACCACACATTGTAAGAAGTTGAGCACAGACCAAATGGGTTCACATCATCCATTGCAAGACCGAGCCAAAGATTCCTTGGCTCTCGGGCAAAGCCTAGGAAGGTAGAGTCAATGTGGCTCCATACGCGTGAATCCGCTGATATTCGTTGAACTCCATCTGTGGACCTATTCTGTGCATCCCACGTTGTCAAGCTTGCCATGCCGGATGTAGGAAACATGTGGTTTATACGGAGGATAAGCGAAAACTATCTAAGAACTTTCTGAGGGATGGTTTATCATTGCAAGTCCTGTCGATACCTGTGAGTACCACACTTTGGATATGTCTCCGTAGTCTCGTATTCTCCTCGAAAGAGTATGCAATCGTTGATACATGCATGGATGTTGTTGTAGTCCATGCCAAGCTTTCGTAAAACATATCGTGCATAATCACGAGACTCAGGCATGGTATTTGCAGGTGGTAATATATGATATTTCAGTAACCTGAAAAAAATCATAAAATACCTTGAAAAAGCACAAATATCTTTAATGATAGTGCCGAAAAAAATCAACGAAGCGTACGTATAAGGTACCTGAACAACTCGATCACACTCGCATCACTCCACCTGTATTTTGCTTGCACACTTAGGAGTGCAAGTAGTATCTTTAGGCGAGATACTCGGCACCCATCATATAATGATATGGATGCTTCCTCTCTAAGTGGATCAGAAGTCTCGACATCCATGAGAATCAATGCATTGATCATTGCCTCCATCTTAGGCTTTAAGATTGGTAGGTTTGGAAGGCTGCTTGTCTCCTCGCGTATTGATAGTATAAATTGGGTAGTACCTTCCAAGTGGTGGATTGGCTCAGGCACTCGATCCATCGCGCACGCCCTGAAACTCTTTTAATTGGTCGCAAAGGGTGCACTCCTCCTTGGGATGAGACGTCACCTCTCTAGATAGAAAATTTGCCAGCCACACCCAATCTTCTTATATATGGTATTCAATTAGCTTGCGAGTACAATGCATGATTGATATTAACTTTTCTTACCGTTTTTTGAAAATCCAAGATCGCTTGATCAACGATCTCAAATTGAAACTCATCGAAGCATCGTACGTGTTCTACAGACAATGAATGTTTTGGTCTAATTGCCAGTTTGCATTGAGAGCAAGGACATGGGACACATTGATTAAGATACATCTCACGATATTGAACAACAAGACCTTTATCGTTTTCCATTTTGTCTGCATTACGACAAACAATTTGCTTTTGTTATAATTATCATTCTTTTTTTCTTTCTTAAATGGTTTCAGAAGGGATTTCTTCTCTTGTAACTCAGTAAAAATTAACGTATGTAAAGTCTCCACCCACCCACCCACAGATTAATATATATATGTCGGAGTGTTTTCGTCTCGTGGTGTTGCACCGGACCTCGCTACCACTCTCTCTTTGTGTTTTATCCATTCATTATCTCCTATCATTCCATCTCTCTCTCTTTTTCTCTTTCTTTATTATGCTGTATGTTTATTCCCTCTGTCTCGTTCCTTCTTCTTTTTTCTCTTCCTCCCACTCTCTCATTTTCTTTAACAATCACGGCTATGACTAAGATGAAGCGATGACCACGACTATGACTACGACTATGACTACGACCACGATCATGACCACGACCATGACCTCGACCACGACCACAACCACGACCACAACCATGATGACCACGACCACGACCACGACTACAACTATGACCATGACCACGACTACGACTACGACTAGGACCATGACCAGGACCACGACCAAGACCATGACCAAGACCACGACTACGACTACGACCACGACTATGACCATGACCATGACCAAGACCAAGACCACGACCACGACTATGACTACGACTATGATGACCACGACCACGACTATGACTACGACTACAACCACAACCACGATTACATACGACTACCACTACCACGACTACGACCCCAGGACTATGACCACCACATCTACCACTACAACTACCACTACCACTACCACTACCACTACCACGACTATGACCACTATAATAAACAAGAAAATAAGAAAAAAGAAAAACATCAACAACTATTACTACTACTAGTTCTACTACAATAAACAAGAAAAGAAGAAAAAACTATTACTACTACTACAACAACAATGAAAAAGAAAACCAAACAACAATAAACAAGAAAAGAAAAAAAAAACTACTACTACTACTACTGCAACAAACAACAACAATTAATTTCCTTTTCTCTCTAATTCCTCTCCCTCCCTCACCCTCTCCCTCTGTTTCTCTCTTTCCCTATCAGGTTTAATGCTTTTTCTCCCTTTTTCTCTCTCCTCTCCCTCTCTCATTTTTTCCTCTCTCCTCTCCCTCTCTCATTTCCTTTTCTCTCTTTCTCTCCCTCTCTCATTTCCTCTCCCTCCCTCATCCTCTCCCTCTCTTTCTCTCTTTCCCTATTATGTTTAGTGTTTTTTCTCTCTCTTGTCTCTCTCTCATTTCCTTGTCTCTCTTCCTCTCCCTCTCTCATTTTTTTCTCTCTCCTCTCCCTCTCTCATTTCCTTTTCTCTCTTTCTCTCCCTCTCCCATTTCCTCTCCCTCCCTCACCCTCACCCTCTCTTTCTCTCTTTTCCTATTAGGTATGTGGGTTTTTTCTCTCTCCTCTCCCTCTCTCATTTCCTTTTCTCTCTTTCTCTCTCTATCAAGTTTAATGCTTTTTCTCTCTCCTCTCCCTCTCTCATTTTTTTCTCTCTTTCTCTTATTTTTTATCCCTCTCTCATTTTTTTCTCTTTCTCTCATTTTTTCCTCTCTTCTCTCCCTCTCGCATTTTCTCTCGCTCGCTCACCCTCTCCCTCTCTTTCTCTCTTTCCCTATTATGTTTAATTTTTTTTCTCTCTCCTCTCCCTCTCTCATTTTCTTTTCGGTCTTCCTCTGCCTCTCTCATTTCCTCTCCCTCCCTCACCCTCTCGCTCTCTTTCCCTATTAGGTTTAATGTTTTTCTCTATTTTTCTCTCTCCTCTCCCTCTCTCGTTTCCTTTTCTCTCTTTCTCTCCCTCTCTCATTTCCTCTCCCTCCCTCACCCTCACCCTCTCTTTCTCTCTTTCCCTATTAGGTTTAATGTTTTTTCTCTCTTTTTCTCTCTCCTCTCCCTCTCTCATTTCCTTTTCTCTCTTCCTCTCCCTCTCTTTCTCTCTTTCCCTATTATGTTTCACATCTTTTCTCTCTTTTTCTCTCTCCTCTCCTTCTCTCATTTTTTCTCTCTCCTCTCCCTCTCTCATTTCCTTTTCCTCTCTTCCTCTCCTTGTCTCATTTCTTCTCCCTCCCTCACCCTCTCCCTCTCCCTCTCTTTCTCTCTTCCCCTATTATGTTTAATATTTTTTCTCTCTTTTTCTCTCTCCTCTCCCTCCCTCATCCTCACCCTCATCCTCTCTTTCCCTATTATGTTTAACATCTTTTCTCTCTTTTTCTCTCTCCTTTCATTGTCTCATTTTTTTCTCTCTCCTCTCCCTCTCTCATTTTCTTTTGCTATCTTCCTCTCCCTCCCTCACCCTCTCCCTCTCTTTCTCTCTTTCCCTATTATGTTTAATGTTTTTTCTCTCTTTTCCTCTCCCTCCTCCACTCTTTCTCTCTCCATACCTCTCCCTCTTTCTCTCTTTCTCTCTTTCAATGTTTTCCTCTCCCTCCATCTCCCTCTCTGTGTCTCATTTTCCTATTATGTTTAATGTCTTCCTCCCTCTCCCTCTCCCTCTCTCATTTCCTCTCCCTCCTTCTCCCTCTCCCTCTCTTTCTCTCTCCCTCCTCTCCCTCCCCCTCTCCCTCTCTTTCTCGCTTCCTCCCTCTCCCTGTCCCATTTCGTCCCTCTCTCATTTCCTCTCCCTCCCTCTCCCTCTCCCTCTCTTTCTCTCTCATTTCCTCTCCCTCTCGCAATACACACAAATTATACCAAAAACAAGTAAAAGAGAGAGAGAAAACACAAAATCAAAGCAAGAATGGACAATGCACTCACCGTAAAGGCTCGAAGAAGGGTTTGGTGGCTCCTCTTCGCCCTCCGTACACCTCCTCCTCTTCTTCAAGAACAGCGACGGTGATGGCGGTGGCAGTGAGAAGCCTTCTTTCTCCTTCTTTCTCTCTTTCTCTCCCTCTGAGCAAGATGATCGCTCTCCCTCTCACTCTTCCTTTCGCTCTCTCTTTCGTGAATGCGCAAAAAATGACGCGCTCGGGTTTTGGCCCGCATTTTTTTCCTCTAGGTACCGTCGCTACTAGCATTGCATTTGCGACGCTAATAGCAATGCCGCTATTTCTCATCGCTGATGGGCGTTGCTATACCCTCATATCCTTGTAGTGGAAGTTTGGCAGTACGGTCAACTCAAGGCATGGAATGATCTCATTGGCAAGCTCACTCTGCTTTTCAAAAGGCAAGTGATCATGGAGGTGTCATCAATGATTCCAATTCTATAATGCAATTATTACAATGGTGGTATAGGAGATTAGAGATACGATATGAGGAAAAAGAAAAGAAGTCCAAAACCTCTCAAGCAGAATTTATAAGGTACAGAAATATATTAAGTAAGAAAATCAAGATATAAAAACAAGATAGCTAGACAATGCCACAGAGAACAGTTGGTAACCCAAGAGAGAGATGGCAAGAAATGGAGACCTAGATAAAGATAATACTTTTGATACGTTTAGAGTCCATGAGAGAGCATAGGTACCCAGGATATGACGCATCAATACTCATATCTTTAACATGAGATGTCTTGCAAATTTTGTTTAAAATTTCCAAGGTTTGTCACTATGTTTTTCAAAGTCAATTTCAATTTATATTTTTTTAATTTTGAAGTGCATTTACACTACATTAAGTTTAAAAGTTATATACTTAAGTCAAGTCTCTCCTTTCATTTTTTCCCATTACTCTTCACTCTACCCTCCACCTTTCTATTCTTCATTATCACAACTATGGCATGTTCCAAGCTTCCTATCAAGGAGGTGCCTGCAAGAGCAAGAGCTCAACACTCTTTCGAATCTAGTGAGCGTAATATGAGTGACAAAGGTCCCTTGGCAGCCAATAATGATGGCCCTACTATAGCTAATAATGGTGGTGTTCTGTGTCCAACAATGGTGGTCCTAGTGTGGTCAATAATGATGGCTCACCATTGTTCAGAAATGGTGGTCCACGTGCTCTAGTTGCTCCACCTCCCACTACTACTCCAGCTGGTAATACATGTCCTCCAACACATAAGAAGCGAAGATGGAGACCAAGCACAACTGTGCTACGTGAGATAAGAAAATTTCAAAAGAGTATCAACTTGATTATCCCTAAGGCACCATTCTCTAGGTTGGTACGAGAAATACTACAAGATCTATAGTTAGGGCATCATCACAAGTTCTTTTTAAGGAACTAGGCAAGCAATGTGGGGCAATGGTCAAGCCAAGCCTTGCTTGCTCTCCAAGAAGTAGCTCGAAGTTACTTGATTGATCTAATGGGTGATTCTCAAGTTTTAGCCATTCATGCCGATGTTTCACTATTAAGCCCATAGATATGGTTCTTGTTCATAGGATCCGCAACAATAAGGATGCATTTAATCTTAATGTCAACAATATACTTTGAGAAGCTACCTTGTAATTGGATCTATGTTTTTAGCTCAGGTTTGGTTATAGATTGTAAGGAGCTTAGTTTTGGTTTATCTTTCCAATAGACCTTCAAGTATTTGATAGCAGTGGTCTACAAAATGCAGCTAAATTTTGCCTGGCTCTAGTTGTACTTGGTGCAATGCACTATCTACCGTGTATTTCATGGTTCCGTAATGCCAAATTTGATATTCGATATTCTATTTTGCCATGATTTTCATTGTGTGTATTTCCAAGTTTCTAATTTTGAAAGTAGTTTTGTTAAGGATAAATTCAATGTGCAATCACATACACATCAGTGATCAGTTGTGCATGGGCCAATGCACTATATCTTTACTATATTTAGTGATTTGGTAACACTATATCCGATATGTGATATTCCATTTGACCCATGACTTATTTTTTGTGAATTTTTAAGCTTTCAATATTTCAAGTAGTTTGGTTGAAAACACATTTAATATGCAGTTGTACACACTTGATGCATTGTTGAGTTTTTTTTATTACAATGAAGTATAATCTAGTTAATGCATTTTCAAAAAATGATTGAACCATCAATTTTATAATTCAAAATCTAGTGAAACTTCACACACATGACAAGCATCATAAAAACTCATGGATATTAAAACATTGGCCCCATCAAGAGTCTCTGTGACACTTATTCAAAGACTCACGTTTAGGGATTGAGGGCCCCAAATGTGAGCCCCCGTCCAATTTCAGGGCCCTAGATGCGAGCCTCCAAAAAGGTGTCCTAGAGACTTCTGAAAGGAGTCCACAAGTAAAATTTCATGTCAATCCGATCACTGGTCATATTTTTCCAAAGCTTGGATACATTATTTCAGGTTTAAGGGTTTTTTGAAAGTTTTGCTATAAGTTTAAAGCTTCACCTCATTTTACACATTTCACTTTTGAGTTTTGGATTTTCTCTCCTAGAAGACATGGCACACACCAAGCAAGCGGCCTGGAGACACCCCCTAGAAATCCTATACAGAGGCCACCTCCCCCAGCTCCACCACCACCACCACCAGCATCATAAGCGTCGATGGAAGCCAAGAACAGCGGCTCTTTGTGAGATCCCCTATAATTACCAGAATATCACACACCTCTTGATATCAAAGGCTCCATTCGAGAAGCTAGTTCGTGAGATTATGGACAACATAGTCATTAAGAACAGCAAGAGGCACTTCCTAGATGGAACACACTTACAACAACCCAATCGCTAGACTGCCCAAGCCCTCCTTGCACTACATGAAGCTGTCGAAGCTTACGTCATCGACTTTTTTGGAGACTCGGTCTATGCAGTAGTACATGCAAGGAGAGTCACCCTCATTGATAGGGATTTGCAGATAGTGAGGTTCTTCCAGTGATGGAAGGATAGTCCTTGTGGAGATCAACAACAATAGGGGTGTACTATCAAAACATATACGCAATGAAGCTTCCAAAGAGATTTTGTAAAACCCTAGTTGTAATGGATCCCATGTAAAATGTTATGAATATGAATTCAAATCTTTTGGCACGTCTTATTTTTGTTTATTCACTTGTTATTTATTTTATTTATGTCTTTTGGTTATCGTTACATGCGTTCGAACAAATACATATTGCACACGAACTCGATAAAGCACTATGTATTAAATTTAGGGTATGAATTGTGTTGCGTATAGATATGATAATTCAATATAATATTCAAATAAAAAACAATAATAAATGATGCGTATGACAAACTATATTGCACGTAGGAGGCACTTCCCAAGATGAAACACACTTGCAATGACCTGATTGTTGGATTGCCCAAGCCCTCTTTGCACTACATGAAGCTGCCAAAGCTTACATCATCAACTTTTTTGGTCTATGCAGTAGTACATGCAAGGAGAGTCACTGTCACCGACAGGGATTTGCGGATAGTGAGGTTCTTCCAGTGATGGAAGGATAGTCCTCGTGGAGGGGTGTACTATCAAAACATATATGGAATGTAGCTTCCAAAGAGATTTTGTAAAACCCTGGTTGTAATGGATCCCATGTAAAATATTATGAATATGAATTCAAATTTTTTGGCATGTCTTATTTTTGTTTATTCACTTGTTAGTTGTTTTATTTATGTCTTTGAGTTATCATTACATGCGTTCAAATGAATTCATGTTGTGCACGAACTCGATAAAGCACTATGTATTAAATTTAGGGTACGAATCGTATTGCGTATAAATCTGATAAGTCAATGTAATATTCAAGTAGAAAACAATAATAAACGACGCATATGATAAACTATATTGCACAAAAATCCAACAAATATCAATTTTCATCACTTCAAGAGAAGATTAGTGGTCAAAGCTATTCTTGATCATAGGCAGCAACACATTTTGCCCTAGTAGTTCCTGCGTAATGACATTGGGGACTTTGATACCAGCAACCATGTTAAGGGCCACTATGGAAAAAACTAGCCCAGACCTAGTACTAGAGAATGAGGAGATTTGAACGTCAAAGCAACACTACTTTCTCCAAGCTAGAGTTCGTTGGGATGGTCTTGAAGGGCCCAGCCTTCATTAGTGTGCTCAACTTCAATAAGTTCTCAAAAAAAGCCGAAGAGCATGTCTTATGGAATACAAAAATGTCATTCACAAGTTGGCCGATATACTCCTTCAATGCCGAGTCCTACACCCTTCCTTAGCTACCAGATTGGCCACCTTGTCTAGAGGAAAATTCATCTATATAGACAATGTCCTCCATCACACAAGTTTAGTGTCAGACTCACTATGTCAAACTCACTATGCATGGAGTGTAGTAAAGATATATACATTGGATTTGTGTCAAAATTTACCAGTAGGACCCCTAGGGCATCAGGAGTGTGCACATCAAGTTTTCTTAGGATCTGACTCCCATATTTGCCTTGGCCAGAGGCTCACATCTAGGGACTTGAATTTGCAGATTCAGGCCCCCCCTTGACATGATGCAAATTCATGCCCCCAAACACGAGCCTCTGGCCAAGGTGGCTCTTGGGGCCCAATCCCGGAAAAGTTTTATGTGCATACTCCTTAGGGCTTGGGGCCTCTAGGAGCCTAAATTTGCAACCCCCAAATGCGAGCCGCCAGCCGCCAAGGCAACTCTGGGGGCCCGATCTTGGCAAGACCTATAGATTCAGGCCCTAGACACAAGCCTCTGGCCAGGGCATCTCTAGGGGTACAATCGCGGTAAAATTTGATATGCATACTCTCGATGCCCTAGAGGCCTTACTAATAAATTTTGACACAAATCCGATAACATCAATCTGATAATATTACCTTCTTTGCATCATCCATCTGTTGCTATAATGGAGCATCCATGTCTACTCTTGCAACTAGGCCACCCTTGTTTCTCTCTTGAAAAGATACTACGTAGTCGGGTCAAGGTCCAAAAATGCATTTTTGCAACCGCTCGAACTCCTTATCTCAGATCTCATACTCTGGTGCTGCATTCTCAAGGATACTCACAATGGCAGAGATGTCATCGACACTCGTCCCATCATATTGAGCCACCTCATCAACATGTGCTAGCGTATCTTGTATATAAAAATCTATAAAATCATCAAGTGTATCATGGACCATGATACAATATAGCTCTTCTTCCCTTAGCTCCAAAATTTCTAGTATATCCTACATAAGTAGATATTCCACCCCCTCGATGATGACAACATGGAGAGAAGCGAGGGGTGGCTTATCGCTTGTCAGCATCTCAATAGGGCAAGGAGGTGGGTGCGCAATGGCTAAGCTTTGTGCCACCTCTACTCTCAGATCGAGTGTGATATCTTCAGGCTCCCTCTTGAAATACTCTAGCTGTGGCCAAGAGGGTGTGTCGATGCCTTTGTTACTATCCTCTTGCACCTCAGTGCACAAAACATATATGGAAAATGCTGCAACGCGCTCGATGAGATCCATCATAGTGTGGTCTTGGGATGAGGTGGGCACTACTCTGGCACGCAGATGCTCTCCCACATGCACGAGGGCTCAAATTATTACATTTGCATGGCTTGATCTAGCACATAAACTATATAAGAAATCTATGGGGACCCATCTGAGAGCAGAGTCCAAAATAGAGCAGGTGAAAGGGTGTGCCATATTACAAAACGATGCCAGTATACTAAAGTTAGGGTCTACGATGGAAAGTGAGCTCTCTAGACTCAAGGTCACACAAACTAGGGTATATCTGGTCTTCTTTGTGTGCATAGCATGTGGAGCTAATCCATGCGGTGAAGGAGAGAGTGGTAGCCATGGCACACAAAGAGAGAAGGGAGGAGAGCACAAGTGTAGGGAAGTAGAGAATGAAAGTTAAAATGAGTTTGGAGTTATAGCTTTTATATATCTAGGGTTTTAAATAAAGGTTCTTTTTTAACCCTAAAGTTTCAAATTAAAACTCTTATCTTAGTTTCTTTATTTTAATAATTTAAAGTAACCATTAAAATTACTCATACAGACAAATGCTTTGTTCTACATTATTATATACTTGGATCGCTAAGTATATTCAAGTCCAACTACAGAAAATATAGAAAATCTTTAAGAAAAGAAATCTGAAATACCTTCAAAATCCTTTGAATCCAATTTAATATTTACTTTTAATAAATAAGTAGAAGAGATGAGCTACAATATATCATTATGCAAAGACAATATTGCATAGATTATAAAACTCCAGCTTGCAATTTAATTATGATTTTAACCAGTACAATTGACTAATTACAATATGTATTATCGCACGCTTAGATAATCATAGTACACTAATAGTATCTAAATTGAAAGTACTCGAAAGTTTTTAAAAAAATTATATTCGTTCTTTATATTAAAAAAGATTACAAGGATTCCACTATCTCAAGGATATGTGGAGAAGCACATTGTTTACATGTCATGGATTCCTCACTACGAATCTTGAGTTTTCTGTTATCTAACTTGAAATAGAAGTTGCAAAGGGGCTCATTAAAAATTACTTGGATTTCTTGTCTCAAAAAAGAAATGGGTCAATGGCTCTCTACGCCCATCACAAAAGAATTATGACCATTCCACAAGATAACCACATCTATGAGAGTTGTATGTGTCTCATCTCAAGTATCTTGATCCAAGTTGATCCACTCCCCTCGCAAGAAGTCAACATCTTCTATATCGAAAGCGAATGCACAGAGTTTGTCTAGCGATGAAATACCTATAATAAAAACAAAAATAATGGTAAGTAAATGCGAATAACACAACAATTCATCTAAGCAAGATCTATGTCAATTAAATCAAGGCATTCAAAGTAGCAAAAAAAGATTTACTTGAATGTAAGATCATATTGGTTGACCCTGCATTCAATCGTCTCATCAAAATGTGTTCTTTTAACTTACCAAGACTCACTCAATAACATTGATAAGTAATCTTTGTTTTCTTTAGAACATCACATGAACCAAACAAATGTGCAAACAATGAGAATGGAATAAACCAACTAAGATGCACATCTTTGGATCTTGTGGTGGGTTTCGTAGCACTATTGATGTTAGATTTTATCTTGGACTTATATGCTTGTGACAACTCCAAGCTACCAATCAACCATTCACCACTAAATAGTGGCGGAAAAATGGGACATGCTGCAATCTCTGGCTTTCTACTACATACAATGAATTATAAAATATACACTACAAGATATAGATCTTATACTAATGTTTAAAGCGACAAAAATACAAACAACAAAATTTTTCCCCATCATCGCAAAAAGCGTCGTTATTGACGACGTCATAGAAACGTCGCTATTGGCGTCGCTATATGCGGCGCTATTTGCAACGCATATAGTGACGCAAATAGGGACACATATAGCAACACAACCAGTAAATTTGCGACGCACATAGCGACGCCAATAGTGACGCAAGTAGTAAATTTGCGACACAAATAGCGACGGTAAAAGAATGTATACTGAAATCATAAAACTGATACATGAAATAAATACATGATCGCATAAAATGCGATTGGTACAATCATGAAAGGATATCAGTAATATATAGAAAATGTCTACATAGATCAAGCGACTAAAAACTAAAGGTGTGTGAGCTCCAAGGATCCAAGGGCGAGCTACAAATCGTCGTCCCCCAAAAGCTCGTCCCATCGCAAAGGAGTATTGAATGGATTCTGCAGAAAAAGAAACAACACATCAATCCACCATACAATAATGCATTCAAATATCTCATGGTAACTACAGACAAGAAAGATGAGTGACTTACAAGGCCACTGCGTCTATACAATCGGTCGATCAATGCATTGAGACCGTGCCTCTCTGCATATCGAGTCTCAAGACCTTGCGGATCGCGATTTGTAATGGAGTGCTGCAAAGAAAACAAAATGCTAACTGTTAGAAATATGATTGTCAGTACAAAGAATATTTCAAAAAAACAAACAAGCAAAACAAAAGAGAAACTTACAAAGTCCTCCAAATATATCCTGTGGCCGCCACTCCCAAGATGATGGACCACTCTGACCTCGAGTCGTACCCTCGCCGCCTCCCGCTCTGCTGACTCCAACGTCTTGGCGAATCTGTAGCCTCCTCCCTCAGTCGGCGCCAGCCGTCTGCATCTAACCACTCGGCCTTTGCAGCCCCACTCTTGATTGCCTTGCGTGCATCGGATTGTCTATGTGACATGTATGCACGCATGCAATCCATCATCCAGCCCATAGAGAATCTATCTACTGTGGCTGGCACCAGAAACTCCTCGTGCAAGGATGCTACTATATAGTCCTTTCTCCCCTCCGGTATGTCCTTCCAATGATCCAGGACGTTGAGCTGAAAACTTATTGGCACAACTCTCTCATGCGAGCCATCACCCTCCTCCCCTCATCATTCATGATGATGGCTCCTAACCTACTATCAACCAGGTATCCATAACCCCTAGGAGTCTGCCTAAGATGGGTCCTCTCCCATCTCCGTCCACGCTCCTGGGCATATGCAGGAGACCCCTCTACATCGGGTGTACCGACGGGGGTAACCTCTCTTGGAGTGGCACTCAAAGGGGTACCACCAAAGGGGGTGCCACCAAAAGGGGTGCCACCTACTGACGGCTGCACAAAAGCCAGAGTAACTAGAGTAGACGTCCCCATAGGTGTGACAAATCCTGGAGGTGACGTAGCTCCAGATGAACGATGAGATGGAGACACCACATCTGTGTCTCCACAGTAGTATCCCCCTGATCCTGATGCAGTCCCTCCCTCTGGCCCAAGTCGTGAGCGTCGAGATCGTCTGCTAGAAGCTGAAGCATCTGATCGCACTGAAGCAGATCTAGCAGAGCGCCCTGACGAAGAACGAGACAGCTCCTAGTCTGCAATCTCTCTGAATCTCGTGAGCTGGTCTGGAGACATGCATACCATCATGTCCTGAAACTCCTCATCGCTCATCCCTCGACTCATCCTGAAAATGTCACCTGCACAAATAAAAAATGGTGTTAGAATAATCAATTTAAACTATACAAAGCACAATAATATGAATCATTTTTGAAAAATCCCCCTTAAAATGCATATCTTATGTACATTTATGGAAGATCTAAACAACGAATTGAGTAATTCTCCAAGATTGAAGTATCCTATGGTCCCATGTTAATCTCTTGACACAACTCTGCATATACTAGAAGGTCGATAGACATGTCACCACAAAAGAATAAGTCTGCCTTGTTCTAAAAAATTCTTGGACTCATGTATTTCCATCATTGTTAACCGATGCGGGCTCCAAGCTTGCGGTGGCCTCCACTCCTTGTAATATTGACCCCTCTATTTGCATATTATCTTCATCAATGCCCGAAATATCGCTTTGATCATATACTCTCACACTTCAAGGAGTTGAAGGTATAACATATCACCATCAAGGTTTTCGGGGGTTTGGATAGAAGATTACCTGTTCACAAACACGTACAAAGCGAGTTCAAACCATTGTGACATAAACCATGTCGTATTACAATTAGCAAGCAAATGACTCTATGCACTTGTTCACAATGGGCTGGCAACACAAAGATGTCGCACAAATCCGTCCATTTTTTTTCGAAATCTATTTCGAGAAATCCAGATGGACCTCGTCAAACTGTTGCTCCAGCTCCTCCAAGTACCACTTTGAACCACTTCACATTGAATAGTATCATGGAGAAGCTACGGTAATCCACTGTAATAATACTTTGCAAGTTCCCAAAATACTCCATCTCATCCACAACCGTGTTCGAATCTGTTGCTCGTCGCGGGCTCTCTTGCTCAAACCTTGCCATGACACCACAGTCCATTGTGGAGTGCATTTTGTCAATACGCTCCACGCGAAAATGCCGTCCGCGCGACCATGCTGCACTATATATTTTGTACTGTACATTGAAACACTCAAATTAGATATCGCATATAAAATTTAGATACGACATATTCTAAACCCCTCATCACCTTTGGACTACATCCCCTCGAGAACTCCCACTCCTCCATTGAGACCTCTGTCCCTTCGTTGGATGTTGCGGTCAAGGCTCCATGCAACCATCGTGTTGACATAAACCACGGCATCTCCTCCATGCCTTCGGGATATCGAATCGGTCGATGACACGTACTGCGTCGGAATTCAGCTCGCGCTTCCTCTCTATCTTGCCTTGCAATCTGGTACTTGGCGAGCCACGTCTCCATGGAGGCATGGTGCAACATACAAAAGCGATTCACCTTCTCTTCCATTGAGGCATCCATTCTTTTTTCTACCCCATTTCCAACCACCACATCTCCAGTCAGTCTATCATCGTCCTTCAGCGTCCATAGCATTTCATTGTCTGGTTCCACCGTTGGTAGCCATTGTGAGATATGCAGTAATGCCTCTGACACCAACCAACCTTCCGCCATACTACCTTCTGGATGAGCTTGTTGCCGCATAAAGCCTTTTAGGGTTTTCATGAAGCGCTCCAGAAAGAACATCCATCGTGTATAGACATGTCCAGCAATCTCCACTTCGTCCACAAGATGCACAAGAAGGTGAACTTGTATCGTGAGCATGCTAGTGGGTAGGTATTTCTCAAAGAGACAGACCATATCCAGTGCTCCCCGCCTCGCAGATTCAATAGAGGATGTCTTAATCTCTTTCTGTGAGATCCATTGCATCACAGTGGACAACTTGTAAATGGCCCCGCGAATTTCTGGAGTAAGGCATCCTGCGATCGCGATCGGTAGGACAAACTGCCACAAATGAGAAAGTATTATGAATAATGGCCACTTTTCAAATTGCAAAAAATCTCACACTAATTATAATCCATTCTATTCACAAACCTGTCATATCTTATGCCAATCATGGGATTTTAGCCCCGACAATTGGTCATCTTTAGAAAATGCGGACTGAGAGAATGCATCATACCCGTCGGAGTGCGGATAAACTTGATTACTTGCTTCACAATGCACTCTTCTTTGGTGGAAAAAACCCAAGGAGCGCGAGAAAGCTGCACTCCCCCTTCAGCACTCGATTGCGGCCAAAGCACCTCCATCTTACCTACCTCCTTCAAATCCATTCGTGACCCTATAGTGTCTCTCTTTCTTGTGATGTGGTCCCATAGCAAGCTGCCCACATTCTTGAAAATATGCATGGGATCCAGCAAGTGGTTGACTTGTAAGTGGGTCCAATATGGCCGCTTGTAGAAAACTGAGAACCGTCGCATTCCATTTGGATGTGATTCCGAGTTTACCATTTTCAGCTCGTACCAGCTTGCAGCATTTATACGTGTTGGAGGTCGTCCAAGAAAACCTTCCCTGAGTTCATGATCCTCCGGCAAGAAAGCGGCGTATCCTTGATATACCATCTTCTTCATGTTTCGTAATCTTTGGGAGTCCCTCTCTTTCTCTCTTTCTCTCTCATTTCCTTTCCTAAACAAGCAAAAAAGAAAGTGATTCAAACATTAAACAAGCAAGAGGAAGAGAGAGAGAGAATGCACTCTCCCTCCCTCTCCCTCTCCCTCTCCCTCTCCCTCTCTTTCTCTTTCTCTTTCTCTTTCTCTCCCTCTCTCATTTCCTTCCCCTCCCTCTTTCTCTCCCTCTCTTTCTCTCTTTCTCTCTCATTTCCTAAACAAGTAAAAAATAAAGTGATTTAAACATTAAACAAGCAAAAGGGAGAGGGAGAGAGACAATGCACTCTCCCTCCCTCTCCCTCTCCCTCTCCCTCTCTTTCTCTCCCTCTCTTTCTCTCTCATTTCCTCTCCTAAACAAGCAAAAAATAAAGTGATTTAAACATTGAACAAGCAAAAGGGAGAGGGAGAGAGAGAATGCACTCTCCCTCCCTCTCTCTCTCTTTCTCTTTCTCTCCCTCTCTCATTTCCTCCCCTCCCTCTCCCTCTCCCTCTCCCTCTCTTTCTCTTTCTCTTTCTCTTTCTCTTTCTCTTTCTCTCTCCCTCTCCCTCTCTTTCTCTCTTACTCTCTCATTTCCTCTCCTAAACAAGCAAAAAAGAAAGTGATTTAAACATTAAACAAGCAAAAGGGAGAGGGAGAGAGAGAATGCACTCTCCCTCTCCCTCTCCCTCCCTCTCCCTCTCTTTCTCTTTCTCTCCCTCTCTCATTTCCTCCCCCTCCCTCTCCCTCTCCCTCTCCCTCTCTTTCTCTCTCATTTCCTCTCCTAAAAAAGCAAAAGAGAAAGTGATTTAAACTTTAAACAAGCAAAAGAAAGAGAGAGGGAGACTCACCGATGAGATGTGGTGACCGTGGAGTGGCTCCTCTTTGCGATGAAGGCTCCTCCTCTCCTTCACAAACAACAGCGGCGGCGGTGGCGGCAGCAAGTCTTCTTCCTCTTCTTCTCTCACGACGGTCGCTCTTGCTCTCGCTCTCGCTCTCAAAACTCTCAAGCCGAAAACACGAAATGAAAACCACGCTCGATTTTGACCGCTTTTTTTCCCTATGGAGCGTCACTATTTCCGTCGCTATTTGTGTCACATTTGCGACGCAAATAGCGACGCTATTAGCAGCGCCAATAGTGACGCAGCTTTTCGTTGTCGCTAATCGGCGTCGTACTAGCTCAAATCCTTGTAGTGATATATTTTTAGTTGCAAGTTGACTTGCAATGTTATTATCATAGATTAAAAAATCTATCTCTTCATGCCATACATGTATCTTGCCACTCAAACATTCCACATTCTATGATTCAAGCAAAGTTGATGGATATAGAGCTGTTAGTAAAACAAGATTGAATTAGAATACGCAAATATCTTTAAAACCAACTCTGATGCAAAAGAAATGATAAAATTTAAAAACTTACTATTTTGTTTATGATCTACAATGTAGTTCTTCTCATGTACGGAGATTCGTTTGTGCATATAAACATGTTGGATCAACACTTCTGTTATTGTGCTTATTCCATTGAACACTTTTCTAAACTCTAAAATTCTACCTTTCCAATGTTTGCTAGGGTTTGCAACATCATTATAGCTGACCTTGAAACTTCCTCGAGTACTTGGGTGCATCAAAATCCAATCCAACTTATAGTACTTATCACAAATCCAATTACCGCCACTATCTTTCATGTTGAAGACCTCCACTGCAAGTATGTTACTGATGTTTTTCCTCTGTGAAGACATCTACGATAACCAAATAGAAAAGTTACCTATCAACATGTGTATAATTTGCAAATTTTCTTTGTAAATGAAATGTAATTTAAATGGAGCAATTTAAAAAAAACATTGTACCTGTAATTCTTTTCACAAAGAAGCCCAAAGATGTTAAACAAGAAGTTGACTTATAACAAGACCATTGTTCCTTCACTGACAAATTCCTAGAGTACAAAAACAAAAGAAATATTGAGTCAAAGCATACATATAACTTACATAGGATTTGTCCAAATGAGTTGAAACTGCAACAAAAAGAAAGTGGCAATATACATATGGCTCTCTTTGCAAAGAAGTCCAAAGATGTTGAAGAAGTTGAGTTTTTAAAAAATCATTGTTCTCCACCCTCAAAAACTCTGGGAGTAAAAAACCAAAGGAAAACTCAGTATGCATATAGCTTGCATAATTTTTGTCCAAATGATATAAAATTTAACCATGGAGCAGCAAAAAAACAAGGCAACATACCTGTAACTTTGTTTACAAAGAAACCGTAATATGTTGAAGAAGAAGTTCAATGTTCAAAAGATCATTGTTCGTGAATGTAAGAGACTCCTAAAGTACCAAAACAAAAGAAATTACATGCCAAAGAATGCACATAACTTGCACAGGTTTTGTTCAAATGAGATAAAACTTTACCATTGAACATCCATGGAAGAGAACAATATGCCTATAAAGTTTTGTGAAGAAAATCTTAGGGCTTTGGTAGAATAAGCTCTGCTCTCATAAAACGTGTGAAACTCACTCTATGTTTGTGCAGAGGAAATTAAATTTCACAGGGTTATAGATAGGGCAAGCAACAATGAGGATGTAAGATTTCGTCAGGAAAGAAGAAGTAGGGAAAGAGATATGATAAATTTGAGTTCTGCCTAAGAAAGAGGGAAAATTTGAAAAGGGGAGAAATGAAAAGTTAAACATTAAAAAATAAAAAAGTAAAAAATTGAGTCACAAACTTCCAGGAAATGTCAGCATTGTTTTCCCCATATTTTCCCTTATTTTATTGTTGAGGGAAGATTTGGGCAAGGATATGGCTAGAAGATTCATGTTACATGAATCTGGAATCCCTTCTTTCTCATTGGTTAGACCTATATTTCTTTATTCACTCCTTAAGGGGCAAAAAAGAGAGTCCATATTTATCCTAATGTATGGAAAAGAGGATGGCCTCTGAGCTTGAAGAGCAACAATGCTTGGGAAGAGAAATCAAGGAATAGGAGAGGAGGCTAAGGACATTAGCCTATAGGCACAACGAAAACTTGGTAGAAATGAAGAAAAAAACAGATGAATAGGTGGACAAGAGCGAAGAAAGGGTCAAAGACTTAGTGCACTGACTAGCCCTTGCAAAAGGCGACAGGGTGTTAGCAAAAAGCAGGGCGGCACAGGCCGCACAAGTGACTTTGGAAGCCCAATAATGCACCTTCCTCCACAATCTCTTTAATGCCACCCAATCTAAGGAAAAGGAGGCCATTGAGTCATTAAGGAGAAAGCTGGAGATCACCCACAATAGGGATCTAAGACATAGACTGCACGTCCAACTACAAATTGCAAGGCCCAAAGAAGCAAAGCCACTAGAGCATAGGGGAGAACAGAGGGAAAGGCCAACTAAAGACATAGGTCCAAGTTTTGAAAGGGCGCAGCAATACATCACTCATTTGCAGAAGGTTATCAAGACAAGACCCCATTTTGCAAGAATGCGGCCTCCCACCACTTTCTTTTTACCTCAAACATCGGCAAAGATATCTGTGAAATATCTAGGTCAATGATGCACAAAACAAAAAGGATCCCAAGAAGAAAATCACAGGGAAAATGCAGCGCACATAGGTCACAGTCACTGCACCTAAGGATCCTCAAGTTAGAAACGACCGATGGCTTTGGTTGGCCGACTCCATCCCTAACCCCCTAGCCCATTTTGATTCCCCAAATCATGCTTAGGGCACATCAAGGGCAAGACATACCTAGGGAGGTCACACTCTAGACCTCTCTCCCTGCACCTCCAACGATGCATGAACTAGGTCCTCAAGTGTGGGACAACACTGTAAGCTTACATGAGGTTACCCAGCTCCCACTTCCACAATGCACCACACGGCAAGGTGGACAATCCCCCTAGGTAGTGCACATATTTTTTTTCAAGTACAAACAAAGGTGGTAAACCACAAACTTTGGAGGCCTCGTCATCCACCCCAACCATTCTCAGCCTCCATCACCTCAACATTTTGATCAGCTTCTCTCCAATGACTAATCTAAGTGAGGCCATCACTCTTGCAGGTTAAGATAACATCATGTCAACCTCCCAGGGCGTGAGGAGGGATCCATCCAACACCATCATTAATTTTAAGGATAAATCCATCCATATGCCTTTCTCCAAAAAGGATCCATCCAACACCATCTTCAATTTCAAAGGATAAATCCACCCACCATCAGCATCAAGGAGGGACATGCCCCCACAGCATCTTCAATTTCAAGGGTAGATCCATCCAATAATATCCTCAACAAGGGCTTGTATACAAACTCAAAAAGCCATCTAGCTATACCCACCCCACCTTTCAACTACTACCCAACATCAGTGCCATGGAACTCACATTTGGCTAGGAGGGGGGTAATGTTAACTTCAGCACAAGAAAAAGTGAAAAAGGTGGAAAAGTGTGAGCTGAGAACTAAAAGAGGTGGCCCAAAAGGAAATCAGACCTAGAAGAGCCCAAAAGCACAGGCATGGCCACAAGAAATCCAAGGCGCAACAACCACCACCGAAGCCCCAAAAGTGCTAAAAAAAGAAAGTTGCACCTTTGAATGTAAAGGCACAACCAAAATACTTGTAAAAGAGAGTAAGGCTCCCTCCTGTGCAATTTTTGAGAGTAGACGCATAGTAAAAAGGAAGCTAGGAAGATAGGAGGATAATAGAAAAGAGGGCTAGCCATGTAAAAAAGGGGATGACCACCCAAAGGCATAAAAACTCAAGAAGTGAATGAGAGGCTCATTCTTTGGATGTGTAGCAAAAGCTCCTCTTCTTCTTCTTCTTCTTCTTCTTCTTCTTCTTGTGCTTGAGTGAGGGAGAGAAGGAGTGAGAGTATTAACCTCAACACAAGAAAAAGTAAAAAAAGCAGAAAATGTGAAAAAGTGCAAGTTAGGAGCTGAAAGAGGTGGCCTAGAAGGAAATTGGACTTGGAAGAGCCCCATGCGCTCAAATGGCTTGGTGTACTCAATGGATTTGAGGCTATTTGTATTGGGGTGAATGCATTCATTTTCCCTACACAATCGTTCATTGGATGCACGTGTGTGAGTGAACAAAGTGAATGAATGCAATATCATTGCCTAAGATAGACTAAGGGTTGCTAGGATCCTCAGGGAAGTTACTAAATGTATATCCTCTACATCACATGAGTTCAAGGCCTATTTATAAATATCCGTATTTGTGAAATCTTCCTAAATGAAACATAACCATTTTCTATTCAATCTAAAAATAACCCCTTTAGATTACACCCTTCTATATGTAAAAAATGTATAAAAATGGTATTTTAAAAATACCTTATTTTGAACCCATGTGATGCACACATATTCATGAGCAACTTACCTGAGCTAGGATCTCATTGTTTGGTGGAAGCATAGTGCAATGTAGCAAGGATGGATGCACAATAGAAGATGCAATTCACTATATACACACTTCGAATGGATGCTTTATATATGGGTGTGTATGGAGGTGAAGGGGTTAAATGGGTGCAGATGCACTATGCCTAATTGGATGAGATGGGTGCTTCCTATGTGTGGTTAGTTGCATGTAGTGTGCTCTCGGGTATATTTGACTATAAACAATGGTATATGCCCAGTTGTACTTTTCCTACCTCTCTTTCCATTGTCCTTCCATCCTACTAGGTTGGACTTGGGTTGCAGAGACGGAGATTAGGCACTTGGACACACACCACACAATGAAGAATCGCTTGTGCAACTATATAGGTGGAGTATTGTGCAATCTAAGAGCATGTAAGACATGTATACATAGATGGAGGTATGGTGGTGTAGTAGTGGTTGCACTACAAGGGTTAGAAGTACTTTATGGATGCATAGTATAGTATTGGATGCACTATACGTTACCATGCATAGAGATAGCAAAGTGAATGCACATGTGTGTGGTACGAAGCACTATGGATACATGATGTGCAGCTAGCAACACAAACAGTGCCAAACAAAAGGTGTTTCTCTCTTTATCTCACTTCTGTTGTCCTTCCATCCTACTAGGTTGGACTTGGGTTGAAGAGGTGGGAACAAGGTTCCTATTGCAGACACTTGGTGTATATGTAGCATGCTATGCGTGATGAGAGTCGCAAAAGGGGATGCCCAAATTAAAAATCTTACTTAGAGAATCAAACAAAATCAGTGAACGATAATACCTACATAGACAACCAATTCAAACTTAGAAGAGGTACACAATCTAATTATACTCATGGTCGTGCAATTGTTGTGCAAGTCATGTGGTTCTGGTCACATGGTATAGTCATGATGCACTCAAGGTCTACCGACTTTGACACTCCTACCAATTATTCCCTATTTGTGATTGCTGTTGGGTTTCCATGTTGTCCTTTGGTGGTCTCGCTCTTGTCCATCATGGGTTTGGACGGCACCTTCTATTCAAAGGTGGTGCTACTTCTCCTTTCTTCTCCTCTCCTTTGGAGTATGGCATGATGACATAGGTGTTAGGGATTAGAGATGATGATGAGTGTAATGGTATCATAGATGATGTTAAAGGAAAAACTGATAGGGATGGAATAGATGATCAGGATGAGGTAGATGAGAAAGAAGATGATGATGATGGTGGAGGGGATGCTAGAAATGATGGTGGTGGAGAAAATAGGGGTGAAGAGAATGAAGTGAGAGTGCCGACAAGGATGATGACAACAAAGAGGACAACAAGAATGATGGTGATGGTGGCATGGTAAAGATGGTGATGACAGTTATGAAGGCGATGGTGAATGGAGGTGGCGTTGTACATAGGGAAGCAAGAGAAGAGGTGGTAGGTGTTATCATGCCATGATGGCTAGTATGAAGGCAGCTATAGCAACTATGGTGCTAGTGACGACCACCACAGGCGATAGATGTTGATGTGATAGCTCATTGCTTGGGGGCCATTGTAGGGAGTAGGGCAACAATTGAAGGTCATGTGGGGGCATTAGTGTGACTAAGGCAATGTGTGAAGGAGGGGATGATGGGAAGGAGATGGTAATGAAAATGATTGGTAGGATCAAAGGTCGCGTTGACATGACACTATAGGTAAGAAGACTATGGTAGTGGCAACGATCATTGCAGCATAGTTGGTGGTGGCATAGGCCTTGGGCATGGAGACTCCTTCTTTTCTTTTACACTTGGAAATGTATAAGATCATTATTAATTGGCTTTTGAATGAGGCTCTACATCAATTGGATGGTCTACTTATCTTTTAAGGGACAATGCTTTAGGTATTTAGAACAGATCTTTGTACTCTTCTAAAAGATCCTTCATTGTTGAATTCTTCGATAATTCTTTGAGTTGACGTGGCACTTCTTCATTGATATGCAAGACAAAGATTTGGGATCTTTTCCCTTGAACTTCTTTTTGGGCAACTTTGCAGTAATAATTTGAAAATCAATTTTGTTATGGATTCCATCTAAGCATATAAGTTGTCCACCACTGACAAACTTTATGTATAGTTGGAGATAAGTACATAACCATTTTACCTAATTGTATCAACCAATCATAGCCTAACACAATGTCAATGGAACCTATATCCAAAGCAATTAAGTAGATTTGCTACCCATAATTTTCAGGTAATTGAATATACACCTTTAGACACACTTGGTTGTTGATTTCTTCATCTCCATTTTCCACCTAGAGTTCGATAGGATGTTAAAAATTAGTAGGGAAATGCCTCAATCTATCTATGGTTGATCTATTTATGAAGCTAAGGATACTACCACTATCAACAAAAATGAATACATTTTTTCCATTAATGGTCCCTTGTATATTAAGTGTGTTTGGGCTTCTTGATCCTATCCATGCATCCATTGAGATAGAACAAAGAATGGAAACACATGTCTCATCACCAATGCCTCTTGAATCAAAAGGAATATTCCCACCAACCTCAAAACTAAATATGTCAACGTGATCATAGAACTATTTTAGCCCAACATCTTCATCAATATCCTCATTTTTAATGGTAGCTATAAGTACATTTGCATCATCAACATCCTCTTATGAATCTTCAAGAATTAACATACTATGAAGCTTGGCTTTTTCATTTCTATAAGTACACTTTGTGATATGATCAAGTGTATACTTCTCACTGCATTTAAAACGCATTCCCTTTTCTTTTCTTTTCCTATAGAGGTCCATAGGAATAGACTTTCAATTGCCATTACCTGAAGTATTATTAGGCTTTTTTCCCCTTCTTCATGATTCATTCATTGACTCTTTATAGACCTAAAAGTATATTCCTATCTCGAAGCATTAAATGGTGTATAAGTAGGTACTTAAGGGATTTTCTCTACACCCTATTAGGAAGCATCCTATACAAGAAAGGCAAGGATGAAGTGTTGTGACAATATGTTGCAAGAGATGAGATCAAGGGTGTCCTGAAAGCTTGGTATGACAAGCCATGTGGCAAACACTTTGCAAGATAAGAAACAACTAGGAAAGCTCTACTTGAAAAATATTGCAATAGTCATAGTTATCCTTACATAAGGATGACTATGACTATTGCAAGAAATGTGATGCTTGTTAATACATGGGAAAGCCTAGCAAAACGAATGACATATGCTATTACAACCTCCTCTTCCTCTAAAGTCATTCGAGAAATGCACAATCAACTTTATATCATCTTTCCACCAAAAGGAAGCAAGATTGCTATATCATCCTAGTTTGTATTGACCACGTGATGAAGTGGTGTGAAGCCAAAGCCCTCAAGCAAGATGATAACAATAGGACAGCCCTGTTTCTATACAAGAATATCATCACTCACTTTGGTAGGCCTTTGGAGCTTATAAATGATCAAGACACTTACTTTATATACAAGATCATGGAATATTTGATAGAGATCTACAAGATATGCCATCGCAAGCCCACACCCTACTACCGTAGAGCTCATGGCCAAGTCGAAGTGACTAATCACATCTTGTGTTTTATCATAATAAGGATGATTGTTTCCCATCACTGTGATTGGGATAATCCACTCACAAACGCCCTGTGGATGTATAGAACCTCCCATAAGGAAACCATAGAACATCTCCCCTTTTAGTTGGTGTATGGCATAGAAGTTGTCTTTCCTATTGAGATTGAACCACCCCCTTTATGATTAGGTATTAAGGAGTGCTTAGGAGATGATGAGTCCATGGAGTGCTACCTTCTATGCTTGGAGTGCTTGGATGAGATTCGAAAAATAGCCATATAGTGTATGGAAGCTACACAAGCCCTTCGCAAAGCTTACTATGATAGCTTCATCACGCATCAAGAGTTCAAGAAAGATGACCTTGTTATTGTATATTATTTACACATTGGAAAGTTTCTTGGCAAGCTATAATAGCTTTGCTATGGTGGAAGTCCTATATGCAAACTAGGGCTCAAGTTGGCCCTATTATATGGGAGGAGTTTCATATGTAGGCTAAGAAGACATATTGTTCTCTCCACAACAATAGAGAAAAGAAGATGGAATTTTATAATTTCAAACAATTTGAAAAGGATAGCCATGATCTTTCTATCAATGACTATAAAGAAAAATGTTTACAGCTCCATAAGTATGCTCTTGAAGTGACCAAAGATGCCTTAAAAAGAAAGGTCATTGAAGGAATAAAGGATGACTTGAAGTGTTAAGTAAAGGGATCAGAATGTATTGATTTTCTTACTACTGTAGCAAAGATAGAGAATTATGAAAAGATATAGAAATACAATGAGAAGAAGACAGCTAATTTCTCTAGCCCACTAGTTATCTCCATGGGACATCATTCGAAAAGCTATAATTTTGCTATCCTAAAGAATAAGAGCCATGCTGGAATCCTAAAAATAGTAGAGGTCAAAAGGAGAGAGCGATGGCTAGGTTCTCAAAAAGCATCAGTGTAGAATCAAAACATCTCCAACAACAATAATAATTGAAAGAAAAGACAACCACTTCAATGGTAGCAATACGCATAATTCCTTGAATTTTGACTAAGATGATTGGAATCGTTGTCGTGCCACTACATGGACACAGTGAGAAAAACTCTAGAGTGCATCATCATTTGACTTTCTTATTGATCTGGAGAGTCAATGTCATCTATGTCACTAGTGCTAGTGTCTGTGGCATGGATGGTTCAAAAATACTAGATTTTTGCACAATTTTAGCTTATTTTTGATATTTTAGGTATTATTTTTTATAAATATCCTAAAAGGGTAAGAAAATTTTAGAGTAGGGTGGCATGCAAAAAGAAAGTTTCTTTTTTAGCTAGTTTTTGGATTTTTCATAAAAAAGAAAGATGGGCGAAATCACGCGCATTGCGATCGCAATTGACAACAAGAAAACAACACTTTGAATTGGAAGAAGAGGAAGGAGAGATCTAGGAGATCCCTGATCAAGTGTCCTAGGGTTGTATCCCCCTTTCAGAGCCAACAAAGCCATCATATTTGGGTTCCAAGAAGTAGAGAAGGAGTTTCTTTTTTAATGTACATTTTTTATCTGCGAAGGAGCTCCACGAGATCTAATGCCTAAAGATTACTTTTGAGTAGTTCCAAACAAGGGATTCCAAGTTCTATCGATACATATTGATTTGATTCATTGTGCTTTGTCTTTATCATGTTTACCTCTTGTCTATTATTTTTCTTGTCTTCCATCTCCTATCTCTATTTCCTTCTATCTGTGATCCCCGGTGGATATGACCTTTCAACAAAAATCCCTCTAACATTGGTGAACGCGACGCGAAAGGTCGTCAGAAGAAGGAAAGAAAAGATGGGAAAACCTTCAAACAAAATTTCCAGTGATGTTTTGTAGCAGCTAGTGCAGAATATGAATATGCTTATGTAGGTACAACAACAACAACAGGTGATGCAGGCTTATGCTTAAACAGAAAGTGTCATGATGAATGCTTTGCAAGTAGTTGAGTGTGAGTTGTTCAATGGAAGAAATGTATCTGCATATGTACATACCTATGCTCAAAAGATGGAACTATTTGGAGTGGCTCAACTTGCATGGAGCTATTATTTTGTTCAGATCATTGTACATGAACTGAAAGCGTGAATTATTAAATTGTACATGCAGGATGTTGACTGGGTAGCTTTCAAGAAGACACTTAGGGAAGAATTTTACATTGAAGATACCATTTTGATTACGCACAAGAATTTTTAGGAGTGGGTTATACAACCCAATAAGGATCTTGTGGTTGCTACATAATTGTCAAGAGAATTTGAAAGTCAATTTGAGTAGATAGATCTTGCAGAACAACAAGCTCTTGCAAATCAGAAAATTGAATTGTTCCTACAAGCAACTGATCCTAAGCTTCAAGAGAAGCTTGATGATTTTCTAGAGGATCAAACTACAGAGACAAGTCTTAAAACAGAGTGGAGACATGTCAAGGAAGCTGTTAGTGCACTTGTGAAAAAGCATAGAAGAAGAAGAGAAAGATTGCATGTCTCTAGCTTTTCCACTGTTACAAGCAAAATAGTTGATGTATCCCCACTAAGCCACACACTTCTGTGGCTAACCCTATGGTTGTACCTGCTATTGTTTCCATTGTTAGGGAAGATGTGTTAGATGAATTGTTCAAAGGCATGTAGAATATTTTGTTGAAGGTCACAAAATTGGATGAAAAAGGACAAGAGGAAAGAGGACGAGCAGCAGCCCCTAAGCCAGGAAAAAGATGTATGTGGTGTGATAGTTTGCAGCATGAGAGAAAGGATTGTGTTTCCTATCAGGAGGCCTTGTCACGACAAATTATCTTTTGGAAAGATGGCAAGATCCATGCACAAGAAACGGGATTGCCTCTTTCTTTGAATTTTGAAAAGGGAGGTATGCAGAAGTTGTTGAAAGACTTGCCTATCCGAAATGCTTATGTGATTGTACATGCTTCTACTTTTGGTTTGTAGTTGAATAGAATGCATGGCCAAGTGATGGCTTGTTCAAAAGATGCAATATGGACACATGCTTTGCATGCATTTGAAAAGGAAAAATTTATTGATAGTGAAATGTCTCATGCAGGGCAATACATTCATAACATAACTAGATGGGAATCATCGGTAGATACATATTTAGCAAAGGTACAAAAAACATATGTACTTGTGAAAGAGAAATGAAAGAGATATGAACATAATGCAGGGACATCTAAAAGAGTAACAAAAGAAGTGTGGATCAGCCTAAAGCTACAAATCAGCAACCTCCCGAGCATGTTATGGAAGAGGTAAGTCATGATCAAAAACATGATAGCAAACAAGAGGGAAAAAACAAGGGCAAACAACCAAGATATAAGTTGGAGTCAGACATTGAGATAGCCACAAATCTTAAGAAGATTCTTGAAGAACGAATCTTAAAAAGTCAGGTGAAATTTAACTTGGGAGAGGTGCTTGGCATTGCCAAGCGAGAATTTCATGATGAGATCATTGACATAATTAAGAGGAAGCATCAGTTTCTTGGTGATACCACTAGTGCATTGCTGCAATTTGAAGAGGAAACTGGTTTGTTGGGTATTTAGGTTGAATATGAGCATGAAGTAAGTACTGGATTATCTATACAGGATGCTACTAATCAATGGATAGCATGTGAAAAATAGAAGAAATGGTTGAAAATGCATTGTCTTGTAGCCATATGCATGGTGGAGTAAGGCAGATGCAACAATATGGGGAAGAGACTCTAGGATTTATTCCGTAAAGTCATTACACAAGAAATCACTCGGCTAGGGCTACCACGAAAATGGTAGTGAAAATAGGGGAACATGAAAATCCTTGTGTTTCTTTGCTTGTCCATGGATCTGAGATCAATGTCATTGAGTGTGGATTGTATGAAAATGGAGTTTAATCTCATTGAGTGTGGATTGTATGAAAATGGAGCATAGCCTGTGGACACTGATCATGGTTGGCATATGAGGCCTACAAATAATTCTTCGGGAGAGCTTTATGCTGCATGTCCTAATGTAAAAGTGACGATTGGTGATGTACAAGAAGAGCAATACTTCTTTGTGCATGATAAATCCTCATATGCGATGATTTTGGGATGGAAACAAAGATGCTTGATGATGGTTCTGCTTATGCAAGAGTCAGAAGTAAGGATGGGACAAAAGCAGTCCAATTTCTTATTGTTTGTGTTAATCATCCCAAAAATCGTGATACGCTTCAAGAGTCTCCTTTGGCTTGAAATGCAAGGGAATTCAAAGACCTAGATTTTCATTAAGCATTGCTATAATGCGGGGCTACAATAGTGTTGTTCAGAGGATGTACTCACCTCTTGATTGAATGAAGCATGTATTTACCATTGGTTATTCTCAGTTTAAAGTGAACAATTCATGTTAGTTTCAACCTATGGAAGCTATATGCTTCAAAAAGTGACAGCCTTCCCACATTTCCTCTTGTTTTATTGTTGAGGGAAGATTTGGGTCAAGATATAGCTAAAAGATTCATGTTATATGAATTTCGAATCGTAGCTCTCTCATTGGTTAGGCCTATTTTTGTTGTTTATTCACTCCTTAAGGGGCACAAAGGAGAGTCCATGTTTCTCCCAATGTTCATGGTCCTCTCCTAAGAGTGACTATCACCTCTCCACATGGCCTCATCATAAGTAAGAGAATCACCAATATCTACTACCATAACATAGTCCATGGAGGACACAAGTCAATCATTATTTTGTCTATTTCTAGTAGAACAACTCAAAATAGGTTGTGAGCATGTACATCCTATCTAATATTATGGTCATGGTCAACTAGAGCATCAATTGAAGGCTATCTAGTGGGATGTATGGGAGTAAAAGGGTCCTTCTAAATAGCTCATCTTACCTGTATCTCCATAACCAAGAAAGATACATTTCGCTCAGTTATGATCTAGTTTATTATGCTTGCTCTTAGAAACATGGCAAAAAGTCTCGTAAATAAAGACACAAAAAAAAGCATATGATGGAGGTTTTTTAGATCATATCTCCTCTGTAAAATCAAATAGTCAAGAGCAATACATGGGGATTGATTAATCGCATATACGGCAATAGTAAGTATCTCAATCCAAAATTTTTGTGATAAGCCTGCCTAGCTAAGCATATGGTCTCTCTCATGAGTTTTCATATTCATGTACTCAGCCATACCATTTAAGTTGGGGTGTAAGCTCGAGTAAGTTACTCATAAATATATGTGTGCGTCACATGGGTTCAAAATAAGGTATTTTGAAAATACCATTTTTATATAATTTTTACATACACAAGGCTGTAATGTAAAGGGACTATTTACAGATTGAATAGAAAAGGTTTATGTTTTATTCAAGAAAAGTTCACAAATAAGGATATTTATAAATAGGCCTTGAATGCACATGATGTAGAGGATATACATATAGTAACTTCCTCGAGAGTGTGAGAGGTGATCAATTGACACTGAATGCCCTTCTCGTCACAAAATTGCTCAAAGAATTTAGATATATACTCACTCCCATTGTTAGATTGTAGGCATTTCAAAAATACCTAGATTGGTTCTCAAGAAGAGCAAGCCAATGCTGAAATATAGCCATTATTTTTTATATTTGCTTTATGGGATATCCTCAAAACTTATGTGAGTAATCATCAATGAAGGTGACAAAATACTTCATGCCCCTTAATGTGATTGATAGGGCATAGATCCATAGACATCATAATGAAAAGAGCTAGAGGCTCATGGATGTGTATAATGCCAAACTTTTTATGCAAAGTGGTGTTTTCCTATCATAAAGAAAATGATCACAAGAGTCAAAGAATTTACATTCAAAGGACAGAAGATACTGTAAATGGGTAAGCATTTTCATTCCCCTTAATAACATGTGCCTAAGGCAACAATGCCATAACGATACATGTGGTACTGCAGTCCTTGCTAAAATATTCGATAGACCTAGATGTAAGTAAGGGATAAAAAGTGCTAGACTTGGCACATCATGCCACAACAAGATTCCCATGGATAATCTTTCGTGAGGAATTACTAAATGATACAAAGTAACCTGTATCATCCATTTTCCCACCAGTAGAGAATAGGCTTTTGGTCAAAGCCAGAACATGACATATATCATATAAAGTAAAGATGATGTGCTTGAAGAAAATTACAATTGTACATCTCCAATACCACTAATATTCAATGGTAAGTTATTACCCAATTTGACATATCCTGTCATTCTATGATAGGAATGGAACCACTCTCGATGAGGGATAACATAAAATCAGGCCTATAAATATCATATATTTTATGGCACTATGATCGAATACAATCTAGCTTTCTCGAATAATGACAAGTCAATGTAGACTTACAGCCATGGGACTTGCTACGAGACTATCCACGTGACTAAGAATGAAACTTCTAAGAGTCTCTCCCACAATGGTCATTACTACTCTTAGCATTACTACCTCTCACTATCAAAGCATGAGCACTATGAGAAGTATAAACATTCTTTATGTTATCTACTTCATTCAATAATGAAACCTCTATATCCTTAGACAATTTTATCCCATGAGCAAGTATGTTTATACACATAGCAATATGAAATGTGTCCCATGATTCACGCAATGTCACCATTAAAAAAAAATGTAAAGGATTATCCTTAAAGCCAATCCCCTTTGAAGACAAGTGGTTGAAAATAGAATGAAACACATTTAAGTGGGGTGGACACCGAAGTCCCCTCCTTCGTACAAAGGTCCATGAGTTGCTTTAGCAAATACATCTAGGAAGCAAGGCTCTACTTATCATAGATATTAGAAATTTTCTCCTTTAATTGCCAAGCAAATTTCCCTTCAGAGAGAATATTGTAGAATACCTTCTTAGAGAGTGTCAAAAGGATTGCAAATCTATATAACTCATCCAATACAACCTAGTCCTTTGCATCAAAGCATTTGAGATCTACACCCTTGTGTCTCAATGGATTAACGTGAAATTTTTATACAAAAACTTGCTATATCTATGCCTTCAAGTAGTTATAAGTAGTGCCATCCAATTTATCAAAATTAAAGATAACATTGTCATTTGATCCACCAACCATCATGTAAATATTTGAAAGCACAATAGAAGAAGACAAGATATTACAAATGATTACAAAATGAACCCCAAATCATAGCCAAGACAAAATCTAAACAAAAGAAAACACCAAAGTGTAGGGCTATCCACTAATTGCTAGTAATACACTATCAAATCAAAGTATCTGTTCTCATAAGGAATGCATAAACCTACAATCAAATCAAAGCATCTGCTCGTATAAGGAATGCATAAATCTACAATCAAATCAATTCATAATACACTATCAAATCAAAGCATCTACTCTCATAAGAAATGCATTAACCTACAATTATAGCATTGTTGTGAAAAATGTATCACTAAATCCAAGAAGATAAACTATGGGCAATCAAGAAAGAAAATTCAAGCTCTCACTGCTAATACGTAAATTTAGCAACAATTAGGATATATAAAAGTAACTAGCAGTGAAGATGCATACAATCAATATCAAGATCTATCCAAATGTCAATATGTTAGTAAACCATACATCTTGTAGGAATAAAAGAGATCTACCAAATGCATGACCAAATGAGAAAGGGTAACCAAGCTCAATACATAGCCAAGAATTTTGTATATATCTATGGTATCACAATGACTAAGATAGATGCTAGATCTAAAGCATAACTCAAATCAGCCCATGGAAGAGTAACTACATCCAAGAAGCATCAAGAGAGCATGTATATATCTTAGTGAGTCCCATGATCTCAACAGAATAAGCTCAAGTGTATAAAGACCAAAGCTCTGATCAAATGCAAAATATCTAAGTAGCTCAAAGTAACTCCCACTAGAAAAAAAGTAAATGTCAATTGAGCAAGACAAGCTCAATAAATCATATATGTGACATCCGAGAGGATACATCAAGTACGTAGCCAAGAGCATAAAACCCAATAAAATTTTTAAGCCTGTAACTAAATGACCACTATACATTTTTTAAGCCTGTAACTTCTCTCGTCTCAAGTTTCCTAACAGACATTATTCTTATTGCAATAGAAATGGTCACACTACACATGATTGCTAGTCAAAACAATATGATGAAGAACATGGTATTACAAATAAACAACCACATTTATCCAGAGATTATTCTCCTTATGACTACTACAAAAAGAGTGATCATCCAACCTATCTGTGTCTCAAGAGGCATTTTGATTGAGATCGTAATAGAGCACATGCTGCTATATATGACAACACTACTGAAGAAGAAAAATATCTAAACTTCCCAAAGAGACTCTTAGAAAACTTGATCCTCCCGGTTTGAAAGTTATTTTCATTGGATGTTCAACTTTTTCTAACGTATATAAGTTTTATCATCCATCTTCCAAGAAGGTAATCATAAGTCGTGATGCTATTTTCTCGTGTCAGTTACTCCTAAATTTATGTGTGCATCATGTGGGTTCAAACTAAGGTATTTTTAAAATACCAAGTTTATACATTTTTTACATATATAAGGATGTAGTATAAAGGGGTTATTTACACATTGAATTGAAAAGGGTTATTTTTTATTCTGAAAAAATTCATATATAACGATATTTATTAATATGCCTTGAACACAGGTGATGTAGACGATATACATATACTAACTTCCCAGATGCTAGTTTCAATGAGAAACTTATGGGCAACACATGGTCTCAGAAGGATGCTAGATTTTTTTTCAAATTTTGTGTTTTCAAACTTAATGTAGGGTTGTGTGATGCTCTAGCCAGGATTAACTTTTTGTGGTTTTACTGAGCTATAAGAGGCATTGTGTGTTGTTTGATTTTGTGTGTGGTTCATGTGGTGTTTGGTGAACATTTAAATTTTTTGAGTTGTGTTGTTTATCCAACAAAGTCTACTATCCTAGCCGGCACTCCTTAATGTCTCGTTATCAACTTGTGAGTGAGACTTGCTCTCGATCACCACTCTGATTGTTGGAGCATTTAGAGTCGAATGTCTACCAAAAGGGAAGAGACAGCACCATAAGGGGAGATTCAAGGAGAGTAGTAGACGGAAGAGAAGGGGTTCAAAGAAATAGAAGATGTAGAGGATTACTCACAAAGGTGAAGCCTATCAATTTATTTCTGCATTATGAGAAGATAAATCGATTGTAGACAAAAACATGCATAAAATAATACATTCATCTATGCTTCTCAGACGGCCAATATGATGCTTCCGTTGGCTCCGAAAGGGGGGTTAAATACTAGGACAATTGGCTAAAATTCTTCTAGATCACTCCTTTTTACATAAAACTGTGATCGCGCATCGCATGATTTTGCCAATCCTTATTTTTACATAAAATCCTCCAAAAATGGTCTAAAGTTACATGCTTTCTTTTACATGTCATCCTATTCTAGAAGTTGTCTACATTTTTTGAATATTTACAATAGATAATATCAAAAATTTGCTAAACTTGTCTGAAAATCCAATATTTATGAACCATCCACACTAGGGACATTGATATTAATGACTAGTATGGCATTGGCTCTCTAGATTGATAAGAATGTACGTATTCTCTCAGTCAGCTATGTTGAATTCGATAATTGTTAGTGGATTTCCGTCTAGAAAACATTTCGTTCCTCACTTTCAAGGACAAGGATTTCTTGGGTGGAAAGTAAAGATGCTGCTAATTCTTGAAGGTGATGACTTGCATGATATTGTTCTTGGTAATTTTGAATGTCCGCCTCAACCAATTGATCAAGCACATGATAATACCCTTGTAAAACTAAAGGACCTATCTTTGAAGAATGACAAACTATTTATAATGAGTGGGTCAGACACGAGAAAGTAGATCATCAGTATATTATTTCTGCTCTTCAAGAATCTCTTATGCTTGATGTATGAAATGTTTCAACCTCAGAAGGTATGTGGGAGTATTTGATAGAAAATTTAGAGAAGAAATCTATTAGAGAAATACTTTATCTTTGTAGTTAGCTCCCTGAGTTACAATACAACATCAGAACTTCTATGACAACACACATTGAAACATTCAACAACAATATCAATCACCTTGCTACTACTGTTGATGATGCTACTCCACGAAAGCAATTAGTAACACAGCTTCTTGATACTATAAAGGATCTTTCTTATACTAATATTGTTACCATATTATCTAATAAAAATGGGATAAATTTTGATCAATCTTGTATATCTTTGATTGAATATTCACAACGACATAGAGGACAACAAACAAATCAAGAGACAGTTATGATCTCACAAGAGGACACACAATCACAATAGATCGACCAAGCTCTACTTGCTCGAAGCCGTCCCTTTCCACACTCTACACATAAGAGTCATCCTAGTGGTAACTTCTCTCCTCTCAAGTTTCCTAAGAGACATTGTTCTTATTGCAATAGAAATGGTTACACTACATATGATTGCTAGGAAAAACAATATGATGAAAAACATGGTATTACAAATAAACAGCCACATTTATCCAAAGATTATTCTCCTTGTGGCTACTACAAAAAGAGTGATTATCCAAGCCATGTATGTTTCAAGAGGCATTTTGATTCAAATCGTAATAGAGCATATGTTGGTACATATGACAACACTATTGAAGAAACAGATTGTGTAAACTTCCCAAAGAGACTTGTAGAACACTTGATCCTCCCAGTTTGAAAGTTATTTTCATTGGATATTCAACTTTTTGTAAGGGATATAAGATTTATGATCCATCTTCCAGGAAGGCAATCATAAGTCATGATGCTATTTCCTCGAGTAAGTTATTTGCGAATATATGTGTGCATCACATGGTTCAAAATAATGTATTTTTAAAATACCATGTTTTTACATTTTTTACATATAGAAGCCTATAATATTAAGCAGTTATTTACAGATTGAATAGAAAATGGTTATGTTTTATTCAAAAAAAATTCACACATAAGGATATTTATAAATAGGCCTTGAACGCACATAATGTAGAGGATATGCATATACTAACTTCCTCGAGGCCATTTTCAATGAGCAACTTATGGGCAACACATGGTCTTAGAAGGAAGCTGGATTTTTCTTCAAAGTTTGTGTTTTGGAACTTTATGTAGTGTTGTGTGATGCTCTACCCGGGATCAAGTTTTTTTGTTGTTACTAAGCTACAATAGGCATTGTGTGTTGTTTGATTTCATGTGTGGTTTGTTGGTATTTGTTGAAGATTTCAAACTTTGGAGTTGTGTTTTCCATCGAACAATGTCTACTATCCTAACCGACACTCCTTAGCATTTCGTTATCAAGTTGTGACCGAGACAACAGGGTGAAGGGAGATTCAAGGAGAGGAGTAGACGGAAGAGAAGGGGTTCAAAGAAATAGAAGATGTAGAAGAATACTCACAGAGGTGAAGCTTGTCAATTTATTTCTGCATTATGAGAAGATAAATCTCTTGTAGACAAAAACATGCATAAAACAACACCTTCATCTATGCTCCTCAAGACTGCCAATCTGATGCTTCCATTGGCTCCGAAAGGGGGGTAAAATACAAGGACAGTTCGCCAAATTTCTTCTAGATCACTCCTTATTCTCCCAGTTCTTCGGGGTGTTGTTCATTACCTAAAAACTATGATCGTGCATCGTGCGATTTCTCCATTTCTTTTTTTTACATAAAATCCTCCAAAAATGGCTAAAAGCTACCTACTTTCTTTTACATCTCATCCTATTCTAGAATTTTTTTATATTTTTTCAATATTTACAATAGATAATATCTAAAATATCAAAATTTGGCTAAACTTGTCCAAAAATCTAATATTTTTGAACCATCCACACTATGGACACTGATATTTATGACTAGTGTGACATTGGCTCTCTACATCAATCAGAATGTACGTATTCTCTCAACCATCTATGTCGAATTCAATAATTGTTAGAGGATTTTTCTCTAGAAAACCTTCCGTTTTTCACTTTTAGGGACAAGGATTCCTTGGGTCAAAAATAAAGATGCTACGAATTCTTGAAGGTGATGACTTGCATGATATTGTTCTTGGTAATTATGAATGTCTGCCTCAACCAATTGATCAAGCTCATGATAATATCCTTGTAAATTTGAAGGACCTATCTTTGGAGAATGACAAACTATTTATAATGAGTGGGTCAAACACAACATAGCAGATTGTCCGTATATTCTTTCCTCTCTTCAAGAATCTCTTATGCTTGATGTATGTAATCGTTCAACCTCACAAGCTATGTCGGAATATTTGACAACAACTTTTGAGAAGAAATCTATTAGAGAAATACTTTATCTTCTTAGTCCACTCATCACTGAGCTACAATACAACATCGGAATATCTATGACAACACATATCAAATTATTCAAGAACATTATCAATCAGCTTGTTGCTATTGGTGGTGATGCTATTCCATGAAAGCAATTGGTAACACAGCTTCTTGATACTATAAAGAATCTTGCTTATGATAATATTGTTACAATATTATCTAACAAAGATGGGATCAATTTTCATCAAGCTTGTATATCTTTGATTGAATATTCACAATGACATGGACGACAACACACAAATCAAGAAACAATTGTGATTTAACATAGGACACACAGTCAGAACAAACTGACCAAACTTTACTTGCTCCAAGGTGTCCCTTTTCACACTCTACATGTAAGAGTTTTCATGGTGCTAACTTCTCGCATCTCAAGTTTGCTAACATAAATTTTTCTTATTGCAATAGAAATGGTCACACTACAGATGATTGTTAGGAAAAACAATATGATGAAGAACATGGTATTACGAATAAACAGCCACATTTATCCACAGATTATTCTCCTTGTGACTACTACAAAAAGAGTGATCATCCAACCCATTTATGTTTTAAGAGGAATTTTGATTCAGATTGTAATAGAGCATATGCTGCTACATATGACAACACTATTGAAGAAGTAGATTATGTAAACTTCCCAAAGAGACTCATAGAAACTTGATCCTCCTGTTTTGAAAGTTATTTTCATTGGATATTCAACTTTTTCTAAGGGATATAAGATTTATGATCCATCTTCCAAGAAGGTAATCAGAAGTCATGATGTTATTTTCCTGGGTAAATTACTTGTGAATATATGTGTGCATCATGTGGGTTCAAAATAAGGTATTTTTAAAATACCATGTCTATAAATTTTTTACATATAGAAGGGTGTCATATAAAGGGTTATTTACAGATTGAATAGAAAATGGTTATGTTTTATTAAAAAAAAATTCACAAATAAGGATATCTATAAATAGGCCTTGAACACACGTGATGTAGAGGATATACATATAGTAACTTCCCCAATGCTATTTTCAATTAGCAACTTATCCACAACACATGGTCTTAGAAGGATGCTGGATTTTTCTTCAAATTTTGTGTTTTCAAACCTTATGTAGGGTTGTGTGATGCTCTACCTGTGATGAAGTTTGTTTGTTGTTATTGAGCTACAAGAGGTATTGTGTGTTGTTTTATTTCGTGTGTGATTCGTGTGGTGTTTGTTGAACATTTAAATTTTTTGAGTTGTGTTGTTCATCTAATAAAGTATACTATCCTAACTTGCACTCCTTAATATCTCGTTATCAAGTTGTGATCGAGACTTGCTCTCCATCACCAGTGGCATTGTTGGAGTGTCTGGGGTCGAAAGTCTACCACGAGGATAAGAGACAATAGGGTGAAGGGAGACTCACAAACAAGAGTAGACGAAAGAGAAGGGGTTGAAAGAAATAGAAGATGTAGAAGAATACTAGATCGGAGTGTTGTTCATTGCCTTAAAACTGCGATCACGCATCGCACGATTTCGCCAATACTTCTTTTTACATAAAACCCTCCAAAAATGGTTGAAAGCTACCTGCTTTCTTTTATATGTCATCCTATTCTAGAAGTTGTCTACAATTTTTGCATATATACAAGATATAATAACTAAAATATCAAAAATTGGCTAGACTTGTCCAAAAATCCAATATTTTTTAACAATCCACACTATGAACACTAATATTAAAGACTAGTATGGCATCGGATCTCTACATTAATAAGAATGTACGTATTCTCTCAGCCAGCTGTGTCGAATTTGATAATTGTTAACGGATTTTCCTTTGAAAATGTTTCATTCCTCACTTTCAAGGATAAGAATCCCTTTGGTGTAAAGTAAAGATGTTGCAAAATCTTGAATGTGATGATTTGCATTATATTGTTTTTGGCAATTATGAATGTTCGCCTCAACCAATTGATGAAGCTAATGATAATTTCCTCGTTAAATATCTAAAATATCAAAAATCCAATATCAACCATGCACACTATGAACACTAATATTAATGACTAGTATGGCATTGGCTCTCTACATCAATAAGAATATACGTATTCTCTCGGCCAACTATGTCAAATTCGATAATTGTTAGCCAATTTCCCTTTGGAAAATGTTTCGTTCCTCACTTTCAAGGACAAGGATTCCTTGGGTGTAAAGTAAAGATGTTGCGAAATATTCAAGGTGATGACTTGCATGATATTGTTCTTGGCAATTATGAATGTCTGCCTCAACCAATTGATCAAGCTCATGATAATGCCATTCCAAAATATATAATCTCTAAAATATCAAAAATTGGCTCATCCTAAACTTGTGCAAAAATCCAATATTTTTGAACCATCCACACTATGCACACTGATATTTATGACTAGTACGGCATTGGCTCTCTAGATCAATAAGAATGTACGTATTCTATCAGCCAGCTATGTCAAATTGGATCATTGTCAGTGGATTTCCCTTTGGAAAATGTTCCATTCCTCACTTTCAGGGACAAGGATTCCTTGGGTGGAAAGTAGAGATGCTGTGAATTCTTGAAGGCAATGACTTGCATGATATTGTTATTGGTTAATATGAATGTCTGCCTTAACCAATTGATCAAGCTCATGATAATATCCTTGTAAAATTGAAGGACCTATCTTTGGAGAATGACAAACTATTTAAAATGAGTGGATCGAATACAACAAAGCAAATCATCGGTATATTCTTTCTGCTATTCAAGAAACTCTTATGATTGATGTATGTAATGTTTCAACCTAACAAGCTATGTGGGAGTATTTGATAACAAATTTTGAGAAGAAATCTATTAGAGAAATACTTTATCTTCATAGTCAGCTCACTGAGTGACAATACAACATCAGAACTTCTATGACCACATATATCGAATCATTGAACAACATTATCAATCAGCTTGCTATTGGTGGTGGTCATACTATTCCACGAAAGAAATAAGTAGCACAGCTTCTTAATACTATAAAGGATCCTACTTATGAGAATATTGTTACCATATTATCTAATAAATATGGGATCAATTTTGATCAAGCATGTATATCTTTGATTGAATATTCACAACGACATGAACGACAATACACAAATCAAGAACCATTTATGATCTCACAAGAGGACACATAGTTAGAACAAATCGAGAAAGCTTTATGTGCTCGAAGGTGTTGCTTTCCACACTCTATATGTAAGATTCGACGTGGTGGTAACTTCTCTCGTCTCAAGTTTCCTAACAGGCATTGTTCTTATTACAATAGAAATGGTCACACTACAGGATGATTGCTAGGCAAAACAAATGATGAAGAACACGGTATTACAAATAAACAACGAGGTTTATGCATAGATTATTCTCCTTGTGACCACTACGAAAAGAGTGATCATCGAATCCATCTATGTTTTAAGAGGCATTTTGATTCACATCATAATAGAGCATATGCTGCAACATATGATAAAACTAGTGAAGAAGCAAATTCTATAAACTTCCCACAGAGACTCGTAGAAAACTTCATCCTCCCGGTTTGAAAGTTCTTTTTATTGGATATTCAACTTTTTGTAAGGGATATAAGTTTTACGATCCATCTTCCATGAAGGTAATCAGAAGTCATGATGATATTTTCTCCTATAAGTTACTTGTGAATATATGTGTGTATTAGGTAGGTTCAAAATAAGGTATTTTTAAAATACCATGTTTATACATTTTTTGCATATAGAAGGGTGTAATATGAAGGGGTTATATACAAATTGAATAGAAAATGGTTATGTTTTATTCTAAAAAAATTCACAAATAAGGATATTTAGAAATAGGCCTTCAACACGCTTGTGTAGAGGATATACATATAGTAACTTCCTCGAGGATATTTCCAATGAGAAGCTTATGGGCAACACATGGTCTCGGAAGGATGATGGATTTTTCTTCAAGGTTTGTGTTTTCGAACTTTATGAAGGGTTGTGTGATGCTCTACCCAGGATTAAGTTTTTTTGTTCTTATTGAGCTACAAGAGGCATTGTGTGTTGTTTGGTTTCGTGTGTGGTTCGTGTGATGTTTGTTGAACATTTAAATTTTTCAAGTTATGTTGTTCATCCAAAAAAGTGTACTATCCTAACTGGCACTCCTCAATGTCTCGTTATCAAGTTGTGAGTGAGACTTAGTCTCGATCACCACTCGTGTACTTGGAGCGTTTGGGGTAAAAAGTCTACCATGAGGGTAACAAGCAGCAACGTGAGGGGAGATTCAGGGAGAGGAGTAGACAAAAGAGAAGGGGTTCAAAGAAATAGAAGATGTAGAAGAATACTCACAGAGGTGAAGCCTGTCAATTTATTTCTGCATTATGAGAAGATAAATCTCTTATAGACAAAAACGTGCATAAAACATTACCTTCCTCTATGCTTCTCAAACTGCCAATCTTATGCTACCATTGACTTCAAAAGGAGGGTGAAATACCAGGACAATTGGCCAAAATAATTCTAGATCACTCCTTCTCTCAATTCAGAGTGTTGTTCATTGCCTCAAAAGTGCAATCACACATTGCGCAATTTTACCAATCCTTCTTTTTACATAAAATCCTCCAAAAATGGCTTAAAGCTACCTGCTTTCTTTTACATCTCATCCTATTCTAGAATTTTACTAAAATTTCCAAATATTTATAATATATAATATCTAAAATATCAAAAATTGGCTCATCCTAAACTTTTCCAAAAATCCAATATTTTTGAACCATCTACACTATGCACACTGATATTTATGACTAGTATGGCATTGGCTCTCTAGATAAATAACAATGTACGTGTTCTCTCAGCAAGCTATGTCAAATTGGATAATTGCTAGCCGATTTCCCTCTGGAAAACGTTCCATTCCTCACTTTCAAGGACAAGGATTCCTTGGGTGGAAAGTAAAGATGCTGTGAATTCTTGAAGGCAATGACTTGCATGATATTGTTCTTGGTAATTATGAATGTCTGCCCCAGCCAATTGATCAAGCTCATGATAATGTTCTTGTAAAACTAAAGGACGTATCTTTGGAGAATGACAAACTATTTATAATGAGTGGGTCAAACACAACAAAGCATATCATTGGTATATTATCTCCGCTATTCAAGAAACTCTTATGCTTGATGTATGTAATCTTTCAACCTCACAAGCTATGTGGGAGTATTTGATAACAAATTTTGAGAATAAATCTATTAGAGAAATACTTTATCTTCATAGTTAGCTCACTGAGTGACAATACAACATCAGAAATTCTATGACCACATATATCGAATCATTGAACAACATTATCAATCAGCTTGCTATTGGTGGTGGTGATGCTATTCCACGAAAGCCATTGCTAACATTGCTTCTTGATACTATAAAAGATCCTGCTTATAACAATATTATTACCATATTATCTAACAAATATGGGATCAATTTTGATCAAGCATGTATATCTTCGATTGAATATTCACAACGATATGAAGGACAACACACAAATCAAGAAATAGTTATGATCTCACAAGAGGACACATAGTTAGAACAAATCAACAAAGCTTTACTTTCTCGAAGGTGTTCCTTTCCACACTCTACACGTAAGAGTCGTCGTGGTGGTAACTTCTCTCGTCTCAAGTTTCCTAACATACAGTTTTCTTATTGCAATAGAAATGGTCACACTATAGATGATTGCTAGGCAAAACAATATGATGAAGAACATGGTATTACAAATAAACAACCACGTTTATCCAGAGATTATTCTCCTTGTGACTACTACAAAAAGAGTGATCATCCAAGTCATCTATATTTCAAGATTCATTTTGATTCAGATCATCATAGAGCATATGCTGCTACATATGAAAATGAGAAAACTATTGAAGAAGCAAATTATGTAAACTTCCCAAAGAGACTCGTAGAAAACTTGATTCTCCCAGTTTAAAAGTTATTTTCATTGGATATTCAACTTTTTCTAAGGGATATAAGTTTTATGATCCATCTTCCAAGAAGGTAATCATAAGTCATGATGCTATTCGCTCGTGTAAGTTACTCCTGAATATATGTGTCCATAACGTGGGTTCAAAATAAGGTATTTTTAAAATACCATGTTTATACATTTTTACATATAGAAGGGTGTACTATAAAGGGGTTATTGAATAGAAAATGGTTATGTTTTATTCTTTAAAAAATCACAGATAAGGATAATTATAAATAGGCCTTGAACGCATGTGTGTAGAGGATATACGTATAGTAACTTCCTCGATGCTCTTTTCAATGAGAAACTTATGGGAAACACATGGTCTCAGAAGGATGCTGGATTTTTCTTCAAAGTTTGTGTTTTGGAACTTTATGTAGGGTTGTGTGATACTCTACCCAGGATTAAGTTTTTTTGTTGTTATTGAGCTACAAGAGGCATTGTGTGTTGTTTGGTTTCATGAGTGGTTCGTGTGGTGTTTGTTGAACATTTAAATTTTTCAAGTTGTGTTATTCATTCAACAAAGTCTACTATCCTAAATGGCACTACTTAACATCTCGTTATCAAGTTGTGAGTGAAAATTGCTCTCGATCACCACTCGCGTTGTTGGAGCGTTCGGGGTCAAAAGTCTACCACGAGAGTAAGAGATAGTAGGGTGATAGGAGATTTAGGGACACGAGTAGAGGTAAGAGAAGGGGTTCAAAGAAATAGAAGATGGAGAAGAATACTCACAAAGGTGAAGCCTATCAATTTATTTCTGCATTATGAGAAGATAAATCTCTTGTAGACAAAAACGTACATAAAACAATACCTTCCTCTATGCTTCCCAGACTGCCAATCTGATGCTTCCATTGGCTCCGAAAGGGGGGTAAAATAATAGGGCAACTGGCCAAAATTCTTCTAGATCACTCCTTCTTCTTCTCCTAGTTCGGAGTATTGTTCATTACCTAAAAACTGCGATCTCGCATTGCGCGATTTCGCCAATCCTGCTTTTTACATAAAATTCACCAAAAATGACTGAAAGCTACTTGCTTTCTTTTACAAGTCATCCTATTTTAGAAGTTTTTTATAGTTTTTCAATATTTAGAAGAGATTATATCTAAATTATCAAAAATTTACTAAACTTGTCCAAAAATCCAATATTTATGAACCATCCACACTATGGACACTGATATTAATGACTAGTATGGCATTGGCTCTCTAGATCAATAAGAATGTACATATTCTCTCAGCAAGCTATGTCAACTTGGATAAATGTTAGTGGATTTCCGTCTAGAAAACATTATGTTCCTCACTTTCAAGGACAAGGATTCCTTGGGTGGAAAGTAAAGATGTTGCTAATTCTTCAAGGGGATGATTTGCATGATATTTCTCTTGGTAATTATGAATGTCCTTCTCAACCAATTGACCAAGCTCATGATAATACCCTTGTAAAACTGAAGGACCTATCATTGAAGAATGACAAACTATTTATAATGAGTGAGTCAGACACGACCAAGCATATCATTGGTATCTTCTTTTCGCTCTTCAAGAATTTCTTATGCTTGATGTATGTAATCTTTCAACCTCACAAGTTATGTGGGAGTATTTGATAGAAAATTTGAGAAGAATTCTATTTGAGAAATACTTATCTTCGTAGTCAGCTCATTGACTTACAATACAACATCGGAACTTCAATGACAACACATATTGAATCATTTAAGAACATTATCAATTAGCTTGTTGCCTGGTGGTGGTGATGCTATTCCACGAAAGCAACACAGCTTCTTGATACTATCAAGAATTGCACTTATGATAATATTTTTACCGTATTATCTAACAAAGATGAGATCAATTTTGATCAAGCTTGTATATCTTTGATTGAATATTCACAAGGACATGAACAACAACACACAAATCAAGAAACAATTATGATCTCACAAGAGGACACATAGTCAAAACAAATTGACCAAGCTTTACTTGCTCGAAGGTATCCTTTCCATGCTCTACACGTAAGATCGTGGTGGTGGTAACTTCTCTCGTCTCACGTTTCCTAATAGACATTGTTCTTATTGCAATAGAAATAATCACACTATAGATGATTGCTAGGCAAAACAATATGATGAAGAACGTGGTATTTTACATGTCATCCTATTCTAGAAGTTGTCTACAGTTTTTGAATATTTAGAAGAGACAATATCTACAATATCAAAAATTTGCTAAACTTGTCTAAGAATCTAATATTTATGAACCATCCACACTATGGACACTCATATTAATGACTAGTATGGCATTAGCTCTCTAGATTAATAAGAATGTATGTATTCTCTCAGCCAGCTGTGTGGAATTCGATAATTATCAGTGCATTTTCATCTAGAAAACATTCTGTTCCCCACTTTTAAAGATAAGGAATCCTTAGGTGAAAAGCATAGATGCTGGTAATTCTTGAAGGCGATGACTTGCATGATATTGTTCTTGGTAATTATAAATGTCTACCTCAACCAATTGATCAAGTTGATACATGAAATAAATATGCTAATAACGATGCAAATAATGATGCGTGCATGTAAATTTACGACACTAATAGCGACAGTAACATATAGCACTGTGTGCTTTATTTGGGCCATAGGAAATAGTTTTTGCACTGTGTACAATGCTCGTGTAAACAAAAACAAAGTGTACTAAAATCATAACATTGATACATGGAACAAATACATGATCACATAATGAAAGCGACTAGTACAATCATGACAAGATATCACTACTACATAGAAAATGTCTACACATATCAGGCGACTAGAAAAGAAGGGTGTGTGAGCTCTAGGGATCCAAGGGCGAGCTACATATCCTCACCATCCGAAAGCTCGTCCCATCGCAAAGGAGCTTCAAACAGACTTCGCAAAAAAAAGAAACAACTACACATCAGTCCACCATACAATAATGCATTCTAATTAAACATGGTAACTACAGACAAGAAAGATGTGTGACTTACAGGGCCATTACGTCTATACAATCGGTCGATCAATGCACTGAGATCGTGCCTCTCTGCATATCGAGTCTCAAGGCTGGTCGGATCGCAATTTGTAATGGAGTGCTGCAAAGAAAACAAAATACTAACTGTTAGAAACATGATTGTCAGTACAAAGGATATTGTAAAAACCAAAACAAAAGAAAAATTTACAAAGTCCTCCAGATATGTCTGTGGCCGCCACTCCCAAGATGATGGACCACTCTGGCCTCTAGTCATGCCCTTGCCGCCTCGCGTTGCTGAGTCCAATGTCCAAGAGAATCCGTACCCTCCTCTCTCAGCCGTCTGTGTCTAGCCACTCGGGCTTTGCATCCCCACTCTTGAGTGCCTTGCATGCGTCCGATCGTATGTGTGACATATATGCACGCATGCAGTCCATCATCTAGCCCATAGAAAATCTATCTGCTGTGGCTGGAACCAGAAACTCCTCATGCAAGGATGCTACTATGCAGTCCTTGCTCCCCTTCGGTATGTTTTTCCAATGATCTAAGATGTTGTGCCGAAAAACTTGTTGGCACAACTCTCTCATGTGAGCCATCACCTCCTCCCCTCATCATTCATGATGATGGCTCCTAACCTATCATCGACAAGATAGGCATATCCCTTTGGGGTATGCCTAAGATGGGTCCTCTCCCACCTATGTCCACGCTCCTGGGAATATCCAGGAGACCCCTATAGATCCGGTATACCGATCGGGGTAGTATCTATCGGTGTAGCACCCATAAGGGTGCCACCTATAGACAGTTGAGCAAAAGTCGAAGTAACTAGAGTAGACATCCCCACATGTGTGACAAATCCTGGAGGTGATGCAACTCCAGCAGAATGATGAGACGGAGACACCGCGTCTGTGCCTCCACAGCATCCACCTAAGCCACGCTCCCTGAAACTGCCATGAGAGCGAGGAGTCACACCTGTATCCCGTGCCGACCACGGACTCACTACCTTCATATCTCTACAGCATCCCCCTAACCCTCAAGCACTCCCTCCCTCTGGCCCAAGTCTGGAGCGTCGACCTCGTCTGCTCGAAGCTGAAGCATCTAATCGCACCGAAGTAGATCTAGTAGACCGGTCTGACGATGTCCAAGACAGCTCCTGGTCCGCCATGTCTCTGAATCTCACCATTTGATCTAGAGACATGCACATGAAGATATCCTGCAACTCCTCATCGCTCATCCCTCTACTCATCCTGAAAAGGTCACCTGCACACACAAAAAATGATGTTAGCATAATCAATTTAAATCATACAGAGCACGGTAATATAAATCCTTAAAAAAATTATCTCACTTAAAATGCATATCTTATGTACCCTTATAAGAGATTAGTCAATGAATTGAGTAAGTGGATGCTCCAAGTATGAAGTATCCTATGGTCCTATGTCAATCTCCTGACACAACTCCGCATACACTGGAAGGTCAATAGACATGTCACCACAAAAGGATGAGTCCACTTCGTTCTCAAAGAATTCTTAGACTCTTGTATTTCCATCATTGTTAGCTGATGCTGGCTCCTCTACATGCTCCAAGATTTCGGTGGCCTCCACCCCTTGTAATATCAACCCCTCTATTTGCATATTGTTCTCATCTATGCTCAAAACATCGCTTTGATCATATACTCTCGCACTTCGGGGAGCTGAAGGTATAACATATCACCATCGAGGTTGTCGGGGGTTTGGATAGAAGATTACATGTTCACAAACACGTACAAGAGAGATTAAACTATTGCGACATGGATCATATCATAATACAATTAATAAATAAATAAGTTCATGCACCTATTCACAATGGGCCGACAACACAAAGGTGTCACGCAAATCCGTCCATTTTTTTCGGAATCTATTTTGAGAAATCCAGATGGACCTCGTCGAATTGTTGCTCTAGCTCCTTCAAGTAGCACTTTGAACCACTACACATCGAATAGTATCATGGAGAAGCTATGGTAATCCACCGTAACAATACTTTGCAAGTTCCCAAAATACTCCATCTCATCTATAACCATGTTTGGATCCGTTGCCCGTTGTGGGTTCTCCTTCTTGAACCTTGCCATGATACCACAGTCCATTGTGGAGCGCACTTTGTCAATACGCTCCACGCGAAAATGCGGTCCGCGTGACCGCGCTGCACTATATATTTTGTACTATACATTGAAACACTCAAATTAGTTGTTGCATATAAAATGTAGATATGACAAATCCTAAACATGTCATTTGTTAGAAATCAAGCTCACCGTCAGTGTGTCTTCATCTATGACCGACATCTATGACAGCTAGTGTGTGCAGCTGTCTACATGTGACTACATTAAATAAGTCGGGGTAGTAGTCAGTTAGTGACCTGACTAGAGTTAGTTAGTCTAGTCTACATTTACACTAGGTTACTTTATCTTGTAGTGGGTGTGCTTTTCAGTTTAGTGTGTGGAATATGAAGAAATGAGCTTGGGAGCCTGAAGGCTCATGGAAATGGAGTTTCTCCCTTTCTTTCTCTCTCCTCTTTGAACATGGTATCAGAGCCAGGTTGAGCTCTCTGGAGCAGGAGGAAGTCAAGAAGACTTGAAGAAGCTAAAGAACAAGGTCATTTGAAAAGAGGAACAGGCTACCATTACTCTATCATGGTATGCATTTGCTCATCTTGGACTCCATGCTTTATCATTGTGGTTGAGGCCTTCCTAGGAGCCTTGGTGGGAATCTTTGAGTATCTGCAAGTGGTCATTGAGCCTCATGATGAGGAAGACCACTTGGAAACAAGGCCACAAATTCTGTGTGATCTGCGCCTGCTGATCTGGGTGGACAACAACCTGTCAATCTTCAGTGGGGCACCTAGACAAGGTTCATAGAGCATGTATGCTCACTATTGAAGGTATTTGAAGTGTGCAAGAAGTAAATGCTTGTGTGGGAGCTCTATTATGAGCTGGAGTAACAGACACAGACCTGTAATCAGTTCTGAACTGCTATAAACATGAATGGACAGCATGCATTCAGTCATTACTGACACACAGGAACCTTGTATTACACTCAGAAGGCATCTTTGGAGCACAAGAATGTGTCAAAACATGTATACATTGGATCAAATGTCTTGGAGCTGAGATCTTTTGCTCAGAATACTCAAATTTGAAAATCATTGACAGGCTGAAAACTGTCATACACAGTCAATGACAAGTATTGTGCATTACTGAAGCAATACAGGTCATCTTGGGGGTTCCATCATCTATATGAACTGGCCTATACATGCTGAATGTATGGAGGATTGAAGCAAGTAATGAGCATCATTGAAAAATGAATTCTGAAGCTAAAGTAAATGCAATTACACTGTCCTGGTTAATTACAAATAGCTCATGAAGGTTATGTCGTTGGTCAATGAAGACAGGTTGTCTATGCCCACTCAAATGCTCATGTATTGAACTTGCCACTACAAAGTAAGTGTATGACATGGTCGAAAGACTTTTTGGAGCTGCTTGGAGCTTGGTATGCTAAATTCTGGTTGATTGCAACCTGCAACTAAATTTGTTGACACTTGTATGTGCTGGTTATGCACTGTTCTGTGCCCTTATGCTCATGTCTTGACTGCCAAATGTACTAGCAGCTACCTGGGAGATTTTGGAACATGTATGACATGATTACCACTCAATTTTGAATTTGAAATTGCTACTGGTTACTCATAGTTCACAGTTTTCAGACTGCATGTATGTACCCTGGTAGTGAGGCTACAGAAGCTTAAGTTGAAGCAAACACATACTTATGTATTGACAGTTATATCTACAGTTGAGACCACTTGGTTATGGGTTGTTTTGGGGTGTCAGTGGGCTGAAATACCCTAGTTTTTTTCTGCAATTTAGTACAGAAAACTGTCATAAACTGTTACGAAACTTAGTCAGTCATACTTATTGGACTGCAGGAGATAGTCTATTGCATCATGGCTAATGCACATGGGACTGACAATATCACTTAGATAGTTGGAGAGAAGTTGGATAATAAGAACTTTTCATTATGGAAATTCAGAATGAAAAAATTTCTAGTTGGTAGAGGTTATTGGGATCTATGTACAGGAGATGAAGTTGCTCCTGAATTACCTGCACACAATCCAACAAATGAACAGAAAAGAGCCTACAGGCTATGGAATGAAAGAGCATGCAAGGTGTTGCATTGGTTTTCTTTATGTATATCTGATGCTATGGTAATTCAAATCATTGGATGTGAGACTCCGAAGGATGCTTGCGACATACTGATGAAAAATTATGGAACCATGACACATGCAAGAAAGATCCAGTTGAAACAGTAGTTCAACAACATGTCTAGGAATGGCAAGAGCATCCAGACATATACCATGGAGATTAAGACCATAGCTGATCAACTTGTTACTATTGGCTCAAGTGTACCAGAAGATGATATGATTGTTGTTGCTTTGAATGGCTTAGGCAAAGAGTACAAGGCTTTTGACACTTCCATTTCTGTCAGAGAATAGCCCCCTAGCTGGGAAGATCTAGTTGCTTTGTTGTTGCATGAGGAATTCAAACTTAGTTTGAATACAGGTTCTAGTGCATCTCAAAGTAGAGACACTGTGTTATACTCTAGCCAGCGTGGCAGAGGATCTAGAGGTTGTGGTTCATTTTGAGGTCGTGGTGACACTCATAATACTTATGGCCAGCAGCAGCAATAGTAGAGTAATTGGCATGGTGCAAATACATAAAGCCAGCGTGGATTTGGTGGGTTTAGAGGCAGGGGGAGATCACCTCAAGGTAGAGGTGGTGGATCTGGTTCATGGCAATCGTCTGATCAGTCCAATAGGGACAAGGACTGCCATTATTGTGGCCGGTATGGGCATATTGCAAAGGATTGTTACAAGAAGCAAGGAGATATGAAGGCAAAGGGCAGACAACATGGGCACTATGCATCTTCCAGTGGTGCTCATGATGAGTCATTTGATAGACTCTTTGCCATGCAGCATGTATCTAAAAATGCATCGAGACACGATAGAGATGACAGATGGTACATCAACTCTAGAGCGTCAAACCACATGACCCCGCATGGAGAGTGGTTTGATGAGATGGTTGCAGGTACACATGGTCATGTATGTACTGGGGATGACACCCAACATGACATAAAGCATAAAGGGATTGTTCCTCTTATGATGCCTGATGGAAAGAAGAAAGGCCTGCATGATGTATTACATGTACCAACCATAACAAAGAATCTGTTGTCTGTGGGTCAAATGGCAAAACAAAATTTGCAAGTGAGGTTCAACAAAGATGGGTGTTTCATTGAGGAGTATGGAAATGGCTGCAAGTTAATTGCCAAGGGCAGAAGGGATAGCAGGATGTTTACATTGGATGTGACCATTCCGGGACTCAAGGAAGCCATGTTTTCACATGATGAGAGTGCCATTCGGGATGTAGAGATTTGGCACAAACGGATTGGACATGTCAATGTACAAAAGCTGAAATCTATGTAGCAGAAAGAAGTAGTACTTGGATTACCTAAATTCAAGTATAATGATTTTGGTCATGTATGCCCTGCATGTTAGTTTGGGAAGCAGGCACGGATTCCTTTCATGAGACATGTAAAAAACAGCACTAGGCCTTTACAGTTGGTACACTCTGATGTCTGGGGTCCTTCACATAATGCTTCTTTTGGCGGTGCATGATATTATGTCTCATTTATTGATGATTTCAGCAGGTACACTTGGCTTTATATCTTGAAACATAGGATGATGTGTTTGATGCATTCAAAGACTTCAAGAAACATGCTGAAAATGAATTGGGCTGTTACATATCATGTTTGAGATCAGATGGAGGAGATGAATATGTCTCAAACTACTTTGACAAGTATCTTGCTAAACATGGGATCAGAAGACAGCTCACATGCAGTTATACACCGCAGCAAAACAGTGTTGCAGAGAGGAAAAACAAGGTTTTGATGGAGTCATCTAGAGCTATGATGAATGAAAAATGTCTGCCAAATGGTTATTGTGCTGAAGCAGTGGTGATTGCTGTATATGTGCTAAATCGAATCCCTACAGCAGGGATTCATGATGTCACTCCGTATGAACGGCTCTATGGTCATATACATGATATTTCACACTTGAAGGTATTTGGCAGCATTGCATATGTGCATATACCGGATAAGAAGATGAAGAAATTGGATCCTAAGGCAGTGAAAAGTGTGTTTATTGGATATGCACAGGAACGGAAAGCTTATAAGTGTTATGTACCTTCTACGCATGAGACACTCATAAGCAGAGATGTAGTATTTGATGAGTTAGCATCTTGGTATGGGAATCCTGTTGCAGTGCCTACTGATGGCTCACCCAGTATGAGTCATGTTGAAAATACTCTTGCAGAGAGTACTTCCATGACTAGTCAGACAGGTGATGTATCATCTACAGTGAGTCCTTGGACAGGACGATTACGGAGTCGCACTACTGTATCCACTGACACGGATATGTTAGTGAGGGGGAGAACAGATAAGGGAAAAGAAAAGGTTTTTGAAGATGTAACAGGTCCACTCACTGCAAGTTATGATTCATCTAGCAGTGACAGCTTAGATAGTGAATTGGGGATTCCATCTGTTATGACGCCAGGTGCTAGGCAGAGCCGTTATGTGCCGCCTCATGAGAGGCAAGCTCACAATGAGCCACAACTCAGGAGATCAGAGAGGGTCAGACAACTTGTTGATAGGTATACTTACACTGGATATTCAGCCCGTCATTATGCTTATATGACGAAAGTAATAGGTTTTAGAAAACCAAGTAAGTTTGATGAGGCAGTTGCAAATGATAATTGGCGTGCTGCTATGGATGAGGAATATTCAGCTTTGGCTGAAAATGGTACATGGGATTTGGTACAGTTGCCTGAGGACAAAACACCTATTGGATACAAGTGGGTGTATAAGAAAAAATGTAAATCAAATGGATCATTGGAAAGATATAAGGCCATGCTCGTTGCAAAAGGGTATGCGCAGCAGTATGGTCTTGATTATGAGGAGACTTTCAGCCCTGTAGCAAAGATGGCTATAGTTAGAATTGTGATTGCTTTGGCAGCAGCTAAAGGCTGGAAACTATGGCAAATGGATGTAAAGAATGCATTTCTTAATGGAGAATTGTAGGAAGAGGTTTACATGGAACAGCCTGAAGGCTATGTACATCCAGAATTTCCAGCACATGTATGTCGGCTGAAAAAGGCATTATATGGGCTGAAACAGGCACCCAGAGTATGGAATGCTTGCATCAGTAGTTATTTACAGGAACATGGTTTCTGATTGGGAGATGCTGATCATAGTCTGTTTGTGAAAAAGACAGATAATGGCTATGTTTTCCTAGTTGTCTATGTTGATGACTTAATCATTACAGGAGATGATGAAAATGGGATTGCTGAAATAAAGACATGTTTACAGATTGAATTTAAGGTCAAGGACCTTGAAGAGTTGAAATACTTTTTGGGGATTGAGGTTGTCTCTACACCTCAAGGCATATGACTGCTACAGAAGCAGTATGCTCATGACATGTTACAGAAATATGGTATGGCTGATTGCAAGCCTATGGATACACCTTTGGAGCAGAATGTCAAGTGGCAGATTGATGTTGGGATAGAGATTGAGAATGCTACTATGTACAGACAGATGGTAGGCAGCTTGATCTATCTCACGATCACTAGACCTGACTTGAGCTATGCTGTAGGGCTGATTAGTCAGTTCATGCAGAAGCCTCGCAAACCACACTTGGATGTAGTCAGAAGAATTCTGAGATATGTAAAGAGTACCACAGATCATGGGCTGTTTTATGCATATGGGAAACCCCTTGACTTGATGGGGTACACTGATGCTGACTGGGCTGGTTGCACATATGACAGGAGGTCAACTAATGGCTATGCATTTGGATTGGGTAGTAGCATGATCAGTTGGCAGAGTAAGAAATAGCCTACAGTTGCATTGTCTAGTACGGAAGCAGAGTATCGTGGTGCGGCCTTAGCGGCTTGTGAAGCTAAATGGTTACAGAAGTTGCTGAATGACTTGAGAGTACACTTGAATAGCAAAGTCAAGCTGTATTGTGACAATTTGAACAGTCTTATGTTGGCAAGAAATCCTGTTTATCATGCAAGATCAAAACACATTGAGGTTCACTATCATTTCATCAGGGAAATGGTTTTAGCAGATCAGATTGACTTGGAGCATGTGAAGACTGAAGACCAGGTAGCAGACATCTTTACCAAATCACTTGGTAAAGATAAGTTCATTCACTTTAGACAGCTACTTGGAGTGATGCAGATGATTTGAGTTTTGGTTTTGAGCTTGAGGGAGAGTGTTAGAAATCAAGCTCACCGTCAGAGTGTCTTCACCTATGACTGACATCTATGACAGCTAGTGTGTACAGCTGTCTACATGTGACTACATTAAATAAGTCGGGGTAGTAGTCAGTTAGTGACCTGACTAGAGTTAGTCAGTCTAGTCTACATTTACACTAGGTCACTTTATCTTGTAGTGGGTGTGCTTTTCAGTTTAGTGTGTGGAATATGAAGAAATGAGATTGGGAGCCTGAAGGCTCATGGAAATGGAGTCTCTCCCTTTCTCTCTCTCTCCTCTTTGAACATCATCACCTTTGGACTACATCCCCTCGAGAATTCCCACTCCTCCATTGAGACCTCCACCCCTTCACAAGATGCTGCAGTCAAAGCTCCATGCAACCATCGCGTTGACATGAACCGCGACATCTCCTCTATGCCCTCGGGATATCGAATCGGTCGATGGCATATACTACATCAAAATTTAGATCGCGCTTCCTCTCGATCTTTCCTAGAGATCTGGTACTTGGCGAGCCACGTCTCCATAGAGGCATGGTGCAACATACAAAAGAGATTCACATTCTCCTCCATTGCAACAACCATTCTTTTGTCTATCCCATTTCCAACCACCACATCTCTGGTCAGTCTATCATCGTCCTTTAGTGACCATAGCATTTTGTTGTCTGGATCCATAGTTGGTAGCCATTGTGAAATATGCACTAGCGCCTCAGACACCAAAAAACCTTCAGCCATGCTACCTTCTGGCCAAGCTTGTTGTTGCACAAAGCCTTTTATGGTTTTCATGAAGTGCTCCAAGAAGAACATCCATCACTTATGGACAGGTCCATCAATCTCCACTTCATCTACAAGATGCACAAGAAGGTGAATTTGTATCATGAGCATGTTGGTAGACAGGTATTTCTCAAAGAGACAGATCGTCTCCACTACTCCCCACCTCGCGGATTCAATAGAGAACGTCTTAATCTCCTTCTGTGAGATCCATTGCACCAAAGTCAAAAACTTGTAAATGGCCCCACGTATTTCTAGAGTAAGGCATCCTACGATCGCGATCGATAGTACAAACTGCCACAAATGAGAAAGCATTATGAACAATGGCTACACTCCAAATAGCAAAATATGCACACAAATTACAATCCGTTCGTAGTACAAACCTGACATATCTTATGCCAATCATGGTATTTTAGCCCTGATAATTGGTTGTCTTTAGAAAATGGAGACTTGAGAGAATGCATCATACCCGTTGGAGTATGGATAAACTTGACTACTTGCTTCACAATGCACTCTTCTTTAGTAGAAAAAACCCAAGGAGTGCAAGGTAGCTGCATGCGACCATCAGCACTCGACTGCAGCCAAAGCGCCTCCATCTTTCCTACCTCCAAATCCATTCGTTCCCCTATAGTGTCTCTCTTTCCTGTGATGTGGTCCCATAGCAAGTTGCCCACATTATTAAAAATATACATGGGATCCAACAAGTGGTTGATCTGTAAGTGGGTCCAATATTGTAACGTGTCCACTAGAATCCTCTAGGACACGTCTTAGCAGTCCATCGGAAAGGTTGTCTAGAAAACTCCACCCGGCACTCCCATGGAATGTTGCGGGTTTTGCAATCTAGGACTTTCCGCGTCTGCCACGTAACGGAAGTGTCCCGGCCGTTTCCCACTTAGGATCGACCGGAATTGTTTGGTCATTTACTAACAGCGACTAGCGTCAGACCTGATCGATCTCCTTTACGCAGAAACGCCTGGTCTGAAGCGGATTCCTGCTGCACTTGGTTCAAGGAGAATGGGAAACGAGAGGGATGCAAGGCTCGACCTCTCTGCCAAAAGGCATAGTCCCATTCCGTTCCCCTAAAATAGCGTGAATCGGGTAATCGGTAATTCCAAGTCATCGTTCTCATTACTTGTTTCGGTGATGTTGATCATCCTTCTGTTCATCGAAGACTTTGAGAAAAGTTCCCGGCTAACCGGGACCACCCATCCATAGGACGGACCCATGGTCCATCCTCCGCACTTTCCTCGGTTTGTTTTAGTTATGTAATTACCTACCACATTAGTTTGACATATACAAACAGCTTCTTTGATTAACCCTCTTATGCACTGGTTCCTTCATGTAATCTTATCACAGGACATAAAGAAAACAATGCCAAACAACTTCTTTATTATCATTTTATCCTTTTATCTTTGAAATACAAGGAGTTCCCGCCCGTAGGCGTATTCATAATCTGCCCGAAGGCTATCCAGTAATCCACCAAGGATCACTAATCCAAGCTTCCGCCCGTAGACTAGTATGCGGGCCTCGAGATCCAATCCCGAGTCAAGTTAGCCTCTTGTGCAAGACCCGGAAGGCGAGGGATTTACGGCCAGAGCTCCCTCTGGCACCCAAGCGTCCTCCTGCTCCAAGTAGAACTCAACGGAGAGACCTCTCACGGCGGGTTCGGTCCACGTTCCCGGCGCGGTTAACAACCCCCTTGGTTAGGGTCAGGCAGGCAGTCGGGGGTAACTGAAGCTGCCTCTCCCTTCAGGCTTCAACCTGAAGTATTTAGATATATTTTCATCCTTTAGTTCATTGAGCAGACAATGCAAACAGTGCTTTCTAAACTGTTACAAGCACAATAAATTTCCAGTGGTCGTTTAGCTGGCAAACTGTTAAGGAGTGACTCCTTTTCTCCAAATGCAACCTGCATTCGCTCCGGAATCAATTGCAACTTGGCAAGATTCCTATCATTCTTGGGTTAGGGTCATACCCTACCAATACTTTAGTTTTTGTTATGGTAGATTCCAGCGACCATGTCGCTTCAATTTACTGATTGGTCAATTGCTTCCAGGCAAATACCTAACTTTCCTTTTCCTTGGTAATTATTTCCCCAAGAAAAGTGATGTAACAGGATGATTACCCATCCCTTTTGTAAGTTATCTTAGCGCAATAACTTGCCAACATCATTTCAAGAAATGACAAAAACTCTCCCGTGGACAAATCTCAAGTCTATATGATGTTGCAACTTTTTACTCATGTGTTGTATCTATTCCACGGGATCATCTCACCCATTGAATGGCGTATTCAGGTCACGGAATTAACTTCAGGCGAGTAGCAAGGTTTAGGGTGTCTTCTTACCCAACCCATTCCAAATTATATTGGCCCATGGTCCTAGGAATTTCCAACTCAGTCGGAGAACGAATGATCCTTAGGATAAAACCTTAGATCATTTTATGCATGAGCATCCAATTGATTTGACATTTCGTGAATGTGTGTAAGATCTTTGGGTTTGCGGGTTTTAACTTGGCAACAAGTGTAAAACTAGGTCGAATCCTTATCGCGCTAAACACTAGTTAGCACTTGGGATATTTGTCATATCGACTGAACCATGCCCATATGAATCTCTTGTGGTTTAGGTGACTTAGACAACTCAATATACTTGTCTTGCGACAAGGATGAAACCTTTCCTAAAGGTAATAAACTAGATCTAAAGGAGAACAATAGATACAACTTCACCAATACGTGTAAACATGCGATTCACTGCTTCTACGCATCACATGGTTCACAATAACCCTATCTTTCCTTGGCAAAGTAAAAATGCCTGATAATCTGAACACTAACTTTCCTAGGTCCTACTAGGACTTACATCAAATAATCATGCCACTTGCAAGTCCATAGATCATTTCCGTGCCCTTCTATTCCTTTTCGAATAACATCTTATGGGTGTTAACTTTTCCTCATGAATCATTACAAGGAAGATTTATCTAAAAATGGGACATGCCATTAATCTTTCCATGCCTAGTAAAAAGGTGTACCTCAATAATTTCAACCTTGTAATGAGGCAACAGTTGTCCTAGGCTCGTCACTTTTGAATACACAAAAGGAAACTTGCTAATAAGGTCCTACAATTGCATAGACACCTTATGCTCTTTTCATTCATTCCTTTGAACGTACCAATGATCAATTTCCATATCTTAAGCTATTTCTACTAATGTTCAAATAGCCAATTCATTTTCCAATTGCATTTAACTTGACTAGTTGAATTCGAACATGCATGAGTGCTTCCTAATCCGTGAAGTTATTGTGAATAAATCAATACTTCTGTGTGGAATCCAAATAGATAAAACCTGGACTTGTGGGCTCCGGGAAATATCCTCGTAGATACCAGGAGAAGATCCTTCCGCAAGCGCGTCTTGTGACTTTTTAGGGCCCATCATGACATAATTACGGACTTCCAGGTTGCCTTTTCCCTTACGCAATCGGTGAATTTGCTCGCCCTGGTACGCAGCCTCAAGATCTTGTTCTTTTCTCCCTGGTACGCAGGAGATCCCTTTTGAAATGTGGATCCTTGAGAATACCAACTTGCGGAATTTGGCCTTATGGAAGGACTCGCGGGGTTGGAGCTTAGTTTGTGGAAATGGGGATTTTATGAATGGAGTTTCAACAATTGAGGCCTTACAATGATGTTCGCGGAAAAGGGCTCTTGCGAATGGGCCTTGCAAGATGGAGGCTTTAGAGTCCTTCTTCTCTTTCCCTAGAATCCTAGGACCGGCCTTGTAGGTGATTAGTGGGAAGGGCCTTTATGGGCTTCCTGTCTTATTCTTCAAAATCCCGGCCCAGGGATGACTGGTGGGAAGGGTTTTGTAGCCCCCTCTTCTTCAAGTCTCCAGATGGACTTATTGGGTGATTGGTGAGAAGGCTCGTCGCCTCCTTCTCTTCAAATCCCGGGGGGTGTGGATAGACCTATGGGGGGAATGTAGTGGGAAGGGGGCTTAAGGAAGCCCCCTTAGAAGCTTCCTAGAGAAGCTTCTAAGAAGCTTCTGTCAGCACGTGCATGTCGGGGGGGGAAAATCGTAATCCAACGGCGGACTGAAGTGGCCGGCGGCTTCACGGCGGCTATGGCGGACTGGGCGGACTGCACGGCGGCTTTCCTCTGCACGGCGACCCCTTCTCCACAGCCACCTTCCACACGACAACCTTCTGCCGCCTTCCCTTCCTTCACACGACCACCTCCCTCACACGACCGCCTTCTGCCGCTTTCCTCCCTTCCCCCTTCTCACAGCCCGTCCACCACGGCGACCTTCCCCAGCTCGTCCAGCACGTCCGGCACCCCTCTCCCTTCACGTCCGACACCTCCCTTCACGTCCGGCCCCTCCCTTCACGTCCAGCCTCTCCCTCTCAACAGCCTTCTGCCGCCATGTCCTCCTTTCCCCCCCCCAAGAGGGGGTTCTTATAGGCCTTGGGAAAGAGGGCCTCCACACACGTGGAGGACTCCTCCTCATGCATATCCGTCCCACTCCTCCTTGGCCATTCCTCCCCACACTCCCTCTCCTCCAGCCATGCATTGGCTGGGGGAAGGGATAATAATTAAAAAAATTTGCCTAAAAATCTCCAAATTGCCCCTTCAAAAAGGGTGTTCCCTCGCGGCTTTTTACGGTCTTCAACCTCAGTCTCGTATTTACAATGTGGCGGCCTCATTTTTGAGCATGCACGGTATGGATTAAGCTACCAATAATACGATGTAGGTGATACCCTTGCACAGGATTTACACGGCGTGCGGGAAGTCAATATTTACAGTACGCAGTGTGCGGAAATATTACATTCTCTCCCCCTTAGAAGAATCGAGATGTCCTCATCTCGAGAAAAACTGGGGATATTGAAGACTGAGAGAGCTTTCATCCATCCAGGTAGCATCCTCTTCGGGATAATCTTTCCACTGGACGAGGCATTCTCTCAAGGTTCTAGATCTCAACTGTCTCTCCCTGACATCTAAAATCTTTTCTGGTCTTAGTTCAAGGACTCCTTGACTAGGCATTACAATTTGTTGGTCATCAAGTACATGATTAGGGCTAGGTACATACTTCATTCTTCAATAGACTATTATGGAATACATTATGAACCTTTAGGTTTTCAGGGAGTTTGCAGTCTATAAACATTAGGTCTTAAGCACTTGAGGATCTTGTATGGTCCACAATACCTTGGACTTAGCTTCCTGCAATCTCCTAAGGATAGAGAACTCTTCTTTGGGCATACATGAATGAAGACCATGTCTCCTTCCTCAAATATTCTATCTTGACACTTCAAATCCGTGTATGCCTTCTGTCTATCCTTCGCAGCTTTGATGTCCCGATAAAGTGAAATCATGAGCTTCGCACAATATCTTCTATTTAAATAACTGGCTTGCTCGTATACATACTCTCATCCTATAGTAGACAAGTCCACTACTGACAAAGAATTCATGATACTTAGCCTCTAGCTTTTGTTCCTGGTCCTTGATAGGGACTTCCCTTAGCATCCTTTGATAGGCTAGATCATGGCATCCTTCCTCTCTAGCTAGCTCAAGTATTAGGTCGTTTGGCATGGACACCTCTGTAGCTAGAGATCTAGCTATTGATAGATTTTGCAAGATTAATGAATTAAGGAATGCCTTGCGATTGAGTGCATCAACAACTACATTCTTCTTTCCAGGTCGGTACTTGATTTCAAAATCATATTCCTCTAATACTTCAATCCGTCGATGTTGCCTCATGTTGAGCTCGTTCTGGGTAAAAATCCATTTGAGACTCTTATGATCGGTTACTAGAGTGAACTTATTTCCCAACAGATAGTGTCTCCAAAGCTTTAGAGCATGGATGACAGCTAATAACTCCAGATCATGAGTGGCATAATTCTTTTCGTGACTCTTCAATTTCCTTGAAGAATATGCTACTGGATGACCTTCCTGCATAAGAACATACCCCAAGGCAAGAATGCTGGCATCAGTTACTACATCGAACTCCTTATTGAGGTCGGGAAGTTTCAGAATAGGTGCTGATACCAAACATTGCTTCAATTGGTCGAAGCTATTTTGTTCGGGAGTAGACCATGTAATAGAAGTCTGCTTCTTTAGTAAGTCGGTAAGAGGTGCTGCAATCAAAGCATAGTTTTTGATAAAGATCCTATACCATCCTGTCAAGCCAAGAAAACTACGTATCTCTTTGACAGATACTGGTATTGGCCATTCAAGCACATCTCTGACTTTGGCTGGATCTACTGATATTCCTCCTGATGATACTATGAATCCTAGATATTCAATCTGACGTTTGAAGAATGCACACTTCTTCATTTTTGCATACAGCTTATGAGACCTCATTGTCTCCAACACAATCCATAGTTGTGGTTCATGATCTTCTTCCTGTTTAGAATAGACTAAAATGTCATCGAAGAAGACAAGCACGAAGTCATCAAGATATGGTCTAAAAATATCCTGCATTAATCTATTGAAGGTGGCAGGTGCATTTGTAAGCCCGAATGACATAACCAAGAATTCAAAGTGCCCATATCTTGTATTGAAGGCCGTTTTTTGGAATATCTTCATCCTTGATCCTGATTTGATAGTAACCTGACCTGAGATCAATTTTGGAGAAGATCTTTGCACCTTGAAGGCGATCAAGAAGCTCATCTATTCCAGGAATAGGGTACTTGTTCTTGACTGTTGATTGATTCAACCCACGGTAATCAATACATAGTCGAAGTGTCCCATCTTTCTTTTTCTGGAATAGGACTGGAGCTCCCCATGGTGAACTGCTAGGACGGATGTAGCCCTAATCTAGTAGTTGCTTGAGTTGTTCCTTCAACTCAATTGCTTCCGATATAGACATTCTATAGGGTCTCTTCACAATTGGCGCAGCTCCTATTACTAGCTTGATCTCATGATCTACTTCTCTTTGAAGCGGGAGTTATGTTAACTCTTCAAAAACTATGTCCACGTATTCCTTCAGCCAAGTGACCAATTCACTTTACTTCTTTATCAATATTCATAGTCAAGACAATCGGGAAAAAGTTTTATTCCATTCATATCAGCATAGCCCTTACAATTATTTCTTGGGGCGATGGAACAAGTTAATACATTAATTCGAGGAGAATAAGATGTTGTTGCATTCAGCTACAGGAACTGAGTAGTAGTACGGATTGGGGTCATCGATATTCAGGAATCGGTAGTTCATTGGAAGATTAGGGTATCTTTTCCTTTGATATCCATTCTTCTCATGACGTCCCAAAACCTTGATTCGGTCCGCAGGGATTCTTTGAATTACTTCTCCGTACACATACTTATTCTGGTTAACCCTTCGACCTCCAACCTGTAGAGTCGCGTTTGCGTGAGCCTCAACAAAGATGAACAGCTTTACGATCTTCAAATCCTCCATCCACTTGATTCTCTTCAAGTTAATTTGAAGGTACGCAGGTCGATAGGCAGTTATGTAATAGATCCCTGAAACACCCATCCATCTCTGTTCCATGTACACAGGTGATGGATTGTAAATGCGGTCTAAGATGTTCATCATCTCAACCCTTTGTCGATAATTTGTGGAATGCATCGCGGTCATAAACATGACTCAGAACACTAAGAACCTGTTCCATGCTTCATAATTCTGCAATACAGCATTCAAAGTAAGGAAATGTTTGGGGACACAACATTTGCTTTACTTCTTCTTATTAAAATTTCCTAAAAACAAGTCCTTTGTTGGTTTGCTCTGATACCAACTGTAACGTGTCCACTAGAATCCTCTAGGACACGTCTTAGCAGTCCATCGGAAAGGTTGTCTAGAAAACTCCACCCGGCACTCCCATGGAATGTTGCGGGTTTTGCAATCTAGGACTTTCCGCGTCTGCCACGTAACGGAAGTGTCCTGGCCGTTTCCCACTTAGGATCGACCGGAATTTTTTGGTCATTTACTAACAGCGACTAGCGTCAGACATGATCGATCTCCTTTACGCAGAAACGCCTGGTCTGAAGCGGATTCCTGCTGCACTTGGTTCAAGAAGAATGGGAAACGAGAGGGATGCAAGGCTCGACCTCTCTGCCAAAAGGCATAGTCCCATTCCGTTCCCCTAAAACAGCGTGAATCGGGTAATCGGTAATTCCAAGTCATCGTTCTCATTACTTGTTTCGGTAATGTTGATCATCCTTCTGTTCGTCGAAGACTTTGAGAAAAGTTCCCGGCTAACCGGGACCACCCATCCATAGGACGGACCCATGGTCCATCCTCCGCACTTTCCTCGGTTTGTTTTAGTTATGTAATTACCTACCACATTAGTTTGACATATACAAACAGCTTCTTTGATTAACCCTCTTATGCACTGGTTCCTTCACGTAATCTTATCACAGGACATAAAGAAAACAATGCCAAACAACTTCTTTATTATCATTTTATCCTTTTATCTTTGAAATACAAGGAGTTCCCGCCCGTAGGCGTATTCATAATCCGCCCGAAGGCTATCCAGTAATCCACCAGGGATCACTAATCCAAGCTTCCACCCGTAGACTAGTATGCGGGCCTCGAGATCCAATCCCGAGTCACGTTAGCCTCTTGTGCAGGACCCAGAAGGCGAGGGATTTACGGCCAGAGCCCCCTCTGGCACCCAAGCGTCCTCCTGCTCCAAGTAGAACTCAACGGAGCGACCTCTCACGGCGGGTTCGGTCCACGTTCCCGGCGCGGTTAACAGCCCCCTTGGTTAGGGTCAGGCAGGCAGTCGGGGGTAACTGAAGCTGCCTCTCCCTTCAGGCTTCAACCTGAAGTATTTAGATATATTTTCATCCTTTAGTTCATTGAGCAGACAATGCAAATAGTGCTTTCTAAACTGTTACAAGCACAATCAATTTCCAGTGGTCGTTTAGCTGGCAAACTGTTAAGGAGTGACTCCTTTTCTCTGAATGCAACCCGCATTCGCTCCTGAATCAATTGCAACTTGGCAAGATTCCTATCATTCTTGGGTTAGGGTCATACCCTACCAATACTTTAGTTTTCGTTATGGTAGATTCCAGCGACCATGTCGCTTCAATTTACTGATTGGTCAATTGCTTCCAGGCAAATACCTAACTTTCCTTTTCCTTGGCAATTATTTCCCCAAGAAAAGTGATGTAACAGGATGATTACCCATCCCTTTTGTAAGTTATCTTAGCGCAATAACTTGCCAACATCATTTCAAGAAATGACAAAAACTCTCCCGTGGACAAATCTCAAGTCTATATGATGTTGCAACTTTTTACTCATGTGTTGTATCTATTCCACGGGATCATCTCACCCATTGAATGGCGTATTCAGGTCACGGAATTAACTTCAGGCGAGTAGCAGGGTTTAGGGTGTCTTCTTACCCAACCCATTCCAAATTATATTGGCCCATGGTCCTAGGAATTTCCAACTCAGTCGAAGAACGAATGATCCTTAGGATAAAACCTTAGATCATTTTATGCATGAGCATCCAATTGATTCGACATTTCGTGAATGTGTGTAAGATCTTTGGGTTTGCGGGTTTTAACTTGGCAACAAGTGTAAAACTAGGTCGAATCCTTATCGCGCTAAACACTAGTTAGCACTTGGGATATTTGTCATATCGACTGAACCATGCCCATATGAATCTCTTGTGGTTTAGGTGACTTAGACAACTCAATATACTTGTCTTGCGACAAGGATGAAACCTTTCCTAAAGGTAATAAACTAGATCTAAAGGAGAACAATAGATACAACTTCACCAATACGTGTAAACATGCGATTCACTGCTTCTACGCATCACATGGTTCACAATAACCCTATCTTTCCTTGGCAAAGTAAAAATGCCTGATAATCTGAACACTAACTTTCCTAGGTCCTACTAGGACTTACATCAAATAATCATGCCACTTGCAAGTCCATAGATCATTTCCGTGCCCTTCTATTCCTTTTCGAATAACATCTTATGGGTGTTAACTTTTCCTCATGAATCATTACAAGGAAGATTTATCTAAAAATGGGACATGCCATTAATCTTTCCATGCCTAGTAAAAAGGTGTACCTCAATAATTTCAACCTTGTAATGAGGCAACAGTTGTCCTAGGCTCGTCACTTTTGAATACACAAAAGGAAACTTGCTAATAAGGTCCTACAATTGCATAGACACCTTATGCTCTTTTCATTCATTCCTTTGAACGTACCAATGATCAATTTCCATATCTTAAGCTATTTCTACTAATGTTCAAATAGCCAATTCATTTTCCAATTGCATTTAACTTGACTAGTTGAATTCGAACATGCATGAGTGCTTCCTAATCCGTGAAGTTATCGTGAATAAATCAATACTTCTGTGTGGAATCCAAATAGATAAAACCTGGACTTGTGGGCTCCGGGAAATATCCTCGTAGATACCAGGAGAAGATCCTTCCGCAGGCGCGTCTTGTGACTTTTTAGGGCCCATCATGACATAATTACGGACTTCCAGGTTGCCTTTTCCCTTACGCAATCGGTGAATTTGCTCGCCCTGCTACACAGCCTCAAGATCTTGTTCTTTTCTCCCTGGTACGCAGGAGATCCCTTTCAAAATGTGGATCCTTGAGAATACCAACTTGCGGAATTTGGCCTTATGGAAGGACTCGCGGGGTTGGAGCTTAGTTTGTGGAAATGGGGATTTTATGAATGGAGTTTCAACAATTGAGGCCTTACGATGATGTTCGCGGAAAAGGGCTCTTGCGAATGGGCCTTGCAAGATGGAGGCTTTAGAGTCCTTCTTCTCTTTTCCTAGAATCCTAGGACCGGCCTTGTAGGTGATTAGTGGAAAGGGCCTTTATGGGCTTCCTGTCTTATTCTTCAAAATCCCGGCCCAGGGATGACTGGTGGGAAGGGTTTTGTAGCCCCCTCTTCTTCAAGTCTCGAGATGGACTTATTGGGTGATTGGTGAGAAGGCTCGTCGCCTCCTTCTCTTCAAATCCCGGGGGGTGTGGATAGACCTATGGGGGGAATGTAGTGGGAAGGGGGCTTAAGGAAGCCCCCTTAGAAGCTTCCTAGAGAAGCTTCTAAGAAGCTTCTGTCAGCACGTGCATGTCGGGGGGGGAAAATCATAATCCAGCGGCGGACTGAAGTGGCCGGGCGGCTTCACGGCGGCTATGGCGGACTGGGCGGACTGCACGGCGGCTTTCCTCTGCACGGCGACCCCTTCTCCACGGCCACCTTCCACACGACAGCCTTCTGCCGCCTTCCCTTCCTTCACACGACCACCTCCCTCACACGACCGCCTTCTGCCGCTTTCCTCCCTTCCCCCTTCTCACAGCCCGTCCACCATGGCGACCTTCCCGAGCTCGTCCAGCACGTCTGGCACCCCTCTCCCTTCACGTCCGGCACCTCCCTTCACGTCCGGCCCCTCCCTTCACGTCCGGCCTCTCCCTCTCAACAGCCTTCTGCCACCATGTCCTCCTTTCCCCCCCCCCAAGAGGGGGTTCTTATAGGCCTTGGGAAAGAGGGCCTCCACACACGTGGAGGACTCCTCCTCATGCATATCCGTCCCACTCCTCCTTGGCCATTCCTCCCCACACTCCCTCTCCTCCAGCCATGCATCGGCTGGGGGAAGGGATAATAATTAAAAAATTTTGCCTAAAAATCTCCAAATTGCCCCTTCAAAAAGGGTGTTCCCTCGCGGCTTTTTACGGTCTTCAACCTCAGCCTCGTATTTACAATGTGGCGGCCTCATTTTTGAGCATGCACGGTATGGATTAAGCTACCAATAATACGATGTAGGTGATACCCTTGCACAGGATTTACACGGCGTGCGGGAAGTCAATATTTACGGTACGCAGTGTGCGGAAATATTACAAATATGGCAACTCGTAGAAAACTAAGAACCGCCGCATTCCATTTGGATGTGACTCTGCATGGACCATTTTCAACTTGTACTAGCTTGCAGCATTCATACGTGTTAGAGGTCATCCAAGAAAACCTTCCCTGAGTTCATGATCCTCTGGCAAGAAAGCAGCGTGTCCTTGATATACCATCTTCTTCATGGTTTGTGACCTTCAAGAGTCTATTTGTGGCCTGCATAATTGACATGCATGATAACCTGAGGTAACCAAACCTTCAGGAGTCTAACTGTGACCTTTGGGAGTCTAACTGTGGCCCGCACAATGGACATGCATGATAACCTGAGGTAACCAGACGTATTCCAATACCTCTATCTAGTGAATACAAACTTGAACGAGATAAAATATAGATATTATCAACAAGAATGGAAGCCTATTTACCTCAGCACTCTCCGAATCCCGGAAAGTCATGCATCGTCCGCATGAGAATGGCTCGAATATTGGCGGATCGTTGACCATCGTGTTTGCTCATATTTTGCACGGTGACCCCCTCCTCCCACAAAATCTTAAGCTCATCGACTAATACACGAAGATACACGTCCATATTTTTGACTTTGTAGCAGTCGGGGACGAGTAAGCTAAGGATGAGATGTCCTTTCTTCGTAGAAAGCCATGGAGGGATATTGTAGTTGACAAGGACTATAGGCCACACACTATAAGAAGTTGAGCATAGACCGAATGGGTTCACACCATCCATTGCAAGATCGAGCCGAAGATTCCTTGGCTCTCGAGCAAAGCCTGGGAAGGTAGAGTCAATGTGGCTCCATGTGCGTGAATCCGCTGATATTCGTTGAGCTCCATCTGTGAACCTATTCTGTGCATGCCACGTTGTCAAGCTCGCCATGCCGGACATACGAAACATGTGGTTTATGCGGGGGACAAGCGGAAAGTGTCTAGCAACTTTCTGAGAGATGGTTTGCCTTTGCAAGTCCTGTCGATACCTGTGAGCACCACACTTTGGACATGTCTCCATAGTCTCATATTCTACTCGAAACAGTATGCAATCGTTGATACATGCATGGATGCTGTTGTAGTCCATGCCAAGCTTTCGTAAAACATGGCATGCATAATCACGAGACTCAGGCATGGCATTTGCAGGTGGTAATCTATGATATTTCAATAACCTTTAAAAAATCATAAAACACCTTGAAAAAGCACAAATGTTTTTAATAATAGTATCGAAAAGATATCAACGAAGCGTATGTACAAGGTACTTGAACAACTCAGTCACACTCGCATCGCTCCACCTGTATTTTGCTTGCACACTTAGGAGTGCAAGTAGTGTCTTCAGGCGAGATACTCGGCACCTATAATGGTATGGATGCTTCCTCTCTAAGCGGATCAAAAGTCTCAACATCCATGGGAATCAATGCATCGATCATTGCCTCCATCTTAGGCTCTAAGATGGTAGGTAGGTCTGGAAGGCTGCATGTCTCCGTTGGTGTTGACGGTAAAGATTGGGTAGTGCCTTCCAAGTAGTGGATTGGCTCATGCACTCCATCCATCACATGCCCACGAACTCTTCTCATTGGCCACAAAGGGTGCACTCCTCCTTGGGACGAGACGTCACCTCCCTGGAAAGAAAATTTGCCAGCCACACCCAATCTTCTTGTATATGGTATGCAATTAGCTTGCGAGTACAATGCATGATTGATATTAACTTTTCTTACCGTTTGCTAAAAATCCACAATCGCTTGATCAATGATCTCAGATTGAAACTTGCCAAAGTGTCGTACGTATTCTATAGACAATCAACATTTTCGTCTAATTTCCAGCTTGCATTAAGAGCAAGGACATGGGACACGCTGATTAAGATATGCCTGACGATCTTGAACAACAAGATCTTTATCGTTTTCCATTTTGTCTACGTTATGACAAACAATTTATTTTTGTTATCATTCTTTTTTTCTTTCTTAAATTGTTTCAGAAGGGATTTCTTCTCTTATAACTCAGCAGAAATTAACGTATGTAAAGTCTCCATCCACCCACCCATAGATTAACATATATATATCAGAGTGTTTCCCATCTCGTGGTGTTGCACCGGATCTCGCCACCACTCTCTCTTTGTTTTTTATCCATTCATTATCTCCTCTCCTTCCATCTCTCTCTCTTTTTCTCTTTCTGTATTATGCTGTATGTTTATTCCCTCTCTTTCGTTCCTTCTTCTTTTTTCTCTTCCTCCCCCTCTCTCATTTTCTTGAATGATCACGGCTACGACTATGATGAAGACCATGACCACGACTACAACTACAACTACAACCACAACCACGACCATGACCACGACTACAATGACCACCACTACGACCACGACCATGACTACGATGACCACAACCACGACCACGACCACGACTATGACTACAACCACGACCACGACCACGACCACGACCACGACCACGACCACGACTACAACCACGATCACGATCATGACCACGACCATGACTATGACTACAACTATGACGACCACGACCACGACCACGACTATGACCATGACCACGACCTCAACTACGACCATGACCACGATCACGACCACAACCACAACCACGACCACGACCACGACCACGACCACGACTACGACTATTACTAGGATGACCACGACCATGACTACGGCCATGACCACGACCACGACAACAACCACGACCATGACTACGACTATGGCTACGACTACGATGACCACGACCATGACTACGACTATGACTATGACCATGACTATGACTACGACTATAACTACGACTACGACCATGACCAGGACCAGGACCATGACCACGACGACCAGGACTATGACTACGACCACGACTATGACTACGACCACAACCATGACCATGACTACGACCACGACCACGATGACCACGACCACGACCACGACTACGACTACGATCACGACCGTGACCACAACCACCACTACCACTACCACTACCAGGATTACGACCACCACTATGACCACCACATCTACCACTACCACTACCACTACCACGACTATGACCACTATAATAAACATGAAAAGAAGAAAAAAAAACTACAACTACAACTACAACTACTACTACAACAATAATAAATAAGAAAAGAAGAAAAAAGTACTACTACTACAACAAAAACAAAAAACAAGAAAACTAAACAACAATAAACAAGAAAAGAACAAAGAAAAACTACTACTACTACAATAACAAACAATAACAATTAATTTCATTTTCTCTCTTCCTCTCCCTCTCTCATTTCCTCTCCCTCTCTTTCTCTCTTTCCCTATCAGGTTTAATGTTTTTTCTCTCTTTTTCTCTCTCCTCTCCCTCTCTCATTTTTTTCTCTCCTCTCTCTCTCTCATTTCCTTTTCTCTCTTTCTCTCCCTCTCTCATTTCCTCTCCCTCCCTCACCCTCACCCTCTCTTTCTCTCTTTCCCTATTATGTTTAATGTATTTTCTCTCTCCTCTCCCTCTCATTTTTTTTCTCTCTTTCTCTCATTTTTTATCCCTCTCTCATTTTTTTTCTCTTTCTCTTATTTTTTTCTCTCTTTCTCTCCCTCTCTCATTTCCTCAACCTCCCCCTCTCTTTCTTTCTTTCCCTATTATGTTTAATGTTTTTTTTCTCTCCTCTCCCTCTCTCATTTCCTTTTCTCTCCTCCTCTCCCTCTCTCACTCTTTCTCCCTGTCTCATCCTCTACCTCTCTTTCTCTCTTTCCCTATTAGGTTTAATGTTTTTTCTCTCTCCTCTCCCTCTCTCATTTTTTTCTTTCTCCTCTACCTCATTAATGATTTTTCTCTCTTTTTCTCTCTCCTCTCCCTCTCTCATTTTCTTTTCTCTCTTCCTCTCCCTCTCATTTCCTCTCCCTCCCTCACCCTCACCTGAGAGTGGAGTTTTGAGCCTGGGATGTGCCTAAAATTTGCCAAAAAATCTGGAATTTAGGGAAAAAATATTCAACATTGAAGGCGGCGGCTCCAGCTAGGACGATTTTAAGCACCAAGTGAAATACAACTCTTAAAAGGCGCCCGAGCGATACTTGTTGATTTTTTATAATTTTTTAGACTACCGTGCAGGTTTTCAAGAGTTTCCAACTAGTGTCGGATGTCAAGATGGACGCCTAGGATTTTTCAGAGCTCGATTTGGAGCTCGGACGGGGAAATGGCCAAGGAACCGGTCAAGATACAAAAATGTGGACTTATTTTTTGCCAAAGTGGGCATGACCTTTGGGGCCTTGGGTAGCATTTGATGTAGCATGAAATCATGGACAAGTTGGGGATGAAGAAAATGTGAAGAGAGGAGGTGCCAGGATGTGCCGAAAAATGCGCTCAAATCTTGGGAGATGGAGGATGGAGGTTGCATACAACCCACCCAAGTGATCATGGGCCTTGACTCCCCTCTGCCTGCTGATCATTTCGCCGCCCTTCGCTCACGCAATGATGGCCTGGATGGAGAACTGTGATTTTAGTCTTTCTCTCTCCTCCTCTCTCCCCTAAGGGGCTGTTCTTGTGTGCAAGAGGAAAATGAAGAATGGTGAAGGAAAGCTTGTCCAGATGAGACCAGATTGCTTCCGGATCAATGAAGACATGAAGATTACTGATCTTAAGATGCTGGACATTGAATGAGGGCTGACACGCAGTCCCCTACCAAAACCGAGATCCCGAGACATAAAGCCTAAGCGGTAATTCAATTTTTATGAAGAAAAAATGAGTTTTTATGCTATTTGGTTGATGAAATATTGTTTCCATGGGCTCAGTATTCATCATAATGTTATTTTCTGTGAGTTTGATTAGTCTATACTCTGAAAATCAAAAAATATAAGGCTACATGGCCGGAATTAGTATCAAAATTCATGAAAAACATGCATTTAAGGGATAAAACGGGGTTTTTTGGTAAAATAAATGGAAAATATGAGATACAACATCTACAAAACCTGAAATTTTGCTGTCAAGGAACCTAAGGGCCACAGCCCATAATCAATCTTAATTTCTAGTCAATTTTTATTGAAGAAAATAGAGGAAAAATACCAAAAAATGGTGAAAAATGGGTTGTAAATGGGAAAATGTTAGGAAACGATAAAAGAAAAATTCCAAAAAATTACATAAGTGTTTGTGCAATGTATAATGAAGGTAGAGCACGAGGTTGGCCTCGGTCTACCCTTGTTTCTATGTTTTTGTCCGTATTTATCACTTTCTCTATAAAGAAATACACATAAAATGACATTTTCACCTATCAACGAATGCAAAACATTAAACGGTAGGGTGAGAGGGGAGTTTGAGTGTCAAAATATAATGTTAAATCTGATTTATATGTTGCATCATGCCTATAGGCCGTTTTTTTAAAATAAAGAAAAAGGCAGCATGAGCGTAAGGCTCGGTGTCTCTCCTCGTTTCAATACATAAATGTTCGTATGGAAATCATGGAAAGATTGGTTTTGCACGATGCAAAATGCTGATTTTCTTTTGTTTGTGCACTAAACCTTTCACATTATGCACTATGCATGGTTCATGGTATCAAAGGAAAATCTCCTGAACTGCATAGCAATTGTTTTCTTAGGACTTTGACCCACGATTGAGATTGTGAGGCTATCCCTTGCCGTAGGGTAGAGGGTCCGTTTGCTAAGGGACTGTTAAGTGAGGAAGCATGGTATATCTCTTGGATATGAGAAATATAAAAGAGAGGAGTTTGTGCTCGTTTGTGTTATATGATTAGCAGCACATCAAAGGGCCAATCCCTGCAATGTAGGAGAGCTGTAGTGGGGCCGCGGTGTTTCTACTGTGAGGTTGCCTCCATATGTGTGTGATCGTGGCATTGCCAATGTGTAAGGGGTTCTCCCTTTGAGGAGCTTAAGGGAAACGTTGGGCTATAAACTATGAACGCATGAATTAAGCTTTAGAGCAGTTTGTCCTCTAGCATTAGATTGACGCTCTTGGTCCGCGAGGCTATAAGGGTATTTGTGTGTCATGAGCATGAGGTCCGGCTAGTGCTATAGCCAATGCCGGTCCATTTCAGGTCCCATCACTGGTGCGTTTGCCGGGAGCTACCAATAAGTGGTGGTTCTTGAATCTAGGTTTTCTAGTGACCAAAAGAAAGTTGGTTTATGTCCTCTGACAAGGACCGTCAATCCGAAATCCAAAAAGCAGAACGTGCTAAGAGGGCTAGGCAGCGGTTAGAGATTGTAAGTCGTTATTCTCCTCAAAGGAATAGCTCGATACGTATAAGAGGCAATGGTCTTAGTAACCCAACTGCCCCACATAGTCCATTAGTGCAGGAGGAAGCATAAGTTCTCCCTCTCCTCCACCAAGTCTATCCACTTCAAGTGGGGGTGTGATTCCGACAGTTCAAACTCCCATTGCTAATCCGATTGTCACCATGGCACAACCTATTGCAATTCCTACAGGGACACCGGATTTACCAGCTTTAGGAGTTTCCTTGCCCATTTTTAATGGGTTAGTGGAAGAGGATGCAGAATTTCACATTTGTGAATTTCAAAGATTGATGTTCAATTATCGCATCCAAGATGAGGGACATCTCACGATGTTCTTTAATATGACGTTAAAAGGAAGGGCTGGGTGTCGAAGGGTTTCAAAAGCAATGTCGCGACTTCAGAAGTCCTTGATAAATTTCAAGATAGAAGATCAGATCTAAAATAAGAGATATCGGTGATAAAAGATGGATCAATGGAACATCTTGTGTCAGATCTTTTCTATTCAAAGCCGTGCACAGTTGAGAAGTACAAGGTTTCAAAAACCTAGCTTATTGAAAAGTGCAATTGTCAATACCATAAATGTATAGAACCAATCAGAGTCTCGTCTAAACTCTCTGTCGCTATGTTACTTAATATGAATTCACTGTACATCCTGTATACATTCAGCATATCCAGGTAGATAAGTGATATTTGTATAAGGAAAGGCTATCCAAGGGAGCTTTCAACACTTGTATTTGTCTGAAGTATATTCAACACCGGAGTGAAAGGCAGGCTAAAGTACCTTGTTCTGCAATTTTTCCTTTCAGACAGAATTCAATTTCCGTTGGCATGATTCAAGCTTATGCTCCAAAGTTGTAGACCAAATCTTCTTTTGCTTGCTTTAATTGAAGTTAAAGATCTCTATTCATCTCTCGAGCAGCCATGGACTTGCAGATGTATACTTGGGTGAACATGTATGTTCTGGCAAGACATGCAATGTCAGAATTGCATTTGACTATGAATTCAGTTTATATTCCAGGATAATAAGAAGGGGAAAGAGAATGGATACAAGGCATAGCTGTTATTAAGAAAACTTCCCACGAGGCTGCAGCAATTAGCAGGTTTCGACCTGCATAAACTTGAAAGCTCTTGCAGGTTATTTGCTGATTCGAACAGGAGAGATGGATGATCCTCTTATTTTGTATACCTTTCTCATGCTTTTCCGAGTAGTGTAGTAGTCCAATATTATATCGGTGAGTGTTGTGCTATATGGGTAGTTTGAGATGTCTCAAACGTAGGTCACACTGTGGATGATTGGCAATGGCAGTTACGTGGCTCTCTTCTTGCTAAGAAAAATATCATCATTGTTGCTGCCCTTTTTTGGTTAGAGTATGCCACCACATGTTGATCACCGCTTGGAGGCTGCTTCTCCATCTTTGTCATTTTCTTCAGCGCCTCCATCACAACGTCTTCTTCAATCATCAACAAAGCTTGTCTCAATTCTGGCTCTGCATTGAAAATACAGTTCATGCCCTCCTTTAATCCCTTGATATGCCAGTTTCTAATGGCTCTTGCAACATTGATCTGTCCATTCAGATATCCATCATCCACAAAGCCTCCAAGGAACTCTATTCACCATCTTTTCCCTTGTTATATCAATGGCCTTGCCCTTCCTGCAGAGGACAGCTCTACAATCTCCTGCATTGGCCACAAACAACTCTCTTCCGAGCACTGAGACAGTTAAATCTGTTGTGCCAGATGACAAGCCATGATTAATTGAACAAGCTTCTGCAAATGTTGTCTCAGTCTGTAGAAAGGCATGTTAGACAGCCTTTTCTATTGCAATTGGAAATGCCACATCTTCAACAATGTAATTGAGTAACTTGTCTTTGACAAACTCTGCTGCTATGGTCATCCTCCAGGATGCCTTTCTCTTTTAAACATGCTCCTTCAAGAGAACTTGCAGCTTTGAATGTCAACAAGTAGGTGACTTTGTGTGGTTTAATGCCTGCAATCAGTGTCATCCAGGATACGACATCTTGATCTGACATATTGTCAAATACTTCTTGGGCTTTTCCAAGCATACCAGATTTTGCATACATGTCAACCAGAGCATTATTGATAAATTCCTCTTGCTCCAAACCCTCTTCACTATACTGCCTACGTAAAATAAAAGTATAATCACAACAACTAAATATGTACAAAGTATCAAATCCCACACACAAATTTTGGGTGGATTTCACACTTTGAATGCGTAGCAATACGACATCCACCCCCTCTAATCCTACGCATCCTCCGAATGGGCCAACTACACTTGGTCGTTATCATCAAGATCCACAAATAGATCAATCTCTTCATTATGCATTTTCGGTATACCAACAAGATTATCTGTCATATCATATGTTTCTTCCATTGGAGTTTCTTCTCGTTGCTCTTCTCTTGCAAATTCTTCCAATGCATAATCTTCATCATCTCTTTTCTTGAAAATCTTGATTCTTTTTCCTGCAATAGGCATTGTAAGCACTGTCCCATCCAATTCCGTCGGCTCATATGTTGCATTATCAAAGACATGTCTGACTATGTACGACCCAAACCATCTTTTCACCATCTTCCGAAGTGTAGTATGCTGATTTTCAAGGCTGCTATCAAAGACTAATACCCAATATCCCTCTTCTATTGCTCTAGGCCGCAAGCGATGCCTGCTGTCAAACCTGTCCTTATTTCTTAGTCTAGCAACATTCAACCTATCAATAGCTAGCTGAATATCCTTTGGTCTTCTCTCCAACTATCGAATCCGAAGAGCTAAGAGCTCCTCTCTTGTCAAATCCTCCTGCCAAGGTAAAACTGACCAAGTCAAAGCACAAGTCTCAGTCGGCATAACCGGTTTCTGACCATACATCAACTTTGCAAGCATATATCCTGTAGTAACACTGTGAGTTGTACGATCATCCCACAAAGCAAATGGTAGAAGTCTCAGCCATTCTTCAATCCATTCTTTGCATGCTTTGGCTAATGCTTTCACTATCGGCGGATGCCCTCTTTCACTCTTCCCATTTCCCTTTGGATTGTATGCCGTGGTTAGAGCCAACTTGATTCCTAGTTGAGAGAAAAACTCCCTAGCTTCATCTGCATCCAATTCACCGCGATCCGCAGTGATCTTACCCACACAACCATACCTGCATAAAATTTTTTCCAATAAGAACTTAGACACTGCACTAGTGGTCTTCGTTCTCAAAGATCTGCCCTCAACATGATTGGTAAGATCCTCTCTAGCCAAAACAATATACCTCATCTGCCATAGACCCATAGGCATAGTAACCAAATCAACTACCCACTTATAATGAATGCATAGCGGATAGGTCGGATGAAGCTCATCTCGATGACGCACTACCGAATACATCTGGCAGTCCCTGCAAGTCTCTACAAAGTGAGAAACATCTCTATACATGCCTTTCCACCAATATTTCTCCTTGACTTTCTCATAAGTAGCCCACACTCCTCTATGACCAGCCCAAGGACTCTCATGAAACTCCCTCATCACCTGTAACTTTGTCTCTCTATCGCAGACAACCCGCAAAGGTAATCCGCCTCTTTTCTTCGGATGCTTCCAAAGAAATCCGTCCTTGAGAAAATAACCATAGGCTTTCCTTCTGATCTTCTTAAACTCTTCATCTGTCCATTCATCTCTTTTGCTTAGTGTACTAAGATACTTGCCAATCTGCAACCAATCTCCAACATAAAGTCCTTCTATGAAAGCCACAATTTCATAAAAATGGCAAACATGATCAACCAAAGTGGCTGAAATTTCTGCATCATCCTTTTCTGCAAATAGCATCTCCTCATCATCATATCTGGCTCTAGATAGCATATCTGCCACTGGATTATCCTTCCCTGCTATGTGTTTAAATTGTGGATTTAATGACTTGATGTATGCAATCCATCTCAACATGGCTATATCCGGAGTAGAGCAACTCATAATCATACCAATCAATGGCAAGCAATCTGTCTCTACCACAACTGAATCTCCAATAAAGTACTCCTTGCCACATTTGAGAGCCGTAACAATCCCCAATAACTCCCTCTTGATTTGCGGATATCTCCTCTATCTCTCGCTTAGGACTTTCGCCCCAAACCGAATAGCATACATGTTTCCATCTGCATCATCTTTACCCACAGCCCAACCTATACCAATTGGACTAGTGTCAACTGTCAATACAATAGGACTTCCGCAATTATAATCCTCTTTCTTGAGAGTAGGAGCATTCTGCAATAACTTCTTCAATTTCCGTATGGCTCTAGTGTGGCTCTCATCCCAATAGAATTTCTGCCCCTTTCGAAGCAGCTGATATAAACAATCTGCTATGTGTACAAAATGAGGTATCCAAATCATATAAAACACACAAGCTCCAATGAATCTCCGTACCTCTGAAGTGGTAGAAAAATACTCCGCAATCTTGCCTATAGCATCCATCTTATCAGGTGAGGGTTTCCTGCCATAATATCCACACATATGTCCAACAATGACAACCTTATTCACTCTAAAAACATATTTTTGCCCTAAAAGTGTCAAGTTCACTTCTTCTAACCTGGCCAAAATCTTCTCACATACTGAAATATGATTAGCCAAAAAGGATCTACATCCCTGCTCATTTAGACTCTCATTCTTCTCTTCTTCTGCACACCCCTTAATGGGCACATCATCCAAGAAAGGCATAGTAAGCTGAGGTATATAATCACGAAGGACCTTATGCATGGCATTCATCATATGTGCAACATAATTAGTGGCACCTTGAGGCAAGGTACACATCCTGACAAGCCCAATAGGAGTTCTCATTGTGGTTATGTCCCTGCTTTCCAAAGCCAGCTGAAACTGATCATATCGTGAATACAAATCACCTAAAGAATAGATGGCACGTCCAGCAAATGCCTCTGCAAACTCATCCACAACTGGACCTATACCAACATTCCTGATAGTAACTCTATTTACTAGCTGCATGTCCTAAATAAATCGGAGAGTACCATTCTTCTTTGGAACCGTAAACCACCTGTTTGAGTATGGTGCAGATGAAGGCTCAAGAATTCCCATCCTGATTTTCTCATTCAATAAATCAATCAGCTTTGACAGGTGTGCTTTAAGCACTGGAATAGGTCGGAGATTCCATGGAATATGAGGAATAGTAAAAATGACCATAGAAGCAACAATATCCGGATTCACACATCCAATCTCATCCGGGAAAAAAGCAAACCCCCTCCCATGCTGCTCAAGCATCTCCTGAAAGCATTGCTTCTCTATGGGTAGCAAGAAATCACCATTTCCAATTTTCAATTCAGCAAGAGTCTCTGCTGAAAATTTATGACCAATATGCTCCGGATTCCTCAAAATTGGCTGTTTGGTAGCCCTCTCTATTTGCTTATCACTGTCAGGTGGAAGCGGTATAGCTACCGGCTTCACCTTCTTATCCACAATTTTGTATTTCGTGTCAACCCTAGCTTCATTATGCTCTTCTGCATTACTCAAATCTTGTTGTAAATCAGCAATTCTGCACTCTAATGGCTGAATATCCTCAGCCCTCTGCTCTATGGATTGCATAGAAACAGCCCTAAACTCTGGATGCTGAAATATTTCAGCAATAAACTCTGTTGGCTGAAAGTTTTCAGCCCTCTGTGTCTCTGTAAGCTGATCATAATCAGCTGGAAACTCTATTTGCTAAATTTCTTCAGCACTCAACACTTTTTGCTGAGCCACCTCAGCCTCTGACTCAATCTGTGATTCAAAATCTGCAATTTCATGAAACATGTCCAGGGATTGCATTAATACATTATTGTGACAACTCTGCATATCAGTTTTCAGCATATTTCCCATCTCTGTCATCATATCTGCACAAATCACACTGTCATACATCCCATCTATGTACTCATCATCCTCTAAAATTCCTGCATTTTTCAAATTTTTCTCCTTCCTGCATATGTACTGCCTGGCAGCTCTAGGCAACCTAGAAATCTTCTGATAGCTCATCGAACTGTTTGCTAAAATCCCAACAAAACCAAAGGAGAAAACACTACTGCTAGGAGGCGAGAACTCCAATCTCCTCTGCTCTGTACCACCGTCGTCTCGCACACAGCGGTACCTAATGAAAACCCGAATCCCTCACAGTGGGCAAAGGTGCATCTCTAAGAGTATCTCTGTTTCTAACATGGTTCACACACACAGTCATAAACTGAACTGCTCTCATACCATCTTTACTGCGAATCCACGCATAAGCAGATCCATCATCCATTACCTTTGTTTCCATGCGCATCTCTGTGTGATGAATGGCTGTCCAAGAATTATGGGGTAAGAGCATGAATCCTGCACAAAGAAATGGAAATCCTCCTCTACATCTCCAATAGAAACCCTAACACTGGGACAGGCAACATACAAATCACCTGCAGTGTTATTGGCGGCTCTCATACTCCACCCATGCTCTACATCCATAGGCCATTTGTTACTCTCATAAACTCCACGAACTATGAGATTAATCTGTGAACAATGATCCACCAAAGCAACATAAGGCACCTGTTTCTCTCCAATTTTTACCATCGTCTCTGTAGTTGCCCTAGCCCAATGACTCCGCGAAAAGTGACTACGCAGTATCAAGACAGACTCATTAGTTTCAGCATAATGCATAGGTTGAACCCTCTTCTCTATCTGTGGAAAAACAGAAGCATTCTCAACCATAACCTCATCCTCATCGTCATCCAACTCCCCAATCCAAACTCCCTGTGTATCAGTGGTAGGCAATGCATGTCTTTTCCTCTTCAGGACCTCCTGAAACTGATCTTGAAACTCTCTTTTCAAGATGCCCAAAACCTCAAAAATAGTGAAAGTCACCTCACTGCCAAGTATCTTGTCATTAAAGATTTTATTCATGTCCGTAGATGTCTCAATATCGAACATCAATCTAAACCCTGGCTGCTTTCTCTCTTTAGGCTCTTGCCTCTTTTCTCTCTTTTGAGCATCTTCCATCTGTCGTTCTGGCCCTGGTCTCAAAGACGGTCCTGCAGTAGGTGGAGTAACAAACTCACCCCCTCTAGTCTTTCTAGCTGCACTTGGATTTTATTCATCCCTCTTATGCTTCTCCTCAACAAGTACATCTGCTCCCTGAGACTTAGCCAAAAAAGCATAAATAGAGTACATGTCAACAGGCAAATCCCAACCTGTCTCAGATCTGATGCTAGAGCTTGCACTAGTCAAAACAGTTTGCTGAATTTTTCCCTTGTTTGCAGTCTCCATAGCATAAGTCCATAGTGCTGACTGATTCTCTGATCCCTTCTCAATTTGGACTCCATATGCAGAAGCATCTCCTCTAGCTGTCACATAAGAAGTATGCGCAACCATGTCATCCACTAACTTCTTCATTCCACCTTTACCAAAGTTGGTAGCAAGCGGAGCTCCTGTTTCAGTCAACCAAATCTTACCATCTTATCCCCAAAATACCAAATTCTTCCTCCTTGCATCCTAAAAAGATTCACAATCCCTGCAATGCTAATGGTCCGTACTATCGCACCAAATATATCTCCGATCTCTCCTAGGTGCACTAGGAGCACTCCTAGGTGCAGTAGGAACACTAGAAGAAATCGTAGGCACAGGCGAAGCAAACTGCTCTTTCAATTTTCCCACCAACTCCGCTTTAACTGACTCCAGTGTCAAATCCGTTATGCCTTTGATTATGTCATCAAGAGAGGTAGGCACCAATGGAGCGGATGGTTTTGGAGCAGAAGGTGTAGGCATCGGTCGTGGAACAGGAGGAATAGGTGGAGTGGGAACAGTAGGCACTAGCATAGGCCAAGAAACTGGTTGAGGAGGAGAAGAAATAACAGGGATAGAAGCAGGCATAGGAGCAGAAGACGGTATCGGTGTCAAAGAACCATTCTGTAGGCGGGTCTTCCATATCCTCCTCTTGGTCAAAGTCGAGACTGCATCCTGGGCATCCTGCCAATCCGTTTTAAGTCCCATAGGCTTCGTGCGATCCTCAAGAAGCTCTCCCAATTCTTCTTGAAGAGCAGGATCTGCAGCTTGCAAGAAAAGCCCAACTTTTTCAACATCCAATGCTCTTTGTTCAATGGCATCAAGTTGACTATACCTCTCTTCAAATTCTCGAATCAACTCTGAAGCAGCTAGACCTTTGTTTGGCATGTAGACCCACTCTCGGAATGACCGCCGTGTAGCCATCCCAAAGTCCTCAAGGAGATACTCTTCTTTCAGGGCCTTCTTAAAATCTTGCCAATGTGAATTTTGAATAAAAAGATCAGTCACTTTCGCCCTCAAGGCGGGTGTGACAAGATGAAGGAAGTACTTACTCATAAGTCGAGCTGGAACTCCAAAAAACCCCATCTTGATCCCATATGTCTTCAAATATGCTGAAACATTACAGCCATCAAATACCTTCTTCTCATTCTCAACTGCTTCAATCGCCTTAGTCACGTTGTTTGCATTCTCCTACTCCGAATAGAGTTGCCTTTGCTGAGACAACTGCTGTTGATGCAATTGTTGCTGCTGCTGCATACACAATTGTGTCTGCTGATTTTGAAGCTGCATATACATGGACATATTCTGCAAAATCTGCTTTAGATCATCTGTTGAAGTACTTGACGCAGCAGTCATTGATGGAGCTGAAGTAGAGGACGTAGCTGGAATTGTAGAAGAGGCTGAAATAGAGGCTAAAGTATCTCCCATCCTGAAATTTTTGCGACACTTTCACATCGGGTTCACCAAAGATGTCGAAGGGTTTCGAAAGCAATGTCGCGACTTCAGAAGTCCTTGATAAATTTCGAGATAGAAGATCAGATCTAAAATAAGAGATATCGGTGATAAAAGATGGATCAATGGAACATCTTGTGTTAGATCTTTTCTATTCAAAGCCGTGCACAGTTGTAACGTGTCCGCTAGAATCCTCTAGGACACGTCTTGGCAGTCCATCGAAAAGGCTGTCTAGAGAACTCCGCCCGGCACTCCCATGGAATGTTACGGGTTTTGCAATCTAGGTCTTTCCGTGTCTGCCACGTAGCGGAAGTGTCCTGGCCGTTTCCCACTTAGGATCGACCGGAATTAAGGTTTTCATGTTTGGTCATTAGCTAGCAGCAACTAGCGTCAGACCCGAGCGAACTACTTTACGCAGAACGCCAGGTCCGAAGCGGATTCACGCTGCACTTGGTTCAAGGAGAATGGGAAACGAGAGGGATGCAATGCTCAACCTCTCTGCCATAAGGCATAGTCCCATTCCGTTCCCCTAAAACAGCGTGAATCGGGTAACAGGTAAATCTAAGTCATCGTTCTCGTTATTTGCTTTGGCGATGATGATCATTCCTCTGTTCGTTGAAGATTTTTGAGAAAAGTTCCCGGCTAACCGGGACCACCCATCCATAGGACGGACCCATGGTCCATCCTCCGCACTTTCCTCGGTTTGTTTTAGTTATGTAATTACCTACCACATTAATTTGACATATAACAAACAGCTTCTTTGATTAACCCTGTTAAGCACTGGTTCCTTCACATAATCTTATCACAGGACATAAAGAAAACAATGTCAAACAACTTCTTTATTATCATTTTATCTTTTTATCTTTGAAATACAAGGAGTTCCGCCCGTCGGCTTGTTCATAATCCGCCCGAAGGCTATCCAGTAATCCACCAGGGATCACTAATCCAAGATTCTGCCCGTAGACTAGTATGCGGGCCTCGAGATCCAATCCCGAGTCACGTTAGCCTCTTGTGCAGGGCCCGGAAGGCGAGGGATTTACGGCCAGAGCCCCCTCTGGCACGCAAGCGTCCTCCTGCTCCAAGTAGAACTCAACGGAGAGACCTCTCACGGCGGGTTCGGTCCACGTCCCCGGCGCGGTTAACAACCCCCTTGGTTAGGGTCACGCAGGCAGTCGGGGGTAACTAAAGCTGCCTCTCCCTTCAGACCTTCAACCTAAAGTATTTAGATATCGTTTTATCCTTTAGTTCATTGAGCAAACAATGCAAACAGTGCTTTCTAAACTGTTACAAGCACAATCAATTCCAGTGGTCGTTTTAGCTGGCAAATTGTTAAGGAGTGACTCCTTTTCTCCGAATGCAACTCGCATTCGATCCGGAATCAATTGCAACTTGGCAAGATTCCTATCGTCCTTGGGCTAGGGTCATACCCTGTCAATACTTTAGGTTTGGTTTATGGTAAATTCCGGCGACCATGTCGCTTTAGTTTATTGACTAATCATTTGCGTCCAAGCAAATACCTAGCTTCCCTTAACTTGACAAATTTTCCCTAATGAGGATAGAGTAAGAGGATGACTACCCTTTCCCCTTGCAAGTTAAACTTGTGCAAGAACCTACCATCCTTAATCCACGGAATGGCAAAACTTCTTACGATCAACCCGCAAGGCTGAGTGACGTTGCAGTTTATTGCACAAGTGTCGCCTCCATTTCTAGAGATCATTTCACCTAATGAATGGCGTATTCAGGTCACGGAATTAACTTCAGGCGAGAAGGAGGGTTTAGGGTGTCTTTTTACCCACCCATCCTTAATTTCACTAAATCGACAGCGTTTAGTCCAACTCAAATCGAGTTTCATCATCTTGAACACTTGGTCCATAAGGTAGGAATCCTAGATTATTGTTTACATGAGCATCCAATTAGCCCAACATTTTTGGGAATATGGTCAGGACTATTGGGTTTGAAGGTTCTGACTTAGCGACAATGGGAAAACTTGGCCGAATCCTTAACGCGCCAACCCCTAGTTAGTGTTTGGGGTATCTAACGTCTTGACCGAACCATGCTCATATGAAATCCTTTGTGGCTAGGTGATTTGGGTAATTCATTATGCTTGTCTTGCGACAAGGATGAATCCTTCCTAGAGACAATAAACTAGATCTAAAAGAGGAAAAATAGTTGCAACTACCACAATACATGTAAACATGTGATTCATTGCCTCTACGCATCACATGGTTCACAATGACTCTATCTTTCCTTGGTATCGTAAAAATGCATGATAATCTGGGTACTAACTTTCCTAGGACCTACTAGGACTTACATCAAATAATCATGCCTACAACCTTGTTGTCTACACTTTAGAATCTCGTGCTTTGATAAACCATGCGACCTTTCCTAAATGCGACTCCTGATGAATGAAATTTCTGCATGATGACTATGCAACACGCAACTTTCCCCTAGCTACAATGTAGTTAATGAAGTTCATACCAAACTAAAGCTAGTGTTAACTTATTCCATGTTACATGCTACTTGCAAGTCCATAAGATCATTTTCGTACTCTTCTATTTCTTTTCGGATAATATCTTATGGGTGTTAACTTTTCCTCATGAATCATTACAAGGAAGATGTTGCCTAAAATGCGGCACACGCTTATTCCCACCATGTCTAGTAACCAAATGCACTTATCAATTTCATTTCTTTGCCCTATATGTTTAGACTCATTACTTTGATAATGTTCCGAAATAGCAACATGCAGCTAGTCTTTTAAGGCGGACAACTCTCGAAATGCAACCGTTTCAATTTCATGACATGCATCAACCTTATCTAATGTTTAAAGAGATAATTTATCAAATGTATTTTTAACGCTGCCACAATGCATTAAAAATAAGCGTAAAATGCGTTCTTCCTTATGGAATTAAGCGCGCCTAAACATTTCTTTATGCGAGAATAAACTCGAAAAAAACCTGGACTTGTGGGCTCGGGGAGATGTCCACTTGTATGCTCGGAGATGAACCTCCCGCAGTCGCGCCTTGCAACTTCTTGGGAGCCATTGTAGTCGTGGTTACGGACTCCTTTACCCTCGCTTTTCAAGACGGCTAGGGGATCGCTATCTTCTCCTTGCGTGGGAATAGGTATTTCCCTAACCGGATTCAAAACCGCGAAGTCGCGTAGGATCAAGGCCTATGGCCTTAATCCTTAGAAGCTTCTTAAGAAGCTTCTGCTTCCACAGATTACGTGGGAGAGGGGAGGGGTAATGATTGGGGGAGAGTTATGACGACGGAAAGGGGGGAAAGATCATGATGATGATGGCAGGGAATGGGTGACGGCAGCAGGCATTGTAGGTGGTCCTCACGGCGGCGTCAATGGCAGCCAGCAGCACGGCGGCTGCAGCACGTCCAACACAGCGACCTCCTCCAGCACGGCGACGGCGACCTCCTCCAGCACGGCGACCTCTCCAGCACGGCGACCTCCCCAGCACGGCGACCTCCCCCAGCACGGCCCTCCCTCTAGCATCCCACCTCCCTCTAGCTAGGGGGTGTTTATATAGGCGTGGGGGGGGGGAGAAGGCCTCCACCACGTGGCCCCCTTGCATGGGTTCCCCCCCTCCCATGCAGGCCACGACTGTCATATCCCCATCCTCCCCACACTCCCTCTTCTCCAGCCATGCATCGGCTGGAGAAAAAGGGGTAAAAATAAAAAAAAATTGCCTTGAGTTATACAAATTTGCCCCTCCCAAGAGGGTGTTTCCTCGCGGCTTTTACGACCCCAGCCTCTAATTCACAATGTGGAGACCTCATTTTTGAGCGTGCATGGTATGGATTAAGCTACCAATAAGTACGATGTAGGGGATAACCTTGCACAGGATTTACATGGCGTGTGTGGAGTCAAGTAAAAAAAATATTTTTGAGCGGAAAATATTACATTCTCTTCCCCTTAGAAGAATCGAGATGTCGTCATCTCGAGATAAACTGGGGATATTGAAGATTGAGAAAGTTTTCATCCATCCAGATAGCATCCTCTTCGGGATAATCTTTCCACTGGACGAGGCATTCTTTCAAGGTTCTAGATCTTAACTGTCTCTCCCTGACATCTAAAATCTTTTCCGGTCTTAACTCAAGGACTCCTTGACTAGGCATTACAATTTGTTGGTCATCAAGTACATGATTTGGGTTGGGTACATATTTTTTTAAGAGACTAATATGGAATACATTATGAACTTTTAGGTTATCAGAAAGTTGCAATTTATAAGCATTGGGTCCCAGGCATTTGAGGATTTTATACGGTCCACAATACCTTGGACTTAGCTTCTTGCATTCACCTAGAGATAAAGAGCTCCTCTTGGGGCGTACACGAATGAAAACCATGTCTCCTTCTCCGAAGACCCTCTCTTGGCGTTTCAAATCCGCATATGCCTTTTGTCTATCTTTGGCTGCTTGTATGTCTTGTCTTATTGACTTTATTTGGTCATCCATGTCCTCCAACATTTGTCTTGAAGCTTCCACCCTTAGGGTAGGATCAGAAAAATTTAGGGGACTTCGACAATCATGACCATACAATGCCTGGAAAGGGGTCCTTTGAATGCTTTGCTGGTAAGAAGCATTGTAAGCAAATTCTACTAACTGCAAGTATTGAATCCATCTCTTCGGCTCTCGACAGCAGTGAGCCCTAAGCATATCCTCAATGATTTGATTTACTCGCTCTGTTTGGCCATCTGTTTGGGGATGGTAGGCAGTGCTAAAACAGAGTTGGGTTCCAATAGCTTCAAAGATAGCTCTCCAGAAGTGTGAAGTGAAAAGAGAATCTCGATCGCTAATGATCCTTCTAGGTAACCCATGTAGCTTGAATATTTCTTTGATAAACACTCTTGCAATGTCGGAGGCTTTATAGTTTGTCTTTACTGGAATCAGGTGTGCAACCTTAGTAAGCATGTCAACTACAACCATAATGGAGTTGTACCCTCCTTGGACTTGGGGTAAGCCCACCACAAAATCCATACTGATGAATTCCCATTTCATTTGGGGAATGTCAAGTGGTTGCAATTTCCCTGGCATCATGACATGTTCAGCCTTGATACGTTGGCAAGACAAACATTCAGTGACATATTTGAGAACGTCACCTTTGAGCCTCTCCCAATGATAGCTCTTCCTAATTGCATTAAGAGTTTTTGCATAGCCAGGATGTCCTGCGAAAGGGGAATCATGAGCTTCCCATAATATCTTTTGCTTAAGTGACTGGCTTGTTGGTATACATAACCTTGTTCTGTAATAGACAAGTCCATTATCAGTGGAACATTCCCGATACTTAGCTTGTGACTTCAGATTCTACTCTTTGGTAGCTATTTCTTTTATCATGGTTTGGTAGGCCAAATCATGGCATGCCTCCTCTCTAGCTAGTTCGAGTATAGGGTTGCTTGGCATAGATACCTTTGTAGCCAGAGATCTGGCCGTTGATGGATTCTGCAAGATTAGGGAATTTAGGAATGCCTTGCGACTGAGTGCATCGGCAACTACATTCTCTTTCCCCGGTCGATACTTGATTTCAAAATCATACTCCTCCAATACTTCAATCCATCGACGTTGCCTCATGTTGAGCTCGTTCTGGGTAAAAATCCATTTGAGACTCTTATGATCGGTTACTAGAGTAAACTTGTTACCCAACAGGTAGTGTCTCCAAAGCTTTAGAGCATGGATGACAGCTAATAACTCCAGATCATGCGTGGCATAATTCTTTTCGTGACTCTTCAATTTCCTTGAAGAATATGCTACCGTATGACCTTCCTGCATAAGAACACACCCCAAGGCAAGAATGCTGGCATCAGTTACTACCTCGAACTCCTTATTGAGGTCAGGAAGTTTCAGAATAGGTGCTGATACCAAACATTGCTTCAATTGGTCGAAGCTATTTTGTTCGGGAGTTGACCATGTAATAGAAGTTTGCTTCTTTAGTAAGTCGGTAAGAGGTGCTGCAACCAAAGCATAGTTTTTTATAAAGACCCTATACCATCCTGTCAAGCCAAGAAAACTGCGTATTTCTTTGACGGATACTGGTATTGGCCATTCAAGCACATCTCTGACTTTGGCTGGGTCTACTGATATTCCTTCTGATGATACTATGAATCCTAGATATTCAATCTGACGCTTGAAGAATGCACACTTCTTCATTTTTGCATATAGCTTATGAGACCTCATCGTCTCAAGGACAATCCGAAGTTGAGATTCATGATCTTCTTCCTGTTTAGAATAGACTAAAGTATCATCGAAGAAGACAAGCACGAAGTCATCAAGATATGGTCTAAAAATATCCTGCATTAATCTATTGAAGGTGGCAGGTGCATTTGTAAGCCCGAATGACATAACCAAGAATTCAAAGTGCCCATATCTTGTATTGAAGGCCGTTTTTGGAATATCTTCATCCTTGATCCTGATTTGATAGTAACCTGACCTGAGATCAATTTTGGAGAAGATCTTTGTACCTTGAAGGCGGTCGAGAAGCTCATCTATTCTAGGAATAGGATACTTGTTCTTGACTGTTGATTGATTCAACCCACGGTAATCAATACATAGTCGAAGTGTCCCATCTTTCTTTTTCTGGAATAGGACTGGAGCTCCCCATGGTGAATTGCTAGGTCGAATGTAGCCTTGGTTTAATAGTTGCTTGAGTTGTTCCTTCAACTCAATAGCTTCCGGAATGGACATTCTATAAGGTCTCTTTGCAATAGGCGCAGCTCCAGGTATTAGCCTTATTTCATGATCAACTTCTCTTGGAGGTGGAAGTTCAGTTAATTCCTCAGGGAATACGTCAGCATATTTTTTTAGCCAAGAGGGTCCCTCATGAGACTCTTGCTTTTGATCTAACTTGTTGAGTTTGATCAAGTAAACAGGTAATCCTTTCCTAACCCCTTTTATGATCCGCGATGCTTTGGCTAACTGGATTCTTGGCCCTCCCACTTCACCTTGAGTCGTAACAAACTCTCTTTCAGAGTTTCGGAAAGAAACTTGACCCTTTCCACACTGGATGTGAGCGTCATTAGGCTTAAGCCAATCCATCCCGAGTAGGCACTCATGGATACCTAAATTCATGACTCTGAATTTGACTGAGGTTTTCTTTCCTCCCAGATAGAACTCCTCCTTAGCAGTTTGCCTAGCACAAGTTACCTCACGACCGTTTGCCAATTCCACAAGTAGGGTAGGTGCTTCTACTGTGGCTATTCCTAATCTCTTAGCACACGCTGGTGAGATAAAGGAATGAGTACTGCCACAGTCAATCAAGGTTTTGAAACCTTTACCTCGATAGTCCGACGGTGTTTGAATCACCGAGAACTGGCGATTCGGGCCCTTCTTATGTAGAGCGGCATGGACTGTCGCTCTTTCGAATTCCGCTTCCATAGTCGGATCTTCCCCTTCTTCTGCTTCACATCTTTGCCTATTGGTAATGCAGGCAGCTCTTCCCCTTCCACGGGCGGCGGCTCCCTGACCGCGCCCTGCACCTTGACGGAGTCCTTCGCTAAGCTTGGGACATTGCCTTTTGAAGTGACCGAGTTCATTGCAGTGGAAACATCGGATGTTTCGGCCATTACCATGAGTAGGAACAAAGTTGTTGACGTTATTTGTCCTTGCTTTCTTCCTTTGTCCCTGATTGTGGCCTTGAACTCTCTTAACCTGGGGTCTGAATGCTCCTCTGTTCGGGTCGCTATAAGACCAATTCTTAATACCCCTTGGTTTAGCTTGCACTTCCTGAATTATAGGTGCCGCTCGAATGAGTGCATCCTGAAGATCTGATGGACGCATAGATTCGAGACGGGTATTTACAGGTGGATTTAAGCCCGCGCAAAATTTGGACACCTGCTGTGTCGTGTCCATTTGTGGCGCATACTTTAAGAGTGAGACAAATTTAGAGTAGTATGCGTCAAGAGTGAGTCCTAACTGTTTTAGCTCATAGAACTCATTCATTTTCTGTGTACGATATGCAGGCGCCAAATATCTCCCTTGCACGGCTTGCTTTAACTTCTCCCAGGTAACGGACCCCTCTGAAATCCCTTGATCCCTGCACCATTGTTTCCACCATAGTCTGGCTTCACCGGTGAGTTTTAATTTGGCGAGCATGGCCTGATTGGTAGGTGCAGTGCCAGCTGCTTCGAAGTAGTCCTCCATAGATTCAATCCAAATCTCAGCATCCGACTGGACGAATCTGCCTCTCCCGTCAAACTCGGGTGGCTTTATCTGTTTGAGGAGGAACTTCTTCTCCTGGATCATAGTAGTACTTGATGTAGGGGGCAAATTTGGAACCTGTACCTGGGGTTGTGCCTGAGTAAAAGTTTTCTTAACATTATTGTATGATAATTGACATTAGCTTATCTTTAGTTCAGCTATCTCGTAAATCATGAAGCTACTTAACTTTTTGCAACAACCCTGATGCACAATCGGATAGTGATAAAAAGAAGTCCTTATTTATATTTATATGGCGTAGCCTTATACAACATCTCGTGTGATGATAATCCAATCATTACATTTAGTTTGGGGAGAACAACATTGTATTGGATTTGTCTACAGGAATTGTGTAATAGTAGGGTTTTGGGTCATGAATCTTTAGGAATTGATAATTCATCGGAAGCTTAGGATATCCTTTCTGCTGGAATCCATACTTCCCATGGCGGCCCAATACCTTAATCCTATCAGCTGGAATTACACGGGTTACTTCCTCATATACATATGAGTTCAATTCAACTCTCCGACCTCGAATATGCAAAGTCGAATTTACGTGAGCTTCCACAAAAATGAACAGCTTCACGACTTTCAAATCTTCCAACCACTTGATCCTCTTCAGGTTGGTCTGTAGATAAGCGAACCGGTGGGCAGCTATGTAGTAGATTCCTGAAGACCCCGTCCATCTTCGCTCTATATATAGCGGTGATGGATTATAAATCTGCTCCAGAATGTTCATCATTTCAATTCTCTGCCTATAATGCGGAGAATGCATTGCAGTCATAAACATGATCCGGAACACCAAAAACTTGTTCCACGCCTCGTAATTCTGCAAGACAGTATTGAAGATGAGGAAATGTTTGGACAGGAACAATTTCTTTACTTCATTTTTAATGAAATCTCATGAAAACAATTCCATTGTTGGTCGGCTCTGATACCAACTGTAACGTGTCCGCTAGAATCCTCTAGGACACGTCTTGGCAGTCCATCGGAAAGGCTGTCTAGAGAACTCCGCCCGGCACTCCCATGGAATGTTACGGGTTTTGCAATCTAGGTCTTTCCGCGTCTGCCATGTAGCGGAAGTGTCCTGGCCGTTTCCCACTTAGGATCGACCGGAATTAAGGTTTTCCTGTTTGGTCATTAGCTAGCAGCAACTAGCGTCAGACCCGAGCGAACTACTTTACGCAGAACGCCAGGTCCGAAGCGGATTCACGCTGCACTTCGTTCAAGGAGAATGGAAAACGAGAGGGATGCAATGCACAACCTCTCTACCATAAGGCATAGTCCCATTCCGTTCCCCTAAAACAGCGTGAATCGGGTAACAGGTAAATCTAAGTCATCGTTCTCGTTATTTGCTTTGGCGATGATGATCATTCCTCTGTTCGTTGAAGATTTTTGAGAAAAGTTTCCGACTAACCGGGACCACCCATCCATAGGACGAACCCATGGTCCATCCTCCGCACTTTCCTCGGTTTGTTTTAGTTATGTAATTACCTACCACATTAATTTGACATATAACAAACAGCTTCTTTGATTAACCCTGTTAAGCACTGGTTCCTTCACGTAATCTTATCACAGGACATAAAGAAAACAATGTCAAACAACTTCTTTATTATCATTTTATCTTTTTATCTTTGAACTACAAGGAGTTCCGCCCGTAGGCTTGTTCATAATCCGCCCGAAGGCTATCCAGTAATCCACTAGGGATCACTAATCCAAGCTTCTGCCCGTAGACTAGTATGCGGGCCTCGAGATCCAATCCCGAGTCACGTTAGCCTCTTGTGCAGGGCCCGGAAGGCGAGGGATTTACGGCCAGAGCCCCCTCTGGCACCCAAGCGTCCTCCTGCTCCAAGTAGAACTCAACGGAGAGACCTCTCACGGCGGGTTCGGTCCACGTCCCCGGCGCGGTTAACAACCCCCTTGGTTAGGGTCAGGCAGGCAGTCGGGGGTAACTGAAGCTGCCTCTCCCTTCAGGCCTTCAACCTGAAGTATTTAGATATCGTTTCATCCTTTAGTTCATTGAGCAAACAATGCAAACAGTGCTTTCTAAACTGTTACAAGCACAATCAATTCCAGTGGTCGTTTTAGCTGGCAAACTGTTAAGGAGTGACTCCTTTTCTCCGAATGCAACTCGCATTCGATCCGAAATCAATTGCAACTTGGCAAGATTCCTATCGTCCTTGGGCTAGGGTCATACCCTGTCAATACTTTAGGTTTGGTTTATGGTAAATTCCGGCGACCATGTCGCTTTAGTTTATTGACTAATCATTTGCGTCCAAGCAAATACCTAGCTTCCCTTAACTTGACAAATTTTCCCTAATGAGGATAGAGTAAGAGGATGACTACCCTTTCCCCTTGCAAGTTAAACTTGCGCAAGAACCTACCAACCTTAATCCACGGAATGGCAAAACTTCTTACGATCAACCCGCAAGGCTGAGTGACGTTGCAGTTTATTGCACAAGTGTCGCCTCCATTCCTAGAGATCATTTCACCTAATGAATGGCGTATTCAGGTCACGGAATTAACTTCAGGCGAGAAGGAGGGTTTAGGGTGTCTTTTTACCCACCCATCCTTAATTTCACTAAATCGACAGCGTTTAGTCCAACTCAAATCGAGTTTCATCATCTTGAACGCTTGGTCCATAAGGTAGGAATCCTAGATTATTGTTTACATGAGCATCCAATTAGCCCAACATTTTTGGGAATATGGTCAGGACTATTGGGTTTGAAGGTTCTGACTTAGCGACAATGGGAAAACTTGGCCGAATCCTTAACGCGCCAACCCCTAGTTAGTGTTTGGGGTATCTAACGTCTTGACTGAACCATGCTCATATGAAATCCTTTGTGGCTAGGTGATTTGGGTAATTCATTATGCTTGTCTTGCGACAAGGATGAATCCTTCCTAGAGACAATAAACTAGATCTAAAAGAGGAAAAATAGTTGCAACTACCACAATACATACAAACATGTGATTCATCGCCTCTATGCATCACATGGTTCAGAATGACTCTATCTTTCCTTGGTATCGTAAAAATGCATGATAATCTGGGTACTAACTTTCCTAGGACCTACTAGGACTTACATCAAATAATCATGCCTACAACCTTGTTGTCTACACTTTAGAATCTCGTGCTTTGATAAACCATGCGACCTTTCCCAAATACGACTCCTGATGAATGAAATTTCTGCATGATGACTATGCAACACTCAACTTTCCCCTAGCTACAATGTAGTTAATGAAGTTCATACCAAACTAAAGCTAGTGTTAACTTATTCCATGTTACATGCTACTTGCAAGTCCATAAGATCATTTTCGTACTCTTCTATTTCTTTTCGGATAATATCTTATGGGTGTTAACTTTTCCTCATGAATCATTACAAGGAAGATGTTGCCTAAAATGTGGCACACGCTTATTCCCACCATGTCTAGTAACCAAATGCACTTATCAATTTCATTTCTTTGCCCTATATGTTTAGACTCATTACTTTGATAATGTTCCGAAATAGCAACATGCAGCTAGTCTTTTAAGGCGGACAACTCTCGAAATGCAACCGTTTCAATTTCATGACATGCATCAACCTTATCTAATGTTTAAAAAGATCATTTATCAAATGTATTTTTAACGCTACCACAACGCATTAAAAATAAGCGTAAAATGCGTTCTTCCTTATGGAATTAAGCGCGTCTAAACATTTCTTTATGCGAGAATAAACTCGAAAAAAACCTGGACTTGTGGGCTCGGGGAGATGTCCACTTGTATGCTCGGAGATTAACCTCCCGCAGTCGCGCCTTGCAACTTCTTGGGAGCCATTGTAGTCGTGGTTACGGACTCCTTTACCCTCGCTTTTTGAGACGGCTAGGGGATCGCTATCTTCTCCTTGCGTGGGAATAGGTATTTCCCTAACCGGATTCAAAACCGCGAAGTCGCATAGGATCAAGGCCTATGGCCTTAATCCTTAGAAGCTTCTTAAGAAGCTTTTGCTTCCTCAGATTACGTGGGAGAGGGGAGGGGTAATGATTGGGGGAGAGTTATGACGACGGAAAGGGGGGAAAGATCATGATGATGATGGCAGGGAATGGGCGACGGCAGCAGGCATTGTAGGTGGTCCTCACGGCGACGTCAATGGCGGCCAGCAGCACGGCGGCTGCAGCACGTCCAGCACGGCGACGTCGACCTCCTCCAGCACGGCGACCTCCCCCAGCACGGCCCTCCCTCTAGCATCCCACCTCCCTCTAGCTAGGGGGTGTTTATATAGGCATGGGGGGGGGGGGAGAAGGCCTCCACCACGTGGCCCCCTTGCATGGGTTCCCCCCCTCCCATGCAGGCCACGACTGTCATATCCCCATCCTCCCCACACTCCCTCTTCTCCAGCCATGCATCGGCTGGAGAAAAAGGGGTAAAAATTAAAAAAAATTGCCTTGAGTTATACAAATTTGCCCCTCCCAAGAGGGTGTTTCCTCGCGGCTTTTACGGTCTTCAACCCCAGCCTCTAATTCACAATGTGGAGACCTCATTTTTTAGCATGCATGGTATGGATTAAGCTACCAATAAGTACGATGTAGGGGATAACCTTGCACAGGATTTACACGGCGTGTGTGGAGTCAAGTAAAAAAAATATTTTTGAGCGGAAAATATTACAACAGTTGAGAAGTACAAGGTTTCAAAAACCTAGCTTATTGAAAGTGCAGTTGTCAATACCATAAATGTATAGAACCAGTCAGGGTCTCGTCTAAGCTCTCTGTCGCTATGTTACTTAATATGAATTCACTGTACATCTTGTATACATTCAGCATATCCAGGTAGATAAGTGATATTTGTATAAGGAAAGGCTATCCAAGGGAGCTTGCAACACTTGTATTTGTCTGAAGTATATTTAGCACCGGAGTGAAAGGCAGGCTAAAGTACCCTATTCTGCAATTTTTCCTTTCAGACAGAATTCAGTTTCTGTTGGCATGATTCAAGCTTATGCTCCAAAGTTGTAGACCAAATCTTATTTTGCTTGCTTTAATTGAAGTTAAAGATCTCTATTCATCTCTTGAGCAGCCATGGACTTCCAGATGTATACTTGGGTGAACATGTATGTTCTGGCAAGACATGCAATGTCAGAATTGCATTTGACTGTGAATTCAGTTTATGTTCCAAGATAATAAGAAGGGGAAAGAGAATGGATACAAGGCATAGTTGTTATTAAGAAAACATCCCACGAGGCTGCAGCAATTGGCAGGTTTCGACCTGCATAAAGTTGCAGGTTCTTTGCTGATTCGAACAGGAGAGATGGATGATCCTCTTATTTTGTATACCTTTCTTATACTTTTCCAAGTAGTGTAGTAGTCCAATATTATATCGCTGAGTGTTGTGCTATATGGGTAGTTTGAGATGTCTCAAACGTAGGTCACACTATGGATGATTGGCAATGGCAATTACGCAGCTCTCTTCTCGCTGAGAAAAATATCATCATTGTTGCTTCCCTTTTTTGGTTAAAGTATGCTGCCACACGTTGATCGCCGCTTGGAGGCTGCTTCTCCATCTTCATCATTTTCTTCAGCGCCTACACTACAGCAATATCGTCTTTCAGTTTGAAGTAGCAACGGCGTAGAAGACGTCTGCAATGCTCCCCGATCCTCTTCTCCTCCTCCTTCTGAACATAGAGATCGCCTCTTTTTTTTTTCCCTAGACCAGACGACGATCACAATGTCCCCCCAAAATAGTGTTCTTTCCCCCCCCCTTTTTCCCATACATCACGCAACTTTTTTTTACAGAAAAGCGGCCCCAACATGTGCACTATCAATCCTTTTTTGTTCCATCCATAATTTTGGCTTTTCATAGCAGTTGTGTGGTTCTGAATGATGCATCATCTTTGATAAAACTCCACCATAGCATTGTCAAAGGTATAGTGGTTGCATGCCAAAGAGAATGAGCATCAAAAGCACCCCATACAAGGGGGGGAAATCGTATATCTCAAGAAGCATGGCAAGTGCACCAACCAGAACCATAAACCAGAGTTTGAATCTTGCAGGATGGCGAATATACCCAGCCAGTGAACAAAAAATTATCAGCATGATGTCCATTATGTCTTCAGCATTTATTTAACTTGGTTCTTCATGACTGAGTGACTGGTCATATAGAGCAGGAAATTCCAGAGACAGAGCACTTGACTCCTTACAAAACACACGAAGTTCATTTACACAAATGTCCAAGTAAAGCTTTCTGGTCTTCTGAATATCAATATCAAACTTGATAAATGCATATGGTCTTGCAACCGTGTCAACAATGGTCCCCTGTTTGATCTCCAAAACATTCCTGTAAACTGCTTTCAAATCATTAGGAATCCGCTGAACTTTCTATATAAAGCCATCTTCAACTCTAAGTTCCAAAGTCCCATGTCAATCAGATCATTCAGAAGATGCTTGTTCACAACCACAAATTCACCGCTGAGTACTCTTCGGCTGTATATATTTGAGGTATATGATTTAAAACACTCATTATTGTCAAGTATCTTACTTGAAAACACATCCCAGAAATCATCACAACCAATAATCATAAACTCGTCTTCTTCAATCATCAACAAAGCTTGTCTCAATTCTGGCTCTGCATTGAAAATACAGTTCATGCCCTCCTTTAATCCCTTGATATGCCAGTTTCTAATGGCTCTTGCAACATTGATCTGTCCATTCAGATATCCATCATCCACAAAGCCTCCAAGGAACTCTATTCACCATCTTTTCCCTTGTTATATTAATGGCCTTGCCCTTCTTGCAGAGGATAGCTCTACAATCTCCTGCATTGGCCACAAACAACTCTCTTCCGAGCACTAAGACAGTTAAATCTGTTGTGCCAGATGACAAGCCATGATTAATTGAACAAGCTTCTACAAATGCTGTCTCAGTCTGCAGAAAGGCATGTTAGATAGCCTTTTCTATTGCAATTGGAAATGCCACATCTTCAACAATGTAATTGAGTAACTTGTCTTTGACAGACTCTGCTGCTATGGTCATCCTCCAGGATGCCTTTCTCTTTTAAACATGCTCCTTCAAGAGAACTTGCAGCTTTGAATGTCAACAAGTAGGTGACTTTGTGTGGTTTAATGCCTGCAATCAGTGTCATCCAGGATACGACATCTTGATCTGACATATTGTCAAATACTTCTTGAGCTTTTCCAAGCATACTAGATTCTGCATACATGTCAACCAGAGCATTATTGATAAATTCCTCTTGCTCCAAACCCTCTTCACTATACTGCCTACACAGAACAAAAGTATAATCACAACAACTAAATATGTACAAAGTATCAAATCCCACACACAACTTTTGGGTGGATTTCACACCTCGAATGCGCAGCAATAGGACAGCGGTATGGTATCACAGCATAGAGTCTTGGACCATAACCACAATTGATCAATTCTATGCAACTTTCAGAGGAGAATATGCACCTAAAAGAGGGAGCCAATATTGGTTGCGTGTCTTGAATGTAACACGCCAAGACCCTCATGAGAATGTAAAAGCATATACCAAGAAGCTTAAGGAAGTGTGTCGTAAGTTACAAACTTACATTCCCATTCCGTCAGATGCCCAATTGCAATACTTTTTGCATGGGTTGGATTTCAATATTCAAGTAAAATTGAGCAGTGTGGCCTTGGCAGATATAGACATCGCTATCATGTGGGCAGAGGGAATAGAAGCACGATTACAAATGGCTTACTCCTCTTGAATGAATGTTAATGCGGGTTTAGTACCGGGAGGCAATCTACCACTAACAAATGGAAGTCAAGGGATACCTGTGACTAACCCTAATGGGAGAGGAAGCATGGTTCAGAATGTACCTTTGCTGCCAGCTCCTCCTAGTGTGACTATGCCTATGGCAAGTCAGTTGGCTCCACCAAATGTTGGAGGCCAAGTTTCGAATTCTAATATTGTTCATGTGGGTCAACAGCCAATGCCAAATCAGATTGTTAGGCCAATGGAACGATGGGTCGACGATCGAGGCTATGAGTCGAGTGCATCTAATGTCCTTGGCGAAGTTAAGGATATGATAAAGCATTATACCGACATGATTTCCGAACAATATCGACAAATAGCTATTGACGTTAATTTCTTGAAGAAGCAGAAGAATCTGATAGGGAGTCGACGCCCTGAAGAGGGTGGACCCTCAAGATTCAGTTGTAAGTGGTGTGGTGGACAGCATTTCCCAAGAAACTGTCCAAATGTTAAATGCGATATTTGTGGAAAGTCGGGCCATTTAGCTACTACCTATTGGAGTAAGATTAGTTCCCTCCAACAAGGGAGTAAACAGCCAGGCCCTGTTAATCATAGAGCGCAAGGAAATAATCTGCAGAAAAATGATGTACCAAGACAAATATTACAAAGGGGAAAGACCACTATAGAAGAGTTGCCACAAGGCAATGGAGTCAGCCTTATTGAGGCTGTGCGAGTCAATGATGCTGAAACCTCTAACTTAAGGGCTGTGACAAGAGGCCAAAAGGTTAAAGAGGTTGACAAAAATAGTGCAAAACCGGTTGAGGAAAACCCTAAGTAAGGGGATAAGGGGACGCAAGTCCAGAGTCCTAACATGGAAGGGGGACCTCTAAGGCCTGTTGACAAAAAAGTCGATCCTAAAAACGATGAGGAAACGAAGAAAGAAGGCAAGAGCTAAGAAACAAGCACCAAAACCAGTCCAAAGACCAAAAGAGAGGATGGTTTGGCGAGAAAAAGAGAGCTTTGGCTACCTATCATGACTTTGATTTAGCAAGTTCTTTTTGTGAAGTTAAACTAGATGTGAGCCTCTTGCAATTGATTAAATTATCTCCAGGAGTGCGCAAGGAATTTAAGAAGATCCTACGTATTGGGTATATTGTAGAACCTTTGGGCATAGCACAAGTAGGGGAAGATTGGTTTGATCATGCTGAAAAGAATTGCACTAGGGTTCCAGCTTATGTGGATGGAATATTGGTGGAACATGCTATTGTAAACATTGGATCCTCCATCAATATCATGAGCTCATAATTGATGGAGAGGTTGGGTCTAGGCATCCAAAAAGACAGCTCCACCCTTCTTAGAATGGCTGATAATAGTCTAAGACAACCGGAAGGTTGTGTTACTAGAGTCCATGTTACAGTTGCGAGTGTAGAATGTTTCTTGGACTTTAGGGTGATAATATTTTCAGGACATCCTAGCCATCAAGTTTTGCTAGGGAGGCCTTGGATCTTACGAACAAATTGTCAAGTTGATATACCCGTCGGTCGAGTGGTTCTAGGTAGAGGTGCTAATCGAGTAATAGTGGATGCTTACCCTGATTCTCCTCAAAGTGAGAGAGCTCCTTTATCTTCTACTGAATTAGAGATAGCAGATGATCCATCTGGTAGTGAGACATCATCTAGTGACGAGTCTAAAGAGGGGTCCACTACAGAGGATATTTATCAAATAACTCTAAATGAGCCGATAGAGCCGCAAGATAGGATAAGAGACGCGGATGTGATTGAGTTAGACCTTGGCACGCCGAATTATTCGCGACAAATTAAATTAGATTCCATGCTCAGTTCAGCAGAAAGGGAGGACTATGTGTCCTTGATTCAAGAATTCTGTGACATCTTTGCTTGGAGTTATGATGAGTTGAGAGGTATTCCTCCTAGCCTGGCTGTTCATACTATTCCTGTAAAAGAAGGCAGTCGTCCTGTGCATCAGAAAGTAAGGCATATGCCTTTTGAGTTGAGGGACAGACTATTTGAGGAGTTACAGAAGTTAAGGAAAGCAGGGTTAATCTTTCATGTACAACACACAGAGTGGTATTCACCAGTTGTTATCAGGAAGAAGAAAAATAACCAGATCCGACTATGTGTGGATTTTAGAGAGCTGAATAAGTAGAGAGTTAAGGATTACTACCCGCTGCCATTTATTGACCAGATTTTGGATCAATTAGTGGGTAAGAAAATATATTCGTTTATAGATTGCTTTGCCGGATACAACCAGATGGCAATTGCAGAAGAGGACAAGTTGAAAACAAATTTTATTACTGTCTTTGGTACTTTTGCGTACCATGTGATGGCCTTTGGTTTGTGCAATGCGCCTGGATCATGGCAACGAACAACAGACAAGACCTTTGGTGACATCTCCCCAGACAAGCTAAAAGTATTTATTGATGACCTGGGGGCAGCCACTGTAAGGGAAAGGATGTTGATTATTTTAAGAAAGTTCTTTGAGCGCTGCAGACAATTTTGTATCGCCCTTAACCCATAGAAGTGTGTCTTTGGAGTGCCTTATGGGCTATTACTAGGCCATGTGGTCAGTTTAGTAGGAATAGCCACTGACCCTGAAAAGATCAAGGTCATAGTCGCTATGAGTCCACCACGCACTCCGAAAGAGGTTCATAGCTTTCTGTCATCGATAGGATACTATAGGAGGTTTATAAATGCCTTGGTAGAAAGAACGTTGCCATTAACGAATTTATTATCCTTTAGCTGTCTATTTGAATGAAGCAACCCTTGTAAGGTAGCTTTCGAGGATGTGAAATAGGAGCTAGTAAAAGTGCCCGTTTTAAAAGCACCTAAAAGAGGTGAGGTGTTCTATATATTTTCAGCCACCATACATAGTTTCAGCTACTGTTTAGCCCAAATCTGGGAGGAAAAGTGGTATCATCTGATAGCTTTTACTAGTCGAAAATTGGGCATTTCAGAGATTAATTATACCTACATGGAGAAGTTGTGTCTTGCGATGGTCTTTGGGACTAAGAAATTCAGGCACTACATCCTCTATGAAAAGGTAGTGTTCTATATGAAGGTGGAAGGACTTAGATTGCTTATGAACAAGCTACAGCCGCCTGATCGTTTGGCAAAGTGGTTAATCACTTTGCAAAAGTTCGATTACGAGATTAAGAGTAAGCCACCGAGGTTGTAGGGTATTGTGGAATGCCTTGTGGATTTCGGGGAGCCGAAAGAGATTTTGGCTGAAGGAAGTGATATTGAAGGAATATTCAAAATTGATACAGCTTCCATCCCATCTTGGTATGCTGCTATTACGCATTATCTATCAACAGGAGAGAGTGGAGCTGGTTTATCAAAGTCAAAAAAGAGGAAAATAAAACAACAGGCTTTGAAGTTTTCATTGATCGCAGGAACACTATATCGATAGGGTGTTGATGATATCTATCGCTGATGTGTGATGCCTAACGAGGTTCCTTTCATCTTGGAAGAGTGTCATGACTTTGCATGTGGAGGGCACTTCGTGGGACGGTTGACGGCACAGAAAGCTTTACGAGCTGGATATTGGTGGCCGTCCATATTCCAAGATTCTTTTTAGTATGTTAAGAGATGTGATACATGTTAAAGACATAGCAAGCGAGAGAATAGGAAACGTCCACTTACGCCTATTATGGCTATCCTTCCATTTAAGAAGTGGGGCATTGATTTTGTGGGTCCTATTACCCCGTCGTCTACTACCCAGAAGAGGTACATTATAGTAGCAACTAATTATTTTACAAAATGGTCAGAAGAGCGGGCGACGAGGCAGGACAATGCAAAAGAGACTGCAAGTTTCCTTTTAGATCAGATTATCTACCGTTTCAATCCACCAAAAGAAATAGTATTAGACCTTGGAACCCATTTTTTGAATAAGGTGATCAAAATCTTGATTGAAGCTTGGCAAATCAAGCACAATAAAACGACCCCTTATAATCCGCAAGCAAATAGAGAAGTCGAAAGTACTAATAAGAAGCTTGTGGGTATCTTGTCTAAAATAGTCTCTGAGAAGAAACGAGACTGGGACAGGAAGTTGTATGTGGCAGTATGGGTGTATAATACAACGTTCAAGCGAGCTACTGGCCATACTCCATTTAAATTGGTTTATAGGAAATAGTGTGTGTTACCCCTTGAAATTGAGTTGCCAACCATACCGTTTGCAATTAACCACTCTTTGGGAGATGAGGATTCACTCTTTGAACATTTCACGACCATAGCCCACCTGGATGAGCTGAAACTGCAAAGCTTATTACACCACGAGGTAGCCAAACGTCGGATGAAGCAGCTGCATGACCTTAGAGCAAATAAATATACCTTTTAAAAATGGCAATTAGTTTTGTATTATGATGTGCGTATGGAGCTGTTTCCAGGGAAGCTGGAACCTAAATGGGATGGCCCCTACAAGATTGTTAGGCTCGGAAAAAATAGGTCTACGGCTCTATTAGCTGATCTACAGGGAGTAGAGTTTAAGAATAAGGTTAATCTTAATAAGATTAAACCTTATTATTTCTAAGTATGCTAATACAAAGAAAATGCATTGCAAGTCCATGCTGGGGATGATTTGAGACCTGAAAAAGAGCTACAAGCTAGTTGATGGGTCGGTTAATTCCTTATTTGGAGCACCCATATCTGGAGCAGAGATACCATCAGCGGAAACTCATCTGGTGGAGCAAAGGATGCAAAGTGATTGAGCAAGAAGACGGAACCTTTGTGTGGGAGATCAAAGTCTTCTACCATCACTGCTTACGAGTGTTGACAAGTATCCTTGTTGAGTTTAATGAAAAAGGTGGGATGGAGCCGTCAGTTCATCCTCTAAACATGCTAAACTTTGATTATCATAACTATGAATAGAGGAGTTCGTGATGGCAAGCTGTGTAAACCCTTTATGGACATACACATTATATTTTAATGGAGCGTCCAAGGACCCTAATAAAAAAGGAAGTGTTGGAGTAGTAATCCGAGATCCCCGACGTAGAGTTACAATGAAGTTAGCTGCTTATCTCGGGGCAGGATTCACAAACAATATGGCAGAGTATAAAGCCTTGATTATGGGACTGCATATTGCCAAACAAGGTGGTATTCGTCCCTTGTTAGTAAAAGGGGATTCCTAGTTGATCCTGAATCAGCTAGATGGGACATACACAGTGCGGAATCCCATTCTTTGTATGTATCATCAGACTGCGATGACCCTACTTGAGGAGTGTGAGAGAGTGTCTTTTCAGCTGATTCCACGTTACTGGAATCAATTTGTGGATTCGCTAGCAAATCTTGCTTATGAAGAAGACCTCTTCTTCAACTGTGGTCCTAGTTTGGATATTGTGATCAACGATGAAACAAGACCCGGTCGCTTGTGGGGAATGTTATCAGAGCATGCAATATATGGCAGACGATGGTTGATATGGGTGATGCAAAGAGTAGCCAAGACCAATCTACCGTTATTATCTTGGACCCATAGGTTGATTGGACAACATGTTATGCATACGCCTCTTGCTATATATGCAGGAGGGATGGGTCATAACCTTATGCATTTAGTTTAGGGCTGGGAGCCCTGGTTTTTCCTCCTTGGAAAGGAGCCCATTATCGTATATCTGTATTCTTTCAGGGAGGGATGTGTAGGTGCTATTATGTTTTATCTCGTTAGGCCAAGAGGGCCAGTTTTGCGAGGTTTTGAATGTTTTATTTCATTAGGCCAAGAGGGCTGATCAAGTTTTGTGGTGAAGTGCTTTATTTCATTAGGCCACGAGGGCCAGTTGTCTATTTAGTGCAGGTGTGGTTAATGGTTTCTTGTTTTGGTTTTGTGCTAGACAGGTTTGAAGAAGATCTTGGAAGGAGCCTTTTGTTGCATGGGAGCTTCTTGTGGCCCTATCCAGGTGATATCTTTCCTTTATGAGTACTATGGTTTTTATGCTATATATGTCTATGTACTTGTAAGGGATTTTCTTTTCTTGTTGGGGACCGGCAACCAAGGCATGAAGTCCCAAGTTTAGGTTAGGTATGTCTGAGGGAGGTCTGAGCAGTTGTTGCCTCCTCTAAAGACATTGTCAAGCATTGAAAGATTTGTTTTAGAAGGGAGTCCTAGTGACCCTGTTTTGCTAGCCTGCTAGGTAGCTGTTCTAGGAGTTCTTGTTAGTTGTGAGGTAGTTAGAAAAGCCTGCCAGAAGGAAAATAATGCTGATATAAGAGGAAGAAAACCCTAAACTATCTTAAAGGAACTAAATATATATAAAGGTGTGTAAAAAGGGGTTCTAACCCCTATCAAAACAGAAACGAAAAGAAAGGAAATTTTATAAGCAGTTGAACATCGCCTTGCGAAGGCCTAGTAGGTTCCTGGGGACGAATCAGACCCGAGGGCCGATGCCTTATCTTCCTAGGGGTGGCATCTTGCTAGAAAAGAAGAAAGTAAGGAAGGTTGGAGCGAAAATAAAAGTGAGCATCAGAAAAGGATTAAGTGTCACCTTGTGTGGACTTGGTAGGTTCTTGGGTATCGAGACAGGACCTGAGGCCGATGCCCTGTTCTCCTTGGGTCACTACGCTCAGCTCCCTCCTTTTTACATGCCCGAGTATGAAAAATAAAATCTAAAAGAAGAAATGTGCTAAAAGAAAATACTTCTTGATCAGGCTATAGGAGTCCTCGCCTAGTAGGAGCTCCTGGTTGTGTTGTCCTTAGTTAGGTAGGTAGTTTAGACCACTACTTAGGGCAACCTCTTTAATAGTTCTTCTCAGTTTGGCCATGTTGGAGCAGTCGGTTAGTGACTAGCTTGGGACCTTCTATCAGATTATGCTAGGCCTACTCCTTGTGGATGTCATGTCTTAGTTTTGTGAGCGGGTAGGGTAAACATTGTGCTATGTTTTAGTATACGTCTATTTTGTATCAGCTTGATGCTTCCTTTGGTTGTTTTGTGCAGATCTGTTGTGGGATTCGACGGGCTAAGTCGTCATATCCCATGGTCGCCAATGAGAGCAGAGTTTTGAGCCCGGGATGTGCCTAAAATTTGCCAAAATTTTCGAAACTTAGGGGAAAAATATTCAATATCGAAGGCGGCGGCTCCAGCTAGGACGATCTTAAGCACCAAGTGAAATACAACTCTTAAAAGGCGCTCGAGCGACAATTGTTGATTTTTGATAATTTTTCAGACTGCCGTTCTCGTGCTGTTGCGCATCCAAGCCGTAAACACCTCCATTTTTGTTGTGCATTTGTGTTATCTTTTCGCGTGTGATTCATTGTGTGTGATTGATGCATTAAGATAATCCGTCCTTTCAATATCCGCATCCAATGTACATACTCCACTTGTGTGTTCGTGTTTATGTGTGTTTCAGTTTGTATGCATGTTGTATGTGTGACAGAAAAATATGAAAAATTGATGCTGCCAAAGGACATTATCAAGCTGATAATTTCAAAAATGATCTCCAAGAAAAGTGCAAAAAATCATGGAATCAAATGAGGCGAATGGAGGAGATGAACCAGAGAGCTTTGTGACATCGAAGAAATCCTTTGCTACATCTGAGTTCAAAGGTTGGTTATAAATTGGTGAATTTGATACCATGGATTCATGGGAGAAATTATTAAAGTAGTAAAAGAGAAGGGTTTCTGTTTTGAAAGTTGGAGGGAAAGATAGAAAGTTTGGTACTTTCAGAATAGCCTTACGAATGCTATGTTGAGATTGGAGAGGAAAAAAGCTAGGAAAAAGGGGGATATTTTTGAAAGGCTATGAATGGCGGGCTGGCAGAGAAGTCTGGGGCAAAAGAAGGATGATGATTAACAGGAGTTACGCATTCTGAACGGAGATGAATGTGGCAGGGTGAACCAAGCTGAGTAGTACTTTGTTAAGCTCAGAAGCAGCACCAGCTATGATTCGTTTCACTTATACGGATCTTGGTGGTCTATCTACTACATCCTTTGATTTAAATGTGAAGGGAGGATCTACAGCAATATTTTCTGGTAACTTATTAGTAGAGCTTAAGGATCATGGAATGGGAAAGATGGCACGCAGTGGGTTTTCTGGTATTCGCACAAGACGGTCAAATTCGCCGAGATCCTGACGGCGTTCAAGCGATCCTCCCGAGTGCTGGCAATTCCAGAAGACAGTGAGGTTTCCAGTGATAGCAAGAAGCAGGTTCCCACAGCCTCCGAGAAGAAGAGCCAAGCGGCGTGTGAGAGCATTTGTGTTTCTTTCTCGACGATTGAAACTATGAAGCGCCATTTTTTATCCTTTGCTGGAAGATTGCCCACTACCAGATGAAGATATTTCAGCATCAGTGCTAATAGCATCAATTCGCCATGACGAGCTTGTGGTGATCCTGACAACGTTATTGCTCGCATCTACATCGTCACCGTCATCTGCTACTCCTTCATCATCGTCTTCTTCTTCTTCCTCCTCAAATGTATCAAGAAGCGTGTCTTATGACAGTCGAGCTCTCCTCATTGACGGCCAGTGATCATAAGATATTCGGAGGTAGACATAATAGTCCATTCCATATGGACATTTGAAGTGCTGTGACACCTTCGTCAGAGTTTCTATTGTGTCTATTAAGAAGAATTGTTAGTTCTAACAGCAACGGAGAGGAGATGAGGAGGATAACGAAGTTCAATTGAAGCTCAAAGCGAGTGAAGGAGTCAACATAAAGCAGTAGACGAATGCAACTGCTGCCTACGGCATCAAGGGTTTCCCCAGCCTCTACTTCTTTGTCATCAGATTTATTGTGGTTCTATTACAAGCCTTCCTTTTTTAACTTCTGTTGCTTTTCATTTTTTTCTTCCGTGTGCTCTGGACCTTCTTATCCCAAAGGATCAATGGAAGTCTCTCTGAACTACAAAAAGAAATCACAGAACCAGAATTTCCTGCAAAACTGAAACTGTAAGGATTTTTATGGAGTTTGAATGTGCTGAACAAGCTATTAAGGCATTGATGAACTTGAATGGGAGGTTGTTTTTGGGGATAAAGTTGTAGCAACCAGTTTCCATGATGAAAAGAGGTTCAATGTGAATGAACTGGAACTACTTCCTGAAGAGATACCAGCACTGGTGGCTTCTTGATCTGACTCTCTGAATGTTGACTTGCTAGATGTTCAAGGACTTGACAATGCTGTCTTTGGCTATACAACCTGGCGTCTTTAAGTCTGTCCAATCTGACAACTTGCCGCTGGGAACTTCAAAGGCATCCTTCATATTTGGGATTTAGAGAAGCTGAACATGCCTATAATGGTGAAATAATATTGTTTGATTTGAAAATGTGTAGAGTTAAGCACAGATTATGAGATACTACAGATTTTTCTGAACATGGACCTCATGTAATTTACTTGACAAGGAGTATAGTGAACTTTGGCATCAAAAATTCGATTTCTTCTTGTTAGTCTCTTTCCTTATTGCAACTTGAACTCCGTGTTTAGCAGCTCTTACACGAAATCTACGACATTTCTGGTGAACCAGACGTGAAAGTGCTACGTCAATTTTCAGCAAGATGGGAGACTCGCAATAAGAGATGACAGATGACAATGTCATGAAGAACCTGTTTCAATCATTTGCAACCTATATGCAGCAATAAGCTCACGGGAAACGTGATAGTGATGCCATGGATGCCTTGAAAGCTGTCCAACAGGAGATGAAGCAGTTCAATGGCCAAGTGTCAACTTACCTACATTTGTATGAAGAAAAGATGAAGTTTTTTGGGGTTTCTCAAGATGTCTGGAGCCGCTACTTCTTGCGGATTGTGGTACGCGCTCTTGAAGTCCGAATTTCAGAAATTCAAGGAACACATGCTGGTTGGGCAGAGTTTAAGAAGGCATTAAAAGATGAATATTTCTTGGAGGATACAAGTCTTATGAACCGCAGGAATTTCTTAGCATGGATTTCTATGCCTAATAAGGGACTTTTAGTTACCGCCCTTCTGCGAGAGTTTCAGAGCCGCTACGATCAGTTGGATGGAACTGAGCAGCAAGCTTTGGAGATGCAGAAAGTGGAATTATTTTTACAAGCCGCTGATGCTGATTTATAGGAAAAGTTGGATGATCTTTTGGAAGATCAAGCTATCGATTCAGGTTTAAAGACCGAGTGGAGACATGTCATTGATGCTGTGAATGCTCTTGTTAAGAAGCAGCACAAGAGAGTACGATTGCATCATAATACAGGATCTGTTTCTGAAAAATACTTGGAGACCTCTTCTTCTACCCCTACTGCAAGTTCTATGCCTAAGCCTACTCCTCCTGTTGTAAATCCACCAGTTCTTGCTGCTCCAGTGCCCTTATCTGTAGATGATATTATTAAAGGCTTGGCAGATTTGACGATTGAAGCAGTCAAAGCTGAAGTTGGTAAGTTAAAAGAGCAACTTATGTTAGTACCTGCTGTAGCACCTGCTCCAGCGACTGCTTTTCCAGTTGGCCAAAGAAAAGGGAGACGATGTATTTGGTGCGATAGTACAGAGCACCAACACTGCAGAGATTGTGATGCTTTTCAGGAAGCGCGTAAGAAGAATGTAGTGTTCTGGGGACAAGATGGGAAGATATGGCTGACAGAGACTGGTGCTCCTCTTGACACGAACTTTGGTAATGGAGGCATGAAGAAGCTCGTTGATGATATGGCTGCGCAATCAGCTTATGTGAGTGTTAGAGGAGATGCTTCAGCTTATGGAGTCCAGCTTGAGCAGAAATCAGATGGAGACTCTACTTTATGGTCCTCTTGTTTCACCACCTGTTACAGCTCCACCTATGACAAGTTCTCCAGCTCAATCAGGTCCTGAACAACCTATGGGAGACAAGCAAATGAAAGAGAAGAGGCAACCAAGAAAGGAGCCAAGATTCAAGCTCTTGTCAAACCTTGATATGCAGACGGATATGATTAAGATTTTTCATGAAAGAATTTTGAATAGTGAAGTCACTTTTACTGTTGGAGAAGCTCTTGGGATTGCTAGAAGAGAAATACAGGATCAGATGCAGGATCTTTTGCGGAGGAAATGACATGCGATGGAAGGACCTGCTTTACAGGGACTATGGCATGGAGCTCTTGGGGAAGAGCATGATGATGCAGTGATGGTTGAGAATGCTTCTGTCAATCCGCAATTGGAGAAAATAATTCAGCCTATGCAGTATGAAGATGATGAAACCCCTATCCTCATTCCTCACAGCCATTTTTCACGTAGTCATTGGGCTAGAGCAACCACTGAGACTGTGGTAAGGATTGGAGAGAAATAGATTCCTTTGGTCGCTTTAGTTGATCATGGTTCCGAGATTAATCTTATTGCTCGAGGTGTTTATGAGAGTGGCAAGTGGCCTATGGATGCAGAGCATGGCTAGTGCATGAGAGCGGCCAATAATACTTCTGGTGATATGTATGCTGCTTGTCCGAGTATCAGAATTTCTATTGGTAATGTTGAAGAGGATTATCATTGCTTTGTTCAAGATTCTTGCTCTTATCTGATTATTCTTGGACAGCCTTTCATTATAGAAGCAAGAATGGAGACGAAAGTGATGGATGACGGCTCAGCCTATGCAGGATACACAGTAAGGATGGTATGCGAGCTGTTCAGTTTATGACTGTTGGGGTAAATCATCCGAGAAACAGGGACTCCTTGCGTGAGGCACCACTACCTCCGAAGGAGTTGGATTTTCATTAGGTACCACTATCTTGCGAGACGCGAGTGGTACGGAGCGGAGAAAGAGGAGATCTCGCCTCCTGGCAGCCAGTCTTTCTCCACTAATTTTGTTGGTTTTTCTTCAGATAGTTCAGTGAGTTATCAAAAAATTTCAAATTTGTCTAGAGCTACCAGGTAGTACATTGGTCGTAAGGAGAAAGAGTTGAAGATTGCAGGTATTTTGCAAGCAGAAGAGCATGTAGATGGGCTGTATGAAGGGATGTCTTATGCAGATACATTGTCTGAAATGGGTACAATGCTGAAAAATGATGTATGTAAGGGTTCAAAGATCATACCTGTGCAAACCTTGGATATGTTTTAGGATATTTCTGATTTTATGCTGAAAACAGAGTTAGAGGCTGAGAAAACTCAGTAAACTGAATCTATGGCTGATCTTGATCAGCTTATAGAGTTGCAGAGGGCTGAAACCTTTCAGTCAGCAGAGTTAAATGCTAGAAAAATTCAGCATATGGAGTATGAGGCTGCACCCATGCAGTCCATAGAGCCGAGGGTTGAATCCATTCAGCCAATAGAGTTTAATGCCGAAAAATTTCAGCATACAGAGTTTCAGGCTGCACCCATGCAGTCCATAGAGCAAAGGGCTGAAATCTTTCAGCCAACAGAGTTGAGAATTGTTGAAAATTTGCAAAAATTGCAGCAAAGAAAAGAGTGTCTAACTGATGCCAAGGTTGACACGAAGTATAAAACGGTTGATAAGAACGTTAAGCCGGTTGCAGGGCCGCTTCCTCCTGATAGTGATGAGCAGATAGAAAAAGCTATGAAACAGCCTATGTTGAGAAATCCTGCAAATATTGGACATAAATTTACAGCTGAAACTCTTGCAGAATTGAAGATTGGAAATGATGATTTCTTGTTTCCAGTGGAAAAAGAATGTTTTAGAGAGATGCTTGGACGTCATGGTAAGGCATTTGCTTTCTTTCCTCATGAAATTGGCTGCATTAGTCCCAAATTGGTTACGCCTATGGTCATCTTCACTATCCCTCATGTGCCATGGAATATACGTCCTATACCTGTGCCTAGAGCACACTTACCAAAGCTGATAGAGTTGCTAAATGAGAAGATTAAGATGGGAATTTTGGAACCCTCTTCTGCGCCCTATTCTAACATGTGGTTTACTGTACCAAAGAAGAATGGTACTTTGAGATTTATTCAGGATATGCAGCCCGTGAATAAAATGACAATCAGGAATGTGGGTACAGGTCCACTTGTGGATGAATTTGCTGAGGCTTTTGCAGGACGAGCCATCTATTCTCTAGGTGACTTGTATTCAGGTTATGATCAGTTTCAACTTTCCTTGGAAAGCATGGATATTACTACTATGCAGACACCTATTGGTCTTGTGAGGATGTGTACCTTGCCTCAAGGTGCCACCAACTCAGTTGCTCATATGATGAATGCTATGCATAGAGTTCTACGAGACTATATTCCGTAGTATACCATGCCTTTCCTAGATGATGTGCCTATTAAGGGTTGTGCAGAAGAAGAAAAGAATGAGAGTCTTGATTTGCGAGGATGTAGATAGTTTGTGGCTGAACACTTGGATGCCTGTGAGCAAATATTGAAACGATTAGAGGAGGTGAATTTGACTCTTTCAGGGCTGAAATCTGTCTTTGGTGTTAATGAAGTCATCATAGTTGGGCATATGGTTGGTTATTATGGCAGGAAGCCTTCACCTGCAAAGGTGGATGCCATAAGCAGGATTGCAGAGTATTGCTCGACTACTTCAGAGGTGCGGAGATTTGTGGGAGCTTGTATATTTTACATGATTTGGATTCCTCATTTTGCTCACATAGCAGATGTTCTCTATCAGCTACTTCGAAAGGGGCAGAAATTTCATTGGGATGAGAAGCATTCGAAAGCCATGTGTAAACTCAAGAAGCTGTTGCAGTCAGCTCCTACTCTTCGCAAGGCGGATTATCAGTGTGGACGGCCAATCATGTTGACAGTTGATACTAGCCCTATTGGCATAGGTTGGGCAGTGGGACAGGATGATGCTGATGGAAACAGATATGCAATCCGCTTTGGAGCTAAAGTTCTTAATGAGCGCGACAGAGGAGATATCCGCAGATTAAAAGAGAGTTGTGGGGAGTAGTCACTGCACTGAAGTGTGATAAAGGGTATTTTATTGGAGCTTCAATTGTTGTGGAAACAGATTGTTTGCCTTTGCTTGGCATGATTACTAGCTGTTCGACTCCAGATATAGCGATGCTTTGGTGGATTGCCTACATCAAATCATTGAATCCAGAATTTTGACACATAGCAGGTAAAGATAATCCAGTTGCTGACATGCTGTCTAGAGCGAGATATGAGGATGAGGAGTCAATGCTTGCAGAAGATGATGAGATAGAATTTGTAGCTTCTGTCCTTGTTCATGATTGTCATGTATCTACTATTGAAGCCTTTATTGAAGAACTCTATGTTGATGAGTGGCTGCAAATTGGACAATATCTAAGTTCATTGACTCGAAGAGCTGATTGGACAGATGATGAATTCAAGAAAATCAAAAGAAAGGCTTATGGGTATTTCTTGAAAGATGGTTTTCATTGGAAGCATCCAAAGAAGAGAGGCGGCTAACCCTTGAGAGTAGTTTGTGAGGTAGCGATGCAGATACAGATTATGCGAGAGTTTCATGAGAGCTCATGGGCTAGTCATAGAGGTGTGTGGGCTACCTATGAGAAAATCAAAGAAAGATACTGGTGGAAAGGGATGTATAAAGATATTTCCCACTTTGTGGAGACTTGCAGGGACTGTCAGCTTTACTCTTTAGTGCGGCATCGTGATGAGTTGCATCCGACCTATCCACTATGTATTCATTATAAATGGGTGGTTGACTTGGTTACTTTGCCTGTGGGACTTTGGCAGATGAGATATCTTGTCATGGCTAGGGAGGATCTTACAAACTATGTTGAAGGCAGATCTTTGCAGACAAAGACCACCACTACAGTATGTAAATTCTTGTTGGAAGAAATATTTTGCAGGTATGGATGTATAGGCAAGATTACAGCTGATTGTGGAGAGCTAGATGCAGACGAAGCTAGAGAATTTTTCTCATGGCTTGTGATTAAGTTGGCTCTTACTATTGCTTACAATCTAGAGGGAAATGGCAAGAGTGAAAGAGGACATCCGCCGATAGTTAAGGCATTGGCAAAAGCTTGTAGAGGTCGGATTGGAGATTGGCCGAGATTACTACCTTTTGCATTGTGGGCAGACCACTCTACACATAGCGTGACTACTGGATATATGCCTGCAGAGTTAATGTATGGGCAAAAACCTGTCATGCCTACAGAAATTTGTGCTTTCACGTGGAGTGCTCTTCCATGGCATGAGAATTTATCAAGGGAGGAGCTTCTAGCTCTTCGGATTCATCAACTAGAGAGAAGGGCAGAAGAAGAGCAGGTAGAAGAAAGTATAGCAGAAGAAGCAGAGAATATGGATGATGAAGCTGATGGAAAAACAGGTCTACTAGAAACTGATGAAGGCCTGGACCTGTTTGTGGACTTGGATGATCCTAGATAGTTGGCTCATCTGGAGGATGCGCAGGTTTAGAGGGGGTGGATGTCGTGCTGCTACGCATCTGAACCGTAAACGCCTCCATTTTTGTTGTGCATTTGTGTTATCTTTTTGCATGTGATTCATTGTGTGTGATTGATGCATTAAGATAATCCGTCCTTTCAGTATCCGCATCCAATGTACATACTCCACTTGTGTGTTCGTGTTTATGTGTGTTTCAGTTTGTATGCATGTTGTATGTGTGACAGAAAAATATGAAAAATTGATGCCAAAGGACATTATCAAGCTGATAATTTCAAAAATGATCTCCAAGAAAAGTGCAGAAAATCGTGGAATCAAATGAGGCGAATGGAGGAGATGAACTAGAGATCTTTGTGACATCGAAGAAATCCTTTGCTACATCTGATTTCAAAGGTTGGTTATAAATTGGTGCGTTTCATACCATGGATTCATGGGAGAAATCATTGAAGTAGTAAAAGAGAAGGCTTTCTGTTTTGAAAGTTGGAGGGAAAGATAGAACGTTTGGTACTTTCAGAATAGCCTTATGAATGCTATGTTGAGATTGGAGAGGGAAAAAGCTAGGAAAAAGGGGGATATTTTTGAAAGGCTATGAATGGCGGGCTGGTTGAAAAGTCTGGGGGAAAAGAAGGATGACGACTAACAGGAGTTACGCATTCTGAACGGAGATGAATGTGGCGGGGTGAACCAAGCAGAACAGTACTCTGTTAAGCTCAGAAGCGGCACCAGCTATGATTCATTTCGCTGATACGGATCTTGGTCGTCTATCTACTACATCCTTTGATTTAAATGTGAAGGGAGGATCTACAGCAATATTTTCTGGTAACTTATTAGTAGAGCTTAAGGATCATGGAATGGGAAAGATGACACGTAGTGGGTTTTCTAGTATTCGCACAAGACGGTCAAATTCGCTAAGATCCTAACGGCGTTCAAGCGATCCTCCCGAGTGCTGGCAATTCGAGAAGACAGTGAGGTTTCCAGTGATAGCAAGGAGCAGGTTCCCACAGCCTCCGAGAAGAAGAGCCAAGCGGCGTGTCAGAGCCTTTGTGTTTCTTTCTCGACGATTGAAACTACGAAGCGACATTTTTTATCCTTTGCTGGAAGATTGCCCACTACCAGATGAAGATATTTCAACATCAGTGCTAATAGCATCAATTCGCCATGACGAGCTTGTGGTGATCCTGACAACGTTATTGCTCGCATCTACATCTTCACCGTCATCTGTTGCTCCTTCATCATCGTCTTCTTCTTCTTCCTCCTCAAATGTATCAAGAAGCGTGTCTTATGACAGTCGAGCTCTCCTCATTGACGGCCAGTATCATAAGATATTCGTAGGTAGACATAATAGTCCATTCCATATGGACATTTGAAGTGCTGTGACACCTTCGTCAGAGTTTCTATTGTGTCTATTAAGAAGAATTGTTAGTTCTAACAGCAACAGAGAGGAGATGAGGAGGATAACGAAGTTCAATTGAAGCTGGAAGCGAGTGAAGGAGTCAACATAAAGTAGTAGACGAATGCAACTGCTGCCTACGGCATCAAGGGTTTCCCCAGCCTCTACTTCTTTGTCATCAGATTTATTGTGGTTCTATTACAAGCCTTCCTTTTTCAACTTCTGTTGCTGTTCATTTTTTTCTTCCGTGTGCTCTGGACCTTCTTATCCCAAAGGATCAATGGAAGTCTCTCTGAACTACAAAAAGAAATCACAGAACCGGAATTTCCTGCAAAACTGAAACTGTAAGGATTTTTATGGAGTTTGAACGTGCTAAACAAGCTATTAAGGCATTGATGAACTTGAATGGGAGGTTGTTTTTGGGGATAAAGTTGTAGCAACCAGTTTCCATGATGAAAAGAGGTTCAATGTGAATGAACTGGAACTACTTCCTGAAGAGATACCAGCACTGGTGGCTTCTTGATCTAACTCTCTGAATGTTGACTTGCTAGTTGTTCAAGGACTTGACAATGCTATCTTTGGCTATACAACCTGGTGTCTTTAAGTCTGTCCAATCTGACAACTTGCACCCGCTGGGAACTTCAAAGGCATCCTTTATATTTGGGATTTAGAGAAGCTGAACATGCCTATAATGGTGAAATAATATTGTTTGATTTGAAGATGTGTAGAGTTAGATGTGAAACCAGCACAGATTATGAGATACTACAGATTTTTCTGAACATGGACCTCATGTAATTTACTTGACAAGGAATATAGTGAACTTTGGCATCAAAAATTCGATTTCTTCTTGTTAGTCTCTTTCCTTGTTGCAACTTGAACTCCATGTTCAGCAGCTCTTACAAGAAATCTATGACACCGTGAGGGTGGTCAGGAGTTTCCAACTAGTGCGGGATATCAAGCCGGAAGCCTAGGATTTTTCAAAGCTCGATTTGGAGCCCGGACGGGGAAATGGCCAAGGAACCGGTCAAGATACGAAAAGGTGGACTTATTTTGTTGCCAAAGTGGGCATGACATTTGGGGCCTTGGGTAGCATTTGATGTAGCATGAAATCGTGGGCAAGTTGGGGATGAAGAAAACTTGGAGAGAGGAGGCGCCATGATGCGCCAAAAAATGCGCTCAAATCTTGGGAGATGGAGGATGGAGGTTGCATACAACCCACCCAAGTGATCATGGGCCTTGATTCCCCTCTGCCTGCTGATCATTTCGCCGCCCTTCGCTCATGCAATGATGGCCTCGATGGAGAACTCTGATTTTAGTCTTTCTCTCTCCTCCCTCTCTCTCCCCTAAGGGGTTGTTCTTGTATGCAAGAGAAAAATGAAGAATGGTGAAGGAAAGCTTGTCTGGATGAGACCGGATTGCTTCCGAATCAATGAAGACATGAAGATTGCTGATCTTGAAGGTGCTCGACATTAAATGAGGGCTGACACATAGTCCCATACCAAAATCGAGATCCCTAGACATAAAGCCTAAGCGGTAATTCAACTTTTATGAAGAAAAAAGGAGTTTTTATGCTATTTGGTTGATGAGATATTGTTCCCATGGGTTGAATATGCATCATAATGTTGTTTTCTATGAGTTTGATTAGTCTATGCTTTGAAAATCAGAAAATATAAGGCTACATAGCCTGAATTAGTGTCAAAATACATGAAAAACATGCGTTTAAGGGGTAAAATGGGGTTTTTTGGCAAAATAAATGGGAAATATGAGATATAACATCTACAAAACCTGAAATTTTGTTGTCAAGGAACCTAAGGGCCACAACCCATAATCAATATTAATTTCTAGTCATTTTTTATTGAAGAAAATAGAGAAAAAATACCAAAAATGGTGAAAAATGGGTTGTAAATGGGAGAAAATTAGAAAACGATAAAAAGAAAATTCCAAAAAATTACATAAGTGTTTGTGCAATGTATAATGAAGGTAGAGCACAAGGTTGGCCTCGGTCTACCCTCGTTTCTATGTTTCTGTCCGTATTTATCGCTTTCTCTATAAAGAAATACACATAAAATGATCTTTTTACCTATCAGCGAATGCAAAACATTAAACGGTAGGGTGAGAGGGGAGTTTGAGCATCAAAATATAATGTTAAATCTAAATTATGTGTTGCATCATTCCTATAGGCGGTTGTTTTAAAATAAAGGAAAAGACAGCATGAGCGTAAGGCTCGGTGTCTCTCCTCGTTTCAATACATAAACATTAGTATGGAAATCATGGAAATATTGGTTTCGCATGATGCACAATGCTGATTTTCTTTTGTTTGTGCACTAAACCATTCACATTATGCACTATGCATGGTTCATGGTATCAAAGGAAAATCTCATGGACTGCATAGCAATTGTTTTCTTAGGACTTTGACCCATGATTGAGAGTGTGAGGCTATCCCTTGCCGTAGGGTAGAGGGTCGGTTTCCTAAGGGACTGTTAAGTGAGGAAGCATGGTATATCTCCTAGATACGAAAAATATAAAAGAGAGGAGTTTGTGCTCGTTTGTGTTATATGGTTAGCAGCACATCAAAGGGCCAATCCCTGCGATGTAGGAGAGTTGCAGTGGGGTCGCAGTGTGTCTACCGTGAGGTTGCCTCCATATGTGTGTGATTGTGGCATTGCCAATGTGTAAGGGGTTCTCCCTTTGAGAAGCTTAAGGGAAACGTTGGGCTATAAACTATGAACGCATGAATTAAGTTTTAGGGCAGTTTGTCCTCTAGCATTAGATTGACACTCCTGGTACGCGAGGCCGTGAGGGTGTTTGTGTGTCATGAGCATGAGGTCCAGCTAGTGCTATAGCCACTGCCGACCCATTTCAGGTCCCATCATCACCCTCACCCTCTCTTTCTCTGTTTTCCTATTATGTTTAACATATTTTCTCTCTTTTTCTCTCTCCTCTCTTCTCTCATTTTTTAATCTCTCCTCTCCCTCTCTCATTTCCTTTTTCTCTCTTCCTCTCGCTCTCTCATTTCTTCTCCCTCCCTCACCCTCTTTCTCTCTTTCTCTCTTTTCCTATTATGTTTAATGTTTTTTCTCTCTTTTCCTCTCCCTCCCCCTCTCTTTCTCTCTCCCTCCCTCTCCCTCTCCCTCTCCCTCTCTTTCTCTCTTTCAATGTTTCCCTCTCCCTCTCTCTCCCTCTCCCTCTCCCTCTCTCATTTCCCTATTATGTTTAATGTCTCCCTCCCTCTCCCTCTCTCTCTCTTTCTCTCTCATTTCCTCTCTCTCTCTCAATACACACGAATTATTATACCAAAAACAAGAGAGAGAGAGACAAAACTCCCTCTCACTCTCTCATTTTTTCTCCCTCCCCCTCTCCCTCTCTTTCTCTCTCTCTCCCTCCCTCTCCCTCTCTCATTTCCTCTCCCTCTCTTTTTCTCTCAATACACATGGATTATACCAAAAACAAGTAAAAGAGAGAGAGAAAACTCCCTCTCCCTCTCTTTCTCTCTCCCTCCCTCTCCCTCTCCCTCTCCCTCCCTCTCCATCTCTCATTTCCTCTCCCTCCCTCTCCCTCTCCCTCTCTTTCTCTCTCATTTTCTCTCACTCTCTCAATACACACAAATTATACCAAAAACAAGTAAGAGAGAGAGAAAAAACATAAAAGCAAAGCAAGAATGGACAACGCACTCACCGTAAAAGCTCGAAAAAGGGTTTGGCGGCTCCTCTTTGCGATAGCGGCTCCTCTTCACCCTTCATACACCTCCTCCTCTTCTTCGCGAACGGCGGTAATGGCGATGAGAATCTTCTTTCTCCTTCTTTCTCTGTTTCTCTCCCTCTCAGCAAGACGGTCACTCTCCCTCTCACTCTCCCTCTCCCTCTCTTTTGTGAATGCACGAAAAATGACGCGCTCGGGTTTCGATCCGCATTTTTTTCCTCTGCGTATCATCACTATTTGCGTTGCTATTAGTGACGCAAATAGCTATGCTACTATTTGTCATCGCTAACGCGTGTTGCTATAGCCTCATATCCTTGTAGTGATTTACAAGCAAAGTTTCCTTTCTTCAAAATGTCTCGCTTCAGTTGAATCTTTCGTACCTTTGAATTTATTCAAAGCATATTTTTCATGTTTATCTAAGCTACTTGCTAATTTCTTGTATTTTTTATATGCCCCATCATGGAATTACCAATGACTACATATAATCAATACATTACTTTTTGGTCTATTCTTTCTAGCCTTTAATTATTTTGTAGTAGGATCACTTAGCTTTGCTTCCCTTTTTCCACCTAAAACAAACTTATAGAGGCCTTTCTAATAACAAAGTTTAGTATACGAAACTTCCATGATGGATAATTATTCTTTTCTAGCTTCTCAATAATATGATTTTCATTGTTTTGTCTGTTAGGGCAAAACTAAGTATACCAAACAGCAAGAAAATCTTATCCAACCTTTCATAGGATGTGCATAGCAATAAACTATGTAGCCATTTACATTGAGTACTCAATACACATGGAATCTATAAGCTATTTGTAGATAAATCTTGTGTTTTATTTCTCATAAACACCTTAAAACTTACAGCTTTGAAATTTATAATCTATATATCTAATAAAGCCTAACATAACTAAAATTATTGTATATCTTAGCAATAAATATCTCATTTGCAAAATATATAGTGTTTGCTTGCACATCAAATCTCATAGATATCTGAGATTTTTGCTCTGACTTGTTTATGATGCCTCTGGAGGTACTATCCAAGGGAAAGAATGAGAGAATGAAATAGCTTCTTACCATTTACTCGCATGCTTGAATCCTTGCTTATTCTCCTTCACTTGAGCCTCTAAAACTGGTCTCTCTCGACACTCCTTTGATTCCATGTCACGAATCGCATGGTGGGGAGACTTGCTTGAGCTATTGTGCCAAATATATACAGTACATGCAAAAAGAATCTCAATGAAGGATACGAGAGGGGAGATAGAGATCAAAATGTTTTCTTATTGATTTTTCCTCTTTTCTTTCCAATATAATCCAATATACATGAAGTAAAGATAAGATACAACATAAAAAAAGTGGCCTACTAAGTCAAATAGTGCATAATTGACTATACTAACTGAGTGGTACTATAACTATATTAGGTATAGGTAGGTGAAACTAACCAAATATAATAAGTGATAAGTCAATGGCAATGTGATGAGTATAACAATATAGACATTGAGGGCTTTTCTTGCTTAAGACCAAATTACACTTAGAGATGAAGTGTAGGATGAATAAAATACTAACTAAAGCATCTAAACATAGGATGAAAAGACCCTAGAGACAGTGTGAGAGAGAGGAAAGGCTAAGTAAACTCAATGCTTTTGTTATTATAAGTTTTTGCAAGGAGTAGAGGAGATCAATCAAAGAAGAAGCCAAGCAACATTGCTACAAAGAGGTTTGTATTTTCTATCATAGTACCTTGCACCCACTGGGGGATTGCCACTATACACTGCAATACATGTTCTTGCATTGCACCAGGGCTTCGTATATTCCATTTTCTCAAATATTACCATGCCATGGGGAGAGATATACTAAATAGCACCATCATCAAGCACTCCATGGCATGAGGCTCACTAGAGCTATATATACTAATCTTAGTAGCATATACACTAAAAGAGATGCACCCTAGAATGCACTCAACTCATCAGCATGCACTTTGGGAATGCTGTCACTCATTAGGAATCTAGGGATGAGAGGTTAAAGATGGATGGGTGAGTTGAGGGTCATGCAAGACTCCATCAACTATTAGAGGGGTTTGCCTATTTCATTGCATTTATCATTGTGAGTCTTAGCAAGAGGGGGGGTAGAGTGTAGTTTTGCTATCCAATGCGGAGTGAGGTTTCGAGTGACAAAGGAGGTAAATTGAGTCAATGAACCTATATGGATGCATGTGGATGGAGGTGCATGAAGCATATCCATTAGACAGGCTAGTCACAAGTTATGCTTTGCATCCATTTTTTTGTGAGCATTAAATGTACGAGATACGTTGCATTTCCTTCTCAAGTTGCATCACCTTGAAATCATGATGGGTTTGCACACACTATACATCAATTGTGTTAGCACGTTTTTTCCTAGGTACACAAAGGGACATGAAGGATGCCTTATCCAATGGGAAGTAATGAGAAGTTATGGGTCACTTCCAAATGCAAAGAGCCTAGTGAGGGGCATTGGGGTGGAGTGTAGATCCTTATCATCATGAGAGATGAGATTGAATGGAGAGAATGCTCGGATATACTTAAGTACTTATGGCCCCTAGGGAGAGTTTGGATTTGTATTACAATATTATTTTCTTTTTGAGAGCACCAGTGTGGGGCCGCCTACTATATACGTTTAAGGCTTTGTCACTATGTATAAATGTTTGAGTTATCATTTTGTATGTATGGTGTAAGTGCTTGGATTGAGTTATAATTTGGTTTGTGCATATGTATATATTGTTTGTTATAAAAGAACAAGGTGTGATTGCTTGCGCTTCAAGCATTTGAAGCATATGAACAAAGGCTACATGGAGCCTTATCCAAATGCTAAAGATAGAAGCTGATGCAGTTTCATGTGGAGAAGATAAGAGCTCGAGGGGAGAAGAACGCTGAAGGGCCAGTAGAGAGTTCTCGAGAGACGGAGGGCTAATCCATTAAAAAGAAACAGGTCAGCAACATAAAGAAGAGCGGGGGAATCAGAACAAGAAGAAGAGGGAGGCTTGAGAGAGCGCCAAAAAAGAATGGAATCAACTTCGGATCGAGGATTGATCAGATCTCCTGCCCTTCGAATTGAAGAGAGGAGAAGACCTTGTAATCAAGGGAAAGGCAGAGATAACGCAGCTGGGAGCTCCTCGAGCTTTAGAGGCGCCTGACCAATACACAGTAAGAGGGAGAATTGGAGGATGGGCTGCAGACGGGACACAATGGAGCCACTGGACAGAAAAGCAGCCATCTTCAAGCTCTAAAAGAGAGCTACAGTTGAGATACCTAGACTTGGAGGGGCAAGGATGGTTCATAATTATCTGGTTGCTATCTACTGGACAGAGCGCATGGGAGCTAAACAGCCTTCATCGTGGTAGCGCAGCTGCATTTGGTGAAGCTGTGTTGATATAGGGGAGGCCAACGGTCTTCTAAAGAAGCGGTCTGAGAGAAAAAGTCGGGACTCGGAAGCTCCGTTATAAGGCGCGATTCCTCAATCTGCAAGAAGAAACAAGATGCCCCTCGGGTGGACTCATCTCAGTGAAAGATTTCACCTGTGGGCCTAGAGCCGCTGTACAGTGACTCATGTGCATAAGCAGTCGAGGGGTACAAGGCCCGATACACACCAGTCCGGACGGACAATACGCGTCTACTGAAAAAGGTGTGGCTCACTTTCGCACAGTCCGGATATACTATCATTGGGAAGCAATTGGTGAGATGGATCGTGGAGGTCACTTTGGCACCTGTCGAAAAGTTCACCAGTTCCAAGTTTACTTCTGGATTCTGTGTCGCCCTTGGGATGCGCCGGTCAAATTATCTTCTCACGGATAACCTTTTTAACCATTCATTACATGACGTGTCCGCATCGCGCTCATGTATATGTCGTTGTTCGGAGTAATGTGAAACTAGCCTAACATTTTGTTTTCTAGATTGATAGAGATAACTAGGTGCTCCGCGCTTAGACTCGCCCGCCGGGGTGGCCTCGATTTTTGGGGGGGACACGGGTGCTAGACGCGTGGCACCCGCCCCCGCGTTCTCTTTTTTTTTGGGGGGAAGGTGGGGGGCTGCCACTTGGCACCCGCCCCACCCCTCCTTAACTAATAGTATAGATGTTGTGTGACAAATATAACTCGTCGACATTTCTTAGCTTTGGGTGTCATAGTAAAAAGTTGCTTCATGAGAAAACTAACAAGACACGTGTTACTATGTTCCGCATAGAATCAATTTTGTATAACTTATCAATCATGATAAGTTAACGAATTGATTACTACCCTTGTTCTAGTATAAATAGTTTTCTTAGATCTATGGTAAAAAGGTTAAAAGCAAGATAGTGTGAACAATGTCTAAGGAAGGCAATTAATTCTACCGCAAGAAAGACTCAATATAAAGGAAAAATGTAAAGCTTCACAGACCCATGAGTAGGACAATATGTAAATCGACATATGTTCCAAAAACCATATAGTAGAAAGAGACAAAGGGGAGGAACTTACCAAGTTTGAGTATGGTCAAGGTGTTAGACTATAAAGTTTAAATAAGGTACGAGGAAGCAAGTAAATGTCTTACAGAGTGTAGCTAAACATTGAAAAGCCATCCAACAATTAAGTGTCGAGAGTTTTGAAGACTCCGAAAATCATATAGTATACCTTGACATCTTGGGGGTTGGGTAAGGCCAGTGGATAGGATCTTGGAATTCTTTTCCTTACATCATATGTTGCCATTAGTTTGAGACTTGAGGGTATGCATAATGAGAGCAACTATAGCATTAAAGAATGGTCATGCTTGCTTGTATTTAAGAGTACATGAAATGCTGAAGTCACTTAAAGGTAATACCCTTGCTTAGGGGTCCTAGCCTTGAAATTTTGTCACAAGGATCTAATACCCTAGTCACATATTTGAGTCTTGAGATCCCTAGTATATCTTGTCTTATATTGGTTGCTTGCTAGGTGTTAGTGCCTTATTAGAAAATTTAGCCTCAACATCCTAAGTTCTAATGGTTGACCCAAATCTTACAAAATAGCAGTAAGCAAGGGTATTGAAATTAGCACATTTGTCAATGAGTACATCAACAGTCATGTCACATTGTTAGTTGTAGTTAATCCGATTTGAGGTAGGCTTAGATTATTGATAGTCATGTCGTTCTAACATTGAATCTTCTAGGAAGAAGGCTAGTTGGAGATTGATTATTTTGTTGTGTGAATTACTTTATTTTTTCATAATAGGTTTAATGAGTTCTCATGATGGGCTGCATAGATACATCATAGCCTTTCATTGGTGGCTTGTGTAAGTAGTGTCATGTAAGTAGTGTCCTATAGGATAGTAGCACTTGATGCTATTGTCATTAAAGTGGCCACCAATGTCCAATGTTTCTAAGATACCTTACCTATCTTGCTAGTGACATGGACACATTAGGATTCGAGTCCTCAAAGTTTAAGTTTTTATTTCTAGTCTTGGATTAAGTACAATAGTAAGTCTAGGCATATTTTTGAAGGGATCCCTTTTATATTTCTCAAACCACACCTTTCATCAAGCTTACTTAGCAAAGTAGGACATGAGTTAAGAGTAATTGTATTTCATTTAGATGTTTGAGTTCCACAAGGTTTTTAGTCTTGAGATTTAGAACCCTCGTAGAGTTCTTGCATTATGATGTAGAGACTACGAGTAAAGGACTAAATGAACATAATTGTGCTAGTCTTGTAAAGTGAGCTTGAAGGGTGTTTAGCCCATAGCCATCTTGTAAGTTGTACCATAAGCTAAAAAGTGCAACTATGAGCTAATTATCTCAATCTAAATGAGAAGGTGAGATGGTCTTCATAAGCACAAGTATTTATTAAGCACTTCTGATTAGCTATTTGCAGATTGTATAAGGCCTAGACTTATGATGTAGGATCAAAAATCTAGATGTGAGGTGTTTCACAATGTTAGTTTAGAAATGAGTTCCTTACTTATTAAAAATCTCAATGGAATAGCCAAAGTATGAGATGACTTGCTCCCATAAGAAATGAGTTCCTCAGCTATTAAAAATCTCAATGGAATAGCAAGAGTATGAGATAAATTTCTCCCACAAGAATTTTGCCATAAATTTGGCATCATTCTTCATTTGGCCCTCACCTTTGTCCACTTAGTCATATAGTTAATAGCCACAATAATGTATTGTACTTGTTGGGAGTAGTGTGCAATAGAACTAATGGGTTCCATAACATCTATTCCCTGCTCTTCAAAGAATTTGCAATGTGATTATGGGGGAAAGTTCAATTTTACCTCTCTAATTAAAAGCTTGATCCATTGATACTCATTTGCAATGTTTTGATGAAACAAACCGTATCTTTGAAAAGAATAGGCCACAATAGCATAGTGTATTTGGGAGTAGTGGGCAATAGAGCTAATGGGTCCCATAATGTCTATTCCTTGCTTTTCAAAGAATTGGTAATGTGATTATGGGGAAAAGTAAAAGTTTACCTTTCTAATTAAAAGCTTGATCCATTGATACTCATTTCCAATGTTTTGATGAGACACTCTTATAATCCCTACATGCAGTTTTATACATCCTCAATTTCATGCTCAGGTATGCATCTTTGAAGGAGACTAACCTATCCTAGTCAATAAAGTTGATTGGCAATCATTTAATAGGGTCATGCCTTAACCAAGAGATGGGTGAGTCTCACTTTTCAATAGATCTCTCTAGCATACCATTTTTCAATATATAGATGATGTTATGTAACATATGGGGTATGTGATCTTCCATAAAGAGTTGGGCTTCTTACTAAACACAAACCAAACAGGCATCATCAAGATTATCATCAATCCTAATTTCTTTCTCATCATTGGTGCTACGCATCTGAACCGTAAACGCCTCCATTTTTGTTGTGCATTTGTGTTATCTTTTCGCATGTGATTCATTGTGTGTGATTGATGCATTAAGATAATCCGTCCTTTCAGTATCCGCATCCAATGTACATACTCCACTTGTGTGTTCGTGTTTATGTGTGTTTCAGTTTGTATGCATGTTGTATGTGTGACAGAAAAATATGAAAAATTGATGCCAAAGGACATTATCAAGCTGATAATTTCAAAAATGATCTCCAAGAAAAGTGCAGAAAATCGTGGAATCAAATGAGGCGAATGGAGGAGATGAACTAGAGATCTTTGTGACATCGAAGAAATCCTTTGCTACATCTGATTTCAAAGGTTGGTTATAAATTGGTGCGTTTCATACCATGGATTCATGGGAGAAATCATTGAAGTAGTAAAAGAGAAGGCTTTCTGTTTTGAAAGTTGGAGGGAAAGATAGAACGTTTGGTACTTTCAGAATAGCCTTATGAATGCTATGTTGAGATTGGAGAGGGAAAAAGCTAGGAAAAAGGGGGATATTTTTGAAAGGCTATGAATGGCGGGCTGGTTGAAAAGTCTGGGGGAAAAGAAGGATGACGACTAACAGGAGTTACGCATTCTGAACGGAGATGAATGTGGCGGGGTGAACCAAGCAGAACAGTACTCTGTTAAGCTCAGAAGCGGCACCAGCTATGATTCATTTCGCTGATACGGATCTTGGTCGTCTATCTACTACATCCTTTGATTTAAATGTGAAGGGAGGATCTACAGCAATATTTTCTGGTAACTTATTAGTAGAGCTTAAGGATCATGGAATGGGAAAGATGACACGTAGTGGGTTTTCTAGTATTCGCACAAGACGGTCAAATTCGCTAAGATCCTAACGGCGTTCAAGCGATCCTCCCGAGTGCTGGCAATTCGAGAAGACAGTGAGGTTTCCAGTGATAGCAAGGAGCAGGTTCCCACAGCCTCCGAGAAGAAGAGCCAAGCGGCGTGTCAGAGCCTTTGTGTTTCTTTCTCGACGATTGAAACTACGAAGCGACATTTTTTATCCTTTGCTAGAAGATTGCCCACTACCAGATGAAGATATTTCAACATCAGTGCTAATAGCATCAATTCGCCATGACGAGCTTGTGGTGATCCTGACAACGTTATTGCTCGCATCTACATCTTCACCGTCATCTGTTGCTCCTTCATCATCGTCTTCTTCTTCTTCCTCCTCAAATGTATCAAGAAGCGTGTCTTATGACAGTCGAGCTCTCCTCATTGACGGCCAGTATCATAAGATATTCGTAGGTAGACATAATAGTCCATTCCATATGGACATTTGAAGTGCTGTGACACCTTCGTCAGAGTTTCTATTGTGTCTATTAAGAAGAATTGTTAGTTCTAACAGCAACAGAGAGGAGATGAGGAGGATAACGAAGTTCAATTGAAGCTGGAAGCGAGTGAAGGAGTCAACATAAAGTAGTAGACGAATGCAACTGCTGCCTACGGCATCAAGGGTTTCCCCAGCCTCTACTTCTTTGTCATCAGATTTATTGTGGTTCTATTACAAGCCTTCCTTTTTCAACTTCTGTTGCTGTTCATTTTTTTCTTCCGTGTGCTCTGGACCTTCTTATCCCAAAGGATCAATGGAAGTCTCTCTGAACTACAAAAAGAAATCACAGAACCGGAATTTCCTGCAAAACTGAAACTGTAAGGATTTTTATGGAGTTTGAACGTGCTAAACAAGCTATTAAGGCATTGATGAACTTGAATGGGAGGTTGTTTTTGGGGATAAAGTTGTAGCAACCAGTTTCCATGATGAAAAGAGGTTCAATGTGAATGAACTGGAACTACTTCCTGAAGAGATACCAGCACTGGTGGCTTCTTGATCTAACTCTCTGAATGTTGACTTGCTAGTTGTTCAAGGACTTGACAATGCTATCTTTGGCTATACAACCTGGTGTCTTTAAGTCTGTCCAATCTGACAACTTGCACCCGCTGGGAACTTCAAAGGCATCCTTTATATTTGGGATTTAGAGAAGCTGAACATGCCTATAATGGTGAAATAATATTGTTTGATTTGAAGATGTGTAGAGTTAGATGTGAAACCAGCACAGATTATGAGATACTACAGATTTTTCTGAACATGGACCTCATGTAATTTACTTGACAAGGAATATAGTGAACTTTGGCATCAAAAATTCGATTTCTTCTTGTTAGTCTCTTTCCTTGTTGCAACTTGAACTCCATGTTCAGCAGCTCTTACAAGAAATCTATGACACCGTGAGGGTGGTCAGGAGTTTCCAACTAGTGCGGGATATCAAGCCGGAAGCCTAGGATTTTTCAAAGCTCGATTTGGAGCCCGGACGGGGAAATGGCCAAGGAACCGGTCAAGATACGAAAAGGTGGACTTATTTTGTTGCCAAAGTGGGCATGACATTTGGGGCCTTGGGTAGCATTTGATGTAGCATGAAATCGTGGGCAAGTTGGGGATGAAGAAAACTTGGAGAGAGGAGGCGCCATGATGCGCCAAAAAATGCGCTCAAATCTTGGGAGATGGAGGATGGAGGTTGCATACAACCCACCCAAGTGATCATGGGCCTTGATTCCCCTCTGCCTGCTGATCATTTCGCCGCCCTTCGCTCATGCAATGATGGCCTCGATGGAGAACTCTGATTTTAGTCTTTCTCTCTCCTCCCTCTCTCTCCCCTAAGGGGTTGTTCTTGTATGCAAGAGAAAAATGAAGAATGGTGAAGGAAAGCTTGTCTGGATGAGACCGGATTGCTTCCGAATCAATGAAGACATGAAGATTGCTGATCTTGAAGGTGCTCGACATTAAATGAGGGCTGACACATAGTCCCATACCAAAATCGAGATCCCTAGACATAAAGCCTAAGCGGTAATTCAACTTTTATGAAGAAAAAAGGAGTTTTTATGCTATTTGGTTGATGAGATATTGTTCCCATGGGTTGAATATGCATCATAATGTTGTTTTCTATGAGTTTGATTAGTCTATGCTTTGAAAATCAGAAAATATAAGGCTACATAGCCTGAATTAGTGTCAAAATACATGAAAAACATGCGTTTAAGGGGTAAAATGGGGTTTTTTGGCAAAATAAATGGGAAATATGAGATATAACATCTACAAAACCTGAAATTTTGTTGTCAAGGAACCTAAGGGCCACAACCCATAATCAATATTAATTTCTAGTCATTTTTTATTGAAGAAAATAGAGAAAAAATACCAAAAATGGTGAAAAATGGGTTGTAAATGGGAGAAAATTAGAAAACGATAAAAAGAAAATTCCAAAAAATTACATAAGTGTTTGTGCAATGTATAATGAAGGTAGAGCACAAGGTTGGCCTCGGTCTACCCTCGTTTCTATGTTTCTGTCCGTATTTATCGCTTTCTCTATAAAGAAATACACATAAAATGATCTTTTTACCTATCAGCGAATGCAAAACATTAAACGGTAGGGTGAGAGGGGAGTTTGAGCATCAAAATATAATGTTAAATCTAAATTATGTGTTGCATCATTCCTATAGGCGGTTGTTTTAAAATAAAGGAAAAGACAGCATGAGCGTAAGGCTCGGTGTCTCTCCTCGTTTCAATACATAAACATTAGTATGGAAATCATGGAAATATTGGTTTCGCATGATGCACAATGCTGATTTTCTTTTGTTTGTGCACTAAACCATTCACATTATGCACTATGCATGGTTCATGGTATCAAAGGAAAATCTCATGGACTGCATAGCAATTGTTTTCTTAGGACTTTGACCCATGATTGAGAGTGTGAGGCTATCCCTTGCCGTAGGGTAGAGGGTCGGTTTCCTAAGGGACTGTTAAGTGAGGAAGCATGGTATATCTCCTAGATACGAAAAATATAAAAGAGAGGAGTTTGTGCTCGTTTGTGTTATATGGTTAGCAGCACATCAAAGGGCCAATCCCTGCGATGTAGGAGAGTTGCAGTGGGGTCGCAGTGTGTCTACCGTGAGGTTGCCTCCATATGTGTGTGATTGTGGCATTGCCAATGTGTAAGGGGTTCTCCCTTTGAGAAGCTTAAGGGAAACGTTGGGCTATAAACTATGAACGCATGAATTAAGTTTTAGGGCAGTTTGTCCTCTAGCATTAGATTGACACTCCTGGTACGCGAGGCCGTGAGGGTGTTTGTGTGTCATGAGCATGAGGTCCAGCTAGTGCTATAGCCACTGCCGACCCATTTCAGGTCCCATCATCACCCTCACCCTCTCTTTCTCTGTTTTCCTATTATGTTTAACATATTTTCTCTCTTTTTCTCTCTCCTCTCTTCTCTCATTTTTTAATCTCTCCTCTCCCTCTCTCATTTCCTTTTTCTCTCTTCCTCTCGCTCTCTCATTTCTTCTCCCTCCCTCACCCTCTTTCTCTCTTTCTCTCTTTTCCTATTATGTTTAATGTTTTTTCTCTCTTTTCCTCTCCCTCCCCCTCTCTTTCTCTCTCCCTCCCTCTCCCTCTCCCTCTCCCTCTCTTTCTCTCTTTCAATGTTTCCCTCTCCCTCTCTCTCCCTCTCCCTCTCCCTCTCTCATTTCCCTATTATGTTTAATGTCTCCCTCCCTCTCCCTCTCTCTCTCTTTCTCTCTCATTTCCTCTCTCTCTCTCAATACACACGAATTATTATACCAAAAACAAGAGAGAGAGAGACAAAACTCCCTCTCACTCTCTCATTTTTTCTCCCTCCCCCTCTCCCTCTCTTTCTCTCTCTCTCCCTCCCTCTCCCTCTCTCATTTCCTCTCCCTCTCTTTTTCTCTCAATACACATGGATTATACCAAAAACAAGTAAAAGAGAGAGAGAAAACTCCCTCTCCCTCTCTTTCTCTCTCCCTCCCTCTCCCTCTCCCTCTCCCTCCCTCTCCATCTCTCATTTCCTCTCCCTCCCTCTCCCTCTCCCTCTCTTTCTCTCTCATTTTCTCTCACTCTCTCAATACACACAAATTATACCAAAAACAAGTAAGAGAGAGAGAAAAAACATAAAAGCAAAGCAAGAATGGACAACGCACTCACCGTAAAAGCTCGAAAAAGGGTTTGGCGGCTCCTCTTTGCGATAGCGGCTCCTCTTCACCCTTCATACACCTCCTCCTCTTCTTCGCGAACGGCGGTAATGGCGATGAGAATCTTCTTTCTCCTTCTTTCTCTGTTTCTCTCCCTCTCAGCAAGACGGTCACTCTCCCTCTCACTCTCCCTCTCCCTCTCTTTTGTGAATGCACGAAAAATGACGCGCTCGGGTTTCGATCCGCATTTTTTTCCTCTGCGTATCATCACTATTTGCGTTGCTATTAGTGACGCAAATAGCTATGCTACTATTTGTCATCGCTAACGCGTGTTGCTATAGCCTCATATCCTTGTAGTGATTTACAAGCAAAGTTTCCTTTCTTCAAAATGTCTCGCTTCAGTTGAATCTTTCGTACCTTTGAATTTATTCAAAGCATATTTTTCATGTTTATCTAAGCTACTTGCTAATTTCTTGTATTTTTTATATGCCCCATCATGGAATTACCAATGACTACATATAATCAATACATTACTTTTTGGTCTATTCTTTCTAGCCTTTAATTATTTTGTAGTAGGATCACTTAGCTTTGCTTCCCTTTTTCCACCTAAAACAAACTTATAGAGGCCTTTCTAATAACAAAGTTTAGTATACGAAACTTCCATGATGGATAATTATTCTTTTCTAGCTTCTCAATAATATGATTTTCATTGTTTTGTCTGTTAGGGCAAAACTAAGTATACCAAACAGCAAGAAAATCTTATCCAACCTTTCATAGGATGTGCATAGCAATAAACTATGTAGCCATTTACATTGAGTACTCAATACACATGGAATCTATAAGCTATTTGTAGATAAATCTTGTGTTTTATTTCTCATAAACACCTTAAAACTTACAGCTTTGAAATTTATAATCTATATATCTAATAAAGCCTAACATAACTAAAATTATTGTATATCTTAGCAATAAATATCTCATTTGCAAAATATATAGTGTTTGCTTGCACATCAAATCTCATAGATATCTGAGATTTTTGCTCTGACTTGTTTATGATGCCTCTGGAGGTACTATCCAAGGGAAAGAATGAGAGAATGAAATAGCTTCTTACCATTTACTCGCATGCTTGAATCCTTGCTTATTCTCCTTCACTTGAGCCTCTAAAACTGGTCTCTCTCGACACTCCTTTGATTCCATGTCACGAATCGCATGGTGGGGAGACTTGCTTGAGCTATTGTGCCAAATATATACAGTACATGCAAAAAGAATCTCAATGAAGGATACGAGAGGGGAGATAGAGATCAAAATGTTTTCTTATTGATTTTTCCTCTTTTCTTTCCAATATAATCCAATATACATGAAGTAAAGATAAGATACAACATAAAAAAAGTGGCCTACTAAGTCAAATAGTGCATAATTGACTATACTAACTGAGTGGTACTATAACTATATTAGGTATAGGTAGGTGAAACTAACCAAATATAATAAGTGATAAGTCAATGGCAATGTGATGAGTATAACAATATAGACATTGAGGGCTTTTCTTGCTTAAGACCAAATTACACTTAGAGATGAAGTGTAGGATGAATAAAATACTAACTAAAGCATCTAAACATAGGATGAAAAGACCCTAGAGACAGTGTGAGAGAGAGGAAAGGCTAAGTAAACTCAATGCTTTTGTTATTATAAGTTTTTGCAAGGAGTAGAGGAGATCAATCAAAGAAGAAGCCAAGCAACATTGCTACAAAGAGGTTTGTATTTTCTATCATAGTACCTTGCACCCACTGGGGGATTGCCACTATACACTGCAATACATGTTCTTGCATTGCACCAGGGCTTCGTATATTCCATTTTCTCAAATATTACCATGCCATGGGGAGAGATATACTAAATAGCACCATCATCAAGCACTCCATGGCATGAGGCTCACTAGAGCTATATATACTAATCTTAGTAGCATATACACTAAAAGAGATGCACCCTAGAATGCACTCAACTCATCAGCATGCACTTTGGGAATGCTGTCACTCATTAGGAATCTAGGGATGAGAGGTTAAAGATGGATGGGTGAGTTGAGGGTCATGCAAGACTCCATCAACTATTAGAGGGGTTTGCCTATTTCATTGCATTTATCATTGTGAGTCTTAGCAAGAGGGGGGGTAGAGTGTAGTTTTGCTATCCAATGCGGAGTGAGGTTTCGAGTGACAAAGGAGGTAAATTGAGTCAATGAACCTATATGGATGCATGTGGATGGAGGTGCATGAAGCATATCCATTAGACAGGCTAGTCACAAGTTATGCTTTGCATCCATTTTTTTGTGAGCATTAAATGTACGAGATACGTTGCATTTCCTTCTCAAGTTGCATCACCTTGAAATCATGATGGGTTTGCACACACTATACATCAATTGTGTTAGCACGTTTTTTCCTAGGTACACAAAGGGACATGAAGGATGCCTTATCCAATGGGAAGTAATGAGAAGTTATGGGTCACTTCCAAATGCAAAGAGCCTAGTGAGGGGCATTGGGGTGGAGTGTAGATCCTTATCATCATGAGAGATGAGATTGAATGGAGAGAATGCTCGGATATACTTAAGTACTTATGGCCCCTAGGGAGAGTTTGGATTTGTATTACAATATTATTTTCTTTTTGAGAGCACCAGTGTGGGGCCGCCTACTATATACGTTTAAGGCTTTGTCACTATGTATAAATGTTTGAGTTATCATTTTGTATGTATGGTGTAAGTGCTTGGATTGAGTTATAATTTGGTTTGTGCATATGTATATATTGTTTGTTATAAAAGAACAAGGTGTGATTGCTTGCGCTTCAAGCATTTGAAGCATATGAACAAAGGCTACATGGAGCCTTATCCAAATGCTAAAGATAGAAGCTGATGCAGTTTCATGTGGAGAAGATAAGAGCTCGAGGGGAGAAGAACGCTGAAGGGCCAGTAGAGAGTTCTCGAGAGACGGAGGGCTAATCCATTAAAAAGAAACAGGTCAGCAACATAAAGAAGAGCGGGGGAATCAGAACAAGAAGAAGAGGGAGGCTTGAGAGAGCGCCAAAAAAGAATGGAATCAACTTCGGATCGAGGATTGATCAGATCTCCTGCCCTTCGAATTGAAGAGAGGAGAAGACCTTGTAATCAAGGGAAAGGCAGAGATAACGCAGCTGGGAGCTCCTCGAGCTTTAGAGGCGCCTGACCAATACACAGTAAGAGGGAGAATTGGAGGATGGGCTGCAGACGGGACACAATGGAGCCACTGGACAGAAAAGCAGCCATCTTCAAGCTCTAAAAGAGAGCTACAGTTGAGATACCTAGACTTGGAGGGGCAAGGATGGTTCATAATTATCTGGTTGCTATCTACTGGACAGAGCGCATGGGAGCTAAACAGCCTTCATCGTGGTAGCGCAGCTGCATTTGGTGAAGCTGTGTTGATATAGGGGAGGCCAACGGTCTTCTAAAGAAGCGGTCTGAGAGAAAAAGTCGGGACTCGGAAGCTCCGTTATAAGGCGCGATTCCTCAATCTGCAAGAAGAAACAAGATGCCCCTCGGGTGGACTCATCTCAGTGAAAGATTTCACCTGTGGGCCTAGAGCCGCTGTACAGTGACTCATGTGCATAAGCAGTCGAGGGGTACAAGGCCCGATACACACCAGTCCGGACGGACAATACGCGTCTACTGAAAAAGGTGTGGCTCACTTTCGCACAGTCCGGATATACTATCATTGGGAAGCAATTGGTGAGATGGATCGTGGAGGTCACTTTGGCACCTGTCGAAAAGTTCACCAGTTCCAAGTTTACTTCTGGATTCTGTGTCGCCCTTGGGATGCGCCGGTCAAATTATCTTCTCACGGATAACCTTTTTAACCATTCATTACATGACGTGTCCGCATCGCGCTCATGTATATGTCGTTGTTCGGAGTAATGTGAAACTAGCCTAACATTTTGTTTTCTAGATTGATAGAGATAACTAGGTGCTCCGCGCTTAGACTCGCCCGCCGGGGTGGCCTCGATTTTTGGGGGGGACACGGGTGCTAGACGCGTGGCACCCGCCCCCGCGTTCTCTTTTTTTTTGGGGGGAAGGTGGGGGGCTGCCACTTGGCACCCGCCCCACCCCTCCTTAACTAATAGTATAGATGTTGTGTGACAAATATAACTCGTCGACATTTCTTAGCTTTGGGTGTCATAGTAAAAAGTTGCTTCATGAGAAAACTAACAAGACACGTGTTACTATGTTCCGCATAGAATCAATTTTGTATAACTTATCAATCATGATAAGTTAACGAATTGATTACTACCCTTGTTCTAGTATAAATAGTTTTCTTAGATCTATGGTAAAAAGGTTAAAAGCAAGATAGTGTGAACAATGTCTAAGGAAGGCAATTAATTCTACCGCAAGAAAGACTCAATATAAAGGAAAAATGTAAAGCTTCACAGACCCATGAGTAGGACAATATGTAAATCGACATATGTTCCAAAAACCATATAGTAGAAAGAGACAAAGGGGAGGAACTTACCAAGTTTGAGTATGGTCAAGGTGTTAGACTATAAAGTTTAAATAAGGTACGAGGAAGCAAGTAAATGTCTTACAGAGTGTAGCTAAACATTGAAAAGCCATCCAACAATTAAGTGTCGAGAGTTTTGAAGACTCCGAAAATCATATAGTATACCTTGACATCTTGGGGGTTGGGTAAGGCCAGTGGATAGGATCTTGGAATTCTTTTCCTTACATCATATGTTGCCATTAGTTTGAGACTTGAGGGTATGCATAATGAGAGCAACTATAGCATTAAAGAATGGTCATGCTTGCTTGTATTTAAGAGTACATGAAATGCTGAAGTCACTTAAAGGTAATACCCTTGCTTAGGGGTCCTAGCCTTGAAATTTTGTCACAAGGATCTAATACCCTAGTCACATATTTGAGTCTTGAGATCCCTAGTATATCTTGTCTTATATTGGTTGCTTGCTAGGTGTTAGTGCCTTATTAGAAAATTTAGCCTCAACATCCTAAGTTCTAATGGTTGACCCAAATCTTACAAAATAGCAGTAAGCAAGGGTATTGAAATTAGCACATTTGTCAATGAGTACATCAACAGTCATGTCACATTGTTAGTTGTAGTTAATCCGATTTGAGGTAGGCTTAGATTATTGATAGTCATGTCGTTCTAACATTGAATCTTCTAGGAAGAAGGCTAGTTGGAGATTGATTATTTTGTTGTGTGAATTACTTTATTTTTTCATAATAGGTTTAATGAGTTCTCATGATGGGCTGCATAGATACATCATAGCCTTTCATTGGTGGCTTGTGTAAGTAGTGTCATGTAAGTAGTGTCCTATAGGATAGTAGCACTTGATGCTATTGTCATTAAAGTGGCCACCAATGTCCAATGTTTCTAAGATACCTTACCTATCTTGCTAGTGACATGGACACATTAGGATTCGAGTCCTCAAAGTTTAAGTTTTTATTTCTAGTCTTGGATTAAGTACAATAGTAAGTCTAGGCATATTTTTGAAGGGATCCCTTTTATATTTCTCAAACCACACCTTTCATCAAGCTTACTTAGCAAAGTAGGACATGAGTTAAGAGTAATTGTATTTCATTTAGATGTTTGAGTTCCACAAGGTTTTTAGTCTTGAGATTTAGAACCCTCGTAGAGTTCTTGCATTATGATGTAGAGACTACGAGTAAAGGACTAAATGAACATAATTGTGCTAGTCTTGTAAAGTGAGCTTGAAGGGTGTTTAGCCCATAGCCATCTTGTAAGTTGTACCATAAGCTAAAAAGTGCAACTATGAGCTAATTATCTCAATCTAAATGAGAAGGTGAGATGGTCTTCATAAGCACAAGTATTTATTAAGCACTTCTGATTAGCTATTTGCAGATTGTATAAGGCCTAGACTTATGATGTAGGATCAAAAATCTAGATGTGAGGTGTTTCACAATGTTAGTTTAGAAATGAGTTCCTTACTTATTAAAAATCTCAATGGAATAGCCAAAGTATGAGATGACTTGCTCCCATAAGAAATGAGTTCCTCAGCTATTAAAAATCTCAATGGAATAGCAAGAGTATGAGATAAATTTCTCCCACAAGAATTTTGCCATAAATTTGGCATCATTCTTCATTTGGCCCTCACCTTTGTCCACTTAGTCATATAGTTAATAGCCACAATAATGTATTGTACTTGTTGGGAGTAGTGTGCAATAGAACTAATGGGTTCCATAACATCTATTCCCTGCTCTTCAAAGAATTTGCAATGTGATTATGGGGGAAAGTTCAATTTTACCTCTCTAATTAAAAGCTTGATCCATTGATACTCATTTGCAATGTTTTGATGAAACAAACCGTATCTTTGAAAAGAATAGGCCACAATAGCATAGTGTATTTGGGAGTAGTGGGCAATAGAGCTAATGGGTCCCATAATGTCTATTCCTTGCTTTTCAAAGAATTGGTAATGTGATTATGGGGAAAAGTAAAAGTTTACCTTTCTAATTAAAAGCTTGATCCATTGATACTCATTTCCAATGTTTTGATGAGACACTCTTATAATCCCTACATGCAGTTTTATACATCCTCAATTTCATGCTCAGGTATGCATCTTTGAAGGAGACTAACCTATCCTAGTCAATAAAGTTGATTGGCAATCATTTAATAGGGTCATGCCTTAACCAAGAGATGGGTGAGTCTCACTTTTCAATAGATCTCTCTAGCATACCATTTTTCAATATATAGATGATGTTATGTAACATATGGGGTATGTGATCTTCCATAAAGAGTTGGGCTTCTTACTAAACACAAACCAAACAGGCATCATCAAGATTATCATCAATCCTAATTTCTTTCTCATCATTGGTGCTACGCATCTGAACCGTAAACGCCTCCATTTTTGTTGTGCATTTGTGTTATCTTTTCGCATGTGATTCATTGTGTGTGATTGATGCATTAAGATAATCCGTCCTTTCAGTATCCGCATCCAATGTACATACTCCACTTGTGTGTTCGTGTTTATGTGTGTTTCAGTTTGTATGCATGTTGTATGTGTGACAGAAAAATATGAAAAATTGATGCCAAAGGACATTATCAAGCTGATAATTTCAAAAATGATCTCCAAGAAAAGTGCAGAAAATCGTGGAATCAAATGAGGCGAATGGAGGAGATGAACTAGAGATCTTTGTGACATCGAAGAAATCCTTTGCTACATCTGATTTCAAAGGTTGGTTATAAATTGGTGCGTTTCATACCATGGATTCATGGGAGAAATCATTGAAGTAGTAAAAGAGAAGGCTTTCTGTTTTGAAAGTTGGAGGGAAAGATAGAACGTTTGGTACTTTCAGAATAGCCTTATGAATGCTATGTTGAGATTGGAGAGGGAAAAAGCTAGGAAAAAGGGGGATATTTTTGAAAGGCTATGAATGGCGGGCTGGTTGAAAAGTCTGGGGGAAAAGAAGGATGACGACTAACAGGAGTTACGCATTCTGAACGGAGATGAATGTGGCGGGGTGAACCAAGCAGAACAGTACTCTGTTAAGCTCAGAAGCGGCACCAGCTATGATTCATTTCGCTGATACGGATCTTGGTCGTCTATCTACTACATCCTTTGATTTAAATGTGAAGGGAGGATCTACAGCAATATTTTCTGGTAACTTATTAGTAGAGCTTAAGGATCATGGAATGGGAAAGATGACACGTAGTGGGTTTTCTAGTATTCGCACAAGACGGTCAAATTCGCTAAGATCCTAACGGCGTTCAAGCGATCCTCCCGAGTGCTGGCAATTCGAGAAGACAGTGAGGTTTCCAGTGATAGCAAGGAGCAGGTTCCCACAGCCTCCGAGAAGAAGAGCCAAGCGGCGTGTCAGAGCCTTTGTGTTTCTTTCTCGACGATTGAAACTACGAAGCGACATTTTTTATCCTTTGCTAGAAGATTGCCCACTACCAGATGAAGATATTTCAACATCAGTGCTAATAGCATCAATTCGCCATGACGAGCTTGTGGTGATCCTGACAACGTTATTGCTCGCATCTACATCTTCACCGTCATCTGTTGCTCCTTCATCATCGTCTTCTTCTTCTTCCTCCTCAAATGTATCAAGAAGCGTGTCTTATGACAGTCGAGCTCTCCTCATTGACGGCCAGTATCATAAGATATTCGTAGGTAGACATAATAGTCCATTCCATATGGACATTTGAAGTGCTGTGACACCTTCGTCAGAGTTTCTATTGTGTCTATTAAGAAGAATTGTTAGTTCTAACAGCAACAGAGAGGAGATGAGGAGGATAACGAAGTTCAATTGAAGCTGGAAGCGAGTGAAGGAGTCAACATAAAGTAGTAGACGAATGCAACTGCTGCCTACGGCATCAAGGGTTTCCCCAGCCTCTACTTCTTTGTCATCAGATTTATTGTGGTTCTATTACAAGCCTTCCTTTTTCAACTTCTGTTGCTGTTCATTTTTTTCTTCCGTGTGCTCTGGACCTTCTTATCCCAAAGGATCAATGGAAGTCTCTCTGAACTACAAAAAGAAATCACAGAACCGGAATTTCCTGCAAAACTGAAACTGTAAGGATTTTTATGGAGTTTGAACGTGCTAAACAAGCTATTAAGGCATTGATGAACTTGAATGGGAGGTTGTTTTTGGGGATAAAGTTGTAGCAACCAGTTTCCATGATGAAAAGAGGTTCAATGTGAATGAACTGGAACTACTTCCTGAAGAGATACCAGCACTGGTGGCTTCTTGATCTAACTCTCTGAATGTTGACTTGCTAGTTGTTCAAGGACTTGACAATGCTATCTTTGGCTATACAACCTGGTGTCTTTAAGTCTGTCCAATCTGACAACTTGCACCCGCTGGGAACTTCAAAGGCATCCTTTATATTTGGGATTTAGAGAAGCTGAACATGCCTATAATGGTGAAATAATATTGTTTGATTTGAAGATGTGTAGAGTTAGATGTGAAACCAGCACAGATTATGAGATACTACAGATTTTTCTGAACATGGACCTCATGTAATTTACTTGACAAGGAATATAGTGAACTTTGGCATCAAAAATTCGATTTCTTCTTGTTAGTCTCTTTCCTTGTTGCAACTTGAACTCCATGTTCAGCAGCTCTTACAAGAAATCTATGACACCGTGAGGGTGGTCAGGAGTTTCCAACTAGTGCGGGATATCAAGCCGGAAGCCTAGGATTTTTCAAAGCTCGATTTGGAGCCCGGACGGGGAAATGGCCAAGGAACCGGTCAAGATACGAAAAGGTGGACTTATTTTGTTGCCAAAGTGGGCATGACATTTGGGGCCTTGGGTAGCATTTGATGTAGCATGAAATCGTGGGCAAGTTGGGGATGAAGAAAACTTGGAGAGAGGAGGCGCCATGATGCGCCAAAAAATGCGCTCAAATCTTGGGAGATGGAGGATGGAGGTTGCATACAACCCACCCAAGTGATCATGGGCCTTGATTCCCCTCTGCCTGCTGATCATTTCGCCGCCCTTCGCTCATGCAATGATGGCCTCGATGGAGAACTCTGATTTTAGTCTTTCTCTCTCCTCCCTCTCTCTCCCCTAAGGGGTTGTTCTTGTATGCAAGAGAAAAATGAAGAATGGTGAAGGAAAGCTTGTCTGGATGAGACCGGATTGCTTCCGAATCAATGAAGACATGAAGATTGCTGATCTTGAAGGTGCTCGACATTAAATGAGGGCTGACACATAGTCCCATACCAAAATCGAGATCCCTAGACATAAAGCCTAAGCGGTAATTCAACTTTTATGAAGAAAAAAGGAGTTTTTATGCTATTTGGTTGATGAGATATTGTTCCCATGGGTTGAATATGCATCATAATGTTGTTTTCTATGAGTTTGATTAGTCTATGCTTTGAAAATCAGAAAATATAAGGCTACATAGCCTGAATTAGTGTCAAAATACATGAAAAACATGCGTTTAAGGGGTAAAATGGGGTTTTTTGGCAAAATAAATGGGAAATATGAGATATAACATCTACAAAACCTGAAATTTTGTTGTCAAGGAACCTAAGGGCCACAACCCATAATCAATATTAATTTCTAGTCATTTTTTATTGAAGAAAATAGAGAAAAAATACCAAAAATGGTGAAAAATGGGTTGTAAATGGGAGAAAATTAGAAAACGATAAAAAGAAAATTCCAAAAAATTACATAAGTGTTTGTGCAATGTATAATGAAGGTAGAGCACAAGGTTGGCCTCGGTCTACCCTCGTTTCTATGTTTCTGTCCGTATTTATCGCTTTCTCTATAAAGAAATACACATAAAATGATCTTTTTACCTATCAGCGAATGCAAAACATTAAACGGTAGGGTGAGAGGGGAGTTTGAGCATCAAAATATAATGTTAAATCTAAATTATGTGTTGCATCATTCCTATAGGCGGTTGTTTTAAAATAAAGGAAAAGACAGCATGAGCGTAAGGCTCGGTGTCTCTCCTCGTTTCAATACATAAACATTAGTATGGAAATCATGGAAATATTGGTTTCGCATGATGCACAATGCTGATTTTCTTTTGTTTGTGCACTAAACCATTCACATTATGCACTATGCATGGTTCATGGTATCAAAGGAAAATCTCATGGACTGCATAGCAATTGTTTTCTTAGGACTTTGACCCATGATTGAGAGTGTGAGGCTATCCCTTGCCGTAGGGTAGAGGGTCGGTTTCCTAAGGGACTGTTAAGTGAGGAAGCATGGTATATCTCCTAGATACGAAAAATATAAAAGAGAGGAGTTTGTGCTCGTTTGTGTTATATGGTTAGCAGCACATCAAAGGGCCAATCCCTGCGATGTAGGAGAGTTGCAGTGGGGTCGCAGTGTGTCTACCGTGAGGTTGCCTCCATATGTGTGTGATTGTGGCATTGCCAATGTGTAAGGGGTTCTCCCTTTGAGAAGCTTAAGGGAAACGTTGGGCTATAAACTATGAACGCATGAATTAAGTTTTAGGGCAGTTTGTCCTCTAGCATTAGATTGACACTCCTGGTACGCGAGGCCGTGAGGGTGTTTGTGTGTCATGAGCATGAGGTCCAGCTAGTGCTATAGCCACTGCCGACCCATTTCAAGTCCCATCATCACCCTCACCCTCTCTTTCTCTGTTTTCCTATTATGTTTAACATATTTTCTCTCTTTTTCTCTCTCCTCTCTTCTCTCATTTTTTAATCTCTCCTCTCCCTCTCTCATTTCCTTTTTCTCTCTTCCTCTCGCTCTCTCATTTCTTCTCCCTCCCTCACCCTCTTTCTCTCTTTCTCTCTTTTCCTATTATGTTTAATGTTTTTTCTCTCTTTTCCTCTCCCTCCCCCTCTCTTTCTCTCTCCCTCCCTCTCCCTCTCCCTCTCCCTCTCTTTCTCTCTTTCAATGTTTCCCTCTCCCTCTCTCTCCCTCTCCCTCTCCCTCTCTCATTTCCCTATTATGTTTAATGTCTCCCTCCCTCTCCCTCTCTCTCTCTTTCTCTCTCATTTCCTCTCTCTCTCTCAATACACACGAATTATTATACCAAAAACAAGAGAGAGAGAGACAAAACTCCCTCTCACTCTCTCATTTTTTCTCCCTCCCCCTCTCCCTCTCTTTCTCTCTCTCTCCCTCCCTCTCCCTCTCTCATTTCCTCTCCCTCTCTTTTTCTCTCAATACACATGGATTATACCAAAAACAAGTAAAAGAGAGAGAGAAAACTCCCTCTCCCTCTCTTTCTCTCTCCCTCCCTCTCCCTCTCCCTCTCCCTCCCTCTCCATCTCTCATTTCCTCTCCCTCCCTCTCCCTCTCCCTCTCTTTCTCTCTCATTTTCTCTCACTCTCTCAATACACACAAATTATACCAAAAACAAGTAAGAGAGAGAGAAAAAACATAAAAGCAAAGCAAGAATGGACAACGCACTCACCGTAAAAGCTCGAAAAAGGGTTTGGCGGCTCCTCTTTGCGATAGCGGCTCCTCTTCACCCTTCATACACCTCCTCCTCTTCTTCGCGAACGGCGGTAATGGCGATGAGAATCTTCTTTCTCCTTCTTTCTCTGTTTCTCTCCCTCTCAGCAAGACGGTCACTCTCCCTCTCACTCTCCCTCTCCCTCTCTTTTGTGAATGCACGAAAAATGACGCGCTCGGGTTTCGATCCGCATTTTTTTCCTCTGCGTATCATCACTATTTGCGTTGCTATTAGTGACGCAAATAGCTATGCTACTATTTGTCATCGCTAACGCGTGTTGCTATAGCCTCATATCCTTGTAGTGATTTACAAGCAAAGTTTCCTTTCTTCAAAATGTCTCGCTTCAGTTGAATCTTTCGTACCTTTGAATTTATTCAAAGCATATTTTTCATGTTTATCTAAGCTACTTGCTAATTTCTTGTATTTTTTATATGCCCCATCATGGAATTACCAATGACTACATATAATCAATACATTACTTTTTGGTCTATTCTTTCTAGCCTTTAATTATTTTGTAGTAGGATCACTTAGCTTTGCTTCCCTTTTTCCACCTAAAACAAACTTATAGAGGCCTTTCTAATAACAAAGTTTAGTATACGAAACTTCCATGATGGATAATTATTCTTTTCTAGCTTCTCAATAATATGATTTTCATTGTTTTGTCTGTTAGGGCAAAACTAAGTATACCAAACAGCAAGAAAATCTTATCCAACCTTTCATAGGATGTGCATAGCAATAAACTATGTAGCCATTTACATTGAGTACTCAATACACATGGAATCTATAAGCTATTTGTAGATAAATCTTGTGTTTTATTTCTCATAAACACCTTAAAACTTACAGCTTTGAAATTTATAATCTATATATCTAATAAAGCCTAACATAACTAAAATTATTGTATATCTTAGCACTAAATATCTCATTTGCAAAATATATAGTGTTTGCTTGCACATCAAATCTCATAGATATCTGAGATTTTTGCTCTGACTTGTTTATGATGCCTCTGGAGGTACTATCCAAGGGAAAGAATGAGAGAATGAAATAGCTTCTTACCATTTACTCGCATGCTTGAATCCTTGCTTATTCTCCTTCACTTGAGCCTCTAAAACTGGTCTCTCTCGACACTCCTTTGATTCCATGTCACGAATCGCATGGTGGGGAGACTTGCTTGAGCTATTGTGCCAAATATATACAGTACATGCAAAAAGAATCTCAATGAAGGATACGAGAGGGGAGATAGAGATCAAAATGTTTTCTTATTGATTTTTCCTCTTTTCTTTCCAATATAATCCAATATACATGAAGTAAAGATAAGATACAACATAAAAAAAGTGGCCTACTAAGTCAAATAGTGCATAATTGACTATACTAACTGAGTGGTACTATAACTATATTAGGTATAGGTAGGTGAAACTAACCAAATATAATAAGTGATAAGTCAATGGCAATGTGATGAGTATAACAATATAGACATTGAGGGCTTTTCTTGCTTAAGACCAAATTACACTTAGAGATGAAGTGTAGGATGAATAAAATACTAACTAAAGCATCTAAACATAGGATGAAAAGACCCTAGAGACAGTGTGAGAGAGAGGAAAGGCTAAGTAAACTCAATGCTTTTGTTATTATAAGTTTTTGCAAGGAGTAGAGGAGATCAATCAAAGAAGAAGCCAAGCAACATTGCTACAAAGAGGTTTGTATTTTCTATCATAGTACCTTGCACCCACTGGGGGATTGCCACTATACACTGCAATACATGTTCTTGCATTGCACCAGGGCTTCGTATATTCCATTTTCTCAAATATTACCATGCCATGGGGAGAGATATACTAAATAGCACCATCATCAAGCACTCCATGGCATGAGGCTCACTAGAGCTATATATACTAATCTTAGTAGCATATACACTAAAAGAGATGCACCCTAGAATGCACTCAACTCATCAGCATGCACTTTGGGAATGCTGTCACTCATTAGGAATCTAGGGATGAGAGGTTAAAGATGGATGGGTGAGTTGAGGGTCATGCAAGACTCCATCAACTATTAGAGGGGTTTGCCTATTTCATTGCATTTATCATTGTGAGTCTTAGCAAGAGGGGGGGTAGAGTGTAGTTTTGCTATCCAATGCGGAGTGAGGTTTCGAGTGACAAAGGAGGTAAATTGAGTCAATGAACCTATATGGATGCATGTGGATGGAGGTGCATGAAGCATATCCATTAGACAGGCTAGTCACAAGTTATGCTTTGCATCCATTTTTTTGTGAGCATTAAATGTACGAGATACGTTGCATTTCCTTCTCAAGTTGCATCACCTTGAAATCATGATGGGTTTGCACACACTATACATCAATTGTGTTAGCACGTTTTTTCCTAGGTACACAAAGGGACATGAAGGATGCCTTATCCAATGGGAAGTAATGAGAAGTTATGGGTCACTTCCAAATGCAAAGAGCCTAGTGAGGGGCATTGGGGTGGAGTGTAGATCCTTATCATCATGAGAGATGAGATTGAATGGAGAGAATGCTCGGATATACTTAAGTACTTATGGCCCCTAGGGAGAGTTTGGATTTGTATTACAATATTATTTTCTTTTTGAGAGCACCAGTGTGGGGCCGCCTACTATATACGTTTAAGGCTTTGTCACTATGTATAAATGTTTGAGTTATCATTTTGTATGTATGGTGTAAGTGCTTGGATTGAGTTATAATTTGGTTTGTGCATATGTATATATTGTTTGTTATAAAAGAACAAGGTGTGATTGCTTGCGCTTCAAGCATTTGAAGCATATGAACAAAGGCTACATGGAGCCTTATCCAAATGCTAAAGATAGAAGCTGATGCAGTTTCATGTGGAGAAGATAAGAGCTCGAGGGGAGAAGAACGCTGAAGGGCCAGTAGAGAGTTCTCGAGAGACGGAGGGCTAATCCATTAAAAAGAAACAGGTCAGCAACATAAAGAAGAGCGGGGGAATCAGAACAAGAAGAAGAGGGAGGCTTGAGAGAGCGCCAAAAAAGAATGGAATCAACTTCGGATCGAGGATTGATCAGATCTCCTGCCCTTCGAATTGAAGAGAGGAGAAGACCTTGTAATCAAGGGAAAGGCAGAGATAACGCAGCTGGGAGCTCCTCGAGCTTTAGAGGCGCCTGACCAATACACAGTAAGAGGGAGAATTGGAGGATGGGCTGCAGACGGGACACAATGGAGCCACTGGACAGAAAAGCAGCCATCTTCAAGCTCTAAAAGAGAGCTACAGTTGAGATACCTAGACTTGGAGGGGCAAGGATGGTTCATAATTATCTGGTTGCTATCTACTGGACAGAGCGCATGGGAGCTAAACAGCCTTCATCGTGGTAGCGCAGCTGCATTTGGTGAAGCTGTGTTGATATAGGGGAGGCCAACGGTCTTCTAAAGAAGCGGTCTGAGAGAAAAAGTCGGGACTCGGAAGCTCCGTTATAAGGCGCGATTCCTCAATCTGCAAGAAGAAACAAGATGCCCCTCGGGTGGACTCATCTCAGTGAAAGATTTCACCTGTGGGCCTAGAGCCGCTGTACAGTGACTCATGTGCATAAGCAGTCGAGGGGTACAAGGCCCGATACACACCAGTCCGGACGGACAATACGCGTCTACTGAAAAAGGTGTGGCTCACTTTCGCACAGTCCGGATATACTATCATTGGGAAGCAATTGGTGAGATGGATCGTGGAGGTCACTTTGGCACCTGTCGAAAAGTTCACCAGTTCCAAGTTTACTTCTGGATTCTGTGTCGCCCTTGGGATGCGCCGGTCAAATTATCTTCTCACGGATAACCTTTTTAACCATTCATTACATGACGTGTCCGCATCGCGCTCATGTATATGTCGTTGTTCGGAGTAATGTGAAACTAGCCTAACATTTTGTTTTCTAGATTGATAGAGATAACTAGGTGCTCCGCGCTTAGACTCGCCCGCCGGGGTGGCCTCGATTTTTGGGGGGGACACGGGTGCTAGACGCGTGGCACCCGCCCCCGCGTTCTCTTTTTTTTTGGGGGGAAGGTGGGGGGCTGCCACTTGGCACCCGCCCCACCCCTCCTTAACTAATAGTATAGATGTTGTGTGACAAATATAACTCGTCGACATTTCTTAGCTTTGGGTGTCATAGTAAAAAGTTGCTTCATGAGAAAACTAACAAGACACGTGTTACTATGTTCCGCATAGAATCAATTTTGTATAACTTATCAATCATGATAAGTTAACGAATTGATTACTACCCTTGTTCTAGTATAAATAGTTTTCTTAGATCTATGGTAAAAAGGTTAAAAGCAAGATAGTGTGAACAATGTCTAAGGAAGGCAATTAATTCTACCGCAAGAAAGACTCAATATAAAGGAAAAATGTAAAGCTTCACAGACCCATGAGTAGGACAATATGTAAATCGACATATGTTCCAAAAACCATATAGTAGAAAGAGACAAAGGGGAGGAACTTACCAAGTTTGAGTATGGTCAAGGTGTTAGACTATAAAGTTTAAATAAGGTACGAGGAAGCAAGTAAATGTCTTACAGAGTGTAGCTAAACATTGAAAAGCCATCCAACAATTAAGTGTCGAGAGTTTTGAAGACTCCGAAAATCATATAGTATACCTTGACATCTTGGGGGTTGGGTAAGGCCAGTGGATAGGATCTTGGAATTCTTTTCCTTACATCATATGTTGCCATTAGTTTGAGACTTGAGGGTATGCATAATGAGAGCAACTATAGCATTAAAGAATGGTCATGCTTGCTTGTATTTAAGAGTACATGAAATGCTGAAGTCACTTAAAGGTAATACCCTTGCTTAGGGGTCCTAGCCTTGAAATTTTGTCACAAGGATCTAATACCCTAGTCACATATTTGAGTCTTGAGATCCCTAGTATATCTTGTCTTATATTGGTTGCTTGCTAGGTGTTAGTGCCTTATTAGAAAATTTAGCCTCAACATCCTAAGTTCTAATGGTTGACCCAAATCTTACAAAATAGCAGTAAGCAAGGGTATTGAAATTAGCACATTTGTCAATGAGTACATCAACAGTCATGTCACATTGTTAGTTGTAGTTAATCCGATTTGAGGTAGGCTTAGATTATTGATAGTCATGTCGTTCTAACATTGAATCTTCTAGGAAGAAGGCTAGTTGGAGATTGATTATTTTGTTGTGTGAATTACTTTATTTTTTCATAATAGGTTTAATGAGTTCTCATGATGGGCTGCATAGATACATCATAGCCTTTCATTGGTGGCTTGTGTAAGTAGTGTCATGTAAGTAGTGTCCTATAGGATAGTAGCACTTGATGCTATTGTCATTAAAGTGGCCACCAATGTCCAATGTTTCTAAGATACCTTACCTATCTTGCTAGTGACATGGACACATTAGGATTCGAGTCCTCAAAGTTTAAGTTTTTATTTCTAGTCTTGGATTAAGTACAATAGTAAGTCTAGGCATATTTTTGAAGGGATCCCTTTTATATTTCTCAAACCACACCTTTCATCAAGCTTACTTAGCAAAGTAGGACATGAGTTAAGAGTAATTGTATTTCATTTAGATGTTTGAGTTCCACAAGGTTTTTAGTCTTGAGATTTAGAACCCTCGTAGAGTTCTTGCATTATGATGTAGAGACTACGAGTAAAGGACTAAATGAACATAATTGTGCTAGTCTTGTAAAGTGAGCTTGAAGGGTGTTTAGCCCATAGCCATCTTGTAAGTTGTACCATAAGCTAAAAAGTGCAACTATGAGCTAATTATCTCAATCTAAATGAGAAGGTGAGATGGTCTTCATAAGCACAAGTATTTATTAAGCACTTCTGATTAGCTATTTGCAGATTGTATAAGGCCTAGACTTATGATGTAGGATCAAAAATCTAGATGTGAGGTGTTTCACAATGTTAGTTTAGAAATGAGTTCCTTACTTATTAAAAATCTCAATGGAATAGCCAAAGTATGAGATGACTTGCTCCCATAAGAAATGAGTTCCTCAGCTATTAAAAATCTCAATGGAATAGCAAGAGTATGAGATAAATTTCTCCCACAAGAATTTTGCCATAAATTTGGCATCATTCTTCATTTGGCCCTCACCTTTGTCCACTTAGTCATATAGTTAATAGCCACAATAATGTATTGTACTTGTTGGGAGTAGTGTGCAATAGAACTAATGGGTTCCATAACATCTATTCCCTGCTCTTCAAAGAATTTGCAATGTGATTATGGGGGAAAGTTCAATTTTACCTCTCTAATTAAAAGCTTGATCCATTGATACTCATTTGCAATGTTTTGATGAAACAAACCGTATCTTTGAAAAGAATAGGCCACAATAGCATAGTGTATTTGGGAGTAGTGGGCAATAGAGCTAATGGGTCCCATAATGTCTATTCCCTGCTTTTCAAAGAATTGGTAATGTGATTATGGGGAAAAGTAAAAGTTTACCTTTCTAATTAAAAGCTTGATCCATTGATACTCATTTCCAATGTTTTGATGAGACACTCTTATAATCCCTACATGCAGTTTTATACATCCTCAATTTCATGCTCAGGTATGCATCTTTGAAGGAGACTAACCTATCCTAGTCAATAAAGTTGATTGGCAATCATTTAATAGGGTCATGCCTTAACCAAGAGATGGGTGAGTCTCACTTTTCAATAGATCTCTCTAGCATACCATTTTTCAATATATAGATGATGTTATGTAACATATGGGGTATGCGATCTTCCATAAAGAGTTGGGCTTCTTACTAAACACAAACCAAATGGGCATCATCAAGATTATCATCAATCCTAATTTCTTTCTCATCATTGGTGATACAAGACGTAAGTCGATAATGTGGGGTTTTCCATTGCATATGACTACCCAAAAGCTAAACTTTAGCAAAAGTAGAAGTCATCGAGTGATACGGCCTGTGGTGCAATCCTTGTTTACCAAATAGAGGAGGGCTTGATGGTCTATGATAAATGTCAATGGGATATCCAACAAGTAGTGGTGAAACTTCTTAATGGAGTACACCATTGGTAATCCTTTCCCTTCCGTCATGGAATAATTCATATTTTCTTTGATAATCTATCTACTACTAGTATAGCTCTCAGGGAAGCCCATATTATACTTAGCAGGCTAGCACATCAAACCTCCAATTGAGACTTGGGAAGCAATGATATGCATGCTCAAGGTTATTGTCCAATTTGAGGCTCATGAAATTAGCACAATCATTAGAGACTGTTCCAATCCTTTATATGAAGTTTGCCATTCATGCGTCCATTCCTATATAACCAACAATTTTTGTAGATTGGTCGTGCTATGGAAGCATAGTTCAATCGAAAGTGGATGTAACATTGAGTATATTTAAAAAAACATTAAAATGAACTTGTGGTTGATGGATAGTGGGAGATTCATTATGACCTCGATCTTAGCAATCTTTATTGCAATGCCATTTTTAGATATCAGATGGCCCAAAATAGTGATGTGTTATAGAAAGAATTGGAATTTCAAGGGATTCAAAGAGTTAGTCCTATTGACACTTTGTAAGTTTTAAACAATTTTAGTAGACACAAAGATTGTTAATGAACATCTTGAGCCATCCTCTTAGTATATCCTTGAAGATAGTAGATATGCGATGTTGAAAAGTGGCCAATGCATTAGATAAGCCAAATGACACAAAAATGTAGATGATATTTCCCTATTTGGTGGTGAAGGATTTACGTTGATCATTGCGATGAAATTGCACCTGATTATAGGCCACAAAACCATCCAAGAAGGTGTAAGCTTTCTATACTATTGTCGCAGCACGTAGGGTTGAAGGTCACCACAGAGGTTTGGCAAGAAAAGTGGACAAGATAGATGAAGAAGTGTCTTCAAGAGATAAGTAGATTACAGTGAATGTTTAAAGGTTCAAGAGATACTTCATGGTCAATCACAGGGGTTTGAGAGAGAAGAATGTATGGGGATTCAAGAGCTTAGACTCCGGAGATGGTAGAGATAAGAGAAGGGTTGAAGGTTTCAAGCCAAGTTCTTGAAGATGTTAATAGAGCTTCCAATTGCATGTTCTTAGCAAAGATCACAAGAGTATTATCTCATAAGTTCTAACTCAAATCAAGCTTGTTTTCTTGACTGTAAGAGAAATCACAAATCATAAAATCAAGTACAATATGCTGTCATGTATCATAAACAACTATGCATCCCATCATTCATACATGATGCCATAGCATGAATCAACTTTGCATGATTACATTTAATGTAGACTGTTAGGGACAAAAGGTTATGAGTCAATTACAAGGCTTGTAGGGCAAAGAGACTTGCTTCAAGAGAGCTTCAAATTGAGTTCCTGATAAGGATAAGTTACCACTGCCAAGAAATAGCAGAAAAAACTCCTCTTAATTCAAATCAAAGCGCCCTGCCATAGGGGCGCATAATACTTGCATATTTTGACAATATGTCTTCTGTAGAGTAATAAATGAATTAAAAGAACAATGCTGCAGCTAATTCTCTAAATATGGCTGAAGATTTCAGCCCCAAATCAGCCCAAATATTTTTCCGAATTCACCTCTAATGATAGCATAAACTTCCCCTAACACAGTGTTAGAGCATTTGGTGTTAAAAGTCCACCATGGGGGTAAGAGATAGTAGGTTGAAGGGAGATTCAAGGAGAAGAGTAGACCGAAGAGAAGGGGTTTGAAGAAATAGAAGATGTAGAAGAATACTCCCAGAAAGAAATAGAAAATGAAGAAGAATACTAACATAGATGAAGCATGTCAGTTTATTCTTGCATTATGAGAATATAAAACTCTAATAAACAAAAACGTGTATAAAATAGCACCTTTCTCTATGCTACTCAGATCACCAATCTGATGCCTCCATTGGATCCAAAAGGGGGGTAAAATAGCAAGACACTTGTGGCCAAAATTCAACCAAATCACTCCATCTCCCACTTTGGAGTATCGCTCATTGCTTGAAAACAGTGATCATGCATCGTGCGATTTTGCCAATCTCTCTTTTTACATAAAATCCTCTCAAATTACATGACAGCTACATGTTTTCTTTTACATGTTATCATAATCTAGAAGTTGTCTACAATTTTATGGATTTTTAAAAGAGATAATATCTACAATATCAAATATTGGCTAAAACTTGTCCAAAAATCTAATATTTTTGAACCATGGACACTAACAATAATGTCTAAAATGGCATTGGCTCTCTAACTCAATAAGAAAGCCATACTCTAGATTTTTTTACACGGTGTGTGCGTAGCGGCACGACACCATGCATTTAATCATACAAACTGTGTATACAAGTGGGGATAATGGTCTTGTTTTGTATCAACATTTAGTTTTTTGTAGTGTGAATACTCTAATCTTCCTTTTCTCTTGAGTACCATGATGATAGGTGATACCGAATTGGTATACCCAATATTGTAAAGGAATCCTGCCATTTGTAGTTTTTCCAACTCTTTACAAATGTGTTGTTTGTAGCAAGGATTCATGCGGTAGGGTCACTATTTGATAGACTTGGCATTAGGTTTCAAAAGGATATTAAGTGTTAATACTTGGGGCCATATACCCTTGAGATGAAAGCAGTTCCATGTGAACACGTCACTTTATTCTCTAAGTAGATCTATAGGATGTTTTTAATCTTCTATAGTGAGGTCCTTGATTAAATAAATAGGTTTAGGATTCTCCATTGGTTTAGTAAGATTTATCTCCTTGACATTTGATAATCCCTCAATGGGTTTGCTGCTCTATGCTTTCCCTTGTTCACCAAGAAAAACAGTGACTCAATCCCCCTTTTTTATGTCTTATGAATCATCTAGAGAGAACTTGTGGCTTTTTATGGCTCTTATTTTTTGACTCATTTTGTGGTGTGATATTCTTTAAGATGTTTGCATTGAGATGGAAAGAGTGATTTTTTTAACATTGCAAGACTTGGATGGTAGTGAAATTATAGGACCCAAATCATCACTCCCATCATTTGAGTTAGTATTTTCCATCAATGGAGCATGAAAGCCTATGTTGTTTTTGTTATTGAGCATGAGTACCTCAAAGGTAAGAATTGGTTTTGTAGATTGATATCCCATTCATTCATAGACTAATGCCTCTAAATGCTCTAACCATACTAGCGTTGATTTAAGACTAACTCTGCCCACATCAATAGGGATTAGTCAATATTTGCTCTATCATTTGAATATCAATATCGTAGTCAATTGAGTTAGTGTCAATATAGTCTTTGTCTTCATCATCCATAAGTTTATTCTTCTTGAGTTTAATTCTGTCCTCAATGTCTACCCCCTAATAAAAAAGGACCTAATGAAGATTAGTCAATTTCCAATTGGGGCTATTGAGTAACTCCTCAAAGATTAAGAGATATATTTGGTTTTTCCATGAAAACATGACCACCATTTTCTCAATACCTTGCAAAAATCAAGCTTGTTTTTAGGGATAGGATAGCCCTTGGTAAAAATTATGTAGCATTGAGTCAAGGGACCATTAGGTGGCAGCAAGACACAAATTCTAATTGAGAAATAATTATTACAATGGTAGATTCTCATGCTTCTTTCTCACTGAGATACTTGTGGGCTTCTCGATTCTCCAATTGCTCCATAAATGGCAATTCTAGAGTTGGCAAGGTTAGGTAATTGGATAGAAAGAGACACATTCGAAGCATTAGAGAGGCTACGAGACCGATAGTCTCTAAAGCTATTTTGATTGGCAATTTACTTTGCATTACTTCATCCCATTCCTTGATGTTATCTATTATGGCCAAGTACTACTTAGGATAAGGAATCTTTGGCATAACTTTGTTGTCTCACTTCCAACCCCATGTTGAGATATCAAGCTCCACTCGTGATATGCTAGGGTGACCGTTGTGCATTTATGTCACCGACGTGTCAGTTGCAGATGTGGTTGGTACACCGCCCATGAATAATAGCTACATGACAGCTATCCTTATCTACTCTAGTTCATGGCTCAGTTAGTATGCCACCTTAGTTAGTTGAGTTTGGTTTGAGACCCATATATAGGGTTCTTCTATTTCTATGTACTAGAGTTCTTTTGGCTTACACAACTAAGAAGAGGAAAACTGTTTTCAGCCTCCACCTCTGTGTGTATTCCCCCATTGTGCAAGCAAGAAAGCTACAAGTGAGACTCCTTCCTTCTCTCCCAAAATCTTGACATGGTATCAGAGCCTTGTTGGTGGTAAGGAGCTCAAGAAAGCAAGCCAAGCTCGCGGTGTTCTGGTAAGAGGAGCAGTGTTGCTTTCATTTTCTGTTTTGGGAGCAGATCTCTACAGGTAGCACAGCCAGAAATTGCAAGAGTGCATTGTCTCAGGTTGAGACGCCCTCCGCGGTGAAGCAAGAGGGCAGTATATGCTGTGGGGAAGGGCTTCAGCCCTAGGCGACCCTGTTTTTTTTATTTGAGGCCATTTCGGGGCCTGTTTTGGAGGCGGAAGTTTTCTGCACACACTTAGAAAAAGGCCCAGTTTTATGTTGTGCAGTCACTGTTCTACAAGTCGGTGAAAAGTTATTGTAGAAATTGCATCGTATGCTTGTGCATAGAGACATTGGGAGTTACAGAATCATCCTTGTTGCCTGTTGATGCAAAATCGTCACTAGGAAGTGACTGTGTGGTCAAATACCACTTTCGTCAGTTTTGCAGATTTGCCTTTGTGAGGCTGAAGCTGTATTCTGTACAATGACAGAATTTTTTGCAGTGTTCTGTAATGGCGTCTGATTCTCTCTCACAGATTGTCACTGAAAAGCTTGACAAGAACAACTTCCAAGCATGGAAGTTTAGAATGACGAATTTCCTTATGGAAAAAGGATATTGGGAATTTGTTGCAGGAAATAAAGAAGAACCAGTTCTTCCTGATGTTCCCAATCAACAGCAAATGCAGGCATTTAAAGCATGGTATGAGAGAGCCAGGAAAGTTATGTATTGGCTATCTATCAGCATTTTAGATTCTATGATTGTGCATATTGAGGATGCAAGTACGCCAAAGGAGGCATGGGATACTTTGTCAAAAATGTATAGTACAAATACGCAAGCCAGGAAAATGCAGCTTAAGCAAGAGTTGCATAATGTGCAAAGAGAAAATATGAGCATCAATGACTACCACATGAAGGTGAAGAAGATTGCAGATGCACTTGCTTCCATTGGGTCACCAGTGGAAGATGATGATTTAGTTTCTGTGACCTTGAATGGTCTAGGAAAGGATTATGCACAGTTTCGGACATCCATTTCAGTTCGTGAAAGATTTCCTAATTTTGAGGAGTTCATTGCTCTTCTAATTTCTGAGGAGCAGAGAAATGGTGGTGCATCTTCTTCAGGAGGAACTTCAAAAGAAGCTGTCTTCTACTCAAATGCTGGAAGAGGTAGAGGCAGAGGTAGAGGAGGTCGATTTGCAGGCCGTGGTAGAAATCAGAATATGCAGCAAACTCAAGAAAACCAGTCCTATGGAGGAGGACGTGGTAACTCTAGAGGCAGGGGGAGCCAAAGAGGTTGTGGTGGATGGCAAAGAGGCCAAAATGCAAACAGTAATGTTGAATGCTACTACTGTGGTAAAATGGGTCATATGGCTAAAGACTGCTATAAAAAGTAAAATGACATCATGAATGGAAAACTGCAACAAGGGAATTATGCATCTTCTAGTAGACAGGGTGATGATAGAAATAAACATTTATTTATGGTGCAACACATGAACAATTCTGTGATAAGTGCAGAAGAAAGCAACGAAGTGTGGTATGTTGACTCAGACGCATCAAACCACATGACAGGTCATGCAGAATGGATGGAGGATGCAAGGAAAATGGAAAAACTAGGATTTGTGGAGACTGGTGATGATACTGCACATCCTATTGTGCAGATTGGAAAAATTCCTTTGTCTATGCAGAATGGGAAAAAGAAATACCTGTCAGATGTATTTCATGTCCCAAATATCACCAAGAATCTGGTTTCTGTTGGTCAAATCGTTGAGCAGGGCTTGCAGGTCAGATTTAATCCTCATGGATGCTTTGTTGAGGATATGAAAAATAAATGTCGCTTGATAGCAAAAGGAAAGAAGAAGGGCAGAATGTTTATGTTGGATGCAAACATGCCTGAATTGAGTGCAGCAATGTTTGCACATGGGACCGATGTAGTTACAGATATTGATATCTGGCATAAACGCATTGGTAATGTTAATATACAGCGACTTAAATCAATGCAAGCCCAAAATATTGTTGCAGGATTGCCAAAATTCAAGGTTGCAGAAATGCATAAGGTATGTGAAGCCTGTTAGTTTGGAAAACACGCAAGGAAACCATTTCCTAGACATGTTCAAGAGAGTAAGAAGCCATTGGAATTAATCCACTATGATGTGTGGACTACTAAAGAAACATCTCTTGGAGGCTGTCATTATTTTGTCAATTTTATTGATGACTATAGCAGAAAAGTTTGGGTGTATTTTATGAAAAAGAAAAGTGAAGTTTTTGGGCATTTTAAAACTCTTAAAGCTATGGTTGAAAAAGAAACAGATGGAGGGGGAGAGTACCTCTCAAATGAGTTTGCAAGGTTCCTGCAGGAGCATGGCATAAAGCAGCAATATTCATGCAGTCATACCCCACAACAAAATGGAGTTGCAGAAAGGAAAAACAGGCATATTGGAGAGGTATCTCGTGCCATGCTCAACGAAAAAGACTTGCCAGATTTTTACTCGGCTGAAGCAGTTGCTATGGCAGTCTATATAATGAACATGGCTCCCACTACAGCAATACATGGGATGACTCCAGAGGAGAGGTATACTGGTAGGAAACTAGATATTTCTCATTTGAAATTTTTTGGTTGCATTGCCTATGTACATGTGCCAGATGAGTTGAGATCCAAGTTGGATCCAAAAGCTGAGAAGTGCATCTTTATTGGTTACTCTCTGCAGCAAAAAGGGTATAGATGCTATAACCCTTCTACTCGTAAGTTTACAATGATGAGCAGAGATGTTGTTTTTGATGAGATGAGTAGCTGGTATAAACCAATAAATGTGATTGATGATGTAGATGCACAAAATGGTAATGCTGCACATAATTCACAGCAGCAGTCACAAAATATTAGTGGACCTGGAGTGTCCTCTAGCAGTGGTTCACATTCTTCCCCATGGACAGGCAGATTGAGATCAGGAGAATCTTCTCAAAGCAATGCAAATAGTGGTATTCAGGTATCACGAAAAGGAAAAGAGAAGGTAGATCAGCCCATGTTTGATGTGAATGCAGGTCACTTTTATGTGGATGGTGAATCCAGTGGCTCAGAACAGAGCATTAATGATGAGTTGGGTATTCCTTCTATTGTTACACCTGGAGTAAGGAAGATCAGGGATGTTTTGAGAGCACCTGGGAGTGAACCTACTTTGTGCAGGTCTACCAGAGCTAGGTATCCTATGGATAGGCTGAAATATGATGGATTTACAGCCATTCACTATGCATATATGGTCAAAGTGATACAGGAACCAGAACCCACTTCTTTTGAGCAAGCCATGGGAAAAGAAAAATGGGAGAAAGCCATGGATGAAGAAATGGATGCCTTGGAAGCAAATGCTACATGGGAATTGGTACCTTTGCCTAAAGGTAAGAATGCAATTGGCTGTAAATGGGTTTATAGGTGAAGCACAATGCAGATGGTTCTGTGAACAGATACAAGGCAAGATTAGTAGTCAAGGGGTATGCACAAACATATGGCATTGATTATGAAGAAACATTCAGTCCGGTTGCAAGGATGGCAACCGTAAGAGCAGTCATTGCTATGGCTGCCTCAAAGGAATGGTCTTTACATCACATGGATGTAAAGAATGCCTTCTTGCATGGTGATTTGCAAGAAGAGGTCTATATGGAGCAGCCACCAGGTTATGTGCATGCTGTTCATCTTGAGTTTGTTTGCAGGTTGAAGAAAGCCTTGTATGGCTTGAAGCAAGAACCTAGACCATGGTTTGACAAGATAGGACAGTATCTTGTCACTATTGGCTTTCAGATTTCCAAGGCAGATTTCTCACTTTATGTGAGAAAAACAGAGAAAGGTATCATGCTACTTGTCATTTATATTGATGATTTGATTATGACAAGTGACAGTGATGAAGATATCCTTCATGTGAAAATGCTATTGAAGCAGAAGTTTGAGATGAAGGATTTGGGAGAGCTGTGTTATTTCTTGGGCATTGAGGTGATTAGATCACCAAGTGGGATACAGATCTTGCAGAGGCAGTATGGATTGGACATGCTGTCCAAATATGGGATGACAGGCTGTAAGACTATTTCAGTTTCTTTGGAGCAGAATGTGAAGCTGAGCACAGATGCAGGTGAGCTTTTGGAAGACCCTACTATGTACAAACACACAGTAGGAAGTTTTATTTATATGACTATTACCAGGCCAGATTTGAGCTATGTTGTTGGATTGGTAAGTCAGTTTATGTAGGCTCCTAGGAAACCACATTTGGATGCGGCTAGACGCATACTTAGGTATGTGAAGTCCACATTGCACTATGGACTATTTTATGAGACTGGGGTTCAGATACAGTTGCATGGATACACTGATGCTTATTGGGCTGGTAGCATTTCTGATAGACGATCTACTAGTGGATATGTGTTCTCTTTTGGGAGTGCTGCAGTTACTTGAAGCAGCAAGAAATAGCCTACAGTTGCCTTGTCGAGCACAGAGGCTGAGTACAGGGGTGCAACAATGGCTGCATGTGAGGTAGCTTGGTTGCATAAGCTACTTTATGATATGCATCAGCCTACATATGGGTCAGTTGTCATTTATTGTGACAACATGAGTAGTATACACTTGGTAAATAACCCAGTCTATCATGCTAGAACAAAGTACATTGAGGTACATTATCACTATGTGCGGGAGAGGGTTTTACTAGGTCTTATTGATCTAGTTTATGTCAGCATAGAGGATCAGGTAGGTGACATATTTACGAAGGCATTGGGCGCAAAGAAGCTGCACAAGTTCAGAGACCTGCTTGGTGTGCAGGAATTGGGGTTGAGCTCGAGGGGGAGTGTTGAGATATCGAGCTCCACTCGTGATATGCCAGGGTGACCATTGTGCATTTATGTCACCGACGTGTCAGTTGTTGCAAATGCAGTTGGTACATCGCCCATGAATAAGCGCTACATGATAGCTATCCTTATCTACTCTAGTTCGTGGCTCAATTAGTATGCCACCTTAGTTAGTTGAGTTTGGTTTGAGACCCATATATAGGGTTCTTCTATTTCTATGTACTAGAGTTCTTTTGGCTTACACAACTAAGAAGAGGAAAACTGTTTTCAGCCTCCACCTCTGTGTGTATTCCCCCATTGTGCAAGCAAGAAAGCTACAAGTGAGACTCCTTCCTTCTCTCCCACAATCTTGACACCCCAACGATCCATATACCAATGGAAAGCACGTAAAGACTAGGTTCTAAAAACACAATCTTTGACAAGTTTGGATTTTCCTTGCAAATATTTTACCATGTCCCCCTTTTTTTGAGGGAATATTTTGATCAAACTAGCTTATAAGGCTATTGTTATACCTCAAATTTACTTGATTGTTGCTATTTTTGCACTTTTGGCACTGGTGGATACAGGAGATGTGTGCTATTCAGTAGTTAAGCTTGTGCTTTTTAGTTTAAGACTGGTGTGCTTTTTTCTTTTCTCGACATTTTTCTTGCCTTTCATTGGCCCATTTAGTACTGGTGATTGATGCCTTCTTACTCTACATATTATGATGCAATTCACTAGAATAGAGATGATATCTTCATCATTAATCATCTCAACCATGAAGAGATTCAAGAGTATCCAGAGTATGATATCCTTGCTACTTCTAGCTTTTTGACTTGGAAAATCCTAATACATATATGTATTTCCACATTTAAGGCACTAATGATCTTCTATATTTTCTTTTCGTTGTTCTCATCTCTATGGATAGTGTGAGGATATATATTCTAATTGTTTGCAATTCCAACAAGCTATTATTTCCCATAGCTAGATCATTCCTCACTCTCTTTCTCATCCTAATATCATGGCAAGAATAGGTCTATAATCCATTAGGATATAATGACCCTCTCCATTGTAGCAAATAAAGGGGTTAGTGTACTCCTCGTCTTCTACTAGTTCATCAATGTAGTACATGGGAGCATCACTTGGAGGATATATGAAAATCAGACCTTGTGATTTAGGGATTTGTGGTGAGGGATTAACTTCACTTCATGTAATTACTTATCTTTTCTCCTAGGAAGTTGGTAAGACTAAGGGTGACACTAATTGTGGTTAGCATGAGTAATCAAGGCCTAGATTGTATTGTGGAAAGTTTAAATCAATGTTGCACCTTAGAAGCCTTCATGGAGATTTGAAGTAAGTTGCTTCATGCCAAAGCATTTGCAATTTGTGAAAGTGTGTGTGCTGGCCTAAAGTAGTATGAAGGGAGATGATCTTTGTTACAATGAATACGCTGTGTATTTTGTCGGTATGGTTGAGACAACTTAAGGATTCTAGCTTCTTCTAGACCTCTTGCTGCTTCTTGACATCAACCATTAGATCCTATGTGTCACTTGTTTTAGCCTTGCCTTGTCTTAAACTAGGGTTTGATGTAGTATCTATTGCTTTACTATCTCACTTTCTCTCTTAATAAAGGCTATCAATGTGGATTGCTTCATCAAGCATGTCATTGATGCTGGAGTAGTTAAGGCCTAGGTTGCCTACCATAGTTTCATAAATTCTTTCATCTTAGCTATCCTTGATGGAAGCTTTGGTTAGAGCCTTGGTAGTGGTTCTCTTGTCGATTACGACATGCGTAAAGAGGCTCCTTAATCTTGAGACATAGTCTAACATGCTCTCTTCTTCTTGATGCTCAATGTTCATCAATGAAACAACAGGTTTATCACTATAACTGGCCTCTACAAAGCGTTTAATAAAGAGATCCTTGAGTAGTATGAAGGAGGCTCTCTTCGTGGCATCAAGTAGAATGAACCACATTTGCACTTTTTTTCAAGGTACACTCAAAACACTTACAGTTGCTTAGTGTCACCTCTAGGATTGCTTGCCTTGCAAATTTGTTCAAACTATTCCACAAAGCTCTGAGGATCATTCCCACCATGATTCATCTAATTGCTTGACTATTAATGGAATTTTTACTTGATCCTTGTTTCTTGGGGTGTTTTCCATATTGGTTAAGAAGGCTTAAGCAATGTGCATACCTACTAGATATCATTGCATGAGAAATGATCATGAATCTTGCAAGGATCTTGTATTCAATAGCATCCTTTCAATACTATCCATATCCTCTTGCATGATTACAAGCTGTTATGTCATATCGTTATTGATATCGAACAAGTCATTGAGAATATTGGTCCCTTGCACCTATAGCTCTAGAAGTTATTGTTCCATGGCTTCGGGGGTCATTGTTTAGACATAAAAGTTGAAAACTTACTAGAAGTTCAATGGTTTCTTGGAAGTCATTTGAGGTTCTAGTTGAAGCTTCATCTCTCTCCATTGTACTGGGTATAGTCCTTGTGGCCTCTTGGTCGACTAATTAGATCTCTAGATTGATCAAGCCATGAATATGGGTGTTCTCTATATCCAGGGATTGGCTAGAGCTAGGGTCTTGATTTTGGCAGTGGTAGTTGTAAGCTCTCATCCACCTTGCAAGTGCATTCACCTATGTCACAGATTCAAATTACTATTGGGTCAAACTTTCATGATTATCTCAAATTTGTTATTATTTTGTTACCCTATCCCACTTTTGGGAGCTTGTCTTAATGGCATCTGGATTAACCCAAAAGCAAGGGTCCCTTGATTGAGAGTTTAACTTATGTTTTAATATATTTCTTGCAATGTATACAAGTATACTTTTCTTTTTCAATCAATGTATGTGTGATTATCAAAACTTTACCTTGTTATTACTATAGTTCATTTAAAAATGTAGTTGTTTGAGTTTCAATGGTTCAAGGGATGTTCTAGTTGATTTTTTCCATTTGTGTCATTTTTCCCTTTTACTTGCTCTAGGTCATGTAGTTTCCCTCCTTGCTTGTGTGCATAACCTTCCCATTTTCACTATTATTTATGGTTGTTTGATTTCCTTGACTGAAAAATGTCATACATATGCACATGGCATGATGATGTGATACTTTTTGTAGATTCTTCCTATTAGATGGATGAGAGAATGTGTGGGTGCAAGTGCATGCATGAATGAGTAACCTAAATACAATGGATGATGTGAAAGAGCTATCATATGGTTCAAGAATGTGCTCTACACTAAATGTGTGGGGTTATTCTCATGCACTAGGGTGTGATGGTGCATGAGAGTGGCTGAGAATTGGTCAATACCTCAACACATTAACAAAGAGAAATGAGTGGTCGGATGAGGAGACAGAGCTTCACAAGTAAACGTTATGCAAGAATTTCATGAAAGCTTATGGACTGGCCATAGAGGTGTTTGGGTATTTTTGCAAAGATCAAAGAAAGATATTGGTGGTAGGGCATGTATAAGGATGTTTCTCACTTTGTGGAAAAATATACGACATGTCAAATGTATTCATCTGTGAGACATCGAGATGGATTGCAGCCCACATATCCCTTGTCTCTTCATTTTAAGTGGGTGGTGGATTTAGTCACAATGCTTACAAGTCTTTGGAAAATGAGATATCTTGCACTTGGAAAATGAGATATCTTGTACTTGCCTATGAATACTTGAATAATCAAGTGGAAGGGAGAGCTCTAGGTACCAAGACAACAAATGCAGTGTGTACTTTTCTCTTAGAAGAGATCTTTTGTCGGTATGGATGTGCGGGAAAATTTATAGCATATAGGCGTGAAATGGATGCAAATGAAGCCCATGATTTCTTTGCAGAGTTGGGGATAAATCTTGCTTTAACTTCAGCTTATAACTCAGAAAGAAAATGGAAAAAGTGAAAGAGGTCACCCACCTATTGTGAAGGCATTGGCAAAAGCATGTGGAGAGAAGGTAAAAGAGTGGCCACGGTTGCTCCCTTATGCTTTGTGGGCTCATAGAACAACTCATAGTGCTATTACATGATATATGCCTACTAAATTGATGTATGTTTGGTCAAAAACCTATCATGCCAATAGAAGAGATGACAGTCACATGGAGTGTGCTAGCTTGGGAAGAGGAGTTGAATCGAGAGGAGTTGTTGTCCTTATGCATTGGATAGTTGGAAAGGAAGTTAGAAGACATAGAGGCAGCAATTGTTGCAAAGTTAAGGGCAGCAAGGATACAAAACAGGAAATGGTTTGACAAAAGACATAGATTGAGGTCAAGAACAATATAAGATGGGGATTGGGTGTTGATTTATGACAGTAGTTTGGACAACTGGCATAGTGCCATGCGTAAATTCTCCAAATGATGGTTCGGACCCTATGTGGTAAGACAAGTGTTTGATAATGCTACTTATGCATTAAATGAGCTGGATGGGACAGCCATAAAACTTTTAGTAGTAGGGAAAATAATCAAATTATTCAAGAGGCGGGGATCTACTGCCTATGAGTTACTAGAAATGGATGAAAATAGTGGCCATGTTACAAGGGCTAGCCAAGAATATATGGAAGATGAAGAAGCAAAGGATATAGTTGAAGAGGATAAGGACTTAGAATTTGGTGACAACTAGGACTTTGGCACATACCAGAGGATGTGCAGATTCAGAGGGTGTGGATGTCATGCTACTACGTGGACACGGTGTGAAAAACTCTAAAGTGTATTGTCATTGGGCTTTCTTATTAATCTAGAGAGTCAATGTCATCTTAGTCATTAGTGCTAGTGTCCATAGTATGGCTAGTTCCAAAATATAGGATTTTTAGACAAGTTTAGCCTATTATTGATATTATGGATATTATTTCTTGTAAATATCATAAAAAGGTATAGAAAACTTCTAGAATAGGGTGATATGCAAAAAGCAAGTTGCTTTTCAGCTAGTTTTGGGAGATCTCATGCAAAAAGAAGGGGCTTCCAAAATCACACGATGCACGATCACAATTTATCAGCAACAAGCAACATTCTAAACAAGGAGAAGAAAAATGAGTGATCTAGAAGAATTCTGAGTAGGTGTCCTAGGTGTTACTGTCCTTTTGGAGCCAAGGGATCCATCAGATTTGCAGTCTGAGCAAAAGAGAATAAGCTGATGTATGGTACATGTTTTTTGTCTACCAAGGAGTTCGAAGAGATCTAATGCTTGGAGATTGCTTTCAAGTAGCCCCAGACAAGGATTGTGTGCATCTTCTCATTTTCTATCAATACATAGTTCTTTGATTCATTGTGCTTTGTCTTTATCTTGTGTACCTCTTATCTATTCTTTTTCTTCTCTTCTATCTCTTATTTTCTACTTTCTTCTCTCTCTGATCCCCAGTGGATACGACCTTTCGACTGAAACTCCTCCAATAACGTGTTGTGCAAATCATTCCGTATTTTCTAGGAGTCTACCTCCAAGAATCCAAAGTGTCCTCGCCAAATGGTTGCCCTTGTTCCTTCCAATACTATTTTAAACCATCGTACATAGAATATAATCATGGAGAAATTTATGGTAATCTACTAAAAGAACACTTTGTAGGTTGCCGAAATAGTTGATCTCATCCATTATAATGTTTAGATATCAAAAATGTCATCCACATGACCACACTGTGCTATAGATTTTGTATTGTACATTGAAGCACCTAGGTTAGCTACTACTTACAATTGCTAGATACAACATCAATGATAGCATCTGGTTACCTTTGGACTGCATCCCCTTGAGAACTCCCACTCCTCCCTAGAGACTTTTATCCCTTAGCATGAAGCATTGGTCAAGCCATCATGCAACCATCTTGTAGATATGAACTAGGACATCTCCTCTATGCCATCATGATATAAAAGAAGTCGTTAGCGTGTACTACTACACTGATATTTTGATTACACTACCTTGAGTTCTCTTCTAGTGTGATTGTACCTATAGAGCCACTTCTCCATGTATGCATGGTGCAACATACAAAAATGATTCACTTCTCCTCCAATGCACCATCCATTGTCCTCTTAATTCTATTTTCCAGTACCACATCTCATGTTAGTCGATCATCATCCTTCAGGGTCCACAATATCCTATTATTTGTATCCACCATATAATACAACCACTTTGAAATATATACCAGTGCCTTTGATAATAGCCAAACTTAAGTAATTCTACCCTCTCGGGATGAGCCCATCATCACACAAATCCTTTTAGGGTTTTTATGAAGTGCTCTAAGAAGAACATCCATCTAGTATGGACCGATCCTACAATCTCCACTTCCTCCACGAGATGTACTAATAGGTGAGTTTGTATAATGAGCATATGCACGGATAAGTGCTTCTCAAAGAGATAGATGGTCTCTCTACTACTCCTTGCTTTGTGGACTCAATGGATGACGTCTTAATCTTCTTTTGCGAGATTTACTATACTAAGTTTGATAACTTATAAATTTTCAAACATATCTCTAGTGTGAGACACCCCACAATCACAATCGATAGTATGAATTGCCATAAATTCAATGCATTAAAAACTATTTCTTGATACAATGTAATGACGCACTAGATGGTATTACTACCAAGGAAGGAAAAATACATATCTTGTGCCAATCATGGGATTTTGCACATGATAGTTGGTCTTCTTTAGAAAATGTGGACATGAAAGAACACATCATATCCATCGGTGTGCGGATAGATTTGATAATTTGCTTCAACATGTGCTCCTATTTAGTGGATAGGACCCAAGGAGCACGTGATAGTTGCACATGGCCATTAGAGCTCCTTTGTAAGGCCAAAATGCCCCCATCTTCCCTTCCTCCTTCAAACATTTTTTCCCCTAGGGTGTCTCTCTTTCCTATGATATGGTCCCACAAAAAGCTGCCAAAATTCTTGAAAATATACATAGGATCCAACAAATAGTTGATCTATAAATGGGTCCAATATGGAAACTTGTAGAAAACTAAAAACTATCGCATTCCACTTGGAAGAAACTCTTCATGGACCATCTTCCACTCATATAAGCTTTAGGCATTCATTTGTATGGGAGGCCGTCCAAGAAATCCTACTCTCAACTCATGGCCCTTTGTAAGAATACAGAGTGTCCCTAATAGGCCATCTTCTTCATGGTCTTTAACCTTTGAGAGTCCAACTTTAGTCTACATAGTGGACACACATTGTAACCTAATGGGATTAAGCATGTCACAATATCTATATCTAGTCAACACAAATATAAACGAGCCATGTGAGATGCCATTAACGAGAATGGAAGAAAACCTACTTGAGCACTCGTCGAATCCCAAATAGTCATGCATGGTCCACATAAGAATGGCTCGTATGTTAACACACCGCCACCCAATATGCTTGCTCATGTTTTCCATAGTAATCCTCTCCTCCCACAAAATCATAAGCTCACCAACTAATAGATAAAGATAGGTGTCCACATTCTTGACCTTATAGTGCTAAAGAATAAGCAAGATAAGGACTAGGTGTACCTTCTTTTGGTAGAAAGCCATAGTGGGATGTTGTAGTTTATAAGGACTACTAGCCACACATTGTAAGAAGTCAAGCTGAATGGGTTCACATGTCTATAGCAAGACCGAGCCAAAGATTTCTTGGTTCTTGTGCAATGCTTGGAAAGATGGAGTTAATGTGACCCCATGCTTGCAAGGCTTGCTGATGTTCATTCGATTCCATTGGTGGACCTATTTTGTGCATGCCATGTTGTCAAACTCACCATGCCTATCATGCAAAACATGTGATAAATGTGTGGTATAAGTGGAAAGTATCTGAGAACCTTTTGAGGGATGATTTACATGTATAGATCTTAGTGATACTTGTGAGCACCACACTTTGAATATGTTTTCATGGTTTCATATTCTTTGCAAATGAGCACACAATCATTGATACTTACATGAATGCTATTATAATCCATGCCAAGCTTTCACAACACTCATCGTGCATCATCCACAAGACTCAGGCATCGTGTTCTCAAATGGAAATATGTGACATTTTTGCAGCTTGAAAAACATCCAAACACCTTTGCATTTAACTCTTTCTGAACAAAAGTCTGTCTTTGGAGTTGAAGAGGTTTTGATTGTTGGGCATATGTGTAGGTCCTATGGGCAAAGACCATCACCATAAAAAATAGATGGGATTGATAGAATGAAAGATGTATGCACGAATGTATCAGAAATGTGTAGATTCCTAGGTGCATGTGTGTTCTATTTGATATGGATTCCTCACGTTGCACATGTAGCCGATGCTCTATATTAGCTTCTGGAGGAAATGTGAGAATGAAATTATTCAAGAGGCGGGAATCTAATGCCTATGAGTTGCTAGAATTGGAAGAAAATAGTGGCCATGATAGAGGGGGTAGCCAAGAAGATATGGAAGATGAAGAAGCAAAGGATATGGATGTAGAGGATGAGGAGGACTTAGAAGCCAATGACAAATAGGATTTTGGCACATACCGAATGATGTGTAGGTTTAGAGGGGGTGGATGTCGTGCCACTATGTGGACACAGTGTAAAAACTCTAGAGTGTATCATCATCCAACTTTCTTATTGATCTAGAGAGTCAATGTCATCTATGTCACTAGTGCTAGTGTCCGTGGCATGGATGGTCCAAAAATACTAGATTTTTGGACAATTTTAGCCTATATTTGATATTTTAGATATTATTTTTTGTAAATATCCTAAAAATCTAGGAAACTTCTAGGATATGGTGGCATGCAAAAAATAAGTTGTTTTTTCAACTAGTTTTGGAATTTTTCATAAAAAAGAAAGATGGGCGAAATCACGCACGTCGCGATTGTAGTTGACAGTGAGAAACAACAATTTGAACTGGAAGAAGAAGGAGTGATCTAGGAGATCCTTGACCAAGTTTCTTGAAGTTTTACCCACCTTTCGAAGCCAATGGAGCCATAAAATTTGGGTTCCGAGCAACAGAGGAGGAGCTATTTTTTTAATGTATGTTTTTGGTCTACGAAGGAGCTCCATGAGATCTAATTCTTGAAGATTGCTTCTGAGTAGTGGCAGACAAGGGATTTTAGGTTCTATCAATACATATTAATTTGATTCATTGTGCTTTGTCTTTATCATGTTTACCTCTTGTCTATTCTTTTTCTTCTCTTTCATCTCCTATCTCTACTTCCTTCTATCTCTGATCCCCGATGGATATGACCTTTCGACAAAAACCCCTCTGACACCATGCTACCATTGTGTGGAAGCCAAGAAGATTGACATGGATACCATAATTGAGGAAGCAAATGAACAAGGTAAGTATCTAAATTCTCCCATCACATGTATGAGTTCCAATACTCAACATCTTAGAGGCTGTGTTATCAAAATTTCTAGTAAAATTGATAAACAGAATGTAAACTTTCACATTGATTTTGGAAGTATGCATTGCTTAATGTCCCAAAGCTTCTTAAAAACTAGAATCTAAAATTTCATAAAACAATAAAATGACCTATGGAATTAGCTAATGGGTAGAAACATTTTACAAAGGGCTTGATAGAAAACCTATCCTTCATGTTAAACAATGAGATTCATATGGAATATTTTTATGTACTTGACATACGGGGAAAATATATGATAATCAAAATGGATTGGTTAATCAAATATAATGCCTTAATTGACTGTGAAGAGAGGGCTTTAATTTTCAAAGAAAAATATAAAAAATTCCACAAAAATCAAGAAAGAGAGAGAGATTTCAAATCCTTAATTATTTAGCCACAAAACTTTTGAGGAGAATCAAAAAAGGATGTTAGATCTTCGTAATCTTTGATTGAGAGTAGATGTTGGAGGAGATGGAAAGGAATCCTAAATACATAGAGAAACAACTTGATGACTACAATGATGTTCTTTCCCATGAGTTGCCATGTATGCCTCTTCTTAGATTTCTGGCCATTCTATAGAGTTGTATCCAAGAAGAGTATCCTATTTTTTTAATATAAAAGAGTTAAAGGAGCTTAAATTACAACTTGATGATTGCTTGAAAAAGGGATTTATCAGACTTATTGTCTCTTGTTGGGACACTCATGTATTGTTCAAAAAGAAAAAGAATGGGATATATAGACTCTATATTGATTAAAGAGGTCTCAATAAGCAAACCATAGGGAATAAATATCCCCTTCCATATACTGATAATGTATTCAGCCAATCGAGTGGTGCAAAGGTTTTCTCAAATATAGACTTATGATCAGGTTACCAACAAATCCATATAAAGTCTTGTTGGGGGTAAAGGCACCTGTGCCTATGCCACCCCGCTTTGAGATGAAAGATCTGGGACCGGCCGCTCACATACTTGGTATGTGCATTAGATGCAATAGGCATCAGGGACTCCTCTACATTCATAAAGTCCTTGAGCGCTTCCGCATGCAGGACGTAAAGCCTATTGGCTATCCATTTCCTTCTTATGTGAAGGTATCACAGGCTGATTGTCTGCAAACAGATGAGCAGAGGGTTGATATGGCCAAGATTCCCTATGCATCTACAGTGTGCAGTCTTATGTATGCCATGATAGCCACTCGTCCAGATATTGCCTTTGCAGTTTGTGTTGTGGCACGCTATATGGCTACACCTGGCAAGAAGCATTGGGATGCCATGAAGGGTATCATGAGGCACTTGAAGGGCACTATAGATATGTGCATATGCTATGGCAGCCAGGATATAGGAGTCATGGGGTACACTGACACTGATTATGTAGGACATGCAGATAGTAGGAAGTCCACTTTCGGCTATGTCTTCACCTATGCTGGAGGTGCTGTTTCTTAGATGTCCAGGGTGCAGAAATGCATGACCCTTTCTACTACAGAGGCCGAGTATGTTGCAGCCCCACTAAGGCTTGCAAGGAGGCCATTTGGTTGGGTCATTTGGTTGCTAACCTTGGTATTGATGCTATCCCTACACTGCATTCGGATTCTATGAGTGCTATTCTGTTAGCCAAGAATTCAATCCTCCATGAGAAGAAAAAACACTCCATGAGAAGAAAAAACACATTGAGGTGAGGTATCACTTCATACGTGGGGTCGTTGAGGAGAAGTCTGCTAGTCTTGTTAAGATCTTGACTGTCCAGAATCTTGCAGATCTGCTCACGAAAAGCCTCTCTACAGAGCGCTTTGCCTTCCTCAAGAAAAGCCTCTCTACAGAGCGCTTTGCCTTCCTCAAGAGGTTGATAGGTATGGGATGAGATGATATCTTTCCTCATCCTGTTGTACATGTGTACATGTTGTACTGTCTTTTTCTCTTTTTCTTTTCACTCCTCACTAGGGCAGATTTGCCTTTAAGTGGGAGGATGTTGGGGGTAAAGGCGCCTTTGCCTAGCCGCCCGTATATTACTACACTGGCAGTCACCACCACTACACACTGCAGGTGGTGGGTGCCCATGATTGTCACTTTATTATTTATTCTTTTAGTGACTGTTTGAATAAAGGAAGGCCCGGTCACACATTGTGACTGTTGGAGTTCCCATTTCTTGTCTCTCTCTTTCTTGCTCTTGCTCTCCCACCATAGCTCTCGAGTGCAAGCTTCGATCCTTCTCACCTTTCAAATACCTACGTATAAAGTGGGTGGTTCAATCTGAATAAGAAAGAAAACTTCTATGCCATACACCAACTAAAAGGGGGGATGTTCTATTGTGCCCTAATGGGAGGTTCTATGCATCCACAGGGCCTTTGTGAGTGGATTATCCCAATCACAATGATGGACAACAATCATCCTTATTATAATTAAACACATGATGTGATTAGTCACTTCGACTTGGCCATGAGCGCAAGGGTAGCAGGGTGTGGGCTTGCGATGGCATATCTTATAGATCTCTATCAAATATTCCATGATATTGTTTATAAAGAAAGTGTCTTGATAGTTTATAGGCTCCAAAGGCCTACCAAATTGAGTGATGATATTCTCATATAGAAATAGGGCCACACTATTTTCATCATCTTGCTTGAGGGCTTTGGCTTCACACCACTTCATCACATGGTCAATACAAACCAGGATCTAACAATTTTGCTTCCTTTTGGTGGGAGGATTGATAGGTCTAATAAAGTTGATCGTGCATTTCTCGAATAACTTTAGGGGAAGAGGAGGTTGTAATAGCATATGGCATTGGTTTTGCTAGGCTTTCCCATGTATTAACAAGCATCATAGTTCTTGCTATAGTCATAGTCATCCTTATGTAAGGATGACTATGACTATTGCAATATTTTTCAAGTAGAGCTTTCCTAGTTGTTGCTTCTCTTGCAAAGTGTTTGCCACATGGTTTGTCATACCAAGCTTTTAGGACAACCTTGATCTCATTTCTTGCAACATATTGCCACAACACTTCATCCTTGCCTTTCTTGTATAAGGTGCTTCCTAATAGGGTGTAGAGAAAAGCCCTTAAGTACCTACTTATACACATTTTAATGCTTCAAGATAGGAATATAATTTTAGGTCTATATAGATTCAAATAATGAATCATGAAGAAGGGAAAAAAAAGCCTAATAATACTTCAAATAATGGCAATTGAAAGTCTTATAGAATGTGTTTTAAATGCAGTGAGAAATATACACTTGATCTTATCACAAAGTGTACTTATAGATATGAAAAAGCCAAGCTTCATAGTATGTTACTTCTTGAAGATTCATAAGAGGATGTTGATGATGCAAACGTACTTATAGCTACCACTAAAAATGAGGATATTGATGAGGATGTTGGGCCAAAATAGTTCTATGATCCCGTTGACATTTTTCATTTTGAGCTTGGTGGGAACATTCCTTTTGATTCAAGAGGGATTTATGATGAGACATGTGTTGCCACTCTTTGTTCCATCTCAATGGATGCAAGGATAGGATCAAGAAGCCCAAACACAATTCATATACAAGGGACCATTAATGGAAGAAATGTATTCATTTTTGTTGATAGTGGTAGTATCCATAGCTTCATAAATAAATCAGCCATAGATAGACTGAGGCATTTCCCTACTAATTTTAGCATCCTATCGAACTCTAGGTGGCAAATGGAGATGAAGAAATCAACAAACAAGTGTGTCTGAAGGTGTATATTCAATTACCTGAAAATTATGGGTAGCAAATCTACTTAATTACTTTGGATATAGGTTCCATTGACATTGTGTTAGGCTATGATTGGTTGATACAATTAGGTAAAATGGTTATGTACTTATCTCTAGCTGTACCTAAAGTTTGTCAATGGTGGAGAGCTTATATGCTTAGACAGAATCCATAACAAAATTGATTTTCAAATTATTACAGCAAAGTTTTCCAAAAAGAAGTTCAAGAAAAGATCCCAAATCTTTGTCCTACATATCAATGAAGAAGTGCCACATCAGCTCAAAGAATTATCGAATAATTCAACAATGAATGCTCTTTTAGAAGAGTACAAAGATATGTTCGAAATACCTAAAGCATTGTCCACTAAAAGATAAGTTGACCATCCAATTGATGTAGAGCCTCATTCAAAGCCAATTAACAAATGATCTTATACTTTTCCAAGTGTAAAATAAAAGAAGGAGTCTCCATGCCCAAGTCCCATGCCACCACCAACTCTCCTGCAATGCTTGTTGCCACTACCATAGTCTTCTTACCTATAGTGTCGTGTCAAAGTGACCTTTGATCCTACCAATCATTGCCATTACCATCTCCCTCCCATCATCCCTTACTTCACACATTGCCTTAGTCACACTGATGCCCCCACATGACCTTCTATTGTTGCCCTACTTCCTACCACGGCCCCCAAACAACGAGCTATCACATCAACATCTATAGCATATGGTGGTTGTCACTAGCACCATAGTTGCTATAGCTACCTTCATACTAGCCATCATGGCATGATAATGCCTGCCACCTCTCCTCTTGCATCCCTATGTACAACACCACCTCCATTCACCATCGCCTTCATAACCGTCATCACCATCTTGACCATGCCACCATCACCATCATCCTTGTTGTCCTCTTTGTTGTCATCATCCTTGTCGGCACTCTCAGTTCATTCTCTTCACCCCTATTTTCTCCACCACCATCATTTCTACCATCCCCTCCACCATTATCATCATCTTCTCTCTCATCTACCTCGTCATGATCATCTAATCCATCCCCATCATTTTTTCCTTTAACATCATCTATGATACCATTACACTCATCATCATCTCTAATCCCTAACACCTATGTCATGATGACATACTCCAAAGGAGAGGAGAAGAGAAGAGAAGTAGTACCACCTTTGAATACCTAACACCTATGTCATCATGCCATACTCCAAAGGAGAGGAGAAGAAAAGAGAAGTAGCACCACCTTTGAATAGAAGGAGCCGTCCAAAGCCATGATGGACAAGAATGAGACCACTAAAGGACACCATGGAAACCCAACAACAATCACAAATAAGGAATAATTGGTAGAACTGTCAAAGTCGGTGGACCTTGAGTGCATCATGACTATACCATGTGACCAGAACCACATGACCTGCACAACAATTGCACGATCGTGAGTATAATTAGATTGTGTACCTCTTCTAATTTTGAATTGGTTGTCTGTTTAGGTCTTATCATTCATTGATTTTGATTGATTATCTAAGTAAGATTTTTAATTTGGGCATCCCCTTTGCAACTCTCATCACACATAGCATGCTACATATACACCAAGTGTCTGCAATAGGAGCCTCATTCCCCCCTCTTCAACCCAAGTCCAACCTAGTACGATGGGAGGACAGTGGAAGTGAGATAAGGAGAGAAACACCTTTTGTGTGGCACCGTCTGTGTTGCTAGCTGCATGTCATGTATCCAAAGTGCTTCATACGACACACATGTGCATTCACTTTGCTATCTCTATGCATGGTAACATATAGTACATCCAATACTATACTATGCATCCATAAAGTACTTCTAACCCTTGTAGTGCAACCACTACTACACCACCATACCTCCATCTCTATATACATGTCTTACATGCTCTTAGATTGCACAATACTCCACCTATATAGTTGCACAAGAGATTTCTCATTGTGTGGTGTGTGTCCAAGTGCCTAATCTCTATCTCTGAAAGTCCAACCTAGTAGGATGGAAGGACAATGAAAAGAGAGGTAGGGAAAGTACAACTGGGCATATACCATTATGTATAGTCAACTATACCCAACATGACACTACATGCAACTAACCACACATAGAAAGCACCCATCTCATCCAATTAGGCATAGTGCATCTACACCCATTTAACCACTTCACCTCCACACACACCCATATATAAAGCATCCATTGGAAGTGTGTATCTAGTGAAGTGCATCTTCTATTGTGCGTCCATCCTTGCTACATTGCACTATCTTCCACCAAACAATGAGATCCTAGCTTGGGTAAGTTGCTCATGAATATGTGTGCATCACATGGGTTCAAAATAAGGTATTTTTAAAATACCATTTTATACATTATATATATATATATATAAGGGTGTAATATAATGGGATTATTTATAGATTGAATAGAAAAGGGTTATGTTTCATTTAGGAAAAATTCACAAATAAGGATATTTATAAATAGGCCTTGACCTCATGTGATGTAGAGGATATACATATAGTAACTTCCCTAAGGATCCTAGTAACCCTTAGTCTATCTTAGGCAATGATATTGCATTCATTCACTCTGTTCACTCACACATGTGCATCCATTGAATGATTTTGTAGGGAAAATGAATGCATTCACCCCAATAGAAACAGCCTCAAATCCATTGAGTACACCAAGCCATCCAAGTGCATGGGGCTCTTCTAGGTCCAATTTCCTTCTAGGCCACCTCTTTCAACTCCTAACTTGCACTCTTTCACATTTTCTGCTTTTTCTTGTGCTGAGGTTAGCACTCACACTTCTTGTCTCCCTCACTCAAGCACAAGCAAGAAGAAGAAGAAGAAGAAGAAGAAGAAGAAGAACAATAAAAATAACTTTTGCCACACACCAAAGAATAAGCTTCTCATTCACTTTTTGAGTTTATATACAAAAACCCTTATCCCTTTGGACGGTCATCCCCTTTTTTACATGGATGGCCCTCTTTCCTATTATCCTCCTATCTTCCTAGCTTCCTTTTTACTACATGTCTACCCTCAAAATTTGCACAGGAGGGAGCCTCACTCTCTTTTACAAGGATTTTGGTTGTGCCTTTACATTCAAAGGTGCGGCTTCCCTTTTTTAGCACTTTTGGGGCTCTAGTGGTGGTGGCTGCACCTTGGACTTCTTGTGGCCATGACTACGCTTTTGGGCTCTTCTAGGTCAGATTTCCTTCTAGCTGCCGCTTTTAGCTCCTGGCTTACACTTTTCCACTTTTTCCGTTTTTTCTTGTGCTGAGATTAACATTACCCCTTCCTAGCTGAGCGTGAGTCACATGGCACTAATGTTGGGTAGTAGATGGAAGGTGGGGTGGGTGTAGCTAGATGGCTTTTTGAGTTTGTATACAAGCCCTTGTTGAGGATAGTATTGGATGGATCTACCCTTGAAATTAAAGATGGTGTGGGGGTAGGTCCCTCCCTAATGGTGATGGTGGGTGGATCTATCCTTTGAAATTGAAGATGGGGTTGGATGGATCCTTTTTGGAGAACGGTAGATGGACGGATCTGTCCTTGAAATTGACGATGGTGTTGGATGGATCCCTCCTCATGCCCTCTAAGGTCGACATGATGTAATCTTAACCTGCAAGAGTGGTTGGTGAGTTGATGATAATGGGACCTCACTCAGATTAGTCATTGGAGAGAAGTTGATCAAAATGTTGAGGTGGTGGAGGCTGAGAATGGTTAGGGTAGATGATGAGGCCTCCAAAGTTGGTGGTTTACCACCTTTGTTTGTACTTGAAAAGAAAAGAAGTGCGCTACCTAGGGGGAGTGTCCACCTTGCCCTGTGGTGCATTGCGCTTCTGCTAGTGGAACTAGGAGTTGGGTAACCTCAGGTAAGCTTACAGTGTTGTTCCACACTTGAGGACCCAGTTCATGCATAGTTGGAGGTGCAGTGTGCAGCTTAGGGAGAGAGGTCTAGAGTGTGACCTCTCTAGGTATGCCTTGCCCTTGATGTGCCCTAAGCATGATTTGGGAAATCAAAATGGGCGAAGGGGTTAGGGGTGGAGTCGGCGGACCAAAGCGATCGGACATTTCTAACTTGAGGATCCCTAGGTGCAGTGATTGTGACGTGCGTGCAATGCATTTTCTGTGTCATTTTCTTCTTGGAATCCTTTTTTTTCTTTGCATTATTGACCTAGCTATTTCACAGATATCTTTTTCGGTGTTTGAGGAAAGAAAAAGTGGTGGGAGGCGGCATTCTTATGAAGTAGGGTCTTTTCTTAATAACCTTCTACAAAGGAGCCATGTCTTGCTGTCCCCTTTCAAAACTTGGCCCTATGTCTTTAGTTGGCCTTTGCCTCTTCTACCCTATGCTCTAGTGGATCTAATTCTTTGAGCCTTGCAATTTGCAGTTGGACATGCAGCCTGTGTCTTAGAGCCTTGCTTCGGGTGATCTTGAGCTTTCTCCTTAATGACTCAATGGCCTCCTTTTCCTCAGATTGGTTGGCATTTAAGAGCATGTGGAGAAAGGTGCATTGTTGGGATTCCAAAGTCACTTGTGCGGCCTTTGCCGCCCTGCTCTTTGCTAACACCCTATCGCCTTCTACAAGGGCTAATCAGCGCAGTAAGTCTCTCACCCTTTCTTCGCTCCTGTCCACCTATTCATCTATTTTTTTCTTCATTTCTTCAAGTTTTCCGTTGTGCCCATAGACTAATGTCCTTAGCCTCGTCTCTTATTCCTCGATTTTTCTTCCCAAGTGTTATTGGTCTTCAAGCTCCGAGGCCATCCTCTTTTCCATACATTAGGGGAAATATGGACTCTCATTCTTGCCCCTTAAGGAGTGAATAAAGAAATATAGGCCTAACCAATGAGAGAGCTGGGATTCCAGATTCACGTAACATGAATCTTCTAGCTATATCTTGGCCCAAGTCTTCCCTCAGTAATAAAATAAGGGAAAATATGGGGAATACAATGCTGAAACTTCCTGGAACTTTTCGTTTCTCCCCTTTTCAGTTTCCCCCTATTGCTTAGGTGGAACTCAAATTTATCATATCTCTTTGCGTTTCTCCCCTTTTCAGTTTCCCCCTCTTTCTTAGGTGGAACTCAAATTTATCATATCTCTTTTCCCACTTCTTCTTTCCTTGACGAAATCTTATAGCCTTATTGTTGCTTGCCCTTACTGTAACCCTGAGAAATTTCATTTCCTCTACACAAACATAGAGTGAGTTTCACACGTTTTATGAGAGCAGAGCTTGTTCTACCAAAACCCTAAGATTTTCTTCACAAAAATTTATAAGTATATTGTTCTCTTCCATGGATGTTCTATGGTAAAGTTTTATCTCATTTGGACAAAACCTATGTAAGTTATGTGCATTCGCTAGCATGTACTTTCTTTTGTTTTGGTACTCCAGGAGTCTCTTACAGTCAAAAACAATGATATTTTGAACACTCAACTTCTTCTTCAACATCTTACAGTTTCTTTGTAAACAAAGTTATGTTGTCTTGTTTTTTTGCTACCCCATGGTTAAATTTTATCTTGTTTGGACAAAATGTATGCAAGCTATATGCATATTGAGTTTTCCTATGGTTTTTTACTCCCAAAGTCTTTTAAAAACTCAACTTTTTCAACATCTTTGGGCTTCTTTGCAAAGAGAGCCACAAGTATATTGCCACTTTTTTCATTGCTCCATGGTTAAGTTTCAACTCATTTGGACAAATCCTATATAAGTTATATGTATGCTTTGACTATATATTTCTTTTTTTTTGTACTCTAGGAATTTGTCAGTGAAGAAACAATGGTCTTGTTATACATCTCTAGGCTTCTTTGTGAAAAGAATTGTAGGTACAATGTTTTTTTAAAATTTTCCATTTAAATTTCATTTCATTTAGAGATAAAATTTGCAAATTATACACATGCTGATAGGTAACTTTTCTATTTGGTTATCATAGATGTTTTCATAGAGGAAAAACATTAGTAACATACTTACAGTGCAGGTCTTCAACAGGAAAGATAGTGGCAGTAATTGGATTTGTGATAAGTACTATAAGTTGGATTGGATTTTGATGCACCCAAGTACTCGAGGGAGTTTCAAGGTCAGGCGTAAGGATGTTACAAACCCTAGCAAACATTGGAAAGGTAGAATTTTAGAGTATTAGAAAAGTGTTCAATGGAACAAGTAGAGTAACAGAAGTGTTGATCAAACATGTTTATACACACAAACAAATCTCTATATACGACAAAAACTCCATTGCAAATTATAAACAAAACAATAAGTTTTTAAATTTTATCATTGTTTATTCTTTTTCATCAAAGTTATTTTTAAAAATATTTGCAGTGTTCTAATTCAATCTTGTTTTACTAAGAGCTCTATATCCATCAACTTTGCATGAATGACAGAATGTGGAATGTTTGAGTGGCAAGATACATGTTTGACAAGAAGACATAGATTCTTTGATCTATGATACAAGTCAACTTACAACTCAAAATATATTTTTTAATCATTCATTGTATTTAGTAGAAAGCCAGAGATTACAGCATGTCCCATTGCCACCACTATCTAGTGGTGAATGGTTGATTCGTATCTTGGAGTTTTCATGAGTATTTAAGACCACAGGCTCCAAAGATGTGCATCTTAGCTGGTTTATTCCATTCTCGTTGTTTACACATTTTTTTGGTTCATGTGATGTTCTAAAGAAAACAAAGATTACTTATCAATGCAAGTGTCTATCCGAGGAATGGATGAGTCAGCTATTGGGTGAGTCTTGGCAAGTCAAAAGAATACATTTTGATGAGACGATTGAATGCAGGGTCAACCAATCTGATATCACATTCAGGTCAATCTTTTTTGCTACTTTGAATGCCTTGATTTAATTGACATAGGTTTTGCTTAGATGAATTGTTGTGTTATTCGCATTTACTTACCATTATTTTTGTTTTTATTATAGGTATCTCATCGCTAGATAAACTCTTTGCGTTCACTTTCGATGTAGAAGATGGCGACTTTTGCGAGGGGAGTGAAACAGCTTGGATCAAGATACCCGAGATGAGACACATACAGCTCTCATAGATGTGGTTATCTTACGGAATGGTCATAATGTTAGCTATATATAGTCTGTCTATATATAGTGCCCCAGGTCCCCTCTATATATTCCTATCATGTGTGCTCATTTGTTGACACACTTCTGGGGTTTCACTTCTGGTGTCTCATATCTCTCTTCTCTCCTCTCTTCCTTTCATCTCTCTCGTCTTCCTTGCAGTTTCCAACATGGTATCAGAGTGCACAAATATGCCCAAGCTGGAGGAGAAGGAATGGGTGCTCTCCACCAAGGACACGCTCGACGCCTGCTTGTGCGGGCCATGGGACTTCTCCCCCTCCATCTTCATGGCCTCCAGCCCCCTCCGCAGCCTCAAGCACAATGCCTTCGTTCCCCAGGTCGTCGCTATCGCACTCTCCTTCACAATCACGGTCAAAATCACGGTCCGTGTCCCCTATAAGGTATCGGCGTGGACGCTCTGTCTCTCCAATTCACTACAGGCGTGACTATCATTCACCATCACAATCCGTGTCCCCTATAAGGTATCGGTGTGGACGCTCTGTCTCTCCAATTCGCTACAGGCGTGACTATCATTCACCATCTCGGGCAATAGATTATCACGCGTATAGAAGTCGTGGCTACAGGAACTATTACAGGGGAAGTCATTTTTATTATGCACGCTACAGATATGGAAGGGACATAGATTTTTACTACCGCAGGTGGAGTAGGAGTAGGCCAAGAAGACGGTCAAGAACCAATTCTAGATCTCTTGTGCGGAGCAGGAGCAGAGGTAGGAGGAGGTCCCACAGTGTTTCTACGTTCCCCGAGAGGAGATCTCACTCTCCATCTCCTAACCATCGAAGAGAGAGAAACGATTCTCCAAAGCAGGAAAGGGATCAAAATAAAAGGCACATGGCAATCAGACGACGATCTGCATCCAGAGAGAGAGCAAGAAGTCCTTCACAAAGTAGTGCAAGTATTAGTCTTGGGAAAATGGAAAGTGGTAGTCCTGGCATTAAGAAAGAAAGGGAGAGCAACGATTATATTGAAAATTTCTCAGAAGAGGGGAAAATAAGACCATCTATGGAGCACAGTAATCAGGGCAGGAATCATAGCAGTCCATCAAAAGGAGGTAAAAGATTGTCTGAAGGAACTCCTGCAAACGTAATTCTCCCACCACATCTCTCTCTGTATCACTAGATAAAGATTCTGGTAATGATGCTGTCAATATAGCAAAGACACTGAGCAAGATGTCAAATGTAAATCTCAAGATGTGTATCGTACTGAGCATAAATGGTGTGCAGAATTACAAATGAAAAATTCAATCAAAGAACCGGTTTCAAAGCCCACTGAAGCATGCGATGGCCAGAAGAAGAACGACTACCCCATGTTCAAACGCAAAATACAATTTTCTCTCAAGCAAAACGGGGCTAGAAAGCCTGATGTTCTTCCTAATGCCTTTTTGGATGAGGAAAGTGAAAGTGATACAGTTTTGAATGACTGACGAAATGATTTGAGAAGTAGTCCAAGGGATAAAGGAGTCTCTGCCCGTAGAAGCAGTGAGCTTGACAAGAAAGAAGACAAGCTTGATATGAAAGGAGACAAAGTGGAAGATACAACGATTAATGTACATATGACTGATTTGCAAGGTACGGATTACTACTTAGGTGATTCTACTGCAGGACACAATTTGAAATAGGGAATTACAATTATGGTATCAAATTCCAACCTGTAGCACCAGGTTACATGATCTCAGTCAGTTTCGATGCTAACAAGGCCATTCTGTATTTGCCCAAAATAAGAGTGGGAGATGATACAGAGAGGAGGTTTAGAAACTTGGTAGCTTATGAGAGCCACTTAGCAGATAAGCTTCCTCTCTCTCTCTCTCTCTCTACATTTCAACATCAACATTACTTTTGGATGTTGATATTACCATGCTTCATGATGATCGTCCTCGCTCATTATTCCATTGATGAGCGTCTATATTCTAGCTGATGATACATTGTTTCGTTTATATACTTTCTAGCTGACGAGGGTCTATATTCTAGCTGATGACACATTATTTTGTTTATATTCTTTCCAGCTAATGAGTGTCTATATTCCAGCTAATGAGTGTCTATATTCCAGCTGATGACAAATTGTTTTATTTATATTCTATTCATGGGGCCCCACATGTGTTATGTTGTCTATAGAGCGGCGTCACGAACCGTCTCTATAGACCTTATGTTGTTCTAATGTCACTGTAACGTTTTTCTTTAAGTTTTGATGTGACTGATATACTGCTTACATCCCAAGTTCAGTTGAATGAATTTCTTTGAGATTTTATCTTGTGCAGTGATGTCGCTTATTGAAGGAATTTCTTGGAGATTTTATCTTTTGCAATGATGTCGCTTATTGAAGGAATTTCTTCCAGGTTTTATCTTTTGTAGTGATGTCGCTTATTGAAGGAATTTCTTGGAGATTTTATCTTTTGCAGTGATGTCACTTATCCTTATTTTACATGTTGTATATTTAGGAGTGATAAAGCTCTTTTGATGCCTCTGAGTAGGCTGTTGTAGTTCACAAGTGATGTAGCTCCTTCTCCGTTGATGTTGTAATTCACGAGTGATGTAGCTTCTTTGATGCCTATAAATAGGCTCTTGTAAGTTCAACTTTGTAATTTTATATTTTGAATATTAATATACGGTAGGCCTATATAGAGCTGTGGGTTTTTCCCTTGAGTCCCCAAGGGTTTTTTCATCCATAGTAAGGGACCTTTATTTGAGCGGGGGTGTTGCCCCAGGTCCCCTCTATATATTCCTATCATGTGTGCTCAGTTGATATACTTCTGGGGTTCCACTTTTGGTGTCTCATATCTCTCTTCTCTCCTCTCTTCCTTTCGACTCTCTCGTCTTCCTCGCAGTTTCCAACACATAATTCTTTTGTGGTCAACGCAGAGAGCCATTGGCCCATTTCTTTTCTGAGATAAGAAATTCAATTAATGTCCAATGAGATCCTCTATAACTTCTATTTCAAGTTAGATAATAGAAAATTTAGGATTCGTACTGAGGAATCCATGACATGTAAACAATGTGCTTCTCCACATATCCTTGAGATAGTGGAATCCTTGTAATTTTTTTAAATATAAAGAATGAATATAATTTTTTTAAAACTTCTGAGTACTTTCAATTTAGATAATCCTAGTTTACTATGATGATCCAAGCATACGATAATACATATTGTAAAATCGTGCTGGTTATAATCATAATTAAATTGCAAGCTAGAGTTCTATAATCTATGCAATATTGTCTTTGCATAATGATATATTGTAGCTCATCTCTTGTTCTTATTTCTTAAAAGTAAATATTAAATTGGATCCAAGGGATTTTGAAGATCTTTCAAAATTTTTTCTTAAAAAATTTCTATATTTTCTGTAATTGGACTTGAATATACTCAGCATCTAAGCATATTTGAGGATATAATAATGTAGAACAAAGCATTTGTATGTATGAGTAATTTTAACGGTTACTTTAAAGTATTGAAATAAAGAAACTAAGGTAAGAGTTTTAATTTGAAAATTTTAGGTTAAAACATAACCTTTATGTAAAACCCTAGATATATAAAAGCTATAACTCCAAACTCATTTTCGCTTTCATTATCTACTTCCCTACACTTGTGCTCTCCTCCCTTCTCTCTTTGTGTGCCATGGCTACCACTCCCACCTTCACCACATGGATTAGCTCCACATACTACACACACATAGGAGACTAGATATACCCTAGGTTTTTCACGACCTTGAGTCTAGAGAGCTGGCTTTCCATCGTAGACCCTAGCTCTTGTATACTGGCATCATTTTGTGATACGGTAAACCCTCTCACCTGCTCTATTATGCACTTTGCTCTCAAATGGGGCCCCATAGATTTCCTATATAGTTTACGTGCTGGATCAAGCCATGCAAATGTAATAAATTGAGCCCTTGTGCATGTAGGATAGCATCTCCATGCCAAAGCAGTGGCCACCTCATCCCAGGACCACATCACGATGGATCTCATCGAGCGTGATGCAGTATTTTTCATATATGTTTTGTGCACTGAGGTGCAAGAGGACAGTGAGGAAGACATCGACACACCCTCTCGGCCACAGCTAGAGTATGTCTAGAGGGAGCCTGAAGAGATCACACTCGATCCGAGAGTAGAGGCAGCACAAAGCTTAGCCATTGTGCACCCACCTCCTTGCCCTGTTGAGATGCCAACAAGCAATAAGCCACCCTTGGCTTCTCTCCATGCTGTCATCATCGAGGGGGTGGAATATTTACTTATGCAAGATATACTAGAAATTTTGGAGCTAAGGGAAGAAGAGCTATATTGTATCATGGTGCATGATACACCTGATTATTTTATAGATTTTGATATACAAGATGCACCAGCACATGTTGATGAGGTGGCTCAATGTGATGGCACAAGTGTCGATGACATCTCTGACATTGTGAGCATCCAAGACTAGACTGAGAATGTAGCGCGATAGTATGATATCTTAGATAAGGAGTTCGAGTGATTGCAAGAAAGCATTTTTGGACCTCGACTTGACTACGCAGTACCTTCCCAAGAGAGAGACAAGGGTGGTCCAGTTGCAAGAGTAGACATGGATACTCCATTAGAGCAACAGATAGATGATGCACAAAAGGTAATATTATCATATCAATGTTATCGGATTTGCATCAAAATTTACCAGTAGAGTCTCTAGGACATCAAGAGTATGTATATCAAATTTTACCGCGATTGGGCCCCTAGAGCTGCCCTGGCCGGAGGCTCACGTTTGGGGGACTTGAATCTATAAATTTTGCTAGGATACGGCCCCTAGAGCTGCCCTTGCGGCTGGCGGCTCGCATCTAGGGGCTCAAACTTAGGCTCCTAAAGGCCCCAAGCCCTAGGGAGTATGCACATCAAACTTTGCTGGGATTTAGCCCTTAGAGCCGGCCTGGCCGTAGGCTCACATCTAGGGGCATGAATTTGCATCGCGTCAAGGGGCTTGAATCTGCAAATTCAAGCCCCCAGACGTGAGCCTTCGACTAGGGCAGCTCTAGGGATTAGATCCTAAGCAAATTTGATGTGCACACTGCAGATGCCCTAGGGGCCCTACTGGTAAATTTTAACGCAAATCAAATGTATATATCTTTACCACACTCCATGCATAGTGAGTTTGACACAGTGATTCTAACACTGAACTTGTGTGATGGAGGACATTGTGTATATAGATGAATTTTCATCTAGACAAGGTGGTTGATTTGGTAGCCAAGGAAGGGTGTAGGACTCAACTTTGAAGGATTACATTGGCCAGCTTGTGAGCGACATTCTTATATTCCATAAGACAAGCTCTCCTGCTTTTTCTTAGAACTGCTTGAAGTTGAGGGCACTAACAAAGGCTGGGCCCTTCAAGACCATCCCAATGAACTCTAGCTTGGAGAAAGTACTGTTGCTTCGACTTTCGAAGCTTCTCTACTTATTCTCTAGTACTAGGTCTAGGCCACGTTTTTCCATGGTGGCCCCTAGCATGGTTGTTGGTGTTAAAGACCCCAATATCATTAGGCAGGAACTACTAGGGAAAAATGTGTTTTGCCTATCATCAAGAATAGCTCTAACCATGGGGAGTCTAGCTCAAAGAAGCCTAGGACAGAGTAGATGTACTTAGTGCCAAATGACATCTCATCACCAATGTAATGTAATTTATAATCTTCTCTTGAAGTAATGAAAATTGATATTTGTTGGATTTGCCTGCAATGTAGTTTGTCATACGCATTGTTTATTATTATTATTTAATTGAATATTATATTTATTTATTAGATTTATACTCAATACTATTTGTACCCTAAATTTAATACGTAGTGCTTTATTGAGTTCCTGCGCAACATGTATTTGTTCAAACGCATTTAATGATAACTCAAATACATAAATAAAACAAATAACAAGTGAATAAACAAAAATAATACACACCAAAAAAATTGAATTCATATTCATAACATTTTACATGGGAGCCATTACAACTAGGGTTTTACAAAATCTCTTTGGAAGCTACATTCCGTATATGTTTTGGTAGTATATCCCTATTGTTGTTGATCTCCGCGAGGACTATCCTTCCATTGCCCGAAGAACCTCACTATCCGCAAATCCCTATCGATGACGGTGACTTTCCTTGCATGTATTGGTGCATAGATCGAGTCTCCAAAAAAGTTGATGACGTAAGCTTCTGCAACTTCCTATAGTGCAAGGAGGGCTTGGGCAGTCCAACGATCAGGTTGTTGCAAGTGTGTTCCATATGGGAAGTGCCTCCTGCTCTTCTTAATGAGTATGCCATCCATAATCTCATGCACTAGCTTCTGCAATGGAGTCTTTGGTATCAGGAGGTGTGTGGTCTTCTGATAATGGCGGATCTCACGAAGAGCCACTCTTCTTGGCTTCCATTAATGCTTGAAAAGCTAGCGTGGTGGTGGAGTTGGGGGAGGTGGCCTCTGCATAGGATTTCTAGGGGGTGTCTTTGGGCCGCTTGCTTGGTGCATGCTATGTCTTCTAGGAGAGAAAACCCAAAACTCAAAAGTGAAATGTGTAAAATGAGGTGAAACTTTAAACTTATAGCAAAACTTTCAAAAAATCTTTAAACCTGAATTAATGTATCCAAGCTTTGGAAAAATATGACCAATGATCCGATTGACATGAAATTTTACTTGTGGACTCCTCTAGGGTATATCAACTAAATTTTTTTTGGCCTCATCAGAAGTCTTTAGGACACTTGTTTGGAGGCTCGCGTCTAGGGCCCTGAATCTGGGTGGAGGCTCACATCTAGGGCCCTGAATCCCCAAATGTTAGCCTCCAAACGGGTGTCCCAGAGACTTCTGATGGGGCCAAATTTTTAATATCCATGAGTTTTTATGATGCCCGTCATGTGGGTGAAGTTTCACTAGATTTTGATTTATAAAATTCATGGTTCAATCATTTTTTGAAAATGCATCAACGAGATTATACTTCATTGATAACAGAAAAACTCACCAATGCACTGAGTGTGTGCAACTGCATATTAAATGTATTGTTAACCAAACTACGTGAAATATTAGAAACTTAAAAATTCACAAAAAATAAGTCATGGGTCAAATGGAATATCTCATATTAGATATAGTGTTGCCAAATCACTAAACACAATAAAGATAGAGTGCATCGGCCCATGTACAACTACTTTCAAAACTAGAAACTTGGAAATACACATAATGCAAATCATGGAAAAATAGAATATCAAATATCAAATTTGGCATTACGAAACCATGAAATACACAATAAATAGTGCATTGCACCAAGTACACCTAGAGCTAGGCAAAATTTAGCTCCATTTTGTAGACCACTGTTGTCAAATACTTGAAGGTCTACTGGAACGATAAACCAAAACTAAGCTCCTTACAATCTATAACCAAACCTGAGCTAAAAACATAGATCCAATTACAAGGTAGCTTCTCAAAGCATATTGTTGACATTAAGATTAAATGCATCCTTATTGTTACAGATCCTACGAACAAGAACCATATCTATGGGCTTAATAGTGATACGTCGGCATGAATGGCTAAAAATTAAGTAACTTTCAGCTGATTCTTGGAGAGAAAGCAAGGCTTGGCTTGACCATCGCCCCACATTCCTTGTCTGGTTCCTTAAAAAGAACTTGTAATGATGCCTTAACTATAGATATTGTAGTATTTCTCGCACCAACCTAGAGAATGGTATATCCTTAGGAATAATCAAGTTGACTGTAATATTCCGAGACACACTCGTGAACTGTCTCAAATAAAAAAAGAAATTGGTTTAATGATTTTTTTTTCTTTTCCCCCTTATCCCCCCAGCCGACTGATGAGCTGGAGAAGGAGGGAAATAGAATGGCCAGTAAAGCTCCTTGCTGGAGCTTCCTCATCGTGGATCGCCATGGAGTCGACAGGTAGGGAGGGAGGATTCCCCTCCCCTCCCCTATTTAAATCGAGGGGGATGTTGTGAGGAGGGGAGGGTCCTCCCATGGTGAAGGAGATGAAGCTGAGAAAAACAGTCGGGGACGCTGGGCATCGTGAGGGGTTGAGGCGCTGTCGAGGTGCATAAAGGGGAGTGAAGAGAGAGAGCCACAAGGCTCCCATGGAGGAGGGCCCTGCCGTGGAGCAGGGCCAGAACCCCGACAGGCCAAGAGAAGGAGAGGGGGAGCTGAGATCGGCATGCTACCGGCTGGAGAAGTGCAGCCATGAAGGACGGGGTGGTCGTGTGAAGGAGTAAGGAGCCGTGACGCTACAGTCGCCAAGGAGAAGCATAACGCTCCGTCTGAGAAGGAGAGAGGGAGCTGAGGTCAAATGCTGCAGGCCGCGAGAGAGAAAGAAGAGCACAACGTCGTGAAGAGGGAGGAAGAGGCTATTGTGGCTGCATCGTGAGGAAGAGAGAAGCCGTCAATCAAGCTGGACGTTGCCACCAACTGCCAACCGAACTGTTTGCTGGTTGCTGTTGACGCCGCCATTCCACGTATTGAGCCTCCCTCTTCATCCACGTGGTTCTCCACGACCCTCCCAAAAGCTCCTAGAAGCTTCTTGGGAAGCTTCTAGGGGCCTTAGGAAGCCCCTTTTCCTGTGGGCTTTCATAAGCCTTCCAAGTAGGTTTTATAACCCCCCCTTTTCCTTTCCCCCCCCCCCCCCTCGGGATTTAAGCACCCATTCCCTTGTGATTTCCTCCTAACCCCCTTTCCTATTGAAATTCCCCTTCAAAGTTTGTTTTAACCCCGGGTTTAAGCATCTTTTTCCCCCTTAGACACAATAGTCGGGTTTTTCAAAACCCTTCCTTTAGCATTTCCACAAACCCATTCCCATGGTCCGTTTAAACCCCCCTTCTATGGTTTTTCATAATTCCTTCCCAAGCAATCTTTAAGCCCTCTTTACCCCCTTTTTGCATTTCACAAAGCCCATTTAAAACTCCCCTCCTTGGGCTTTCATAGGCCTTATCAAGTAGATTTTATTACCTTCGGGTTTTTGAGCACCTTTTTCATAACATATCCATAAGGTTCTAATCCCGGGTTTCCTTTTGAAAAAAACCCTTCCCACACAAGCTTTTAAAAACCATTTTTGAGGAGTAAGCCTATAAAGCCTTCTAAAACCCGATTTCGAAAGACGGTGCAATCGGTCAAGGAAGTCGAATCACAAAGGGAGTTCGCTTGGGAAGGAGACGGCCAAGATCACAAGTCTGCGTCCAAGGCAAAAAGGTCGAATTCGTGATGGCCCCTAAAAAGGCACAAGGCGCAACCGCAAGAGGATCATCTCCTAACATCCATGTGGACATTTACCACAAGTCCAGGTTTTTCCCCTAATTTTGAGTTACGTCTTAATATTAAAATTGTGCATGGATCATTTATGGAATTAGGATGCACTTTTTCGACTGAAATACTTTGGATAAAATTCAAGGAAATAGGTTACGATCAAAGAATCGGTCATTTGTATTTTTCAACTAAATGAATGAAAAAAGAGCATCAGATCTCTATGCATTCCTAGCAAGTGGTTTTTATGCATTACAAAGTAACGAATTTAGATCAGCTAAAGATCATCTTTATAAAGTCGATATTATTATTGTACACTTTGATTATGCATGGAAAGAATAAATCGCATGTCGCATTATTAGGCATCTTTCCTTCAAAACAATTCATTAAAAGAAGGTTGCTAATAATTTGTAGGAATTTGCAAGGCATGGAAATGGTTCTAGCGCTGCATGAAGTAGATTAAACTCTAGTCAATTGGCTTGAATCTCAATCAACTACGAAAATAGTTATGAAAGGTTGTGTAATGCTCATTCAACGTATGAATATCTCATTTAGAAAAGAAGTAAGAAAAAGGCTCCATGGATTGTTTTAAACATAAAACCATAAAGCTAGTAGCATGAATCTTGATTGCATGTTATAGAAGGTTCAATAGGAATTATGCCATAACTTAACATACTCTTAACCAGAAAATTTAGGGTTTGTAAAGCTAATCATACGTAGGCAATGAATCAAGTGATTATGAGAATGGTATCGTAATCATTTTCATGAGTAGACAAGTAAATTGGTTTACCCTAAAAACGCCTAAAACTGCGAAGGAATCACTTAGGAATGGTTAAATCTATGCAACATACCCCAAGTGCTAACTAGGGTTTAGCATGTTGAGGACGTGACCTAGTCGCTCTTATTGCCAAGTTGAAACTCTCATACCCTAAAGACATGTCCACGTTCACGGAATGTAGGGACAACAGGACATATTTGCAAGAAACGATCTAGGGTTTCTACCCTAAGGATCGCTCGCTAAAAAGATGAATCTCGGTTTGAGTTGGAACCCTAGGACCAACAATGTCGGCCTAGTGCAATCAAGAATGGATTGGATATAAAGACACCCTAACCCTGTTTCCTATCTAAATCATGATTCTGTGTTTAGAAGACACTGTTCGATGGGTAAAATAGTCCCATGGATTAGTTGTGACACCTATGCAACAAGTTGCAGAGTCGCATGATCTTGTGGTTTGATCACAAGGGAACGGCCAAATTCCTCGAAATAAGATTGGCAGATTCTTACGCAAGTTTATCTTGCAAGAGGAGAATAATCGTCGTGATATAGTACCTTTGTTGGGTAAAGTAACCAAGATACGAGGATTAGATATTTGTTTGGAAGCAAAAGACCAATAAGTAAATTGGAATAACATATTTACTGCTAATAGAACTTACGGAATTGGTTAAGTTGGGTTAGTAGGGTACGACCCTAACCCAAGGATATAGGGTTAACAAACAAACCCTTGGGGATCTTGCCAAGTCACAATTGATCCTGGATCGAGTGCTGGATGCATTCGGAGAGAAAGATTCACTCCTTAGAAATTGGGCAAATAAACGACCACTGGAATTGATTGTGCTTGTAATAGTTTAGAAAGCACTGTTTGCAGTGTTTGCTAAAGGAACTAAAGGATGAAAAGATATCTAATGCTTCAGGTTAAATGCCTTAAGGGAGAGGCAGCTTCAGTTACCCTCGACTGCCTGCCTGACCCTAACCAAGGGGGTTGTTGACCGCGCAGGGAACGTGGACCAAACCCGCCGTGAGAGGTCTCTCCGTTGAGTTCTACTTGGAGCAGGAGGACGCTTGGGTGCCAGGGGGGGCTCTGGCCGTAAATCCCTCGCCTTCCGGGTCCTGCGCAGGAGGCTAACGTGACTCGGGATTGGATCTCGAGGCCCGCATACTAGTTTACGGGCGGAATCTTGGAATAGTGATTCCTGAGGATCACTGGATAGCCTTCGGGCGGATTATGGACAAGCCTGCGGGCGGAACTCCTTGTATTTCAAAGATAAAATGATGAAATGTTAAAAAAAGAACTTGCTTGATATTGTTTTTCTATGTCACGTGATAAGATTACGTGAAGGAACCAGTGCTTAACAGGATTAATTAAAGAAGATGATTGTTATATGTCAAATTAATGTATTAGATAATTGCATAACTAAAACAAACTGAGGAAAGTACAGTTGGGTGGTCCCGGTTAGCCGGGAACTTTTCTCAAAAATCTCGAAGAACAGCGGGATGATCATCATCATCAAAACGAATAACGAGAGCGATGACCTAGAGTTATGTCTTACCCTATTTTACGATGTTTTAGGGGAACGGAATGGGACTATGCCTTATGGAAGAGAGGTTGAGCCTTGCATCCCTCTCGTTTCCCATTCTCCTTGAACCAAGTGCAGCGTGAATTTGCTTCGGACCTGGCGTTTCTGCGTAAAGCAGTTCGCTCGGGTCTGACGCTAGTTGCTGTTAGCTAATGACCAAATCAGAAAAACCCTAATTCAAGTCGATCCTAAGTGGGAACAACCAGGATACTTCTGCTACGTGGCAAACGCGGAAAGACCTAGATCGCAAGTCCTGTAACATTCCATGGGAATGCCGGCGGGCGGAGCTTTCTAGACATCCTTTCCGATGGACTGCTAAGACGTGTCATGAATGATTCTAGTGGACACGTTACAGTTCGTATCAGAGCGAACCAACAAAAGACTTGTTTTTAAGAAATTTTAATAAGAAGAAGTAAAACAAATGTTACTGTCCCAAACAATTCCTTACTTTCAATGCTGTCTTGCAGAATTATGAAGGATGGAACAGGTTCTTAGTGTTCCGAGTCATGTTATGACGTCGATGCATTCAACGGATTATTGACAAAGGGTTGAGATGATGAACATCCTAGACCGCATTTACAATCCATCACCTGGGTAAGTGGAATGGAGATGGATGGGTGTTTCAAGGATCTATTACATAGCTGGCCATCGACCTGCGTACCTTCAAATTAACTTGAAGGGAATCAAGTGGATGGAGGATTTGAATATCGTGAAGCTATTCGTCTTTGTTGAGGCTCACGCAAACGCGACCCTACAGGTCGGAGGTCGAAGGGTTAACCAGGATAAGTATGTGTACGGGGAAGTGATTCGAAGAATCCTTGCCGACCGAATCAAGGTTTTGGGATGTCATGAGAAGAATGGATATCAAAGGAAAAGATACCCTAATCTTCCAATGAACTATCGATTCTTGAAAATCGATGATCCCAATCTGTACTACTACTCAGTTCTTGTAGCTGAATGCAACAACATCTTATTCTCCTCGAATTAATGTATCAACTTGTTCCATCGCCCCAAGAAATAATTGTACCTCGAAAGGGCTATGCTGATATGAATGGAATAAAACTTTTTTTTTAAATCAACGATTGTCTTGACTATGAATATTGATAAAGAAGTAAAGTGATTTGGTCACTTGGCTAAAGGAATACGCGGACGTAGTTCCTGAAGAGTTAATAGAACTCCCGCTTCAAAGAGAAGTAGATCATGAGATCAAGCTAGTAATAGGAGCTGCGCCAATTGAGAAGAGACCCTATAGAATGTCTATACTGGAAGCAATTGAACTCAAGGAACAAGTCAAGCAAGGGCTAGATCAGAGGGCTACATCCGTCCTAGCAGTTCACCATGAGAAGCACCTGTACTGTCCTAGAAAAAGAAAGATGGAACACTTCGACTATGTATTGATTACAGAGGGTTGAATCAATCAACAGTCAAGAACAAATATCATATTCCTAGAATAGATGAGCTTCTTGATAGTCTTTAGGGTGTGCCAAGATCTTCTCCAAGATTATCTTAGATCTGGTTACTATCAGATAAGAATCAAGGAAGAAGATATCCCAAAGACGACCTTCAACACTAGATATGGACACTTTGAGTTCTAGTTATGTCATTAGGGCTTACAAATGTGCCTGCCACATTCAATAGGTTAATGCAGGATATCTTTAGACCATATCTTGATAACTTCGTGCTCGTCTTCTTTGATGACTCTTTGGTCTGTTCCAAACAGGAAGGAGATCATGAACCCCAACTTTGGATTTTTCTTCAGACAAGGAGGTCACACAAGCTGTATGCTAAGATGGCGAAATGTGCATTCCTCAAACATCAGATTGGTTATCTAGGATTCATCATATTAGCAGAAGGAATCTCAGTGGAGCCGGCCTAAGTCAGAAATGTTCTAGGATGGCCAAATACCAACAACTCTCAAAGAAATACGTAGCTTTCTTGGATTGACAAGATGGTATAGGCCCTTCATCAAAAACTATGCTTTGATTGCAGCACCTTTGACAGACTTACTGAAGAAGCAAACGTCCATTACATGGTCAACTGCCGAACAAACTAGCTTTGATAGGTTGAAGAAAAGTTTGGTATCAACACTGATCCAAAAAACTTCTAGACCACAGTAAGGAGTTGAGGTAGTAACTGATACTAGCATGATTGCCTTAGGATGTGTGCTCATGTTGGAAAGTCATCCTATAGCATAATCTTCAAGAAACTGAAGAGCCACGAGAAGAATTATGCTACCCATGATCTTGAACTTTTAGTTGTCAAGCTTGGAGACACTACCTGCTGGGTAACAAGTTTACACTAGTGACTCACCATAAGAGTCTCAAATGGATTTTTTACCCAAAACGAGTTCAATATGAGGCAACGTCGGTGGATTGAAGTATTGGAGGAATATGATTTTGAAATCAAGTACTGACCAAGGAAGGAGAATGTAGTTGCCGATGCACTCAGTCGCAAGGCATTCCTAAATTCCCTAATCTTGCAGAATCCATCAACGGCTAGATCTCTGGCTACAAAAGTATCTATGCCAAACAACCCTATACTTGAACTAGCTAGAGAGGAAGCATGCCATGATTTGGCCTACCAAACAATGATAAAGGAAATATCTACCAAGGAGCAGAATCAGAAGTTGCAAGCTAAGTATCAGAAATTTTCCATTGATAATGGACTTGTCTACTACAGAACAAGGCTGTGTATACCAGCAAGCCAGTCACTTAAGCAGAAGATATTATGGGAAGCTCATGATTCTCCTTTCGCAGGACATCCTCGCTATGCTAAGACTCTTAATGTAGTTAGGAAGAGCTATCATTGGGAGAGGCTTAAAGGTGACGTTCTCAAGTATGTCACTGAGTGTTTGTCTTGCCAACGTATCAAAGCCGAACATGTCATGATGCCATGGAAACTGCAACCGCTTGACATTCCCCAAATGAAATGGGAATTCATCAGCATGGATTTTGTTGTGGGCTTACCCCAAGTCCAAGGAGGATACAATTCCATTATGGTTGTGGTTGACATGCTTACCAAGGTTGCACACCTGATTCCAGTAAAGACAAACTATAAAGCCTCCCACATTGCAAGATTGTTTATCAAGGAGATATTCTAGCTACATGGGTTACCTAGAAGAATCATTAGTGATCGAGATTCTCTCTTCACATCACACTTCTGGAGAGCTATCTTTGAAGCTATTGGGACTCAACTCTGTTTTAGCACCGCCTACCATCCCCAAACGGATTGCCAAACAGAGCGAGTAAATCAAGTCATCGAGGATATGCTTAGGGCATACTGTTGTCGAGAGCCAAAGAGGTGGATTCAATAGTTGCCTTTGGTTGAATTTGCCTACAATGCTTCTTACCAGCACAGCATTCAAATGACCCCTTTTCAAGCATTATATGGTCATGATTGTCGAAGTTCCCTAAACTTTTCTGATCCAACCCTAAGAGTTGAAGCGTCAAGACAGATGTTGGAAGACATGGATGATCAAATAAAGTCAATAAGACAAGACATACAAGCGGCCAAGGATAGACAAAAGGCATACGCAGATTTGAAACGTCAAGAAAGAGTCTTTGAAGAAGGAGACATGGTCTTCATTCGGGTACGCCCTAAAAAGAGTTCTCTATCCCTAGGAGAATGCAAGAAGCTAAGTCCAAGGTATTGTGGGCCATACAAAATCCTCAAATGCCTAGGACCCAATGTTTATAGATTGCAACTCCTTGAGAACCTAAAGGTTCACAATGTATTCCATATCAGCCTCTTGAAAAAATATGTACCCAACCCTAATCATGTACTTGATGACCAACAAATTGTAATGCCTAGTCAAGGAGTCCTTGAACTAAGACCGGATAGGATCTTAGATGTTAGGGAGAGATAGTAAAGATCTAGAACCCTGAGAGAATGCCTCGTCCAGTGGAAAGATTATCCCGAAGAGGATGCCACTTGGATACATGAAAGCTCTCTCAACCATCAATATCCCCAGCTTATCTCGAGATGAGGACATCTCGATTCCTCCAAGGGGGAGAGAATGTAATATTCTGAGACACACGCGTGAACTGTCTCAAATAAAAAAAGAAATTGGTTTAATGATTTTTTTTTTCTTTTCCCCCTTATCCCCCCAGTCGACTGACGACCTGGAGGGGGAGGGAAATAGAATGGCTAGCAAAGCTCCTTGCTGGAGATTCCTCATCGCGGATCGCCATGGAGTCGACAGGTAGAGAGGGAGGATCCCCCTCCCCTCCCCTATTTAAATCGAGGGGGACGTTGTGAGGAGGGGAGGGTCCTCCCATGGTGAAGGAGACGAAGCTTAGAAATTTAGTTGGGGACGTTGGGCATCGTGAGGGGCTGAGGTGCTGCCGAGGTGCATAAAGGGGAGTGAAGAGAGAGAGCCACAAGGCTCCTGTGGAGGAGGGCCCTGCCGTGGAGCAGGTCCAGAACACCGCCACGCCAAGAGAAGGAGAGGGGGAGCTGAGATCGGCATGCTACCGACTGGAGAACTGTAGCCGTGAAGGAGGGGGTGGTCGTGTGAAGGAGTAAGGAGCCGTGACGCTACAGTCGCCAGGGAGGAGCATAACGCTGCGATTGAGAAGGAGAGAGGGAGCTGAGGTCAAATGCTGCAGGCCGCAAGAGAGACAGAAGAGCACAACGTCGTGAAGAGGGAGGAAGAGGCTATTGTGGCTGCACCGTGAGAAAGAGAGAAGCCGCCAATCAAGCTGGACGTTGCCACCAACTGCCAACCGAATTGTTTGTTGGTTGCTGTTGACGCCGCCATTCCACGTATTGAGCCTCCCTCTTCATCCACATGGTTCTCCACGACCCTCCCAAAAGCTCCTAGAAGCTTCTTGGGAAGTTTCTAGGGGCCTTAGGAAGCCCCCTTTCCTGTGGGCTTTCATAAGCCTTCCAAGTGGGTTTTATACCCCCCCTTTCCCTCCCCCCCCCCCGAGATTTAAGCACCCATTCCCTTGTGATTTCGTCCTAACCCCCTTTCCTATTGAAATTCCCCTTCAAAGTTTGTTTTAACCCCAGGTTTAAGCATCTTTTTCCCCCTTAGACACAATAGTCGGGTTTTTCAAAACCCTTCCTTTAGCATTTCCACAAACCCATTCCCGTGGTCCGTTTAAACCCCCCTTCTATGGTTTTTCATAATTCCTTCCCAAGCAATCTTTAAGCCCTCTTTACCCCTTTTTTGCATTTCACAAAGCCCATTTAAAACTCCCCTCCTTAGGCTTTCATAGGCCTTATCAAGTAGATTTTATTACCCTCGGGTTTTTAAGCACCTTTTTCATAACATATCCATAAGGTTCTAATCTCGGGTTTCCTTAAAAAAAAAACCCTTCCCACACAAGCTTTTAAATACCATTTTCGAGGAGGAAGCCTATAAAGCCTTCTAAAACCCGATTTCGAAAGACGGTGCAATCGGTCAAGGAAGCCCAATCACAAAGGGAGTTCGCTTGGGAAGGAGACGGCCAAGATCACAAGTCTGCGTCCAAGGCAAAAAGGTCGAATTCGTGATGGCCCCTAAAAAGGCACAAGGCGCAACCGCAAGAGGATCATCTCCTAACATCCATGTGGACATTTACCACAAGTCCAGGTTTTTCCCCTAATTTTGAGTTATGTATTAATATTAAAATTGTGCATGGATCATTTATGGAATTAGGATGCACTTTTTCGACTGAAATACTTTGGATAAAATTCAAGGAAATAGGTTACGATCAAAGAATCGGTCATTTGTATTTTTCAACTAAACGAATGAAAAAAGAGCATCAGATCTCTATGCATTCCTAGCAAGTGGTTTTTATGCATTACAAAGTAACGAATTTAGCTAAGCTAAAGATCATCTTTATAAAGTCGATATTATTATTGTACACTTTGATTATGCATGGAAAGAATAAATCGCATGTCGCATTATTAGGCATCTTTCCTTCAAAACAATTCATTAAAAGAAGGTTGCTAATAATTTGTAGGAATTTGCAAGGCATGGAAATGGTTCTAGAGCTCCATGAAGTAGATTAAACTCTAGTCAATTGGCTTGAATCTCAATCAACTACGAAAATAGTTACGAAAGGTTGTGTAATGCTCATTCAACGTGCGAATATCTCATTTAGAAAAGAAGTAAGAAAAAGGCTGCATGGATTGTTTTAAACATAAAACCCTAAAGCTAGAAGCATGAATCTTGATTGCATGTTATAGAAGGTTCAATAGGAATTATGCCATAACTTAACCTACACTTTGATCTTAACTGGAAAATTTAGGGTTTGCAAAGCTAATCATACGTAGGCAATGAATCAAGTGATTATGAGAATGGTATCGTAATCATTTTCATGAGTAGACAAGTAAATTGGTTTACCCTAAAAACGCCTAAAACCGCGAAGGAATCACTTAGGAATGGTTAAATCTATGCAACATACCCCAAGTGCTAACTAGGGTTTAGCACGTTGAGGACGTGACCTAGTCGCTCTTATTGCCAAGTTGAAACTCTCATACCCTAAAGACATGTCCACGTTCACGGAATGTAGGGACAACAGGACATATTTGCAAGAAACAATCTAGGGTTTCTACCCTAAGGATTGCTCGCTAAAAAGATGAATCTCGGTTCGAGTTGGAACCCTAGGACCGACAATGTCGGCCTACTGCAATCAAGAACGGATTGGATATGAAGACACCCTAACCCTGTTTGCTATCTAAATCATGATTCTGTGATTAGAAGGCACCGTTCGATGGGTAAAATAGTCCCATGGATTAGATGTGACACTTGTGCAACAAGTTGCAGAGTCGCATGATCTTGTGGTTTGATCACAAGGGAACGGCCAAATTCCTCGGAATAAGATTGGCAGATTCTTACGCAAGTTTATCTTGCAAGAGGATAATAATCGTCGTGATATAGTACCTTTCTTGGGTAAAGTAACCAAGATACGAGGATTAGATATTTGTTTGGAAGCAAAAGACCAATTAGTAAATTGGAATAACATATTTACTGCTAATAGAACTTAAGGAATTGGTTAAGTTGGGTTAGTAGGGTACGACCCTAACCCAAGGATATAGGGTTAACAAACAAACCCTTGGGGATCTTGCCAAGTCACAATTGATCCTGGATCGAGTGCTGGATGCATTCGGAGAGAAAAATTCACTCCTTAGAAATTGGCCAAATAAACGACCACTGGAATTGATTGTGCTTGTAACAGTTTAGAAAGCACTGTTTGCATTGTTTGCTCAAGGAACTAAAGGATGAAAAGATATCTAATGCTTTAGGTTGAAGGCCTGAAGGGAGAGGTAGCTTCAGTTACCCCCGACTGCCTGCCTGACCCTAACCAAGTGGGTTGTTGACTGCGCCGGGAATGTGGACCGAACCCGCCGCGAGAGGTCTCTCCGTTGAGTTCTACTTGGAGCAGGAGGACGCTTGGGTGCCAGGGGGGGCTCTGGCCGTAAATCCCTCGCCTTCCGAGTCCTGCACAAGAGGCTAATGTGACTCGGGATTGGATCTTGAGGCCCGCATACTAGTTTACGCGCGGAAGCTTAGAATAGTGATCCCTGAGGATCACTCGATAGCCTTCGGGCGGATTATAGACAAGCCTACGGGCGGAACTCCTTGTATTTCAAAGATAAAATGATGAAATGTTAAAAAAAGAACTTGCTTGATATTGTTTTTCTATGTCACGTGATAAGATTACGTGAAGGAACCTGTGCTTAACAGGATTAATTAAAGAAGCTGATTGTTATATGTCAAATTAATGTATTAGATAATTACATAACTAAAACAAACTGAGGAAAGTGCGGAGGATGGACCATGAGTCCGTCCTACGGTTGGGTGGTCTCGGTTAGCCAGGAACTTTTCTCAAAAATTTCAAAGAACAGCAGGATGATCATCATCATCAAAACGAATAACGAGAGCGATGACCTAGAGTTACGTCTTACCCTATTTTACGCTGTTTTAGGGGAACGGAATGGGACTATGCCTTATGGCAGAGAGGTTGAGCCTTGCATCCCTCTCATTTCCCATTCTCCTTGAACCAAGTGCAGCGTGAATCTGCTTCGGACCTGGCGTTTCTGCGTAAAGTAGTTCGCTCGGGTTTGACGCTAGTTGCTGTTAGCTAATGACCAAATTAGGAAAACCCTAATTCAGGTCGATCCTAAGTGGGAACGGCCATGATACTTCCACTACGTGGCAAACGCGAGAAGACCTAGATCGCAAGTCCCGTAACATTCCATGGGAATGCCGGCGGGCGGAGCTTTCTAGACATCCTTTCCGATGGACTGCTAAGATGTGTCCTGAATGATTCTAGTGGACACGTTACATTGACACTCTTTTGGAATTTTCTTATCTCACGTAGCACAGCTATGCTTGGTCTCCATCTTCGCTTTTTATGTGTTGGAGGATGTGTATTACTAGCTGAAGTAGTAGTGGGAGATGGAGCAACTCGAGCATGTGGACCACCATTTCTGGATAATGGTGAACCATCATTATTGACCACACTAGGGCCACCATTGTTGGACACAGTCACCACCATTATTAGCTGCACTATGGCCGCCATTGTCGGCCACCAAGGGACCTTTGTCACTCATAGTACACTCACTAGATTCGGAAGAGTGTTCAGCTCTTGCTCTTGCAGGCGCCTTCTTGATAGGAAGCTTGGAACATGCCATGGTTGTGATAATGAAGGATAGAAAGGTGGAGGGTAAAGTAAAGAGTAAGGGAAAAAATGAAAGGAGAGACTTGACTTAAGTATGAAACTTTTAAAATTATTGTGGTATAAAAAAACTTTAAAATTAAAAAATCATAGTTCGAAATTGACTTTGAAAAACATAGTGACAAACCTTAGAAATTTTAAACAGAATTTGCAATACATGTCATGTTAAAGATAGGAGTATTTATGTGTCATATCCTGGGTACCTATGCTCTCTTGTGGACTCTAAATGCATCAAAAGTATTATCTTTATCTAGGTCTCCATTTCTTGCCATCTCTCTCTTGGGTTACCAACCATTCTGCATGGCATGGTCTAGCTGTGTTGTTTTCATATCTTGCTTTTCTCACTTCATATATTGTCCTACTTATAAATTCTACTCGAAAGGTTTTGGAGTTCTTTTCTTTTTCCTCGTATCGTATCTCTAATATCCTATACCACCATTATAATAATCGACTCATAGAATTGGAAGCATTGATGCCACCTCCATGATCACTTGCCTTTTGAAAAGCATAGCGAGCTTGCCAATGAGATCATTCCATGCCTTGATTTGACCGTACTACCAAACTTCCTTGATCTGCAAAGTATGGACCATGTGCTTCAAGTATATGCTGCATAAAAAGAGATATTAGAACCACAAACTAATTCGAAATGATGATATATTTTTTGTAATGGTGACAATACTGACCATGTAGTATGTTATACTGTTTGTAGTCCATGCCTCCACCATGTACTTATGAAATTTAGCAATTATCTCTTTGAATGTATTGGCATCACCATCCCTAAATCTCAACTTTTGTAAGAGAGCTACTAATCTATCTAGGTGTATCCACACTTGTGCCTTTGCAATCCTCGTTTGTCCCCCATTGCTCCAATCAAGAATAGCAAGGTGCAAGTTTTTCCATACTTCATACTTCTCTGATTGTTTTACAAGTATATTGCCTTCCCATCTCGAGGTGGAGATATAAACTTCCTAGCCTTGGGTCCACCACAACATGGTTTACAAGGGATATTTCCACTCTTTCTTGATTTTTCTAGTGCTTTTTTATTTCTACTTGGCCCCCCTGCAATCCGACTTCAAAGAGGACTCGTTCTATCTTCTTGCATGTAGTATGGACTTTATACAAGTCTTTATACAACACTACCAGCTCATCACAATGGTGTTGTAGGCTCATGAGGCTTTGTGTTTCCACTGCAATCTTTGCTTGCCACCTCTCTTCTTCTCCACCCTTGGCCTTGAGATTCTCCTTTAGCTCCTTCATCTCTCTTTGATACATGGCCACTTGATGGGTTCTTTCTAATTGAGAGAGGCTGCCATCATATCCTTTTTGGCCATTTCAGCGAGGGCTAATTTCTTGTCTTCTTTCGCTCACTCTAGTTATGATGGAAGTTCATGCACATAGTCATTGTAGTTTGTAGACAATGGCAATGTGATGGGGGTCGTATATGCTTCTATTTTTTGCCTTTTGGGGTCTTGTCTATGTTGAGATATCGAGCTCCACTCATGATACGCCAGGGTGACCGTTGTGTATTTATATCACCGACGTGTCAGTTGCAGACACGCTTGGAACACCGCCCATGAATAATAGCTACATCATAGCTATCCTTATCTACTCTAGTTCGTGGCTCAGTTAGTATGCCACCTTAGTTAGTTGAGTTTGGTTTGAGACCCATATATAGGGTTCTTCTATTTCTTTGTACTAGAGTTCTTTTGGCTTACACAACTAAGAAGAGGAAAACTATTTTCAGCCTCCACCCTTGTGTGTATTCCCCCATTGTGCAAGCAAGAAAGCTTCAAGTGAGACTCCTTCCTTCTCTCCCACAATCTTGACATGGTATCAGAGCCTTGTTCGTGGTAAGGAGCTCAAGAAAGCAAGCCAAGCTCACGGTGTTCTGGTAAGAGGAGCAGTGTTGCTTTCATTTTCTGTTTTGGGAGCAGATCTCTGTAGGTAGCACAGCCGGAAATTGCAAGAGTGCATTGTCTCAGGTTGAGACGCCCTTCGCGGTGAAGCAAGAGGGCAGTATATGCTGCGGGAGCAAGCTTTAGCCCTTGGTGACCCTGTTTTTTTGATTTGAGGCCATTTCGGGGCCTGTTTTGGAGGCGGAAGTTTTCTGCACGCACTCAGGAAAAGGCCCAGTTTTATGCTGTGCAGCCATTGTTCTACAGGTCGGTGAAAAGTTACTGTAGAAATTGCATCGTATGCTTGTGCGAGAGACATTGGGAGTTACAGAATCATCCTTGTTGCCTGTTGATGCAAAATCGTCACTAGGAAGTGACTGTGTGGTTAAATACCACTTTCGTCAGTTTTGCAGATTTGCCTTTGTGAGGCTGAAGTTGTGTTTTTTGCAGTGACAGAATTTTTTGCAGTGTTCTGTAATGGCGTCTGATTCTCTCTCACAGATTGTCACTGAAAAGCTTAACAAGAACAACTTCCAAGCATGGAATATTAGAATGATGAATTTCCTTATGGGAAAAGGATATTGGGAATTTGTTGCAGGAAATGAAGAAGAACCAGTTCTTCCTGATGTTCCCAATCAATAGCAGATGTAGGCATTTAAAGCATGGCATGAGAGAGCTAGGAAAGTTATGTATTGGCTGTCTATCAGCATTTCAGACTCTATGATTGTGCATATTCAGGATGCAAGTACGCTAAAGGAGGCATGGGATACTTTGTCAAAAATGTATAGCACAAATACGCAAGCCAGGAAAATGCAGCTCAAGCAAGAGTTGCATAATGTGCAAAGAGAAAATACGAGCATCAATGACTACCACATGAAGGTGAAGAAGATTGCAGATGCACTTGCTTCCATTGGGTCACCAGTGGAAGATGATGATTTAGTTTCTGTGACTTTGAATGGTCTAGGAAAGGATTATGCACAGTTCCGAACATCCATTTCCGTCCGTGAAAGATTTCGTGATTTTGAGGAGTTGATTGCTCTTCTAATTTCTGAGGAGCAGAGAAATGGTGGTGCATCTTCTTCAGGAGGAATTTCAAAAGAAGCTGTCTTCTACTCAAATGCTGGAAGAGGTAGAGGCAGAGGAAGAGGAGGCCATGGTAGAAATCAGAATATGTAGCAAACTCAAGAAAACCAGCCCTATGGAGGAGGACATGGTAACTCTAAAGGCAGGGGGAGCCAAAGAGGTCATTGTGGATAGCAAAGAGGCCAAAATGTAAACAGTAATGTTGAATGCTACTACTATGGTAAAATGGGTCATATGGCTAAAGACTGCTATAAAAAGCAGAATGACATCATGAATGGAAAACTGCAACAAGGGAATTATGCATCTTCTAGTAGACACGGTGATGACAAAAATGAGCACTTGTTTATGGTGCAGCACATGAACAATTCTGTGACAAGTGCAGAAGAAAGCAATGATGTATGGTATGTTGACTCAGGTGCATCAAACCACATGACAGGCCATGCAGAATGGATGGAGGATGCAAGGAAAATGGAAAAACCAGGATTTGTGGAGACTGGTGAAGATACTGCACATCCTATTGTGCAGATTGGGAAAATTCCTTTGTCTATGCAGGATGGGAAAAAGAAATACCTGTCCGATGTATTTCATGTCCCGAATATCACAAAGAATCTGGTTTTTGTTGGTCAAATGGTTGAGCAGGGCTTGCAAGTCAGATTTAATCCTCATGGATGCTTTGTTGAGGATATGAAAAATAAAGGTCGCTTGATAGCAAAAGGAAAGAAGAAGGGCAGAATGTTTACATTGGATGCAGACATGTCTAAATTGAGTGCAGCAATGTTTGCACATGGGACCGGTGTAGTTGCATATATTGATATCTGGCATAAATGCATTGGTCATGTTAATGTACAACGACTTAAATCAATGTAGGCCCAAAATATTGTTGCAGGATTGCCTAAATTCAAGGTTGTAGAAATGCATAAGGTATGTGAAGCCTGTCAGTTTGGAAAACAGGCAAGGAAACCATTTCCTAGACTTGTTCAAGAGAGTGAGAAGCCATTGGAATTAATCCACTCTGATGTGTGGACTACTAAAGCTACATCTCTTGGAGGCTGTCATTATTTTGTCACTTTTATTGATGACTATAGCAGAAAAGTTTGGGTGTATTTTATGAAAAAGAAAAGTGAAGTTTTTGGGTATTTTAAAAGCCTTAAAGCTATGGTTGAAAAAGAAACAGGCCTGCAAATAAAATGCCTAAGGTTAGATGGAGGGGGAGAGTACCTCTCAAATGAGTTTGCAAGGTTCCTGCAGGAGCATGGCATAAAGCAGCAATATTCATGCAATCATTGTAAAATATTACACGGCGCATCGAACAGAATCTGAGAAAGAGATAGAGAGTACACAACAGATAAGAGGAGAATCAGTAAATTCTTTAACTCCAAACAACTGATACAAAGATGGCTCTGTCCACCCGTGCGCTTCCACTGTGTGAAGCTTAGATGGCGATCTAGACAGAAGATAGGTGAAGAGCTTAAGGCTAGCTGGAACAACAACTCTGACTGGGTGAAAGATGAGTGAGAGATGGTTGCGAAGAGGTTTAGCTTTTATCGCCCGCGAAGGTCGTTAGGTCGGCGTGCTGACCAACCTACCATATGAGCCTCCACTAGTCGGCCAAGGAATATTCCAGGGAATATTCCCTTTACCATCGGAGCCCCTTTTAACTCCCTTACCACCGCAACTTGATGCAATGCGCCTCGAGTTGCTACCGGCTTAACCACTTTGTCTAACCCAAAGATTAGACCCACAATAGTCACCTTTTTGCCATCCGATCACATAGACCTCATCTGATATACAAGTCAGGACTCAACCAATGTCCGGGCTCACATTTGGCTTCTCCTCATAATGGGGGCCTTACACCTTTGAGCACCATGGATCATTGGTAGCACCTAATGAGGGTGGGGCATTGATCATATCTAACAATCATACCCCACAAAAAAATGGAATTGCAGAAAGGAAAAATAGGCATATTGGAGAGGTATCTCGTGCCATGCTAAATGAAAAAGACTTGCCAGATTTTTATTGGGCTGAAGTAGTTGCTACAGCAGTTTACATAATGAACAGGACTCCCACTGCAGCAATACATGGAATGACTCCAGAGGAGAGGTATACTGGTAGGAAACCAGATATTTCTCATTTGAAAATTTTTGGTTGCATTGCCTATGTACATGTGCCAGATGAGTTGAGATCCAAGTTGGATCCAAAAGCTGAGAAGTACATCTTTATTGGTTACTCTCTGCAGCAAAAAGGGTATAGATGCTATAACCCTTCTACTCGTAAGTTTACAGTGAGCAGAGATGGTGTTTTTGATGAGATGAGTAGCTGGTATAAACTAGTAAATGTGATTGATGATGTAGATGCACAAAATGGTAATGCTGCACAGAATTCACAACAGCAGTCACAAAATATTAGTGGACCTGGAGCGTTCGGTGGATGGTGAATCCAGTGGCTCAGAATAGAGCATTGATGATGAGTTGGGTATTCCTTCTATTGTTACACCTGGAGTAGGGAAGACCAGGGATGTTTTGAGAGCACCTGGGAGTGAACCTACTTTGCGCAGGTCTACGAGAGCTAGGTATCCTGTGGATAGGCTGAAATATGATGGATTTACAACCATTCACTATGCATATATGGTCAAAGTGATATAGGAACCAGAACCCACTTCTTTTGAGCAAGCCAAGGGAAAAGAAAAATGGGAGAAAGCCATGGATGAAGAAATGGATGCCTTGGAAGCAAATGCTACATGGGAATTGGTACCTTTGCCTAAAGGTAAAAATGCAATTGGTTGTAAGTGGGTTTATAAGGTGAAGCACAATGCAGATGGTTCTGTGAACAGATACAAGGCAAGATTAGTAGTCAAGGGGCATGCACAAACATATGGCATTGACTATAAAGAAACATTCAGTCCGGTTGCAAGGATGGCAACCGTAAGAGCAGGCATTGCTATGGCTGCATCAAAGGGATGGTCTTTACATCAGATGGATGTAAAGAATGCCTTCTTGCATGGTGATTTGCAAGAAGAGGTCTATATGGAGCAGCCACCAGGTTATGTGCATGCAGTTCATCCTGAGTTTCTTTGTAGGTTGAAGAAAGCCTTATATGGCTTGAAGCAAGCACCTAGAGCATGGTCTGACAAGATAGGACAGTATCTTGTCACTATTGGCTTTCAGATTTCCAAGGTAGATTTCTCACTTTATGTGAGAAAAATAGAGAAAGGTATTTTGCTACTTGTCATTTATGTTGATGATTTGATTATGACAGGTGACAGTGATGAAGATATCCTTCATGTGAAAATGCTATTGAAGCAGAAGTTTGAGATGAAGGATTTGGGAGAGCTGCGTCATTTCTTGGGCATTGAGGTGATTAGATCACCAAGTGGGATACAGCTCTTGCAGAGGCAGTATGGATTGGACATGCTGTCCAAATATGGGATGACAGGCTGTAAGCCTATTTCAGTTCCTTTGGAGCAGAATGTGAAGCTGAGCACAGATGCAGGTGAGCTTCTAGAAGACCCTACTATGTAGAGACGCATAGTAGGAAGTTTGATTTATATGACTATTACCACGCCAGATTTGAGCTATGCTGTTGGATTGGTAAGTCAGTTTATGCAGGCTCCAAGGAAACCACATTTGGATGCGGCTAGACGCATACTCAGGTATGTGAAGTCCACATTGCACTATGGACTATTTTATGAGACTGGGGTTCAAATAGAGTTGCATGGATACACTAATGTTGATTGGGCTGGTAGTATTTCTGATAGACGATCTACCAGTGGATATGTGTTCTCTTTTGGGAGTGCTGCAGTCACTTGGAGTAGCAAGAAACAGCCTACAGTTGCCTTGTCGAGCATAGAGGCTGAGTACAGGGGTACAACAATGGCTGCATGTGAGGTAGCTTGGTTGCATAAGCTACTTTATGATATGCATCAGTCTACAGATGGGCTAGTTGTCATTTATTGTGACAACATGAGTAGTATACGCTTGGCAAATAACCCAGTCTATCATGCTAGAACAAAGCACATTGAGGTGCATTATCACTATGTGTGAGAGAGGGTTTTACTAGGTCTTATTGATCTAGCTTATGTCAGCACAGAGGATCAGGTAGCTGACATATTCACGAAGGCATTGGGCGCAGAGAAGCTGCGCAAGTTCAGAGACCTGCTTGGTGTGCAGGAATTGGGATTGAGCTCGAGGGGGAGTGTTGAGATATCGAGCTCCACTCGTGATACGCCAGGGTCACCGTTGTGTATTTATGTCACCGATGTGTCAGTTGCAGACGCGGTTGGTACACCGCCCATGAATAATAGCTACATGATAGCTATCCTTATCTACTCTAGTTCATGGCTAGTTAGTATGCCACCTTAGTTAGTTGAGTTTGGTTTGAGACCCATATATAGGGTTCTTCTATTTCTTTGTACTAGAGTTCTTTTGGCTTACACAATTAAGAAGAGGAAAACTGTTTTCAGCCTCCACCCTTGTGTGCATTCCCCCATTGTGCAAGCAAGAAATCTTCAAGTGAGACTCCTTCTCTCCCACAATCTTGACAGTCTAAACTCTGCATCCGCAGTTGCCAATCTTTTCGCTCTAGCCACTAGAGTTTCTCCACTTACATCTTGAGTTGTCTCTTTATTGACTAGAAATTGCACCCAAGCCACAAGATTGCTAGCATCCACCATGGTAGAAGAGCCTCGGGTGGGTGTAATGACTAGGGTGGTCGGCACTGGGATAGGTGGGATGGGGTGGATTAGACCCTTGCTCTTTCCCTCGGTTACTAGGGTGGTAGGTTTTTGGGTGCTTAGGAGCTTATTCTTGGGCCTTCATATCTAGATGGACCCATGGCAGCTAGCTCTTCTTTCCTTGAAGGCTACTTCACTAAGAGGCAGATGCCGAAGGCTATGTCTTCTTCTTCCTTCCTCCTTAACTCCTTGGCCTTCTGCTCTGCTTTCCTCCTCCTTTCCTCTTCAGCCTTCCTAGATTCCTTTTTTATTCTTTTTGTCTTCTCCTTCTCTCTTCGTTTTCTTCTTTCTTTGGTGCTTGCACTTCCCCTAAGATTGCTCTAGTAACGGCTATCAAGATTGCTCCAAAGCAAATGGTAGATGCCTTTGATGACGATGACCTCCTAGCTTTAGAGGCTAGGGATTCTCCACTTTTAGGCTTGCTTTTGAGGGCGAGTGCCTTGGCTGATTGGTCGATCGTCTTTCTCACATACCCATTCCAATCAACCTCATCCGATGAGTGGGCTTCCAAGCTCTCTAACATGGGCATGTTGATTCTATGCATGAGCAAATTATACCTTTGGGTGGAGAACACAGAGTGGATGACCTTTGCTTGGAGCCTTATCTCCAGGTTGAGGATGTCTTGAATGTTGACACCATTTTTGGTACCCTAGTCTTTCTTCATGTTCAACATGGTATGGACATATCTTCTTTATCTCCTTTCCACCTTGGGTTCCAACCCTAGTGTCTTCTCCGCCAAGGCCTTATTGAGCTAGACATGTACCTGCTTGGTGCATTCTCCTCTTCCAATTGTCACCATGGCACATTCTCTGTCAGGATCCTAGGTTCTCAAGAACTCTACACATTTGGTGTAGTCGATCTCCTTCCCAAATTTCCCAAAGTATTTTGCCAAATTACACTATTCTACGACTCTTTTGGCAACATCCTCCCTAGCCATGACTTCTTCAATGTTGTGGATAGTTTTGAGTTTAGCTGGTTGCAAGTGTGGTTCTCAAGGGAGATGTGGTACCTTGCCCTTTCTTCTTTCATGAATGGAAGTCAATGGGCCTGAACCTGCTGTGCTGCCATTTTTGAGTTTCTGCCCTGATACCATAGTTTACCATTAGTGCCCTTAAGATCACTTCTTACTGAAAGGTAAGCAAGAAGTGATTATGCTTTTATGGAAATAATAAAATGCTTAAGTCCGTAAAGAGAATTTTCCTTTAAGCAATCCTTTCATTCCAAAAAGATTATGACACTTTTCCTTAATCGGAGTTGATTTTCATATTCTCTTATCTGCTTTTGGACCATGACTGAGGCTTTTTTTTTTGCATGTTGAGGCTTTTTTTCCTTGTGTGTTTCATTCACCTTACATGTTTGATTCACCTTACCCCCTCCCCTTTGAAATTGAGAAGAATCCTTCTTAGGATTAAGGTTTAAGGGGTCAAGGGTATTTAGCATGCGCTCTCAGTGTTTTACTTTTGCATGAGACAAGTATAGAAGTTCAGACTAGAGTAGCATAGTGTTCCTTGTTGAAAGGACGGATGCATACTTGAGTGATGTAGTTGAGAACATCCATGAGAAAGTTGTCGGAGTCTATTCAACTGGAAATCTCTAACTCCTCCTTAGTTAAAATTCAATCTGAATACAAGTGGGTCATGATGTGCTCTTTCTTGTAGGGGTTAGTTATGAATCGTGGTAAACACCCTATAGGAGGTTGGAGCCATGTAAATGGGGTCATACTTTGACCTTTTGATGGCACGGAATTGATCAGTGTTAGTCATGATCTAGTAGTCCTCTAGCTCCCATTGAAGTTGGAGAGCATACCCTTTCCTCAAGAAAGACAAGTCATTGTTAGCAAGCCATTTTAACTCCTCCATTTCCAGGTCGGGTGGCAAGGAATACAAATTGGGATATCTCATGTGGAAATTAATTCCTTGGATACCTGGGGAGCTTTAACAAATACAAATTCAAAATCCTCCCAAGAGGAAGGTAGTATATGCACTTCCATTGCTAAAAGATCATCCAAAAGATCTAGTCTAGTTGATCATAGCTTTTAGCAAGTGTGGTAAATGTGGCATCCAACCATAAAAGGTAGGAAACCAAGTCATCCCCTGTATTTTCAACGAAGTCTGTGGCCAAGGTTAGAATTTATCTCCACTTGTTGTAAGAAGGTCTAAGGCCTCAGGTGGCTCGGGTTTGACAGAACTAGATAATTTAGTAGCTAATGGTTGCGACTTTGGTTGTTCTTGTCAGGGGTAAAGGTGCCTCCATCTAGCCGCCCCTGTGTTACTACACTGACAATACCTGCCACTACACATTGCTATTGGCAGGTGCCCATCACCAATACTTTATTCTTTCTTATTTTTTTGATATTTTGAATAAAAGAAGGCCTGATCATACATTGTGACTGTTGGAGTTCCCATTTTGTGTCTCTCTCTCTTTCTTGCTCTCCCGCCATAGCTCTTCTCAAGAAAGCTTTGATCCTTCTCACCTTTCAACTGGTAGCAAAGCATAGTTGCTCAAGAATTCTGACTTGGTTCGTGATTCCTTCAGCTTCATATTGATTACCTACACTCATTGGGTCTCCTTCCCGGTAGCCATAGCTGACTCTCTCGAGATCCCATCACTCCCTGGCTTCCTGAGCACCTAGCCAGCCCCTTTGGGAACCCTTAGGGCATTCCAAAAAAGGTATTTACTCACTTTCTTTAGGGTTTCATTGAATTTTACAAGTATAGTAGGGTTTGCAAGATTAGGGGCAGCCATAGCTCCCACCATTGGAGCTTATTCACATCATATCTTGCCTGAAGCCTTTGTAGGCTATCTTGGGCTTGCACGAGGCCTTCATTGGCTCATCATTGAGCCCCCTTTCAACTTTTATAGCCCCAAGAGGAGCAGCAAAATCCATCAGTAGATCAATGTGATTTGCGCCTGATCTACAAGCCCCTTAGACAGCTCATCTCCTGCTTGCTAAAGGTCATGTGCTACTCCTAGATCATTGTGGCACCCTTGGCAATGATGCTTGACATGATTTGAAGCATCCCAAGCCTTGGAAATTGATATAAGGTTCTATAGAACTATTTTGAAATAGTTTACACTAGCTTACAGACACTAAATGTCAATGCTACACTAGAACTTAATGACTATGCTCGTTTGGAGCTTCCTAGCTAAGCGGTTTGATGCCTATTGATGATTGATTATTGGGGGATGCAAGAAATATGTTTTGCCATGATCTTGGACTATTTTTTGGGCTGAAAAATATTAGTTTTGAATAGTAAATCATTGTTGTACAATAGTGGGTTGAAGCCTATTACTTCATGTTTACCTATGCCTCTTGGAATCAGGACATGCTTTGGAGATGTACTTTGATGTATTGATCATTGGGGATCGACTTTGAGTTTGATATTGCTTCGGATCATTGGTTGAGCTTGAGCTTGCTTTGCATAGCTCCATCTTTGATGTACTTATGGCATGTACTTTACACTAGTCTTGACATGCTTGGTGTAATGTCACTACTACATGCCCATTACATTATCTAGAGTTGAATGCTACTCAGCCTTGCTTTGGCTTGATTGCCCAGAGCTTACTTTAGCTATTTCTTGGCTTGCCAAAGTTACAGTTTGGATGTACTTGATGTCTATGGATGCTATGTATGGATGCTATGGAGCCGATATGCTTGTAATGTCTCACTGATGTTTGATCTTGGACACTTGTCACTGGTGCAATCTTACATGCTTTGTTCAAGAGTTTTTGCTTGACATTTACGGCTTTTGTACCAGTGGGAGTGTCTTTGGATGCTTGACAGACATTGAGCAGGTGGTTTATGCTACTTGAGCATTTGGATACTTGAGACTAGGATCTTCACTTGGATGTTGCATGGTTGATATGTCATGGTCCTCACAGATATACTTAGGGTGATTTGGGATTTGCACTCTCTGAGCATACATCTATTTGTGTCATGTCTTGCCAGTGTTGTGTACACTTTTTCCTATTACACAGGGGATGTGTTGGCTTACTGACGGATTCATTTGATATGCTTGGATGTTTTCTCGATGTCCGTATGATATCACTTATTGATTTATGTCCGCTTGATGCTGATTATGCTTTGATAGTCAATGGTTGACTTGGTGCATTCATTTTTACTACAGTTTGCTCTCATTGTACCTGGCTGTAATTTATTACAATAAGCAATTATGCATGGACTGATGTGTAATTTTCATGCTAAATCATCTTGACTTTATGTACTTTTGATGGTACTTGGTGGGAAGCATCATTAACTATGAGTCCTGGTCATTTTGCCTTGGTTTTGGTGGTATTTTGGATGTTTACAACAAAAAACAAGTAGTTTTGAACTATTTGCACTATTTCAGCTTGTAGTATAGCATTTTCTTCCACTGACAATGCTATCTTCAACATCATCAAGCTTGATGGTATGAATTATGCCTATTGGAAGAGCCAAGTTTAGCAGGTATTGGTATAGAAATTGAAGATAAAACCACTAAGGTTGCATGGAGAGTAGCCTGAAACCATGATTAATGACGAATGGATGGAGCTTGATGAGTTATGCAAGTCTTCTCGCATCTTGTCTCTCACTTAACATGTGCATTACAATGTGGTTGAGTAAGCATAGAGTGCTTGGTAGCTTTGGGATAAGATCAAAAGTCCCTATGATAAGAAAAGTCCAGCAAGTTAGATGTATTGGCTGAAGCAACTTATGGATTTGCGTATGAAGGAGAATATGACGATGTCTGCTCATTTGAGACAATTCCATTCTATCCTCAAGAACTTGACTTCGTAGGGCATTACTTTAAATGATGAGATTACTCCATTGTTTTTCTTGGGACTCTGAGTGAGTCATGGGATGTATTCCACACTACCTTATGTGCTTTTGCTACTATTTTGAACTTGCATGATGTAGAGAGTGCTCTTCTGTAGGAAGAGATCAACCATAAGAACTTGGATGCCTCTCATGTGTCGCATGCTTTGACATCACTTGCTATTGTTGGCATTGGGGATGTACAGCTACAGTTCTCTACTGGCATTACTTTTTTGTTACACTACAAGATATAGACCTTATTCGGACGTTTAAAGCGACGAAAATACAAACAACAAAATTTGCCCCCGTCGTCGCGAAAAGTGTCGTTATTGACGACGCCATAAAAATGTCGCTATTGGAGTCGCTATTGGCGTCGCTATTTGTGTTGCAAATGCGACGCATATAGTGACGCCAATAGTGGCACAACCAGTAAATTTGCGATGCACATAGCAACGCCAATAGCGACGCGAGCAGTAAATTTGTGACGCAAATATCGACGGTAACAGGGAAAAAAAAATTGTGGTAGGATAGCAAGCTGCCCTGCCACATATAGCACTGTGTGTTGTATGAGAGCCATAAAAAATAGTTTTTTCACTACTGTATACAAAGCGCTTGCAAATAAAAAGAATGTATACTGAAATCATAAAGCTGATACATAAAATAAATACATGATCACATAAAAAGCGATTGGTACAATCATGACAGGATATCACTAATACATGGAAAATGTCTATATAGATCACACGACTAAAAAATAAAGGTGTGTGAGCTCCAAGGATCCAACGGCGAGCTAGAAATCCTCGTCCCTCGAAAGCTCGTCCTGCCGCAAAAGAGCATCGAACAGATTCTGCAGAAAAAGAAACAACACATCAATCCACCATACAATAATGCATTCAAATATCTCATGGTAACTACAGACAAGAAAGATGAGTGACTTACAGGGCCGTCGCGTCTATACAATCAGTTGATCAATGCATTAAGACCGTGCCTCTCTACATATCGAGTCTTAAGGCCTTGCGGCTCACAATTTGTAATGGAGTGCTGCAAAGAAAACAAAATGCTAACTGTTAGAAACATGATTGTGAGTACAAAGAATATTTTAAAAAAATAAACAAGAAAAACAAAAGAGAAACTTACAAAGTCGTCCAAATATATTCTGTGGCCGCCACTCCCAAGATGATGGACCACTCCGGCCTCGAGTCGTGCCCTCGTCGCCTCGTGCTGCTGACTCCAACGTCCTGGCAAATCTGTAGCCTCCTCCCTCAGTCGGCGCTAGTCGCCTGCATCTAACCACTTGGGCTTTGTAGCCCCACTCTTGATTGCCTTGCGTGCGTCGGATTGTCTATGTGACATGTATGCACGCATGCAATCCATCATCCAGCCCATAGAGAATCTATTTACTGTAGTTGGCACAAGAAACTCCTCGTGCAAGGATGCTACTATGTAGTCCTTGCTCCCCTCCGGTATGTTCTTCCAACGATCCAGGACATTGTGCAGAAAATCTTGTTGGCACAACTCTCTCATGCGAGCCATCACCCTCCTACCCTCATCATTCATGATGATGGCTCCTGACCTACTATCAACTAGATATCCATAACCCCTAGGAGTTTGCCTAAGATGGGTCCTCTCCCATCTCCGTCCACGCTCCTGGGTATATCCAGGAGACCCCTCTACATCCGGTGTACCGAGGGAGGTAACCTCTCTCCGAGTGACACCCAAAGGGGTGCCACCAAAAGGGGTGCCACCTGACGGCTGCGTAAAAGCCGGAGTAACTGGAATAGACGTCCCCACAGGTGTGACAAATCCTGGAGGTGATGCAGCTCCAGCTGAACGACGAGACGGAGACACCACATCTGTGTCTCCACAGTAGCATCCCCTTGATCCAGATGCAATCCCTCCCTCTGGCCCAAGTCGTGAGCGTCGAGATCGTCTACTCGAAGCTAAAGCATCTGATTACGCTGAATCAGATCTAGCAAAGCGCCTTGACGAAGAACGAGACAACTCCTGGTCTGCCATCTCTCTAAATCTCGCGAGCTGGTCTGGAGACATGCATGCGAAGATGTCCTGCAACTCCTCTTCGCTCATCCCTCGACTCATCCTAAAAATGTCACCTGCACAGATAAAAAATGGTGTTAGAATAATCAATTTAAATTATACAAAGCACTATAATATAAATCATTTTTTAAAAATCCCTCCTAAAATGCATATCTTATCTACCTTTATAAGAGATCTAAATAACGAATTGAGTAAGTGGATGCTCCAAGAATGAAGTATCCTATGGTCCCATGTTAATCTCCTAACACAACTCCGTATACACTGGAAGGTCAATAGACATGTCACCACAAAAGAATGAGTTTGCCTCGTTCTCAAAAAATTCATGGACTCCTGTATTTCCATCATTGTTAGCCGATGCGGGCTCCAAGCTTGCGGCGGCCTCCACCCCTTGTAATATCGACCCCTCTATTTGCATATTATCTTCATCTATGCTCGGAACATCGCTTTGATCATATACTCTCACACTTCGGGGAGTTGAAGGTATAATATACCACCATCGAGGTTGTCGGGGGTTTGGATAGAAGATTACCTGTTCACAAACACGTATAAAGAGAGTTCAAATCATTGTGACATAAACCATGTCGTATTACAAGTAGCAAGCAAATGAATCTATGCACCTGTTCACAATGGGCCGGCAACACAAAGGTGTCGCGCAAATCCGTCCATTTTTTTTTGGAATCTATGTTGAGAAATCCAGATGGACCTCGTCGAACTGTTGCTCCAGCTCTTCCAAGTATCACTTTGAACCACTGCACATTGAATAGTATCATGGAGAAGCTACGGTAATCCACCGTAATAATACTTTGCAAGTTCCCAAAATACTCCATCTCATCCACAACCGTGTTCAGATCCGTTGCTCATCACCGGCTCTCTTGCTCAAACCTTGCCATGACACCAAAGTCCATTGTGGAGCGCATTTTGTCAATATGCTCCATGCAAAAATGCCGTCCGTGCAACCACGCTGCACTATATATTTTGTATTGTATATTGAAACACTCAAATTAGATGTCGCATATAAATTTAGATATGACATATTCTAAACCCCTCATTACCTTTGGACTATATCCCCTCGAGAATTCCCACTCCTCCATTGAGACCTCTGTCCCTTCACTAGATATTGCGGTCAAGGCTCCATGCAACCATCGTGTTGACATAAACCGCGGCATCTCCTCCATGCCTTCAGGATATTGAATTGGTTGATGATGCGTACTACGTCGGAATTTAGCTCGCGCTTCCTCTCGATCTTGCCTTGAAATCTGGTACTTGCCGAGCCACGTCTCCATGGAGGCATGGTGCAACATACAAAAGCAATTCACCTTCTCTTCCATTGAGGCATCCATTCTTTTTTCTACCCCATTTTCAACCACCACATCCCTAGTCAGTTTATCATCGTCCTTCAGCGTCCATAGCATTTCATTGTCTGGTTCCACCATTGGTAGCCATTGTGAGATATGCACTAACGTCTCTGACACCAACCAACCTTTGACCATGCTACCTTCTAGCCGAGCTCATTGTCGCACAAAGCCTTTCAGGGTTTTCATGAAGCGCTCCAGGTAGAACATCCATCGCGTATGGACAGGTCCAGCAATCTCCACTTCGTCCACAAGATGCACAAAAAGGTGGAATTGTATCGTGAGCATGCTAGTGGGCAGGTATTTCTCAAAGAGACATACTGTCTCCAGTGCTCCCCGCCTAGCGGATTCAATAGAGGACGTCTTAATCTCTTTCTGTGAGATCCATTGCACCAAAGTCAACAACTTATAAATGGCCCCGCGAATTTCTGGAGTAAGGCATCCTGCGATTGCGATCGATAGGACAAACTACCACAAATGAGAAAGCATTATGAATAATGGACACTTTTTAAATTGCAAAATGCCCACACTAACTACAATCCATTCTGTTCACAAACTTGATATATCTAATGCCAATCATGGGATTTTAGCCCTGACAATTGGTCATCTTTAGAAAATGCGGACCTGAGAGAATGCATCACATCTGTCAGAGTGCAGATAGACTTGATTACTTGCTTCACAATGCGCTCTTCTTTAGTGGACAAAACCCAAGGAGCACGAGGAAGCTGCACTTCACCATCAGCACTCGACTGCGGCCAAAGCGCCTCTATCTTACCTACCTCCTTCAAATCCATTCGTGCCCCTATAGTGTCTCTCTTTCCTGTGATGTGGTCCCATAGCAAGCTATCCACATTCTTGAAAATATGCATGGGATCCAACAAGTGGTTGACCTGTAAGTGGGTCCAATATGGCAACTCGTAGAAAACTGAGAACTGTCCCATTCCATTTGGATGTGATTTTGGGTTTACCATTTTTAGCTCGTACCAGCTTGCGGCGTTCATACGTGTTGGAGATCATCCAAGGAAACCTTCCCTGAGTTCATGATCCTCTGGCAAGAAAACGGCATGTCCTTGATATATCATCTTCTTCATGGTTCGTGACCTTCGGGAGTCTAACTATGGCCCACATAATGGATATGCATGATAACCTGAGGTAACCAGACCTGTAAGGCGAGCCACGACCTAGTGAATACTTGATTGAACGAGATAAAATATAGACATTACCAGCGAGAATGGAGGTCTGCTCACCTGAGCACTCTCCCAATCCTGAAAAGTCATGCATCGTCCACATGAGAATGGCTCAAATGTTGGCTGACCGCCGACCATCGCGCCTACTCATATCTTGCACAGTGACCCCCTCCTCCCACAAAATCTTAAGCTCATCGACTAATGGATGAAGATACATGTCCATATTTTTTACTTTGTAATGGCCTGGGACGAGCAAGCTAAGGATGAGATGTCCTTTCTTCGTAGAAAGCCATGGAGGGATGTTGTAGTTGACAAGCACTATAGGCCACACACTGTAAGAAGTTGAGCGCATACCGAATGGGTTCACACCATCCATTGCGAGACCGAGCTGAAGAGTCCTTGGCTCTCACGCAAAGCCTGGGAAGGTAGAGTCAATGTGGCTCCATGCACGGGAATCCACTAATATTCATTGAACTCCATCTGTGAACCTATTCTGTACATGCCACGTTGTCAAGCTTGCCATGCCGGACGTGCAAAACATGTGGTTTATACGGGGGATGAGCGAAAAGTGACTGGGAACTTTTTGAGGGATGGTTTGCCCTTGCAAGTCCTGTCGATACCTGTGAGCACGACACTTTGGACATGTCTTCACAACCAAGATACTCGGTACCCATCATATAATGGTATGGATGCTTCCTCTCTAAGCGGATCAGATGTCTCGACATCCATGGGAATCAATGCATTGATCATTGCCTCCATCTCAGGCTCCAAGATTGTAGGTAGGTCGGAAAGGTTATCTGTCTCCTCTGGCATTGACGGTATAGATTGGCCTTGCGAGTGGTGGATTGGCACCTGCAATCCATCCATCACACCTCCAGGAACTCTTCTAATTGGCCGCAAAGGGTGCACTCCTCCTTGGGACGAGACATCACCCCCCTAGATAGAAAATTTTCCAACAAGACCCAATCTTATTGTGTATGGTTTTCAATTAGCTTGCGAGGACAATGTATGATTAATATTAACTTCAAATTATGGTTTGCTGAAAATCTGCAATTTCCTGATCAATGATCTCAGAATGAAACTCACCAAATCATCGTACGTGCTCTATATACAATCGATGTTTTCATCTAATTGCCAACTTGCATTGAGAGCAAGGACATGGGACACGCTAATTAAGATACGTCTCACAATCTTGAACAATAAGACCTTCTTTTTCCATCTTATCTACATTACAGCAAACGAGGCTCAAATGGATAGCTTTATGGAGATGTATGTCATGTTGCAAGTTGACCATAAGCTCTTGCATTGTACATAGTAGTTGAGAAATTTATTGATGTTATATCTCGGCCCTATACCATGCTCAAGGATTTGTTTTTCCCGGTAGATAATTATTGGTTATTTTAAAAAAAAAAGCATTGGTTCATAAGGTTCATGAGTGGAAGACTAAATGTTTGGACTTGACTAAAAGATTGGATAATGGCTTAGATGCTAAAAGGAAAAATGATGAATATGTTACTTCATCATTGCAACAAAAAGATTGGTGACAAGGATGCTATGATTAATGAAGTTCTTCACGAGGTGAATATAGAGTTGAAGGGGATGGAACACGATTCTTCTTTGGGATTTAATGGTGATAAGTCAATTATTGAGGTGTCTTCTTGTACAACCATTATACCTTATATCCCTATCTACGGTCTCTAGGTTATGTACTTTGAGTATCTTAGAGGGGCTCTACTAGGATTACTTATACAATTGCACTAGAGGGCTTTGAGTATAAGTAATCCATTTATGAGCATAATTGAGGATCTCTTAGTCTAATAATAAATCAGTCTCAACAAAAAGCATATTAGAAATGTGGTTTTTTTGTCCTAGGATCGCGTATTAAAATTAATGCCATCTATGAAATTTATTAGCTATAGTAATAAAATTTGTTTTAATCAATTCTACTCATAGTCATAAGACCTGAGAGAAAATATCCTATGCTCAATTTAAGGGATTCTTCTTCTATAACAATACTTTTGGGTTCATTTGATGAAGTATCGTAATGACCATTAGCTAGGGTATCATTTTCTTTTAGTCCTTCCGTTGACTAGTTGGCATGATTTCTAATTTGTTATGCCTATAAAGTTAATACAAAAACAATGAATTATGCATATCACAATTAGATCCCCTACTTGGACATTATGAAGGACATGACCAATTTTAAGCCATCTTAAAGAGTCACCAATGTACGTGGCCCATAGCAAAGCACATTGCATACCATTATCAATAAGTCTATTATCATGCATCATAAATCTCCTAATTAGACTTTATAAAGTGTATGACTAATTTTTAGCCCTCTTAAGGAGTTGATGTAATAGTACCCATAAAAAAAGCAAAGTGGATACCATTACCATAATCATGGATATGCTATCGTTCCAATATATGTTATCTTTCTCTTTCTCTCCCTCTCTCTCCCTCTCCCTCTCTTTCTCTCACATTTTCTCTCCCTCTCACAATATATCTTAACACTCTCCAAAAGAAAAAGGGAGAGGGAGAGAGAGAATGCACTCTCCCTCCCTCTCCCTCTCCCTCTCCCTCTCCCTCTCTTTCTCTTTCTCTCCCTCTCTCATTTCCTCCCTCTCCCTCTCTCTCCCTCTCCCTACCCCTCTCTTTCTCTCCTTCTCTCTCATTTCCTCTCCTAAACAAGCAAAAAAGAAAGTGATTTAAACCTTTAATAAGCAAAAGGGAGAGGGAGAGAGAGAATGCACTCTCCCTCCCTCTCCCTCTCCCTCTCTTTCTCTATCATTTCCTCTCCTAAACAAGCAAAAAAGAAATTGATTTAAACATTAAACAAGCAAAAGGGAGAGGGAGAGAGAGAATGTACTCTCCCTCCTTCTCCCTCTCCCTCTCTTTCTCTTTCTCTCCCTCTCTCATTTTCTCCCCCTCCCTCTCCCTCTCCCTCTCTTTCTCTCTTTCTCTCACACTTCCTCTTATAAACAAGCAAAAAAGAAAGTGATTTAAACCTTAAACAAGAAAAAGGGAGAGGGAGAGAGAGAATGCCCTCTCCCTCCCTCTCCCTCTCCCTCTCCCTCTCCCTCTCCCTCTCTTTCTCTTTCTCTCCCTCTCTCTCCCTCTCCCTCTCTTTCTCTCTCATTTCCTCTCCTAAACAAGAAAAAGAGAAAGTGATTTAAACCTTAAATAAGCAAAAGAAAGAGATAGGGAGACTCACCGATGAGATATGGCGAGTGTGGGGTGGCTCGTCTTTGCGATGAAGGCTCCTCCTCTCCTTCGCAACAACAGCGACGGCGGCGGTGGCAAGTCTTCTTCCTCTCCTTCTCTCACGACGGTCGCTCTCTTCCTCGCTCTCGCTCTCAAAATACAAAACATGCAAACACGAAATGAAACCGCACTCAGTTTCGGCCCGCTTTTTTTCCTGTGGAGTGTCGCTATTTGCGTCGCTTTTACGCAAATAGCGATGCAAATAGCGACGCCAATAGCGATGCCGCTACCCGCCATCGCTAATCGCCGTCGCTAATCGCCGTCGCTACTAGCTCAAATCCTTGTAGTGTTACAGGGGATGCACGCCATGTACGTGCACTTATATGCAATCTTATGTATGTAAGGCAACTTGATGATGCTAGGTTTCATGTCTCTTTTGGGGATTATGCCTAGAAGATCACACGTGGCAAAGTCATACTTCCTAGAGGTGCCAAGGTTGGCAACCTCTATCCTCTTGTAGTTGATGGGTACTCTATTGACCATGTTTTGTGAGTGGGTTCTATCCACATGTATCTCTTTGGCATGCCCATTTGGGCCATATGTCATTGAAGGAAATGAAAATGCTTTCTAGTTTGCAGTACCTACCACCCCTTGACTATTCATATTTTGATTCATGTGAGCATTGTCTTTATGGCAAATAGACTAGGAATATGCATAAGAAGTCTGGTAGGACAGAAGTCTGATAGGACATGCATGGGTTAGCCCTTGGCATTGGTACATTCAGATGTCTATGGAATAATTCACCATCAGTCTATGGATAGTATAAAGTATTTTGTGACATTTATTGATAAATTTTCACGTAAATTTTGGGCTTATCCCATTAACTTAATTCAGATATCTTGGATGTGTTTCAAAGTTGGCTTGCATTGGTTAAGAGAACCAAACTGGGCATAGGCTGAAATGCCTTGGGACTAAAAATGGAGGAGAATATATGTCACGTGCCTTTGAGCAACTATGTGATGAGAGGGGTATTGAGTGTTAGTTGACCGCCCCCTATACCCCACCCCAGAATGGTTTGGCTAAGCGGATGAATAGAACCATCCAAGAGCGTGTACGCAGTATGCTTAGCCATGCATGCCTACCACAAAGCTTTTGGGCTGAGGCAGTAAGTACAACTGTGCATATCATAAATAGATCACCTTCCAGTTGTTTGGATTTTCAGGTTGCAAAGGAGATATGGACTCGAAAACCTCCATCTTATCTGCATGTACATGTCTTTGGATGTGATGCATTTTGCTATGTGCCCAAGGACAAGCATAGTAAGTTGGATTCAAAGAGTGTTAAGTGCATTTTCCTTGGCTATGGAGATGCATACAATATGGGTTACCGCCTTTGGGATCCGTAGGCATCATGGCTGTAGAAAGTTATCTGCAGCCATGATGTAGTCTTCCATGAAGACAAGATGCATAGGCAACCTGAGAAGGTGGTAGAGATACACAAGGTTATATTCCAGGAGGAGCCACATGCTCTAGTAGAGCCTGCACAGCCAGATGGTTAGCATGCAGCAGTAGTTGGTACACATGGCCAGGGCATTGGATAGGCAGCAAAGCCTGAGACGGTCTACTAGAGATAGACATCCAGCTGATAGATTTGAGCCCTTGATGCATTATGCCATAGCAAATACGAATATCTATTGTGCCCTTCAAGTATCCCTTGATACCCTTCATGGCATCCCAATGCTTCCTGCCAGGTGTAGCCATATAGTGTGACACAACACCAACTGCAATGGCAATATCTGGTCAAGTGGCTATCATGGCATACATCAAACTGTCCACAACTGATGCATAAGGGAACTTGGCCATCTTGTCCCTCTACTCATCTCTTTGCGGACAGTGTTTGCGAACAATCGGCCTATGAGACCTTCACACAAGAAGGTAATGGATAGCCAATAGGCTTCGCATCCTGCATGTGAAAAAAAACACTCAAGGACTTTATGAATGTACTCCCTTTGTGAGAGGTACAATAGTCCCTCATGCATGTCGTGCTTAATGTGCATACCAAGAATGTGAGAGGCATGTCCCAAATCCTTCATCTCACAGATTTTCTTCAGCTGACATTTAAGAGCATCCAACTCATCATGAACTTTCTGTGCTATCAGCATATCATCCACATAAAGTATCAAAATATGCAATAAGCCATCACAGGCTTTCTTTGTGTAAAGACATAGATCCATAGCACTCCTCTTGTATATCTTTGATTGAATATTCACAACAACATGGATGAAAACACACAAATCAAGAAACAATTATGATCTCAGAAGACGCCACATAGTCATAAAAAATCAACCAAGCTTTACTTGCTCGAAGGTGTCCCTTTCCAGGCTCTACACGTAGGAGTCGTCGTGCTGGTAACTTCTCTCATCTCAATTTTCCCAATAAACATTGTTCTTATTGCAATAGAAATTGTCACACTACAGATGATTGCTAGGCAAAACAATATGATGAAGAACATGGTATTACAAAAAAACAACCCTATTTATCCAACGATTATTCTCCTTGTGACTTCTATAAAAAAAGTGATCATCCAACCCATGGATGTTTCAAGAGGCATTTTGATTTAGATCGTAATAGAGCATATGCTACTACATATGACAACACTATTGAAGAAGAAAATTATGTAAACTTCCCAAAGAGACTCATAGAAAACTTGATCCTCCCACTTTGAAAGTTATTTTCATTGGATATTCAATTTTTCCCAAGGAATGTAAGATTTATGATCCATCTTCCATGAAGGTAATCATAAGTCATGATGCTATTTTCTCATGTAGGTTACTCATGAATATATGTGTGCATCAGGTGGGTTTAAAATAACGTATTTTTAAAATGCCATATCTATACATTTTTTACATATAGAAAGGTCTAATTTAAAGGAGTTATTCAAGGATTGAATAGAAAAGGGTTATGTTTGATTCCAAAAAAAGTTCATAGATAAGGATATTTATAAATAGGCCTTGAATGCACATGATTAGATGATATACATATACTAACTTTCACGAGGCTATTTTAAATGAGCAACTTATGGGCAGCACATGGTCTTAGAAGGATGTTGGATTTTTCCTCAAAGTTTGTGTTTTCGAACTTTATGTAGGATTGTGTGATGCTTTACCCAGGATTAAGTTTTGCTGTTGTTACAAAGCTACAAGAGGTATTGTGTGTTGTTTGGTTTCGTGTGGTGTTTGTTGAACATTTAGAATTTTCAAGTTGTGTTTTTCATCTGACAAAGTGCATTATCCTAATTGGCACTCCTTAACCTCTCGTTATCAAGTTGTGAGCAAGACTTTCTCTCGAGCACCACTCACATTATTGCAGCGTTTGGGGTTGAAAGTCTACCATAGGTGTAAGAGACAGCAGGGTGAAGGGAGATTCATGGAGAGGAGTAGATGAAAGAGAAGGGGTTCAAAGAAATAGAAGATGTAGAAGAATACTCACAGAGGTGAGGCATGTCAATGTATTTCTGCATTATGATCAGATAAATCTCTTGTAGAAAAAAACGTGCATAAAACAATAGATTCTTCTATGCTACTTAGATTGCCAATCTGATGCTACCATTGACTCTGAAAGGGGGTTAAAATATCAGACAATTAGCCAAATTTCTTCTAGATCCCTCCTTCTTCTTCTCCTAGTTTGGAATATTGTTCATTGCTTGAAAATTGTGATCGCGCAGTACGTGATTTCGTCAATCCTTCCTTTTACATAAAATCCTCGAAAAATGGCTGAAAGCTACATGTTTTATTTTACATGTCATTCTATTCTAGAAGTTGTCTATGTCAAGAATCGTGTGGTGGGGGGACTTGCTCAAGATGCTACGCCGAACACACAGAATGCACAAGGAGAAGCTCACTTAAGAGACAAGAAGAGAGATGGAGGCCAAAATGTTTTCTTGCTGGTTTCTTCTTCTTCTTCCACACTCTTTAGATACAACATAAAGGAAAGTGGCCTACTAAGTCAAACAATGCATAACTGATTACACTAATCGACTGGCGCTATAACTATGCCAACTGTAAATAGGTGTAACAACCTGAATATAATAAGTAATGAGTCAGTGGCCATGTGAGAGTCATAATGACCACCGACGTGCTAAGTGTAGACGTGTGGACCCATCTAACCAGGTGGTCCATCATTAATGTCCGCATGTGTTGAGCTCCTCATCTCAACAATCTATAGTTTTTGAATATTTACAAGGTAAAATATCTAAAATATCATAAATTGGCTAAAATTGTCTAAAAATCTAATATTTTAAAACCATCCACACTATGTACACTATTATTAATGACTAGTATGGTATTGCGTCTCTACATCAATAAGAATGTACGTATTCTCTTAGCTAGCTATGTCCAATGGATTTCCCTCTGGAAAATGTTTTGTTCCTCACTTTCATGGACAAGGATTCCTTGGGTGGAAAGTAAAGATGCTACAAATTCTTGAAGGTCATGACTTGCATGATATTGTTTTTGGTAATTATCAAAGTCTGCCTCAACCAATTGATCAAGCTTATAATAATACCCTTGTAAAACTGAAGGACCTTTCTTTAAAGAATGAAAAACTATTTATAATGAGTGAGTCAAACATGACAAAGTAGATCATTGCTATATTCTTTCCACTCTTGAAGAATCTCTTATGCTTGATGTATGTAATCTTTCAACCTCACAACCTATGTGGGAGTCTTTGATAGCAAATTTTGAGAAGAAATCTATTAGAGAAATACTTTATCTTTGTAGTCAGCTCACTAAGTTACAATACAACATCGAAGCTTCTATGACAACACATATTGAATTGAATCATTCAAGAACATTATCAATCAGCTTGATGCTGGTAGTGGTGATGCTTTTTCACGAAACCAATTGGTAACATAGCTTCTTGACCCTATAAAGAATCCTTTTTATGATAATATTGTTACTATATTATCAAACAAAGATGGGATCAATTTTGATCAAGCTTGTATACCTTTGACTCAATTTTCACAACAACATGAACGGAAACACACAAATTAAGAAACAATTATGATATCACAAGAGGAAACACAGTTAGAATAAATTGACCAAGCTTTACTTGCTCGAAGGCTTGCCTTTCCATGCTCTACACGTAGAAGTCCTCGTGGTTGTAACTTCTTTCGTCTCAAGTTCTCTAATAAACATTGTTCTTTTTGTAATAGAATTGGTCACACTATAGATGATTGCTAGGAAATACAATATGATGAAGAACACTGATATTACAAATAAACAACCACGTTTATCTAGAGATTTTTTTGCTTGTGACTACTACAAAAAGAGTGATCATCAAACCCATCTATGTTTCAATAGGCATTTTGATTTAGATCATAATAGAGGATATGCTACTACATATGACAACACTATTGAAGAAGTAAACTTCCCAAAGCAACTCGTAGAAAATTTGATCCTCCAACTTTAAAAGTTATTTTCATTGGATAATCAACTTTTTCTAAGGGATATAAGATTTATGATCCATCTTCCAAAAAGGTAATCATAAGTCATGGTGCTACTTTCTTGTGTAAGTTACTCATGAATATATGTGTGCATCAGGTGGGTTCAAAATAAGGTATTTTTAAAATACCATATGTCCACATTTTTTACATATCGAAGGGTATAATATAAAGGGGTTATTTAAAGATTGAATAGAAAAAGGTTATATTTTATTCAAAAAAAGTTTATAGATAAGGATATTTACAAATACACATTGAATGCACATGATGTAGAGGATATACATATAGTAACTTCCCCGAGGCTATTTTCAATGAGCAACTTATGGGCAACACATGGTCTCAGAAGGATGTTGGATTTTTCTTCAAAGTTTATGTTTTTGAACTTTATGTAGGGTTGTGTGATGCTCTACCCGAGATTAAGTTTTTTTGTTGTTACTGAGCTACAAGAGGCATTGTGTGTTGTTTGGTTTTGTGTGTGGTTCATGTGGTGTTTATTGAACATTTAAAATTTTAGAGTTGTGTTGTTTATCCGACAATGTCTACTATTCTAACTGGAACTCCTTAACGTCTCATTATCAAGTTGTGAGTGAGACTTGCTCTCGAGCACCACTCGTGTTGTTCAAGCATTTGGGGTTGAAAGTCTACCACGAGGGTAAGAGATAGCAAGGTGAAGGGAGATTCAGGGAGAGGAGCGGATGGAAGAGAAGGGGTTCAAAGAAATAGAAGATGTAGAAGAATACTCACATAGGTGAAGCCTGCCAATTTATTTTTGCATTATGAGAAGATAAATCTCTTGTAGAAAAAAACGTGCATAAAACAATACCTTCCTCTATGCTTCTCAGGCTGCCAATCTGATGCTACCATTGCTCCTAAAGGGGGGTTAAAATACTATGATAGTTGGCCAAAAGTCTTCTAGATCGCTCCTTCTTCTTCTCCCAGTTTGGAGTGTTGTTCATTGCTTGAAAATTATGAATGCGCATCACCCAATTTCTCCAACCCTTCTTTTTACATAAAACCCTCCAAAAATGGCTAAAAGCTACCTGCTTGCTTTTACATGTCTTCCTATTCTAGAAGTTGTCTACAATTTTAAAATACTTAAAAGATATAATATCTAAAATATGAAAAATTGGCTAAACTTGTCCAAAAATTTAATATTTTTAAAGCATCCACACTATGGACAGTGATATTTATGACTACTATGGCATTGGCTCTCTAGATCAATAAGAATGTACATATTCTCTCAACTAGCTATGTCGAATTCGATAATTGTCAATGGATTTTCATCTATAAAATGTTCCATTCCTCACTTTTAAGGACAAGGATTCCTTGGGTGGAAAGTAAAGATGCTGTGAATTCTTGAAGGCGATGACTTGCATGATATTGTTCTTGGTAATTATGAATGTTCACCTCAACCAATGGATCAAGCTCATGATAATACACTTGTAAAATTGAAGGACCTATCTTTGAAGAATCAAAAACTATTTATAATGAGTGGGTCGAGCACGACAAAGAAGATCATAGATATATTGTTTCCACTTTTAAAAAACATCTAATGCTTGATGTATGTAATCTCTCAACCTCACAAGCTGTCTGGGAGGGTTTGATAGAAAATTTTGAGAAGAAATATATTAGAGAAATAATTTAACTTTGTAGTCAGCTCACTGAGTTACAATACAACATCGGAGCTTCTATGACCTATCAAATCATTCAAGAACATTATCAATCAGCTTGGTATTGCTGCTGGTGATACTATTCCATGAAAGCAATTGGCAACACAGCTTCTTGATACTATAAAGGATCCTGCTTATGATAATATTATTACCATATTATCTAACAAAGATGGGATCAATTTTGATCAAGGTTGTATATCTTTGATTGAATATTCGCAACGACATAAACAACAACACACAAATCAAGAAATAGTTATGATCTCACAAGAAGACACATAGTTAGAACAAATTGACCAAGCTTTAGTTGCTCGAAGGCATCCCTTTCCACACTCTACACATAGGAGTCCTCATGGTGGTAACATCTCTCATCTCAAGTTTCCTAATAAACATTGTTCTTATTGCAATAGAATTGGTCACACTAGAGATGATTGCTAGGCAAAACAATATGATGAAGAATATAGTATTACAAATAAACAACCACATTTTTTTAGAGATTATTCTCCTTGTGACTACTACAAAAAGAGTGATCATCCAACCCATCTATGTTTCAAGAGGCATTTTGATTTAGATCGTAATAGAGCATGTGCTAATACATATGACAACACTACGGAAGAAGTAAATTATGTAAACTTCCCAAAGCAGCTCATAAAAAATTGGGACAATGTCTACTATTCTAACTAGCACTCCTTATTGTCTCATTATCAAGTTGTGAGCGAGACTTGCTCTCGAGCACCACTCATGTTGTTGGAGCATTTGGGGTTGAAAGTCTACCATGGGGGTAAGAGACAATAGGGTGAAGGGAGATTCAAGGAGAGGAGAGGATGGAAGATAAGGGGTTCAAAGAAATAGAAGATGTAGAAGAATACTTACAGAGGTGAGACCTATCAATTTAGTTCTACATTATGAGAAGATAAAACTCTTGTAGATAAAAATGTGCATAAAACAATTCTTTTCTCTATGCTTCTCAAACTCCCAATATGATGCTTCTATTAGCTCCGAAAGGGGGTTAAAATACTAGGACAAGTGGCCAAAATTCTTCTAGATCACTCCTTCTTCTTCTCCCAATTTGGAGTGTTATTCATTGTCGGAAAACTGTGATCGCACATCATGCGATTTCACTAATCATTCTTTTTACATAAAATCCTTCAAAAATGGTAAAAAGCTACGTGATTTCTTTTACATGTCATTCTATTCTAGAAGTTGTCTACAGTTTTTGAATATTTATAATAGAAACTTATCCAAAATAATAATATTTTTGAACCATCCACACTATGGACACTGATACTAATGACTAGTATGGCATTGGCTCTCTAGATCAATAAAAATGTATGTATTCTCTCAACCAGCTTTGTCAAATTCGATAATTGTCAGTGGATTTCCCTCTGAAAAATGTTTTGTTCCTCACTTTCAAGGGCAAGGATTCCTTGGGTGGAAAGTAAAGATGCTGCAAATTCTTGAAGGCGATGACTCGCATGATATTGTTCTTGGTAATTATGAATGTCCACCTCAGTTAATTGATCAAGCTCATGATAATACCCTTGTAAAATTGAAGGACCTATCTTTGAAGAATGACAAACTATTTACAATGGGTGGGTCAGACATGCCAAAGTAAATCATCAATATATTCTTTCCGCTCTTGAAGAATCTCTTATGCTTGATGTATGTAATCTTTCAACCTCACAAGATATGTGGGAGTTTTTGATAGCAAATTTTGAAAAGAAATCCATTAGAGAAAAACTTTATCTTCATAGTTAGTTCAATGAGTTATAATACAACATCGGAACTTCTATGACAACACATATCTAATCATTCAAGAACATTATCAATCAACTTGCTGGCGGTGGTGGTGATACTATTCCATGAAAGCAATTGGTAACACAGCTTCTTGATACTATAAAGAATCTTGCTTATCATAATATTGTTACCATATTATCTAACAAATATGGGATAAATTTTGATCAAGCTTGTATATCTTTGATTCAATTTTCACAACGACATGGATGACAACACACAAATCAAGAAACAATTATGATCTCACAAGACGACACATAGTCACAACAAATCAACCAAGCTTTACTTGCTCAAAGGTGTCCCTTTCCATGCTCTACACGTAGGAGTCGTGGTGGTGGTATCTTCTTTCATCTCAAGTTTCCTAATAGACATTGTTTTTATTTCAATAGAAATGGTTACACTATAGATGATTGCTAGGAAAAACAATCTGATGAAGAACATGGTATTACAAATAAATAGCCACGTTTATCGAGAGATTGTTTTCCTTGTGACTACAGTTACAAAAAAAGTGATCATCCAACCCATGTATGTTTCAAGACGCATTTTGATTCAGATTGTAATAGAGCATATGCCACTACATATGACAACACTACTGAAGAAGCAAATTATGTAATCTTCCCAAAGAGACTTGTAGAAAACTTGATCCTCCCAATTTGAAAGTTATTTTCATTGGATATACAACTTTTTCTAAGGAATATAAGATTTAGGATCCATCTTCCAAGAAGTTAATCATAAGTCATGATGCTATTTTCTCGAGTAAGTTACTTGTGAAAATATGTGTGCATCATGTGGGCTCAAAATAACATATTTCTAAAATACCATGTCTATACATTTTCTACATAGAGAAGGGTGTAATATAAAGGGGTTATTCACAGATTGAATAGAAAAAGGTTATCTTTTATTTTAAAAAAATTCACAGATAAGGATATTTATAAATAGGCCTTGAATGCACGTGATGTAGATATACATATAGTAACTTCTATGAGGCTATTTTCAATAAGCAACTTATGGGCAATACATGGTCTCAGTTTGTGTTTTTGAACTTTATGTAGGGTTGTGTGATGCTCTACTCGAGATTAAGTTTCTTTGTTGTTACTGAGCTACAAGAGACATTGTGTGTTGTTTGGTTTTGTGTATATGGTTCTGCAGTGTTTGTTGAACATTTAATTAATTTTTGGAGTTGTGTCACTTATCTGACAATGTCTACTATCCTAACGATGTCTTCGTGTTGGGGGTTGAAGGTCTTCCATTGGGGTTTAGAGCAGAAGAGGAGTGAGGGATTCAAGGTTAGGAGAGGGAGAAAAGAATGGGGTTTGATAAGACTTGGGTTTTAGAGATGATTCAGTTGAAGAAGAAGACCTCAGGCTTTTTCTTATACTTAGCATACATGAATGGAATTAAAGACTTTGACTTGATTACATCAAATGTGTATGCGGATAATAAACCAATACATTTAGAGATTTTATCTCATATTTAATCCAAATACATTCTTCAAATGCAAGCTCAAACGGTTTCTATTTCATGAATACTAATGGAAAACAACTCCAAGATACAAGTATTTTGGCGGTAGACTCTACTACATCCAAGACATAGATCAAAACCTCATGAATGCATTGTCAAAGCATATAATTTACTTCAACCTTGTTTTAAAACAGTAATTTCCAGTCCATAAACAAGCTCCAAAAATGCACATAATCTCAAGAATAAGCCTCTCTAATCATTCTCCAATGAAGTCCCGATGTTAAGAGGTCAATTCCTTCACTTACAACCACATAGATAACTTGATTTCCCTTCAAATGGACAAGAATAGTGGGCTGCCCTGTTTATGACTGGTTTTAATAGCCCATACACCTCCAAAATAATTCCCCTTTTATTGCGCCAAAGTCATTCAAGTACTTGGGCACAAGACGGGCTTCATTGGACCATGAATATGGTAAGAGAATGGAAGAAGACATATATAAGAGCACGCTGAATAATTTTTCTCAGTTTTTCCCTTTTATGGACTGTCATACCATTCATTTTCGTGATACCAAATGGATGGGCCAGAAAGACTCTCATCTTCTTTGTTTGTATCTCCTCTCTTTCTTTAGTTTACTCTGAGTTTCCCTCAGCTCCCACACAAAATTTTGACCATTTAGGTCACTTATAAGTCACATAAGTCCATTATTCTAGGTCCCATACAAACCTAGTGGACTTTTGGCACTTTTCTTGATTTTCAGGCAAATATTCCTATTGAACCAATGTGACTTAACTTGCTGACTGTCAATTACCTCCTGTTGATCAAGTTGTGGGTTCCCATAGACTTAATTTTTGTCAATTTACATGGTACAATTGAAATTTGCATGTCAAGTTACAAAAGAACTTATGAGATTAAGTGATATCTAAGTCAGATGTTGGGAAATAATGACTGAATTAGGTAAGAAAATTTCTTATGTGGATCTTAATGAAGTTCTTCTGCAAACATAAGGACTCTATAATTTATATCATGAATAGAAAACTTTTTGACAACGGGAACTCCTTAATGTCTGGTTATCAAGTTGTGAGCAAGATCTGCTCTCGAGCATCACTCACGTTGTTGGAGCATTTAGAGTTGAAAGTCTACCATGGGGGTAAGAGAGAGCAGGGTGAGGGGAGATTCAGGGAAAGGAGTAGACAGAAGAGAAGAAGTTCAAAGAAATAGAAGATGTAGAAGAATACTCAAAGAGGTGAAGCTTGTCAATTTATTTCTACATTATGAGAAGATAAATCTCTTGTAGATAAAAACGTGCATAAAACAATACCTTCCTCAATGCTTCTCAAACTGCCAATGGGATGCTTCCAATGGCTTTGAAAGGGGGGTAAAATACCAAGAAAATTGGCCAAAATTCTTCTAGATCACTCCTTCTTCTCCCAGTTCGGAGTGTTGTTCATCGCCTGAAAACTGTGATCGCGCATTGCATGATTTAACCAATTCCTCTTTTTGCATAAAATCCTCTAAAAATATCTAGAAGCTACATGCTTTCTTTTACATGTTATCCTATTCTAGACGTGGTCTACAGTTTTTGAATATTTACAATGCATAATATCTAAAATATCAAAAATTGGATAAACTGGTCCAAAAATCTAATATTTTTGAACTATCCACACTATGGACACCGTTATTAATGATTGGTATGGCATTGACGCTCTAGATCAATATGAATGTATGTATTCTCCAAACTAGCTATGTCAAATTCAATAATTTTCAATCGAATCCCCTCTAGAAAATGTTCCATTCCTCACGTTCGAGGACAAGGATTTCTTGGGTGGAAAGTAAAGATGCTGCTAATTCTTGAAGGCGATGACTTGCATGATATTGATCTTGGTAATTATGAATGTCTGCCTCAACCAACAGATCAAGCTCATGATAATAGCCTTGTTGAGATATCGATCTCCACTTGTGATATGCCAGGGTGATCGTTGTGCATTTATGTCACCGACTTGTTAGCTACAGATGCGGTGTCGTTGCATTAAGAGTTGAAGGTCTACCACCGGGGCTTTTAGTTGAGAAGAAGAGTTTGGGATTCAAGATTTAGCAAGGAAAAATGAATTGGGTTTAAATAAGATTTGGGGATTAGAAATAATTTAAGTACGGAAGAGGAATTCAAGCCTTTTCACTTTGTACTTAGCATACATGAACAGAAGGAATAAGATTAACTTGATTACATCAAATGCTTCATGATGCTTACATCATTTCAGAAAGGATATTTTCAAATTTCTAATTCATTTATGAATGTCAAATGCAAGCTCTAATGGCATTTATTTCATGTACAAAGACGGATTTCAATCCTTTGGGTCAAGTATATTGAAGCTAGAATCAAATACATCCAAGATTTGGGCCAAAGATGCATGAAATGGATTGAAAATTAATAGTTTTAGCTTCAGCCCTGTTTAAAACAGAAAATTCCAGCCCATAAACAAATTCAAAATGAGTGCATAAACTCAAGAAGAAGCTCTTTTGATCATCTATGAACAATGTCCTGAAGAAAGGAGGTCATTTTCCTCTATTACAACCATAAAAAACCCATGTTTGCTCATAAAAATAGTTCAAAATAGTGGGCTGCCCTGTTTATGAGACTGGTTATTTCAGCCCATAACAGTCCATAAACCTTCAATATCCTCACCCTTTGCTTGCCCCAAAGTCACTCAAGTACTTGGGCACAAGTCGGGCTTCATTGGACCAAAAATAAGGTAGAGAAGATAAGAGAAGTCATGCATAAGAGCAGGCTGAATACTCTTCTCTCAGATTTTCCCTCTTTTATAGATAGTTTCAGCATGCATTTTCGTCAAACCAAAGAGGTAGAGAAGTGGAGTTCTCACCAAGTTATCATCTTCAGTTGTTGGCCTGTTAATCTTCAATTTGCATGCTCCATTCCATGCATCTTAGCTCTAGCTTTCTCCCAGTTTCCCTTAGGCAGAGCACCCCACATTTTGCGCCGAAAAACGCGGGCTGCTCTCTGCTCTAACCCTAGTCACTTTTTGACCAGCCTAGGTCACTTACTGGTCACCTTAGTAAGTTAGTTTGGGTCCCATATGGACCTAGTGGACTTTTGACAGTTTTTTGGCAACATTTTTGGGTTTTGTCCATATTTATGTACCTGAATTAATGTGATTTATCCAGCAAACTGTCAATTACTTCCAAATGTCCAAGTTTTAGGTTCCCATAGACTTATTTTTCATAAATATACATGGTATATCTGCAAATTATATGCTAAATACAAAAGAACTTGTATAACTAAGGTAGTTATTGGATAATAATGCACGAATTTTGTATGCAAATATCTCATACAATCTTCCAGTGAAACTCTTCTGTGTTTATAAGAATCCCATGATTTATATCATGGACAGTAAACTCTTTGACAACGGTTGGTACACCGCCCATGAATAATAGCTAGATGACAGCTATTCTTATCTACTCTTGTTCGTGGCTCAGTTAGTATGCCACCTTAGTCAGTTGAGTTTGGTTTGAGACCCATATATAGGGTTCTTCTATTTCTTTGTACTAGAGTTCTTTTTGGCTTACACAACTAAGAAGAGGAAAACTGTTTTTAGCCTCCACCTTTGTGTGTATTCCCCCATTGTGCAAGAGAGAAAGCTACAAGTAAGACTCCTTCCTTCTCTCCCACAATCTTGACATGGTATCAGCGCCTTGTTCATGGTAAGGAGCTCAAGAAAGAAAACCAAGTTCGCGGTGTTCTGGTAAGAGGACCAGTGTTCCTTTCATTTTTCTGTTTTGGGAGCAAGTCTCTGCAGGTAGCACAGCCGGAAAGTGCAAGAGTGCATTGTCTCAGATTGAGAGACCCTTTGCGGTGTAGCAAGAGGGCAGTATATGCTGCGGGTAAGGGCTTTAGCCCTTGGTTGCCCTGTTTTTTTAATTTGAGGTACTCAAGAAAAGGCCTTGTTTTTGTTGTGCGACCACTGTTCTATAGGTCAGTGAAAAGTTACTATAGAAATTGCATTGTATGCCTGTGTGCAGAGACATTCGGAGTTACAGAATCATCCTTGTTGCCTGTTGATGCAAAATCATCACTAGGAAGTGACTGTGTGGTCAAATACCACTTTTCTCAGTTTTGCAAATTTGCCGTTGTGAGGCTGAAGCTATGTTTTTTGCAGTGACAGAATTTTTTAAAGTGTTCTGTAATGGCGTCTGATTCTCTTTCACAGATTGTCACTGAAAAGCTTGAGAAGAACAACTTCCAAGCATGGAAGTTTAGAATGATGAATTTCCTTATGGGAAAAGGATATTTGAAATTTGTTACAGGAAATGAAGAAGAACCAGTTCTTCCTAATGTTCCCAATCAATAGCAAATGCAAGCATTTAAAGGATGGCATGAGAGAGCCAGGAAAGTTATGTATTGGCTGTCTATCAGCATTTCAGACTCTATGATTGTGCATATTCAGGATGCAAGTATGCCAAAGGAGGCATGGGATACTTTGTCAAAAATGTATAGCACAAATATGCAAGCCAGGAAAATGTAGCTCAAGCAAGAGTTGCACAATGTGCAAAGAGAAAGTATGAGCATCAATGACTACCACATGAAGGTGAAGAAGATTGAGATGCACTTGCTTCCATTGGGTCACCACTGGAAGATGATGATTTAGTTTCTGTAACCTTGAATGGTCTAGGAAAAATTTATGCACAGTTCCGAACATCGATTTCCGTCCGTGAAAGATTTTCTGATTTTGAGGAGTTGATTGCTCTTCTAATTTCTCAAGAGTAGAGAAATGGTGGTGCATCTTCTTCAAGAGGAACTTCAAAAGAAACTGTCTTCTACTCAAATGCTAGAAGAGGTAAAGGCAGAGGTAGAGGAGGCTGATCTAGAGGCCGTGGTAGAGATCAGAATATGCAGCAAACTCAAGAAAACCAGTCCTATGGAGGAGGACGTGGTAACTCTAGAGGCAGGGGAAGCCAAAGAGGTCATGGTGGATGGCAAAGAGGCCAAAATGCAAATAGCAATGTTGAATGCTACTACTGTGGTAAAATGGGTCATATGACTAAAGACTGATATAAAAAGCAGAATGATATCATGAATGGAAAATCGCAACAAGGGAATTATGCATCTTCTAGTAGACAGGGCGATGACAGAAATGAGCATTTGTTTATGGTACAGCACATGACCAATTCTGTTACAAGTGCAGAAGAAAGCAATGATGTGTGGTATGTTGATTTAGGTGCATCAAACCACATGATAGGCCATGCAAAATGGATGCAGGATGCAAGGAAAATGGAAAAACCAGGATTTGTGGAGCCTCGTGATGATACTGCACATCCCATTGTGCAGATTGGAAAAATTCCTTTGTCTATGCTAGATGGGAAAAAGAAATACCTGTCGGATATATTTCATATCTCAAATATCACCAAGAACCTAGTTTCTATTGGTCAAATGGTTGAGCAAGGCTTGCAGGTCAGATTTAATTCTCATGGATGCTTTGTTGAGGATATGAAAAATAAAGGTCGCTTGATAGCAAAAGAAAAGAAGAAGGGAAGAATATTTACGTTGGATGTAGACATGCTTGAATTGAGTGCAACAATGTTTGTACCTGGGACCGGTGTAGTTGCAGATATTAATATCTAGCATAAACGCATTGGTCAAGTTAATGTACAACGATTTAAATCAATGTAAGCCCAAAATATTGTTGCAAGATTGCCTAAATTCAAGGTTGCAGAAATGCATAAGGTATGTGAAGCTTGTCAGTTTGGAAAATAGGCAAGGAAACCATTTCCTAGACATGTTCAAGAGAGTAAGAAGCCATTGGAATTAATCCACTCTGATGTGTGGACTACTAAAGCTGCATCTCTTGGAGGCTGTCATTATTTTGTCACTTTTATTGATGACTATAGCAGAAAAGTTTGGGTGTATTTTATGAAAAAGAAAAGTGAATTTTTTGGGCATTTCAAAACTCTTAAAGCTATGGTTGAAAAAGAAACATGCCTGCAAATAAAATGTCTAAGGTCAGATGGAGGGGGAGAGTATCTCTCAAATGAGTTTGCAAAGTTCCTGCAGGAACATGGCATAAAGCAGCAATATTCATGCAGTCATACCCCACAACAAAATGGAATTGCAGAAAGGAAAAACAGGCATATTGGAGAGGTATCTCGTGCCATGCTCAACGAAAAAGAATTGCCAGATTTTTACTGGGTTGAAGCAGTTGCTACAGCAGTCTACATAATGAATAGGACTCCCACTATAGCAATACATGGGATGACTCCAGAGGAGAGGTATACTGGTAGGAAGCCAGATATTTCTCATTTGAAAATTTTTGGTTGCATTGCCTATGTCCATGTACCAAGTGAGTTGAGATCCAAGCTGGATCGAAAATTTGAGAAGTGCATCTTTATTGGTTACTCTCTACAGCAGCAGAAAGGGTATAGATGCTATTACCCTTCTACTCGTAAGTTTACAGTGAGTAGAGATGTTTTTGATGAGATGAGTGGCTGGTATAAACCAGTAAATGTGATTGATGATTTAGATGCACAAAATGGTAATGCTACACAGAATTCACAGCAGCAGTCACAAAATATTAGTGGATCTGGAGTGTCCTCTAGCAGTGGTTCACATTCTTCACCATGGACAGGAAAATTGAGATCAGGAGAATCTCCTTTAAAAAATGCAGATAGTGGTATGTAGGTTTCAAGAAAAGGAAAAGAGAAGGTAGATCAGCCCATGTTTGATGTGAATGCAGGTCACTCTTATGTGGATGGTCAATCCAATGGCTCAAAACAGAGCATTGATGATGAGTTGGGTATTCCTTCTATTGTTACACCTGAAGTAAGGAAGACCAGGGATGTTTTGAGAGCACTTGGGAGTGAACATACTTTGCGCAAGTCTACCAGAGCTAGGTATCCTGTGGATAGGTTGAAATATGATGGATTTACAGCCATTCACTATGCCTATGTGGTCAAAGTGATACAGAAACCAGAACCCACTTCTTTTGAGCAAGCCATGGGAAAAGAAAAATGGGAGAAAGCCATGGATGAAGAAATGGATGCCTTGGAAGCAATGCTACATGGGAATTGGTACATTTGCCTAAAGATAAGAATGCAATTGGTTGTAATTGGGTTTATAAGGTGAAACACAATGCAGATGGTTCTTGAATAGATATAAGGCAAGATTAGTAGTCAAGGGGTATGCACAAACATATGGCATTGATTATGAAGAAACATTCAGTCTGTTTGCAAGGATGGAAACCGTAAGAGCAGTCATTGCTATGGATGCATCAAAGGGATGGTCTTTACATCACATGGATGTAAAGAATGTCTTCTTGCATGGTGATTTGCAAGAAGAGGTCTATATGGAGCAGCCACCAGGTTATGTGTATGCTATTCATCCTGAGTTTGTTTGCAGGTTGAAGAAAGCCTTGTATGGCTTGAAGCAAGCACCTAGAGCATGGTCTGACAAGATAGGATAGTATCTTGTCACTATTGGCTTTCAGATTTACAAGGCAGATTTCTCACTTTATGTGAGAAAAACAGAGAAATGTATTATGTTGCTTGTCATTTATGTTGATGATTTGATTATGACAGGTGACAGTGATGAAGATATCCTTCATGTGAAAATGCTATTGAAGCAGAAGTTTGAGATGAAGGATTTGGGAGAGCTGCGTTATTTCTTGGGCATTTAGGTGATTAAATCACCAAGTGGGATACGACTCTTGCAGAGGCAGTATGGATTGGACATACTGTCCAAATATGGGATGACAGGCTGTAAGCCTATTTTAGTTCCTTTGGAGCAGAATGTGAAGCTGAGCGCAGATGCAGGTGAGCTTCTGGAAGACCCTACTATGTACAGATGCATAGTAGGAAGTTTGATTTATATGACTATTACCAGGCCAGATTTGAGCTATATTGTTGGATTGGTAAGTCAATTTATGCAGGCTCCAAGGAAACCGCATTTGGATGCAGCTAGATGCATACTCAGGTATGTGAAGTCCACATTGCAGTATGGACTACTTTATGAGACTGGGATTCATAACCAGTTGCATGGATACACTGATGGTGATTGGGCTGGTAGTATTTTTTATAGACGATCTACAAGTGGATATGTGTTCTCTTTTGGGAGTGTTGCAATCACTTGGAGCAACAAGAAACAACCTACAATTGCCTTGTCGAGCACAGAGGCTGAGTACAGGGGCACAATAATGGCTGCATGTGAGGGAGCTTGGTTGCATAAGCTACTTTATGATATGCATCAGCCTACAGATGGGCCACTTGTCATTTATTGTGACAACATGAGTAGTATACACTTGGCAAGTAACCTAGTCTATCATGCTAGAACAAAGCACATTGAGGTGCATTATCACTATGTGCGGGAGAGGGTTTTACTAGGTCTTATTGATCTAGTCTATGTCAACACAGAGGATCAGGTAGTTGACATATTTATGAAGGCATTGGGTGCAGAGAAGCTGTGCAAGTTTAGAGACCTGCTTGGTGTGCAGGAATTGGGATTAAGCTCGAGGGGGGGGTGTTGAGATATCGAGCTCCACTCGTGATATTCCAAGGTGACCGTTGTGCATTTATGTCACTGACTTGTTAGCCTGCAGATGCGGTTGGTACACCGCCCATGAATAATAGCTAGATGACAGCTATCCTTATCTACTCTAGTTCGTGGCTTAGTTAGTATACCACCTTAGTTAGTTGAGTTTGGTTTGAGACCCATATATAGGGTTCTTCTATTTCTTTGTACTAGAGTTCTTTTTGTCTTACACAACTAAGAAGAGGAAAACTGTTTTCAGCCTCCACCTTTGTGTGTATTCCCCTATAACAAAATATTAGTGAGTTTGGGAATCTCCCAATTCCCATTTTTTGAATACTAAAAAGGTGGCACCCAGATAACATGCCCATAAGTTTCTCAAAACTATATGATGTGACCTATCATTAGAAAGTGCTTGAAAAATGGAATCTATTGAGGTATAGAGCACTTATTTTGGAGTTATAGTGTTCAAGTTATGAAAAAATCCAAAGATTTGACCACATGTCCCAAACTTATGGAAAATTCCCATATTTCCCAATATGGTGTTCCATTGTGCAAGCGAGAAAGCTACAAGTGAGACTCCTTCCTTCTCTCCCACAATCTTGACAAGCCTTGTACAACTTACTGAGTTACATTACGACATCGAAACTTCTATGACAACACATATCAAATCATTCAAGAACATTATCAATTAGCTTGTTGTTGGTGGTGGTGATGTTATTCCACCAAAGCAATTGGTAACAAAGCTTCTTGATACTACAAAGGATCTTGTTTATGATAATATTATTACCATATTATCTAACAAAGATGGAATGCATTTTGATCAAGCTTGTATATCTTTGATTGAATATTCATAATGACATGAACGACAACACACAAATCAAGAAACATGTATGATCTAACAAGAGGACACACAGTTAGAAAAAATCGACCAAGCTTTACTTGCTCGAAGGCATCCCTGCATGCTCTACGCGTAGGAGTGGTCGTGGTGGTAACTTCTCTCCTCTCAAGTTTCCTAATTGACATTGTTCTTATTGCAATAGAAATGGTCACACTACTGATGATTGCTAGGAAAAACAATATGATGAAGAACATGGTAGTACAAATAAACAATCACATTTATCGAGATTATTCTCCTTGTGACTACTACAAAAAGAGTGATCATCAAACCCATCTATGTTTCAAGAGGCATTTTGATTCAGATCCTAATAGAGCATATGTAGCTACATATGACAACACTATTGAAGAAGAAAATTATGTAAACTTTCCAAACAGACTCATAGAAAACTTAATTCTCCCACTTTGAAAGTTATTTTCATTAGATATTCAAGTTTTTCTAAGGAATATAAGTTATACGATCCATCTTGCAAGAAGGTATTTATAAGTGATGATGCTATTTTCTTCTGTAAGTTACTCGTGAATATATGTGTGCATCACCTGGGTTCATAAGGTATTTTTAAAATACCATCCTTGAAAGGTCTATATCTGAGCATGAAATTGAGGATGTATTGTAAGAAGTGCGTGTAGGGATTATAAGAGTGTCTCATCAAAACATTGGAAATGAGTATCAATGGATCAAAATTTTAATTAGAAAGGTAAACTTTAACTTTTTCCCACAATCACATTACCAATTCTTTGAAAAGCAAGGAATAGACATTATGGGACCCATTAGCTCTATTACCCGCTACTCCCAAATACACTATGTTATTGTGGCCTATTCTTTTCAAAGATACGGTTTGTTTCATGAAAACATTGCAAATGAGTATCAATGGATCAAGCTTTTAATTAGAGAGGGTAAAATTGAACTTTCCCCCATAATCACATTACCAATTGTTCAAAAAGTAGGGAATAGACATTATGGAACCCAATAGTTCTATTGCACACTACTCCCAACAAGTGCAATACATTATTGTGGCTACTAACTATATGACTAAGTGGACAAAGATGAGGGAAAAATAAAGAATGATGCCAAATTTATGGCAAAATTCTGGTGGGAGTAATTTTCTCATACTCTTACTATTCCATTGAGATTTTTAATAGTTGAGGAACTCATTTCTTATGGGAGCAAATCATCTCATAGTTTGGTTGTTCCATTGATATTTTTAATAACTAAGGAACTCATTTCTTAACTAAGATTGTGAAACACCTCCCATCTAGACTTTTGATCCTACATCATAAGTTTAGGCCTTATACAATCTACAAATGGTCAATCAGAAGTAATTAATAAATACTTGTTAATGTGCTTATGAAGACCATCTCACCTTCTCATTTAGATTGAGATAATTAGCTCATAGTTGCACTTTTTGGCTTATGGTATAACTTACAAGATGACTATGGGCTAAACACCCTTCAATCTCACTTTACAAGACTGGCACAATTATGCTCATTTAGTCCTTTACTCGTAGTCTCTACATCATAATACAAGAACTCTAGGAGGGTTTTAACTCTAAGACTAAACACCTTGTGGAACTCAAACATCTAAATGAAATACAATTACTCTTAACTCGTGTCCTACTTTGCTGAGTAAGCTTGACAAAAGGTGTGGTTTGAGAAATATAAAAGGGATCTATTCAAAAATATACCTAGTACTATTGTACTTAATCCAAGACTAGAAAAAAAAACTTAAACTTTGAGGACTCGTATCCTAATGTGTCCATGTCACTAGCAAGATAGGTAAGGTATCTTAGAAACATTGGACATTGGTGGTCACTTTAATGACAATAGAATCAAGTGCTACTATCCTATAGGACACTACTTACACAAGCCACCAATGAAAGGCTATGACGCACCTATGCAACCCATCATGAGAAGTCATTAAACCTATTATGAAAAAATAAAGTAATTCACACAATACAATAATCAATCTCCAACTCGCCTTCTTCCCAGAAGATGCAATGTTAGAACAACATGACTATCAATAATCTAATCTTACCTCAAATCGGATTAACTGCAACTAACAATGTGATGTGTCTGTTGATGTACTCATTGACAAATGTGCTAATTTCAATACCCTTGCTTGCTGCTATTTTGTAAGATTTGGGTCAACCATTAGAACTTATCATGTTGAGGTTGAATTTTCTAATAGGGCACTAACACCTAACAAGCAACCAATATAAGACAAGATATGCTAGGGATCTTGGGACTCAAAGATGTGACTAGGGTATTAGATCCTTATGACAAATTTCCAAGGCTAGGACCCCTAAGCAAGGGTATTACCTTTCACTACAAGGATATGGAGGTATAGCAATGGCGGTTTTCGACGCAAAATAGTTGCATCGCTATTTGCGTCGCTATTAGCATCGCAAATATGATGCTAATAGCGACGCAAATAGCGACAATACTCAGATGAAAAAATGCAAGCCAAAACCCGAGTGTGTTATTTTACGTACATACATGAAAGAGAGAGGGAAAGGGAGAGCGAACATCTTGCATTTGAGAGGGAGAGGGAGAGAAAGAGAGAAAGAGGGAGAAGGAAAGCTTCTCACTGCCACCGCTGCCGTTCGCGAAGAAGAGGAGGAAGTGTACGGAGGGCAAAGAGGAGCCGCGGTCACGAAGAGGAGCCACCAAACCCGAGCCTTTACGATGAGTGCATTGTTCCTTCTTTCTTTGTTTTTGTGTTTTATCTTTCTCTTTTACTTGTTTTTGTTAAAATTCATGTGTATTGAGAGAGGGACAAGAAATGAGAGAGAAAGAGAGGAAGAGGGAGAGGGAGGGAGAGGAAATGAGAGAGGGAGGGAGAGCGAGAGGGAGAGGAAAGAGAGGGAAACATCAAACATAATAGGGAAAGAGAGAAAGAGAGGGAGAGCGAGAGGGAGAGGGAGGGAGAGGGAATGAGAGAAAGAGAGGGAGAGGGTGAGGGAGGGAGAGGAAATGAGAGAGGGAGAGGAGAGAAAAAAAACATTAAACATAATAGGGAAAGAGAGAAAGAGAGGGAGAGAAAATGAGAGAGGGAGAGGGAGGGAGAGGGAGGGAGAGGAAAGAGAGGGAAACATTAAACATAATAGGGAAAGAGAGAAAGAGAGGGAGAGGGTGAGGGAGGGAGAGAAAATGAGAGAGGGAGAGGGAGGGAGAGGAAAGAGAGAGAAACATTAAACATAATAGGGAAAAAGAGAAAGAGAGAGAGAGGGTGAGGGAGGGAGAGGAAATGAGAGAGGGAGAGGAGAGATAAAAAACATTAAACATAATAGGAAAAAAAACAATAAAAAGGGAGAGGGAGAGGGAGGGAGAGGAAATGAGAGAGGGAGAGGAGAGAGAAAAAGAGAGAAAAAACATTAAACATAATAGGGAAAGAGAGAAAGAGAGGGAGAGGGCGAGGGAGGGAGAGGAAATGAGAGAGGGAGAGGAAGAGAGAAAACGAAAGAAAAAACGAGAGAGAGGGAGAAAACATTAAACATAATAGGGAAAGAGAGAAAGAGAGGGAGAGGGAGAGGGAGGGAGAGGTTGTTGTTTTCTTGTTTGTTGTTGTTGTAATAGTAGTAGTAGTTTTTTTTCTTTTCTTGTTTATTGTTGTTTAGTTTTCTTGTTTTTTGTTGTTGTTGTAGTAGTAGTACTAGTAGTTGTTTCTTCTTTTCTTGTTTATTGCTATAGTAGTAGTAGTAGTAGTAGTTGTTGTTGATGTTATTGTTTTTTCTTATTTGCTTGTTTATTATAGTGGTAATGGTAATGGTAGTGGTGGTGGTGGTGGTCGTCGTCGTCGTTGTCGTAGTCATAGTTGTAGTCGTGTTCGTGGTCGTGGTCGTTGTTGTAGTCGTAGTCGTGGTTGTGGTCGTCGTCGTAGTTGTAGTCATGGTTGTGGTCATGGTCATGATGGTCGTGGTCATGGTCGTGGTCGTGGTAATGGTCGTGGTCATAGTCGTGGTCATGGTCATGGTGGCGTGGTCGTAGTCATAGTCATAGTCATAGTCATGATCGTGGTCATGGTCGTGGTCATGGTTGTGGTTGTAGTCATAGCTGTGGTCGTAGTCGTATCGTCGTAGTCATGGTTGTAGTAGTAGTAGTGGTTTTCTTGTTTGTTGTTGTTGTTGTTGTAGTAATGGTTTTTTTTGTTTTCTTATTTATTGTTGTCTAGTTTTTTTATTTATTGTTGTTGTTGTAGTAATGGTAGTAATAGTAATTTTTTTTCTTTTCTTGTTTGTTGTTTTTGTTGTTGTAGTAGTAGTAGTAGTGGTAGTGGTAGTGGTAGTGGTAGTGGTAGTGGTAGTGGTAGTGGTAGTTGTAGTAGTAGTAGTAGTAGTAGTAGTAGTAGTAGTAGTAGTCGTTGTCGTGGTGGTGGTGGTGGTGGTGGTAGTAGTAGTAGTTGTTGTTGTTGTTGTAGTAGAGAGATATATATATTTTGTTAAAGAAAATTAGAGAGGGGGAAGAAGAGAAAAAAGAAGAAGGAACGAGAGAGAGAGGAGACGGTCTATCTCTTTGAGAAATACCTGCCTGGTGGTGGTGGTGGTGGTGGTAGTAGTAGTAGTAGTTGTTGTTGTTGTAGTAGAGAGATATATATATTTTGTTAAAGAAAATTAGAGAGGGGGAAGAAGAGAAAAAAGAAGAAGGAACGAGAGAGAGAGGAGACGGTCTATCTCTTTGAGAAATACCTGCCTAGCAGCATGCTCATGATACAAATCCACATTCTTGTGCATCTTGTAGATGAAGTGGAGATTATTGGACCTATCTATACACAAAGGATGTTCTTCTTGAAGTGCTTTATAAAAACCTTGAAAGGCTTTGTGTGACAACGAGCTCAGCCAAAAGGTAGCATGGCTGAAGGTTGGTTGGTGTCTGAGGCGCTAGTGCATATTTCACTATGGCTACCAATGGTGGATCCAGACAACAGTATGCTATGGTTGCTCAAGGATGATGATAGACTGAGCGGAGATGTGGTGCTTCGAAATGGGTAGAAAAAAGAATGGATGCTGCAATGGAGGAGAAAGTGAATAGCTTTTGTATGTTTCACCATGCCTCTATGAAGATGTGGCTCACTAGGTAGTACCAGCAAGCTAGGCAAGATCGAGAGGAAGCGCAATCTGAATTTTAACGTAGTACGCGCCATCGACCGATTCGATATCCTGAGAGCATGGAGGAGATTCCGCGGTTTATGTCAACACGATGGTTGCATGGAGCTTTGACCGCAACATCTGATGAAGGGGCGGAGGTCTCAACCGAGAAGTGGGAATTCTCGAGGGGATATAGTTCAAAGGTGATGACGTGTTTAGGATTTTTCATATCTATATTTATATGTGACAACTAATTGAGTGTTTCAATGTACAATACAAAATATATAGTGCAACATGGTCACCGGACGGCATTTTCGTGTGGAGTGTATTGACAAAATGTGCTCCACAACAGACTATGGTATCATGGCAAGGTTCGAGCAAGAGAGCCGACGATGAGCAATAGATCCAAACACGGTTATAGATGAGATGGAGTATTTTGGGAATTTGCAAAGTATTGTTACGGTGGATTACTGTAGCTTCTCCATAATACTATTCGATGTGCATGGTTGAAAGTGGTACTTGAAGAATCTAGAGCAACAGCTCGATGAGGTCCATCTGGATTTCTCGAAATAGATTCCGAAAAAAAAATGGACGGATTTGCGCAACACCTTTGTGTTGTTAGCCCATTATGAACACGTGCATGAACTCATTTGTTTGTTAATTGTATTACGACATGGTACATGTCACAAAAGTTAAATCTCTCTTATACGTGTTTGTGAACATGTAATCTTCTATCCAAACCCCCGACAACCTAGATGGTGGTATGTTATACATTCAGCTCCTTGAAGTGCGAGAGTATATGATCAAAGCGATGTTCCTAGCATAGATGAGGACAATATGCAAATAGAGGGGTCGATATTGCAAGGGGTGGAGGCCACCGAAAGCTTGGAGTATGTAGAGAAGCTAGCATCGGGTAACAATGATGGAAATACAAGAGCCCAAGAATTCTTTGCGAACGAGGTGGACTCATCCTTTTGTGGTGACATATCTATCGACCATCTAGTTTATGTCGAGTTGTGTCAGGAGATTAACATGGGACCATAGGATACTTTATACATGGAGCATCTACTTACGCAATTTGTTGACTAATTGCTTATAAGGGTACATAAGATATGCATATTAGGTAAAATTATTTTTTAAAGATTTATATTATCGTACTTTGTATGATTTAAATTGATTATGCTAACATCATTTTTTGTCTATGCAGGTGACATTTGTGGATACTTAGATCATCAGGATGAGTCGAGGGATGAGCGATGAGGAGTTGTAGTATATCTTCACACACATGTCTCCAGATCAGATGGCGAGAGTCAGAGACATGGCGGACCAGGAGCTGTCTCGGACATCGTCAAGCCGCTCTATCAAATATACTTTGGCACGATCAGATGCTTTAGCTTCGAGCAGACGAGGTCGACGCTCCAAACTTGGGCCCGACAGAGGGAGTGCTTTAGGGTCAGGGGATGCTGCAGAGATACGGATGAAGTAAGCCCGCGGTCGGCTCGGGATACAAGTGCTACTCCTCGCTCTCGTGGTGATTCCAAAGAGCGTGACTCAGGTGGTTATTGTGGAGACATGGACGCGGTTTCTTCGACTCTTCGTTTTGTTGGAGTTGCAACACCTCTGAGATTTGTCAAACCTATGGGGACGTCTACTCCAGTCACTTCGACTTTTGCTCAGCCATCCGCAGGTGGCACCCCTATGGATGCTACTTCGATAGATACTATCCCAGTCGATACACTAGATGTGCAAGGGGTCTCCTGGATATGCCCAAGAGCGTGGTCGTAGGTGGGAGATGACCCATCTTAGGCATACCCTACCTTGTAGATGATAGGTCAAGAGCCATCATCATGAATGATGAGGGGAGGAGGGTGATGGCTTGCATGAAAAAGTTGTGCCAATAAGTTTTTCAGTAGCACGTCTTGGATCATTGGAAAAACATACCGGAGGGGAGTAAGGACTACATAGTAGCATCCTTGCATGAGGAGTTTCCGATACCAGCCATAGCAGATTGGTTTTCTACGGGTTGGACGATGGAGTGTATACATGCATATATGTCACACAGACAATCGGACGCATGCAAGGCACTCAAGAGTGGGACTGCAAAGCTAGAGTGGCTAGACGCGGACGACTAGCGCCAACTGAGGGAGGAGGCTACAGATTCTCCTGGAAGTTGGAGTCAGTAGTGCGAGGCGGCGAGGGCATGACTAGAGACCGGAGTGGTCCATCATTTTGGAAGTGCAGCCACAGGACATATCTAGAGGACTTTGTAAGTTTTTCTTTTATTTTGCTTGCTTATTTTTTTGCAATATCCTTTGTATTGCCAATCGTGTTTCTAACAGTTAGTATTTTGTTTCCTTTGCAACACTCCATTACAAATCGCGATTCGACTAGCCTTGAGACTCGATATGCAGAGAGGCATGGTCTCACTGCATTAATCGACCGATTGTATGGACGGAGCGCCCCTGTAAGTCACTCACCTTTCTTGTTCGTAGTTACCACGTTTAATTAGAATGCATTATTGTATGGTGGACTAATGTATAGTTGTTTCTTTTTTTGCAGAGTCCGTTCGATGCTCCTTTGCAGCGGGACGAGCTTTCGGATGGCGAGGATCTATAGCTCACCCTTGGATCCCTCGAGCTCATACACCCTTTTTTTTTAATCACATGATTTGTGTAGACATTTTCTATGTAGTAGTGATATCTTGCCATGATTGTACCAGTTGCTTCATTATGCAATCATGTATTTATTTCATGTATTAGTGTTATGATTTAAGTACACTTTGTCTTTATTTACACGAGCATTGTACATAGTGCAGAAACTATTTTGTATGGCCCAAATAAAGCATATACCACAAATTTTTTTCCCCTATTACCGTTGCTATTAGCGTCGCAAATTTATTTGCATGCGTCTTTATTGGCGTCGTTATTAGTGTTGCAAAACGTCGTTATTAGCATCGGTATCAATGCCACATTTCAATGTGACGCTGATATTGATGCAAATAGCAACGCTGATACTAATGCAAATAGCGACGCTGGTAACGATGCTAATACCAATTGTTCTATGACGTCGCCAATAACAACGCTTTTTGCGACGACGGGGGCATATTTCTTTATTTACATTATCGTCGCTTTTAACGTCGGTATAAGGCTTATATCTTGTAGTGTTTAAGTGACTTCAACATTTCATATATTCTTAATTACGAGCAAACATGACCATTCTTTAATGCTATAGTTGCTCTCATGATGCATACCCTCAAGTCTCAAACTAATAGCAACATATGACGTGAGGAAAAGAATTTCAAGATCCTATCCATTGGCCTTACCCAACCCCGAAGATGTCTAGGTATACTATATGATTTCCAGAGTCTTCAAAACTCTCGACACTTAATTGTTGGATGGCTTTTCAATGTTTAGCTACACTCTGTAAGATATTTACTTGCTTCCTTGTACCATATTTAAACTTTATAGTCTAATACCTTGACCATACTCAAACTTGGTAAGTTTCTCCCCTTTGTCTCTTTCTACTATATGGTTTTTGGAACCTATGTCAATTTACATATTGTCCTACTCATGGATCTGTGAAGCTTTACGTCTTTCCTTTATACTGAGTCTTTCTTATCGTAGAATTAATTGCCTTGCCTAAACATTATTCACAGTATCTTGCTTTTAACCTTTTTACCATAGATCTAAGAAAACTATTTATACTAGAACAAGGGCAGTAATCAATTCGTTAACTTATTATGATTGATAAGTTATACCAAATTGATTCTATGCGGAACATTGTAACACGTGTCTTGTTAGTTTTCTCATGAAGCGACTTATTACTATGACACCCAAAGCTAATGTCGACGACTTATATTTGTCACACGACATTATCTCTATCAATCTAGAAAACAAAAGGTTAGGCTAGTTTCACATTACTCCGAACAACGACACATACATGATACATGAGCGCGATGCACATGTATCACTGTACAGAGTCAAAGTACTGGCAAGACTCAAAATGCAATCTGAAGTTCTACCATCAGGATTCAGAAGTTCCAAGATTGCGCTATGACGAAATTTCGACTGTGTGCTTTGACTCGAAATGACTATTGGGTCTGCCACCCTGCCCTCCAGTAGTCAGGGCCTTTTATGCAGCCCATGAGCTTCACTCTCGGCCTGCTCTGCTTGATTTTAGTAATCCGATCAGAAGAAAAAGAAGAATATGCAGACCGAAACAGTCTCGGCTCGGCTTTAGGTCCCACAGGTGAAATCTTTCACTTAGATGAGTCCACCCGAGGGCCATCTTGTTTCTTCTTGCAGATTGAGGAATCGCGCCTTATAACGGAGCTTCCGAGTCCCGACTTTTTCTCTCAGACCGCTTCTTTAGAAGATCGTTGGCCTCCCCTATCTCAACACAGCTTCACCAAATGCAGCTGCGCTATCACGATGAAGGCTGTTTAGCTCCCATGCGCTCTGTCCAGTAGATAGCAACCAGATAATTATGAACTATCCTTGCTCCTCCTAGTCTAGGTATCTCCACTGTAGCTCTCTTTTACAGCTTGAAGATGGCTGCTTTTCTGTCCAGTGGCTCCATTGTGTCCCCTCTGCAGCCCATCCTCCAATTCTCCCTCTTACTGTGTGTTGGTCAGGCGCCTCTGAAGCTCGAGGAGCTCCCAGCTGCGTTATCTCTGCCTTTCCCTCGATTACAAGGTCTTCTTCTATCCTCAATTGGAAGGGCAGGAGATCTGATCAATCCTCGATCCGAAGTGATTCCCTTCTTTTTTGGCGCTCTCTCAAGCCTCCCTCTTCTTCTTGTTCAGATTCCCCTGCTCTTCTTTATGTTGCTGACCTGTTTCTTTTTAATGGATTAGCCCGCTGTGTCTCGAGAACTCTCTGTTGGCCCTTCAGCGTTCTTCTCCCCTCGAGCTCTTATCTTCTCCACATGAAACTGCATCAGCTTCTATCTTTAGCATTTGGATAAGGCTTCTTGTAGCCTTTGTTCATGTGCTGCAAATGCTTGAAGCGCAAGCAATCACACCTTGTTAAATGCAATGAAATAGGCAAACCCCTCTAATAGTTGATGGAGTCTTGCATGCCCCTCAACTCACCCATCCATCTTTAACCTCTCACCCCTAGATTCTTGATGAGTGACAGCATTCCCAAAGTGCATGCTGATGAGTTGAGTGCATTCTAGGGTGCATCTCTTTTAGTGTATATGCTACTAAGATTAGTAGATATAGCTCCAGTGAGCCTCATGCCATGTAGTGCTTGATGATGGTGCTATTTAGTACATCTCTCCCCATGGCATGGTAATATTTGAGAAAATGGAATATACGAAGCCTTGGTGCAATGCAAGAACATGTATTGCAGAGTATAGTGGCAATCCCCCAGTGGGTGCAAGGTATTAGGATAGAAAATACAAACCTCTTTGTAGCAATGTTGCTTGGTTTCTTCTTCGATTGATCTCCTCCACTCCTTGCAAAAACTTATAATAAAAAAAGAATTGAGTTTACTTAGCCTTTCCTCTCTTTCACACTGTCTCTAGGGTCTTTTCATCCTATGTTTAGATGCTTTAGTTAGTATTTTATTCATCCTACACTTCATCTCTAAGTGTAATTTGGTCTTAAGCAAGAAAATCCCTCAATGTCTATATTGTTATACTCATCACATTGCCATTGACTTATCACTTATTATATTTGGTTAGTTTCACCTACCTATACCTAATATAGTTATAGTACCACTCAGTTAGTATAGTCAATTATGCACTATTTGACTTAGTAGGCCACTTTTTCTATGATGTATCTTATCTTTACTCCATGTATATTGGATTATATTGGAGAGAAAAGAGGAAAAATCAGTAAGAAAACATTTTGATCTCTATCTCCCCTCTTGTATCCTTCATTGAGATTCTTTTTGCATGTATTATATATATTTGGCACAATAGCTCAAGCAAGTCTCCCTACCAAGCCCTTCTTGACATGGAATTAAAGGAGTATCGAGAGAGACTAGTTTTGGAGTCTCAAGTGAAGGAGAATAAGCAATGATTCAAGCATGCAAGCAAATGGTAAGAACCTCTTTCATTCTCTCATTCTTTCCCTTGGATAGTACCTCTTGAGGCATCATAAACAAGTTAGAGCAAAAATCTTAGATATCTATGAGATTTGATGTGCAAGAAAATGCTATATATTTTGCAAATTAGATCTTTAGTGCTAAGATATAAATTAATTTTACTTGTGTTAGCCTTTGTTAGATATATAGATTATAAATTTCAAATCTATAAGTTTTAAGGTGTTTATGAGCAATAAAACACAAGATTTATCTACAAATAGCTTATAGTTTGCATGTGTATTGAGTAGTCAATGTAAATGGCTACATAGTTTATTGCTATGCACATCCTATGAAAGGTTGGATAAGATTTTCTTGCTATTTGGTACTTAGTTTTGTCCTAACGGACAAAACAATGAAAATCGTATTATTGAGAAGCTAGACAAGAATAATTATCCATCATGGAAGTTTTGTATACTAAACTTTGTTATTAGAAATGCCTCTATAAGTTTGTTTTATGTGAAATAAGGGAAGCAAAGCTAAGTGATCCTACTACAAAATAATTAAAGGCTAGAAAGAATAGACCAAAAGGTAATGTATTGATTATATGTAGTCATTGATAATTCTATGATGGGGCATATAAAAATACAAGAAATTAGCAAGTAGCTTAGATAAACATGAAAAATATGCTTTGAGTAAATTCAAAGGTACGAAAGATTCAGCTGAAGCGAGAGTTTAACATTTTGAAGAAAGGAAAATTTGCTTGTAAATGAATATTTTTGAAGGTAAAGAGCATTATAGATGCCTCACTAGATTGATGTAATTTTGATTATGATGATTTCATCTTCTTTGAATGGCCTCAAAAATGAAAAGGTCTTAAAATATTTTGTTGCTTCTATATATGTACAAAAGCCATTTCAAGAGTTTGATGATTTGGTTTCTCTCATGATTATTAAAAAGATCGACCTGCAAGGTGCATCACGAGAAATTATTGGTGACAGTTGACACTTGGATGTTACATTGAGCATTTGGTTATGTTGAGCTTGAGGGTCTTATAGTGAGACTGTGGGACTTGGTGATATGTATATGCTCTTGTCATGCTTTATGTATGAATTTGATGCTAAGTGGAGTGATTTGACCTTGCCAACACCTATCTCTATCATGCTATTGTTTGTGATGTATGCATCTTGGTTGGCTATGTATTGAGCTTCCGTTACATTGCTAAGTTAGTTGTGTCTTTGGTTGGTCTCTTCTATTACCCATGTGACCTACTCTATGCATGATAGTTATACCTATGGGATGTATCTCAGTCTCATACATTGATCCTTCGATAGCTCTCAATGCTAGCAGTCGCATATTCACCCACTACTAGTTGCAATTATTCTCTAGAAGTTGTTGTTTGTCTTGTATTAGTGATTGCCCATCTTTGGAATCGATTTCTTATTGCTATACTTCATTTTCAACATGATGTAATTGCATTTTACTCCATTGTTTATGTAAGTAGTTACCTCCATTTGACAATCTTTTGCATTGAGTTTGTGGAAAAGTCATTACTCTACCCATTGTTTTTAGCTTGATTTGGCAGTGGTTTTGGGACTGATTTGAATGTTATTATAGCAACATGTTTTGCCCTTCTTCCGAGACTTAACACAAGCCCGAAACTAGCTCTATGGTACTAGCTGGGCCTCTACTACACACCTCAAACCACCCCACATGGCCTGGCGGTCAGGAGCGTCTAAGGGTATACTACCCTAACCTTGAATACATAACTTTTGCATTTGTATGGAGATTGTAATCCAATGGATAACCCTTTCCACACTCCTAAGAGGGAGTCCCTACACATATTGATATAATATACCATATAAGTATAGACAAAGGGAGTGCCTCTCGGGGCTGATTGCCATGGCCCCATGGCTCTTCTACACCTCGGGGATTGGCTCCAAGATGTGTCGTGAACACATAAAGCACGTACAACACATAATCCACTCTTTTAATGAATTGATCCAAGAGATAATAGATATTCCTCTCACTGAATATTCCCAAAGGAAACAAACCACTTGTTGAGATGTAGAGAGAGAAGATACGTAGACACACGAGAGGGAGAGAAGAGACACAATGTATACACTCCCAAAGACTACATATTGATCAAAATCTACATATATATAGGTGAGACCTAGTCCAGATAGGGTGAGCTATATATAGCTCTAACACCCCCACTCAAACAAAGGTCTCTAGCTACGGATGAAAAAACCCTTAGGGAGCACAAGGGAAATACTTGAGCTCCTATACACAAATGTACAAACATGATCAAGAAGGATTATTGTGTGCATGTAAAGTGAATCCGTGCATATGAAGTAAAATTGAATATGTATGTACAAAGATGACAAAGAGTTCTCAAGGTCTATATGCATGTGTGAAGTATATGGTGCCTACAAGGAGTATGTACAATGTCACTACAATGTCATAAAAGATTAATTCCCAAATATTAAAGTTGAGACAAATCCAAGTTTAAAGCAATGCAGTAGCAGAGTGAAGCATGTTTCATTGAGTCCTTGGTAAATAAGTCTGTAGTCATATGATCACTTAGACAATATTCAATCATGATCATGCCTTTCTTTACTTCATATCGAATATAATGATAATGCATTGCAATATGTTTAGACTTGTTATGTTGAACATAGTCTTTAGCAAAACTAATAGCACTTTGGTTATCACATCGACTTGGTGTGCTGGAGAGAGGAGGATGGCCAATATCTAATAGAGCTTGTCGAAGCCATACTAACTCTCAAGCCACTAAAGATATAACTACGTATTCAACCTCTATAGTGGAAACAACAACACAATGTTGGTTCTTGCTAGTCCAAGAAACAAGACAACCATTGATAAAGAAACAATTTCCACTTGTAGAACGCATAGATAAGTGAGAGCTTGCCCAATTTACATCTGTATAACACAAAATTCAAAGTTGTTTGACACAATAAGAAAACACCCTTTTCTCGATAGCATCGAATCTGAATGCCAAGACATGAGTGTATGTCTCCAAGATCAACCATGTCAAACGTAGAAGATAAAACCTTCTTTACTTAGTGAAGGAAGTTGAGATTGTTAGAAACAAGTATGGTATCATCTACATAAAGATCAAGAATAACAAAACTATCATTACAGTGCCTGACATATAAGTTAGGTCTAAAGAACAAGAGATAAAACCTTGTTTTGTAAAAGAAAGAGATCAAACTTTCAATACCAAGATCATGAAGATTGTTTGAGACCATAGAGTGCCCAATAAAGTCTGCAAGCAAGATTTTCCTTATGTTTGACTGCAAATCCCTCTGGTTGCTCCATGTATTGTTGAGATATCGAGCTCCACTCGTGATACGCCAGGGTGACCGTTGTGTATTTATGTCACGAACTTGTCAGTTTTGCAGACATGGTTGGTACATCGCCCATGAATAATAGCTACATGATAGCTATCCTTATCTACTCTAGTTCGTGGCTCAGTTAGTATGCCACCTTAGTTAGTTGAGTTTGGTTTGAGACCCATATATAGGGTTCTTCTATTTCTTTGTACTTGAGTTCTTTTGGCTTACACAACAAAGAAGAGGAAAACTGTTTTCAGCCTCCACCCTTGTGTGTCTTCCCCCATTGTGCAAGCAAGAAAGCTTCAAGCGAGACTCCTTCCTTCTCTCCCACAATCTTGACATGGTATCAGAGCCTTGTTCGTGGTAAGGAGCTCAAGAAAGCAAGCCAAGCTCGTGGTGTTCTGGTAAGAGGAGCAATGGTGCTTTCATTTTCTGTTTTGGGAGTAGATCTCTGCAGGTAGCACAGCCGGAAAGTGCAGGAGTGCATTGTCTCAGGTTGAAACGCCCTTCGCGATGAAGCAAGAGGGCAGTATATGCTGCGGGCAAGGGCTTTAGCCCTTGGCGACCTTGTTTTTTTGATTTGAGGCCATTTTGGGGCCTGTTTTGGAGGCGGAAGTTTTCTGCACGCACTCAGGAAAAGGCCCAGTTTTATGCTGTGCGACCACTGTTCTATAGGTCAATGAAAAGTTACTGTAGAAATTGCATTGTATGCCTGTGCGCAGAGACATTGGGAGTTACAGAATCATCCCTGTTGCCTGTTGATCCAAAATCGTCACTAGGAAGTGACTGTGTGGTCAAATACCACTTTCGCCAGTTTTGCAGATTTTCCCTTGTGAGGGTGAAGCTATGGTTTTTGCAATGACAGAATTTTTTGCAGTCTTCTGTAATGGCATCTGATTCTCTTTCACAGATTGTCACTGAAAAGCTTGACAAGAACAACTTCCAAGCATGGAAGTTTAGAATGACGAATTTCCTTATGGGAAAAGGATATTGGGAATTCGTTGCAGGAAATGAAGAAGAACCAGTTCTTCCTGATGTTCCCAATCAACAGCAAATGCAGGCATTTAAAGCATGGCATGAGAGAGCCAGGAAAGTTATGTATTGGCTGTCTATCAACATTTCAGACTCTATGATTGTGCATATTCAGGATGCAAGTACGCCAAAGGAGGCATGGGATACTTTGTCAAAAATGTATAGTACAAATACGCAAGCCAGGAAAATGCAGCTCAAGCAAGAGTTGCACAATGTGCAAAGAGAAAATATGAGCATCAACGACTACCACATGAAGGTGAAGAAGATTGCAGATGCACTTGCTTCCATTGGGTCACCAGTGGAAGATGATGATTTAGTTTCTGTGACCTTGAATGGTCTAGGAAAGGATTATACACAGTTTCAGACATCCATTTCAGTTCGTGAAAGATTTCCTGATTTTGAGGAGTTGATTGCTCTTCTAATTTCTGAGGAACAGAGAAATGGTGGTGCATCTTCTTCAGGAGGAACTTCAAAAGAAGCTGTCTTCTACTCAAATGCTGGAAGAGGTAGAGACAGAGGTAGAGGAGGCCGTGGTAGAAATCAGAATATGCAGCAAACTCAAGAAAACCAGTCCTATGGAGGAGGACGTGGTAACTCTAGAGGCAGGGGGAGCCAAAGAGGTCGTGGTGGATAGCAAAGAGGCCAAAATGCAAACAGTAATGTTGAATGCTACTACTGTGGTAAAATGGGTCATATGGCTAAAGACTGCTATAAAAAGCAGAATGACATCATGAATGGAAAGCTGCAACAAGGGAATTATGCATCTTCTAGTAGACAGGGTGATGACAGAAATGAGCACTTGTTTATGGTGCAGCACATGAACAATTCTGTGACAAGTGTAGAAGAAAGCAATGATGTATGGTATGTTGACTCAGGTGCATCAAACCACATGATAGGTCATGCAGAATGGATGGAGGATGCAAGAAAAATGGAAAAACCAGGATTTGTGGAGGCTGGTGATGATATTGCACATCCTATTGTGCAGATTGGAAAAATTCCTTTGTCTATGCAAGATGGGAAAAAGAAATACCTCTCCGATGTATTTCATGTCCCGAATATCACCAAGAATCTGGTTTTTGTTGGTCAAAGGGTTGAGCAGGGCTTGCAGGTCAGATTTAATCCTCATGAATGCTTTGTTGAGGATATGAAAAATAAAGGTCGCTTGATAGCAAAAGGAAAGAAGAAGGGCAGAATGTTTACATTGGATGCAGACATGTCTGAATTGAGTGCAGCAATGTTTGCACATGGGACCAGTGTAGTTGCAGATATTGATATCTGGCATAAACGAATTGGTCATGTTAATGTACAGTGACTTAAATCAATGCAGGCCCAAAATATTGTTGCAGGTTTGCCAAAATTCAAGGTTGCAGAAATGCATAAGGTATGTGAAGCCTGTCAGTTTGGAAAACAGGCAAGGAAACCATTTCCTAGACATGTTCAAGAGAGTAAGAAGACATTGGAATTAATCCACTCTAATGTGTGGACAACTAAAGCTGCATCTCTTGGAGGCTGTCATTATTTTGTCAGTTTTATTGATGACTATAGCAGAAAAGTTTGGGTGTATTTTATGAAAAAGAAAAGTGAAGTTTTTGGGCATTTCGAAACTCTTAAAGTGATGGTTGAAAAAGAAACAGGCATGCAGATAAAATGCCTAAGGTCAGATGGAGGGGGAGAGTACCTCTCAAATGAGTTTGCAAGGTTCCTACAGGAGCATGGCATAAAGCAGCAATCTTCATGCAGTCATGCACCACAACAAAATGGAATTGCAGAAAGGAAAAATAGGCATATTGGAGAGGTATCTCGTGCCATGCTCAATGAAAAAGACTTGCCAGATTTTTATTGGGCTGAAGCAGTTGCTACAGCAGTGTACATAATGAACAGGACTCCCACTGCAGCAATACATGGAATGACTCCAGAGGAGAGGTATACTGGTAGGAAACCAAATATTTCTCATTTGAAAATTTTTGGTTGCATTGCCTATGTACATGTGCCAGATGAGCTGAGATCCAAGTTGGATCCAAAAGCTGAGAAGTGCATCTTTATTGGTTACTCTCTGCAGCAAAAAGGGTATAGATGCTACAACCCTTCTACTCGTAAGTTTACAGTGAGCAGAGATGTTGTTTTTGATGAGATGAGTAGCTGGTATAAACCAGTAAATGTGATTGATGATGTAGATGCACAAAATGGTAATGCTGCACAGAATTCACAGCAGCAGTCACAAAATATTAGTGGACCTGGAGCGTCCTCTAGTAGTGGTTCACATTCTTCGCCATGGACAGGCAGATTGAGATCAGGAGAATCTTCTCAAAGTAATGCAGATAGTGGTACGCAGGTATCACGAAAGGAAAAGAGAAGGTTGATCAGCCCATGTTTGATGTGAATGCAGGTCACTCTTATGTGGATGGTGAATCCAGTGGCTCAGAACAGAGCATTGATGATGAGTTGGGTATTCCTTCTATTGTTACACCTGGAGTAAGGAAGACCAGGGATGTTTTGAGAGCACTTAGGAGTGAACCTACTTTGCGCAGGTCTATGAGAGCTAGGTATCCTGTGGATAGGCTGAAATATGATGGATTTACAGCCATTCACTATGCATATATGGTTAAAGTGATACAAGAACCAGAACCCACTTCTTTTGAGGAAGCCATGGGAAAAGAAAAATGGGAGAAAGCCATCGATGAAGAAATGGATGCCTTGGAAGCAAATGCTACATGGGAATTGGTACCTTTGCCTAAAGGTAAAAATGCAATTGGCTGTAAGTGGGTTTATAAGGTGAAGCACAATGCAGATGGTTCTGTGAATAGATAAAAGGCAAGATTAGTAGTCAAGGGGTATGCACAAACATATGGCATTGACTATGAAGAAACATTCAGTCCAGTTGCAAGGATGGCAACCGTAAGAGCAGTCATTGCTATGGCTGCATCAAAGGGATGGTCTTTACATCAGATGGATGTAAAGAATGCCTTCTTGCATGGTGATTTGCAAGAAGAGGTCTATATGGAGCAGCCACCAGGTTATGTGCATGCTGTTCATCCTGAGTTTGTTTGTAGGTTGAAGAAAGCCTTGTATGGCTTGAAGCAAGCACCTAGAGCATGGTCTGACAAGATAGGACAGTATCTTGTCACTATTGGCTTTCAGATTTCCAAGGCAGATTTCTCACTTTATGTGAGAAAAATAGAGAAAGGTATTATGCTACTTGTCATTTATGTTGATGATTTGATTATGACAGGTGACAGTGATGAAGATATCCTTCATGTGAAAATGCTATTGAAGCAGAAGTTTGAGATGAAAGATTTGGGAGAGCTGCGTTATTTCTTGGGCATTGAGGTGATTAGATCACCAAGTGGGATACAGCTCTTGCAGAGGCAGTATGGATTGGACATGCTATCCAAATATGGGATGATAGGCTGTAAGCCTATTTCAGTTCCTTTGGAGCAGAATGTGAAGCTGAGCACAGATGCAGGTGAGCTTCTAGAAGACCCTACTATGTACAGACGCATAGTAGGAAGTTTGATTTATATGACTATTACCAGGCCAGATTTGAGCTATGCTGTTGGATTGGTAAATCAGTTTATGTAGGCTCCAAGGAAACCACATTTGGATGCAACTAGACGCATACTCAAGTATGTGAAGTCCACATTGCAGTATGGACTATTTTATGAGACTGGGGTTCAGATACAGTTGCATGGATACACTGATGCTGATTGGGCTGGTAGTATTGCTGATAGACGATCTACCAGTGGATATGTGTTCTCTTTTGGGAGTGCTGCAGTCACTTGGAGCAGCAAGAAACAGCCTACAGTTGCCTTGTCAAGCACAGAGGCTGAGTACAGGGGTGCAGCAATGGCTGCATGTGAGGTAGCTTGGTTGCATAAGCTACTTTATGATATGCATCAGTCTACAGATGGACCAGTTGTCATTTATTGTGACAACATGAGTAGTATATTGGCCAATAACCCAGTCTATCATGCTAGAACAAAGCACATTGAGGTGCATTATCACTATGTGCGAGAGAGGGTTTTACTAGGTCTTATTGATCTAGTTTATGTCAGCACAGAGGATCAGGTAGCTGACATATTGACGAAGGCATTGGGCGCAGAGAAGCTGCGCAAGTTCAGAGACCTGCTTGGTGTACAGGAATTGGGATTGAGCTCGAGGGGGAGTGTTGAGATATCGAGCTCCACTCGTGATACGCCAGGGTGACCGTTGTGTATTTATGTCACCGGCTTGTCAGTTGCAGACGCGGTTGGTACATTGCCCATGAATAATAGCTACATGATAGCTATCCTTATCTACTCTAGTTCGTGGCTCAGTTAGCATGCCACCTTAGTTAGTTGAGTTTGGTTTGAGACCCATATATAGGGTTCTTCTATTTCTTTGTACTTGAGTTCTTTTGGCTTACATAACAAAGAAGAGGAAAACTGTTTTCAGCCTCCACCCTTGTGTGTCTTCCCCCATTGTGTAAGCAAGAAAGCTTCAAGTGAGACTCCTTCCTTCTCTCCCACAATCTTGACATGTATATCTCTTCCTTTAAATCATCATTAAGAAAAGCAGTTCTCACATCTATTTGGTAAATCTCCAAATCAAACTCAATAGCAAAAATGAACAAGACCTGAATACTGGTAATAGGAACAACAGGTGAGAAAGTTTCTTGATAATCAACTCCTGCAATTTGTGAGAAACCTTTAGCAACTACCCTTGCTTTTAATTTGTCAAATGTTCCATATACTTTTTCTTTAGTCTAATAAACCCACTTGCATTTAATAGCAGTGCATCCAGTGGTAACTTAGGTAGAACCCATGTATCTTTAGAGAGAAGAGATTCATACTTAGTTTCCATGGCCTCTTGCCACTATTCCTTTTGTGGGGATGATATGGTATCACTACAAGAGATGACAAGGTCTTCACAAATATTGAGAGCATTCTCAATAATATCAACATCATAAACATGACAAGAACCATGTTCATTATCAATTAGAAGATCAACATACAGATCAATGCCAAAGTCATATAATATGTGCACATCATGAATACTGATTTGAAGAGTCAATATTATCATGTGAAGGAGATTCATCATCATATGGAAAAGGAAAATAAGTAATGACTTTATATCATCAACGTCCTCTAGTGACCGCGTCCGCCAATATCCTTCTGAGACCATGTGTTTCCCATAAGTTGCTCATTGAAAATAGCATCGGAAAAGTTACTATATGTATATCCTCTACATCACGTGCATTCAAGACCGATTTAAAAATATCCTTACCTATGAGTTTTCTTTGAATAAAACATAACCCTTTTCTATTCAATCCATAAATAATCCCTATATATTACACCCTTCTATATGTCCAAAATGTATAAAAATGGTATTTTAAAAATACCTTATTTTGAACCCACGTGATGCATACATATATTCAAGAGTAACTTACCTAAGAAAATAGCATCATGACTTATGATTACCTTCTTAGGAAATGGATCATAAAACTTATATCCCTTAGAAAAAGTTGAATTCCAATGAAAACATTCAAACTAGGAGGATCAAGTTTTCTACGAATCTCTTTGGGAAGTTTACATAATTTACTTCTTTAGTAGTGTTGTCATATGTAGATGCATATGCTCTATTATGATCTGAATCAAAATGCCTTTTGAAAGATAGATGGGTTGGATGATCACTCTTTTTGTAGCAGTCATAAGGAGAATAATCCCTTCATAAACCTGGTTGTTTATTTGTATTATCATGTTCTTCATCATATTCTTTTGCCTAGAAATCATCTGTAGTGTGACTATTTATATTGCAATAAGAACAATGTTTGTTAGAAAACTTGAGACGAGATAAGTTACCACCATGACAACTCCTATGTGTAGAGCATGGAAAGGGATGCCTTTGAGAAAGTAAAGCTTGGTCGATTTGTTCTGACTATGTGTCCTCTTGTGAGATCATAACGGTTTTTGGATTTGTGTGTTGTCGTTTGTCGTTATGAATATTCAATCAAATATATACAAGCTTGATCAAAATTGATCGCATCTTTCTTAGATAATATGGTAACAATATTATCATATGAAGGATCCTTTATAGTATCAAGAAGTTGTGTTACCAATTGATTTGATGGAATAGCATCACCAGCGCCAGCAGCAAGCTGATTGATAAGGTTCTTGAATGATTCGATATGTGTTGTCATAGAAGTTCGAATGTTGTATTGTAACTCAGTGAGTTGAATACAAAGATAAAGTATTTCTCTAATAGATTTATTCTCAAATTTTTCTATCAAACACTCCCAAATAGCTTGTGAGGTCGAAAGATTACATACATCAAGCATAAGAGATTCTTAAAGAGCAGAAAGAATATACCGATGATTTGTTTTGTCCTGTTTGACCCACTCATTTTAAATAGTTTATCATTCTACAAAGATAGGTCATTCAGTTTTCCAAGGATATTATAATGAGCTTGATCAATTGATTGAGGTGGACATTCATAATTACCAAGAATTATATCATGCAAGTTATCACCTTCAAGAATTCGCAGCATCTTTACTTTCCACCCAAGGAATCCTTGCCCTTGAAGGTGAGGAACGGAACGTTTTCCAAATGGAAATCCACTGACAATTATTGAATTCAACATAGCAGCCTAAGAGAATACATACACTCTTATTGATCTAGAGAGCCAATTCCATATTAGTCATTAATATTATTGTCCATAGTGTGGTTGGTTTAAAAATATTAGACTTTTCGACAAGTTTAGCCAGTTTTTGATATTTTAGATATAATCTCTTGTAAATATTCAAAAATTGTAGACAACTTCTAGAATAGGATGACATGTAAAAGAAAGCAGGTAGCTTTCAGCCATTTTGGGAGGATTTTATGTAAAAAGAAGGATTGGTGAAATCGTGTGATGCATGATCAAAGTTAATTCAGACAATGAATAAGAATCCGAATTGGGAGAAGGAGTGATCTAGAAGAATTTTGGCCGATTGTTGTGGTATTTTACCCCCCTTTCATAGTCAATGAAAGCATTAGATTGGCAGTATAAGAAGCATAGAGGAATGCATTGTTTTATGCACGTTTTTTTCTACAAGAGATTTATCTTCTCATTGTGCAAAAATAAATTGACAGGCTTCACATCTTTGAGTATTCTTCTATAGCTTCTATTTCTTTGCACTCCTCTCCTTGAATCTCCCTTCACCCTACTGTCTCTTACCCCTGTGGTAGACTTTCGACCCCAAACGCTCTGACAATGCAAGTGGTGATCAAGAGCAAGTCTCCCTCACAACTTGATAACGAGATGTTAAGGAGTGCTGGTTAGGATAGTAGACTTTTTCGAATGAACAACACGACTTGAAAAATTTAAATGTTCAACAAACACCACACGAACCACACACGAAACTAAACAACACACAATGCCTCTTGTAGCTCAGTAACAACAAACAAACATAATCCCAGGTAGAGCATCGCACAACCCTACATAAAGTTTGAAAACACAAACTTTGAAGAAAAATCCAACATCCTTCCGAGACCATGTGTTGCCCATAAGTTTCTAATTGAAAATAGCCTCGAGGAAGTTACTATATGTATATCCTCTACATCACGTGCGTTCAAGGCCTATTTGTAAATATCAATATCTCTAGATTTTCTCAAAATAAAAGATAATACTTTTCTATTCAATGTGTAAATAACCCCTTTATATTACATCCCTCTATATGTAAAAAATGTATAAACATGGTATTTTAAAAATATCTTATTTTGAACCCACATTATGCACACATATATTTAGGAGTAACTTACATGAGAAAATAACATCATGACTTATGATTACCTTCTTGGAAGATGGATCATAAAACTTACATCCCTCAGAAAAAGTTGAATATCCAATGAAAATAACTTTCAAACTAGGAGGATCAAGTTTTCTACGAGTCTCTTTGGGAAGTTTACATAATTTTCTTCTTCAGTAGTGTTGTCATATGTAGCAGCATATTCTCTATTACGATCTAAATCAAAATGCCTCTTGAAACATTGATGGGTTGGATGATCACTCTTTTTGTAGTAGTCACAAGGACAATAATCTTTGGATAAATGTGGTTGTTTAATTGTAATACCATGTTCTTCATCATATTGTTTTGCCTAGCTATCATCTGTAGTGTGACCATTTCTATTGCAATAAGAACAATGTTTGTTAGAAAACTTGACATGAGAGAAGTTACCACCAGGATGACTCTTACGTTTAGAGCATGGAAAGGGAGGTCTTCGAGCAAGTAAAGCTTGGCTGATTTGTTCTGATTGTGTGTCTTGTTGTGAGATCATAACTCTTTCTTGATTTGTGTGTTGTTGTTCATGTCATTGTGAATATTCAATCAAAGATATACAAGCTTAATCAAAATTGATTCCATCTTTGTTCAATAATATGGTAACAATATTATCATAAGCAGGATCCTTTATAATATCAAGAAGCTATGTTACCAATTACTTTCCTCGAATAACATCACCAGCATCACAGCAGCCAGCTCCTTGATAAGGTTCTTGAATGATTCTATATGTGTTGTCATAGAAGTTCCAATGTTGTATTGTAACTCAGTGAGCAGACTACAAAGATAAAAAATTTCTCTAATAGATTTCTTCTCAAAATTTTCTATCAAATACTCCCACATAGCTTGTGGGTTGAAAGATTACATAGATCAAGCCTAAGAGATTCTCGAAGAGCAGAAAGAATATACTGATGATTTGCTTTGTCATGTCTGACCCACTCATTATAAATAAATTGTCATTCTCCAAAGATAGTGCCTTCAGTTTTCCAAGTATATATATTATAATGAGCTTGATCAATTGGTTGAGGCGAACATTCATAATTACCAAGAATAATATCATGGAAGTCATTGCCTTCAAGAATTCACAGCATCTTTACTTTCCACCCAAGGAATCCTTGCCCTTGAAAGTGAGGAACGGAACGTTCTCCAGCGGAAATCCACTAAAATTATTGAATTTGATATAGCAGCCTCAGAGAAAACATACATTCTTATTGATCTAGAGATCCAATGTCATACTAGTCATTAATATTTATGTCCATGGTGTGGATGGTTTAAAAATATTAGACTTTTTGATAAGTTAAGCCAACTTTTTATATTTTAGATATAATCTCTTGTAGATATTAAAAAAATGTAGAAAACTTCTAGAACAGGATGACATGTAAAAGAAAGCAAGTATATTTTTGGAGGATTTTATGTCAAAAGAAGGATTGGCAAAATCATGCGATGCACGATTAGAGTTTTCAGACAATGAATAATACTCGGAATTGGGAGAAGCAGTGATCTAGAAGAATTTTGGCTAATTGTCTTGGTATTTTACCCCCCTTTCTAGAGCCAATGGAAGCATCAGATTGGTAGTCTAAGAAGCATAGAGGAAGGTATTGTTTTATGCACATTTTTGTCTACAAGAGATTTATCTTCTCATAATGCAGAAATAAATTGACATGCTTCACCTCTATGAAATTTCCTCTACATCTTCTATTACTTTAAACCCCTTCTCTTTCATCTACTTCTCTTCCTGAATCTCCCTTCATGTTCCTGTTTCTTACCCCCGCCCGTGGTAGTCTTTCGACCCGAAATGCTCCACCAACGTGAGTGGTGATCAAGAGCAAGTCTCCTTTACAACTTGATAACGAACGTTCAGGAGTGCCGGTCAGGATAGTAGACTTTGTCGGATGAACAACACAACTCGAAAAATTTAAATGTTCAACAAACACCACATGAACCACACACAAAACAATACAACACACAATGCCTCTTATAGCTTAGTAACAACAAAAAAACTTAACCTTGGCTAGAGTATCACATAACCCTACGTAAAGTTCAAAAACATAAACTTTGAAGAAAAATACAACATCCTTCTAAGACCATGTCTTGCATATAGATTGCTCATTGAAAATAGTCTCAGGAAAGTTACTACATGTATATCCTCTACATCACATGCATTCAAGGCCTATTTGAAAATATCCTTATATGTGAATTTCTTCAGAATAAAATATAACCTTTTTCTATTCAATGTGTAAATAGCCCCTTTATATTATGCCCTTCTATATGTATAAAATTTATAAATATGGTAATTTAAAAATACCTTATTTTGAATCCATGTGATCCACACATATACTCACAAGTAACTTACACGAGAAAATAGCATCATGATTTATGATTACCTTCTTAGAAGATGGATCATAAAACTTATATCCCTTAGAAAAAGTTGAATATCCAAATGAAAATACCTTTCAAATGGGGAATTGGATCGAGTTTTCTTCGAGTCTCTTTGGGAAGTTTACATTATTTACTTCTTTAGTAGTGTTGTCATATGTAGCAGCATATGCTCTACTACAATGTGAATCAAAATACCTCTTGAAACATAGATGGGTTGGATGATCACTCTTTTTGTAGTAGTCACAAGGAGAATAATCTCTAGATAAATGTGGTTTTTTATTTGTAATACCATGTTCTTCATCATATTATTTTACCTAGAAATCATCTGTAGTGTGACCATTTCTATTGCAATAAGAACAATGTTTATTAAGAAACATGAGATGAGAGAAGTTATCACCATGACGACTCCTATGTGTAGACGTGGAAAGGGACGCCTTCAAGCAAGTAAATCTTGGTCCATTTATTCTGATTGTGTGTCCTCTTTTGACATCATAATTTTTTCTTGATTTGTGTGTTGTCATTCATGTCGTTGTGAATATTCCATCAAAGATATATAAGATTGATCAAAATTGATCCCATCTTTGTTACATAATATGGTAACAATATTATCATAAGCAGGATCCTTTATAGTATCAAGAAGTTGTTTTACCAATTGCTTTCATGGAATAGCATCATCAGCTGCAGCAGCAGCAAGCTGATTGATAATGTTCTTGAATGATTCGATATGTGTTGTCATAGAAGTTCTGATGTTGTATTATACCTCACTGAGCTGACTACGAAGATAAAGTATTTCTCAAATAGATTTCTACTGAAAATTTGCTATCAAATACTCCTAAATAGCTTGTGAGGTTGAAAGATTACATACGTCAAGTATAAGAGATTCTTGAAGAGCAAAAAGAATATACCGATAATCTGCTTTGTCGTGTCTGACCCACTCATTATAAATAGTTTGTCATTCTTCAAAGATAGTTCCTTAATTTTTACAAGGGTATTATCATGAGCTTGATCAATTGGTTGAGGCCAAAATTCATAATTAATAAGAACAACATCATGCAAGTCATCGCCTCCAAGAATTAGTAGCATCTTTACTTTCCACCCAAGAAATCCTTGTCCTTGAAAGTGAGGAATGGAACATGTTCTAGACGGAAATCCACTGATAATTATCAAATTCGACATAGCTAGCTAGGAGAATACGTTGTCGTACTGCTGCGAATCTGAGGTGTGAAATCCACCCAAAATTTGTGTGTGGGATTTGATACTTTGTACATACTTAGTTGTTATGTTTGCATTTTTTTTCTGCGTGGGTAATACAGTGAAGAGGGGTTTTGCTAGAGGAACTTATCCGTAATGCTCTGGTTGACATGTACGCTAAATGTGACATGCTTGTAGAAGAACATGGAGTTTTTGATAGATTGGAAACTTGAGCTGCAGTCTCATGGGCTACACTTATTTCAGGATATGTAGAATGTGGGTTTCGTAGACAAGTGCTGAACTGTTTGGAACAGATGCAAGTGGAAGGTCTGACTGTGAAAGCTGTCATGTTTGCCAAGGGGATTAAGGCTTCTGGTGCCAATGGAACCTTAGAACTAGGAGAAGTCTTGCATGCTGAAGAAACCAAAAGAGGTGGAGTAAAGTGATGGATAATTCAAAGTTTCATTGTCTTCTACTTTCCAAGTACTCAAGTTCATTGAAGAAAATCTCATTGGATGGCGACAAAATTGTTTACACCAAAGTACTTGAGGTTCCAAGGTAAAGAAGTCTAGGCTTAGACTTGTGATGTGGGTTAGAGCATTAAGATGAAGGCTTGTATGCTTTTCTAGAGGCCGCTTTTCTAGGGCCTATTGTGGAAGGAGCTTTTTCAAATGGGGCTTTTTGGGGGGGGGGGGGGGGAAAGCTCGAGATCTCTCCAACTTCGAGGGAGCTACGGGAAAAAAAGGGAGGATTTTTCACCAATCAGGGGAGCTCTGCAACTTTGGAAGGATGGAAAAAGCAAAAGCGGGAAGAACCAGATGGAAGGAGTTCTATGTGGGCAGAAGAAAAAAACGAAACAGAGAAAGATAAAAAAAAAAGAAGAGGATTTGAGGTAGAATGTGGTGGTGAAGTTATGGAGGTGTGGATGCTACCTGTAACAAAGCCGAATGAAGGGGGAAGTGAGGCTGAACGATGAAGGAGCAGGAGGAGACGCAGGACATCTTAGAATGAGGAAGAAGACGAAAATGTTGCTATGTTGGCAAGACGGTTGGAACAAGCCATAAGGTGGTGACGTTGACGACAAAGTGGCCAATGATGAACGTCTGATCAACAGAAGACAATGATGAGGTTGCTGATGAAGCAGAAGAAGAAAGTTGAAGCTGAGAATGAGGAAAAGTTGAAGAGAGGTTCACTTCTGCCTTTCTTGCCAGTAATTCCAATGTTTTGCGCTTCATCAAGATGTCTTCAACCACAGTGATAATTTCCTTCCAAATCCTATGAGTCGAGGCTGTCCTTCTGTAATTTCCTCCCATAAAACTTTCTCCAAATGATCAGAAGACCAGAAGGAGGACACCTGAAGCTCCCATGAACGTGCTGAAAAAGACCATTCTACCCTTCATTGATGTTGCGCTTCTGAAATACTGTGGCTGTCATTCGATGATGTTTTCTGCATTCATTTCGGTTCAAAGAACCTCAACATCACTGGAAATCCACCTTGACAAGATGAGCATGGAGTCACAAAGCTAGAAGAAACATGCTATTTTGCCCTTTTTGAATCATGAACCGATTTTTGTTGTTTGTCCGACAAGATCTCAGATGCTTCTCCAACCAGCTTAAAAGCCAACTCAGCTCCTGAAAATTTATTCTTGTCTGGATGAAGAAGAAGAGTCAACCTTCTATATTGTTTTTTTGACAAGGATGTCATCAGCCCTATGCCATACCAATCAACCTTCGTTCCATCGATCTTTTTCTGAACTGCAATGTGGACATTTACAACAACAAACATTTGTGCAAGATTATCGAAACCTGGGAATAGCTGCTGTGCTTTCTGAAGAAACTTGAGGACATCACTATAATCATGGGTTGCAAGCTTCCTCTCTCTGCAATATCCCGTGCTTCCACTACTAATAGTTGTGTTCATTAAAAAATTACAGCAGAACGTCAGCATCATAGCTTTTCTGGAGCACAATACAACAAAGAAAAGGAGGAGACCTACTGAAGGATTGTTCAAAGGAAGGACTATTAACAGTGACAGGACTGCAATTCTTTATTAAAAGAAAATTACACAGAGATACTGCTTTTGGTTACTCTGTTTTAACAACAGTAGACAACAGTAAATAAGAATAGTTCACTCATAACCACTATGAGAACTCCTATTGGGCTTGTCAGGATGTGTACCTTGCCTCAAGGAGCCACTAATTCTGTTGCGCATATGATGAAAGCCATGGATAAGGTCCTTCCTGATTACATACCTCAACTTACTATGCCTTTCTTGGATGATGTGCCCATTAAGGGGTGTACAGAAGAAGAGAAGAATGAGAGTCTAAATGAGCAGGGATGCAGATACTTTGTGGCTGATCATATTTCAGCTTGTGAGAAGATTTTGGCTAGGTTAGAAGAAGTGAACTTGACACTATCACGACAAAAATTTGTTTTTTGAGTAAATGAGGTTGTCATTGTTGGACATATGTGTGGGTATTATGGCAGGAAACCCTCACCTGAGAAGGTGGATGCTATAGGCAAGATTACGGAGTATTGTTCTATCACTTCAGAGGTACGGAGATTCATTGGAGCTTGTGTGTTTTACATGATTTGGATACCCCATTTTGCACACATAGCAGATTGTTTATATCAGCTGCTTCGAAAGGGGCAGGAATTTTATTGGGATGAGAGTCACACTAGAGCCATGTGGAAATTGAAGAAGTTATTGCAGATTGCTCCCACTCTCAGGAAAGCGGATTATAATTGTGGAAGGCCTATTGTATTGAAAGTTGACACTACTCCAATTGGCATAGGTTGGGCTATGGGTCAAGATGATGCAGATGGAAATAGGTATGCTATTCGATTTGAGGAGAAAGTCCTAAACAAGAGACAGAGGAGATATCCGCAAACCAAGAGGGAGTTACTAGGGATTGTTACGGCTCTCAAATGTGACAAGGAGTACTTTATTGGAGCCTCAGTTGTGGTAGAGTCAGATTGCTTGCCATTGATAGGTATGATTACGAGTTGCTCTACTCCGGATATAGCTATGCTGAGATGGATTGCATACATCAAGTCATTAAATCCAGAATTTAAACACATAGTAGGAAAGGATAATCCAATGGCGTAGATATGCTGTCTAGAGCTAGATATGATGATGAGGAGACACTACTTGCAGAAGAGGATGATGAAAAAATTTCAACCGCTATGGTTGATCTTGTTTGCCATGTCTATGATATTGTGGCTTTCATAGAAGAACTCTATGTTGGAGATTGGTTGTAGATTGGTAGGTACCTTAGTACACTAAGCAAAAGAAATGAATGGACAGATGAAGAGTTCAAGAAGATCAGAAGAAAAGCCTATGGTTATTTTCTCAAGGACGGATTCCTTTGGAAGCATCCAAAGAAAAGAGGTGGATTACCTTTGCGGGTTGTCTGCGATAGAGAGACACAGTTACAGGTGATGAGGGAGTTTCATGAGAGTCCTTGGAGTGGTCATAGAGGAGTGTGGGCTACTTATGAGAAAATCAAGGAGAAATATTGGTGGAAAGGCATGTATAGAGATGTTTCTCACTTTGTAGAAACTTGCAGAGACTGCCAAATGTATTCGGTAGTGCGTCATCGAGATGAGCTTCATCCGACCTATCCGCTATGCATTCATTATAAGTGGGTAGTTGACTTGGTTACTATGCCTATGGGTCTATGGTAGATGAGGTATATTGTTTTGGCTAGAGAGGATCTTACCAATCATGTTGAGGGCAGATCTTTGAGAACGAAGACCACTAGTGCAGTGTGTAAGTTCTTATTGGAAGAAATTTTATGCAGGTATGGCTGTGTGGGTAAGATCACTGCAGATTGCAGTGAATTGGATGCAGATGAAGCTAGGGAGTTTTTCTCTCAAATAGGAATTAAGTTGGCTCTAACCACAGCATACAATCCAGAGGGAAATGGGAAGAGTGAAAGAGGACATCCGCCGATAGTGAAAGCATTAGCCAAAGCATGCAGAGGACGGATTGGAGAATGGCCGAGACTTCTACCATTTGCTTTGTGGGCTGATCGTATGACTCACAGTGTTACCACAGGATATATGCCCGCAGAGTTGATGCATGGTCAGAAACCGGTTATGCCGACTGAGACTTGTGCTTTGACTTGGTCTATTTTACCTTGGCAGGAGGATTTGACGAGAGAGGAGCTCTTAGCTCTTCGGATTGGGCAGTTGGAGAGAAGACCAAAGGATATTCAGCTAGCTATTGATAGGTTGAAGGTTGCTAGACTAAGAAATAAGGACAGGTTTGACAATAGGCATTGCTTGCGGCCTAGAGCAATAGAAGAGGGAGACTCGGTATTAGTCTTTGATAGCAGCCTTGAAAATTAGCATACTACACTTTGGAAGATGGTGAAAAGATGGTTTGGGCCATACATAGTCAGACATGTCTTTGATAATGCAGCATATGAGCTGACAGAATTGGATGGGACAGTGCTTAGAGTGCCTATTGCAGGAAAAAGGATCAAGATTTTCAAGAAAAGAGATGATGAGGATTATGCATTCAAAGAATTTTCAAGAGAAGAGCAACGAGAAGAAACTTCAATAGAAGAGACATATGATATGACAGATAATCTTGCTGAAATACCGGAAATACATAATGAAGAGATTGATCTGTTCCTGGATCTTGATGATAATGATCATGGGTAGTTAGCCCATCCGGAGGATGCGCAGGATTAGAGGGGGTGGATGTCGTACTGCTGCGCATCCGAGGTGTGAAATCCACCCAAAATTTGTGTGTGTGGGATTTGATACTTTGTACATACTTAGTTGTTATGTTTGCATTTTTTTTTTGCGTGGGTAATAAAGTGAAGAGGGGTTTTGCTAGAGGAACTTATCCGTAATGCTCTGGTTGACATGTACGCTAAATGTGACATGCTTGTAGAAGAACATGGAGTTTTAGATAGATTGGAAAACTTGAGCTGCAGTCTCATGGGCTACACTTATTTCAGGATATGTAGAATGTGGGTTTCGTAGACAAGTGCTGAATTGTTTGGAACAGATGCAAGTGGAAGGTCTGACTGTGAAAGCTGTCATGTTTGCCAAGGGGATTAAGGCTTCTGGTGCCAATGGAACCTTAGAAATAGGAGAAGTCTTGCATGCTGAAGAAACCAAAAGAGGTGGAGTAAAGTGATGGATAATTCGAAGTTTCATTGTCTTCTACTCTCCAAGTACTCAAGTTCATTGAAGAAAATCTCATTGGATGGCGACAAAATTGTTTGCACCAAAGTACTTGAGGTTCCAAGGTAAAGCAGTCTAGGCTTAGACTTGGGATGTGGGTTAGAGCATCAAGATGAAGGCTTGTATGCTTTTCTAGAGGCTGCTTTTCTAGGGCCTATTGTGGAAGGAGCTTTTTCAAATGGGGCTTTTTGGGGGGGGAAAAGAAAAGCTGGAGATCTCTACAACTTCGAGGGAGCTACGGGAAAAAAAGGGAGGATTTTTCACCAATCAGGGGAGCTCTGCAACTTTAGAAGGATGGAAAAAGCAAAAGTGGGAAGAACCAGACGGAAGAAGTTCTATGCTGGCGGAAGAAAAAAACGAATCAGAGAAAGATACAAAAAAAAAGACGAGGATTTGAGGTAGAATGTGGTGGTGAAGTTATGGAGGTGTGGATGCTACTTGTAACGAAGCTGAATGAAGGGGGAAGTGAGGCTGAACGATGAAGGAGCGGGAGGAGACGCAAGAGAGCTTAGAATGAAGAAGAAGACGAAAATGTTGCTATGAAATCTAGCAAAGGGTGGAGGAATCGGCAATTTCATCAGACTGTGATGGCGGACTAAAGCTGTTGTAATACATGAGGCAATCAAAAACCACACTTAGTTATAGGTGATGAAGAAGCTACGAATGAAGAAAAAGCATCATCAAAAGACTGCAACGACGGACGACACAGACCTGGGCAGGACGGTTGGAACAAGCCATAAGGGGGTGACGTTGACGACAAAGTGGCCGATGATGAACGTCTAACCAACAGAAGATGATGATGAGGTTACTGATGAAGCAGAAGAAGAAAGTTGAAGCTGAGAATGAGGAAAAGTTGAAGAGAGGTTCACTTCTGCCTTTCTTGCCAGTAATTCCAATGTTGTGCGCTTCATCAAGATGTCTTCAACCACAGTGATAATTTCCTTCCAAATCCTATGAGTTGAGGCTGTCCTTCTGCAATTTCCTCCCGTAAAAATTTCTCCAAATGATCAGAAGACCAGGAGGAGGACACTTGAAGCTCCCATGAACGTACTGAAAAAGACCATTCTACCCTTCATCGATGTTGCGCTTCTGAAATACTGTGGCTGTCGTTCGATGATGTTTCCTGCATTCATTTCAGTTCAAAGAACCTCAACATCACTGGAAATCCACCTTGACAAGATGAGCATGCAGTCACAAAGCTAGAAGAAACATGTTGTTTTGCCCTTTTTGAATCATGAACCGATCTTTGTTGTTTGTCTGACAAGATCTGAGACACTTCTCCAACCAGCTTAAAAGCCAACTCTGCTCGTGAAAATTTAATCGTGTCTGGATGAAGAAGAAGAGTCAACCTTCTATATTGTTTTTTTGACAAGGATGTCATCAGCCCTATGCCATACCAATCAACCTTCGTTCCATCGATCTTTTTCTGAACTTCAATGTGGACATTTACAACAGCAAACATCTGTGCAAGATTATCGAGACCTGGGAACAGCTGCTATGCTTTCTGAAGAAACTTGAGGACATCACTATAATCATGGGTTGCAAGCTTCCTCTCTCTGCAATATCCCGTGCTTCCACTACTAATAGTTGTGTTCATTAAAAAATTACAGTAGAACTTCAGCATCATAGCTTTTCTGGAGCACAGTACAACAAAGAAAAGGAGGAGACCTACTGAAGGATTGTTCAAAGGAAGGACTATTAACAGTGACAGGACTGCAATTCTTTATTAAAAGAAAATTACACAGAGATACTGCTTTGGTTACTCTGTTTTAACAATAGTAGACAATAGTAAATAAGAACAGTTCACTCATGACTTGAGGGTACATTGAATGAAGTTTGAATGTGTTTGATTGATCTTTCATCTTGAAATTTATCAAGGTCTTCTATAGACACAACTTTGCTTTCGAAAATCCTTTGACATCTTTGGTGAACCCGACATGAAAGCGTCGCATAAATTTCAGGATGGGAGATACTTCAGCATCCATTTCAGCCTCTTCTACGATTCCTGCTATGTCCTCTACTTTAGCTCCATCATTGATTGTTGCTTCAAGTACTTCAACGGATGATCTAAAGCAGATTTTGCAGAATATGTCTATGTATATGTAGCTTCAAAATCAGCAGACACAATTGTATATTCGGAGCAGGAAAATGCAATCGGCACAACTAAGGCGATTGAAGCAGTTGAGAATGAGAAGAAGCTATTTGATGGCTGTAATGTTTCAGCATATTTGAAGACATATGAGATCAAGATGGGATTTTTTGGAGTACTAGTCGGACTTATGAGTAGGTATTTCCTTCATCTTGTCACACCCGCCTTGAGGGCAAAAGTGACTAATCTTTTTATTCAAAATTGGCATTGGCAAGATTTTAAGAAGGCCCTGAAAGAAGAGTATTTCCTTGAGGACTTTGGGATGGCTACATGGCGGTCATTCCGAGAGTGGGTCTACATGCCAAACAAAGGTCTAGCTACTTCAGAGTTGATTCGAGAAGGAGCGGGAGGAGACGCATGAGAGCTCAGAAGTGAGGCTGAATAATGAAGGAGCGGGAGGAGACGCACGAGAGCTCAGAATGAAGAAGAAGACAAGAATGTTGCTATGAAATCTAGCAAAGGGTGGAGGAATCGGCAGTTTCATCGGATTGTGATGGCGGACTAAAGCTGTTGTAATACGTGAGGCAATCAAAAACCACACTCAGTTATGGGTGATGAAGAAGCTACGAATGAAGAAAAAGCATCATCAAAAGGCTGCAACGACGGACGACACAGAGCTCGGTAGGACGGTTGGAAAAAGCCATAAGGTGGTGACGTTGACGACAAAGTGGCCGATGATGAACGTCTGACCAACAGAAGATGGATGATGAGGTTGCTGATGAAGCAGAAGAAGAAAGTTGAAGCTGAGAATGAGGAAAAGTTGAAGAGAGGTTTCCTTCTGCCTTTCTTGCCAGTAATTCCAATGTTGTGCACTTCATCAAGATGTCTTCAACCACAGTGATAATTTCCTTCCAAATCCTATGAGTTGAGGTTGTCCTTCTACAATTTCCTCCCGTAAAACTTTCTCCAAATAATCAGAAGATGAGGAGGAGGACACCTGAAGCTCCCATGAACGTGCTGAAAAAGACCATTCTACCCTTCATCGATGTTGCGCTTTTGAAATACTGTGGCTGTCGTTCAATGATGTTTCCTGCATTCATTTCGGTTCAAAGAACCTCAACATCACTGAAAATCCACCTTGACAAGATGAGAATGCAGTCACAAAGCTAGAAGAAACATGCTGTTTTGCCCTTTTTGAATCATGAACCGATCTCTCTTGTTTGTCCAAAAAGATCTGAGACGCTTCTCCAACCAGCTTAAAAGCCAACTCTGCTCCTGAAAATTTATTCTTGTTTGGATGACGAAGAAGAGTCAACCTTCTATACTGTTTTTTTTGACAAGGATGTCATCAGCCCTATGCCATACCAATCAACCTTCGTTTCATTGATCTTTTTCTGAACTACAATGTGGACATTCACAACAGCAAACATCTGTGCAAGATTATCGAGACCTGGGAACAGCTGCTATGCTTTCTGAAGAAACTTGAGGACATCACTATAATCATGGGCTGCAAGCTTCCTCTCTGCAATATCCCGTGCTTCCACTACTAATAGTTGTGTTCATTCAAAAATTACAGCAAAACTTTAGCATCATAACTTTTCTAAAGCACAGTACAACAAAGAAAAGGAGGAGACCTAATGAAGGATTGCTCAAAGGAAGGACTATTAACACTGACAAGACTGAAATTCTTTATTAAAAGAAAATTACACAGAGATACCGCTTTTGGTTACTCTGTTTTAACAACAGTAGACAGCAGTAAATAAGAATAGTTCACTCATGACTTGAGGGTACATTGAATGAAGTTTGAACGTGTTTGATTGATCTTTCATCTTGAAATTTATCAAGTTCTTCTGTAGACACGACTTTGCTTTCGAAAATCCTTCGACAACGTACATTCTTATTGATCTAGAGAGCCAATGCCATACTAGTCATTAATATCACTGTCAATAGTGTGGGTAGTTCATAAATACTAGATTTTTGGACAAGTTTACCAAATTTTTTATTATTTAGATATTATCTATTCTAAATATTCAAAATTTGTAGAGAACTTATAGAATAGCATGACATATAAAAGAAAGGAGGTAATTTTAGACAATTTTTGGAGGATTTTATGTAAAAAGAAGGATTGGCGAAATCACATGATGTGCAATCGCAGTTTTCAGGCAATGAGAAAACATTGCGAACAGGGAGAAGAACAAGGAGTGATCTAGAAGAATATTGGCCAGTTGTTGTGGTATTTTACCCCCTTTTGGAGCCAATGGAAGCATCGAATTGGTAGTCTGAGAAGCATAGAGAAAGGTATTGTTTTCTGCATGTTTTTATCTACAGGAGATTTATCTTCTCGTAATGCAGAAATAAATTGACAGGCTTCACCTCTCTGAGTATTCTTCTACATCTTCTATTTCTTTGAATCCATTCTCTTCCATCTACTCTCCTTCAATCTCCCTTCATTCTGCTTTCCCTTACCCCCGTGGTAGACTTTCGACCCTAATGCTCTAACAATGCAAGTGGTGATCGAGAGCAAGTCTCCCTCACAGGAGTGTCGATTAGGATAGTAGACTTTGTCAGATGAACAATACAACTCAAAAAATTTAAATGTTCAACAAACACCACACGGATCACACATGAAACCAAACAACACACAATGCCTCTTGTAGCTCAATAACAACAAAAGAACTTAATCCTCGGTAGAGCATCACACAACCCTACATAAAGTTTGAAAATACAAACTTTGAATAAAAATCCAACATCCTTTTGAGACCATGTGTTGCCCATAAGTTTCTCATTGAAAATAGCCTCGTGGAAGTTACTATATGTATATCCACTACATCATGTGAGTTCAAGGCCTATTTATAAATATCCTTATCTCTAGATTTTCTCAGAATAAAACATAACCCTTTCCTATTCAATGTGTAAATAACCCCTTTATACTACACCCTTCTATATGTAACAAATGTATAAACATGGTATTTTAAAAATATCGTATTTTGAACCCACGTGATGCACACATATATTCAAGAGTAACTTACACAAGAAAAAAGCATCATGACTTATAATTACCTTCTTGGAAGATGGATCATAAAACTTATATCCCTTAGAAAAAGTTGAATATCCAATGAAAATAACTTTCAAACTAGGAGGATCAAGTTTTCTACAAGTCTCTTTGGAAAGTTTACATAATTTGCTTCTTTAGTAGTGTTATCATATGTAGCACCATATGCTCTAATAGGATGTGAATCAAAATGCCTCTTGAAACATAGATAGGTTGGATGATCACTCTTTTTGTAGTAGTCACAAGGATAATAATCCTTGGATAAACATGGTTTTCTATTTGTATTGCAATGTTCTTGATCATATTGTTTTGCCTAGCAATCATCTGCAGTGTGACCATTTCTATTGCAATAAGAATAATGTCTATTAGGAAACTTGAGATGAGAGAAGTTACCACGATGATGAATCTTACATGTAGAGCGTGGAAATGGACGCCTTTGAGCAAATAAAGCTTGGTCGATTTGTGCTGACTATGTGTCCTCTTGCGAGATCATAATTATTTATTGATTTCTTTGTTGTCGTCCACGTCGTTGTGAATATTCAATGAAAGATATAAAAGCTTGATCAAAATTAATCCCATCTTTGTTAGATAATATGGTAACAATATTATCATCTGTAGTATCCTTTATAGTATCAAGAAGCTGTATTACCAATTGCTTTTGTGGAATAGCGACACCACCAGCACAGCAGCAAGTTGATTGATAATGTTTTTGAATGATTCAATATGTGTTGTCATAGAAGTTCCGATGTTGTATTGTAACTCAGTGAGCTGACTACGAAGATAAAGTATTTCTCCAATAGATTTCTTCTCAAAATTTGCTATCAAATACTCCCACATAGCTTGTGAGGTTGAAATATTATATACATCAAGTATAAGAGATTCTTGAAGAGCGGAAATAATATACCAATGATCTACTTCACCCACTTATTATAAATAGTTTGTCATTCTCCAAAGATAGCTCCTTCAGTTTTACAAGGATATTATCATCAGCTTGATCAATTGGTTGAGGCAGACATTCATAATTACCAAGAACAATATCATGCAAGTCATCACCTTCAAGAATTATTGACATCTTTATTTTCCACCTAAGGATTCCTTGTCCTTGAAAGTGGGGAACGGAATGTTTTCTAGACGGAAATGTGCTGACAATTATCAAATTCCACATAGCTGGCTAAGAGAATATATGCATTCTTAGTAATCTAGAGAGCTAATGCCACACTAGTCATTCATATGAGTATCCATAGTGTGGATGGTTCACAAATATTAGATTTTTGGACAAGTTTAGCAAATTTTTGATATTGTAGATATTGTCTCTTGTAAATATTCAAAAACTGTAGACAACTTCTAAAATAGGATGACATGTAAATTAAAGTTTGTAACTTTCGACTATTTTTGGAGGAATTTATGTAAAAAGAAGGATTGGCAAAATCGTGCAATGCACAATCATAGTTTTCAAGCAATGAACAACACTCTGAACTAGGAGACGAAGAAGGAATGATCTAGAAGGATTTTGCTAAATTGTCCTGGTATTTTTCCCCACTTTTCGAGCCAATGAAAGCATCGAATTGGCAGTTTGAGAAGCATAGAGAAAGATATTGTTTTATGCACGTTTTTGTCTACAAGAGATTTATCCTCTTATAATACAGAAATAAATTAACAAGCTTCACCTCAATGAGTATTCTTCCACATCTTCTATTTCTTTGAACCCCTTCTCTTCTGTCTACTCCTCTCCGTGAATCTCCCTTCAGCCTGCTGTCTCTTGACCATGTGGTAGAATTTCAACCCCAAATGCTCCAATAATGCGAGTGGTTTTCAAGATCAAGTCTCCCTCACAACTTAATAATGAGATGTTAAGGAGTGCCGATTAGGATAGTAGACTTTTTTGGATGAACAACACAACTCAAAAAATTTAAATATTCATTAAGTACCACACAAACTACACATGAAACAAAACAACACACCAAACCTCTTATAGCTCAGTAACAACAAAAAAACTTAATCCAAGCTAGAGCATCACACAACCCTACACAAAGTTTGAAAACACAAACTTTGAAGAAAAATCCACAGTCCCTTCAAGACCATGTGTTGCCCAATAAGTTGCTCATTGAAAATACATTGAGTGAAGTTACTATATGTATATCCTCTACATCACATGCATTCAAGGCCTATTTATAAATATCCTTATCTGTGAATTTTTTCTAGATAAAAAATAACTATTTTCTATTCAATCTATAAATAATCCCTTTATATTATACCCTTCTATGTGTTAAAAATGTGTAAACATGGTATTTAAAGAATACCCTTTTTTGAACCCATGTGATGCAGACATATATTCACGAGTAACTTACTCGAGAAAATAGCATTATGCCTTATGATTACCTTCTTGAAAGATAGTCATAAAACTTATATCACTTAGAAAAAGTTGAATATCCAATGAAAATAACTTTCAAAGCGGGAGGATCAAGTTTTCTACAAGTCTCTTTGGGAAGTTTACATAATTTGCTTCTTCAGTAGTGTTGTCATATGTAGTAGCATATGCTCTATTACAATCTGAATCAAATTACCTCTTAAAACATAGATGGGTTAGATGATCACTAGTCTATTTGTAGTAGTCACGAGGAGAATAATCTCTGGATAAATGTGGCTATTTATTTGTAATACCACGTTCTTTATCATATTGTTTTGCCTAGCAATCATGTGTAGTGTGACTATTTCTATTGCAATAAGAATAATGTCTATTAGGAAACATGAGATGAGAGAAATTACCACCACCACAATCTTACGTGTAGAGCATGGAAAGGGACACCTTCGAGCAAGTAAAGCTTTGGTAGACTTGTTTTGACTATGTGTCCTCTTGTGAGATCATAATTGTTTCTTGATTTGTGTGTTGTTGTTCATGTCGTTGTGAATATTCAATCAAAGATATACAAGCTTGATCAAAATTGATCTCATCTTTGTTAGATAATATGGTAAAAATATTATCATAAGCGTGATTCTTGATAGTATCAAGAAGTTGTGTTACCAATTTCTTTCGTTGAATAGCATCACAACCACCAGGCAACAAGCTAATTGATAATGTCCTTGAATGATTCAATATGTGTTGTCATAGAAGTTCTGATGTTGTATTGTAACTCAGTGAGCTGACTACAAAGATAAAGTATTTCTCTAATAGAATTCTTCTCAAAATTTGCTATCAAAAACTCCCACATATCTTGTGAGGTTGAAAGATATATTACATACATCAAGCATAAGAGATTCTTGAAGAGCGAAAAGAAGATACCGACGATATGTGTGGTCGTGTCTGACCCACTCATTATAAATAGTTTGTCATTCTTCAAAGATAGGTCCTTCAGTTTTACAAGGGTATTATCATCAGCTTGATAAATTGGTTGAGAAGGACATTCATCATTACCAAGAGCAATATCATGCAAGTCATCCCCTTCAAGCACTACAACAAAAATGCCTCATAGATGCACATTTGGATGCGATTTTTGAATATAGAGAAATTCTTACGGGCGCGTCTATCCGCCCGTCTATTCGCGCGACTACCATTTCGCATCTATCATCGCATGTATCAACAAATTTACACGCACAAATAGATGCACAATAGACTCACATATACACGTGCATATAGACATGCCGGTAGACGCACTTTTACAAGCACTGGTAGACGTGAACGAAAAACAAAAAATCTCCTTTTTTAAAAAAAAGATATTTAATTTCTTTTTTGAATTTAAATTTTGAAGCGTGTGTATAAGCACGTGTAGTCTGCATTATAGACGCGCGTATAAACACGAATTATCTGCAATTTAGACGCGTTGATAGACACACAAAACAGAACTGGAATATTTGGGAAAAAGACAATGTACCTTACGGGCACGAGAATTGAAAATAAAAGTCCATGTATTCATTATATATCAAAAACATTTACAAGGGAAGTTGTAGAGCTTGCGACCTAAAGCGTGGCCGCAAGCAGTAGGCTCAAAGAGATATCATACATATACAAGAAAAGAAGGCCTCATGAGAAGGTATGGTGCTCCTCTACGAATTTGAAGAGGAAACATCTTTGCTAGTACCACCATGGCTACTAGCGTTGCTATCCCCCTCCTCGCTATGCTCCACATCCGGGTTCACCTACACACACAAAAGATCAGGGTTGCTTACATAGACAAGGTGGAGAAAAAGATATAATTAGCTATACTTTTAATAGTAAAGTAATAAAAACATACCTCCTCTGGCTATCGAATCCTCATGGTCCGGTTGTATTGGTCCTCAGTGATGAGACCCTCCTCATAAAAGTGAAGCCATGTCGCTGCGCGGTTATGGTCTCGATGGTAACCTACCTCTCTAGGAGTAGGTGTCCTACCAACGATGGTAGTCTGCAAAACATTTGGAGATATACAAACAATTATGAGTCACAATATATTAGACTAAAATATATAAAAAATTGAAAGAAATATACATTTAAAAAAACTAGAAATCAAAATATACTTACAAACTCTGTCTCCCACGACTCTCCGCCGCTCGATCCGTAATGCGACGATCCCATTGTTTCCATTTGGATTCATTGTGCCTCTACGTGCTGGCGACTCTTCACTTTCTCTATTGCTTTCTTCTTGGCTTTCTTCCACTCTATGCGGTGGCACACAGGTCGTTAGCTATAGGCTCCACGCCTCTCCTCTAGCCTTCGCAGTGAGTCCCTGGCCCGTGTCATGAGGTGGGTTCTTTTGTTGTGAAGCATATCCCACACTTTTGTACATCCCCAATCATCCGAGAATCGCTAACCCTCAAGATTTGGGTACCTCCTATGGACTGCCCTCAACACCTCCTGCCACAAGCCGCTTTTCTGATTTTTGAGGGCAATGAAACAATCTTTATACGTCGCATGCACAACGCTCCTCATATACGCCATTACATCCCTCCCCTCATCATCATGAAAGATGCCACCAGCATCTGTAACTCTATAGTACTGGCGTACAACCTCCTCTACGTGATCTACTGGTGAGGGTGATCGATCGCCACCTCCTAGGCAACCCCCACACAAGCCTCGTCCTCCCCCTCGACTCTCCCTCCTCCCTCTCTGTTGACTACCCTGTGCCTCGCTGGACGCACGAGCTTCTATAGATGCACGTGCTTCTGCAGATGCTTGTGCTTCAGCCGATGCACGTGGAGCACGTGGAGTACTTGCATATGGAGTGTCTGCATGTGGAGTCTGGGAAGTAATCATTTATTTGCATACGAAGTGGAGATGAAGTCAATGGATGTGCCTCATAAGGTTTTGTGATATTTTCTGATTGTTCCACGTATAAAACTTATGTTCAAGTGTAAGTCTATTGGAAAGCTCATGTCATGGCATGCTAGTCATCGTTCAAGTGATGGAAAATGGAGGATCCCTGCAGACACACCAGCATGGCAACATATAGATAATTTGTGGCCCGTTTTCAAAGAAGAGCCAAGAAATTTGAGATTTGGTTTAGGTATGGATGGACTCAATCCATTTGGAATTAAGGGCAAATCATACAGTTTATGGCCAGTGGTATTGGTGAACTATAATATTCCTCCATCCATGGCAATTAAAAAGGGACATGTGATGTTGTCCCTTCTGATTCCTCGAAAGCACAAGGTAAAAAACATGGACATTTACTTAGAGCCTTTGATTGAAGAGTTAGAAATGTTATGGGAAGGTATTGAGGTGCAAGATACAAGTGCATCTGCATCCTCTAGAGATTTCACATTGAAGGCCATGTTGTTATGGACCATGCACGACTTTCCAGGATACGGAGAGTGTTTAGGTACATGTATATAACTCTATATTTGAAATTCAAGACTTGAATCAATTGCATTTTATTAATTCCCTTGTTTTTTCAGGTTTAACCACGTCAGGATATCATGCATGTCCTATTTACGGTCCCTCTCCAGTTTCCTCTAGGCCAGCACGTTTAAAGAAGGTTATCTACGACAATCATCATTGATTTCTTCCTATTGACCATCCCAAATATGTTCTCCCTACTAATGGAATGACTCCACAATCTCTAACCATTCGATATTGGAAGGAGAGATGGATTAATGCAGACAGCCACCCTCCACTCAGCATGAGTCGGTAAGAAGTGCATTTTTCTCGATTGACTTTAAAGTATTTAGCATGATGAATTGTTTACATAATATATTGTTTGTTTGTTAGGTTCTCTATATTTTTTCATCTTCTGTAGTAGACTGAACTCAAGATCAATCACCTATTGGACCCCATACACATATTCAAAAATGTTGTATCTACATTATGGGATCACTTGATAGGGGCTCGTAATTCAATTAATGTAAGGGAGGATTTACGTAACATTATGTAATATATTGAAATAAAAAAAATCACCTTTTTATGGCGGTGCGCGATCTGATCCGTGATGCCGCAGTCTGTTAGGTGATAGAAGGGGGGGGGCCAGCAAGCTCCTCGTCGCTGGAGCTTGCTCAGGGCCCTCTCCATGCACGCTGACAGGTAAGGGGGGGAGGATTCCCTCCCTTCCCCTATTTAAACAGGGGGGTCCGCTCAAATAGAGAAAAAAGGGAGGAGGAAGAGGAGATCATATACGCTGCCCTGCCCATGTTTTTGCCGGTTGATGCTGTCGCCTCTATCCGCCGCTGCCGCCATCACCTCCAGCTTCCCTCCACAGCGCCACTGTCAGACATTCATTTTCTTTTCCCCCCTCCAGATTATCTTTTTCCCCCTCCTGCCACGTGATAAGGAAGCTTCTTTGTAGAAGCTTCCTAAGGGGGGGCTAATCAAGCCCCCTTTTCACCCCCCTTATAACCCTTTTAACCCTTTTAACCCCCCCTTATAACTCTTTCTTTTTTCACAATCCCCTAAGCTTTTTTGTATCCCGTGTCCCCATTACTTCCTTCTTTCCCCCCCTTGGACCCCAAATCCAAACCATCATCATGGGACCCAGATGTTGTCCCGTGAGGAAAAAGTAGCTCATGAGGAAGAATAAAAGAGGGAAAGTAGAGGGAGTGAAAAGAAGGAGTGGAGTAAAAGAGGAAGAGTAGGAAAAAGATAAAAGATAAGGAAGGGAAGTAGAGGATAAGGAAGGGAAGTAAAATATAAGGAAGGGAAGTAGGGAGGAGTGAAGGAAGAAGGAGTAGTGTGAAAGAAGTAGAGGGTGAGGAAAAGATAAAGAAGAGTAACAAAGGAGTAAAAGAGATAGAGTAGAGAAGGAATAGAGGGAGGTAGAAGGGTAAAAAGGGAGGAAAAAAAGAGGAGTGAAGGAGGAGGAGTAGGGAAGGAGGAGAAAAAAGTAGAGGAAGTGCAAGGAAGGAGAATAAGTGCCTTCTATACCTTTTACCCCATGTCAAAGTTCTCCAAGGGTTCTTGTGGTTGCAAAACCACACTCACCCATAAACTTTTTGCCAAGCATAGACCCTATAGGACCTTCTTCGGCTTTGTAAATCTTTTCCTCTCTGAAGAGTCTAAGAATCTAAAGGTCCTATCATTCCTTCTCCTGACCAACCGTTTTAACGACATCTTGCCTCAAAAGAGAGACGGTGGAATTGGAGAAGAAAGAGTAAAAGCTACCTTCACATTCAAACTACGATGCCGCCTAAGAAAGTCCAAGGAGTAGCTGCGGGAGGTTCATCTCCCAGTATCCATGTGGATATCTCACCCCAAAACCAAGTTTTTCTTCTTGGCTTTAATTCGGTTTTAAGTGAATCATGCAAAGAGAAATTGTTAAGAATATGATATATTTTGTCCGAGTTATTTATAATGAAGGAGTTTAGCTTATTTGAATGAATGATAAAGTATAGAACATAGTTTCCTTCGAATAGCATCATGCATTATAAATTACGAGCAAGATTATTTATTTACTATAGTAGTATATTTCAGTTAAATCCTGAAGGTATAGAAATTGTATCTTGCACCATTAGTCCTATTCCTTTTTGCAACGAATGATTGTAAATGATTAAATTCATGAAAGGTTCTTTTTGTTGCTCAAATTACCAGGAAGTCATCATTGCTAATTGCACATCTTAGCAAGGGAAATGATTGTTAATTGCATGAATTCATCTGCAAGGAAAAAAGGAAGATTAAATTGAATTGTACCGACTGAAAAATCAATTGTCACAAGGATAACAAAACCGTGATGAGGTGATCAATATTACCTTCCAAAAGATAACCAAACCAATCTAAACTTAGAAATACCATGCCCACAAAAATATGCCTTGGACAGACCAAAGAAACATTCACACCTTAAGCACTTGACTACTTTCCTTATTGTAGGGTCAATAAATTTGTAAAGATAAAGAACTAGGGTTGTCCCTGAGATTCTTAAAAAGAAACCCTAGGTTTGACATACGTCAGCTTAAAGAAACCTAAACGGATTATTTCAACGTAGAACGTGCGCAGCAAGTTTGAAGTCATGCAGTCTTGTGAAAGGGTAAATAACCTCAACAAGGATGGTAGATCCTTACGCAAGTTATCTTGAAAAAGGATGTATTCGTGAATATCCTTCTAAATAAGGAAAGTTATAAACTCGAAACCAAAGTATCTAATGAACTTTAGGGTTGACCAAGTTGGGTTAATAAGGTGCGCCCTAATCCGGACTATAAAGGATCTCGCCAAGTTACAAGACACCTTGGGAACGAGTGCTGATACACTCAAAAGGAAAGAATAATTCCTTAGCAGTTTGCCAAACAACACGGTTGTTTACTGGAAATATTTGTGCTTGCTAGAGATTTTAGAGCACTGTTTGAATTATGAATTACAAATTAAGTGAATACCTATACTTTAGGTTAAAGTCCTGAAGGGAGAGGCAGTTTCAGTTACCCCCGACTTCCTGCCTTACCCTAACCAAGGGGATTGTTGACCGCGTCGGGAACGTGGACCAAACCCACCGCGAGAGGTCTCTCCGTTGAGCTCTACTTGGAGCAGAAGGACGCTTGGGTGCCAGGGGGGCTCTGGCTGTAAATCCCTCACCTTCCAGGTCCTGTGCAAGAGGCTAACGTGACTCGGGATTGGATCTTGAGGCCTGCATACTAGTTTACAGGCGGAAGCTTGGAATAGTGATCCCTGCGGATTACTGGATAGCCTTCAGGCGAATTATGGACAAGCCTACGGGCATAACTCATTGTATTTCAAAGATAAATTGATGAAATGTTAATAAAGAACTTGCTTGATATTGTTTTTCTATGTCACGTGATAAGATTACGTGAAGGAACCAGTGCTTAATGGTTTAATTAAACAAGCTGATTGTTATATGTCAAATCAATGTGTTAGATAATTACATAACTAAAAACAAACCGAGGAAAGTGCGGAGGATGGGCCATGGGTCCGTCCTACGGTTGGGTGGTCCCAGTTAGCCGATAACTTTTCTCAAAGAACAACAAGATGATCGTCAAAGAAAACGAATAACGGAAGTAATGACCTAGAGTTATGTCTTACCCGATTTACGTTGTTTTAGCGGAACGGAATGGGACTATGCCTTATGGCAGAGAGGTTGAGCTTTGCATCCCTCTCGTTTCCCATTCTCCTTGAACCAAGTGCAGCGTGAATCCGCTTCAGACCTGGCATTTCTGCGTAAAGTAGTTTGCTCGGGTTTGACGCTAGTTTCTGTTAGTTAATGACCAATGAGGAAAACCCTAATTCTGGTCGATCCTAAGTGGGAACGGCCAGGATACTTTTGCTACGTGGTAGACGCGGGAAGACCTAGATCGCAAATCCCGTAACATTCCATGGGAGTGCCGGGCGGAGCTTTCTAGACATCCTTTCCGATGGACTACTAAGGCGTGTCCTGGATGATACTAAGAGGACACGTTACACATTGGTCACATGAGACGAGCCTGGCCACGCATTGGACCCAGAGGAAAGATTGAGCTACCCCATGCACCTTGGATGTTGTCAAAGAATGAGGAAAAAATAGTGAAGGAACAAATATATAGCTTTCGAACACCCACAGGATGTATGAGATGTCTCAAGGGAGCCTTTATAAAGAAAAAGAAAAGAGGTGTGGAGCAACTATCTGGTTTGAAGTCCCACGATTGGCACAAAATGATTCAAGTAAGGGTATCTCTAACCATGAATATAGTAAATAGTGGAGTAATATGTGTAAACTTTGGGGTATGATGACTTTTTCCTCAACTAATCATTTGATCTATGAATATTGTTTACATTCAGCTCGTACTTCCTACTAGCATATCCCATTGTGTATCCAAAGATGTACGTGATATCATTTACAAGATGGGAGAGCTTGTGAGGTGTGTATACATTGTATTTTTTCATTATATATCTTTGAATTTCTATAAAAAAATAAACAAGCACATCAAACATCTTGACAGATACATGAGCTCGAAGGAAATTAATCCAAACACATTGCAAGATGCTCGAGTATTATCTATTGAGGTGGTTTGTTTGGTGGAGGAAATTTTTCATCGATCCATTTTAACTACTCAATTACATTTACTCGTAAATTTGATTGATGAGATTGCACTTTGTGGTGCAGTTCATGTAAGGTGGATGGTTTTTCTTGAGCGCTTCATGAAAACCTTGAAAGATTTTGTGAGGAAAAAAGCACGGCCTGATGGAAGCAATATGGCTGAGGGTTGGTTAGTGCAATCATCCGTTGTTTATATCTCTGAATATCTTGCTAAAGTGGATCCCTCTCAACCACGAATATGAAAAGATGATGAAGACTTGAGGATGACCTCTATAGTACCTCAAGGAAAAGGAATGAGTAAAGTGCTAACAAAAGAAGAACTTCGTAAGTTAAATAGTTTTTGTGTGCTCAATAGTGATGTAATGAGCAAATGGGTGACACTATATAATGAAGCAAGGGCAAGAAGAAAAAGCGAAAGACAAGAATTTCGCACTAGATATGGACGTAATGTCTCATTTCCAGATCATCTAAATGCGCTCCCACGTCATATTGATATAGTTTGGTTACATGAGGAAATGGAGAGAATGGAAAAAGAGGAGGAAATTAATATATCTCAAGAAGAGTGGGAATACGCACGAGGTTGCTTATCAAAGGTGAGACATACTATCAATTAATTTGTTTCTATAAGTTTTATTTTATATAAATAATTGACATGTTTGATCTTTTATCTTTTACTACTAGTGCACATTATTCAATGCACTTTGGTGTGAGGGTAAACATCTTCGAACTCAACGTATAGATGAAAAGAGAAATACCCAAGATTGTGGTGTCCTTGTCACTTCGAGGATGCCAATGGTACCATGGAAGGTTATTGTGGCTTGATCTAAGATATTTTGAAGCTTGACTTCAGACGCGATTCTTTATATATGTACTGGATGTGAAGTGGTTTAAAGAAGTGGTAACAAATGGTGAGCATTACACAATTAGACGTCATCCAAGTGGTTTTGTAATCATTAACTCTACAAAATTTCACCGAAATACATGTACACAATATAATATGCAAAGGCTTTTGTTTTTCAAATACAGGTTGTGTATTATCCAATGGTAAACAATAACCGATGGTGGTATGTCATCCCTATATCTAATCGTTCAAAACCAATATATGGTAATATTACTGACATGGAGATAGCAGATGACAATCCAACAATTAATGATGATGTGCATGATGACACCATAATGGATGATATGCGTGATATACTACAAGATGAACCTCACAAGGATGTTCAAGGAAACGCAGAAGAAAATAATGTGATTGTTGATGATATTGATGAAGTTATTGAGCAATATAGTAACACATCTGATAGTGGGATAGACTTATTTGTTTCATTACCTCTTGGTAACATAGACCTAGAAGTAGATAGTTTAGCAAGGACTGATCTCATTGAAGATGAGATGGATCATTCAGTGTAACATACTTAATTTGCTTATTGATTCAATGTTTATTCCTAATTCTATGGTTTTTATCATGCGCACACGTGCATACTCAAGAATAAATAGTCAATTTTAAAGCTAAATTGAATTTTCCATAATAAAAAGGAAGTATCTTTTATCATCTTCAAGTACGTAGAGAAATTACGAGATACATATTGCAATGCTTGCTACTAATTGTAAGGTTTCTGTCGCTTGCCGCTAATTACTTATATCAGGCTTGTCAACTGGAGGAACTGCCATTCATTAGAGAGCAATGAAAAAGTAATTATTAACTCCATTTTTTTAATTCAATGATTCAATGTGTATTCTTAATTCTATGGTTTTTATCATGTGCACATGTGCATGCTCAAGAATCAATTTCAGGTGGTTAAATAATTATTAACTTTGGTTGTTTAATTATGTGAATTGCTAATTTTAGGTGGTTAAATAATTGTGTGTCTGCTGGCGCAACTATATTAGCATCTATTTGGGCGGATATATAGACGCAAAATTCGCATCTATTTACACGCACGTTTATATGCACTTATAGACGCTGTGATAGATGCGCCCGACTTTGCACGTCTAATATGCGCACCTATGCCTCGTTTCTGTTGCAGTGATATAATTAAGAATTAGCAGCATCTTTACTTTCCACCCAAGGAATCCTTGTCCTTAAAAGTGAGGAACATAACATTTTCTAGACGAAAATCCACAGACAATTATCGAATTCGACATAGCTTGCTCAGAGAATACATATATTCTTATTGATCTAGAGAGCCAATGCCATACTAGTCATTAATATCAATGTCCATAGTGTGGATGATTCATCAATATTGGATTTTTGGACAAGTTTAGCAAATTTTTGATATTTTAGATATTATCTCTTCCAAATATTCAAAAACTATAGACAACTTCTAGAATAGGATGACTTGTAAAAGAAAGCAGGTAGCATTCAGCCATTTCTGGTGGATTTTATGTAAAAAGCAAGATTGATGAAATCGTGTGATGCACGATCGCAGTTTTTAGGCAATGAACAACACTCCAAACTGGAGAAGAAGAAGAAGTGATCTGGAAGAATTTTGGCCAATTGCCCTGGTATTTTACCCCCTTTCAAACCCAATGGAAGCATATGAGATTGATAGTCTAAGAAGCATAGAGGAAAGTATTGTTTTATGTATATTTTTGTCTACAAGAGATTTATCTTCTCATAGTGGTGAAATAAATTGATTAGCTTCACCTCTGTGAGTATTCTTCTAGATCTTCTATTTCTTTGAATCCCTTCTCTTACCTCTACTAATGTCCCTAAATCTCCCATCACCCTATTGTCTCTTACTCTCGTGGTAGACTTTCGACCCCGAACACTCCAACAACGCGAGTGGTGATCGAGACCAAGTCTCACTCACAATTTGATAACGAGATGTTAAGGAGTGCCATTTAGGATAGTAGACTTTGTTGGATGAACAACACAACTTGAAAATTTTAAATGTTCAACAAACACCACACGAACCACACACAAAACCAAACAACACACAATGCCTCTTGTAGCTCAATAACAACAAAAAAACTTAATCCCGAGTAGAGTATCACACAACCCTACATAAAGTTCGAAAACACAAACTTTGAAGAAAAATCTAGCATCCTTCTGAGACCATGTGTTTCCCATACATTTCTCATTGAAAAGAGCATCGAGGAAGTTACTACACGTATATCCTCTACACACGTGCTTTCAAGGCCTATTTATAAATATCCTGATTTGTGGATTTTTTAAGAATAAAACATAACCATTTTCTATTCAATTTGTAAATAACCCCTTTATGTTACACCCTTTTATATGTAAAAAATGTATAAACATGGTATTTTAAAAATACCTTATTTTGAACCCACATTATGCACACATATATTTAGGAGTAACTTACACGAGCAAATAGCATCATGACTTATGATTACCTTCTTGGAAGATGGATCATAAAACTTATATCCCTTAGAAAAAGTTGAATATCCAATGAAAAGAACTTTCAAACCAAGAGAATTAATTTTTCTACGAGTCTCCTTGGGAAGTTGACATAATTTGCTTCTTTAGTAGTTTTTTCATATGTAGCAGCATATGCTCTCTAACGATCTGATTCAAATATAGATGACTTGGATGATCGCTCTTTTTGTAGTAGTCACAAGGAGAATAATCTCTGGATAAATGTGGTTATTTATTTGTAATACCATGTTCTTCATCATATTGTTTTGCTTAGCAATCATCTATAGTTTGACCATTTCTATTGCAATAAGAAAAACATATGTTAGGAAACTTGAGATGAGAGAAGTTATTACCACGACGACTCTTACGTGTAGAGTGTGGAAAGGAATGCCTTCGAGAAAGTAAATCTTTATCTATTTGTTCTAACTATGTGTCTTCTTGTGAGATCATAACTGTTTCTTGATTTGTGTTGTCGTTCATATCGTTGTGAATATTCAATCAAAGATATACATACTTGTTCAAAATTGATCCCATGTTTGTTGGATAATACGGTAACAATATTTTCATAAGCAGGATCCTTTATAATATCAAGAAGCAATGTTAGCAATTGCTTTTGTGGAATAGCATCACCACCACCAGCAGTAAGCTGATTGATAATGTTGTTCAATGATTCGATATGCGTAGTCATAGAAGTTTTGATGTTGTATTGTAACTCACTGAGTTGACTACGAAGATAAAGTATAATAGATTTGTTCTCAAAATTTGTTATCAAATACTCCCACATAGCTTGCGAGGTTGAAATATTACATACATGAAGCATAAGAGTTTTTTGAATAGAGGAGATAATATACCGATGATGTGCTTTGTTGTGTTTGAACCACTCATTATAAATAGTTTGTCATTCTCCAAAGATAGGTCCTTCAATTTTACAAGGATATTTGATCAATTGGCTGAGGCGGACATTCATAATTACCAAGAACAATATCATGGAAGTCATCACCTTTAAGAATTCACAACATCTTTACTTTCCACCCAAGGAATCCTTGTTCCTAAAAGTGAGGAATGGAACGTTTTCTAGAGGGAAATCCGCTGGCAATTATCCAATTTGACATAGCTAGCGGAGAGAATATGTACATTGTTATTGATCTAGAGAGTCAATGCCATACTAGTCATAAATATCAGTGTCTATAGTGTAGATGGTTCAAAAATATTGGATTTTTGAACAAGTTTAGGATGAGCCAATTTTTGATATTTTAGATATTATATATTATAAATATTTAGAAATTTTAGAAAAAATCTAGAATAGGGTGAGATGTAAAAGAAAGAAGGTAGCTTTAAGCCATTTTTGGAGGATTTTATGTAAAAAGAAGGATTGGCAAAATTGCACAATGTGCGATTGCACTTTTTAGGCAATGAACAACACTCTAAACTGAGAAGAAGAAGTGATCTAGAATAATTTCGGCCAATTGTCCTAGTATTTTACCCCCCTTTCGAAGTCAATGGTAGCATAAGATTGGCAGTTTGAGAAGCATAGAGAAAGGTAATGTTTTATGCAAGTTTTTGTCTATAAGAGATTTATCTTCTCATAATGCAGAAATAAATTGATAGGCTTCACCTGTGTGAGTATTCCTCTACATCTTCTATTTCTTTGGACCCCTTCTCTTCCGTCTACTCCTCTCCCTGAATCTCCCTGACGTTGCTCTCTATTACCCTCGTAGTAGACTCTCTACCCCAAATGCTCCAACAACGCAGGTGGTGATCGAGACCAAGTCTCACTCACAACTTGATAATGAGATGTTAAGGAGTGCCTTTTAGGATAGTACACTTTGTTGGATGAACAACATAACTTGAAAATTTTAAATGTTCAACAAACACTACACGAACCACACATGAAACCAAACAACACACAATGCCTCTTGTAGCTCACTAACAAAAAAAAAATCCTAGCTAGAGCATTACACAACCCTACATAAAGCTCAAAAATAGAAAATTTGAATAGAAATCCAGCATCCTTCTGAGACCATGTGTTGCCTATAGGTTGCTCATTGAAAATATCCTCGGGGAAGTTACTATATGTATATTCCCTACATCACATGTGTTCAAAGCCTATTTATAAATATCCTTATCTATGAAATTTTTTAGAATAAAACATAACCATTTTCTATTCAATTTGTAAATAACCCCTTTATATCACATCCTTCTATATGCAAAAAATGTATAAATATGGTATTTTAAAAATACCTTATTTTAAACCCACGTGATACACACATATATTCACAAGTAACTTACAGGAGAAAATATCATCATGACTTATGATTGCCTTCATGGAAGATGGATCATTAAACTTATACCCCTTAGAAAAAGTTGAATATCCAATAAAAAGAACTTTCAAACTAGGAGGATTGAGTTTTCTACGAGTCTCTGTGGGAAGTTTATATAATTTGCTTCTTTAGTAGTTTTGTCATATGTTGCAACATATGCTCTATTACGATCTGAATCAAAATGCCTCTTAAAACATAGATGGCTTGGATGATCACTCTTTTTGTAGTAGTCACAAGGAGAATAATCTATGGATAAACCTAGTTGTTTATTTGTAATACCATGTTCTTCATCATATTGTTTTGACTAGCAATCATTTGTAGTTTGACAATTTCTATTGTAATAAAAACAATGTCTGTTATGAAACTTGAGGCGAGAGAAGTTACCACCACAAGGAATCTTACATATAGAGTGTGGAAAGCAACACCTTCAAGCAAGTAAAGCTTTTTCGATTTGTTCTAACTATGTGTCCTCTTGTGAGATCATAATTGTTTCTTGATTTGTGTGTTGTCATTCATGTTGCTGTGAATATTCAATCGAAGATATACATACTTGATCAAAATTGATCCCATATTTTTTAGATAATATGGCAACAATACTCTCATAAGTAGGATCCTTTATCGTATCAAGAAGCTGTGTTACCAATTGATTTCGTGGAATAGCATCACCACCACCAACAACAAGTTGATTGATAATATTGTTCAATGATTCGATATGTGTGGTCATAGATGTTTTGATGTTGTATTGTAACTGAGTGAGCTGAATACGAAGATAAAGTATTTCTCTAATAGATTTCTTCTCAAAATTTGTTATCGAATAATCCTAGGAAGCTTGTGAGGTTGAAAGATTACTTACATCAAGCATGAGAGTTTCTTGAATAATAGAAAGAATATACTAATGATCTACTTTGTTGTGTTTGACCCACTCATTATAAATATATTGTCATTCTCCAAAGATAGGGCCTTCAATTTTACAAGGATATTATTATGAGCTTGATCAATTGGTTAAGGCGGACATTCATAATTTCCAAGAACATTATCATGCAAGTCATCACCTTCAAGAATTCGCAGCATCTTTACTTTCCACCCAAGGAATCCTTGTCCCTAAAAGTGAGGAATGGAATGTTTTCCAAAGGAAACTCTACTGACAATTATCCAATTTGACATAGGTGGCTGATAGAATACGTACATTCTTATTGATCTAGAGAGCCAATGCCATACTAGTCATAAATATCAGTGTCCATAGTGTGGATGGTTCAAAAATATTGGATTTTTGGACAAGTTTAGGATGAGCCAATTTTTGATATTTTAGATATTATATATTTTAGAATGGCATTATCATGAGCTTGATCAATTGGTTGGGGTAGACATTCATAATTTCCAAGAACAATATCATGCAAGTCATCACCTTGAAGAATTCACAGCATCTTTACTTTACACCCAAGAAATCCTTGTCCTTGAAAGTGAGGAACGAAACATTTTCCAAAGGGAAATCAGCTAAGAATTATTGAATTCGACATAGTTGGCCGAGAGAATATGTATATTCTTATTGATGTAGATAGCCAATGCCATACTAGTCATTAATATTAGTGTTCATAGTGTAGATGGTTGATATTGGATTTTTGATATTTTAGATATTTTACAAGGGTATTATCATGAGCTTCATCAATTGGTTGAGGTGAACATTCATAATTGCCAAAAACAATATCATGCAAATCATTATCTTCAAGATTTCGCAGCATCTTTACTTTACACCCAAGGAATCCTTGTCCTTGAACGTGAGGAACGAAACCTTTTCCAAAGGGAAATCCACTAACAATTATCAAATTCAACATAGCTAGCTAAGAGAATAGGTACATTCTTATTAATGTAGAGATCCAATGCCATACTATTCATTAATATCAGTGTTCATAGTGTGGATTGTTCACAAATATTGGATTTCGTCCTCCAGCCTTTGTCTCAGGCGGCTCTCATTGTCCTGGGCTTCTTTCATTTTTTCCTCCAGTTGATCTTACAACACTTTCAGCTCCCTTTTTTGGTTGGCTCCTTGCCTTGAAACTTCAAGCCTCAAGGCTGCCGAAGTTTCCCTTTCCTTCTCCAGCTCCACAAGGGCCACTTTCTTTTCTTCCTTTGCTTTATCCAACTTTGCCAAAAGCTCAGCAATGTAAGCATCATAATCTGCACCAGGTGGCATGGGAGTAGGGACTATTGTGGTTGACGCCTCTAGCTTTTGCTGTTTCGGATCTTTCCTAGACTCAGCATCTGTAGTGATGGGTCTTTTCGCTCCGGTCTCCAGTACAATCTTAGTCACTTTACTAACAAGCATCTGCATCATGCTCATTAGCTGGGCCGTGTCCAGAGAGGGCATGGGTTGCGGGGCGGTTGTGGTGTCAGTTGGCACTGGCACGAAGGAGAAAGGAAGGGGGTGCAACAGTGACTTTCCCTTGCCTACAATCACTGGGGCTACTTTCTCGCTGCCACTTGCTTCGGCCTCATGGTGGGGAATCAAGGGGTTGATCTCTCCTCTTCCATGGGGCTGCTTTCGCGCTGCCACTTGCTTTGGCCTCATGGTGGGGAATCAAGGGGTTGATCTCTCCTATTCCATGGGTTTCGTCAATAGATCTGCAAGTGGCCTCTACTAACTCAACCAATTCTTTCATCCTTAGCTCGTTGGCTTCCTCCTCTGCCCTTTTTTGCCTCTCCTCTTCTGCCCTTTTTGACTCTTCTCTAACTCTTTCAAGTTCTTCCTCTTCCTTCTTCGTTCATTGCTTCTCCACCCTCCTTAACTCTCTTTGAGCCCTCTTCACCTCAGCCCGCTCCTCTTTGTTTAGTCTCTCCTCCTTCTTTTTTTGGCTCTTGTCGGTCTTCATTTGCTTTTGTGGCTTGGCCGTTTGAGTGGGCGGTATTTTTGGCTCTCCTTCGTCGCTTGCCATCTTTTCGCTTTAGCCTTCTTCCTCATGGTGAGGTGAGCTTTGGTGCCTAGCTTGCTCTTCCTCCACACCAGCATCCTTGATAGCCTCTTCAATGATTTCCGTGAGGACACCTCCATATCTGATTGTAGAGGCTTTTGTGGCAAGTTTTTGTCTTGTGGATCTTGCGGTAAAGACCAGAGATTCCCCACCAACTGGTGCTACGGTTGGAGCCAGAAGGGCGGTTGAAGTCCTGATAGTTTTCTAGACAAAGCCGTTCCAATCCACCTCCTCTGAAACTCCTACCACAATGCTTTCCAAAGCAATGGCATGCTGATTCTATTCATTAGTGCATTGTATCTGTGGCCCGAGAAAAGGGTGTGGATCATCTTAGGTTGCATCCTTGTTGCCAGGTCTAGAATGCCAGCGAGTTTGATTTCATCGACCGTGTGCACGTCCTCTTTTTTGACTCTCATCATGGCATACACATCTCTTTTTGGGCGTCTCTCTTTCTTCAGCACAAGCCCAAGGGCTTTCTCAACAATGTGTGCGTTAAGGGGCACTTGCACCCTTCTTTCCTGGTCACCCACCCTTACTGTGACTGTGCCATAGCTCCTTCCTTCATCAAAGCTCCTTAAGAAATCTACACACCTGCTATAGTCTACAGTCTATCCAACCTTCTCCACGTACTTTTGAAGGTTACATTTGTCCACCAACTCCCTCACGACTAGCTCTTCCAGGATGGCTTCATCTAGATTCATAGTATACTTAAATGTGAATTAGCTAAATCCACGCATCTTGATGTTGATTCCATACTTTGTCAGCTCGGCTTCCGTGAATGGGAGTTTACCCTGTCCTGCCATGGTAGGTGCTTATCATCACACCAAGTCAACATTAGCATTATAACTTGATTCATTACTAGCAAAACCCAAGAAAGAATGCATGTGACAGTTTGCCGTTTTACGGTGGATTCCGTAAACTTTGTTGACCGGGGCTCATACACAAAGTGGATTCTTTGTGCGAGAAGTTGATGGGGACGCCGATCCTTTTCGGGTGTTTCATTAATTTAGTGTGTACATGGGTGATTCCATAGTGGGTGATTCCAAAAAATACATATTAAATTAATAAACGTTTATGAGTTTAGAGTGCGCACTCATAATAAATTAAGGTTAGGATTGATTTCTAACTAGTTGATTTATTTATGTAGCTGAAGACTGCTAGGTATTCACTTTTGTCGGTTTAATTGTATTATTTTACTAACGATTGTGAATGCTTCAGTTGATGTGTAGAGATAGCAGCAGTGGCGGAGGAAAGCATTGGAGGATAGTGTGTATTCGAGCAATCATTTATATGAGCACATACTTTAGGCATGGCGCCTATATTTTGTCGTGCTTATTTATTAAGGCGTTAGATATTTATTTATTATTTTGTATGGGCATGGGCACAGGATTATGATATTTGTAATACCTCTTGCTACATCACATCACTTGGTTCGTCACTTGGCTATCATCACTTGGCTCTCATTTGCTCCCCCCCCCTTTCCTCAAGTGTTAAGGGAATCCTTCCTAGGATTAGCAAGGGGAGGAGGAAGGCTCGCATGGGTTGTGTGGGGTGAGTTACTTGGCCAATAGCCAAGTATAAAGGTTAGGGTTATATTCAAGCTTGGCATAATGATCAAGTTCGCATGGTCGTATGGAAGCTTGAGTGATGTAGGTCAAGACATCATGAAAGATGTCCTTGGAGTTGAGGCGACTAGCAACATGAAACTCCTCTTCCGTGAGGAATTGGTCAATCTAAGGGTGGGTTAATATGTGATCATCTAAGTGTATGTTGCGTGTAATGGCCAAAACTCTAAATGAAAGAGGTCCCACATAAGTAGGGTCGTGTTCACTTGTTTTGATTGCCCTCCTTTGCTTAGCATTGGTCATGATATGGCGGCCTTTTTTCTCCCATTGGAGTCGTAAGGCACACAAGAGTTGTAAGAATGAAGAAGCAAAGCTGGCAAGCTCTGTGAGCTCCTCTAGTTCTTGTTCAGGTGTAGAGTGAGCACGCTTGCGGTAAGAGGTGATTAGTCTTTTGAGAATGGCTTGCTCCTTTGAGATTTCTCCATTAGCAATTAATTCGACAGCAATTTTGGGAAATTTGACGGTCATAAACTCGTAGTCTTCCCAAGTGCATGGCAACACCTGAACATTAGAAGCAAGGGGTTCGTCAAGAAGTCCTAGGTCAAGCCTCTCATAGCTCCTAGTGAATGTGGTGAAGGTGTCATCCAACTCCTTGATGCATGTCATCACGTCATTCCCCGAGGTCTCAGCAAGGTCCTTGGCCACTGAAAGGAAAGATTGTCTTTCATATGAAGGCTTAAGACCTGCTAGTGGTGATGGTGCAATTGGGCTGGACAGTGGTGACTCCATTGCCAACGTCACAAATGGGACTTTGCACTCTGGAGCACTTCAAGATGCTACAGTGGGCTTCAGTGGCATAGGAGGCATGCTGCATTCTATTCGAGGCGGCATGGGGGTGTGTAACTTCTCTGACCTGGATGATGCTGGGGCATCTAGCTTGGGACAATGAATGTGTTGGGAGTCATTAATCATCACTAGTGCTAGTTGAGCGTTCTTTGCGGTTTGTGCTTTGTATGTGCCAGCTTGTCCAGCTGGAGTGGGGTTTCTCAGAGTTGAGCTTCTTGAATGTGCACACTTAGGCACCCATATCTAGGGGTTGCCCTCATAGTATCCTTGTGCTCGCAAGAGATCTTTAGAGATCCATCGTGGCGTGGTAGTGCGCCTATGTCGATAGCATCTGAGCTGCCTCTTAGGCTGCGACAGATAGTTTTTGTGTTTAGAAGCATGTTTCTACGGCTTACAAGGAGGTGTCCCTCGCTCTTTGGGCACCCATATGAGCATGGGATCTTTGGCCATGTGAATGGCTTGGGTGGGTTTGATTCTAGCAGTTGGAGCGTGGGGTGAGATATCCCTACCCTTCTCCTTAGGCTTGGCCGTGGGGGTCTCTATCGATGGCTCTGTAGTTGTAGGAGGTGTAAGATTACCCTTGCTAAAAGTAGTTACTATGGGCACATTGCCGACAGCAAGATGGATGAGATCTAGGTTGTAGTCCACATTGCAGTTCATCTGCTTTTTGAAAGTGCAGCCTAGTAGTGATTTATCACCGGCCCCTTTAGTGTTTGGTAACACATAAAAGATGATTAGGATACTTTCAGACTCGATGGAGACAGTCACTTTGCCTTTTCCTAAGAGTGAGTAAGTGTTGCCTCCAAATGGGCTAAGTTTAGCATTTGTGGGTTGTAATTTAAGTCGATCAATGCGTGTCCAATGGTCATGCGTCAAGATATTACAATCGACACCTTTGTCGATCAAGGCATCAAAAGAATACATCCATTCTGCAGTGATCGTGATTTGTAGGTAGGCAAGTACTACTAAATCTTCATCTTGATCTAATAGTTTAGTGATTGTGGCCATGCAGATGTTGACAGGGGCTTCACGCATAGGTGGCTCATGCAATGGATGGGAAGGAGGATAGTACTTTTTCATGCGACTGCCATTAAAGAAGCCTATTCCTTCCCCTTCGAGTGTCTCCAACTGACGTTGCCCGTTCTACCAATTGCATGCATCCGGAAAGGTCCCAGTCCTCGAAATTTCATTTTTTGTTTGTGACCTTTCATCGAGTATAGTAGGAAAGGGTATCCTTGATCAAAGTTGTGCTGGTTGGCATGCTTGTCAAACCACATCTTTTGTCATGCCTTCTCACAAATCAAAGCGTGGGCGGCTAAAAGTCGAGTCTCCGTGAGACACTCTAACTCCACTAAGCGGTCGGTTTAAGCTTCTCTTCCCTCCCAACGCTCTTGAGCTGCTATCCTTAAGCTAGGGACAAAGAACTCTAAGGGTAGAATGTCCTCTGTTCCATAAGTCAACCTAAAGGGCGTTTGTACAGTCGTCTTATAAGCTGTATGATAGGCCCACAAGGTCGCCATCAATTTATTATCCCAGTCTCTTCGTGATGTGGATACTATCTTACTAAGCACGTTGACTAGGATTTTATTCATGGACTCTACTTGGCCATTTTCTCAAGGGTAGTAGGACAAGGACCTTCTATGAATGATTAGGAAGGTTGAGAGCAGGTGGAATATCACTTCATTAATAAAGTGCGTGCCTTGATCACTCATTAGCTCGATTGGGCAACCAAACCGTGAAAAGACCTGCTTCCACAAGAACTTCGCATTGGTTCTAGCATCATTCTTTCTAGTGGCTCTTCCCTCCTCCCACTTCATCATGTAATCAGTTACCACAATGATGTAGCATGCCTAGGAGTACTGCGTCACAGGACTGATAGGTCCAATGAATTCAATGCCCCGTTTTTTGAAGGGCTATTGAGCTATTACAGAGGTCAACTCCATCTTATCCTTGTGCATGGGCACCTTAGTCCTCTGGCACTCATCGCAGTGTTTGACAAACTTAGCAGCATCATGGAATAGGGTGGGCCACCATAGTTGGGATTCTAACACCTTAGGGGCAGTCTTATTCCCATTAAAGTGTCCGTCAACTATCCTCCCATGTGCTTCTCTCAATACATCGTGCATCTCGTGCTTGCATACACATTAACGCAACAAACCGTCTTATCCCAACCTATAGAGTTGGCCAGCGATCAGTTGGTATGGCTGGATTTTTAAGATAAGACTCCTTAACCTGGCTTTCTCAATAGCACTCTCAGGCAGACCATTCTCTAGCACTTGAACTACATCATGGGTCCAATATGGCATCAAATCATACCTAAACAAGTCTCCTTTGCTAAACAAGCCAAAGAGATGAGCGTTTGGTAAGTCGTCAGGTATGCCTTGTCCAACAGCTTCTCCTATGGGTATGCGGGACATGTGATCCGCCATGTAGTGCTGGTTTCCCTTACATACAACCATAAAGAAATCAAACTCCAACAAGAGAAGTAACCATCTTGCTATGCGACCTGTAGCACACGGCTTGATCACAATATATAGCAAGGCTTGATGGTCAACAAAAAAGACGAAGGGTGTGGCCAATAGATAATGCCTAAATTTCTTTACAGCAAACACCATGGCTAACCCTTCCCTTTCTGTAGTGGAATAGTTCATCTCCATTTCGGTGAGCTGCTTGCTAGCAAAGCTCGCAGGGTAATCAAGGTTATGATCAGCAGGCTGGCATAGAAGAACTCCAATAGCGAACTTAGAGGCATCAAATAGTTTATTAGGCCAAGAGGGCCGATCAGTTTTTTTAGTGAAGTAATTTCTTTCATTAGGCCAAGAGGGCCAGTTGTTTGTTTAGTACAGGTGTGGTTAATGGTTTCTTGTTTTAGTCTTGTGCTAGACAGGTTTGAAGAAGAGATTGGAAGGAGCCTTTGTTGCATGGAAGCTTCTCGTGGCCCTATCCAGGTGATATCTCTCCTTTATGAGTGCCGTGGTTTGTAGGCTATATGTGTCTGTGTACTTGTAGGGAATTTTTCTTTTCTTGTTGGGGACCGGCGTGCAAGGCATGAAGTCCCAGGGTTAGGTTAGGTATGTCTGAGGGAGATCTGAGTAGTTGTGGGCCCCGTGAAGACATTGCAAAGCATCGAAAGATTTGTTTTAGAAGGTAGTTCTAGTGACCCTGTTCTGCTAGCCTGATAGGCAGCCATTCTAGGAGTTCTTGCTTAGTTGTGAGGCAGTTAGAGAAGCCTGCCCGAAGGAAATAATGATGATGATAAAAACCCTGAATATCTTAAAGAAAATAAATATATACAAAGGTGTGTAAAAAGGGGTTCTAACCCCCTATAAAAATAGACAAGAAAAGAAAGAAAAAATTTATAAGCATTTGATCATCGCCTTGTGAAAGCCTGGTAGGTTTTTGGGGATGAGTTAGACCCGATGCCGATGCCTTGTCTTCCTAGGGGTGGCATCTTGCTAGAAAAGAAGAAATTAAGGAAGGTTGGAGCGAAAATAAAAGTGAGCGTCAGAAAAGGATTAAGTGTTGCCTCGCGAGGGCTTGGTAGGTTCTTGGGTATCGAGACAGGACGTGAGGCCGATGCCCCATTCTCCTCAGGTCACTACACTCAGCTCCCTCCTTTTTACATGCCCACGTATGGAAAAATAAAACTCTAAGAGAAAAAATGTGCTAAAAGAAAATATCTCTTGATCAGGCTATAGGAGTCATTGCCTAGTAAAGTTCTTGGTTGTGTTGTCCTTAGTTAGGTAGGTAGTTCAAACCACCACTTAGGGTGACCTTTTTGGATAGTTCTTTTTAGTTTGGCCATGTTGGAGCAGTTGGTTAGTGACTAGCTTCATACCTTTTATAAGATTATGCTAGGTCTACTCATTGTGGATTTTATGCATTGGTTTTGTCAGGGGGTAGGGTGAGCACTGTGTTGTCTTTAGTATGTATCTATTTTGTATCAGTTTGATGATTCCTTTGGTTGTTTTGTGTAGATCTGTTGTGGGATTTGATGGGTTCAGTCGCCCTATCCTGTGGTTGCCAATAAGACCAGATTTTTGAGCCCAGGATGTGCCTAAAAGTTGCCAAAAAATCCAGAATTTAGGGGAAAAATATTCAACATCGAAGGCGGCGGCTCTAGCTAGGACGATTTTAAGCACCAAGTGAAATACGACTCTTAAAAGGCGCCCGAGTGACACGTTTTAATTTTTGATAATTTTTCAGACTACCGTGCAGGTTGTTAGGAGTTGCCAGCCAATGCGGGATGTCAAGCCGGACACACAGAAATTTACAACACTCAAATCGGAGCCCAAACGGGAAAATGGCCAAAAAATTGATCAAGATACGAAAGGGTGGACACTTGGGAGGCCAAATCGGCATGACCTTTGGGGAGTTGGGCATTTTATGCCACTTGACACTTAACATGAAAAAAAATGTGATGAGGGAGGAGGAAATGTGATGCCTTTAGGTGCCGAATTTTGCGCCCTCTTTCATGATGATGAGACATGGGGGTTGCATACAACCCATGGAGCAGGCATTGGCCCTTGACTTCTCTCTATGGGCTGAGCATATCGCCATCCTTCACTCGTCCAATGGTGGCCTGGATGGAGAATTGTGATTCTAGTCTTTCTCTCTCCTCCCTCTCTCCCTTAAGGGGTTGTCTTGTGTGCAAGAGGAAAATGAAGAATGGTGAAGGAAAGCTTGTCCGGATGAGATCGGATTGCTTCCGGGTGGATGAAGACATGAAGATTGCTGATTTTGAAGATGTTGGACATTGAATGTGGGCTGACCTGCAGTCCCTTAGCAAAACCGATATCCCATGACATGAAGCCTAAGCGGTAATTCAATTTTTATGAAGAAAAAATGAGTTTTTATGCTATTTGATTGATGAAACATTGTTCCCATGGGCTGAATATTCATTATGATTTGTTTTCTATGAGTTTAACAGTTTATAATCAGAAAATCATAAGTGATATGGCTGAAATTAATGGGGTAAAACCTGTAAAACACGCATTTAAGGGGTAAAAATGGGTTTTTTTGCAAAATAAATGGAAAATATGAGACATAACATCTACAAAACCTGAAATTTTGATGTCGAGGAACCTAAGGGCCATAGCCCACAATCAATCTTAATTTCTAGTCGTTTTTTATTAAATAAAATAGAGGAAAAATACCAAAAAATGGTGAAAAATGGATTTTAAATGGGAGAAATTTAGGAAACGGTAAAAGAAAAATTCTAAAAAATTACATGTGTGTTTGTGCAATGTATAATGAAGGTAGAGCATGAGGTTGGCCTTGCTTTACCCTCGTTTCTATGTTTTGTGCGTGTTCATCACTTTCTTTATAAAGAAATACACATAAAATGACTCTTTCACCTATCAACGAATGCAAAACATTAAACGGTAGAGTGAGAGGGGAGTTTGAGTGCCAAAATATAAACTAAAATCCAATTTATGTGTTGCATCATGCCTATAGGACGTTGTTTAAAATAAAGAGAAAGGCAGCACGAGCATAAGGCTCGGTGTCTGTTCTCTTTGCAATACATAAACGTTAGTATGGGAATCATGAAAAGATTGGTTTCGCACGATACACAATGCTGATTTTCTATTGTTCGTGCACTAAACCATTCACATTAGGCACTATGCATGGTTCATGGTATAAAAGGAAAAGCTCTTGTACTGCATAGCAATTGTTTTCTTAGGAATTTGACCCACGATTGAGAGTGTGAGGTTATCCCTTGCCGTAGGATAGAGGATCGATTTCCTAAGGGACTGTTAAGTAAGGACGCATGATATATTTCTTGGAAATACGAGAAATATGAAAGAGAGGAGTTTGTGTTCATTTGTGTTATATGTTGAGTAGTTCATCATGGGGCTAATCCCTGCGATGCAGGAGAGCTGTAGTGGGGCCACGGTGTTTCTACCGAGAGGTTGCTTCCACATGTATGTGATCGTGGCATTTATTGCCAATGTGTATGGGTTCTCCCTCTGTGGAGTTTATAGAAAGGGAAACGTTGGACTACAAAATGATGAACTATAAACGCATGGATTAGGCTTTAGGACAGTTTGTCCTTTAGCATTAGATTGATGCTCATGGTCTGCAAAGCCGTGAGGGTGTGTTTGTCTATTATGAGCATGAGGTCTGGCTAGTGCCATAGCTAGTACCGGCCCATTTCAGGTCCCATCATATGTGTATATGGAATATTATACTCCAGTCTGGGGCTCATAAGATTGGTGCAGTGGTGAGAGCATTTTTCAACTATTCATATGCACGTTGGCATTCCTCAGTCCACTGGAATATGATCAGCAGCTTGTATAATAGTCTTGCAATCAGCATGTAGTTCAGTACAAAGCGTCGGTAGTATCCCGTATGGCCTAAGAAACACTATACAACCTTGTAGTTAATGGGTGGTGGTAGGTCGACAATGACCCTGACTTTTGAGAAGTCAGTGACAATGCCATTCCTTGACACTATATGCTCTAGGATACATCTGTGCTTCACCCAGAACTGGCACGTCAAGGGGTTCAATGAGAGGTTGTATAACCGACACCATTCAAAAACATCTCTCAACCTTTCTAAGTGTTTGGCCCAACTAGAGTATATGCATAAGTCGTCTATGAACACCTCTAACTCGTGTCTCAGCATATCCTTGAAGATGGTGCACATTAATCGTTGGAAGGTTGCAGGCACATTCATTAGCCCAAAGGGTATAACGATGTAGACGAATAAACCCCATTCCATGGCGAAGGCAGCCTTGTGCCTATCGTCAGGATGCACTTGCACTTGATTATAGCCAGAGAAGCCATCCAGGAAGTGTAGGCTTCTTTGCCTGCCACCCTCTTTAGCATGTGCTCGGTATACGGTAAGGGGTAGTTATCCCTCTTCGTAGTGGCATTAACTTTCTTGTAATTCACACACACTCAAATTTTACAATTCTTTTTCATAACGATCACTATGGGTGATACCCAATCCGTGCGCTCAATCTCATATATGAATCCCACCTTCATGAGCTTATCGATTTCTTCCTTCAGTGCATGGGTGTGTTTGGGATTCATAGGGTAAGGTTGCTGCTTTGTTGGCACCGCATCTGGAACCATTGGAATATTATGGGTCACAACCCGAGGATCGACTCCTCTAAGTTCCTCCAAGGATTAGGCAAACACATTGGCATACTCTCGTAGGAGAGCAACAAGTCTATCCTCCTCATTCTTGGTTAGGTCATCAGCGATGAACGTAGGTCGAAGCTTCTCTCCTTCCCTGCTAGGTTGATTTCCTTGACCCTGGTGGGTCCCTCAATTGGTTCACTGGCTTGCCCTTGTCTCTTTGCTCCTAGCAAAATCACCACTCTATCACCCTTCTTAAACTTTGTGAAGCATTTGGGGAGATCCTACGGCTTCTTTTATCTCTCTGCTTCTAAGTCTTTAGTTTGCTTCCTGGCCTCCTCCCTTAGCCGTCTACACCTTAGGTGGACTGGAAAGTCCCCTTTGGTATGTCTGACCTTAGAGGGTTGGGGTATTTCAGGATCACTCTCTATACTGACTTAAGACTCCGAGTTAAACTCACATCTCTCACTTGAGGAAGGAGTTTAGCCAGGGGGTCGTAATTTAGTAGGTGAATCCATCTTCAATACTGGAGCTACCAGTGGCTGCACCACCCCTGCTTGCTCTTAATCCACAGCTCCCATGTGCTCCAACCAGGACCTATCGCACTCCATCAGCATGACTCCTTTTTCATTCCATCCTGCCCTTTCCCTTCTACGCCTAGAGTGCGCCTTGATCTGTTCGATTGCTCTCCCTTCAGTGTCATATTCTATTGTGTCTAACTCTACTTCACTCTCGTCCCCCATAGAGCGACAGTGCTCATATCCCTCGTCATTAGAATTTTGCCCCTTTGACTGCTCGTCATCCCCCAGGTTTTCCTCTCCAATCTCCTCTTTGTCAATGACTAAAGCCCAATTGTATAATAGGTTAAGATCGTAAATTTTGGTCCATTTCCACTCAAGCCCAGCCAAGAGATCACTTAGGGGTTTTAGATTAGCAGCCATGTTGCCCTTTAGTTTATCAGTTAGGCACTCTATGATTTCCTGAAGCTCGAGCTTGTTGGTGGGGATATAAAATGAGACTGGTTTCCTTGGGTCGCATGATCTTCCTACCATCATGTAGAGTGGCACGATGGGCTCCTTTGCTGGCATGCTTGGTGATTTTGTAGCTTGCCTATACAGATCTTCTTCATCTGAGAATGGTAGGTCAATGGCTGCCAAGACATGCATCCAATCCCGCTTGTCCTCAGGGCAAGGGATGCACTTGGTCAATGACCCATAGGGTTTGCTTGCCTGGACATCACCTTTTAGCATGGTTGAGATAGCATCAAGGTCAGCTGGGGTGGTCTTCTACATGTCCATCTCAACCCTTATCACTTTTGTCCTATTCCCCAAGAAGATGAGATTGTTCCCCCAATCTTCAATAACTCACGCATTCCTCATCTAGGGTCAGCCTAGTAGTATGTTGTAGTCCACTCCCTTCATGAAGTTCACAGAAAACTGCACTCCTGCGACCTTCATTGGCTAGTTCTTTAGGACCCCAAATGGTCTAACCTTCATTTCGTTGGCCAATGTAACATTAAACCTAGCCGTTTCCATAGGTGGGTTTCCCCAGGCCTATAGATATGCGTGTCTCAAGACACTAACCCCAGCGCTTGTGTCTACGATTCCTTTTCATGTTGCATCCCCCAAGGCTAAGATAGGTAAGAATGCATGTATCTCCGTGCCTTCCTAGAAAGCGTTGACATGCAGTGAACTTTGGAGCTAAGTGTAGCATTAGGCTTGGAATCTTCATGACTACGTCCTGCTCTTGCAAGTCAGCAGCAGTATGCTCCCCCTTTTCCTTCACCCAGTGCCTTAATTATTTCCATAAGGAAGGGTGCTGCCGAAGCAAATCTCCCAGGCTCACGATTACTGAGGTGGTTATTAAAGTAGTGAGGAGGTTGTTGGGTGGTTGGCTTCCTCCTTGGTCAACATTCTTTGGCCATATGTCTTGGTTAGCTTGTTGAGAGACTTCTTCTTGGTCTTGCCTCTCTGGCATCTCTCGTGGTGTGGGTGTGTTTCCCGATTGAGGTCGCGATGGTGAAACGAGTGTACTCACACTAGAGAGGTATTCCATTCAGTCTTCCAATATGGGTTCTACATCTTTAAGGTGTTCGTGGGTGTCCTTGACCCACTTCTTAACTTTGGCTATAGCCTCGAGTTGCCGTCTGGGGTGGGGGTACTCCCCTACCTTGGTACTCCCTAGTTCTGCTATCTTAGGAGCTGAGGTCTCTGCCTCTACATCAGTGACCCCCTTTCCCGCCACTCAAGTTTTAGCTCCTCATTCTTGAGGGTAATCTTTACGTCTATTCTCTTTCTCCTTCTCCTTTGGCTTTTCTTTCCCAACGAGCCTACATCCAGGTTACTTGACCCAGGCAACGAGATGCTTGTTTGTTTTGTCTGTGCTCTCATCATGACATGCAGTGGGATGGGCGTATCCTCACTGCCAAAGGTCTCCACACCGAATAGCCCCAAGGATGCAGAGGGCACGTTGGAAGAACAAGTTGATGGCTTCTGTCTAGGATAGTCAGGAAATAGGTGTGTGACTCCACACTTAGTGCATCAAAGGTCAACTTTTTCCTTTTTTGCTTGTTTTCTTTTCGAGCAGCGTGATGAAATATGGCTTGGATGACCGCAAGTCCAGCATGAGATTGGATCTTGGCTTGGTCCTTCAAAGCCTCTGCCCCTTCCTCTACCTAGTGCCATTAGCGGCACTGGTCGATAGTCGATCAGAACTAGATTGCCTTCCTCATCATAGGAGATGTATGGGTTCACATATGTTTCCTCTTCACTAGGTTCTTCCACATAGTGAATAGGAGCGTCACTCAATGGTTGGGTTACATAGGGCCTTGGATGTCTAGGTATGCATGTTGGGTTCATCTCAAGCCTAGGAATGGCCGGTCTTGCGTCATTTGGTACTGGAAGCACCAGCTAGGCTCCCTTGCCAAAGAGGTTAGGTGGCCTATTGCGTAAGTGTGGAGGGTTGTATTGTTGCGCATATGGGAATCTCCTTGGCAATTTGCAATGCAATGCGTCATGACCAAACCTACCGCAGTTTGAGCACAGCCTAGATCTAGGATCTTGACACTCGGCTGGGAGGTAGTTTCCACCACAGTGTATACAGTGCACATGAGACCGCATAGGCTTCCTCATCTGTTCTTGCAATCATGCAAGCTCCATTCTTACCTTAGCCAGCACTTGGCCTTCGTCAACACCTTTTCCCTTATCCTATATACTAGATTTCTCTCTCTCTCCCAAAGCTGTTGCCAGCTCTGGAGCTCTCTGGCTTGTACTATCCCGACTGGAGTTCCTCATGCTTCGCTCCCTGAGCTAATCGTCCACCCTTATTGCCTCTTCAAAAACTCTAGCTAACATGTCTCTTTGTAGGGTGGAGTTACTATCCAAGGCCTTGTAGAGCTCCTCGTTTTGAATTCCATTTATAAACACAGTAGACAGAGCCTTCTCGTTAGGTCGCTCATTAGCCGGGATCCTCTTGAAAAGGCTACGCACATGAGTGACGTAGTCTCTTACGTCTTCCTTTTCCCTCGGGCTGACATTCATCAACCAGATGATGAGATTGTCAGAGTACCTTGCCTCAGAGAATCTCTTGATAAAATGGTCTTTAAGACGGGCAAAGTTTGTGCACTCGATTGCATCTAGACTAGTGTACTAAATTCTATCCTTATCACCTAAACATAGCCCGAAATCTTGAGAGCGTTGTGCAAGGTCCGTGAGACCGTTTGCTTCGCAAACTTTTTCGAACTGCTCCACAAAGCTATATGGGTCATTGCTAGGTTCATACTTGTCTAGCTACTTTGCTACAATGGGGATCCTAGATTTCCCCTTGCGTGACCTCTAATCCCGAGAGTAATGCTGTGGCTAAGGCTGTTGCGCTCTGCTCTCAGCGGACCTATTGTCCATGAGCCGCCTGGCTACAAGTTTACTCAATGATAGGTCAGCCTCTACTACTCACTCTCTCTCTGCATTTGGTCCTGCTTTCGCTGCACCAACTAGGGCTAGCACATGCCAGGCCTCGTACATGTCTACATATTGTTGGAGTTTCCTAGCCCTTTGCTCATGGTCATAGACAATTATGCTCTCTAGCGCCTTTCTGATCGTCATCTTTCTTTCCTCTTCTAGGTTCGTCGTCTTTCTTTCCTCTTCTAGGTTTGCTACCACTTCCTCTACTGGCCTGCCCTGAACTACCGTCCTAGTCAACAAGTCATACTCATTGACTAACTCTTACATTATGACTAGGAGTTCTTCCAAGTCCAGTCGGGGTCCTCTCCTTGTCCGCCTCGTGATCGTGACATTGCTCCCACTTCCAGCTCCACAAGGTCGTTGATCAATTTGAGTAGCTCCAACAGTGTCCTATCCTCTATGTTGTCGCCTTCCGGATCTTCGTGTCCTTTTAGGGTCCTACTGATGGGGCTCTCAGGTAGCCAACTATGTTTTGGGATCTTCTCCTAGTAGTGGGTTCCTTGATGTTATTATGTCTCGTAATGAGCTCCTTGTTATTGGAAGTAGTCGTCAATCTTATTCACAAGTTGTGCTTCATGCTTTTTAGTGCTCAGTGCGAAAACATGTTTTTCCTTTTCTTGTAGTGCACCTTAGGTGATGAAATCAAAAAGTGAGATGCGGGTGCATGAAATGCTCAATGCAAACTCCACTCTTTGCCTCACATTCCTAACTTGATGTGGCTCTAAGCGCAGGTTCTCACTAATCTAAAGTTCTCCTGAAAGTCCTTGCTCCATTCTCTATTCTACTTTAGGGTTGGTTGGTTGGTTGGTCTCGCCGCACGTCAAGTCAATTTCTAAATTTGGTTTGCTCAGTGTCTAGCTTTTCTGGGTGAATCCTCGATTATCCCGCCTAGCCTCTAGCTTCCAAGGGCCAAACTGGGTTCCTTGGGGGATCAGGGATGTGACCAAAGTGGCCACGACTGTGGGGTAGGCTTTAAAACCTTCTAGCTAAAGTTCTGATGAACTGGTCCGATTCTGGGAATTGGACGGGATGGTCTGATCCTGGGAATCAGACGAGCTGGTCTGAGTTTCACACTAGGAAAGGTGGTCAAATTCTACTTTGTTCCAATTACTACAATGGGTCGAGTGGTCCAAATCCCGGACTAGGACATGTGGTCCAATTCTGACACTGGATTCAATTATAGCAGTCGGACGAAGTGGTTCGATTTTTGGAGTGGTCTAATTCTAGGAATCGGATCGAAAAAGTGGTCTGATTTTCGGACTCAAACCGTCCAACTCCACGAATCGAGCAGTCCTATTCTAGGATTCGGATGGCGTAGTCTGATGGCGCGGACGACAACCCGCGGGTTGTGTGCGATGCCTCAAGATCAACGCCTACTCCACGGAATCGTGCCGTGCCTTCCAAATAGGTGCAAAGAAATAGAGGGAACTGCGTGGCATACCTTGAAGCAATGTGGCTCTCGAATTGATCAGCACTTTGCGATCTCCCTACAGCTCTCTCTCTCTTGCTCTCTCCCTGGCTCTCAAGCTCACTCTCTTCTTAGAAGGCAGAATGTCAAATGTGGTGTTTCCTGGTTCCCTAGCCTCTTATTGCCCCAACCGAGCCTGCTGTAACCTCAGAAACTAATCTATCACTCCCTTCTAGCCAGAAATCTGAATCTATGCCCCTATTTCCCTGTTTCCAGTAGCAGCAGAACCCTTCTATTTTCCTTCTTTTTCCTATCCTAATCTTAACCTAATGCAATAAAACCAAAACCAGATATGGAGATGGATGGTCCTACTCTAATATTCAACAACAAATCAAAATGCTTACTTATCCCATTCTAACTTATCCCATTAGCCAGATATGGGATTAGTGCCATTAGCCTAGGCCCTCTTTTCCTATTTCCCACCATTCTAACTTATCCCATTCCCATTAATGCATACAATTTGCACAGGAGTGAGCCCGGCACTCTTTTTACAAGGATTTGGGAGTGCCTTCATATTTAATGGCGCCTTTTACTCTTTTATTTTCTCGAGGTGACACTGAAGCCTTCTAGACAAGTCGTCATTCAAATTTTCAGGGTCTGACCTCCATCCGGGGCACCTTTTCCTTCCTTTGTCCTGTGCCTTTTTGGTTATCTCCTTCTTCGATTTTTCCTACACTTCTACTCCATTTTCCGATCCTCTGTGCTGCGGTAAACATATGGTAACAATATTCTCATAAGCATCCTTTATAGTATTAAGAAGTTGTGTTACCAATTGCTTTCGTGGAATAGCATCACCACCACCTGCAACAAGCTGATTGATAATGTTCTTCAATGATTTGATAGGTGTTGTAATAGATGTTCTGATGTTGTATTGTAACTTAGTGAGCTGACTATGAAGATAAAGTATTTCTCTTATAGATTTCTTCTCAAAAGTTGCTATCAACTACTCCCACATAGCTTGTGAGGTTGAAAGATTACATACATCAAGCATCAGAGATTCTTGAAGAGCGGAAAGAATATACCGATGATTTGCTTTGTTGTGTTTGACCCACTCATTATAAATAGTTTGTCATTCTCTAAAGATAGGTCCTTCACTTTCAAGGACAAGGAGATTATCATGAGCTTGATCAATTAGTTGAGGTGGACATTTATAATTACGAAGAACAACATCATGCAAGTCATCATCTTTTAGAATTCGTAGCATCTTTACTTTCCACCCAAGGAATCCTTGTCCTTGAAAGTGAGGAACCGAATATTTTCCAGAGGGAAATCCACTGAAAATTATCGAATTTGGCATAACTAGCTGAGAGAATACGTACATTGTTATTGATCTAGAGAACCGATTCCATACTACTCATAAAGATCAGTGTCCATAGTGTGGATGATTCAAAAATATTAGCTTTTTGGACAATTTTAGCCAATTTTTGATATTTTAGATATTCTGTATTGTAAATATTCAAAAACTGTAGATAACTTCTAGAATAGGATGACATGTAAAAGAAATCATGTAGCTTTTAGCCATTTTTTGAGGATTTTATGTAAAAAGAAGGATTGGAAAAATCGCGCGATGTGCAATCATACTTTTCACGCAATGAACAACACTTCGAACTAGGAGAAGAAGAAGGTGTGATCTAGAAGAGTTTTGGCCAATTGTCCTGGTATTTTACCCCCTTTTTGGAGCTAATGGAAGTATCATATTGGTAGTCTAAGAAGCATAGATGAAGGTATTGTTTTATGCACCTTTTTGTCTACAAGAGATTTATCTTCTCATAATGCAAAAATAAATTGACAGGCTTCACCTCTTTGAGTATTCTTCGACATCTTCTATAGCTTTGAATCCGTTTTCTTGCATCTACCTCTCTCTCTGAATCTCGCTTCACTCTGCTGTCTCTTACCCCCGTGGTACACTTTTAACGCTCATTGCTCCAACAATGTGAGTGGTGCTCAAGAGCAAGTCTTGGTCACAACTTGATAACAAAATGCTAAGGAGTGCCGATTAGGATAGTAGACATTGTTGGATGAACAACACAACTCCAAAGTTTTAAATGTTCAACAAACACCACCAAAGCACACACAAAACCAAACAAAACACAATGCCTGTTGTAGCTCAGTAACAACAAAAAAACTTAATCCCGGGTAGAGCATCACACAACCCTACATAAAGTTCCAAAATACAAACTTTGAACAAAAATCCAGCTTCCTTCTAAGACCATGTGTTGCCCATAAGTTGCTCATTGAAAATTGCCTCAAGGAAGTTAGTATATATATATCCTCTACATCACATGCGTTCAAGGCCTATTTATAAATATCCTTATGTGTGATTTTTTTTGAATAAAAAATAACCATTTTCTATTCAATCTCTAAATAATTGCTTAATATTACAACCTTCTTTATGTAAAAAATGTAAAGACATGGTATTTTAAAAGTACATTATTTTGAACCATCTGATGCACACATATATTCCTGAGTAACTTATCTAAGGAAATAGCATCATGACTTATGATTGCCTTCCTGGAAGATGGATCATAAATCTTATATCCCTTACAAAAAGCTCAATATCTAATGAAAATAACTTTCAAACTGGGAGGATCAAGTGTTCTAGAAGTCTCTTTGGAAAGTTTACACAATCTGCTTCTTTAGTATTGTTGTCATATGTAGCAGCATATGCTCTATTATGATTTGAATCAAAATGCCTCTTAAAACCTACACGGCTTGGATGATCACTCTTTTTCTAGTAGTCACAAGGAGAATAATCTCTGAATAAATGTGGTTGTTTATTTGTAATACCATGTTTTTCATCATATTGTTTTCCCTAGCAATCATCTGTAGTGTGACCATTTCCATTGCAATAAGAACAATGTCTCTTAGGAAACTTGAGATGAGAGAAGTTACCACCAGGATGACTCTTACGTGTAGAGTGTCGAAAGGAACGGCTTCGAGCAAGTAGAGCTTGGTCGATCTATTGTGATTGTGTGTCCTCTTTTGAGATCATAACTGTCTCTTGATTTGTTTGTTGTCGTCCATGTCGTTGTGAATATTCAATCAAAGATATACAAGCTTGATCAAAATTAATCCCATTTTTGTTAGATAATTTGGTAACAATATTAGCATAAGCAGGATCCTTTATAGTATCAAGAAGTTGTGTTACCAATTGCTTTCGTGGAGGAGCATCATTAGCAATAGTAGCAAGCTGATTGATATTATTGTTGAATGTTTCGATATGTGTTGTCATAGAAGTTCTGATGTTGTATTGTAACTCAGTGAGGTGACTACGAAGATAAAGTATTTCTCTAAAATTTTCTATCAAATACTCCCACATACCTTCTGAGGTTGAAACATTTCATACATTAAGCATAAGAGATTCTTGAAGAGCAAAAGTAATATACCAATGATCTACTTCGTCGTGTCTGACCCACTCATTATAAATAGTTTTTCATTCTTCAAAGATAGGTCTTTTAGTTTTACAAGGGTATTATCACGTGCTTGATCAATTGGTTGAGGCAGACATTCATAATTACCAAGAACAATATCATGCAAGTCATCACCTTCAAGAATTGGCAGCATCTTTACTTTCCACCCAATGAATCCTTGTCCTTGAAAGTGAGGAAGGAAATGTTTTCTAGATGGAAATCCACTAACAATTATCGCATTCAGCATAGCTGACTGAGAGAATATGTACATTCTTATTAATCTAGAGAGCCAATGCCATACTAGTCATTAATATCAATGTCCATAGTGTGGATGGTTCATACATATTGAATTTTTAGACAAGTTTAGCAAATTTTTGATATTTTAGATATTATCTATTGTAAATATTCAAAAACTATAGACAACTTGTAGAATAGGATGACATGTAAAATAAAGCATATAACTTTAGACCATTTTTGGAGGATTTTATATAAAAAGAAGGATTGGCGAAATCGCGCGATGCGCGATCGCAGTTTTCAAGCAATGAATAATACTCCGGAACTGGGAGAAGAAGAATGAGTGATCTAGAATAATTTTAGCCAATTGTCCTACTATTTAACCCCCCTTTCGGAGCCAATGGAAGCATCATATTAGTAGTTTGAGAAGCATAGATGAAGGTATTGTTTTATGCATGTTTTTTCTACAAGAGATTTATCTTCTCATAATGGAGAAATAAATTGAGAGGTTTCACCTATGTGAGTAATCCTCTACATCTTCTATTTCTTTGAACCCCTTCTCTTCTGTCTACCGCTCTCCTTGAATCTCCCCTTACCATGTTGTCTCTTCCCTTATGGTAGACATTCGACTCTAAACGCTCCAACAATCGGAGTGGTGATCGAGGGAAAGTCTCACTCACAAGTTGATAACAAGACTTTAAGGAGTGTCGGCGAGGATACTAGATTTTGTTGGATGAACAACACAACTCGAAAAACCTAAATGTTCAACAAGCACGACATGAACCACACACAAAATCAAATAACACACAATGCCTCTTGTAGCTCAGTAATAACACAAAAATTTAATCCCGGCTAGAGCATCACACAACCCTACATTAAGTTTGAAAACACAAACTTTGAAGAAAAATCTAGCATCCTTCTGAGACCATGTGATGCCTATAAGTTTCTCATTGAAAATAGCCTCGGGGAAGTTAGTATATGTATATCGTCTACATCACCTGTGTTCAATGCCTATTAATAAATATCCTTATACGTGAATTTTTTCAAAATAAAACATAACCCTTTTCTATTCAATCTGTAAATAAACCCTTTATATTACACCCTTCTATATGTAAAAAATGTATAAACATGGTATTTTAGAGATACCTTATTTTGAACCCACGTGATGCACACATATATTTAGAAGTAACTTACATGAGAAAATAGCATCATGACTTATGATTACCTTCTTGGAAGATGGATCATAAATCTTATATACCTTAAGAAAAGTTGAACATCCAATGAAAATAACTTTCAAACCGGGAGGATCAAGTTTTCTACGAGTTGCTTTGGGAAGTTTAGATATTTTTCTTCTTCAGTAGTGTTTTCATATGTAGCAACATGTGCTCTATTACGATCTAATTCAAAATTTCTCTTGAAACATAGATGGGTTGGATGATCACTCTTTTTGTAGTAGTCATAATAAGGAGAATAATCTCTGGATAAACGTGGTTGTTTATTTGTAATAACATGCTCTTCATCATATTGTTTTGACTACCAAAAATCTCGTGTGACCATTTCTATTTCAATAAGAACAATGACTGTTAGGAAACTTAAGCCGAGAGAAGCTACCACCACAATGACTCCTATGTGTAGAGTGTGAAAAGGGATGCCTTCGACCAAGTAAAGCTTGGTCAATTTCTTCTGATTGTGTGTCCTCCTGTGAGATCATAATTGTTTCTTGATATGTGTATTGTCCTTCATATCATTGTGAATATTCAATCAAAGATATACAACCTTGATCAAAATTAATCCCATCTTTGTTAGATAATATGGTAAAAATATTATCATAAGCAAGATTCTTGATAGTATCAAGAAGCTATGTTACCAATTGCTTTCGTGGAATAGCATCACCACTAGTAGCACAATAGCAAGCTAATTGATAATGTTCTTGAATGATTCGTTATGTATTGTCATAGAAGTTCTAATGTTGTATTCTAACTTAGTGAGCTGACTACAAAGATAAAGTATTTCTCTAATAGATATATTCTCAAAATTTGCTATCAAATACTCCCACATGGCTTGTGAGGTTGAGAGATTACATACATCAAGCATAAGAGATTCTTGAAGAGAGGAAAAAATATACTCACTATCTGCTGTGTCATGTTTGAATAGTTTGTCATTCTTTAAAGATAGCTCCTTTAGTCTTTAAAGGTCCTTTAGTTTTACAAGGGTATTATCATGAGCTTGATCAATTCATTGAGGCTGACATTCATAATTACCAAGAACAATATCATGCAAGTCATCACCTTCAAGAATTAGCAGCATCTTTACTTTCCATGCAAGGAATCCTTGTCCTTGAAAGTGAGGAATTGAATGTTTTCTAGATGGATATCTGTTGACAATTATCGAATTCGACATAGTTGGGTAAGAGAATACATACATTCTTATTGATCTAGAGAGACAATGCCTTACTAGTCATTAATATTAATGTCCATAGTGTGCATGGTTCATAAATATTGGATTTATGGACAAGTTTAGGAAATTTTTGATATTTTTGATATTATTTCTTATAAATATTCAAAAAATTTAGACAACTTCTAGAATAGGATGACATGTAAAAGAAAGCATGTAACTTTTGACCATTTTTGGAGGATTTTATGTCAAAAGAAGGATTGGCGAAATTGTGCGATGCATGTTTGCAGTTTTTAGGCAATGAACAACACTCCGAACTGGGAGAAGAAGAAGGAGTCATCTAGAAGAATTTTGGCAAGTTGTCTTGGTATTTTACCCGCCTTTCAGAGCCAATGGAGGAATCATATTGGCAATTTCATAAGCATAGATGAAGTTCTTGTTTTATGCACATTTTTGTCTACAATAGATTTATCTTCTCATAATGCGTAAATAGATTGGCAGGCTTCACCTCTGTGAGTAATCCTCTACATCTTCTATTTCTTTGAACCCCTTCTCTTCCGTCTACTACTCTCCCTGAATCTCCCCTTACCCGGGTGTCTCTTTCCTCCTGGTAGACATTCAATGCCAAACAATCCAACAATGCGAGTGGTGATCGAGAGCAAGTCTCGCTGACAAGTTGATAACGAGACGTGAAGGAGTGCCAGCTAGGATAGTAGACTTTTTTGGATGAGCAACAAAACTCGAAAAATTTTAATGTTCAACAAACAACACATGAAGCACACATGAAAGCAAACAGTACACATGAAAGTAAACAACACACAATGCCTCTTATAGCTCAGTAACAACAAAAAAACTTAATCCTAGGTAGAGCATCACAAAAACCTACACAGAACAAGTAATCGCAAGCTGACTGTTGATGGGCGAAAAGTGGGAATCAACGGTAACACTGCAGATGCTGATGACAAAATTACAAACTTTGAAGAAAAATCCACAATCCTTCTGAGACCATGTGTTGCCCATAAGTTGCTCATTGAAAATAGCCTCGGGGAAGTTAGTATATGTATCTTCTCTACATCACGTGCATTCAAGGCCTATTTATAAATATAATTATCTGTGAATTTTTTAAGAAGAAAACATAACCCTTTTCTATTCAATCTATAAATAACCCCTTTATATTGCACCCTTCTATATATAAGAAATGTATAAACGTGGTATCTTAAAAATACTTTATTTTGAACCCACATGATCCTCACATATATTCACAAGTAACATACACGAGAAAATAGCATCATGACTTATGATTACCTTCTTGGAAGATGGATCATAAATCTTATATCCCTTGCAAAAAGTTGAATATCCAATGAAAATAACTTTCAAACTAGGAGGATCAAGTTTTCTATGAGTCTGTTCAGAAAGTTTACATAATTTTCTTCTTCAGTAGTGTTGTCATATGTGGTAGCATATGCTCTATTACTATCTGAAACAAAATGCCACTTGAAACATAGATGTGTTGGATGATCACTCTTTTTGTCATAGTCACAAGAAGAATAATCTTTGGATAAACGTGGTTGTTTATTTGTAATACCATGTTCTTCATCATGTTGTTTTTCCTACCAATCATTTATAGTTTGACCAGTTCTACTGCAATAAGAATAATGCCTATTAGGAAACTTGAGACGAGAGAAGTTATCACCACGATGATTCTTACATGTAGACCGTGAAAAGGGATGCCTTCGAGAAAGTAAAGCTTGATCGATTTATTCTGATTGTGTGTCCTCTTGTGAGATCATAACAATTTCTTGATTTGTCCATTGTATTTCATGTCGTTGTGAATATTCAATCAAAGATATACAAGGTTGATCGAGATTCATCCCATATTTGTTAGATAATATGATAATAATATTTTCATATGCAGGATCCTTTATAGTATCAAGAAGCTGTGTTACCAATTTCTTTAGTGGAATAGCATCAGCAGGTAGGAGCAGCGAGCTGATTGATAATTTTCTTGAATGATTCGATATGTGTTGTCATAGAAGTTCTGATGTTGTATTGTAACTTAGTGAGTTGACTACGAAGATAATTTTTTTCTATAATAGGTCTCTTCTCAAAATTTGCTATCAAATACTCCCACATAGCTTGTAAGGTTGAAAGATTACATACATCAAGCATAAGAGTTTCTTGAAGAGTGGAAAGAATATACCCATGATCCAATTTGTCATGTTTAACCCACTCAATATAAATAGTTTGTCATTCTTCAAAGATAGGTCCTTTAGTTTTACAAGGCTATTATCATGAGTTTGATCAATTGGTTGAGGCAGACATTCATAATTATCTAGAAAATTATCATGCAAGTCATCGCCATCAAGAATTCACAGTATCTTTATTTTCGGCCCAAGGAATCCTTGTCCTCGAAAGTGAGGAATGAAACATTTTCCAGAGAGAAATCCGTTGACAATTATCCAATTTGACATAGCTGGTTGAGAGAATACGTATATTCCTATTCATCTAGAGAGCCAATGCCATAATAGTCATTAATATCAGTGTCCATAGTGTGGATCGTTCAAAAATATTAGATTTTTGGACAAGTTTAGCCAATTTCTTATATTTTAGATATTATCTATTGTAAATATTAAAAAATCGTATACAACTTCTAGAATAGGATGACATGTAAAAGAAAGCAGGTAGCTTTTAGCCATTTTTAAAGGATTTTACGTAAAAGGAAGGGTTGGAAAAGTCGAGCGATACGCGATCAGAGTTTTCAAGCAATGAATAACACTCCAAACTAAGAGAAGAAGAAAGAGTGATCTAGAAGAAATTTGGCCAACTGTCTTGGTATTTTACTCCCCTTTTGAAGCTAATGGAAGCATCATATTGGAAATCTGAGAAGCATAGATGAAGATATTATTTTGTGCATGTTACTGTCTACAATAGATTTATCTTCTCATAATTGAGAAATAAATTGACAGACTTCACCTCTATGTGTATTCTTCTAGATCCTCTATCTCTTTGAACCCCTTTTGTTCTCTCTACTCCTCTCCCTAAAGCTCCCTTCACCCTATTGTCTCTTATCCTCGTGGTAGACTTTCATCCCCAAATGCTACAACAATGCTACTGGTGCTCAAGAGCAAGTCTTGGTCACAAGTTGATAAGGAGACGTTAAGGAGTGCCGGTTAGGATAGTAAACATTGTTAGATGAACAATTGAACTTGAAAATTTTAAATGTTCAACAGACACTACACAAACCACACACCAAACCAAACAACACACAATGCCTCTTGTAGTTCAGTAACAACAAAAAAACTTAATCTCGTGTAGAGCATCACACAACCCTACAGAAAGTTTGAAAACACAAACTTTTAAGAAAAATTGAGCATCTCTCTGAGACTATGTGTTGCCTATAAGTTTCTCATTGAAAAAATCCTCAGGGAAGTTACTATATGTATATCCTCTACATCACGTATAAATATTCTTATCGATGAATTTATTTAAGAATAAAACATAACCCTTTTCTATTCAATCTCTAAATAACCCCTTTATATTACATCCTTCTGTATGTAAAAAATGTATAGACATGGTATTTGAAAAGCACCTTATGAACCCATATTCATGAGTAACTTACACAAGAAAATAGCATCATCACTTATGATTACCTTCTTGGAAGATGGATCATATAACTTATATCCCTTAGAAAAACTTGAATATCCAATGAAAATAACTTTCAAAGCGAGAGGATCAAGTTTTGTATGAGTCTCTTTGGGAAGTTTACATAATTTTATTGTTCAATAATGGTCGTATGTAGCTGCATATGCTCTATTACGATCTGAATCAAAATGCCTCTTGAAACATAGATGGATTAGATGATTACTCTTTTTGTAGTAGTCACAAGGAGAATAATCTCTGGATAAACGTGATTTTTTATTTGTAATATCATGTTCTTTGTCATACTGTTTTTCCTAGAAATCATCTGTAGTGTGATCAATTCTATTGCAATAAGAACAATGTTTATTAGGGAACTTGAGACAAGAGAAGCTACCACCACAAGGACTCCTATGTGTAGAGCAATGAAAGGGATGCCTTCCAGCAAGGAAAGCTTGGTCAAATTTTTTTGACTGTGTGTTGTCTTGTGAGATCATAGCTATTTCTTAATTTGTGTGTTGTTGTTCATGTCATTGTGAATATTCAATCAAAGATATACAAGCTTGATTGAAATTCATTCCATGTTTGTTAGATAATATGGTAACAATATTATCATAAGCAGGATTCTTTATAGTATCAAGAAGTTGTGTTACCCATTGCTTTTGTGGAATAGCATCACGAGTAGTACCACTAAGCTAATTGATAACATTCTTGAATGATTTGATATGTGTTGTCATAGAAGTTTCGAAGTCGTGATGTAACTCAGTGAGCTAACTATGAAGATAAAGTATTTCTCTAATAGGTTTCTTCTCAAAATTTGCTATCGAATACTCCCAAATAGCTTGTGTAATGTGTCCACTAGTATCATCCAGGATACGTCTTAGCAGTCCATTGGAAAGAATGTCTAGAAAGCTCCGCCCGGCACTCCCATGGAATGTTACGGGATTTGCGATCTAGGTTTTCCCGCATCTGCCACGTAGCAGAAGTATCCTGGCCGTTCCCACTTAGGATCGACCGGAATTAGGGTTTTGTTGATTGTTCATTACCTAATAGAAACTAGCGTCGGACCCAAGCGAACTACCTTACACAGAAACGCCAGGTTGGAAGCGGATTCACACTGCACTTGGTTCAAGGAGAATGGGAAACGAGAGGGATGCAAAGCTCAACCTCTCTACCATAAGGCATAGTCCCATTCCGTTCCCCTAAAACAGCATAAATCGGTTAAGACATAACTCTAGGTCATCACTTTCGTTATTTGTTTCCTTTGACGATCATCCCGCTCTTCTTCGAGATTTTGAGAAAAGTTCCTGGCTAACCAGGAACACCCAACCGTAGGATTGACCCATGGCCCATCCTCCGCACTTTCCTCGGTTTGTTTTAGTTATGTAATTATCTAACACATTAATTTGACATGTAACAATCAGCTTCTTTAATTAATCCGTTAAGCACTGGTTCCTTCACGTTATTTTATCACATGACATAGAAAAACAATATTAAATAAGTTATTTATTAACATATCATTATTTTTATCTTTGAAATACAAGGAGTTCCGCCTACAGGCGAGTCCATAATCTGCTCGAAGGCTATCCAGTAATCCAAAGGGATCACTGTTCCAAGTTTCCGCCCGTAAACTAGTATGCGGGCCTTGAGATCCAATCCCGAGTCACATTAGCCTCTTGTGCAGGACCCGAAAGGCGAGGGATTTACGGCCAGAGCCCCCCCTGGCACCCAAGCATCCTCCTGCTCCAAGTAGAGCTGAACGGAGAGACCTCTCGCGGCGGGTTTGGTCCACGTTCCCGCCGCAGTCAACAACCCCCTTGGTTAGGGTGAGGCAGGCAGTCGGGGGTAACTGAAACTGCCTCTCCCTTCAAGCCTTCAACCTGAAGCGTAGATATTCATTTAATTTGTAATTCATAAATCAAACAGTGCTCTAAATTCTCTAGCAAGCACAAACACTTTCATTAACCGATCTTGTTGTTGGCAAAATGCTAAGGAACGATTCTTTCCTTTCGAATGCATCAACACTCGTTCCAAGGTGTCTTGCAACTTGGCAAGATCCCTTATATTCTGGGTTAGGGCGTACCTTATTAACCCAACTTGGTCAACCCTAAAGTTCATTGGATACTTTAGTTTCTTGTTTTAACTTTCCTTATTTAGAAGGATATCAAAGAATATATCCTTTTGCAAGATAACTTGCGTAAGGATCCGCCATCCTTGTTGAGGGTATTTACCCTTTCTTCTTATGAATCAATCACAAGACTATATGACTTCGTACTTGCTACGCAAGTCCTGTGATGAAATAATCCGTTATAGTTTCTTTAAGCTGACGTTTGTCGGACCTAGGGTCTCTTTTTAAGAACCTCAAGGACAAACCCTAGCCCTTTTACATTTAGGAATTCATTGACCCTACAATCAAGGAAGATAGTCAAGTGTTTAAGGTATGAACGTTTCTTGGCCTTTAAATCATTCCGAAGGCATATTTTGCTGCATAGGTATTTCTAATTTTACATTAATTCGGTTATCTTTTAGAAGGTAATATTGAGATCACCTCGACACGATTTGTTATCCTTGTGACAATTGATTTTTCAGTCCTAAACTTTAATGCTTTGAGGTTAGGTAAATTCAATTAATCCTCCTTTTTCCTTGCAAACGAAACTCATACCAAATAAAAAATCTTTTCCTTGCTAAGATATGCAGTTAGCAATGATAACTTACTAGAGTTCAAGCAACGTACGAAACCTTTCATGAATTTCATCTTCTATGATGATTCGTTGCAAAAAAGAATAGGGGTTAATGGTGCAAGATGCAATTTTTATACCTTCAAGATTTAACCGAAATATAATATTATAGTAAGTAGATAATCTTGCTCATAATTTGTTTTAATACATGATGCTATTCAAAGGAAACTATGTTCTATACAATATAATTTTTTCAATTAAACTAAACTCCTTCATCGTAAATAACTCGAAAAAATATATCTTATCCCTAACAATTCATCTTTGCATGATTGACTTAAAACTGATATAAAACCAAGAAGAAAAAACCTGGTTTTGGGGTGAGATATCCACATGGATACTGGGAGATGACCCTCCCGTAGCTACTCCTTGGACTTTCTTAAGTGGCATCACAGTTGTAATCCTTCGGATGTGAAGGCAATTTTTACTCTCCTTTCTGGATTTCCACCGTCTCTCTTTCGAGACAAAGAGCCGTTCAAAAGATTGACCACGAGAAAGGGATAATAAGACTTTTTAAGTCTTAGCTTCTTCAGAGAGGGAAAGGTTTATAAAGCCTAAGAAGGCCCTATAGGGTATATACACGGCAAAAAGATTATGGGTAAGTGTGGCTTCACAACCACATGAACCTTTGGGGAACTTTGGGCTTGGGATAAAAGGTATAGAAAGGGAATTTTTAGAGTAGTAAAGGTTTTTGGGATTTTAACCCGGAGTGAGAGGGAAAGGTGAAGGGTGAAGGCTTATAGTAGGGGGAAGAGAGAAAAGGGTGTGTAAGAAAAAGGGAACATGGGGTTAGAAAGGGCTTAGGGGTTGTGTTAAGAAAAAAAAGAATATGAGGGAAGAAAAACACGGGGTTTCAACACAAGAAGGGACTTATAAATTTTAGGCACAGGGGAGATTTTATGGGTTAAAGCAAAGCAATCACTCTTTTTTGGCATGCAAAGATCTGAACCCGCGACATTTTGTACCCAAAACAAATGCACTACCGAGCTGTCTCACAATAGGTTTAGGCAAACACGAGCACTTCACTAAAGGAGACCATCGCTTATATTTTACTAGGGCTGTTTGGATTCGCCTTACTTGCTTATGCGGGAAGTAGACATTATTGTTTTGCCTAGCTTTACCCATTCAACATTAAATCCATCTTTTAGACTGTATTGATATGGCTTAATTGGCATAGGCTGTAAGTTTGAATCTTACATCCGGAGTTTAAAAAGAAATAAGCGGTTCAGCCTCTGCTTTTGGTGAATCAAATGGGGAAGAGTGAGCAAGAAACCGAAGTGCCAAATAAGTATGAACTCTCCTCTAAAATCTTGAAATGCTAGAAAGTACACGTCATAGCCGCTGTAAGCCTCAGCCATAGCTATATCATCATCAACCTGCCTCATATGGCAGAAATTCACTAAAAATTTGGGCTTGATCCTGACCCAGAATGAATGAGGCCAAGGGTTGTGGGGGTTTAACAGCCCTCGGGAAAAGTTTAAGGCCTTAAAACCATTGCGGGGTGAAAAGGATTTCTAAAGGTTAGAACCGGGAGGGGGTGAAAGGGTAAAGGAAGGGGAACTTGAGGGTTTTAAAAACCCGGGGGAGGGGGGGGGATTTATGGAGTAGAAGGGATATGAGGGGGTGAAAGGGGGTTTAATTATCCCCCCCTTAGGAAGCTTCCTTGAGGAAGCTTCCTTTATCCCATGTGGCAAGAGGGGGGAACAATCTGGCGGCGATGGGGGTTGAAAAAATCTGCCGGTGGCTGATGATGGCGCCGTGGGGAGAGAGGCTAGAGATGATAGGCGGCAGTGTAGCTCGGTAGCACCAGGCGGCTTCTCCTTGTCTTTGTCCTCACTCGATAGCAGCACCAGCAGAGCCAAAGCTTCCTTCTACTCTCTCCCAGCGTCGTGTCTCGGCCACCCACCCTTGATTTTATAGGGGAGGGGAGGGAATCCTCCCCCCTCGACGTGTCGCTATGCACGAAGATGGAGCCGAGCAAGCTCCAGTGAGGAGCTTGTTGGCTCCTCTATCTCCCCTCTCCTGCTCCAGCTTGATGCGCCGCCATGAAGGTGAATTTTTTAAAATATATATATTTAATATATTAAATTCTTTCCCCCTTAGAAGAATCGAGATGTCCTCATCTCGAGATAAATTGGGGATATTGATGGTTGAGAGTGCCTTCATCTACCTAGGTGGCATCCTCTTTGGGATAATCTTTCCACTGGACGAGGCATTCTCTCAAGGTTCTGGATCTTAACTGTCTCTTCCTAACATCTAAGATCCTATCCAGCCTTAGATCAAGGACTCCTTGAATAGGCATTACAATTTGTTGGTCATCAAGTACATGGTTAGGGTTGGGTACATATTTTTTCAATAGGCTGATATGGAATACATTGTGAGCCTTTAGGTTCTCAGGGAGTTGCAATCTATAAGCATTGGGTCCAAGGCATTTGAGGATTTTGTACAACCCACAATACCTTAGACTTAGCTTCTTGCAATCTCCAAGGGATAGAGAACTCTTTTTAGGGTGTACGCGAATGAAGACCATGTCTCCTTCTTCGAAGACTCTTCCATGACGCTTCAAATCCGCGTATGCCTTCTATCTATCCTTGGCCGCTTGGATGTCCTGTCTCATTGTCTTTATTTGATCATCCATCTCTTCCAACATCTGCCTTGACGCTTCAACCCTTAGGGTTGGATCAGAAAAGTTTAGAGGACTTCGATAATCATGACCATATAATGCTTGGAAAGGGGTCATCTGAATGCTTTGCTGGTAAGAAGCATTGTAGGCAAATTCTACCAAAGGCAAGTATTGAATCCACTTCTTGGGTTCTCAAGAGCAGTATGCCCTAAGCATATCCTTGATGACTTGATTTACTCGCTTTGTTTGGCCATCCATTTGGGGATGGTAGGCGGTGCTAAAACAGAGTTGAGTCCCAATAGCTTCAAAGATAGCTCTCCAGAATTGTGATGTGAAGAGAGAATCTCGATCACTAATGATTCTTCTGGGTAAACCATGTAGCTTGAATATCTCCTTGATAAACAATCTTGCAATGTCTGAGGCTTTATAGTTTGTCTTTACTGGAATCAAGTGTGCGACCTTGGTAAGCATGTCAACCACAACCATGATGGAGTTGTATCCTCCCTGGACTTGGGGTAAGCCTACAACAAAATCCATACTGATGAATTCCCATTTCATTTGGGGGATGTCAAGCAGTTGCAGTTTCCCTGGCATCATGACATGTTTGGCTTTGATACGTTGGCAAGACAAACACTCAATGACATATTTGAGAAAGTCACCCTTGAGCCTCTCCCAATGGTAGCTCTTCCTAACGGCATTAAGAGTCTTAGCATAGCCAAGATGTCCTGCGAACGAGGAATCGTGAGCTTCCCACATTATCTTCTGCTTAAGTGACTCGCTTGCTGGTATACACAGCCTTGTTCTTTAGCAGACAAGTCCATTATGAATGGAAAATTCCTGATACTTAGCTTGCAACTTTTGATTCTGCTCCTTGGTAGATATTTCCTTTAGCATTGTTTGGTAGGCCAAATCATGGCATGCTTCCTCTCTAGCTAATTCAAGTATAGGGTTGTTTGGCATAGATACTTTTGTAGCTAGAGATCTGGCCGTTGATGGATTCTGCAAGATTAGGGAATTTAGGAATGCCTTGTGACTAAGTGCATCGGGAACTGCATTCTCTTTCCCTGGTCGGTACTTGATTTCAAAGTCATATTCCTCCAATACTTCAATCCACCGACGTTGCCTCATGTTGAGCTCATTCTAGGTAAAGATCCATTTGAGACTCTTATGGTTGGTTACTAAAGTAAACTTGTTACCCAACAGGTAGTGTCTCCAAAGTTTTAGAGCATGGATGATAGCTAGTAATTCCAGATCATGCGTAGCATAGTTCTTTTCATGGCTCTTCAATTTCCTTGAAGAGTATGCTACTGGATGACTTTCCTGCATAAGTACACACCCCAAGGCAAGAATGCTAGCATCAGTTACTACCTCAAACTCCTTATTGAGGTCAAGAAGTTTTAGAATAGGTGCTGATACCAAACTTTGCTTCAATATGTCGAAGCTATTTTGTTCGGAAGTTGACCATGTAATGGAAGTCTGCTTCTTTAGTAAGTCCGTCAGAGGTGCTGCAATCAAAGCATAGTTTTTTATGAAGACCCTATACCATCTTGTCAATCCAAGAAAGCTGCATATTTCTTTGACAGATATTGGTGTTGGCCATTCAAGCACATCTCTGACCTTGGCTGGGTCTACTGATATTCCTTCTGATGATACTATGAATCCCAGATATTCGATCTGACGCTTGAAGAATGCACACTTCTTCATTTTTGCATACAGCTTATGTGACCTCATTGTCTCAAGGACAATCTGAAGTTGAGGTCCATGATCTTCTTCCTGTTTAGAATAGACTAAAGTGTCATCGAAGAAGACAAGTACGAAATCATCAAGATATGGCCTAAAGATATCCTGCATTAATCTATTGAAGGTGGCAAGTGCATTTGTAAGCCGGAATGACATAACCAGGAATTCAAAGTGCCCATATCTTGTATTGAAGGCCGTCTTTGGGATATCTTCTTCCTTGATCCTTATCTGATAGTAACCTCACCTGAGATCAATCTTCGAGAAGATCTTTGCACCCTGAAGACAATCAAGAAGCTCATCTATTCTAGGAATAGGATACTTGTTCTTGACTGTTGATTGATTCAACCCTCGGTAATCAATACATAGTCGAAGTGTCCCATCTTTCTTTTTCTGAAATAGTACTAGAGCTCCCCATGGTGAATTTCTAGGCTGGATGTAGCCCTGATCTAACAATTTCTTGAGTTACTCCTTCAGCTCAATTGCTTCTATTATGTACATTCTAAAAGGTCTCTTTGCAATTGGTGTAGCTCCAGGCACTAACCTAATCTCATGATCCACTTCTCTTTGAGGCGGAAGTTTGGTCAACTCTTCAGGGAATACATCCGCGTATTCCTTTAGCCAAGATGGTCCTTCATGAGACTCTTGCTTTTGATCTAACTTGTTGAGTTTGATCAAGTAAACAGGTAATCCTTTTTTGACTCCTTTTATGATTTGAGATACTTTGGCCAATTGGATTCTTGGCACTCCTGCCTCACCTTGAGTTGTGACTAATTCCCTTTCAGAGTTTCCAAAGGAAACTTGACCCTTTCCATAGTGAATGTGGGCATCGTTTGGGCTTAATCCAATCCATTCCGAGTAGACACTCATGGATACCTAAATTCATGACTCTGAATTTAATTGAAGTCTTCTTTCCTCCCAGAAAGAATTCCACCTTAGCACTTTGCCTCATACAAGTTACCTCATGACCATTTGCCAATTCCACAAGCAGGGTAGGTGCTTCTACTTTGGCTATTCCTAATCTTTTTGCACATGCTAGTGAGATAAGGGAATGTGTACTGCCACAATCAATCAAGGTCTTGAAACCTTTACCTTGATAGTCTGACAGTGTCTGAATAACCAAGAACTGGCGATTCGGCTCTTTCTTGTGTAAAGCGACGTGGCCTGTGGCTCTTTTGAATTGTGCTTCCATGGTCGGATCTTCTTCTTCCCCTTCTTCGCACATTTTCCTATTGGCAATGCAGGCAGTTCTTCCTCTTCCATGGGTAGCGGCTCCTTGACCATGGCTTGCTCCTTGGAAAGGCGCTTGGCGATGTCCTCCGCTCAGCTTGGGACATTGCCTCTTGAAGTGACCGGGTTCATTGCAGTGGAAACAACGGAGGTTTCAGCCATTACTTTGAGTAGGAACAAAGTTGTTGACGTTATTTGTCCTTGCTTTCTTTCTTTGTCCCTGATTATGACCTTGAACTCTCTTCATTTGAGGTCTGAATGCTCCTCTGTTCGGGTCACTATAAGACCAAGTTTTGTTTCCCCTTGGTCTAGCTTGCACCTCCTGAATTATAGGCGCCGCTCGAATGAGTGCATCCTAAAGATCTGATGGACGCATAGATTCGCGATGGGTATTTACTAGTGGATTTAAGCCCGCACAAAATTTGGACACCTGTTGCATCATGTCCATCTGTGGTACATACTTTAAAAGTGAAACGAATTGAGAGTAGTATGCATCAAGAGCGAGTCCTAGTTATATTAGCTCGTAGAACTCGTTCATTTTCTGCGTGCAATATGCAGGTGGTAAGTATCTTCCCTGCATGGCTTTCTTCAGCTTCTCCTAGGTAACGGATCCCTCTGAAATACCTTGATCCCTGCACCATTGCTTCCACCAAAGTCTGGCTTCGCCGGTGAGTTTTAACTTGGCGAGCATAGCCTGATTGGTGGGTGCAATACCGGCTGCTTCGAAGTAATCCTCCATGGATTCAATCCAAATTTCAGCATCAGCCTGAACGAATCTACCTCTCTCGTCAAACTCGGGTGGCTTAATTTACTTGAGGAGGAACTTCTTCTCCTGGATCACAGCAGTACTTGATGTAGAAGGCGAGTTTGGAACCTGTACCTGGGGTTGTACCTGAATAAAGGTTTTCTTAACGTTATTGTACGATAATCGACGTTAGCTTAGCTATCTCGTAAACAATGTAGCTACTTAACTTTTTATCAACTCTTATGCACAGCCAGACATTGATAAAAAGAAGTATTTATTTGTATTTACATGGGCATAGCCCTTTCGAATACAACATTCCGTGTGATGATAAGTCAATTGTTACATTTAGTTTGGAGAGAAAAATGTTGTATTGCATTTATCTACAAGAACTGAGTAATAGTAGAGTTTTGGGTCATGAATCTTCAGGAATTGATAAGTCATTGGAAGTTCAGGATATCCTTTCCGTTGGAATCCATACTTCTCATGGTGGCCCAACACTTTAATCTTGTCGGCTGGGATTACACGGGTTACTTCCTCATATACATATGAGTTCATCTCAACCCTTCGACCTCGGATATGTAAAGTAGAATTTACGTGAGCTTCCACAAAAATGAACAGCTTCACGACTTTCAAGTCTTCCAAGCACTTGATCCTCTTTAGGTTGGTCTATAGATAAGCAAACCGGTGGGCGGCTATATAGTAGATTCTTGAAGCACCTGTCCATCTTCGTTCCATGTATAAAGGTGATGGATTATAAATTTTCTCCAGGATGTTCATCATCCCAATTCTTTGTCTATAAAGCGCAGAATGCATTGCAGTCACAAACATGACTCGAAATACCAAAAACTTGTTTCATGCTTTGTAATTCTGCAAGACAGCATTGAAGGTAAGGAAATGTTTGGACAACAACAATTGCTTTACTTCATTTCTTTGATATTTCATAAAAACAATTTCGTTATTGGTCGGCTCTGATACCAATTGTAACGTGTCCACTAGTATCATCCAGGACATGCCTTAGCAGTCCATCGAAAAGAATGTCTAGAAAGCTCCGCTCGGCACTCCCATGGAATGTTATGGGATTTGCGATGTAGGTCTTTCCGCGTCTGCCACGTAGCGGAAGTATCCTAGCCGTTCCCACTTAGGATCGACCGGAATTAGGGTTTTCTTGATTGGTCATTACCTAACAGCAACTAGCGTCGGACCCTAGCGAACTACTTTATGCAGAAACACCAGGTCCAAAGCGGATTCACACTGCACTTGGTTCAAGGAGAATGCAAAACGAGAGGGATGCAAAGCTCAACCTCTCTGCCATAAGGCATAGTCCCATTCCGTTCCCCTAAAACATCGTAAATCGGTTAAGATATAACTCTAAGTCATCGCTTTCGTTATTCTTTCCTTTGACGATCATCCCCATGTTCTTTGAGATTTTGAGAAAAGTTCCCGGCTAACCGGGACCACCCAACCGTAGGACGGACCCATGGCCCATCCTCCGCACTTTCCTCTGTTTATTTTAGTTATGTAATTATCTAACACATTAATTTGACATGTAACAATCAGCTTCTTTAATTAATCCATTAAGCACTCGTTCCTTCACGTAATCTTATCACGTGACATAGAAAAACAATATCAAACAAGTTCTTTATTAACATATCATCATTTTTATCTTTGAAATACAAGGAGTTCTGCCCGTAGGCTTGTCCATAATCCGCCCGAAGGCTATCCAGTAATCCACAGGGATCATTGTTCCAAGTTTCCGCCCGTAAACTAGTATGCGGGCCTTGAGATCCAATTCCAAGTCACGTTAGCCTCTTATGTAGGACCCGAAAGGTGAGGGATTTACGGCCAGAGCCCCCCCTGGCACCCAAGCGTCCTCCTGCTCCAAGTAGAGCTCAACGGAGAGACCTCTCGCGGCGGGTTTGGTCCACGTTCCTGGTGTGATCAACAACCCCCTTGGTTAGGGTCAGGCAGACAGTCAGGGGTAACTGAAACTACCTCTCCCTTCAGGCCTTCAACCTGAAGCATAGATATTCATTTAATTTGTAATTCATAAATCAAACAGTGCTCTAAATTCTCTAGCAAGCACAAACACTTTCATTAACCAATCTTGTTGTTGGAAAACTACTAAGGAATTATTCTTTCCTTTCAAATGCATTAGCACTCGTTCCAAGGTGTCTTGCAACTTGGCAAGATCCCTTATATTCTGGGTTAGGGCATACCTTATTAACCCAACTTGGTCAACCCTAAAGTTCATTGGATACTTTAGTTTTTGGTTTTAACTTTCCTTATTTAGAAGGATATCAAAGAATATATCCTTTTGCAAGATAACTTGCGTAAGGATCCGCCATCCTTGTTGAGGATATTTACCCTTTCTTCTTGTGAATCAATCACAAGACTATATGACTTCATACTTGCTGCGCAAGTCCTGCAATGAAATAATATGTTATAGTTTCTTTAAGTTGACGTTTGTCGGACCTAGGGTCTCTTTTTAAGAACCTCAAGGAAAAACCCTAGCTCTTTTACATTTAGGAATTTATTGACCCTACAATCAAGGAAGATAGTCAAGTGTTTAAGGTATAAATGTTTCTTGGCCTTTAAATCATTCCGAAGGCATATTTCGCAACATAGGTATTTCTAAGTTTACATTAATTCGGTTATCTTTTAGAAGGTAATATTGAGATCACCTCGACACGATTTGTTATCCTTGTGACAATTGATTTTTCAGTCCTACACTTTAATGCTTTGAGGTTAGGTAAATTCAATTAATCCTCCCTTTTCCTTGCAAACGAAACTCATGCCAAATAACAATCTTTTCCTTGCTAAGATATGTAGTTAGCAATGATAACTTCCTAGAGTTTAAGCAGCGTACGAAACCTTTCATGAATTTCATCTTCTATGATGATTCGTTGCAAAAAAGAATAGGGGTTAATGGTGCAAGATGCAATTTTTATACCTTTAAGATTTAACCGAAATATACTATTATAGTAAGTAGATAATCTTGCTCCTAATTCGTTTTAATGCATGATGCTATTCGAAGGAAACTATGTTCTATACAATATCATTTGTTCAACTAAACTAAACTCCTTCATCGTAAATAACTCGAAAAAATATATCTTATCCCTAACAATTCATCTTTGCATGATTGACTTAAAACCGATATAAAACCAAGAAGAAAAAACCTGGTTTTGGGGTGAGATATCCACATGGATACCGCGAGATGACCCTCCCGCAGCTACTCCTTAGACTTTCTTAGGCGGCATCGAAGTTGTAGTCCTTCGAATGTGAAAGCAATTTTTACTCTCATTTCTGGATTTCCACCATCTCTCTTTCGAGACAAGGAGCCGTTCAAAAGATTGACCACCACTACAAGGATTTGAGCTAGTAGCGACGCCGATTAGCAACGGCGGATAGCGGCATCGCTATTTGCGTGGCATTTGCAATGCAAATAGTGACGGGCCGCAGGGAAAAAACGCAGCCGAAACCAAGCGTGGTTTTCATTTCGCATTTGCTCCATTGTGAGTTTTGAGAGCGAGAGCAAGGGAGAGAGCGACTGTTGTGAGAGAAGGAGAGGAAGAAGACTTGCCGCCGCTGCCGTTGTTCACGAAGGAGAGGAGGAGCCTTCATCGCAAAGAGGATCCGCCCCACGCTCACCATATCTCATCGGTGAGTCTCCCTCTCTCTTTCTTTTGCTTGTTCAAGGTCTAAATCACTCTCTTTTGCTTGTTTAGGAGAGGAAATGAAAGAGAAAGAGAGGGAGAGGGAGAGAGAGGGAGAGAAAGAGAAAGAGAGGGAGAGAGAGGGAGAGGGAGAGTGCATTCTCTCTCTCCCTCTCCCTTTTTCTTGTTTAATGTTTAAATCACTTTCTTTTTTGCTTGTTTAGGAGAAGAAATGAGAGAGTAAGAGAGAAAGAGAGGGAGAGGGAGAGGGAGAGGGAGTGCATTCTCTCTCTCCCTCTCCCTTTTTCTTGTTTAATGTTTAAATCACTTTATTTTTTGCTTGTTTAGGAGAGGAAATGAGAGAGAAAGAGAGGGAGAGGGAGAGGGAGGGGAAGGAAATGAGAGAGGGAGAGAAAGAGAAAGAGAGGGAGAGTGCATTGTCTCTCTCTCCCTCTTCCTTTTGCTTGTTTAATGTTTAAATCACTTTATTTTTATGCTTGTTTAGGAAATGAGAGAGAAAGAGAGATAGAGAGGGAGAGAAAGAGAGGGAGAGGGAGAGGGAGGGGAAGGAAATGAGAGAGGGAGAGAGAGAAAGAGAGGGAGAGGGAGAGGGTGAGGGAGAGGGATAGGGAGGGAGAGTATCACTCTCCCTCTTGCTTCTTTAATGTTTGAATCACTTTCTTTTTTGCTTGTTTAGGAGAGGAAATGAGAGAGAAAGAGAGAAAGAGAGAAAGAGAGAAAGAGAGGGAGAGGGAGAGAAGGAGAGGGTGGGGAAGGAAATTCAAGATAATAGACTTATCGATAATGGTATTCAATGTGCTTTGCCATGGGCCACGTACATTGGTGACTCTTTAAGATGTCTTAAAATTGGTCATGTCCTTCATAATGTCCAAGTAGGGGATCTAATTGTGATATGCATAATTCATTGTTTTTGTATTAACTTTATAGGCATAACAAATTAGAAATCATGCCAACTAGTCAACGGAAGGACTAAAAGAAAATGATACCCTAGCTAATGGTCATTACGGTACTTCATCAAAATGAACCCAAAAGTATTGTTATAGAAGAAGAATCCCTTAAATTGAGTATAGGATATTTTCTCTCAGGTCTTATGACTATGAGTAGAATTGATTGAAATAAATTTTATTACTATAGTTGATAAATTTCATAGATGGCATTAATTTTAATACGTGATCCTAGGACAAAAAAACAACATTTCTAAGATGCTTTTTGTTAAGACTTATTTATTATTAGACTAAGAGATCCTCAATGATGTTCAAAATGGATTACTTATACTCAAAGCCCTCTAGTGCAGTTTTTTACAATAACGAATAATTATCTACCGGGACAAAAAAATCCTTGAGCATGATACAAGGCCGAGATATAACATAGAAAAATCTCTCAACTACTAAGTAACTTGACGTACATCTCCATAAAGCTATGGTCAACTTGACGTACATCTCCATAAATCTCTCAACTACTATGTAACTTGACATACAATGCAAGATTTATGGTCAACTTGCAACAGTTTGACGTACATCTCCATAAAGCTATCCATTTAAGCCTCATTTGTTGTAATGTAGATAACATGGAAAACGAAGAAGGTCTTATTGTTCAAGACCACGAGATGTATCTTAATCAGCGTGTCCCATGTCCTTGCTCTCAATACAAGTTGGCAATTAGACGAAAACGCCGATTGTCTATAGAACACGTACGACGATTTGGTGAGTTTCAATCTGAGATCATTGATCAGGCGATTGCGGATTTTCAGCAAACAGTAATTTGAAGTTAATATTAATCATACATTGTACTCGCAAGCTAATTGAAAACCATACACAATAAGATTGGGTCTTGTTGGCAAATTTTCTATCCAGGGGGGTGATATCTCAACCCAAGGGGGAGTGCACCCTTTGCGGCCAATTAGAAGAGTTCGTGGACGTGCGATGGATGGATTGCAAGAGCCAATCCACCACTCGCAAGGCCCATCTATACCGTCAATGCCAGAGGAGACAGACAACCTTCCCAACCTACCTACAATCTTGGAGCCTGAGATGGAGGCAATGATCGATGCATTGATTCCCATGGATGTTGAGACATCTGACCCGCTTAGAGAGAAAGCATCCATACCATTATATGATGGGTGCCGAGTATCTCGGTTGAAGACATTGCTTGCACTCTTAAGTATGCAAGCAAAATACGGTTGGAGTGATACGAGTGTGACTGAGTTATTCAGGTACCTTGCACATAGGCTTCATTGATTTTTTTTTAAACAGCATTATTGTAAACATTTGTGCTTTTTCAAGGTGTTTTATGATTTTTTTTAGGTTATTGAAATATCATATATTACCACTTGCAAATACCATGCCTGAGTCTCGTGATGATGCACGACATGTTTTACAGAAGCTTAGCATGGACTACAATAACATCCATGCATGTATCAACGACTGTATACTGTTTCGAGATGAATACAAGACTATGCAGACATGTCCAAAGTGTGGTGCTCATAGATATTGACAGGACTTGCAAGGGCAAACCATCCCTCAAAAAGTTCTCAGACACTTTCCGCTCATCCCCCGCATAAACCACATGTTTCGCACGTCTGGCATGGCTAGCTTGAAAACGTGGCATGTGCAGAATAGGTCCATGGATGGAGTTCAACGAATATCAGCGGATTCGCGCGCATGGAGCCACATTGACTCTACCTTCCCATGCTTTGCGCGAGAGCCAAGGAATCTTCGGCTCGGTCTCGCCATGGATGGTGTGAACCCATTCGGTCTGCGCTCGACTTCTTAGAGTGTGTGGCCTATAGTGCTTGTCAACTACAACATCCCTCCATGGCTTTCTACGAAGAAAGGACATCTCATCCTTAGCTTGCTCGTCCCGGGCCGCTACAAAGTAAAAAATATGGACATGTATCTTCATTCATTAGTCGATGAGCTTAAGATTTTGTGGGAGGAGGGGGTTACTGTGCAAGATATGAGCAGGCGCAATGGTCGGCGGTCAGCCAACATTCGAGCCATTCTCATGTGGACGATGCATGACTTTCCGAGATTGGGAGAGTGCTCAGGTGAGCATACCTCCATTCTTGCTGGTAATATCTATATTTTATTTCATTCAGTCAAGTATTCACTAGGTCTTGGCTCGCCTTATAGGTCTGGTTACCTCAGGTTATCATGCATGTCCATTGTGTGGGCCATAGTTAGACTCCCGAAGGTCACGAACCATGAAGAATATGGTATATCAAGGACACGCCTCTTTCTTGCCGGAGGATCATGAACTCAAGGAAGGTTTTCTTGGATGACCTCCAGCACGTATGAACGCTGCAAGCTGGTATGAGCTGAAAATGGTAAACCCGGAATCACATCCAAATGGAATGCTACTGTTCTCAGTTTTCTACGAGTTGCCATATTGGACCCACTTACAGGTCAACCACTTGCTAGATCCCATGCATATTTTCAAGAATGTGGGCAGCTTGCTATGGGACCACATCACATGAAAGAGAGACACTATAGGGTCTCGAATGGATTTGAAGGAGGTAGGTAAGATGGAGGTGCTTTGGCCGCAGTCGAGTGCTGAAGGGGAAGTGCAGCTTCCTCGCCCTCCCTGGGTTTTGTCTACCAAATAAGAGCGCATTGTGAAGCAAGTAATCAAGTCTATCCGCACTCCGACGGGTATGATGCATTCTCTCAGGTCCGCATTTTCTAAAGATGACCAATTGTCTGGGCTTAAATCCCATGATTGGCATAAGATATGTCAGGTTTGTGAACAGAATGGATTGTAATTAGCGTGGGCATTTTGCAATTTGAAAAGTGGCCATTATTCATAATGCTTTCTCATTTGTGGCAGTTTGTCCTACCGATCGCGATCGCAGGATGCCTTACTCTAGAAATTCGCGGGGCCATTTACAAGTTGTCGACTTTGGTGCAATGGATCTCACAAAAAGAGATTAAGATGTCCTCTATTGAATCCGCAAGGCGGGGAGTAGTTGAGACGGTCTGTCTCTTTGAGAAATACCTGCCCACTAGCATGCTCACGATACAAGTTCACATTCTTGTGCATCTTGTGGACGAAGTGGAGATTGCTGGACATGTCCATACGCGATGGATGTTCTTCCTGGAGCACTTCATGAAAACCCTGAAAGGCTTTGTGTGACAACGAGCTCGTCCAAAAGGTAGCATGGCGGAAGGTTGGTTGGTGTCAAAGGCGTTAGTGCATATCTCACAATGGCTACCAACAGTGGAACCAGACAATGAAAAACTATGGATGTTGAAGGATGATGATAGACTGACTGGAGATGTGGTGGTTGGAAATGGGGTGGAAAAAGGAATGGATGCCTCCATGGAAGAGAAGGTGAATCGCTTTTGTATGTTGCACCATGCCTCCATGGAGACGTGGCTCGCCAAGTACCAGATTGCAAGGCTAGATCGAGAGGAAGCGCGAGCTGAATTCCGATGCAGTATGCGTCACCCACCGATTCGATATCCCGAAGGCATGGAGGAGATGCCGCGGTTTATGTCAACACGATGGTTGCATGGAGCCTTGACCGCAACATCCAGCGAAGGGACAGAGGTCTCAATGGAGGAGTGGGAGTTCTCTAGGGGATGTAGTCCAAAGGCGATGAGGGGTTTAGAATGTGTAGTATCTAAATTTTCTTGCTATATCTAATTTGAATGTTTCAAATGTGCAGTACAAAATATATAGTGCAGCATGGTCGCGCGGACGGCATTTTCGCGTGGAGGGTATTGACAAAATGTGCTCCACAATGTACTGTGGTGTCATGGCAAGGTTTGAGCAAGAGAGCCGGTGACCAGCAACAGATCCGAACACGGTTGTGGATGAGATGGAGTATTTTGGGAACTTGCAAAGTATTATTACGGTGGATTACTGTAGCTTCTCCATGATACTATTCGATGTGTAGTGGTTCAAAGTGGTACTTGGAGGAGCTGGAGCAATAGTTCGACGAGGTCCATCTGGATTTCTCAAAATAGATTCCGAAAAAAATGGACGGATTTGCACGACACCTTTGTGTTGCCGGCCCATTGTGAACAGGTGCAAAGAGTCATTTGCTTGCTAATTGTAATACGACATAGTTTATGTCACAATGGTTTGAACTTGCTTTGTACGTGTTTGTGAACAGGTAATCTTCTATCCAAACCCCCGACAACCTCGATGGTGGTATGTTATACCTTCAATCGCTCGAAGTGCGAGAGTATATGATCAAAGCGATGTTCCAGGCATAGATGAAGAAAATATGCAAATAGAGGGGTCGATATTACAAGGGGTGGAGGCCACCGCAAGTTTGGAGCCCGCATCGGCTAACAATGATGGAAATACAGAATTCCAATAATTTTTTGAGAACGAGGCAGACTTGTTCTTTTGTGGTGACATGTCTATCAACCTTCCAGTGTATGCAGAGTTGTGTCAGGAGATTAACATGGGACCATAGAATACTTCATTCTTGGAGAATTGTATTACTCAATTCGTTGTTTAGATCTTACATAAAGGTACATAAGATATGCATTTTAAGAGGGATTTTTCAAAAATGATTTATATTACTGTGTTTTGTATAGTTTAAATTGATTATTCTAACACCATTTTTTTTTGTGCAGGTGACATTTTCAGGATGAGTCGAGGGATGAGCGATGAGGAGTTTCAGGACATGATGGCACGCATGTCTCCAGATTAGCTCGCGAGATTCAAAGACATGGCAAACTAGAAGTTGTCTCGTTCTTCGTCAGGGCGCTCTGCTAAATCTGCTTCAGCACGATCAGATGCTTCATCTTTGAGCAGACAATCTCGATGCTCACGACTTGGGCCAGAGGGAGGGACTGCATCGGGATCAGGGGGTGCTGCTGTGGAGACACGGACGTGGTGTCTCCGTCTCATCGTTCAGTTGGAGCTGCGTCACCTCCAGGATTTGTCACACCTGTGGGGGTGTCCACTCCAGTTACTCGGGCTTTTGCGCAGCTGTCAGCAGGTGGCACCCCTTTTGGTGGCACTCCCTTTGGTGGCACCCCTTTGAGTGGCACTTCGAGAGAGGGTACCCCCGTCAGTCCACCGGATGTACAGGGGTCTCCTGGATATGCCTAGGAGCGTGGACGGAGATGGGAGAGGACCCATCTTAGGCAGACTCCTGGGGGTTATGGATACCTAGTTGATAGTAGGTGAGGAGCCATCATCATGAATGATGAGGGGAGGAGGGTGATGGCTCGCATGAGGGAGTTATGCCAACAAGTTTTTCGGCACAACGTCCTGGATCATTGGAAGAACATACCGGAGGGGAGCAAGGACTACATAGTAGCATCCTTGCACGAGGAGTTTCCGGTGCCAGCTGCAGTAGATAGATTCTCTATGGGCTGGATGATGGATTGCATGTGTGCATACATGTCACATAGACGATCTGACACACGCAAGGCAATCAAGAGTGGGGCTGCAAATCCGGAGTGGTTAGATGCAGACGACTAGCGCCGACTAAGGGAGGAGGCTACAGATTTGCCAGGACGTTGGAGTCAGCAGAGCAGGAGGTGGCGAGGGCACGACTCGAGGCCGGAGTGGTGCATCATCTTGGGAGTGGTGGCCACAGGACATATTTGGAGGAGTTTGTAAGTTTCTCTTTTATTTTGCTTTTTTTTTTTTGGAAATATTCTTTGTACTGACAATCATGTTTCTAACAGTTAGCATTTTGTTTTCTTTGCAACACTCCATTACAAATCGCGATCTGCAAGGCCTTGAGACTCGATATGCAGAGATGCACGGTCTCAATGCATTGATCGACCGATTGTATAGACGCGGCGACCCTGTAAGTCACTCATCTTTCTTGTCTATAGTTACCATGAGATATTTGAATGCATTATTGTATGGTGGATTGATATGTTATTTCTTTTTCTGCAGAATCCATTCGATGCTACTTTGCGGTGGGACGAGCTTTCGGGGGACGAGGATTTGTAGCTCGCCCTTGGATCCTTCGAGCTCACACACCTTTAGTTTTTAGTCGCCTGATCTATGTAGACATTTTCTATGTATTAGTGATATCCTTTCATGATTGTAACAATCGCATTTTATGCGATCATGTATTTATTTCATGTATCAGTTTTATGATTTCAGTATACATTATTTTTGTTTGCAAGCGCTTTGTATGCAGTAGTGCAGAAACTATTTTGTATGGCTCTCATATAGCACACAGTGCTATATGTGGCAGGGCAGCTTGCTGCCGTGCCACAAAATTTCTTTTCCCTATTATCATCGCTATTTGCATCGCAAATTTACTGCTCGTGTCGCTATTGGCCTCGCTATGAGCATCGCAAATTTATTGGTTGCGTTGCTATATGCATCGCTATCTGCGTCGCATTTCTCGCTATGAGCATCGCAAATTTACTGGTTGCGTCGCTATACGCGTCGCTAGGTGACGTAGATAGCAACACGAATAGTGACGCATATAGCGACGCATATTGCGACGTTTCTATGGTGTCGTCAATAACGACGCTTTTGCGACGACGGGGACAAATTTTGTTGTTTATATATTCGTCGCTTTAAACGTCGGTATAAGGTCTATATCTTGTAGTATACGAGAGAGGGATAATAAGACTTTTTAAGTCTTAGCTTCTTCGGAGATGGAAAGGTTTATAAAGCCTAAGAAGGCCCTATAGGGTATATACACGGCAAAAAGGTTATGGGTGAGTGTGGCTTCGCAACCACATGAACCTTTGGGGAACTTTGGGCTTGGGGTAAAAGGTATAGAAAGGGAATTTTTAGAGAAGTAAAGGTTTTTGGGATTTTAACCCGGAGTGAGAGGGAAAGGTGAAGGCTTATAGTAGGGGGAAGAGTGAAAAGGGTGTGTAAGAAAAAGGGAACACAGAGTTAGACAGGGCTTAGGGGTTGTGTTAAGAAAAAAAAGAATATGAGGGAAGAAAAACACGGGGGTTCAACACAAGAAGGGACTTATAGATTTAGGCACGGGGGAAAATTTATGGGTTATGAGGCCAAGGGTTGTGGGGTTTTAACGGCCCTCGAGAAAGGTTTAAGGCCTTAAGACTGTTGCGGGGTGAAAAGGATTTCTAAAGGTTAGAACCGAGAGGGGGTGAAAGGGTAAAGGAAGGGTATAGGAAGGGGAACTTGAGGTTTTTAAAAACGCGGGGGAGGGGGGGCAGAAATTATGGAGTAGAAGGGATATGAGGGGGTGAAAGGGGGCTTAATTAGCCCCCCCCTTAGGAAGCTTCCTCTTCCTTTATCCCACGTGGCAGGAGGGGGGAACAATCTAGCGGCGATGGGGGTGGAAAAAATCTGCCGATGGCCGACGATGGCGCCGTGGGGAGAGAGGCTAGACGTGATGGGCAGCAGTGCAGCTCCGCAGAACCAGGCAACTTCTCATTGTCTTCGTCCTCCCTTGATAGCAGCACCAGCAGTGCCAAAGCTTCTTTCTACTCTCTCCTGGCCTCCTGTCTCAGCCGCCCACCCCTGATTTTATAGGGGAGGGGAGGGAATCCTCCCCCCCTCGACGTGTCCCTATGCATGAAGATGGAGCCGAGCAAGCTCCAGCAAGGAGCTTGCTGGCTTCTCTATTCCCCCTCTCCCACTCCAGCTCGATGCAGCACCGTGAAGGTGAATTTTTTAAAATATATATATTTAATATATTACAGCTTGTGAGGTTGAAAGATTACATACATCGATCATAAGAGATTCTTGAAGATTGGAAATAATATATGGATGATCTTCTTTGACTTGTTTGACCCACTCATTTTACATAGTTTGTCATTCTTCAAAGATAGATCCTTCAATTTTACAAGGGTATTATCATGAGCTTGATCAATTGGTTGAGGTGGACATTCATAATTACCAAGAACAACATCATGCAAGTCATCGCCTTCCAAGAATTAGCCCCTTTGAAGAAAATCCAGCATCCTTTTGAGACTATTTGTTGCCCATAAGTTGCTAATTGAAAATAGCCTCGGGGAAGTTACTATATATATATCCTTTACATTACATGCATTCATGGCCTATTTATAAATATCCTCATGCGTAAATTTTTTTTGAATAAAACACAACCCTTGTCTATTCAATCTGTAAATAACCCCTTTATATTACACCCTTCTATTTGTAAAAAATGTATAGACATGGCATTTTATAAATATCTTATTTTGAACCCATGTGATGCATAGATATATTCACCAATAACTTACACAAGAAAATAGCATCATGACTTATGATTACCTTCCTGGAAGATGGATCATAAAACTTATATCCTTTAGAGAAAGTTAAATATCCAATGAAAATAACTTTCAAACTGGGAGGATCAAGTTTTCTACGAGTCTCTTTGGAAAGTTTACATAATTTGCTTCTTTAGTAGTGTTGTCACGTGTAGCAGCATATGCTCTATTACGATTTGAATCAAAATGCCTCTTGAAACATAGATGGGTTGGATGATCATATTTTTTGTAGTAGTCACGAGGAGAATAATCTCTAGATAAATGTGGTTGTTTATTTGTAATACCATGTTCTTCATCATATTGTTTTTCCTAGAAATCATCTCTAGTGTGACCATTTCTATCACAATAGAAAAACGTTTGGTAGGAAACTTGATATGAGAGAAGTTACCACCAGGGTGACTCTTATGTGTAGAGCGTGGAAAGGGATGCCTTCAAGCAAGTAAAGCTTGGTGGATTTATTTTGATTGTGTGTCCTCTTGTGAGATCATAACTATTTCTTTATTTGTGTGTTGTCTTTCATGTAGTTTTGATTCAATCAAAGATATAAAAGCTTGATCAAAATTGATCCCATCTTTGTTAGATAATATGGTAACAATATTATCATAAGCAATATTATTTATAGTATCAAGAGACTGTGTTACCAATTGCTTTCATGGAATAGCATCACCACCAAAAGCAACAAGCTGATTGATAATGTTCTTGAATCATTCGATATGTGTTGTAATAGAAGTTCTGATGTTGTATTGTAACTCAGTGAGCTGACTATGAAGACAAAGTATTTCCCTAATAGATTTCTTCTCAAAATTTTCTATCAAATACTACCATATAGGTTGTGAGGTTGAAAGATTACATACATCAAGCATAAGAGATTCTTGAAGAGCTGAAATAATATACTGATGATTGCTTTGTCGTGTTTGATCCACTCATTATAAATAGTTTGTGATTCTACAAAGATAGGTTCTTTAGTTTTACAAGGGTATTGTCATGAGCTTGATCAATTGGCTGAGGCGAACATTGATAATTATCAAGAACAATATCATGCAAGTCATCGCCTTCAAGAATATGCAGTATCTTCACTTTCCACGCAAGGAATCCTTGTCCTTGAAAGTGAGGAACAAAACATTTTCCATAGGAAAATCCGTTGACAATGATCAAATTAGACATAGCTGGCTAAGAGAATAGGTATATTCTTATTGATGTAGAGCCCATGCCATACGAGTCATTAATACACTATCCATAGTGTGGATGTTCCAAAAATATTGGATTTTTGGATAGGTTTAGCCAATTTTTTATAGTTTAGATATTATATCTTGTAAATATTCAAAAGCTGTAGATAACTTCTAGAATAGGATGGCATGTAAAAGAAAGCAAGTAGCTTTCATTCATTTCTAGAGGATTTTATGCAAAAAGAAGGATTGGGCAAAATTGCGCAATGCACGATCACAGTTTTTTGGCAATGAACACTCTGAATTGGGAGAAGGAGTGATCTAAAGGAATTTTGGCCAATTGTGCTAGTATTTTACCCCACTTTCAGAGACAATGGTAGTATAAGATTGGAAATCTAAGAAGCATAGAGAAAGGTATTGTTTTATGCATGTTTTGGTCTACAAGTGATTTATGTAAAAAGAAGGATTGGGAAAATCGTACGATGGACGATCACAATTTTCATGCAATGAACAATACTCCAAATTAGGAAAAGAAGGAGTGATCCAAAAGAATTTTGGCCAATTGTCCTTGTATTTTACCTGCCTTTTGGAGCAAATGGAAGCATTAGATTGACAGTTTGAGAAGCATAGAGGACGTTATTGTTTTATGCACATTTTTTTCTACAAGAGATTTATCTTCTCATAATGCAAAAATAAATTGAGAGGCTTCACCTCTATTAGTATTCTTCTACATCTTCTATATCTGTAAACCCCTTCTCTTATGTCTACTCCTCTCCCTAAATCTCCCTTCACCTTGTTGTCTCCTACCCCCTGGTAGACTTTCAACCCCAAATCCTCCAACAAAGTGAGTGGTACTCGAGAGCAAGTCTCGCTCACAACTTGATAACAAGACGTTAAGGAGTGCCCGTTAGGATAGTAGACCTTGTCAGATGAACAACACAACTCGAAAAATTTAAATGTTCAATAAACACTACACGAATCACACATGAAACCAAACAACACATAATGCCTCTTATAGCTCAGTAACAACTAAAAAACATAATCCCGAGTATAGCATCACACAACCCTACATAAACTTTGAAAATACAAAATTTGAAGAAAAATCCAACATCCTTCTGAGACCATGTGTTGCCCATGAGTTGCTCATTGAAAATAGCCTCAGGGAAGTTACTATATGTATATCCTCTACATCACGTGCACTCAAGGCCTATTTATAAATATCCTTCTGTGTAATTTTTTTTTGAATAAAGCATAACCCTTTTCTATTCAATCTCTAAATAATCCCTTTATATTACACCCTTCTATATGTAAAAAATGTATAGACATGGTATTTTGAAAATACCTTATTTTTAACCTACGTGATGCACACATATATTCACGAGCAACTTATCAGAGAAAATAGTGTCATGATTTATGATTAGCTTCCTAGAAAATGGATCATAAATCTTATATCCCTTAGAAAGAGTATAGTGTCCAATGAAAATAACTTTTAAACTGGGAGGATCAAGTTTTCTACGATTTGCTTTGGAAAGTTTACATAATTTGCTTCTTCAGTAGTGTTGTCACATGTAGCAGCATATTCTCTATAACGATTTGAATCAAAATTCCTCTTGAAACATAGATGGGTTGGATAATCACTCTTTTTGTAGTAGTCACAAGGAGAATAATGTCTGGATAAATGTGGTTGTTTATTTGTAATACCATGTTCATCATCATATTGTTTTGTCTAGCAATCATATGTAGTGTGACCATTTCTATTGCAATAAGAAAAATGTTAGGAAACTTGAGATGAGAGAAGTTACCACCACGATGACTCTTACGTGTAGAGCGTGGAAAATGTTAGGAAACTTGAGACGAGAGAAGTTACCACCATGATGACTCTTACGCATAGAGCATGGAAAGGGACACCTTCGAGCAAGTAAAGCTTGGTTGATTTATTCTGACTGTGTTTCCTCTTGCGAGATTGTAATTGTTTTTTGATTTGTGTGTTGTCGTTCATGTTGTTGTGAAAATTGAATCAAATATATATAAGGTTGATCAAAATTGATCCCATCTTTGTTAGATAATATGTTAACAATATTATCATAAGTAGGATCCTTTATAGTATCAAGAAGCTGTGTTACCAATTACTTTCGTGGATTAGCATCACCACGAGTAGCAACAAGTTGATCGACAATGTTCTTGAATGATTCGATATATGTTGTCATAGAAGTTCTGATGTTGTATTATAACTCAGTGAGCTGAGTACAAAGATAAAGTATTTCTCTAATAGATTTCTTCTCAAAATTTGCTATCAAATACTCCCACATAGCTTGTGAGATTGAGACATTACATACATCAAGCATAAGAGATCCTTGTAGAGTGGAAATAATATAACGATGATCTGCTTTGTCGTGTTTGACCCACTCATTATAAATAGTTTGTCATTCTTTAAAGATAGGTCCTTCAGTTTTACAAGTGTATTATCATGACCTTTATCAATTGGTTGAGGCGGATATTCATAATTATCAAGAACAATATCATGCAAGTTATTGCCTTCAAGAAATAGAAACATCTTTACTTTCCACCCAAGGAATCGTTGTCCTTGAAAGTGAGGAACATAACGTTTTCAAGAGAGAAATCCACTAACAATTATCGAATTCGACATAGTTGGCTAAGAGAATATGTAGATTCATATTGATCTAGAGAGACTATGCCATACCAGTTAATACTAGTGTCCATAGTGTGGATGCTTCAAAAATATCAGATTTTTGGAGAAGGTTAGCCAAATTTTAATATATGAGATATTATCTATTGTAAATATTCAAAAATTATAGACAACTTCTAGAATAGGATGACATGTAAAAGAAAGCAGGTAGCTTTTAGCCATTTTTGGAGGATTTTATGTGAAAAGAAGGATTGGCAAAATCGCGTGATGCGCGATCACAGTTTTGAGACAATTAACAACACTCGGAACTGGGAGAAGAAGGAGTGAACTAGAACAATTTTGGCCAATTGTCCTGGTATTTGACCTCTCTTTTGGAGCTAATGGAAGCATTAGATTGGTAGTCCAAGAAGCATAGAGGAAGGTATTTTTTAATGCATGTTTTTGTCTACAAGAGATTTATCTTCTCAAAATGCAGAAATAAATTGACAGGGTACACCTCCTGAGTATTCTTCTACATCTTCTATTTCTTTGTGCCCCTTCTCTTCCATCTACTCCTCTCCTTGAATCTCCCTTCACCTTGTTGTCTCTTAACCACGTGGTAGAATTTCAACCCCAAACACTCCAACAACGCAAGTGGTACTCGAGAGCCACAGGGATTCACTAGTAGTAATAAGGAGATGCCACCTCTGTGCAAGAAATATATGAGAATACGCCTTATCTACCCCCTATTTATGAGACATTACCTTATAAAATGTATCCTCCTTTCCTTAAATAACCCCCCTCCCTTGCACTCACATGGTACCATATGGTAAAACTTGGTGGATCCCTCGGGTCAAGACCAAGTCTCACTCACAACTTGATAGCGAGACGTTAAGGAGTGTTAGTTAGGATAGTAGACATTGTTGAATGAATAACACAACTCGAAATATTTAAATGTTCAACAAACACCACACGAATCACACACGAAACCAAACAACAGAACCCTACATAAAGTTCGAAAACACAAACTTTGAAGAAATGTCCAGCATCCTTCTGAGCCCATGTGTTGCCCATAAGTTGCTCATTGAAAATAACCTCGGGGATATTACTATATGTATATCCTCTACATCATGTGTATTCAAGGCCTATTTATAATTATCCTTATGTGTGAATTTTTTCTGAATAAAACATAACCCTTTTCTATTGAATATGTAAATAACCAATTTATATTACACCCTTTTATATGTAAAAAAAGTATAGACATGGTATTTTAAAAATACCTTATTTTGAACCCACGTGATGACACATATATTCACGAGTAACTTACCTGAGAAAATAGCATTATGACTTATGATTACCTTCCTGGAAGATGGATAATAAATCTTATATCCCTTAGAAAAATTTGAATATTCAATGAAAATAACTTTCAAAGCGAGAAGATCAAGTTTTCTATGAGTCTCTTTGGGAAGTTTACATAATTTGCTTGTTTAGTAGTGTTGTCATATGTAGCGGCATATCCTCTATTATGATGTGAATCAAAATGCCTCTTGAAACATAGATGGGTTGGATGATGACTCTTTTTGTAGTAGTCACAAGGAGAATAATCTGTGGATAAACGTGGATGTTTATTTGTAATACCATGTTCTTCATCACATTGTTTTTCCTAGCAATCATATGTAGTGTGACCACTTCTGTTGCAATAAGAACAACCTCTATTAGGAAACTTGAGATGAGAGAAGTTACCACCACCACGACTCCTACATGTAGAGCATGGAAAGGGATGCCTTCGAGCAAGTAAAGCTTGGTTGATTTATTCTAACTGTGTGTCCTCTTGTGAGAGCATAACTATTTCTTGATTTGTGTGTTGTCATTCATCTCATAGTGAATATTCAATCAAAGATATACAAGCTTGATCAAAATTGATCCCATTTTTGTTAGATAATATGGTAACAATATTATCATAAGGAGAATCCTTTATAGTATCAAGAAGCTATCTTACCAATTGCTTTCGTGGAATAGCATCACCACCACCAGAGCAGCAAGCCAATTGATAATGTTCTTGAATGATTCGATATGTGTTGTCATAGAAGTTTTGATGTTGTATTATAACTTAGTCAGCAGACTAAGAAGATAAAAATTTCTCTAATAGATTTTTTCTTAAAATTTGCTATCAAATAATCCCATATAGCTTGTGAGGTTAAAAGTTTACATACATCAAGGATAAGAGATTCTTGAAGAGCGGAAATAATATACCGATGATCTGATTTGTCATGTTTGACCCACTCATTATAAATAGTTTATCATTCTTCAAAGATAGGTCCTTCAGCTGTACAAGGCTATTATCATGAGCTTAATCAATTGGTTGAGCTAGAGATTCATAATTACCAAGATCAATATCATGCAAGTCATCGCCTTCAAGAATTAGCAGCATCTTTACTTTCCACCCAACAAATCCTTGTCCTTGAAAGTGAGGAACGGAACGTTTTCCAAAGGGGATTCCATTGACAATTATTGAATTGGACATAGCTCGTTGGGAGAATACATACATTCATATTGATCCAGAGTGCCAATGCCATGTCAATCATTAATAATAGTGTCCATAGTGTGGATGGTTCAAAAATATTAGTTTTTTGGACCAATTTAGCAAATTTTTGATATTTTAGATATTATGCATTGTAAATATTCAAAAATTGTAGACCACTTCTAGAATAGGATAACATGTAATAGAAAGCATGTAGCTTCTAGCTATTTTTAGAGGATTTTATGTAAAAAGAGGAATTGGTGAAATCGTGCGATGCGCAATCACAATTTTCAGGCAATGAACAACACTTCAAACTGGGAGAAGAAGAAGGAGTGATCTAGGAAAATTCTAGCAAATTGTCTTGGTATTTTACCCCCTTTCAAAGCCATTGGAATCATCTGATTGGCAGTCTGAGAAGCATTGAGGAATATATTTTTTAATGCACATTTTTGTCTACATGAGATTTATCTTCTCATAATGTAAAAATAAATTGACAAGCTTCACCTCTTTGAGTATTCTTCTACATCTTCTATTTCTTTGAACCCCTTCTCTTCCGTCTACTACTCTCCCTAAATTTCCCTTCACCTAGGTCTCTCTTACCCCCGTGGTAGACTTTCAACTCTAAATGCTCCAACAACGCGAGTGATGCTCAAGAGTAGATCTCGCTCACAACTTGATAACCAAATGTTAAGGAGTGCTCATTAGGATAGTAGACATTGTTAGATAAGCAACATAACTCCAAAAAATTTAAATGTTCAACAAATGCCGCACGAACCATATACACAAAACCAAACAACACACAAATTTGCCTCTTCTAGCTCAGTAACAACAAAGAAACTTAATCTCGGGTAGAGCATCACACAACCCTATATAAATTTCGAAAACACAAACTGAGACCATGTAGTGCCCATAAATTGCTTATTGAAACTAGCCTCACGGAAGTTACTATATGTATATCTACATCACGTGCATTCAAGGCCTAATTATAAATATCTGTATCTGTGAATTCTTTCAAAATAAAAGATAACCCTTTCCTATTCAATCTGTGAATAACCCCTTTATATTACACCCTTCTCTATGTAGAAAATGTATAGACATGGTATTTTAGAAATACCTTATTTTGAACCGATGTGATGCACACATATTTTCACGAGTAACTTACCCGAGAAAATAGCATCATGACTTATGACTAACTTCTTGGAAGATGGATCATAAATCTTATATCCCTTAGAAAAAATTGTATATCCAATGAAAATCAAACCGGAATGATCAAGTTTTCTACGAGTCTCTTTGGGAAGTTTACATAATTTGCTTCTTTAGTAGTGTTGTCATATGTAGCGGCATATGCTCTATTACGATCTGAATCAAAATGCGTCCTGAAACATACATGGGTTGGATGATCACTCTTTTTGTAGTAGTCATAAGAAGAATAATCTCTTGATAAACGTTGTTGTTTATTTGTAATACCATGCTCTTCATTAGATTGCTTTTCCTAGCAATCATCTGTAGTGTGACCATTTCTATTGAAATAAGAACAATGTCTATTAGGAAACTTGAGATGAAAGAAGATACCACCACGATGACTCCTACATGTAGAGCGTGGAAAGGGACGCCTTCAAGCAAGTAAAGCTTGGTCGATTTGTTGTGACTATGTGTCATCTTGTGAGATCATAAGTGTCTCTTGATTTATGTGTTGTCGTCCATGTCGTTGTGAAAATTAAATCAAAGATATACAAGCTTAATCAAAATTGATCCCATCTTTGTTAGATAATATGGTAACAATATTATCATAAGCAAGATCCTTTATAGTATCAAAAAGCTCTGTTACCAATTGCTTTCGTGGAATAGCATCACCACCACCACCACCAGCATGCTGATTGATAATGTTCTTGAATGATTCGATATGTGTTGTCATACAAGTTCCAGTGTTCTATTATAACTCATTGAGCTGACTACGAAGATAAAGTTTTTCTCTATTGGATTTCTTCTAGAAATTTGCTATCACAAACGCCCACATATCTTGTGAGGTTGAAAGATTACATACATCATGTATAAGAGATTCTTGAAGAGCGGAAAGAATATACCGATGATCTCCTTTTGTATGTCTGACCCACCTATTGTTTGTAAATAGTTTGTCATTCTTCAAAGATAGGTCCTTCAATTTTACAAGGGTATTATCATGAGCTTGATCAATTGACTGACCTGGACATTCATAATTATGAAGAACAATATCATTCAAGTCATCACCTTCAAGAATTTATAGCATCTTTACTTTCCACCCAAGGAATCCTTGTCCTTGAAAGTGAGGAACAAAACATTTTCCAGAGGAAAATCCACTAACAATTATCGAATTTGACAAAGCTATCTGAGAGAATAAATACATTCTTATTGATCTAGAGAGCAAGTGCCATACTAGTCATTAATATCAGTATCCATAGTGTGGATGGTTCAAAAATATATATATTTTGGATAAGTTTAGCCAATTTTTTATATTCTAGATATTATCTATTATAAATATTCAAAAACTGTAGACAACTTCTACAATAGAACGACATGTAAAAGAAAGCACGTAGCTTTTTGCCATTTTTGGAGGATTTTATGTAAAAGGAATGATTAGTGAAATCGCATGATGTGCGATCACAATTTTCCGACAATGAATAACACTCCAAATTGGGAGAAGAAGAAGGAGTGATCTAGAAGAATTTTGGCCACTTGTCCTAGTATTTTAACCCCCTTTTGGAGCTAATAGAACCATCAGATTGGAAGTCTGAGAAGCATAGAGAAAAGTATTGTTTTATACACGTTTTTATCTACAAGATATTTATCTTCTCATAATGTAGAAATAAATTGATAGGCTTCACCTCTGTAAGTATTCTTCTACATCTTCTATTTCTTTGAACCCCTTCTCTTCCATCCACTCCTCTCCTTGAATCTCTCTTCACCATGCTGTCTCTTATCCCCGTGGTAGACATTCAACCCCAAACGGTCCAACAACACACGAGTGGTGCTTGAGAGCAAGTCTCGCTTACAACTTGATAACGAGACGTTGTCGTGTTGCTGCGCATCCGAGTCGTATACACCTCCATTTCTTTTGTTGTGCATTTGTGTTAATTTCTGCGTGTGATTCATTGTTTGTGTGATGCATTTCGATAATCCGCATCCAATGTATATATTCCCTTAGTGCATGTGTTCGATTTTGTTTGGATGCATGATGTGTGTGTGTATGAGAATAATATGAAAAACTGATGCCAGAGGACATTATCAAGCTGATAATTTTAATGATGAACTCGAAGAAAAGTGCAGGATACCGTGGAATCAAAGGAAGCTTTATGGAAGCTGACATTTAAGCTATGAAGACAAAGGTGTAAATTCAGGATTATCATGTGCAATGGGAAAAGCTCGAGTGCTAAACGGATTTTCCCTTGTCGAGATGTAGACTCTTGGAATGCACTTATTGCTGTACAGCACTTGGGACTATTGTGGTGGATATGTATGCTGAGTGTGCTGCATTTGGCATCATCGTTGTCATCTTTTCATTTGGGCACATATCTGGAGCACATGTCAACCCAGTAGTGACAATAGGGTTTGCAAGTGTAGGGAAGTTCCCTTAGCTTGATGTTCCTTGGTATATTCTGGGGCAGTTTGCTGGTGGGATCCTTGGATGTGGCATAGGAACATCACTTCATGGAGTGAGTTTAAAGTTTGCTTTGGTAATACCAAATGCGGGGACTTGGTTAAAAGATATTCTTAGATTTGGCCAAGAATATCAAGCTGTGGCGGCAAAAACTGATGGAGAAGGCTAAAAATTTGGGGGAGAATTCGAATAGGAAGAGGGGGAAAGACTAATTCGGAAGGGGGAGCTGCCTGTGAAACGGAGAGAGAGAGAGTCTCCCTTGCCTTCTGCTTTGCAACCCACCCGCTGGCTTATTAAGGTCATAAGAAGAGCACCCCTTGTATCGTCTCATCTATCTCATCACCTCACCCCCCCCAATGGTTTCCCCTCTTTGATCAGCATTTATACCTGCCACCTACTCCTCAGCACACCCTCAATAATCCACTCGGTACCGATCCACGGAACAGGACGACACAGCTCTCCGGTTTCGACTTCTCGGGAATTGATTCACATGCTTTCTTGGCTCAAATTCCCTTGGGAGTCGTTGATGATTCGCAGTCAATGATAGTGGGGTCGATGGCAGTAGCATAGAGGTCTTTTAATCAAGGAGGAAATGTGGCTCCTGTTATGAGTCCAATGATCCCCAATTTCACTCTATTTCAGTAGCCTGTACTGAACAATCCTCCACCCACTCCAACGGTCCCAAGTCGCAAGAGACGGAAAGAAGCATTGAACCGAACCTCACAGCCTCGGCAGCAGGCTGCTGCCCTCGAGCTAATAGATCTTAAACAAAGACAGGGTGCCCCTGCCATCACTATGCCACTAGTTGTAGTCTCCACCGGTCTAAGATTGGCTTTTGATGATGAGTACTCAACTATTACAAGCTCTCGGCCCGAAAGGAAGAGCTAAGCCAGTTTCTGAAAAGTTAGACTGAACAATTACGACAAGTTCTAGAGATGAGGACTCCAGTTTGATTAGTAGCGTACCATCTATCGGATTCATGCACGATACCATAGAGAAAGAGGTGCCAAATACGGGGCCGATGACCTCCCATATCATAAGCGGAGGCATAAAGCAACGTGATGAGCAGGGTTAAGAGGCATAAAGCAACGTGATGAGCAGGGCTAAATCATGTCTGCAATCAAAGTACTTAGATCATCATCGACTGCCAAGCGCATCCCCAGCTGGTTCTGAAGTGCATCTGTCTGGGTAATGTCACTACATGGAACAACATGATCGCAGCTTATGTACAGCATGGCTGTGGTAAAGAGGCATTGAGGCTTTTTGATAAAATGCTCTCGCTAAAAGCTCCAGATAATATAAATTTCTCAACATTCTTCCTGTAAGCTGCAGCAAGGAGGATCTTGCTGATGGTAAGAATTTGCATGCCTACATTGTGAAGTATGGCCTTGACTCGGAACCTTGTGATCTCAGCTACTTAGAAGTCCAAACAGTCTTTCATTTTTGAATGGTGCGAATGGTCTAAAGTACCCTTTGGGCAGAATGCAGTAAAGTTGTTTATGACTAAGTCCTGAATCTGAGTGAATTATTTGGTGCCCCTGAAACCAAGCTCATACACTTATTGTAAAGCAGTGGACAGATTGTCATGCTTTGTCATTTATTTTGACTCTTCTTTTGTAATGAACTTGACAAGCAATATAATGATCTTGGCATCAAATATTGTGTTATTGAGATCTTCTTTGAGATCTTCTTGTTAGCCTTTTTCTTTGCTGTACCTTGAACCCCGTGTTCTAATGCTCTTGCATGAACTCTACGACATTTCTGGTGAACCCGACGTGAAAGTGCTGCATCATCAGCAAGATGGGAGACTCGCAAGAAGAGATGACTGATGATAATGTCATGAAGAACCTGTTTCAATCATTTACCATGTATATGCAGCAGCAAGCTCATGCAAAACGAGACAGTGATGCTCTGGATGCCTTGAAAGCTGTCCAACAGGAGATGAAGCATTTTAATGGCCAGCAAGTGTCAACTTACCTACATTTATATGAAGAAAAGATGAAGTTTTTTGGGGTTTCTCAAGATGTTTGGAGCCGCTACTTCTTGCGGATCGTGGTGCGCACTCTTGAAGGTCGAATTGCAGAAATTCAAGAAGCACATGCAGGTTGGGCTGAATTTAAAAAGGCATTAAAAGATGAATATTTCCTGGAGGATACAGGTCTTATGAATCGCAGGAATTTTTTAGCATGGGTTTCTATGCCTAATAAGGGACTTTCTGTTACCGCTCTTCTGCGAGAGTTTGAAAGCCGTTATGATCAGTTGGATGGGACTGAACAGCAAGCTTTGGAGATGCAGAAAGTGGAATTATTTTTACAACCTGCAGATGCTGATTTACAGGAAAAGTTGGATGATCTTTTGGAAGATCAAGCTACTGATTCGGGTTTAAAGACTGAGTGGAGACATGTCATTGATGCTGTGAATGCTCTTGTTAAGAAGCAGCGCAGGAGAGTAAGATTGCATCGTAATACAGGATCAGTTCCTGAAAAATCCTTGGAGACTTCTTCTTCTACCCCTGCTGCAACTTCTTTGCCTAAGCCTACTCCTCCTATTGTGAATCCACCAGTTCCTGCTGCTCCAGTGCCCTTATCTGTAGATGATGTTATTAAAGGCTTGGTGGATTTGACGATTGAAGTAGTCAAAGCTGAAGTTGGTAAGTTAAAGGAGCAACTTATGTCAGTACTTGCTGTAGCACCTGCTCCAGTGACTGCTTTTCCAGCTGGTCAAAGAAAAGGGCGACGATGTATTTGGTGCGATAGTACAGAGCACCAACACTGCAGAGATTGTGATGCTTTTCAGGAAGCCCGTAAGAAGAATGTAGTGTTTAGGGGACAAGATGGGAAGATATGGCTGACAGAGACTAGCGCTTCTCTTGACACGAACTTCGGTAAGGGAGGTATGAAGAAGTATGTTGATGATATGGCTGCGCGATCAGCTTATGTGAGTGTTAGAGGAGATGCTTCAGCTTTTGGAGTCTAGCTTGAGCAGAAATCTGATGGAGACTCTGCTTTATGGTCCTCTGCCTTGGAGATAGCGAGAAGAGGGAAAGTTCAGGCATCTACTATGACTTGTGTGGGCTCTAGCATCTGAGGAGAAACAGGATGGGATTCTCCTGTTGATAGGTATTCTATTTTTGCTTATATGGCTAAAACGCAGGGTTTAGATGCCATGGTTGAGGAAAAGAGAAGAAGAGATGAGAAGGGTCCTAGCTCCTCCAAAAAGACTAGAGGGGGTGACTTTGTTTCACCACCTGTTACAACTCCACCTATGTCAAATTCTCTAGGTCAAACAGGTCCTGATCAACCTATGGGAGATAAGCAGATGAAAGAAAAGAGGCAACCAAGAAAAGAGCCAGGATTCAAGCTCTTGTCAGACCTTGATATGCAAACGGATATGAGTAAGATTTTTCATGAAAGGATTTTGAATAGTGAAGTTACTTTTACTGTTGGAGAAGCTCTTGAATTTGCTAGAAGAGAAATACAGGATCAGATGCAGGATCTTTTATGGAGGAAACGACATGCGATGGAAGGACCTGCTTTACAGGGATTGTGGCATGGATCTCTTGGGGAAGAGCATGATGATGCAATGATGGTTGAGAATGCTTCTGTTAATCCGCAATTGGAGAAAATAGTGCAGCCTATGCAGTATGAAGATGATGAGACCCCTATTCTCATTCCTCGCAGCCATTTTTCACGAAGTCATTGGGCTAGAGCAACCACTGAGACAGTGGTAAGGATTGGAGAGGAACAAATTCCATTGGTCGCTTTAGTTGATCATGGTTCTGAGATTAATCTTATTGCTCGAGGTGTTTATGAGAGTGGCAAGTGGCCTATGGATGCAGAGCATGGCTGGCGCATGAGAGCCGCCAATAATACTTCTGGTGATATGTATGCTGCTTGTCCGAGTATCAGAATTTCTATTGGTAATGTTGAAGAGGATTATCATTGCTTTGTTCAGGATTCATGCTCTTATCCGATTATTCTTGGACAGCCTTTCATTACAGAAGCAAGAATGGAAACGAAAGTAATGGATGACGGGTCAGCTTATGCGTGGATACGCAGTAAAGATGGTATGCGAGCTGTTCAGTTTATGACTGTTGGGGTAAATCATCCGAGAAACAGGGACTCCTTGCGTGAGGCACCACTACCTGCAAAGGAGTTGGATTTTCATTAGGTATCGCTGTCTTGCGAGACGCCAGTGGTACGGAGCGGAGAAAAAAGGAGATCTCGCCTCCTGGCAGCCAATCTTTCTCCAATAATTTTGTTGGTTTTTCTTCAGATAGTTCAATGAGTTATCAGAAAATTTCAGATTTGCCTAGAGCTGCCAAGCAGTACATTGGACGTAAGGAGAAAGAGTTGAAGAATGCAGGTATTTTGCAAGCAGAAGAGCATGTAGATGGATTGTATGAAGGAATGTCTTATGCAGATACTTTGTTTGAGATGAGAGCAATGCTGAAAACTGATGTATGTAAGGGTTCAAAGATCATACCTATGCAAACCTTGGATATGTTTCAGGAAATTTCTGGTTTTATGCTGAAAACAGAGTTAGAGGCTGAGAAAACTCAGCAAACTGAATTTATGGCTGATCTTGATCAGCTAACAGAATTGCAGAGGGATGAATCCATTCAGCCAACAGAGTTGAATGCAGAAAAATTTCTGCATACAGAGTTTCAGGATGCATCTATGCAGTCCATAGAGCCGAGGGCTGAATCCATTCAGCCAACAGAGTTGAATGCAAAAAAATTTCTGTATGCAGAGTTTTAGGCTGCATCCATGCAGTCCATAGAGCGAAAGGCTGAAATTTTTCAGCCAACAGAGTTGAAAGTTGCTGAAAATTTGCAGAAATTGCAGCAAAGAAAAGAGTGCTTGAATGATGCCAAGGTTGACACAAAATATAAAACAGTTGATAAGAAGGTTAAGCCGGTTGCAGGCCCGCTTTCTTCTGATAGTGATGAACAGATTGAAAAAACTATGAAGCAGCCTATGTTGAGAGACCCTGCAAATATTGGACATAAGTTTACAGTTGAAACTCTTGCAGAATTGAAGATTGGAAATGATGAATTCTTGCTTCCAGTGGAAAAAGAATGTTTTAGAGAGATGCTTGGACGTCATGGTAAGGCATTTCCTTTCTTTCCACATGAAATTGGCTGCATTAGTCCCAAATTGGTTGCACCTATGGTCATCTTCACTGTTCCTCATGTACCATGGAATATACGTCCTATACCTGTGCCTAAAGCACACTTGCCAAAGGTGATAAAGTTGCTGAATGAGAAGATTAAAATGGGGATTTTGGAACCCTCTTTTGCACCCTATTCTAACAGGTGGTTTACTATACCAAAGAAGAATGGTACTTTGAGATTTATTCAGGATATGCAGCCCGTGAACAAAGTGACAATCAGGAATGTGGGAACAGGTCCAGTTGTGGTTGAATTTGCTGAGGCTTTTGCAGGACGAGCCATCTATTCTCTAGGTGACTTGTATTCAGGTTATGATCAGTTTCAGCTTGCCTTGGAAAGCAGGGATATTACTACTATGCGGACACCTATTGGTCTTGTGAGGATGTGTACCTTGCCTCAAGGTGCCACAAACTCAATTGCTCATATGATGAATGCTATGCATAGAGTTCTACGAGACTATATTCCACAGTATACCATGCATTTTCTAGATGACGTGCCTATTAAGGGTTGTGTAGAGGAAGAAAAGAATGAAAGTCTTGATTTGCGTGGATGTAGACAGTTTGTGGTTGACCACTTGATTGCTTGTGAGCAAATATTGACACGATTAGAGGAGGTAAATTTGACACTTTCAGGGCTGAAATCTGTCTTTGGTGTTTATGAAGTCATCATAGTTGGGCATATGGTTGGATATTATGGCAGAAAGCCTTCTCCTGCAAAGGTGGATGCCATAAATAGGATTGCAGAGTATTGCTTGACTACTTCAGAGGTGCGGAGATTTGTGGGAGCTTGTGTATTTTACATGATTTGGATTCCTCATTTTGCTCATATAGCAGATGTTCTCTATCAGCAGCTTCGAAAGGGGCAAAATTTTCATTGGGATGAGAAGCATTCAAAAGATATGCGTAAGCTCAAGAAGCTGTTGCAATCAGCTCCTACTCTACGCAAGGCGGATTATCAGTGTGGACGGCCGATCATGTTGACAGTTGATACTAGCCCTATTGGCATAGGTTGGGCTGTGGGACAGGATGATGCTGATGGAAATAGGTATGCTATCTGCTTTGGAGCTAAAGTTCTTAATGAGCGACAAAGGAAATATCCACAGATCAAAAGAGAGTTGTGGGGAGTAGTCACTGCACTGAAGTGTGACAAAGGGTATTTTATTGGAGCTTCAGTTGTTGTGGAAACAGATTGTTTGCCTTTGCTTGGCATGATTACTAGTTGCTCGACTCCAGATATAGCGATGCTTCGATGGATTGCCTATATCAAATCATTGAATCTAGAATTTCGACACATAGCAGGGAAAGATAATCCAGTTGCTGACATGCTATCTAGAGCGAGATATGAGGATGAGGAGTCAATGGTTGCAGAAGATGATGAGACAGAGTTTTTTGCTTCTGTCCTTGTTCATGATTGTCATGTATCTACTGTTGAAGCCTTTATTGAAGAACTTTATGTTGACGAGTGGCTGCAAATTGGACAATATCTAAGTTCATTGACTCGAAGAGCTGATTGGACAGATGATGAATTCAAGAAAATCAGAAGGAAGGCTTATGGGTATTTCTTGAAAGATGGTTTTCTTTGGAAGCATCCAAAGAAGAGAGGAGGCTTGCCCTTGAGAGTAATTTGTGATGTAGCGATGCAGATACAGATTATGCGAGAGTTTCATGAGAGCTCATGGGCTAGACATAGAGGTGTGTGGGCTACCTATGAGAAAATTAAAGAAAGATACTGGTAGAAAGGGATGTATAAAGATGTTTCTCATTTTGTGGAGACTTGCAGGGACTGCCAGCTTTACTCTTTAGTGTGACATCGTGATGAGTTGCTTCCGACTTATCCACTATGTATGCATTATAAGTGGGTGGTAGACTTGGTTACTTTGCCAGTGGGACTTTGGCAGATGAGATATCTTGTCTTGGCTAGGGAGGATCTTACAAACTATGTTAAAGGCAGATCTTTGCGGGCGAAGACCACCACTACAATATGTAAATTCTTGTTGGAAGAAATATTTTGCAGGTATCGATGTATAGGCAAGATTACAGCTGATCGTGGAGAGCTAGATGCAGATGAAGCTAGAGAATTCTTCTCATGGCTTGGGATTAAATTGGCTCTTACTACTGCCTATAATCCAGAGGGAAATGGCAAGAGTGAAAGAGGACATCCGCCAATAGTTAAAGCATTGGCAAAAGCTTGTAGAGGTCGGATTGGGGATTGGTCGAGATTACTACCTTTTGCGTTGTGGGCTGATCGCTCTATACATAGTGTGACTACTGGATACATGCCTGCAGAGTTGATGTATGGGCAAAAACCTGTCATGCCTACAGAAATTTGTGCTCTCACTTGGAGTGTTCTTCCGTGGCATGAGAATTTATCAAGGGAAGAGCTTCTAGCTCTTCGGATTCGTCAACTAGAGAGAAGGACAAAAGATGTGCAGCTAGCAGTTGATCATTTGAAGGCAGCCCGTCTCAGAAATAAGGACAGGTTTGATTTAAGGCATCGCTTGAGGCCTAGAGCCATAACAGAAGGAGATTGGGTTCTAGTCTACGACAGTAGTCTAGAAAATCAACACAGTAGCATGAGAAAAATGGTTCAAAGATGGTTTGGACCGTATGAAGTGAAGCAGGTTTTTGACAATGGTACCTATGAGTTGGCTGAATTAGATGGAACAGTATTGAGGGTGCCCATTGCTAGAAAACGAGTTAAGATTTTCAAGAGAAGAGAAGATGAGGAATATGCACTTGAAGCGTTGACAGAAGAAGAGCAGGTAGAAGAAAGACAAGTAGAAGAAACAGAGAACATAGATGATGAAGCTAATGGAGAAACAGGTCTACTAGAAACAGATGATGGACTCGACCTGTTTGTGGACTTGAATGATCTTGGATAGTCGGCACATCTAGAGGATGCGCAGGTTTAGAGGGGGTGGATGTCGTGTTGCTGCGCATCCGAGTCGTATACACCTCCATTTCTTTTGTTGTGCATTTGTGTTAATTTCTGTGTGTGATTCATTGTTTGTGTGATGCATTTCGATAATCCGCATCCAATGTATATATTCCCTTAGTGCATGTGTTCGATTTTGTTTGGATGCATGATATGTGTGTGTATGAGAATAATATGAAAAACTGATGCCAGAGGACATTATCAAGCTGATAATTTTAATGATGAACTCGAAGAAAAGTGCAGGATACCGTGGAATCAAAGGAAGCTTTATGGAAGCTGACATTTAAGCTATGAAGACAAAGGTGTAAATTCAGGATTATCATGTGCAATGGGAAAAGCTCAAGGAGTGCTGAACGGATTTTCCCTTGTCGAGATGTAGACTCTTGGAATGCACTTATTGCTGTATAGCACTTGGGACTACTGTGGTGGATATGTATGCTGAGTGTGCTGCATTTGGCATCATCGTTGTCATCTTTTCATTTGGGCACATATCTGGAGCACATGTCAACCCAGTAGTGACAATAGGGTTTGCAAGTGTAGGGAAGTTCCCTTAGCTTGATGTTCCTTGGTATATTCTGGGGCAGTTTGCTGGTGGGATCCTTGGATGTGGCATAGGAACATCACTTCATGGAGTGAGTTTAAAGGTTGCTTTGGTAATACCAAATGCAGGGACTTGGTTAAAAGATATTCTTAGATTTGGCCAAGAATATCAAGCTGTGGCGACAAAAACTGATGGAGAAGGCTAAAAATTCGGGGGAGAATTCAAATAGGAAGGGGGGGAAAGACTAATTCGGAAGGGGGAGCCGCCTGTGAAACGGAGAGAGAGAGAGAGTCTCCCTTCCCTTCTACTTTGAAACCCAGCCGCTGGCTTATTAAGGTCATAAGAAGAGCACCCCTTGTATCGTCTCATCTATCTCATCACCTCACCCCCCCCAATGGTTTCCCCTCTTTGATCAGCGTTTATACCTGCCACCTACTCCTCAGCACACCCTCAATAATCCACTCGGTACCATTCCACGGAACAGGACGGCGCAGCTCTCCAGTTTCGACTTCTTGGGAATTGATGCACATGCTTTCTTGGCTCAAATTCCCTTGGGGGTCGTTGATGATTCACAGTCAATGATAGCGGGGTCGACGGTAGCAGCACAGAGGTCTTTTAATCAAGGAGGAAATGTGGCTCCTGTTATGAGTCCAATGATCCCCAATTTTGCTCTATTTCAGTAGCCTGTACTGAACAATCCTCCACCCACTCTAGCCGTCCCAAGTCGCAAGAGATGGAAAGAAGCATTGAACCAAACCTCACAGCCTCGGCAGCAGGCTGCTGCCCTCTAGCTAATAGATCTTAAACAAACACAGGGTGCCCCTGCCATCACTATGCCACTAGCTGTAGTCTCCACCGGTCTAAGATTGGCTTTTGATGATGAGTACTCAACTGTTACAAGCTCTCGGCCCGAAAGGAAGAGCTAAGCCAGTTTCTGAAAAGTCAGACTGAACAATTACGACAAGTTCTAGAGATGAGGACTCCAGTTTGATCAATAGCGTACCATCTATCGGATTCATGCACGATACCATAGAGAAAGAGGTGCCAAATACGGGGCCGATGACCTCCCACATCATAAGCGGAGGCATAAAGCAACGTGATGAGCAGGGTTAAGAGGCATAAAGCAACGTGATGAGCAGGGCTAAATCATGTCTGCAATCAAAGTACTTAGATCATCATCGACTGCCAAGCGCATCCCCAGCTGGTTCTGAAGTGCATCTGTCTGGGTAATGTCACTACATGGAACAACATGATCGCAGCTTATGTACAGCATGGCTGTGGTAAAGAGGCATTGAGGATTTTTGATAAAATGCTCTCGCTGAAAGCTCCAGATAATATAAATTTCTCAACATTCTTCCTGTAAGCTGCAGCAAGGAGGATCTTGCTGATGGTAAGAATTTGCATGCCTACATTGTGAAGTATGGCCTTGACTCGGAACCTTGTGATCTCAGCTACTTAGAGGTCCAAACAATCTTTCATTTTTGAATGGTGCGAATGGTCTAAAGTACCCTTTGGGCAGAATGCAGTAAAGCTGTTTATGACTAAGTCCTGAATCTGAGTGAATTATTTGGTGCCTCTGAAACCAAGCTCATACACTTATTGTAAAGCAGTGGACAGATTGTCATGCTTTGTCATTTATTTTGACTCTTCTTTTGTAATGAACTTGACAAGCAATATAATGATCTTGGCATCAAATATTGTGTTATTGAGATCTTCTTGTTAGCCTTTTTCTTTGTTGTACCTTGAACCCCGTGTTCTGCAGCTCTTGCATGAACTCTACGACAACGTTAAGGAGTGGCAGTTAGAATAGTAGACATTGTCACAATTTTTTTCGAGTTGCTTTGGGAAGTTTACATAATTTGCTTCTTCAGTAGTGTTGTCATATGTAGTAGCATATCCTCTATTACGATCTAAATCAAAATGCCTCTTAAAACATAGATGGGTTGGATGATCACTCTTTTTGTAGTAGTCACAAGCAGAATAATCTCTAGATAAAAGTGATTGTTTATTTGTTATATCAATGTTCTTCATCAGATTGTATTTCCTAGCAATCATCTCTAGTGTGACCAATTCTATTATTAAAAAAAACAATGTTTATTAGGAAACTTGAGATGAGAGAAGTTACCACCATGAGAACTCCTACTATGTGTAGAGCGTGGAAAGGGATGCCTTCGAGCAAGTAAATCTTGGTCCATTTGTTTTGACTATGTGTCTTCTTGTGAGATCATAACTATTTCTTGATTTGTGTGTTGTCCTTCTTCTCATTATGAATATTCAATCAAAGATATACAAGCTTGATCAAAATTGATCCCATCTTTATTAGATAATATGGTAACAATATTATCATAAGCAGGATCCTTTATAGTATCAAGAAGCCGTGTTGCCAATTGCTTTCATGGAATAGTATTACCAGCAGGTAGAAAGCTGATTGATAATGTTCTTGAATGATTCAATATGTGTTGTCATAGAAGTTACGATGTTGTATTGTAACTCAGTGAGGTGACTATAAAGTTAACGTAGTTCACTAATATATTTCTTCTCAAAATTTGCTATCAAACCCTCCCTGAGAGCTTGTGAGGTTGAGAGATTACATACATCAAACATAAGATATTCTTGAAAAGCAGAAAGAATATATCTATGATCTTCTTTGTCGTGCTCGACCCACTTATTATAAATAGTTTTTCATTCTTCAAATATAGATCCTTCAATTTTACAAGTGTATTAACATGAGCTTGATCAATTGTTTGAGGTGGACATTCATAATTACGAAGAACAATATCATGCATGTCATCACCTTCAAGAATTTGCAGCATTTTTCCTTTCCACCCAAGGAAATATCATCGTCCTTGAAAGAAAGCAATATAACATTTTACAAAGGGAAATCCATTGACAATTATCAAAATTGACATAGTTGATTGAGAGAATATGTACATTCTTATTGATCTAGAGAGTCAATGCCATACTTGTCATAAATATCACTATCCATAGTGTGAATGCTTTAAAAATATTAAATTCTTGGACAAATTTAGCCAATTTTATATATTTTAGATATTATATCTTGTAAGTATTGAAAAATTATAGACAACTTCTAGAATAGGATGACATTTAAAAGAAAGCAAGTAGCTTTTAACTATTTTTGGAAAGTTTTATGTAAAAAGAAGGGTTGGCGAAATCGAGTGATGTGTGATCGCAATTTTCAGGCAACGAACAACACTCCGAGGTGGAAGAAGAAGAAGGAGTGATTTGGAAGACTTTTGGCCAATTGTCATTGTATTTTACCCCCCCTTTCGAAGGCAATGGTAGCATTAGATTGACAGCCTGAGAAGCATAGAGGAAGGTATTATTTTATGCATGTTTTTGTCTACAAGAGATTTATCTTCTCATAATGCAAAAATAAATTGACAGGCTTCACCTTTGTGAGTATTCTTCTACATCTTCTATTTCTTTCAACCCCTTCTCTTCCATCCACTCCTCTCCTTCAATCTCCCTTCACCCTGCTATCTCTTACCCCCATGGTAGACTTTCAACCCCAAACGCTCCAACAACACGAGTGGTAGTCACTCTTTTTGTAGTAATAGAAACATAGATGGGTTGGATGATCATCCAACCCATCTATGTTTCCCAAAGTAATAGAAGAACAATGATCACTCTTTTTGTAGTAGTCACAAGCAGAATAATCTCTAGATAAACGTGGTTGTTTATTTGTAATATCATTGTTCTTCATCATATTGTATTTCCTAGCAATCATATGTATTGTGACCAATTCTATTACCAAAATAACAATGTTTATTAGGAAACTTGGGACGAGAGAAGGTTCCACCATGAGGACTCCTACGTGTAGAGCATGGAAAGGGAATACTTCGAGCAAGTAAAGCTTGGTCAATTTATTCTAACTCTGTTTCCTCTTGTGAGATCATAATTGTTTCTTGATTTGTGTGTTGTCATTCATGTTGTTGTGAAAATTGATTCAAAGATATACAAGCTTGATCAAAATTGATCCCATCTTTGTTAGATAATATTATAACAATATTATCATAAGTAGGATCCTTTATAGTGTCAAGAAGCTGTGTTACCAATTGGTTTCGTGCAATAGCATCACCACTAGTAGCATCAAGTTGATTGATAATGTTCTTGAATGATTCGATATGTGTTGTCATAGAAGCTTAGATGTTGTATTGTGACTCAGTGAGCTGACTACAAAGAGAAAGTATTTCTCTAATAGATTTCTTCTCAAAATTTTCTAACAAAGACTCCCACATAGGTTGTGAGGTTGAAAGATTACATACATCAAGCATAAGAGATTCTTCAAGAGTGGAAATAATATACCAATGATCTACTTTGTTGTATTTGACCCACTCATTATAAATAGTTTGTCATTCTCCAAAGAAAGGTCCTTCAATTTTACAAGGGTATTATTATAAGCTTGATCAATTGGTTGAGGCGGACTTTGATAATTACCAAGAACAATATCATGCAAGTCATGACATTCAAGAATTTGTAGCATCTTTACTTTCCACCCAAGAAATCCATGTCCTTGAAAGTGAGGAACAAAACATTTTCCAAAGGGAAATCCATTGACAATTATCGAATTCGACATAGCTAGTTAAGAGAATACCAACATTCTTATTGATGTAGAGAGGCAATGCCATACTAATCATTAATATCAGTGTCCATAGTGTGGATGGTTTAAAAATATTAGATTTTTGGACAAGTTTAGCAAATTTTTGATATTTTAGATATTTTACCTTGTAAATACTCGAAAACTATAGACAACTTCTAGAATAGGATGTCATGTAAAATAAAGCACGTAGCTTTCAGCCATTTTTGGATATTCCTTAGAAAAAGTTGAATATCCAATGAAAATAACTTTTGAAGTAGGAGGATCAAGTTTTCTACGAGTCTCTTTGGGAAGTTTAGATATTTTTCTTCTTCAGTAGTGTTGTCATATGTAGCAGCATGTGCTCTATTATGATCTGACTCAAAATGCCTCTTGAAACATAGATGGGTTGGATGATCACTCTTTTTGTAGTAGTCATAAGGAGAATAATCTCTGGATAAACATGGTTGTTTATTTGTAATACCATGTTCCTAATCATATTGTTTTGACTAGCAATCATCTGTAGTGTGACCATTTCTATTGCAATAAGAACAATGTCTGTTAGGAAACTTGAGACGAGAGAAGTTACCACCACAATGACTCCTACGTGTAGAGTGTGGAAAGGGATGTGATGCCAGGAGGCATATTCCACGGTGGATTCCGTGAGGTTTTACGGTGGATTCCGTAAACTTAGATGACCGGGGCTCATACGCAAAGAGGATTCTTTGTGCGAGAAGTTGATGGGGACGCCTGTCCTTTTCGGGCGTTTCATTAATTTAGTGTGTACATGGGTGATTCCATAGCGGGTGATTCCGCAAAATGCATATTAAATTAATAAACGTTTATGAGTTTAGAGTGCGCACTCGTAATAAATTAAGGTTAGGATTTATTTCTAACCAGTTGATTTATTTATGTAGCTGAAGACTGCTAGGTATTCACTTTTGTCAGTTTAATTGTGTTATTTTACTAACGATTGTGAATGCTTCAGTTGATGTGTAGAGATAGCAGCAGTGGCGGAGGAAAGCATTGGAGTCTAGCGGGTTTTCAACCTTTGGACTATATTTTGATAGGCGCCACGCCTATATTTTTTTATGTCTATAGAGACATTGATTATTTATTATTATTTTGTATGCGCTTATGCGCGTGGATATGTTATTTCTATTTCGACATTGAGATTGGGCGTGCCAGACTCTATGGGCACCGTCCATTAGCTTTATTTTCTTATTTTTGGTAGAAAGCAAACTCAAAAGCTAAAAGCTTGTCATATTTTTGTAATTGGGCTATTTTTGAGCATGAAGATTGGAAATATATATAAAATACATGCTTTGTGAAGCGCTCACACAAGGCATGGGGGAGATTGAACCCAATTTGTCTCTTGCTTCATGTCGTGCTTGCTTTTACATGGGTTTTTGTGCTAAAAAGTAGAGTACTTTGTTCTTGGGGACCTTCCGGGATTCACCACGTGAGCTATCTGCGACCGATATGCGCACCAGTGGTATCAGAGCGGAGCAGAGATCAAGAGCTTCCAATCGCTACCAATCTCGGGCGAAGGCGGAGCTCCAGGAACAAACGGCCTCTACAGTCAATCTCGTCGCGAACCGTCGATACAGGCAGACTTCTGGCGATCAAGAACCCCTGTTTCCACTGTCAGATCGCGAAGGACCAGGCTCTGTCGGCGGAGGACCACTCATCCATTCTCTTCATCAAGTCGTTGCAAACAGAGATAAGATCTCTTCATAATCAAGTTTATTATTACCTTAAAGCTTAATCTTAAGCTTAAGAAGCTTATAAAGCTTCAAAATCTTCAAATCGATTAGCAAGAGGACCCTCCGAAAATCACGCGTGGAGAAAAAAAAACGGCCCCCCCCCTTCACGAAAAAACGGCGGCCTCTTCCACCATTAAGCCCTCTTAAAGCTCTCATAATCTTAAGTCAAAGCTTAAGTCACTCAATTTTTACCAAGTCACACAGGGCAGAGAAGTCTGTAAACTCCGGGTCTTGCGCTCCAGAAGTCAAGTTCAGTAAGTCACTTGGAATCAAGTACTGCAAGTTCTGCAAGTCGGCCTAAGTCCAGCAAGTCAACAACTCTGCAAGTCTGTTAAGTCTGCAACTCTGCAAGTCAGACTAAATCAGAACTGACTAGTGCTTAAAACTCATAGAAGACTTGTTCGTATGCAAAAACTCTGAACTGGAAAGTTGTTTGCAGCAAGCTGTTCTACCTATCTGCAAGTTCGTTGAAGTACTTTCAGCAAACGGAGACAGAAATATTGCAGAATTACTGAAAATTGAAGAAGAAAATACCCAAAAATACATAGCCTTGTAACCCCAAATTTGAGCTACGCTCATCCCGCTAACTGATTTTGAGTGAGAAAGGTTTGTTGAGTTTTACAGGATGACTACCCCACATATGGATGATCCTATGGCTGAAGACGATCTACCCGAGCCTACCATGGAACAAAAGCTGGATCTTATCATACTGCAATTGGAAGAAGAGCGAAGAGCTAGGCAAGCCTTGCAAGCGCAATTGACAAAGCTACAAGGAGCGTCCACTGATAAAGAAGAACCTCAAGCTGAAGATCTGATTCGCCGTACCATCGACGCCACTCTTGAAGCACAAACCATTCGCAAGGAATCCAAGATAAGTAAATGAAGTTTCAAGTTTCGCACTTTCAATGGCATAAGAGAAGGAAAGACTGTTTTATCATTCATTAGCCAGTTTGATGACTATTTCCATGAGGAAACTTATCCCGAGAAAGATAAAATCAAGTGTGTTACTAATCATCTGATAGACAGAGCATCACTTTGGTGGACTGTAGTCCGCAAGAGTATAGAATGTCCTGCTACATGGGAAGATTTCAAGAAGAAGTTCATGCAAAATTTCCTTCCACCGCAATTTCATGAGAAGGCTATCAAGCAATGGGATTTACTTCAACAACGCGATCGTGAGCCTATTCCACAGTATACAGAGCGTTTTTTGAATGCACTCCTACAGCTACGCATGCTTGAAGACGTACCAGAGACGACACATAAGCGGAAGTATATGTCTGGACTTCTTGGACATTACTACGCTGAGGTGAATATGTTCAAGCCTGCTACCCTTGAAGACGCCATCTCCTTAGCTCACGACACTGAAGATAAGTTACGCGGAAGAGATCGACGACCACAGCCATTCCAAGCAAACGGTAATTATGGATCTAAACAATTCAATTCCAATTTCAGAAGGTTTAATCCAGGTCGTTTCTCATCACCATCTTTCCGCAAGAATTGGCCTAAACCACCTGCATTACCATCCACTGTCAATCCAAATCCTAAGCCTATTCCACAAGCAAATCCAAATATACCCAGACTCCCAGCCATTGCAAATAATGTGACCAAAGCCAATCCCATCGTATGCTACAAGTGTTACCAGCCAGGGCATCTCGCAGCAAATTGTCATTCAAAGAAGCCATCAGCACATATCAACTACCTTGGAGCTATGGACGAAGACGAGCATGAGGATATGCCGGATTTCACTGAAGAAGAAGATGATCCTACTACTACTTCCGACACTTTACCAGGTATGCCTACTTCACATTCATTGTTGACTATGAAATGTATGGTGCATGGAAAAGAAAGAACTATATTGCATGATGACGGTAGTACGCATGACTTTATTTCAGCAAAATTGGTAAAGGAATTGAAATTGCATACTGTACCTACGCACTATCGCATAAAAGCTGCATTTTTAGGCACTAGGTACAATGGCACACAAGAAGTTCAAGATTTAGAAATTCAAATTGGTCCATACATTGAAAGAAGAAATTTCTTAGTTGTCCCATTACAGTCAAGTGACATTATTCTAGGAATGCCATGGAGACACCAACATAATCCCAATATAGATTATTCCACACACACAATGAATATAAATTTTCAAGGAAAATCTATTACATTATTTGGTATGCATGCATCTCATATGTTTCCATTGCTTTCGCATACTCAAGCAAAACGTGCACTACGCAAGAATACTAAATCATATCTCATTTGGGTGAATGAATTGCTCGCAAAAGAAACTCATATGGACCCTAGGCATAAGGAATTTCTTGCATATTTTAAGGACTGTTTTGCAGAAGACCTACCACCAGGTTTACCTCCATCACGTCCAGAAGACCATAAGATTGACCTAATACCTGGCACACAACCACCTTATAAAGCCCCATATAGGCACAATCAAATAGAGCAAAAAGAAATCCAGAGTCAAGTAGAAGAATTACTAAATAGAGGCTTAATTCGACCTAGCAGTTCTCCATTCGGTGCACCTGTACTCTTAGTCAAGAAAAAGAATAATACTTATCGGATGTGTATTGACTACCGAGCATTAAACAAGATCACTGTAAAGAATAGATATCCTATACCTAGAGTTGATGACCTTATGAACAAACTGCAAGGATCTTCTATATTTAGTAAAATTGACCTTAAATCTGGATATCATCAGGTGAGGTTAGATAGATCCGACATATTTAAGACTGCATTCAGGACACAGTTTGGCCATTACGAATTCTTAGTCATGCCATTTGGATTAACTAATGCACCTGCTACTTTCAGTAGAATGATAAACCACATTTTTCTAAAATATCAATATTGTGTCATTGTTTTCTTTGATGATATTTTAGTGTTCAGTCAAAGTGAAAAAGAGCATTATGAGCATTTATCATTAGTTTTTCAATTACTGAAAGAAAATCAATTGTTTGCAAATCCTGACAAGAGTGAATTCTTTAAGACAGAAATAGAATATCTAGGTCATATTGTATCAAAAGAAGGAATTAAAGTTGATCGTAAGAAAATTGATGCAATATTGCATTGGCCTGTTCCTAAAAATGTACATGAATTACGCTCATTCCTTGGTCTTGCTAGTTTCTATAGGAAGTTTGTACGTAATTTCTCATTACTTGCTTTACCACTAACCAAACTTCTTAAGAAAGGCATTGTTTACCAATGGACTGAAAACTAGCAGAAATCCTTTGATTTACTCAAACGTGCATTGACCAATGCCCCTGTTCTACAATTGCCTGACTTTAACAAACCATTCTTTCTAGTTGTGACTGATGCTAGCGGATCAGGAATAGGAGCCGTGCTAATGCAAGACAACCATCTAATAGCATATTCTAGTTCTAAGCTGAAACCCTCTGAGCTCAAATATTCCACTTATGACAAGGAACTCTTAGCAGTTGTACAAGCATTAAAACAATGGAAGCATTATTTAATGGGTTCAGAATTCATGATAAAGACCGACCAGCAAAGTATTAGACATCTACTTAGCCAACCCCAAATTTCTGACCGTCATATCAAATGGGCTTCATTCATTCAAAGTTTCCATCCTATCATTCAATACCAACCTGGAAAAGAAAATGTAGTTGCTGATGCATTAAGTAGAAGACCTGCAATTCATAACATTTCTATCATATCTTTTGATTCTTTAATTGCTATGAAAGACACATATCACCAGGATATTACTTTTCATTCTGATTGGCAAAAATTAGTTCAAAATAATTTCATTCCTGTTGATTCATTGTCATATAATGATGGATTCATGTTCTTTGAAAAGAGACTGTGTGTTACTATTCCATTCCGATCTTTTGTTTTGAATGAAATTCATTGTCCCCCATATCAAGGTCATAGAGGTATCATCTCTACATTACGCATGTTAACTGAAGATTTTTATTGGCCGCATATGGATGCAGATGTATCTAATTTTGTCTCTGAATGTCTGATTTGTCAAAGAATAAAGAGACATCATGGTAAACAGTATGGGTTATTAATGCCTTTATCTATTCCATCTAAACCTTGGGAACATATATCTATGGATTTCATTACTGGCTTACCAAATACTAAATCTAACCATGACATGATTTGGACAATTGTAGATAGATTTAGTAAGCAAGCATATTTCATTGCATGTAAGAAAACTTTAACAGCATCACAAGCAGCACAGTTATTTTTGAAAACTGTTTTTACTAACCATGGATTGCCGAAAGTGATTATTTCAGATAGAGATTCTAGATTTTGTAATAATTTTTGGATTACACTGTTTGCAAATCTAGGCACAAAAATTGATTTTTCATCTGCATTTCATCCAGAAACAAATGGACAAACAGAAGCCACATTGATGCCAGGAGGCATATTCCACGCTGGATTCCGTGAGGTTTTACGGTGGATTCCGTAAACTTAGATGACCGGGGCTCATACGCAAAGAGGATTCTTTGTGTGAGAAGTTGATGGGGACGCCTGTCCTTTTCGGGCGTTTCATTAATTTAGTGTGTACATGGGTGATTCCATAGCGGGTGATTCCGCAAAATGCATATTAAATTAATAAACGTTTATGAGTTTAGAGTGCGCACTCGTAATAAATTAAGGTTAGGATTTATTTCTAACCAGTTGATTTATTTATATAGCTGAAGACTGCTAGGTATTCACTTTTGTCGGTTTAATTGTGTTATTTTACTAACGATTGTGAATGCTTCAGTTGATGTGTAGAGATAGCAGCAGTGGCGGAGGAAAGCATTGGAGTCTAGCGGGTTTTCGACCTTTGGACTATATTTTGATAGGCGCCACGCCTATATTTTTTTATGTCTATAGAGACATTGATTATTTATTATTATTTTGTATGCGCTTATGCGCGTGGATATGTTATTTCTATTTGGACATTGAGATTGGGCGTGCCAGACTCTATGGGCACCGTCCATTAGCTTTATTTTCTTATTTTTGGTAGAAAGCAAACTCAAAAGCTAAAAGCTTGTCATATTTTTGTAATTGGGCTATTTTTGAGCATGAAGATTGGAAATATATATTAAATACATGCTTTGTGAAGCGCTCACACAAGGCATGGGGGAGATTGAACCCAATTTGTCTCTTGCTTCATGTCGTGCTTGCTTTTACATGGGTTTTTGTGCTAAAAAGTAGAATACTTTGTTCTTGGGGATCTTCCGGGATTCACCACGTGAGCTATCTGCGACCGATCTGCGCACCAGGATGTCGTCGAGCACGTAAAGCTTGGTCAATTTGTTTCGATTGTGTGTCCTCTTGTGAGATCATAACGGTTTCTTGATTTGTGTATTGTTGTTTATATCGTTGTGAAAATTGAATCAAAGATATACAACCTTGATCAAAATTGATCCCATCTTTGTTAGATAATATGTGCAATATTTCCACTTAAAAATATTACTAAAACCGACTTCTTGCACCCCGTGTGAAGCTCATGCAAAGGTTATTTTTGGTATTGGAGTTACTGGCAGTGTAACCTATAAACCGCAAGCGAGGAATCAAGGCCACCGCATTGGCAAACCGAGATTGGGGCTCAAAATTGCATAAACCGTGGGAAAACTCCCTCTTGGGAGGAGGTTAAGGGATAAGGTGCAATTTATTGCAAATTTTTTTATAATTTTCCCCCAGTCGATCCGTGGCTAAGGGAAGGGGATGGCTAGGTGGGAGAGGTGGTAACCAAGGGGGAGTCATGGGATGCATGCATAGCCCATGTGGGGGAGGTCCCCTCTCCCCCCCTTGGACTATAAAAACCCCCCTTAGTGGAGAGGGTGGGGGTTAGAAAGGAAGGAGGGAGACTACGGGAGTCTCAGAGCTACTGTCGTTGACGTGTGAGGAGGAAGACGCCCTTGTGCCTGTCGTAGGCCGCCTGAGGCTTGACAGTCGTCGCCGCCAGCTCCGCCATAGGCTATCACGCTGCCACCATCCCCAGTCAAATCCACCCTTATTCCATCCACCCGATCGATGTCATCTCCCACCACGTGGTATCGTGGCTACTGTCCATGATCAAAAGCTCCTAGAAGCTTCTTTTTAGGAAGCTTCTAAGGGGCTTCCTTAACACCCCTTCCCACCAATCATCCCTAGCTCGGGATTTGAAGAGAAAAGGAGGAAGCCTATAAACCCCCTTCCCACCAATCATTCCTACCCCCCGCTCCTTGAAGAGAAGAAGAGGGGCTTCCTTAAAGCCCCTCCTCACTAGATTCCCCAATAAAGCCCCTCCTCACTAGATTCCCCAATAAGCCCATCATTACCCCCGGGTCTTTGTGGAGAAGAAGAGGGACTTCCTTAAACCCCCTCCCCACTAGATTCGACATAAGTCCCTACCCCTTTTCCCCCTAGGATTTTTATGAGAGGAAGAAGAAGTTCATAGGCCTCCCTTTCCCGCAAGGCCCCCATAAAACCATTCCTAGTGCCGGGATTTTTATAAGAGAAAGAAGAAGTTCATAAGCCTCCCTTTTCCACCAATCACCCACAAGCCCATACCTAGCCCACAATTTAAAGCCTCCATTTCCGCAAGGCCTGTTCACAAGAACCCTTTCGTGAACCCCTCCTCTTCCACAAAAAGGCCCAAGCTCCAAACCCTAAGGTCTTCCATAAGCCAAATCCCGCAAGTTGGTACTTCTGTCAAGGATCCGTACTTCAAAGGGGATCTCTGTGTACGAGGGAGACGGGCAAAGATCTTAAGGCTACGTACCAAGGCAAGTAATTCGTAATCTGCGAAGGCAAACCAGAAGCCAAAATCATGATGGCCCCTAAAAAGTCACAAGGCGCACCTACAGGATGTTCTTCATCATATTGTTTTGCCTAGCAATCATCTGTACTGTGACCATTTCTATTGCAATAAGAACAATGTTTACTAGGAAACTTGAGATGAGAGAAGTTACCAGCATGATGACTCCTATGCGTAGAGCTTGGAAAGGGATGCCTTCAAGTAAGTATAGCTTGGTTGACTTGTTCTAACTATGTGTCGTCTTGTGAGATCATAACTATTTCTTGATTTGTGTGTTTTCATCCATGTTGTTGTGAACATTCAATCAAAGATATACAAGCTTGATCAAAATTGATCCCATCTTTGTTAGATAATATGGTAACAATATTATCATAAGTAGGATCCTTTACATTATCAAGAAGCTGTGTTACATTTTGTTTTTGTGGAATAAAATCAGCACCAACAGCAACAAGCTAATTGATAACGTTCTTGAATTATTCGATATGTGTTTTCATAGAAGTTGTGATGTTGTATTATAACTTAGTGAGGTGACTACAAAGATAAATTATTTCTCTAATAGATTTCTTCTCAAAATTTGCTATCAAATGCTCCCACATAGCTAGTGAGGTTGAAAGATTACATACATCAAGCATAAGAGATTCTTGAAGAGCAAAAAGTATATACCGATGATTTGCTTTGTCGTCTTTGACCCACTCATTATAAATAGTTTGGTATTCTTCAAAGATAGGTCCTTTAGTTTTACAAGGGTATTATCATGAGCTTGATCAATTGGTTGAGGCGGACTTTGATAATTACCAAGAACAATATCATGCAAGTCATCGCCTTCAAGAATTAGTAGCATCTTATTGATCTAGAGAGCCAATGCATTACCACTCATTAATATTAGTGTCCATAGTGTGGATGGTTCAAAAATGTTAGAATTTTGGATAAGTTTAGTCTATTTTTATATTTTAGATATTATCTCTTGTAAATATTCAAAAACTGTAGACAACTTCTAGAATAAGATGGCATGTAAAAGAAAGCAGATAGGTTTTAGCCATTGTTGGAGGATTTTATGTAAGAAGAAGGATTAGAAAAATCATGTGATGGGCGATCAGAGTTTCTAGGCAATGAAAAAGACTCCAAACTAGGATAAGAAGGAGTGAACTAGAAGATTTTTCAATCAAGGTTTTGAAACCTTTACCTTGATAGTTCGACGGTGTCTGAATCACCCAGAACTGGCGATTCGGCCCTTTCTTGTGTAAAGCGGCATGGATTGTCACTCTTTCGAATTCTGCTTCCATGGTCGGATCTTCCTCTTCTTCTTCTTCGCATCTTTGCCTATTGGCAATGCAGGCGGTTCTTCCTCTTCCTCGGGTAGTGGCTCCTTGACCACCGCTTGTTCCTTGAAAAGGCGCTTGGCAATGTCATCCACCAAGCTTGGGACATTGCCTCTTGAAGTGATCGGGTTCATTGCACTGGAAACAACGGAGGTTTCGGCCATTACTTTGAGTTGGAACAAAGTTGTTGACGTTATTCGTCCTTGCTTTCTTTCTTTGTCCCTGATTATGACCTTGAACTCTCTTCATTTGAGGTTTGAATGCTCCTCTGTTCGGGTCATTATAAGACCAAGTTTTGTTACTCCTTGGTATAGCTTGCACCTCCTGAATTATAGGCACCGCTCGAATGAGTGCATCCTGAAGATCTGATGGACGCATAGATTCGAGATGGGTATTTACTGGTGGATTTAAGCCCGCATAAAATTTGGACACCTGCTGTGTCATATCCATCTGTGGCACATACTTTAAAAGTGAAAGAATTTAGAGTAGTATGCGTCAAGAGTAAGTCCTAGCTGTTTTAGCTCGTAGAACTCGTTCATTTTCTGTGTGCGATATGCAGGTGGTAAGTATCTTCCCTGCATGGCTTTCTTGAGCTTCTCCCAGGTAACGGATCCCTCTGCGATCCCTTGATCCCTGCACCATTGCTTCCACCAAAGTCTGGCTTCGCCGGTGAGTTTTAACTTGGCGAGCATAGCCTAATTGGTGGGTGCAGTACCGACTGCTTTGAAGTAATTCTCCATGGATTCAATCCAAATTTCAACATTCGCCTAAACAAATTTACCTCTCCCGTCAAACTCGGGTGGCTTAATTTGCTTGAGGAGGAACTTCTTCTCTTGGATCACAGCAGTACTTGATGTAGGAGGCGAGTTTGGAACCTGTACCTAGGGTTGTGCCTGAATAAAGGTTTCCTTAACGTTATTATACGATAATCGACGTTTAGCTTATCTTGCATCTTTAATTCAGCTAACTCATAAACAATGTAGCTAATTAACTTTTTATCAACCCTTATACACAGCCAGACATTGATAAAAAGAAGTCTTTATTTGTATTTACATGGGCATAGCCCTTTCGAATACAACATTCCGTGTGATGATAAGTCAATTGTTACATTTGGCTTGGGGAGAACAACGTTGTATTGCATTTATCTACAGGAACTGAGTAATAGTAGGGTTTTGGGTCATGGATCTTCAGGAATCGATAAGTCATTGGAAGTTCAGGATATCCTTTCCGTTGGAATCCATACTTCTCATGGCAGCCCAACACTTTAATCCTGTCGGCGGGGATTACACGAGTTACTTCCTCATATACATATGAGTTCATCTCAACCCTCCGACCATGAATATATAAAGTTGAATTTACGTGAGCTTCCACAAAAACGAATAGCTTCATGACTTTCAAGTCTTCCAACCACTTGATCCTTTTTAGGTTGGTCTATAGATAAGAAAACCGGTGGGCAGCTATATAGTAGATTCCTAAAGACCCCATCTATCTTCGTTCTATGTATAAAGTGTTAGATATGATCAATGCCCCACCCTCATTAGGTGCTACCAATGATCCATGGTGCTCAAAGTTGTAAGGCCCCCATTATGAGGAGAAGCCAAATGTGAGCCCGGACATTGGTTGAGTCCTGACTTGTATATCAGATGAGGTCTATGTGACCGGATGGCAAAAAGGTGACTGTTGTGGGTCTAATCTTTGGGTTAGACGGAGTGGTTAAGCTGGTAGCAACTCGAGGCACATTGCATTGAGTTGCGTGGTAAGGGAGTTAAAAGGGGCCCCTATTGTGGGGTCCGGGGGCCGCGGAAGCGGCCCCTGGCTGGGGGGTCCCAGGGGGGCCAGCGGCCCCCCTGGCGGGGGTCCGGGGGCAGCGCCCCCGGCCCGATGGTAAAGGGAATATTCCCTGGAATATTCCCTGGCCGACTAGTGGAGGCTCATATGGTAGGTCGGTCAGCAGGCCGACCTAACGACCTTCGCGGGCTATAAAAGCTAAACCCCTTCGCAGCCATCTGACACTCATCTTTCACCCAGTCAGAGTTGTTGTTCCAGCTAGCCTTAAACTCTTCACCTATCTTCTGTCTAGATCGCCATCTAAGCTTCACTCAGTGGAAGCGCACGGGTGGACAGAGCCATCTTTGTATCAGTTGTTTGAAGTTAAAGAATTTACTGATTCTCCTCTTATCTGTTGTGTACTCTCTATCTCTTTCTCAGATTCTGTTCGCTGCGCCGTGTAATATTTTACATGGTATCAGAGCCCAGGGGGCTCTAGAGATCGGAGAGCGTGCAAGAGGCAAAGGCTTCAACAGCAAAGAGAAACGATGTCGACTCCGGGAAGCAGTTCTGGCGCATCAGGAAGCGGTGCAGGAGGTGGTGCTGCTGTACCGACTATTCAAACACTGAGGATTCGTCCACCAACCTTCAGCGAAGGCAAGTTAGATGGTACAAACTACACCTTGTGGAAGTTCAAAATTACAACTATCCTTGATTCTTATGAGCTTCTGGAGACTGTGCTGGGGACTGACGCAGAACCACAGCCTACCCCCGACCCATCAAATCCTAGTGTGATGATTCCTCCGAATGCAGATCTTCTACGAGCTTGGAAACGAAGGAATGCAGATGCATTGTGTGCCTTAGTTACAAGCTGTTCTGACAGTGTTTTGACTCTGATTCAGCATACAACCAAAGCGTCAGAGGCTTGGAATGTACTAAGGAGTCAGTATGAAACACGAAACCAAACAAGGATTCAAAACTTGGAGAATCAACTAGCAGCGGAGAAGTTTGCTGAAGGAGAGACGGTTGAAGCATTCATCACTCGGATTAAGAATCTGCGCGACCAGATGGCTGGCGCTGGGATACAAAAGACTAGCGAAGAGCTAGCTCGGAGGTGTCTTCGGATTTGTCCACAAAAGTTTGATGGACTAGTAACTGCCCTTAATACTCAGGTGAGACCTCAAGCTTTGACTTTTGAGGAGTTTTGTGCATTATTAATGGAGGAGGAGTTGAGGCTGAAAGCCCGAGAAGGAAGCAACAATGGAGATGCTGCATTCTCTGCCAATGCAAAAGGCAAAGGTGTTTCCTCCACCAAAAATGATGGTGACAAAAAGAAAAAGGGCGGCAAGAAGAAGTTTCAAGGAGAGTGCTTCTACTGTAAGAAGAAAGGACATGCGATTGCAGATTGTCGTGTCAAGAAGGCAGATGAAAAGAATGGTACCCTTAAAACTAAAGGGAAAGAGACAGCCAATACGGCTGAAGCAGAGTTGGAATTATTCATGGCGACCATTGAGGAAGTGTGCTCCTCGGCGCAAGAAGAATCTACCACTGACTCTTGGGTGTTGGATAGTGGGGCCTCCCGTCACATGACCAACAAGAAAGGTCTATACAGTTCTATGCAGCCTCTACAAGAATCCATCACTGTGACGGTTGGAAATGATGCTAAATGCCCTGCTGCGGGCACAGGTACTATTTCTTTTGTTGCTGCAAATGGTGAAGTCAAAAAGCTTTCAAATGTGTTGTATGTTCCCGAAATCAGGAGAAATCTCTTATCAGTTGCTGCCATAACTGATCTTGGTCATGAAGTGAGGTTCAAGAAGACAGGTGCAGAAATTATTGATAGTGCTGGCACAATTGTTGGCAAAGGAGAAAGAAGGAACAACCTGTATGAGCTAAGTGCTCTTACAGCCACCGCTGGAGTGGGCACAAGTAAGCTTTGGCATGAAAGGTTTGGACACATCGGATTTGCAGTATTGAAGGAGATGCAAAAGCAAGGTATGGTTGCTCACCTACCTACAATAACTGAATTGAAGGAACCATGTGAAGCTTGTATGATGGGCAAGCAACAGAGAAAGGCATTTCCACAAGAAAGCAAGAATAGAGCACATGCTCCTCTAGAGTTGGTGCATGCTGACTTGTGTGGTAAGATGCCTACACAGGCCTTGGGGGGATCTTCTTATTTTATGTTGATTGTCGACGACTACAGTAGGAAGATGTGGGTGTACTTCCTTCGTGATAAGGCTCAAGCTTTTGGTAAGTTTAAAGAATGGCTAATACTTGTTGAGAATGAAACAGGGAAAAGTGTGAAGAAATTTAGAACAGATGGTGGTGGTGAGTTCAACTCAAAGGAGTTTGAAGGCTTTTGCAAGAGCAAAGGGATCAAGCGTCAATTGACGACGCCTCACACACCTCAGCAAAATGGTGTTGTGGAACGCAGGAATCGTACCATTGTGGAGATGGCAAGATGCATGCTAAAGGGCAAGGGATTGCCTAACCATTTTTGGGCTGAAGCTGTTAATACTGCAGTCTACATTCTAAATCGGAGCTACACAAAGGCTCTCAAGGGAAAAACACCTCATGAGGCTTACACTGGTAAGAAACCATCTGTTTCACATTTCAGAATTTTTGGATGTGAATGTTATGCACATGTTCCAGATGAGAAGAGAAACAAGTTACAACCAAAAAGCAGAAAATGTATCTTCTTGGGTTATAGTGATGAGCAGAAGGCTTACAAGTTATATGACCAAGAGGCAAAGAAGATCATCGCGAGCCGTGATGTGGTGTTCAAGGAGGAGCCGCATACAGTGGAGGAGGAGAAGGCAAGGTCTTCCACTTTATCAAGTGAAGAAGTAGTCCACTATGAACCTGTCCCGAGAGCTATCCCTATCCTTAAGGAGGAGGAAGCATCATCTTCAGATGATGAGGAAAAAGTTCACCAACCTGACATCACCCCACCGGAAAAGCCATTGCCGCGCTGGGTGAAGCAGCTCTATGACCACAATAATCCTATGCCTGCATCTGTTGAGGAGAAGGCAGACGGACCAAGGAGGTCTCAGAGAATAGAGGAGCAAAGGAGGGCTTCTGCTCACATAGTCAACATGGCCTTGATGGTTGAGATTATGAGAGAAGTAAAGGAGCCAACTGACTTAGAAGAAGCACTTGCAGATCCATCATGGAAGGCTGCTATGCAGGCGGAGTATGACAGCATAATGAAGAATGACACTTGGGAGCCAGTGGATCGGCCAGCAAAGCGGAAGATTATTGGCACCAAGTGGATCTGGAAGGTAAAGTACAAGGCTGATGGTACCTTAGAAAAGTACAAAGCTAGACTGGTTGCCCAAGGATTTTCACAAGTTGAAGGGTTTGATTTTCAAGAGTCATTTGCCCCAACTGCCAGAATGACCACTATTCGCACGGTACTTGCAGTGGCTGCCCACAAGAAGTGGCCAGTGTACCAAATGGATGTTAAGTCAGCGTTCTTAAATGGTGACCTCAAGGAGGAGGTGTACGTGGCTCAGCCACCAGGGTTTGAGGCCCCCCATTCTGAGAACAAAGTGTGTAAACTGAAGAAGGCATTGTATGGGCTGAAACAAGCCCCCAGAGCATGGTACCAACGGATAGATAGGTTCTTTTTAAACCTAAACTTCAAAAGATGTGCCTCAGATGCTAACTTGTATGTTTACAGGGATGGTAAAAAGTCTGCAGTGATTGTCCTATATGTGGACGACCTTCTTATTACAGGTGACTATGAAGATATGATCAACCAAACTCGAAAGGCTTTGAGTTTTGAGTTTGAAATGACAGACTTGGGCTTGCTGCACTATTGTTTGGGGATTGAAGTCTGGCAAGAGCCAGGAAAGATCTTCATCTCTCAGAAGAAGTATGCATGGGAGATCTTGAAGGCATTTGGCATGACCGAGTGCAAGGAGATAGCTACACCTATGGAGGTGAATGTAAAGTTATCCGTTGAGGATACATCAGCACTAGCAGACATTGGGAGGTATAGGAGGTTGGTCGGCAGTCTAATCTACTTGTGTAACACCAGACCAGATATCAGTTTTGCTGTTGGTGTTTTGAGCAGGTTCTCAAACAAACCTCATGAGAGTCATTGGAAGGCTGGGATGCGGGTGCTCAGATACTTGAAGAAAACTCTTGACTATGGTATCACATACAGTTTCGGAACTTCTCTTGTGGGGAACTGTGACTCAGATTGGGCAGGAGACATTGATTCCAGGAAGTCAGTTTCTGGTTATTGTTTCTCTTTGGGTTCAGGAATTTTCTCTTGGATTAGTAAGAAGCAACCAACAGTGGCATTGTCTTCTACCGAAGCAGAGTACAAGGCAGCTTGTTTTGCTGCATGTGAGGCCGTATGGTTGAGAAGGATTCTATGGCATATGGGAGTGCAGGATGAAGAACCAACTGTGCTGAGATGTGACAATCAGAGTTGCATCGCCATTGCCAAAAATCCAGTGTTTCATGCACGCACCAAACATATAGAGATCCAGTATCACTATGTGCGTGATTTGATGGAGGATGGGATAGTGGAATTGGTCTACTGTCCAACAGAGGAGAATGGAGCAGATATCTTCACCAAAGCACTTACGAAGGATCTGCTTCAAGTTCATCTTCAGAGACTCGGCATTGGGCCGAGGAGATAGTTCACCTATGGGTGGACATTGAGGGGGGGTGTTAGATATGATCAATGCCCCACCCTCATTAGGTGCTACCAATGATCCATGGTGCTCAAAGTTGTAAGGCCCCCATTATGAGGAGAAGCCAAATGTGAGCCCGGACATTGGTTGAGTCCTGACTTGTATATCAGATGAGGTCTATGTGACCGGATGGCAAAAAGGTGACTGTTGTGGGTCTAATCTTTGGGTTAGACGGAGTGGTTAAGCTGGTAGCAACTCGAGGCACATTGCATTGAGTTGCGTGGTAAGGGAGTTAAAAGGGGCCCCTATTGTGGGGTCCGGGGGCCGCGGAAGCGGCCCCTGGCTGGGGGGTCCCAGGGGGGCCAGCGGCCCCCCTGGCGGGGGTCCGGGGGCAGCGCCCCCGGCCCGATGGTAAAGGGAATATTCCCTGGAATATTCCCTGGCCGACTAGTGGAGGCTCATATGGTAGGTCGGTCAGCAGGCCGACCTAACGACCTTCGCGGGCTATAAAAGCTAAACCCCTTCGCAGCCATCTGACACTCATCTTTCACCCAGTCAGAGTTGTTGTTCCAGCTAGCCTTAAACTCTTCACCTATCTTCTGTCTAGATCGCCATCTAAGCTTCACTCAGTGGAAGCGCACGGGTGGACAGAGCCATCTTTGTATCAGTTGTTTGAAGTTAAAGAATTTACTGATTCTCCTCTTATCTGTTGTGTACTCTCTATCTCTTTCTCAGATTCTGTTCGCTGCGCCGTGTAATATTTTACATAAAGGTGATGGGTTATAAATATGCTCCAGGATGTTCATCATCCCAATTTTTTGTCTATAAAACGGAGAATGCATTGCAGTCATAAACATGACTTGAAACACCAAAAACTTGTTTCACGCTTCGTAATTCTGCAAGACAGCATTGAAGGTAAGGAAATGTTTGGACAGCAACAATTTCTTTAGTTCATTTCATTGAGATTTTATAAAAACAATTCCGTTATTGGTCGGCTCTGATACCAACTATAACGTGTCCACTTAGTATCATCCATGACACGTCTTAGTAGTCCATCGAAAAGAATATCTAGAAAGCTCCGCCTGGCACTCCCATGGAATGTTACGGGATTTGGAATCTAGGTCCTCCCCCATCTGTCACGTAGCGAAAGTATCCTGGCCATTCCCACTTAGGATCGACCGGAATTAGGGTTTTCCTGATTGGTCATTACCTAACAGCAACTAGCGTCGAACCCGAGCGAACTACTTTACGCAGAAACACCAGGTCCGAAGCGGATTTACGCTGCACTTGGTTCAAGGAGAATGGGAAACGAGAGGGTTGCAAAGCTCAGCCTCTCTATCATAAGGCATAGTCCCATTCCGTTCCCCTAAAACAGCGTAAATCGGTTAAGTCATAACTCTAGGTCATTGCTTTCGTTATTCGTTTCCTTTGACAATCATCCCACTGCTCTTCGAGATTCTGAGAAAAGTTCCCAGCTAAGCGGGACCACCCATCCGTAGGACGGGCCCATGGCCCATCCTCTACACTTTCCTCGGTTTGTTTTAGTTATGTAATTATCTAACACATTAATGTGACATGTAACAATCAGCTTCTTTAATTAATCCGTTAAGCACTGGTTCCTTCACGTAATCTTATCACGTGACATAGAAAAATAGTATCAAACAAGTTCTTTATTAACATAACATCATTCTTATCTTTGAAATACAAGGAATTCCGCCCGTAGGCTTGTTCATAATCCGCCCGAAGGCTATCCAGTAATCCACAGGGATCATTAATCCAAACTTTTGCCCATAGACTAATATGCGGGCCTCGAGATCCAATCCTGAGTCACGTTAGCCTCTTGTACAGGACCTGGAAGGTGAGGGATTTATGGCCAGAGCCCCCTTGGCACCCAAGCTTTCTCCTGCTCCAAGTAGAGCTCAATGGAGAGACCTCTCGCAGCGAGTTTAGTCCATGTTCCCGGCGTGGTCAACAACCCCCTTGGTTAGGGTCAGGCAGGCAATCGGGGGTGACTAAAACTGCCTCTCCCTTCAGGCCTTCAACCTGAAGTATAGATATTCATTTAATTTGTAATTCATAAATCAAACAGTACTCTAAAATCTCTAGCAAGCACAAACATTTCCATTAATCGACCTTGTTGTTTGGCAAACTGCTAAGGAATGATTCTTTCCTTTCGAATGCATTAGCACTCATTCCAGGGTGTCTTGCAACTTTGCAAGATCCCTTATATTCTGGGTTAGGGCATACCCTATTAACCCAACTTGGTCAACCCTAAAGTTCATTGGATACTTTAGTTTCCGATATTTTAACCTTCCTTATTTATAAGAATATCAAAGAATACATCCTTTTGCAAGATAACTTGCATAAGGATCTTCCATCCTTGCTGAGGGTATTCAACCTTCCTTGTGAATCAATCACAAGACCATATGACTTCCTACTTGCTGCACAAGTCCTGCATCATAATATACGATGAAACAATCTGTTTTAGTTTCTTTAAGCTGACCTAGGATCTCTTTTTAAGAACCTCAGGGACAAATCCTAGTTATTTTTTATTTACGATTTATTGACCCTACAATCAGGGAAGGTGGGAAACTATTTTAAAGTATAAACGTTTCTCTAGATTCTAAAATATTCACAATGCATATTTTGCAGCATAGGTATTTCTAAGTTTACAGTAATTCGTTTAACTTTTAGAAGGTAATATCGAGATCACCTAGGCACGATTTGCTATCTATGTGACGATTGATTTTTCAGTCCTAAACTTTATTGCATCGAGGTTAGATAAATTCAAGTAATCTTCCTTTTCCCCTTGCGAACAAAAATCATGCCGAATAAACAATCTTTTCCTTGCTAAGATATACAGTTAGCAATGATAACTTCCTAGAATTCAAGCAACGTCAGAAACCTTTCATGAATTTTCATATTCTATGATGATTCGTTGCAAAAAACAGAATAGGGTTAATAGTGCAAGATGCAGTTTTTTATACCTTCAAGTTTTAACCGAAATATACTACTATAGTAGGTAGATAATCTCGCTCGTAATTCGTTTCAAAGAATGATACTATTTGAAGAAAACTATGTTTATTATATTATCATTTTTTCATGTTCAATTAAACTAAACTCCTTCATCGTAAATAACTAGGACAAAATATATCTTATCCCAAACAATTCATCTTGCATGATTAAATTAAAACCGATATAAAACCAAGAAGGAAAAACCTGGTTTTGGGGTGAGATATCCACATGGATACCGGGAGATGACCCTCGTGTAGCTACTCCTTGGACTTTCTTAGCCGGCATCGCAATTTGAACGTGAAGGCAGCTTTTACTATTTCTTTCGGATTTCCACCGTCTCTCTTTCGAGGCAAGGAGCCGTTTAAATGATTGACCACGAGAAGGAATAATAAGACCTTTAGGTTCTTAGCTTCTTCGGAGAGGAAAAGGTTTATAAATCCTAAGAAGGCCCTATAGGGTATATACATGGCAAAAAAGTTATGGGTGAGTGTGGCTTTGCAACCATGTGAACCTTGGGAGAAATTTGGGCTTGGGGTAAAAGGTATGGGAAGGGGGATTTTTAGTAGGTTTTTGGGATACGAAGTAGTAAAGGTTTTAGGGATTTTAACTTGGGGTGAAAAAGGGGGAAAAGTAACAGTTGAAGGGCTTATAGTATGGGGAAGGAAAAAGGGAACATGGGTTCAAAAAGGGCTTAGGGGTGTATTAAATATATATATATATATATATATATATATATATATATATGAGGGGTAAAGCATGGGGTTTCAAACACAAGATGGAACTTATGGATTTAGGCACGGGCATTAAGGGTTTTTGAGGTCAAGGGGATTGGGCTAAGGTGGCTTTTGAGGGATGCTAAGGGGGAAAAGGTTTTATTTTCTAGAGTAAGGTGAACTTTAAGGGACTTGGGTGGAACTCCACGGGAAAGAGGGCTTAAACGTACCACGGGAAGGGGCTTAAATGTATCCCAGAAAGGGAGTTAAATGTAACACGGGGAGGGGCTTAAATGTACCCCCGAAAAGGGGGTTAAATGTACCATGGGAAGGGGCTTAAATGTACCCCAAAAAGGGGGTTAAATGTACCACGTGAAGGGGCTTAAATGTACCTCGGAAAGGGGGTTAAATGTACCACGGGAAGGGGCTTAAATGTACCCCAGAAAGGGGGTTAAATGTACAACGAGAAGGGGCTTAAATGTACCTCGGAAAGGGGGTTAAATGTACCACGGGAAGGGGGCTTGGGAGGAGGCCCTTAGAATTTACAAGAAGCTTCTAAAGCTTCTAGCTACTGTTGTGGCAGGGAAATGAGCTAGGATGATGATGGCGAGCATGGCCAGGCGGACGTGATTTCCAAAGGAGCTGGCGGCGGCTCTGCGTACAAGCGGCTCTGGGTATCAACGGGGACATCCAACGTACGGTACCCTCTCGCCCCTCCACTCATGATAGGGCCCGCGGCTACCATTTCTTACCCCTCCCTGCTTGGTTGCCTCCAACCAGCTCACGAATCTCCAGCTTTTCTCCATGACCCTCTCCCTTCTCACCCCTCTAAGGGGGGTATTTATAGGAAGAGATAAGGCCTCCCCTTCCCCCCACGTGGTGCCCGCATGTAGTCCCTCCCCTCCACCTCTTCACTCTCCCATTTTAGCACCATCCCCTTCCCTCAGCCATGCTTCGGCTGGGGGAAGGTAATAAAAAAATTTGCATTAAATCCAATATTTATCCCTTATTCTCCTCCCAAGAGGAGGTTCTCCTGAGAAATATGCAGTTTCGTTAAGCTATGTCTCGTTTGGGCTCACTGGAGAGTGTATTAGATTAACCCGTCCCAACCCACAATGTAACATTGTCTCTTTCCCGAGACTTCACATGGCCTTTATAATATTTTTAACAAAAATATTACACCCTGGGATTTAAAACCCTCCCCGTGGGTTTTTTCCCCCACAAAATGCTTTAGGGTCCTTTAAGCCCCTTTCATATTGCAAGCCCAAAAAAATCATTTCTTGTGGGCTTCCTTCAAAGCCCCCTTAATCCTTTCTTGTGGGCCTCCTTCAACGCCCCTTTCTCGTGTTGTCCCATCCAAGCTTTTAAAGGCCATTAAGTTCTTCCCCCCCCCCCCTTGCGTTCTTACACAAAGCTTCATCTTAACCTTGTCATCTTAACCTCGGGGTCCCTTAGAACTCCCTTTCTATTGGCCTTCACAAACACCCTTTTCCCCCTTTGGTTCTCCACAAGTTCCCATTAGCCAAATTTAAGGAGGAAACCTATAAAGCCTTCTAAAGCCGACTCTGAAAGACGGTGCAATCGGTCACAAAGGGAGTTTTGCGTTCCAAGAAGATCGGCCAAGATCATAAATCTCCATCCAAGACGAAAAGGCCGCATTCGCGATGGCTCCTAAGAAAGCACAAGGCACAACTGCAGGAGGATCGTCTCCTAACATCCATGTGGACATTTCACCACAAGTCCAGGTTCTTTTTCTAAAATTTGATAAACGTTGTAATATTTTAATTATGCATGGATCATTTAAGGAATAAGGATGCATGTTTTTTCAATTAAAAATACTTTGGCTAATAGATCACAATTGAGGGATTCGATCATTAGTATTTTTCAATAAAACAAGCAAAATAAAGTGAGCATAAGATTTCTATACATTTCTAGTAAGTGGTTTTTATCCATTGCAAAGTAATGAAATTAGATTAATTAATGTCCATTTTTACAAAATGGAATTATGATAGTACACTTCAATTAATCATGGAAGGAATAAACCGCATATTGCATTATTGAACATTTTTTTCAAAATGATTCTTAAAGAAAGTTACAAGCAACCGTAGGAAATTACTAGGGTTGCATGGAGAAGATTTAACTCTCACTACAACAGAAACGAGACATAGATGTGCATGTTAGACGTGCAAAGTCGGATGCATCTATCATGGCATCTATAAGTGCGTGTAAACGTGCGTGTAAATAGACACGAATTTTGCGTCTATATATCCGCGCAAATAGACGCGCCAGCAGACACGCAATTATTTAACCACCTAAAATTGCAATTCACATAATTAAAAAACCAAAGTTAATAATTATTTAACCACCTGAAATTGATTCTTGATCATGCACATGTACGCATGATAAAAACCATAGAATTAAGAATACACATTGAATCATTGAATTAAAAAAATAGAGTTAATAATTACTTTTTCATTGCTCTTTAATGAATGGCAGTTCCTCTAGTTGACAAGCCTGACATAAGTAATTAGCGGCAAGCGACAGAAACCTAACAATTAGTAGCAAGCATTGCAATATGTATCTTGTAATTTCTCTACGTACTTGAAGATGATAAAAAATACTTCCTTTTTATTATGGAAAATTCAATTTAGCTTTAAACTTGACTATTGATTCTTGAGTATGCATGTGTGTGCATGATAAAAACCATAGAATTAGGAATACACATTGAATCAATAAGCAAATTAAGTATGTTACAGTGAATGATCCATCTCATCTTCAATGAGATCAGCCCTTGCTAAGCTATCTACTTCTAGGTCTATGTTACCAAGAGGTAATGAAACAAATAAGTCTATCCCACTATCAGATGCGTTGCTATATTGCTCTATAACTTCATCAATATCATCGACAATCACATTATTGTCTTCTTCTGCATTTCCTTGAACATCCTCACGAGGTTCATCTTGTACTATATCACGCATATCATCCATTATGGTGTCATCATGAACATCATCATTAATTATTAGATTGTCATCTGCTATCTCCATGTCGGTAATATTACCATATATTGGTTTTGAACGATTAGATATAGGGATGACATACCACCATCGGTTATTGTTTACCATTGGATGATACACAACCTGTATTTGAAAAACAAAAGCAAAAAACTTAAGTACTTATTATATTGTGTATATGTATCACATGTATACATATTAAAAAATTAGCCTTTGTATATATACATGCTCCCATTGTTGAGGTAGTACTAATGTGCCATTCTTATTTTGGTGAAATTTTGTAGAGTCAATGTTTACAAAACCACTTGGATGACGTCTGATTGTGCAATGCTCACCATTTGTTACCACTTTTTTAAACCACTTCACATCTAGTACATATATAAAGAATTGTCTGAAGTCAAGCTTCAGAATATCTTGGATTAAGCCACAATAACCTTCCATGGTACCATTGGCATCCTCAAAGTGAGCAAGGACACCACAATCTTGGGTATTTCTCTTTTCATCTATACATTGAGTTTGAAGATGTTTACCCTCACACCAAAGTGCATTAAATAATGTGCACTAGTAGTAAAAGATACAAGATCAAACATGTCAATTATTTATATAAAATAAAACTTATAGAAACAAATTAATTGATAGTATGTCTCACCTTTGATAAGAAACCTCGTGCATATTCCCACTCTTCTTGAGATATATTAATTTCCTCATCTTTTTTCATTCTCTCCATTTCCTCATGTAGCCAATCTATATCAATATGACGTGGGAGCGCATTTAGTTGATTTTGAAATGAGACATTACGTCCATATCTAGTGCGAAATTCTTGTCTTTCACTTTTTCTTCTTGCCCTTGCTTCATTATATAGTGTCACCCATTTGCTCATTACATCACTATTGAGCACACAAAAACTATTTAATTTACAAAGTTCTTCTTTTGTTAGCACTTTACTCATTCCTTTTCCTTGAGGTACTATAGAGGTCATCCTCAAGTCTTTATCATCTTTCCATAGTTGTAGTTGAGAGGGATCCACTTCAGCAAGATATTCAGATATATAAACAAGGGATGATTGCACTAACCAACCCTCAGCCATGCTTCACTGAGGCCGTGCTTTTTGCCTCACAAAATCTTTCAAGGTTTTCATGAAGCACTCAAGAAGAAACATCCACCTTACATGAACTGCCCCACAAAGTGCGATCTCATCAATCAAATGTACAAGTAAATGTAATTGAGTAGTTAAAATGGACCGAGGAAAAATTTCCTCCACCAAACAAATCACCTCAACAGATAATACTCGAGCATCTTGCAATGTGTTTGGATCAATTTCCTTCAAGCTCACGTATCTGTCAAGATGTATGATGTGCTTGTTTATTTTTGTGTAGAAATTCAAAGATATATAATGAAAAAATACAATGTATACACACCTCACAAGCTCTCCCATCTTGTAAATGATATCATGTACATCTTCGGATACACAATGGGATATGCTAGTAGGAAGTACGAACTGAATGTAAACAATATTCATAGATCAAACGATTAGTTGAGGAAAAAGTCATCATACCCCAAAGTTTACACATAGTTACTCCACTAATGGGATGATAAGCTGTACTAAAACAAAGTCGAGTCCCAATGGCTTGAAAGATAGCTCTCCAGAAGTGTGATGTGAAGAGAGAATCAGATCACTAAAGATTCTTCTAGGCAACCCATGTAGCTTGAATATCTCCTTGATGAACAACCTTGCAATGTTTGAGGTTTTATAGTTTGTCTTAACAAAAATAAGGTGTGAAACCTTAGTAAGCATATCAACCACAACCATAATGGAGTTGTATCCTCTCTAAACTTGGGTAAGCCAACAACAAAGTCCATACTAATGAATTCCCATTTCATTTGGGGAATGTCAAGTGGTTGCAACTTTCCTGGCATTTTGACATGTTCGGCCTTAATATGTTTACAAGACAAACACTCAGGGACATATTTGAGAATGTCACCTTTAAGCCTCTCCCAATAGTATCTCTTCTTGACTGCATTGAGGGTCTTGACATTGCTAGGATGTCCTGAGAAAGGGGAATCATGAGCTTCCCACAATATCTTCTGCTTGAGTGATTGGCTTGCCGGTATACATAATCTCCTTCTATAGTAGACAAGTCCACTACTGATAAAGAATTCATGATACTTAGCCTATAGCTTTTGGTCTTGATCCTTGATAGGGATCTCCCTTAGCATCTTCTCATGCTTCTTCTCTAGCTAGCTCAAGTATTGGGTTGTTTGGCATGGATATCTTTGTGGCTAGAGATCTAGTTGTTGATGGATTTTTCAAGATTAGAGAATTAAGGAATGCTTTGCAACTGAGTGCATCCACAACTACATTCTCCTTTCCAAGTTGGTATTTGATTTCAAAATCATACTCCTCCAGCACTTCAATCCACCGTCGTTGCCTCCTGTTGAGCTCGTTCTAGGTAAAGATCCACTTGAGACTTTTATGATCTGTTACTAGAGTAAACTTGTTACCCAACAGGTAGTGTCTCCAAAGCTTTAAAGCATGGATGATAGCTAACAGTTCTAGATCATGGGTAGCATAATTCTTCTCATGGCTCTTCAGTTTTCTTGAAGAGTATGCTACAATATGGCCTTCTTGCATAAGCATACATCCTAAGGCAAACATGCTAGCATCAGTTAACTACTTTGAACTCCTTACTGAGGTCCCGAAGTTTCAGGATAGGTGCTGATACCAAACTTTTCTTTAATCTATCAAAGCTAGATTGTTTGGTAGTTGACCACGCAATCGATGTTTGCTTCTTTAGTAAATTTGTCAGAGGTGCTGCAATCAAAGCATAGTTTTTTATGAAGACCCTATACCATCCTGTCAATCCAAGGAAACTGCGTATTTCTTTGACAGTTGTTGGTATTGGCCATTCTAGAACATCTTTGACTTTGGTCGGATCCACTAAGAATCCTTCCACTGATATGATGAATCCCAGATATTCAATCTGATGTTTGAAGAATGCACACTTCTTCATCTTAGCATAAAGCTTATGTGCCCTCATTGTCTCGAGGACAATCCGAAGCTGGGGTTCATGATCTTCTTCCTATTTGGAGTAGACTAAGGTATCGTCAAAGAAGACGAATACAAAGTCATCAAGATATGGCCTAAAGATATCTTGCATTAACCTGTTGAAGGTTGCATGTGCATTCCTTAGCCCGAATGATATGACTAGGAACTCAAAGTGTCCATATCTTGTGTTGAAGGCCATCTTTGGGATATATTCTTCCTTGATCCTTATCTAATAGTATCCAGACCTGAGATCAATCTTGGAGAAGATCTTCGCACCTTGAAGACGGTCAAGAAGTTCATCTATTCTATGAATAGGGTACTTGTTCTTAATCGTTGATTGATTCAACCCTCTATAATCAATACACAGTCGAAGTGTTCCATCTTTCTTCTTCTGGAACAGCACTGAGTTCCCCATGGTGAACTACTAGGACGGATGTAGCCCTGATCTAATAGTTGCTTGAGTTGCCCCTTCAGCTCAAATGCTTCTGGGATGGACATTCTATAAGGCCTCTTTGCAATTGGCGCAGCTCCCGGCACTAGCTTGATCTCATGATCAACTTCCCTTTGAGGTGGAAGTTCTGTCAGGCCTTTAGGAAATAGTTTTTGTACTCCTTTAGCCATGAAGGTTCTTCACTAGACTCGTGCTTCTGATCTAGCTTATTAAGCTTAATCAAGTAGACAGGTAGTCCCTTTCTAACTCCCTTTATAATCTGAGATGCTTTGGCCAATTGAATTTTCAGCTTTCCAGCCTCTCCTTGAGTTGTAACCAATTCCCCTTTAGAGTTTCAAAAGGAAACTTGGCCCTTTCCACAATGAATGTGGGTGTCATTAGGTTTAAGCCAATCCATTCCAAGCAAACACTCATGGATACCTAGGTTCATGACCCTGAATTTGATCGTAGTCAACTTTCCTCCTAGAAAGATTTCTACCTTAGTAGTTTGCCTGGTACAAGTGACCTCACGACCATTTGCTAATTCCACAAGAAAGGTAGGTGCTTCTACTGTGGCTATTCCTAATCTTCTTGCACAAGCTGGTGAGATAAAGAAATGCGTACTACCACAATCAATCAAGGTTTTGAAGCCTTTACCTTGATAGTCCAATGGTTTCTGAATCACCGAAAACTGGCGATTCGGGCCTTTCTTGTGAAGGGCGGCATGGATTGTTGCCCTTTCAAATTCTGCTTCCATGGTCGGGTCCTCTTCTTTGCACATTTCCCTGTTGGCAACACAGGCGATTCTTCCTCTGTCTCGGGTGGCGACTCCTTGGCCATGGGCGGTTCCTTGGAAAGGAGCTTGACATTGTCCTCCACCAAACTTGGGACATTGCCTTTTGAAATTATTGGGCTCGTTGCAATGGAAATAATGGAAATTGCAGCCATTACCTTGGGTAGGGACAAAGTTATTGACTCGGTTTTGACCTTGAACTCTCTTCGCTTGGGGCCTATATGCTCCTCTGTTTTGATCATTATAAAACCAAGTTTTGTTACTTCTTGGCATGGCCTGCACTTCCTAAATTATGGGCGCAGCTCGAATGAGTGCGTTCTGTAGATCTGTTAGGTGCATAGATTCAAGGCGTGTATTCACTGGTGGGTTTAAATCGGCACCAAATTTTGACACCTGTTGTGTCATATCCATTTGTGGCGCATACTTCAGAAGTGAGACGAATTTTGAGTAGTATGCGTCAAGAGTCAAACACAATTGTTTTAGCTCATAGAACTCATTCATTTTTTGCGTGCAATACGCAGGTGGTAAGTATCTTCCTTGCACAGCTTATTTCAGCTTTTCCCAGGTAATAGATCCTTCCGAGATCCCTTGATCTCTGCACCATTGCTTCCACCAAAGCCTAGCTTCACCGCTGAGCTTCAATTTGGCGAGCATAGCCTAGTTGGAGGGTGCAGTACCGACCATTTCAAAGTAATCTTCCATGGACTCTATCCAAATCTCAGCATCAGCTTGGACCGTCCTTCCTTTTTCATTAAATTCTAGCGGCTTGATCTGCTTGAGAAGAATCTTCTTCTCTTGAATCACGACCATACTTGATGTAGGGGACGGTTTGGGAATCTGTTCTTGGGATTGTTGTCAAGATTGTGGGAGAGAAGGAAGGAGTCTCGCTTGAAGCTTTCTTGCTTGCACAATGGGGGAAGACACACAAGGGTGGAGGCTGAAAACAATTTTCCTCTTCTTAGTTGTGTAAGCCAAAAAGAACTCTAGTACAAAGAAATAGAAGAACCGTATATATGGGTCTCAAACCAAACTCAACTAAATAAGGTGGCATACTAGCTGAGCCACGAACTAGAGTAGATAAGGATAGCTATCATGTAGCTATTATTCATGGGCGGTGTACCAACCGCGTCTGCAACTGACAAGTCGGTGACATAAATACACAATGGTCACCCTGGCGTATCACGAGTGGAGCTCGATATCTCAACACTCCCCCTCGAGCTCAATCCCAATTCCTGCACACCAAGCAGGTCTCTGAACTTGCGCAGCTTCTCTGCGCCCAATGCCTTCGTGAATATGTCAGCTACCTGATCCTCTGTGCTAACATAAACTAGATCAATAAGACCTAGTAAAACCCTCTCTCGCACATAGTGATAATGCATCTCAATGTGCTTTGTTCTAGCATGATAGACTGGATTATTTGCCAAGTGTATACTACTCATGTTGTCACAATAAATGACAACTGGTCCATCTGTAGACTGATGCATATCATAAAGTAGCTTATGCAACCAAGCTACCTCACATGCAGCCATTGCTGCACCCCTGTACTCAGCCTCTGTGCTCGACAAGGCAACTGTAGGCTGTTTCTTGCTGCTCCTAGTCTCTGCAGCACTCCCAAAAGAGAACACATATCCACTGGTAGATCGTCTATCAGAAATACTACCAGCCCAATCAGCATCAGTGTATCCATGCAACTGTATCTGAACCCCAGCCTCATAAAATAGTCCATACTGCAATGTGGACTTCACATACCTGAATATGCATCTAGCCGCATCCAAATGTGGTTTCCTTGGAGCCTGCATAAACTGACTTACCAATCCAACAGCATAGCTCAAATCTGGCCTGGTAATAGTCATATAAATCAAACTTCCTACTATGCGTCTGTACATAGTAGGGTCTTCTAGAAGCTCACCTGCATCTGTGCTTAGCTTCACATTCTGCTCCAAAGGAACTGAAATAGGCTTACAGCCTGTCATCCCATATTTGGACAACATGTCCAATCCATACTGCCTCTGCAAGAGTTGTATCCCACTTGGTGATCTAATCACCTCAATGCCCAAGAAATAACGCAGCTCTCCCAAATACTTCATCTCAAACTTCTGCTTCAATAGCATTATCACATGAAGGATATCTTCATCACTGTCACCTGTCATAATCAAATCATCAACATAAATGACAAGTAGCATAATACCTTTCTCTTTTTTTCTCACATAAAGTGAGAAATCTGCCTTGGAAATCTGAAAGCCAATAGTGACAAGATACTGTCCTATCTTGTAAGACCATGCTCTAGGTGCTTGCTTCAAGCCATACAAGGCTTTCTTCAACCTGCAAACAAACTCAGGATGAACAGTTGGCACATAACCTGGTGGCTGCTCCATATAGACCTCTTCTTGCAAATCACCATGCCAGAAGGCATTCTTTACATCCATCTGATGTAAAGACCATCCCTTTGATGTAGCTATAGCAATGATTGCTCTTACGGTTGCCATCCTTGCAACCGGACTGAATGTTTCTTCATAGTCAATGCCATATGTTTGGGCATACCCCTTGACTACTAATCTTGCCTTGTATCTATTCACAGAACCATCTGCATTGTGCTTCACCTTATAAACCCACTTACAGCCAATTGCATTTTTACCTTTAGGCAAAGGTACCAATTCCCATGTAGCATTTTCTTCCAAGGCATCCATTTATTCATCCATGGCTTTCTCCCATTTTTCTTTTCCCATGGCTTCCTCAAAAGAAGTGGGTTCTGGTTCCTGTATCACTTTAACCATATATGCATAGTGAATGGCTGTAAATCCATCATATTTCAGCCTATCCACAGGATACCTAGCTCTCATAGACCTGTGCAAAGTAGGTTCACTCCCAGGTGCTCTCAAAACATCCCTGGTCTTCCTTACTCCAGGCGAAACAATAGAAGGAATACCCAACTCATCATCAATGCTCTGTTCTGAGTCACTGGATTCACCATCCACATAAGAGTGACCTGCATTCACATCAAACATGGGCTGATCAACCTTCTCTTTTCCTTTTCGTGATACCTGTATACCACTATCTGCATTACTTTGAGAAGATTCTCATGATCTCAATCTACCTGTCCATGGCGAAGAATGTGAACCACTACTAGAGGACGCTCCAGGTCCACTAATATTTTGTGACTGCTGCTGTAAATTTTGTGCAGCATTACCATTTTGTGCATCTACATCATCAATCACATTTATTGGTTTATACCAGCTACTCATCTCATCAAAAACAACATCTCTGCTCACTGTAAACTTACGAGTAGAAGGGTTATAGCATCTATACCCTTTTTGCTGTAGAGAGTAACCAATAAAGATGCACTTCTCAGCTTTTGGATCCAATTTGGATCTCAACTCATCTGGCACATGTACATAGGCAATGCAACCAAAAATTTTCAAATGAGAAATATCTGGTTTCCTACCAGTATACCTCTCCTCTGGAGTCATTCCATGTATTGCTGCAGTGGGAGTCATGTTCATTATGTAGACTGCTGTAGCAACTGCTTCAGCCCAATAAAAATCTAGCAAGTCTTTTTCATTGAGCATGGCACGAGATACCTCTCCAATATGCCTGTTTTTCCTTTCTGGAATTCCATTTTGTTGTGGGGTATGACTGCATGAATATTGCTGCTTTATGCCATGCTCCTACAGGAACCTTGCAAACTCATTTGAGAGGTACTCTCCCCCTCCATCTGACCTTAGGCATTTTATCTGCAGGCCTGTTTCTTTTTCAACCATCGCTTTAAGAGTTTTGAAATGCCCAAAAACTTCACTTTTCTTTTTCATAAAATACACCCAAACTTTTCAGCTATAGTCATCAATAAAACTGACAAAATAATGACAATCTCCAAGAGATACAGGTTTAGTTGTCCACACATCAGAGTGGATTAATTCCAATGGCTTCTTACTCTCTTGAACATGTCTAGGAAATGGTTTCCTTGCCTATTTTCCAAATTGACAGGCTTCACATACCTTATGCATTTCTGCAACCTTGAATTTCGGCAAACCTGCAACAATATTTTGGGCCTGCATTGATTTAAGTCGCTGTACATTAACATGACCAATGCATTTATGCCAGATATCAATATCTGCAACTACACCGGTCCCATGTGCAAACATTGCTGCACTCAATTCAGACATGTCTGCATCCAATGTAAACGTTCTGCCCTTCTTTTTTCCTTTTGCTATCAAGCGACCTTTATTTTTTATATCCTCAACAAAGCATCCATGAGGATTAAATCTGACCTGCAAGCCCTGTTCAACTATTTGACCAACAGAAACCAGATTCTTGGTGATATTCGGGACATGAAATACATCGGACAGGTATTTCTTTTTCCCATCCTGCATAGACAAGGGAATTTTTCCAATCTGCACAATAGGATGTGCAGTATCATCATCAGTCTCCACAAATCCTGGTTTTTCCATTTTCCTTGCATCCTCCATCCATTCTGCATGACCTGTCATGTGGTTTGATGCACCTGAGTCAACATACCATACATCGTTGCTTTCTTCTGCACTTGTCACAGAATTGTTCATGTGCTGCACCATAAACAGATGCTCATTTTTGTCATCACCCTGTCTACTAGAGGATGCATAATTTCCTTGTTGCAGTTTTCCATTCATGATGTCATTCTGGTTTTTATAGCAGTCTTTAGCCATATGACCCATTTTACCACAATAGTAGCATTCAACATTACTGTTTGCATTTTGGCCTCTTTGCCATCCACCACGACCTCTTTGGCTCCCCTTGCCTCTAGAGTTACCACGTCCTCCTCCATAGGACTGGTTTTCTTGAGTTTGCTGCATATTCTGATTTCTACCACGGCCTCCATATCGGCCTCCTCTACCTCTGCCTCTAACTCTTCCAGCATTTGAGTAGAAGACAACTTCTTTTGAAGTTCCTCCAGAAGAAGATGCACCACCATTTCTTTGCTCCTCAGAAATTAGGAGAGCAATCAGCTCCTCAAAATCAGGAAATCTTTCACGAACTGAAATGGATGTCCGAAACTGTGCATAATCCTTTCCTAGACCATTCAAGGTCACAGAAACTAAATCATCATCTTCCACTGGTGACCCAATGGAAGCAAGTGCATCTGCAATCTTCTTCACCTTCATGTGGTATTTGTTGATGCTCATATTTTCTCTTTGCACATTGTGCAACTCTTGCTTGAGCTGCATTTTCTTGGCTTGCGTATTTGTGCTATACATTTTTGACAAAGTATCCCATGCCTCCTTTGGCGTACTTGCATCCTGAATATGCACAATCATAGAGTCTGAAATGCTGATAGACAGCCAATACATAAATTTCCTGGCTCTCTCATGCCATGCTTTAAATGCCTGCATTTGCTGTTGATTGGGAACATCAGGAAGAACTGGTTCTTCTTCATTTCCTGCAACAAATTCCCAATATCCTTTTCCCATAAGGAAATTTGTCATTCTAAACTTCCATGCTTGGAAGTTGTTCTTGTCAAGCTTTTCAGTGACAATCTGTGAAAGAGAATCAGATGCCATTACAGAAGACTGCAAAAACCACAGCTTCACCCTCACAAGTGAAAATCTGCAAAACTGGCGAAAGTGGTATTTGACCACACAGTCACTTCCTAGTGACGATTTTGCATCAACAGGCAACAGGGATGATTTTGTAACTTCCAATGTCTCTGCACACAAGCATACAATGCAATTTTTATAGTAACTATTCACCGACCTGTAGAACAGTGGCTGCACAGCATAAAATTGGGCCTTTTCCTGAGTGCGTGCAGAAAACTTCCGCCTCCAAAACAGGCCCCGAAATGGCCTCAAATCAAAAAAACAAGGTCGTCGAGGGCTACAGCCCTCGCCCGCAACATATACTGCCCTCTTGCTTCACCGCGAAGGGCGTCTCAACCTGAGACAATGCACTCCTACACTTTCCGGTTGTGCTACCTGCAGAGATCTACTCCCGAAACAGAAAATGAAAGCAACACTGCTCCTCTTATCAGAACACCGCGAGCTTGGCTTGCTTTCTTGAGCTCCTTACCACGAACAAGGCTCTGATACCATGTCAATATTGTGGGAGAGAAGGAAGGAGTCTCGCTTGAAGCTTTCTTGCTTGCACAATGGGGGAAGACACACAAGGGTGGAGGCTGAAAACAATTTTCCTCTTCTTAGTTGTGTAAGCCAAAAAGAACTCTAGTACAAAGAAATAGAAGAACCCTATATATGGGTCTCAAACCAAACTCAACTAACTAAGGTGGCATACTAACTGAGCCACGAACTAGAGTAGATAAGGATAGCTATCATGTAGCTATTATTCATGGGCGGTGTACCAACCGCGTCTGCAACTGACAAGTCGGTGACATAAATACACAACGGTCACCCTGGCGTATCACGAGTGGAGCTCGATATCTCAACAGTTGTGCCTGGTAGAGGATTCTTAACGTTAACAACTCACTAATCGTTATGATTATATTTTATACCCAATTCAGCTTTCAGCCAAGAACCTAGCCACTTAACTTTTTATCAATACTCATAGACAAGACGATCATTGATAAAAAGAATTCTTATTCCATTCATATGGGCATAGCCCTTTCGGAGTATAATATTTCTTGGGATGGTAGAGCAAACCGGTACACTAGTTCGGGGAGAATAATGTTGTGTTACATTTAGCCACAGGAACTAGATAATAGTATGGATTTGGGTCATGGATCTTCAGGAATTGATAATTCATCAGAAGATTAGGGTATCCTTTCTTTTGGTAACCATTCTTCTCGTAGAGTCCCAACACCTTGATCCTGTCGGCAAGGATTATGCGGGTCACTTCCTCGTATATATATGACTTCAACTTGACCCTCCAACCTTCGATATGTAAAGTTGTATTTACGTGAGCCTAAAAAAAAATGAACAGCTTCACGATCTTCAGGTCCTCCAACCACTTGATTCTCTTTAGGTTGGTTCGCAGGTACACAAATCAGTGAGCGGCTATGTAGTAGATTCCTGAGTCACCCATCCATTTTCATTCCACGTACAAAGGCGATGGATTGAAAATATGGTCTAGGATGTTCATCATATCAATCCTTTGTCGATAATCTGAGGAATGCGTCGCGATCATAAACATGACTTGGAACACTAATAATCTATTCCATGCTTCATAATTCTACAAGACAGCATCAAAAGTAAGAAAATGTTCTTAACAGCAATATTTGCTTTACTTCTTCTTATTAAGTTTTCTTATAAAGACATATCCTTCACTGGTTGGCTTTGATACCAACTGTAATGTGTCCACCTGTTCCCTTTCAGGACACGTCTTAGCAGTCCATTGAAAAGAGAGTCTAGAAAGCTCCACCCGACCTTCCCATGGAATGTTACAAGGCTTGTGATCTAGGACTTCCTACATCTACCAGATAGCGAAAGTATTCCGACCATTCCCACTTAGGACCGACCTGAATTAGGGTTTCACCTAATGGTCATTTTCCTAAACGGTAGCTAGCGTCGAACCCCAAGCGAACTACTTTCACAAAAACACCAGGGACGAAGCGGATTCATGCTCCACTTGGTTCGAGGAGAATGGGAAATGAGAGGGATGCAAGGCTCAACCTCTCTGCCCATAAGGCATAGTCCCATTCCGTTCCCCTAAAACATCATAAATCAGGATTCTGGTAACCTAAACCCTAGGTCAGCGCCCTTACTATTCATGAAGAGCTCCTTCCTGTCCATTTCGATTCAGAAAAGTTCCTAGCCAACCAAGACCACCCATCCATAGGACGGACCCATGGCCACATCCACCGCACTTTTCTCAAGGTTGCTGTAGTTGTCTAATTATCTACCACATTTAGTTGGACATGCATCAAGCAACTTCATTAATTAGCCAATTAGACACTGGTTCCTTCATGTAATCTTAGCACTTGACATAGAAAAGCAGTGTTAAACAAGTTCCTTTACAATAGATTATCTTATTTATCTTTGGAATATATCCATAAAATCCAGCCCGTAGGCTAATCCATAATCCGTCGAAGGCAATCCATAATCCACCAGAAGGCTATCCAGCAATCCACATGGATTACTAATCCAAGATTCTACCCGTAGATTAGTATACGGGCCTCGAGATCCAATCCCGAGTCATGTTGACCTCTTGTGCAGGGTCCGAAAGGCAAGGGATTTACGGCCAGAGCCCCCTGGCACCCAAGCATCCTCGTACTCCAAGTAGCGCTCAACAGAGAGACCTCACGTGGCGGGTTCGGTCCACGTTCCCGGCACGGCTAACAACCCCCTTTGTTAGGGTCAGGCAGACAGTCGGGGGTAACTCAAGCTGCCTCTCCTTTCAAGCCTTCAATCTGAAGCATTAAATATCTTTCTATCATTCAGTTCCTTGAGCAAACAATGCAAATAGTGCTCCTAAACTGTTACAAGCACAATCAATTCTAGTGGTTGATTATTTTTTGCCAACTACTAAGGAGTAAATCCTTGTCTTTGAATGCATCAAGCATTTGATCCGCGATCAATTGCAACTTGGCAAGATCCCCAAGGGTTTGTTTGTTCCCCCTTTTGTCTTTAGGTTAGGGCCATACCATGTTAACCCAACTTAACCAATACCTTAGGTTTCATGCATTAAGAATAAATCCTAGCGACCATGTCGCTCCAAATTGTTGGCTGATCCTTTGCTTCCAAGCAAATATCTAACTTCCTTTAACTTGGCAAATTTTCTCAAGAAAGGTGATGTGGCAGGATGATTACTCATCCTCTTGCAAGTTAAACTTGCGCAAGAACCTACCAACCTTATTTCAAGTAATGACAAAACTCTCTTGTGATCAAACCACAAGGCCATGTGACGTTGCAACTTGTTGCACAAGTGTCACATCTATTCCAAGAGATCATTTCACCCATTCAACGGTGTTTTGTGGTCAAGGAATTATCATTAGACAAGAAACAAGGTTTAGGGTGTCTTCTTACCCAACCCAATCCTAAATGCACTAGGCTGACAACGATCCTAGGGATTCCAACTCAATCCGAGTTTTAGGATTGTAACAACTAATCCTTAGGGTAGAAACCCTAGATCAATACTTGCATGAGCTTCTTCTTGACCCTACATTCCATGAATGTGGGTTGGACCTTTGGGTATGAGGGTTTCGACTTGGCAACAAGTGCCAAACTAGGCCAAATCCTTAAGGAGCTAAACCTAGCTAGTGCTTGGGGTATTTATCGTATCGATTGAACCATGCCTATACGAATCCCTTGCGGGTTAGATGATTTAGATAATTCAATCTACTTGTCTTGTGACAATGACAAACCATTCCTAGAGATGTTAACCTAATCTAAAGGAGAAACTAGATGCAACATATCACAATACACGTAAACACGTGATTCATTGCTTCTTCATACCACTAAATTCGCAATAACCCTAACTACACCTGATAAATTGTAGAATAACTTTCATTGAACCTACTAGGACTTACATTCAAGAATCATGCCTACAACTCCTTTTCTAAGCTTTTAGAATTTCAAGCTTTAATAAACCATGCAACCTTCTCCAAATGCAACTTGAGGAAATGAAGTTTGCGAATATGCAACATGCGACCCCTAGATACAACAACCTTGAAAATGATGTTCATGCGACACAAGGCTAGTATTGATTATATCCATTTCCAAGCATCCTTTTCCCATGCAATTTACAAGACTGGAGTTCATTTTCATGCCGTGAAATGGAAGTTAACAATTTCCTTGTGCAAATCATAACAAAGGGAATTATTGACTAAATGCAAGATACTCCTTTCCGTCACGGCCAATGCACCTAACAATTTCATTCCTTTGCCCTAACTAATAGGCGTTTAGACTCATTACTTAGGAAATGCACACAAATTAGCAACATGTAGCTAATCTCCTAAGACGGACAATTCTAAAAATGCAACATTCCAATTTCATGACATGCACCAACCTTGTCTAACGTTTAAAGTGATAATTTATCAAGTGTACATTTATCGTTGCCACATGCATTAACGATAAGCGCAAAAAGGCATTCTTCCTTATGAAATTAAGCGTGCCTAAATCATTTCTTTATGTGAGAATAAACTTGAAAAAAAAACCTGGACTTGTGGGATCGAGGAGATGTCCACGTGAATGTTAGGAGAGGAACCTCCCGCAGGCGCATCTTGCGACTTCTCAGGGGCCATCATAGGCGTGATTACGGACTTCCCAGTTGCCTTTACCCTTACGTGATTAGTGAATCTCCTCAGCCTTGGTAAGCAGCCTGAAGATCTTGCCCTTCTCCCTCGTACACAGGAAATACCTTCACGAAACTTCCGATCTTTAAAATATCGAGGCTTGTGAAACTTCCGCTTAAGGGATTTGGGCTTATGGAATTGGAGCTTATGTTTGCGAAAATGGGGCTCTTACGAATGGGACTTGTGGGAATGGAGGCTTTATGAACTTTATGGCTTGTGGGAATGAGGTTTAAGAAAGCCCCCTTTGAAGCTTAATATGAAGCTTCTAGAAAGATTCTGATGTCACAGAACGTGACGTAATTAAGGAATGGGGAATGATTGAAAGATCGGATGGCACTCTCGTTGGTGGCAATGGGTAGCGGCCTGGCAGTAAATATAGCGGCAACCTACAACAAGTGGCAGTAGCGATTTTTCCCTCTCTCCTCAAATGGTGTCGTCCTCTGAGTCCCTTCCTCTTCCACGCAGCCTTTTCCCTCTCTCTTCACCAAGGCTTAAGGGGGGGTTTTTATAGCCCAAGGGGTGGGGAGAGAAGCTCCCCCACGTGGGCAATTGCATGGCTCCCCCCCCCCCCCCTCATGTAGCCCACATCTCCACCTAGCCCATCCCTCCTGACACTCCCTCTCCTCTAGCCATGCATCGGCTGGGGGAAAGGGATAAACATATAAAAATTTGCATTAATATTATTTATTTTTCCCCTCCCAAGTGGGTGTTTCCCCGTGGTTATGCGAATTTCAACCCCCATGCTTGATTTGCCAATGCAGAGGTCCCGTTTTTACGTGTGCGGCTCACAGATTAAGTTGTCGAAAATTTCCATACGGAAGATAACCTTGCACAAGGTTTACGCGGTGTGTGAGAAGTCAAGTTGGGTAATATTTTTGAGTGAGAATATTACATGAGGAAAGTGCGGTGGATGTGGCCATGGGTCCCTCTTACGGATGGGTGGTCCTGGTTGGCCAGGAACTTTTCTTGAAGGAAATTGATAGCAAGGAATGTTGACCTAGAATCTAGGATACTAGAGTCCCGATTTATGTTGTTTTAGGGGAACGGAATGGGACTATGATTTATGGGCAGAGAGGTTGAGCATTGCATCCCTCTCGTTTCCCATTCTCCTTGAACCAAGTGCAGCATGCATCTGCTTCGACCCTGACATTTTTGCGTAAAGTAGTTCGCCTCGGTTTGACTAGTTACTCTCTAGGAACTTAACCATTAGGAAAACCCTGATTCAGGTGGATCCTAAGTGGGAACGGCTCGAATGCTTTCACTTCGTGGCAGACTCAGGAAGACCTAGATCACAAACCCCATGTCATTCGTGGGAGTGTCGGGCAGTGCTTTTTGGACTCTCTTACCGATGGCTGCTAAAACGTGTCCTACAAGTGAAGAGGTGGACAGGTTATAGTTGGTATCATAGCGAACCAATAAGGATTTAATATTTACAAGGAAACTTAATAAGGAGCAGTAAAGCAAATGTCGTTGTTAAGAACATTTCCTTACTTACTTATCAATGTTGACTTGTAGAGTCGCAAAGCATGGAACTGATTCTTGGTGTTCCAGGTCATGTTTATGACCGCGATGCGTGCCTCGGATTATCGACGAAGGATTGATATGATGAATATCCTAGACCGCATCTACAATACTTCACCCCTGTACATGGAACGGAGATGGACGGGTGATTCAGGAATTTATTATATAGCTACCTACCGATTTGCGTACCTTCGAACCAACCTAAAGAGAATCAAGTGGTTGGCGGACCTGAAGATCGTGAACCTGTTCATCTTTGTTGAGACTCACGCAAACGCAACCCTACATGTCGAAGGTCGAAAGGTCAAGCAGAACATGTATGTGTACGAGGAAGTGACCCGAATAATCCCTGCCGATAGAATCAAGGTGTTGGGAAGTTACGAGAAGAACAGGTATCAAAGGAAAGGATACTCTAATCTTCCAATGACCTATCCATTCCTGAAACTCCATGACCATAATCCATACTACTACTCAGTTCCCATAGCTGAATGTAACACAATTGTATTCTCCCCGAATTAATGTATCAACTTGCTCTACCATCCCAAGAATAATTGTACCCGAAAGGGCTATGCCCATATGAATGAAATAGACTTTTTTATCAATGACTGTCTTGGTTGTGAGTGTTGATAAAAAAGTTAAGTGATTTGGTCACTTGGCTAAAAGCTGAATAGGACATGCAATGTAATGTGGAATTCCTACTAGGAGGAAATTTGACTTCAGTCAGATTCAGGGTTATGAACTTAGGTATCCATGAGTATTTGCTCGGAATGGATTGGCTTAAACTTAATGACACCCACATTCACTGTGGAAAGGGCTAAGTTTCCTTTCGAAATTGTGAAGGCGAATTGGTTTCAACTAAAGGAGAGGATGGGAAGCCTAAAATTCAATTGGCCAAAGCATCTCGGATTATAAAGGGAGTTAGAAAGGGATTACCTGTCTGTTTGATTAAGCTAAATAAGCTATATCAGAATCAGGAGTCTAGTGAGGAACCATCATGGCTAAAGGAGTATATAGACGTATTTCCTGAAGAGCTGACAGAACTTTCTCCTCAAATGAAATTTGATCATGAAATCAAGCTAGTGCCACGAGCTGCACCTATTGCAAAGAGACCATATAGAATTTCCATCCCAAAAGCAATTGAGCTGAAGGAGCAACTCAAGCAAGTGTTAGACCAAGGCTATATCCATCCTAGCAACTTGCCACCATGGGGAGATCCAGTTCTATTCCAGAAGAAGAAAGATGGAACGCTTCGGCTATGTATTGATTACAGAGGGTTGAATCAATCAACCATTAAGAACAAGTATCCTATTCCAAGAATAGATGAACTTCTTGACCGTCTGCAAGGTGCGAAGATCTTCTCCAAGATTGATCTCAGGTCTGGGTATTATTAGATAAGGATCAAGGAAGAGGATATCCCAAAGTCCGCATTCAACACAAGATATGGACACTTTGAGTTCCTAATCATGTCATTCGGGCTTACAAATACTCCTGCCACCTTCAAAAGGCTAATGCAGGATATCTTTAGGCCATATCTTGATGACTTCGTACTCCTCTTCTTCAATGATACCTTATTCTACTCCAATCAGGAAGAAGATCATGAACCCCAGCTTTGCATCGTCCTTGAGACAATGAGGGTACACAATCTTTATGCTAAGAAGAAGAAGTATGCATTCTTCAAGCGACAGATTGAATATCTGGGATTCATTGTATCAGCGAAAGGAATCTCAGTGGACGCGGCCAAGGTCAGAGATATTCTAGAGTGGCTAACACCAACAACTATCAAAGAAATACGTAGCTTTCTTGGATTGATAGGATGGTATATGTTCTTTATAAAAAACTATGCCTTGATTGTAGCACCACTGAGAGATCTACTGAAGAAGAAAACATCAATTGTATGGTCAACTGTCTTTATCTATTGAAGAACCAGCCAGAGAAGATCTGAAAGCTATGGACCAGATTTTTGCAGGAGCGATGACTATACCATTTGATGCTATTTTTATACTCTCTTTTGTTCTTCCCTATAATCTAGGAGAATGTTGTGATAACTTGTGTGATCTTACCTACTTGTCATATTATCCAAATGATATCCCATATGATCCTGATGGGAACAATGTTGTATGTAGTAAATAAGATCACACATGCGAGAGGATGTGCAGGTTTGGAGGCGGTGGATGTCGTGACGCTCTACGTCCACCACTGCAAAGTCACTTAGGAGTGTTTTGATGACTATCATCAAGTCCCTTGCATGTAAATGATTCAAGCACACAAAATTTCTCACTTAACATGTTAGAGTTGGACCTCTCAAGCATGATACACAAAGAGTGGATCCATACATCTATGAAATAGACTCTTGTGTACATAGAGATCCATTTTATGAGGCCGATAATGTAGAAGAGAAAAACAAATTGTGAAGAATCAAGATCATACTCACTATGTTGTAGTTGGAGGAATTGGTGTGCTTATTATGCGGGCTTGTATTCGGGTTTCTATCTATGTGTTTTCAGATTTTTTTTGAAACCGATGAAAATTCCATAACATGAGCTGATTATAATGTGCTGAGTTCTGGCATGTAAGAGGAGATTACAACGTCAATATGGTGGCGTCTAGAGACTAAAATCCCCGCTTGTATTCTGCCTAAAGAGCTTGCACATATTTAAGGAAGGCTACTATCTTGAGAGTAAACTACAAGCTGGACAACATGTTTATGGAGGTGCAACATCAAATTTTCTATGCAAGTTTATTGAGACACTAAAAGATTGGTGATTAATCAGGAAGCATAAGTGTGATAGAAGGAGTGGCAACTAGTGCATTTTTTTTAAAGATTGCAGTGTGCGACGTGACCAATATAGAAGAAATTGTGTGTTGACTATGGGTCGTGTTAACTTATAATCATAAGACTATGTGCATTGGCAATATATATACACATCAATGATATCAAGCAACACCATGAGGCCCTCCGGCTGTGTGTCGCAACTTCTGGTGGTGCTCAGGACCAGCATCGACAAAAGTATTTAACCAACTTATTCTTGCAGAGTTTGATGTAGTGCCAAAAGTAGCAATGGACGTCATTGATTATGTCCATCTTAATAGGCGCAGTTTTTCTGAAGATTTGGAAAAAACCATGAGCTATAATCATAGTGGTGGCACAGATTATAAAGGGAGGAAGAACTAGAAGAGGGATGGGTGCAATGGAGGAACTAATAAAAAACAAAGCGTGAGAATGAAGAAGGAGACGAGGAGGATAATGAAGGCGTAGACAAAACTACAGCTAAAGATGAAGCCGAAGAAGAAGTGACAACGATGGAGCAAAAGAGACAAATCTTTCTAAAGATGGAGGATGTGAAAATGAGGAACATGTTCAAGTGAACCAAAGCTGACGAGTGAAGAAACGACGGCAACCTACACCATGTGACAAAGGAGAGACAACATTGAGATGGGGAAGGGGGGTGGAAATACCTGGACAAAGCTGCTGTGGAAGGAACGAAAGAACAAGACAAAGAAGAGGCGAGTAGAACGACACAAAGGAACTCAAGTCGAAGGAAGGAACTGGTGAAGCTGACAGTCAAGGTTGGAGTTGCACATGTTCAACTGCACCACCATCATCATCAAATGCCATGTCGGAGCTCGCCCTCACGAAAGACGTTTGTTCATTTTCTCTTCAAGCTCATGGAAAAAGTGAAAAATCTGCTGAACAATCCGCCTGAGTTGGTGCCTGAGTATAATCAAATAGCCGAACGAATTGTGGCCACTGAGCATTGGCAAAGAGCAATGACGATATCAATTGTCTCATGCCGAAGGGTGATCACCATCATCCACACTTCTCGCTGTAGAAAATCATCCAACTTCAACATCACTGTAGCGTGCTGGAATGGACTTGTTGAGCCATAAGGATCCACATTACGACTTGCTACGACAACAACAATACAGACTATGTGCATTGATCCTCAACGAGACATAAGTTTTTTTTTGTGGATGAAATCAGGGATACAAAGGAGAGGAAAGTTCATAAGGGAGAGAGGCATGAAGTGTGTTTAGAGAGCCATCGCGTTGTTGCGACAGAAGGTGACGAAGGAACCAAGGGGGGGGTCGTGTTGCTGAGGAACTAATTTTCAGAGAAGAGGAAGTGACCTCTAGGCATCTCATAATTTTAATTCTGTCACTGATCTAGCGCGTTTGATGGTGACTAAGATTGGAATGAACAAAGTAGTCGGTTTAGTTGCCCATGACTACATGAATGATGGCAATAGTATGAGGATCGAGACACGGCTTCTTGTGGAGAAGGAAGTAAGGGAACTTTTACAACAAGCATATGACAATGCGAAACAGATATTGACAATGCATACAAAGGAAACAAAACCATGATGGGGAGTGAATGGAAGTTTGCAATTATATCAAAAGAATCCAGGCGAGTGACAGCATACCACGAGGGAGGACATGCCCTCATTGCAATTCACACAGATGGGCATTACCGATGCATAAAACTACAATTGTTCCTCATGAAATGTCCCTAGGGCATGGTAGCACAGTTTCCAAAAAAAAATCACGCAACTGTTTCAGGTAAGTTGCAAAGATAATTGTGGAGAAAGACTTTCATGGAGGGAATCTCCACAAGGAAACGAAGTTGCAATTCTAAAGAAGAAGTTTCAAAGAAATACTTTGTTGGCATGCTAAAATATTCAAATTTATCCCTTATTACTTGGAGGTTCCTTCTTCATCAATACCAAAAGTACTTCAAATAACCCCTCCTTTCATACTTAAAGTATTAAGCTCTCTTGTGACTAAGCTTGGGAATTATCTTGTGAATTGATTCTTTTATTTGATCCCTACTGAGGAGCAAATAAGAAATTTTTGTGTGAGAACATACCGAGAAAAATTAAAATCTAAGTATCATGCTGACACATGAAATTATTCGAATGAGAATCCTAACCATTCCTTCACTCCATGTATTTATCTTGATTTGAGTAATCTTGATCAAGTATTCTCATCTCGCTTAGCCTCCCTAGGGTATGAGTGACAATCAGAAACCCCCCCCATGCAAATCTTGTGCGACATCACGTGGGTTCAAACCAAGGTATTTTTCAAATATCATGCCTATACATTTTTTACATATAGAAGGGTGTAATACAAATGGGTTATTTATAGATTGAATAGAAAAGGGTTATGTTTTATTCAAAAAAAATTCATAGATAAGGATATTTATAAATGGGCCTTGAACGCATGTGATGTAGAAGATATATATACAGTAACTTCCCCGAGGCTCAGAAGGATGTTGGATTTTTTTTCACAGTTTGTATTTTCAAACTTTAGGTAGGGTTGTTTGATGCTCTACCCGGGATTAAGTTTTTTTGTTGTTGGTGAGCTACAAGAGACATTGTATGTTGTTTAGTTTTGTGTGTGGTTCATGTGGTGTTTGCTGAACATTTAAATTTTTCAAGTTATGTTGTTCATCCGAGAATGTCTACTATCCTAACTGGCACTCCTTAACGTCTCCTTATCAACTTGTGAGCGAGACTTGCTCTCCATCACCACTAGCGTTGTTGGAACATTTGGGGTTGAAAGTCTATCAAAGGGGTATACTAATGACCGAATTCTTCCATCGTGAGCTCCTTCCTTTAAATTAGTCAAAGTATTTAAATCGAAAGATGCATCCTATCTCCAAAAATGATCCATGCATGATTGAATTATAACGACGTAAATCAAAATGAGGAAGGAAAAACGTGGACTTGTGGTGAAGTCCACATGGATGTTAGGAGACGATCCTCCTGCGGTTGTGCCTTGTGCTTTCTTAGGAGCCATCGCGAATGTGGCCTTTCCGTCTTGGATGCAGATTTATGATGTTGGCCGTCTCCTTGCACGCAAAACTCCCTTTGTGATTCCACCGTCCTTCAGAATCGAACCTTAGAAATGGAACTTATGAATTTTTCCTTCCTTTCGTAGAAGCTCCCGGGGTGCAAATTGTCTTTACGGGAAAGGGGGAAAAGAAAATAGCTTTGTGGTATGAAAAAGGGGGGAAAAGGTAGCTTAGAAATCCAGGTTAAAAAGACCCCATTTGAAAAAGGGTTTATAAAAGTCCCTAGGAAGGGCTTTTTAAGATAACGTGTGAGGGGGGGAAATCCACGGGAAAGGATTTGAGGATTTGTCGGGAACCTCACAGAAAGGGGGTTAGGTGGAATTTGCAAGGAAATGGGTGGAAAAATCCCGGGGCAGGGGGTATAAGAATAACAATAGGGCTTTGGATTTCGAGGGGGGGCGGATGGTTTATCAAACCCACACGAACAAGGGCTAGGAGAAAGCCCACAAGGAAGAATTTGTGGGGGGGGGGGTGCAATATGAAAGGGGGCTTAGGGAACCCCCTTGGAAGCTTCAAGAAGCTTCTACCCACGTGGAGAACCCACGTGGAGGGGAGAAAAAAGTTGAATAAGGGCAGCAGCTGGTGGCAGAAGGCAAACTACAGCGACGAATCTTCGTTAATCCCTCCTCACTCTCAGCCAGCAGAGTGGCGCAGTGTTTGTCCTCTCCTTCTCTCAACGATTTCCGCAATGCCATCAGCCTCCCATTTCCTCCTCTACGGCAATAATTTTCCCTCCTCTCTCCTTCTGTGTCAACCTTTTTTTGTCCCCTCCAACTCCCTTGGCCATGGTTTTTATAGGGAGAGGGGAGGGGAACCTCCCTCCCCCACGCGGCCTTATGCATGGCCCTTACCCCCTCCAAGAGCTCCAGCGTGGTGCTCTATCAGCGCACCTCCCCTCCCTCTCCTCCAGCACAACTGTTGGTTGGGGGGAGAAGGAGGGGATAATTTAAAAATTTTACCCTTATCCTTTTGGCCTCGGCAATATTACACCCTTCCACTTGATTGGTCAAGTCTTCACGAGCAAGCACAAGATACCTCATTTGCCAAAGACCTTTAGGCATTGTGACTAGATCCACCACCCACTTTGAATGAAGAGACAATGGATATGTGAGTTGCAACCCATTCCGATGTCTCACAGATGAATACATTTAACATGTTGTAAATGTTTCCACAAAGTGAGCAACATCCTTATACATACCTTGCCACCAATATCTTTCTTTGATCTTTGCAAAAGTACCCCAAACACCTCTATGACTAGTCCACAAGCTTTCATGAAATTATTTCATAACATTTACTTATGAAGCTCTGTCACCCAAAACTTGCAATGGCATACCCTGTTTCTTTTTAGCATGTTTCCATAGGTATCCATCTTTTAAGAAAAACCCATATGATTTCCTCTTGATTTTCTTAAACTCCTTATCTGACCATTCATTTCTGTTTGTTAATGTACTGAGGTATTGACCAATTCTCAGCCACACTCCTGCATATTTGTCTTCCAGAAACACTTCTACACAAGATGCAAAACATCTAAAGTGTCTTCTCTTTGTTGTCTAAGCTTTTGTTAATGCTGTAGAAACACGTTGCATCGCTAAATTCACTCTTGCAACATCATTTTCAGCCGCAAGAAAGTCATCATCTTCCTCCTCATCCATCATCCCATCTTCATTCTCATAACATGCTAGAGATAACATCTTAGTGAAGATGAAAATGGATTACACCTAGGAGTTGAGTGAGTGTATAGATTTTTCAAAGGACTAGCCTCCAACTACACATGGGTTCCGCCTGCATCACTAAGATTTGGAATCTATCACCATCATTAGAGGATACCTCACCCTAGCACAGAAGTCAATATCCACATCATGGTGTCATTTGGATCTTACACAAAAGCTTACAAGCATGGACCCCTTTTGTCACATGCTTATATGTATTTATATATATATGGGGGACTAAAGTCAAAGTAGCTTTTGGAAGCCATTTTTTATAACCTCAATAACTCCCAACGAAAAGCAAATTTTAAGAAAATTTCCTTATTGCCCGATTGGTTTTGACCTGATCTACAAAGTTGCAGAAGCAAATTTTTTCAGATTCTTCACGGATTTGAAGTTACGAAGGCACAGACTGCTAGCTACATGCAATTTGCTTCTCTCTTTCACCACACCAAATTTCCATTCTATAATTCTTGTAGATATATTATAATAATGTGCTTCGGGCACCCACCTCTTGTAATCTAGCTCCCTTTCTCTATTTTTTCTACCATCACCCTTGGCTTCTTGCATGATGACCAAGGTGGAGACTTGTCCCATCCACTATGCTCCATATTTTCAAAGATGTCATACATAATCTAGGATTATGTTAATCAAGAAGATTATCTTAATCTAATCCCTCATGGAGGCTATATAAAGAGCCCATGGAGAATGGAGAGGGGGGAGAAGGACAATGACAAGCACATGAGAGCACTCTAGAATACCCTCATGCTAGTTCATCTCTTTGAGGTAAGCTATGAGTAAGTTCTTTTATTATGTAGCATAATAGCAAGCTTCGTCTACCTCTTCTCCTCTTGTCTCCCTCTCTTCTCATCTTCTCATTCCATGTATACATAATGGTAAGTTTCCTCTATCTCTTCTCCTATTGTCTCTCTCTCTTCTCATCTTCTCATTCCATGAATACATAATGGCAAGCTTCCTCTACCTCTTCTCCTCTTGTCTCCCTCCCCTCTCATCTCTCTCTCTCATATTCTAATAGGGTGTCTAGTACATATATTCTCTCTTGTAAATTTGTATCTTGGTTCTTTTGATTCTCTTTGAGAAAAGTGATGTCCTAGCCCATCCTCCCTTTGGCTAGGTGGTGCCCCTCTTTAGTTCTCTTAGTGAGGATTAGAGGTTGAATGGGTAAGAGGCAACCCATTCAACATTTTAGCCCTCAACAGTATCCACCCCCATCAACATCAACTATCACTTTAATGGGAGCCTTTCCAACTTTTACTATGCTTCTCTAGATGGTGTCAGCATAGGGAGCAAGCTCCTCGACCTTCCAAATGACACATTTGATACCTCAGCAGACGGATTTGGTGGCTTGATCATTGATTCCGAGAAGCTTGTCATAAAAAACTATATGAGTCAATATTTAAGATTGTGAAAACCTGAATGTTATACATTAGGCAATCAAATACTAATAAAATGTGATGACGAAAATCGACGGTCTATTGATCATCCCATGCACATGAAATAATATTATAGGTACACCCATCACCTTCTTTGAGGACGCTGCCTATCAACTCATCGCAACTACCTTTGGAGACCTCATAGATCTGACCCCATTGCAACCAGGAGATTTCCCCCTTGGTCCTTGCTACACGGTGAGCAAGCAAGTCCACTAATTACTATTCCATTCCAACATTACAACTTCCTCCTAAAAATTAATTCGTAGTGCTCGATGATTGTTTTTGCCTTGCCATGGCTTGAACTAAGTCTGGTTTTTTCGTGCTTGGGAGTATTCTACAGTAGAACATCCACTTTGGATATGACATAAAGAATCAAGTATTGCACGATGTGTCTATTGTCTTAAGTATAGTCCTTGCTTTTTGTTAGTAGAGCTATATGTGGAGTCAAAGAGCTAGACTTGCTTCAACTACTATATGAAACACACACAATACACATAAGAGGAAAATCACTCAAGAACACAAGAATAGATATGAAGGCCAAAATGTTTTCTTGTTGGTTTTTTTTCCTTATTCCTCACACAATGAAATGTACATAAAGTATAGATAAGATACAACATAAGGAAAAGTGGCTTACTAAGCCAAACAATGCATAACTGACTCTACTAATTGACTAGTAATGTAAGTATGCTAGCTATAGGTAGGTGCAACTAACCAAATATAATAAGTGATAAGCCATTGGCCATGTGAGGATCATAATGATCATTAAGGTGTGGAGCCATCTAACTAAGGGGCCCATCATTAATGTCTATAGATGTTGACGTAGCCATCTTAACACTTTCCCTAAAGCTCAAGTGCTTCTTTGAAACTCCAAGTAAGCTTCAAAACCTTGGAATATTCTTTGTACTGGATGCCTTTATAGAACTATAAGCTATCTCATCTTGTATGCTAATATATATCAATCTTGTATCTTGCCAGTATCTTTACTATTACAAAATGGTGATGCATCTCAATGTGTTTTGTCCTATCATGAAACATTGGTTTCCTAGCCACCTGTATGTTGCTCATGTTTTCAGTGGATGACAACGAGACCATCTCTCTACACATCTAAATCACCTATCTCGGGTAAGTTGCTCATAAATATATGTGTGCATCACGTGGACTCAAAATAATATAATTTTAAAATACCATTTTTTACATACAAAAGGTCGTAATATAAAGAGATTACTTACAGATTGAATAGAAAAGGGTTATGTTTTAGTCATGAAAAATTCAAAAATAATGATATTTATAAATAGGAATTGAATGCAAGTGATGTAGTTTATATATATATATATAGTCACTTATTAACTTTTGCAGCCATGCCACCCCGTATACTACCATAGTAGTACCTCTGTACTCAACCTTTGTACTTGATAAACAACTATTGATTACTTTTTGTTTGTCTAAGTAAGTGTTGCAATCATATCTTTAACCTCATTAAAAATAGTATTATGCATACTAGCAATATCATTAGCACTTTGGATTCCAACCCCATTTGTATCTGTGTATATCGAACACCTATATATCGTTATGTGCCTTATAGAAAAGCCCAAAATACAAGGTAGAATTCACATACCTTAGAATGCATTTGACAATATCGAAATGAGGCTTCCTAGGTACTTGCATAAATTGACTCACAAATTCAACAATATAGCTTAAATCTAGCCTTGTGATGCTTGTTAGATATACTCAATGCCCCATCCTTATAAGATAAGATATAACCAATGATCCATGGTGCTCAAAGTTGTAAGGCCTCCATTATGAGGAGAAGGCATGTGTGAGTATGGTAGACATTGGTTGTGGATCTTGACTTGTATGTCAGATGATCTCTATGTGATTGAATGATAAAAAGGTAACCTTTGTGGATTTAGCCAATGGGTTCAATAGAGTAGTTATACTGATAGAAACTCAAGGCATACTGCATCAAGTTGTAGAGTATGGGAGTTATCACGTATCCCTATTTTGGGGTCTGAGGATCGCAAAAGTGGCCTTTGGCTAGGGGGTCTCAAGAGGGCTAGTGGTCCCCCTGAAGAAAGTCTAGGAGGAGCATCCCAAGGTCAACAACAAAGTGAATATTTCATGGCTGACTACACAAGGTCCATAATATGGTTAGACATGCCAACCAGACTTCATTCATAGACTATAAAAGGAAGACTCATCTAAAGCCATCACTAATGTATCTTTCACCTAGTCAAAGTTCTTCCATCTACCCTTAAGCTCTTTGTTTATCATCTATGTGGATCACTATCTAAGCTTCACACTAGAAGTGCACGCGTGGATAGAGCCATCTTTTTATCAGTTTGTTTGAAATTAAAGCAATCTATGTTCTTATCATATTTGTTGTGTATTCTCTACTCCTTCCTTAGATTATGCCTTGTCTACTTCCCAAATTGATATGCTTCACAAAATTTATGCAATTCTGTAACTTTGATGCAGGTAAACTTATAACCAACCCTTTCAATGGCATAAATTATACCTTGGAATATTTGCATGTCCAATATGTTTGTGCCATATTGCAATGTCTACAACCATATCTTTGCCTTTAATATACATAACAACATTTATAGTAGAGATTTTATCATCCAAAGTAAAAATGTCACCAACTCTACTTCCTTTTGTAAGCAAATTGCATTTATTATTGAAGTCTTCAACAAGACAACCCTTTACATTGAATCTAACCTACAACCCTTGCTCTACCATTTGACCAATGAATAACTTGTGGCCAACTGTACTTTCTTTTGCAACCAACTTGTATTTATTATTGAAGTCTTTAATAAAATAACCCTTCACATTGAATCTAACCTCTAGCTCTTGCTCTACCATTTGACTAATAAATACCAAATTCCCTGTGATGGATCGCACGTATAAAACATCTCACAAAAACTTTGTCTAACCATTAGGAAAGGACAACGGAACTTTTCCAATATATGAAATTGAGTAACATGAATCATCACTTGTCTCTAAATAGCCCGGACTTTGTAAATATTTCATCTCTCCAAACCATTTAACATGGCTCATCATATAATTAGACTCGCCTAAATCAACACACCATACATTATCATATACATAAATCATTATTTCTTGAATATGATGTATAACTGAATCTTGTGGTGGTGGGGGAAGTTGCTTGAGCTACCATGCCAAACATACACAACACACATAAGTGAGAGCTTAGTTAGGAAACAAGAAGAGAGATAGAGGCCAAAATGTTTACTTCCTAGTTTTTCTTCTTCTTTCTCACACAATACAATATACACAAATTATAGATAAGATATAACATAAATGAAAGTTTCCTACTGAGTCAAGCAGTGTATAGGTGACTATACTAATTGCCTCATGCTATAACTATCCTAGCTCTAGGTGGATATAACTAATGAAATATAATAAGTGATAAGTTAATGGCCATGTGAGGATCATTATGACAATTGACATGTTGCATAGACATGTGGACCCATCTAACCAACATTTCATCATCAATGCTGAATGCATTGATCTTGCCATCTCAACAATCATGCCTAGTAGAGGCAAGCAATCCATCTCCACTAATACTAGTACTCCACTAAAACATTATATATCACAATTTAGGGCAATCAAAATTCCTCAAAACTCTCTTTATCTGCACATATCTTCTTTGTCTTTCATTCATTATCTTCACTCAAGCCTAATTATATACCTGTTATCCTCATCTTCATCCTATCCAATAGCCCAACCGATGCCAATCATGCTAGTATCAATAGTAGTGCTAATAGTTCTACAACGTCTATAATGTGCATTTTCTTAGAGTAGGCATAGTGCTCCATAGCTTTTTCAAATTTCTCATGGACTTTCTGGGTCTCTTGTCCCAATAGAACTTATAATCCTTTCTCAACAATTGGTATAGATCATCTACAATATGAGTAAAGTTGGGTATTTAGATCAAGTAAAATACACAAGCACCTAAAAATATTTTCATTTCAAATACAAAAGAATATATATGTATGGTATCAAATTTTGTTGAAGATGTCCTTCTTCCATAAGTCCCACACATATGACCAAGTATTAGTACTTCATTCACTCCAAAATTTGATTTCCAACCCAAAAGTGTGAAATAAACTTCCTCAAGAGTGGTAATATCTTTCAATCATTAATATGAGGTCCTACAAACTTCTTTTCTAAATCCTTGGTCAACTATACTCCTCATCCTTCTCTTTCCTTACACACCCTTTGATAGATACATCATCCAAAATTGCATTCTTGCTACTGTGTTCATGTGTGCAACTCTCTTGTAATACACAAAACCTTTTGCTGAAAATCCTAAAAACCCTAAAGACAAAGCACGTATGCATATAATGATTAGCAAGAGCTATTTTCTTTTAGCACTATTGTAGGCCCACACTATTATGATACTTATTAAAAAATTGATTCTCTAAACTCTTTTGCATTCGGTGGTAGTGGGTAATCTCTCAAATTTTCTATTGCTATCATGATTTACATAGAGTATTAGAAACTACATAGTTTGGTTTTTATATTTGCTCCCAATCCACATATAAGCTAAACCAACATTTGTCTCCATATGCACATAGGTAATATAAGGCTATCCAAGAATTATGGGATAATAATAAGAATCTTGTACAAAGAAATGATGCTCATCATGGACATCACCTATAGAAGCCTTCACATTCAGACAACTTGCATACACCCTCTTGTTTCAGAGTTGCTGGCATGCCTGCATTCTCCAACCATGGTCAACATTCATTGTCCACTTTCTATTTCCATAAAAACTTCTAACCATGACATTAATACTTAGCCCATGACCTATGAGAGCCACACATGGACTCTCAAGCTCTCCTTACTATTGTCTCTATATAGTAGCACCTCACGTGTAATGATTACGGAAATAGTGACTATGAGGTATCAAAATTGAAGCCACATCATTTGCACAATGCATGGGATGATCAAACTTGAAGCCACATCATTTACACAATGCATGGGATAAAAAACCTTTATTGTATTGCTACAAGTTATGGCCTTTCTAGCCTTGACATTTTCAACACCTCTAAAACACACGTATTTATGGATTTGCACTATGTTTTTGCACTCAAAATACAAGGAAAAAACCCTTCATTGTTGGAATATTACTTTCTTTGCATGAGCAACATGCTTTTTGTTCTATTATTTTGCAACTCCTAGCTACAAAAGCTATTGTTAGGTTGCCACAAAATATTCTCTATCCCTTTACACCTTGCACAAAGGTTGCATCCAAATAAATAGATTACGCATATACACATACAATAATCTTGCACTATAAAGTATTAGAAAAGACAATAATTCTATGCTACATTAGTGACTCTCAATTGGAATAGAGTCTCAATAGAGCAAATGATTGGATTGTCAAGGCATGTGCTTGCTAATAGTGTGTTTGTATATCTTTTTGGATATTGGAATGAGTAATTTTGAAGCATAAACCAATGTGTTGTCCTTGCCTAAAGACCGAAAGAATGATACCTCATGATATTGATGATTTAGCTTTCTTGAAATTGACATATGACTAATCACCTTGCTTTGATACTAGTATTAAAGCCTTTATCATACAACTACTAATTACTGATCAAAATTGAAAGAAACACAAATTTCACAAATTTGATATTACAAGGATATGGACAAGAGTGCATGACAAGAATAATGGGTATAATCTCTCACCATGAATGGATGAGCACCTCTAATACACACGTATTTATGGATTTGCATTATGTTTTTGTGCTCAAAATACATGGAAATAACCCTTATTTGGAATATTAATTTCTTTGCATGAATGTCATGCTTTTGGTTCTATTATTTTGCAACTCCTAGTTGGAAAAGCTATTGTAAGGTTGACACAAAATATTCTCTATCCCTTTACACCTTGCACAAAAGCTACATCCAAATAAATAAATTACACATATACACACACTACAAGGATATGGAGGTATAGTGATGGCGGTTTCCGATGCAAAATAGCGGCATCACTATTTGCTGAACACGTATGACACTTTGGTGAGTTTCAATCTGAGATCATTGATCAGGCGATCTTGGATTTTCAGCAAACTGTAAGAGAGGTTAATATCAATCATGCATTGTACTCGCAAGCTAATTGAATACCATATAGAAAAAGATTGGGTGTGGCTGGCAAATTTTCCATCCAGGGAGGTGACGTCTCATCCCAAGGAGGAGTGCATCCTTTGCAGCCAATTAGAAGAGTTCATGAGCATGCGATGGATGGAGTGCCTGAGATTGAAAGCCACATGAAAAAAATATTAGAAGCCCAAATACTTAGAACATAACTTTTTCACATTGCTTTAACGATTCCATAGAAAATGTAATATGATTTATTAGAAAATAATTGAACGAGTAGGTGGCATGAGAGTGGTTTCTCTTCTTGACTTGAAACAAGCTATGAGGAGGCTAGAAATGTCTAATGTTTCTTAGTTGGCCTATCATACAAGTGAATGCAAATCTAAAGATCTTTCCTCAAGAAGAAATTAGAAACCTTGAGGGAAATAAATAGGTTTTTTACAACACACTTTTGGTATGGAAGAGTATGACAAGAGAGAACTTTGCATCTCTTGCATATATTTAATTGACATAATTGAATGGAATGTTAATGTAGTAGTGAAAGATAAGGCTATGCCTCTTGCATTTGATTGTAGATGCTTGATTTTTTTCCTTGATATGTCATTATGCATGCTAGAAAGTTTGTTTCCCTTGGTATGTCATGATCAACTCTATTTCAATGGGAGAGAGAAAGAGAGAGAGGAGGAGGAGGAAGAAGGAGAACCAGACTTATACTATGCATGTACTCTTTGAGAGAGAGAGAGAGAGAGAGAGAGAGAGAGAGAGAGAGAGAGAGAGAGAGAGAGAGAGAGAGAGAGAGAGAGAGAGAGAGAGAGAGAGAGAGTGTGTGTGTGTGTGTGTGTGTGTGTGTGTGTGTGTGTGCATGTGAGAAAGCTATGTTGCACTTTGTAGTACAGCTTGATTTTTGAATATGGCATGTGTCTATCCTTGATATATTTTTTCCCAAATGTATTCTGGTCAAGGAAGGCCTATATTGAAGGATTTCGAGAGATTCATTTCACACAATGTCTTTGACGGAGGCCAAGTTAAGTGCCACAAAAATGGCTCCCTTACTCTAGCATCGCCTTCAAAATAAAATTATTTCAAGGTATTCAACGAGTTTAGTTGGATGTTTCAGGCCATATCAATCATGAGGAGGTTGAAGAACTAATTGGAAGGGCTGGCAAAGAGGCCAAGGTGAACTTGCAAAAGATTAGTAAGATCTTTAATATTCAACAAAGTGGCAGGGTTGGTTCAAAGAGGGGAAGCTATAACACCGGAGGAATCGGTGGACAACAAGGGGGACAACAAAGAAGGGAGCCATCCTGATATGAATTGACTTGATAATTCATGTGGTCATTTGGTAGCAGGGGAGCAACAAAGAAAGGGAAATATGCTGCTCATGTCTTCCTACAATATGTTATGACATGATGGGTTGTTTAATATTTAGTAGAGTGGCACATTACTTCAAAGAGGAAAGCCAAAAACACAAGAGAAACTGGTGGACAATGAGGCATATTCTATTTTTTTGCAAGTCTTTGAGCTATGGTACTTTAGTGGGGGTTAAGCTTGTTCTTGAGGGACCTCTCCCCTCATTCAAAGAGGCAAAGATTCATGCTGGCATTCAGCATTAATACATAGCAGAGCAAAGATTGATGCAACTTCTAGCATTTCTCACAAAGCATTGACATAAATTACTTATTTGTTGGAGCCATCCCCACAAGAATTGACTTGATAATGCATGCGGTCATTTGGTAGCAGGGGAGTAGCAAAGAAAGGGCATTGATTGCTATCGGATTGTGTGTTTCAAGGTTGAATAGATGGGCACTGATTGTGTAGGATGGTAAAACATGGGCTTAGTGATGATTGCAATGGCATGATAAAAATTGGGAACAGGGTTAAGGACTTGAATTTAGGCTTATATGTTAGTTCATTTTGCAAAAGATGAAGGGGAACCTACCCATAAGCTTGAAACCTGTTTCATGCGCCAAACAAACGTAGCCTTTTCTTGGGGAAAATCTATGTTATTCTTTCAATCTTCTAAACCGGTAACATTTGTTGCTTTGAAGCAAGCTATTGTTTGGGGTTGGATCCGGCGAGCATGACTCTCACTAGACTAAAATGATACACCTAAATGTTACTAGTACTCGAAAATTAGTTTTAGTGTACTGTATTTATAGTGGCATAGCAATGATGATGATCATGCACTTCTGAGAGTTATTTTCAATTATATCAGCCTTTTCGTGTTTGTCATTATAAGAGTGATCATAGTTCAAGTGGAGGAGTTTGCTATTGCTAGAGGACAATTGGGTACCTTGTTGAGGGCAAGCACATGCTAGGTCGAAGGACAATTGGGCACCTTGTTGAGGGAAGTCCAAGGACTTGAAAGAATTATTTATTTTTCTAGATCTCGCTTCTCTATTTGCCACATAATAGTAGCAGTAGTCACATTGTGCTTGGAAGACTAATGTCTTTTTTATTGTAGTGAAAATGAGTTATGCAAATTAATTATTTTAAGTATAGCACATTCTAATGAAATAAGGATGAGTTAGTTTTGGATGCCCTAGCACAAAATTATTGTAATTTTAGGTGGTTATGTAGCATAGAATTATTATTTTTTTAAATACTTTCTAGTGTAATATTATTGCATGTCACTACAAGATATAGGCCTTATACCGACATTAAAAGTGATGAAAATGTAAATAAAGAAATTTGGCAACGCCATAGAATAGTTGGTATTAGCGTTGCTATTTGCGATGCAAATAATGACTCTTTGTGACGCTAATAACGATGCGTGTAGTAAATTTGTGACGTTAATAAAAAAATTTGCATTATGTGCATTATTTGGGCCATACAAAATAGTTTATGCACTGTGTACAATGCTCGTGTAAATAAAGACAAAGTGTACTTAAACCATAACACTGATACATGAAATAAATACATGATCGCATAATGAAAGTGACTGGTACAATCATGGCAAGATATCACTACTACATAGAAAATGTCTACACTGATCACATGACCAAAAAAGAAGGGTGTGTGAGCTCTAGGGATCCAAGGCCGAGGTGCTATAGATCATCGCCATTCGAAAGCTTGTCCTGCCGCAAAAAGGAGCATCAAATAGACTCTACAAAAAAAGAAACAACTACACATCAGTCCACCATACAATAATGCATTCTAATTAAACATGGTAACTACGGACCAGAAAGATGAGTGACTTATAGGGCCGCCGTGTCCATACAATCGGTCGATCAATGCAGTGAGACCGTGCCTCTCTGCATATCGAGTCTCAAGGTCGGTCAGATTGCGATTTTGTAATGGAGTGCTACAAAGAAAACAAAATACTAACTGTTAGAAACACGATTGTCAGTACAAAGGATATTGTAAAAAAATAAGCAAGCAAAACAAAAGAAAAACTTACAAAGTCCTCCAGATATGTCTTGTGGCCTCCACTCCCAAGATGATGGATAAGTCCGGCCTCTAGTCATGCCCTCACGGCCTCATGCTGCTGTCTCCAACATCCTAGAGAATGTGTAGCCTCCTCCCTCAGTCGGCACTAGTCGTCCGCGTCTAGCCTTTCGAGCTTTACAGGCCGACTCTTGAGTGCCTTGTGTGCATCCGATTGTCTGTGTGACATATATGCATGCATGCACTCCATCATCCAGCCCGTAGAAAACCTATCTACTGCGGATTGTACCAGAAATGCCTCATGCAAGGATGCTACTATGTAGTCCTTGCTCCCCTCTGGTATGTTTTTCCAATGATCCAAGAAGTTGTGCTGAAAAACTTGTTGGCACAACTCTCTCATGCGAGCCATCACCCTCCTCCCCTCATCATTCATAATGATGGCTCCTAATCTATCATCTACAAGGTAGGCATACCCCTCTGGGATATATCTAAGATGGGTCCTCTCCCACCTGCGCGACCATGCTCCTGGGTATGTCCAAGAAACCCCTATACATCAGGTGTACTGACCGGGGTAGTATCTATTAGAGTAGCACCCATAGGGGTGCCACCTATACGGACAGCTGAGCAAAAGCCGGAGTGACTAGAGTAAACATCCCCACATGTGTGACAAATCCCAGAGGTGACGCAACTCCAGAGCAAAATGACAAGACAGAGACACCGCATCTATGCCTCCACAGCAACCATATGAGCCATGCTCTCTGGAATTGCCATGAAAGCAAGGAGTAGCACCTGTATCCCGAGCCAACCGCGGGCTCACCGCATTTGGATCTCTACAACATCCCCTTGACCCTGAATTGCTCCCTCTGTCTGGTCCAAGTCTGGAGTGTCGACCTCATTTGCTCGAAACTGAAGCATCTGATCGCACCGAAGTAGATCTAACACAGCGGCCTGACGATGTTCGAGACAGCTCCTGGTCCGCCATGTCTTTGAATCTCACCATCTGATCTGGATATATGCTCATGAAGATATCCTGCAACTCATCATCGCTCATCCCTCAACTCATCCTAATGATCTAAGTATCCACAAAGGTCACCTACATAGACAAAAAATGATGTTAGCATAATCAATTTAAATCATACAAAGCACAGTAATATAAATCTTAAAAAAATGATCTTACTTAAAATGCATATCTTATATACCCTTGTAAGGGATTAGTCAACGAATTGAGTAAGTGGATGCTCCAAGTATGAAGTATCCTATGGTCCCATGTCAATCTCCTGACACAACTCAGCATAAACTGAAAGGTCGATAGACATGTTACCACAAAAGGATGAGTCCACCTTGTTCTCAAAGAAATCTTGGACTCTTGTATTTCCATCATTGTTACCCGATGCTGGCTCCTCTACATGCTCCAAGATTTTGGTTGCCTCTACCCCTTGCAATATCAACCCCTCTATTTGCATATTGTCCTCATCTATGCTCAAAACATCGCTTTGATCATATACTCTCGCACTTTGGGAAACACTCAATTAGTTGTCGCATATAAAATATAGATACGACAAACCCTTAACACGTCATCACCATTGGACTACATCCCCTCAAGAATTCCCACTCCTCGGTTGAGACCTCCGTCCCTTCACGAGATGCTAGGGTCAAAGCTGCATGCAACCATCACGCTGACATAAACCGTGGAATCTCCTCCATGCCCTCGAGATATCGAATCGGTCATTGGCATGTACTACGTCGAAATTCAGATCACGCTTCCTCTCGATCTTTCCTAGCTTGTTGGTACCTGGCGAGTCACATCTCCATAGAGGCATGATGCAACATACAAAAACGATTCACTTTCTCCTCCATTGCAGCATCCATTTTTTTTTCTACCCCATTTTCAACCACCACATCTTCGGTCAGTCTATTATTGTCCCTCAGCGACCATAGCGTACTGTTGTCTGAATCCATCGCTGGTAGCCGTTATGAAATATGCACTAGTGCCTCAGAAACCAACCAACCTTCAGCCATGCTACATTCTGGCCGAGCTCATTGTCGCACAAAGCCTTTTAGGGTTTTCATGAAGTGCTCCGAGAAGAACATACATCACGTATGTACAAGTCCAACAATATCCACTTCATCTACAAGGTGCACAAGAAGGTGGATTTCTATTGTGAACATGCTGGTAGGCAAGTATTTCTCAAAGAGACTAACCATCTCCACTACTCCACGCCTCGCGGATTCAATAGAGGATATCTTAACCTCCTTCTATGAGATCCATCACACTAAAGTTGACAACCTGTAAATGGCTTCGCGTATTTCTGGAGTAAGGCATCCTGCGATCGCGATCGGTAGTACAAATTGCCATAAATGAGAAAGCGTTATGAACAATGTCTACACTCCAAATAGAAAAATGCATAGGCCACTTACAATCCATTCCTAGTACAAACCTGACATACCTTATGCCAATCATGGGATTTTAGCCCTGATAATTGCTCGTCTTTAGAAAACACAAACCTGAGAGAACACATCATACCCGTCGGAGTGCAGATAGACTTGACTATTTGCTTCACAATGCGCTCTTCTTTAGTGAAAAAAACCCAAGGAGCGCGAGGTAGCTACACATGACCATCAACACTCGACTACGGCCAAATCACCTCCATCTTGCCTACCTCATTCAAATCCATTCGTGCCCCTATAGTGTCTCTCTTTCCTGTGATGTAGTCCCATAGCAAGCTGTCCACCTCCTTCAAAATATGCATGGGATCCAACAAGTGGTTGATCTATAAGTGGGTCCAATATGGAGACTCGTAGAAATCTGAGAACTGTCGCATTCGATTTAGATGTGACTCTGTGTGGACCATTTTCAGCTCATACCAGCTTTGGGCATTCATACGTGTTGGAGGTCGTCCAAGAAAATCTTCCCTGAGTTCATGACCCTCTGGCAAGAAAGTGGCATGTCCTTGATATACCATCTTCTTTATGGTTCGTGACCTTTGAGAGTCTAACAGTGGCCCACACAATGGACATGCATGATAATCTGAGGTAACTAGACCTATCCCAACACCTCTATCCAATGAATACAAACTTGAACGAGCTATGATAGATATTACCAACGAGAATGGAAGTCTATTTACTTGAGCACTCTTCGAATCCTGGAAATTCATGCATTGTCCACATGAGAATGGCTCGAATATTGGCAGACGTTGACCATCGCGCTTGCTCATATCTTGCATGGTGACCCCCTCCTCCCACAAAATCTTAAGCTCATCAACTAATGGACCGTTGACCAACCATCGCGCTTGCTCATATCTTGCATGGTGACCCCCTCCTCCCACAAAATCTTAAGCTCATCAACTAATGGACAAAGATACACGTCCATATTTTTGACTTTGTAGCAGTTGGGGACGAGTAAGCTAAGGATGAGATGTCCTTTCTTCGTAGAAAGCCATGGAGGGATATGGTAGTTGACAAGGACTATAGGCCACACACTGTAAGAAGTTGAGTGCAGACCGAAATGGTTCATGCCATCCATTGCAAGACCAAGCCGAAGATTCCTTGGCTCTCGAGCAAAGCCTGGGAAGGTAGAGTCAATGTGGCTCCATGAGCATGCATCCGTTGATATTCGTTGAACTCCATCTGTGGACCTATTCTATGCATGCCACATTGTCAAGCTCGCCATGCCGGGGACGTACAAAACATGTGGTTTATGCGGGGGATAAGTGACAAGTGTCTAAGAACTTTTTGAGAGATGGTTTGCCCTTGCAAGTCCTATCGATACCTATGAGAACGACACCTTGGACATATCTCCATAGTCTCGTATTCTCCTCGAAATAGTATGCAATCGTTGATACATGCTTGGATGCTGTTTTAGTCTATGTCAAGCTTTTGTAAAATATGTCGTGCATCATCACAAGACTCAGTCATGGTAATTGGAAGTAGTAATATATGATATTTCAGTAACCTGAAAAAAATCATAAAACACCTTGAAAAAGCACAATTTTTTTTAATGATAGTGCCGAAAAGAAATCAATGAAGTGTACGTACAAGGTATCTGATCAACTCAGCCATACTCACATCGCTCCACCTATATTTTGCTTGCACACTTCGGAGTGCAAGCAGTGTCTTCAGGCGAGATACTTGGCACCCATCATATAATGGTATGGATGCTTCCTCTCTAAGTGGATCAAAAGTCTCGATATCCATGGGAATCAATGCATCGATCATTGTCTCCATCTCAGGCTCCAAGATTGTAGGTAAGTCTCGAAGGCTGTTTGTCTCCTCTGGTATTGATGCGTGTGCAGTTGAGATGGTTTTAGCACCCATAGTCATTCAATTTCTTCTCAAAACTACCTACAAAATGCAGATTCGACCTCCCTTGTGTCCAAATAAGTCTTTGCATGCTTCTTTGCCAAAATCAAAATATACATGGCACATTTTACCACCATTTCAGCTACTGTAACATTTAGTTGAGCCCTTTCTTTCCTTATTTACCCAAATAGATAACATGATTTTCATAAGTTGGAATAGAATATTTGTAAGCTACAATATCCAAAAATTCTTGCTTGAAATTCCTTGCAATATGGTTGAGTTTCACCTTGCCATCAATAGACTCTCCCCCAAATTCCAATTAAACCTACTTGAATCCCCATTGTGGATGGATTAGTGCAACTTCACATGACATTATGTCTCTTGTAGTTATCAAATTTTTAAGCGCAAATGAACTACTGTCTCTAGTCATGACAAAAATTTGAAGTGAATGGTATGCCTCATAGATGAGGTCTCCAAAATCAACCATAGTAAAACCAAAAAGGCCAACCACAATAAATAAGTAGATAGAATTTTCATACATGAACAAGAAATTGAACCTCATCACTGACTAGCACTATCCTCAATGAATGAAAATATTACCCATACTATTAGTAGGTCCATTGGGACTAAATGTTGTAATTGAAGCTTGCCTACAAACATCAAAAAAGTAGTCACCATACTAAAGTGTTTTGTGCTTGCAAAATGTGTGCAAGGATTATCAAGGTGCTTGTGTTGATTCTTCACATATTGAGCTACAGGAGCTAGATGACAGGGACCTGGTAACTTCATTGTTCTAGATGACAAAAAAGGTTGCCAAGTAGAAACATGTAGTTGTATGGTCAAATGCCTAAACTTTAGTAACAATTAATATCAACAACATGTAAAGAGCTCATCATATAATACCATATTGGGGAATATGGGAATTTCCCATAAGTTTTGGGCACGTGGTCAAATCTTTGGATTTGTCATAACTTGAACACTATAACTCTAAATCGAGCACTCTATAGCTCAATAGATTCCATTTTTCAAGCTCTTTCCAACGATAGGTCACATCATATGGTTTTGAGAAACTTATGGGCATGTTATCCAGGTGCCACCTTTTTAGTATTTAAAAAATAAAAATTTGGAGATTCCCAAACTCACTAATATTGTGTTATATTTACATAATAAAAGAATGGGTTGAAGCATGTGAAGTGAAACACATAAAAGATGGTCTTGATATCTATTTTTCTGGCAGTTGGTTCCATGGCCAAAGATTCAAGGTGATGTGGATGTATTCTAATCTTGGGCCCTCTAGATGCAATAGGCCCCACTCTAGCAATCATGGAGGATATGATTCCTTTTGCTTTATTATTTTAGCGTTTTTCAGTTCTATCTGTGGTGGAAAGTTAATGATACAACACTATCCATAGGCTTTGGATTTTTGAAAGTGAAGGTATTGTAACAAGCTAAAATCTTTTATAGCAATAGCCTATGGTCATTAACTTACAATAGCCTAGTATGGTCATCTTTGATAGCAATAATTCTATCCTCCTTTTACTTTTGTAAGAAATTTTTGATGCATTACAAGACCTAGCTTCCAATTCTCTCATTGTATCCTTCATATTGCTTACAAGGGTTGATTGCACCTTCAATCTTGATATAGAACAATTACAAATACCACCTGCCCTCTCATTGAAATAGAGGTGATCAAGCCCAGTTTGCCCTCCATGACTAATTAGATTGTAGATTTTTCCATGCCAAATGCCAAAGAATATTACTTGAGTCCAATCTTACGTGTTAGATCAAAACATCTCATGTGTCAAAAGATACATCTCTGTAAGTTTTATGTCTCTTTCGACGCTAGTTATGTTGAAGTTTTCCATATAGTTAGACAAGTATGTTGATACTTATTTTAGGGCATTGCCCTTATGAAAAAGAGGACAATTTTTATCTCTTTTTGCCATGCACATGCACCAAAAATGCGTGTAAAAAGATGCACAAATGGAAAATATAATAGGTTCTTAATTTTCTTATATATTGGGCTAGGTCACACGGTGCTCAATATCAAATTGTTGATCAATATAGCTAGCTTCACAAGGCTTGTTGTACCACCAAATAATCTTTAGAGGAGGAGTAACTTGAAGAATTTTTCTAAATTTTGTAAAAGGGGATGAAAAGAAATGTTATATTATTAAGTAACGACTTAATTTAAGTTTGATTTGTTGGGTGACCACTTCCCATGAATTAATACTTGGCATGACTATTTGTAACCTCCCATAAAATTTATGTTCTCCATATGGATATTTGTGATTCCCCAGAATGAAATGTGGGGAACAGAATTCCCTAGTTGTGTGGCCTATAATTCCCTAGTATGCTAGGTGGGAAATGGGATTCCCTAGTTTATAACCTACAAATACCTAGTTTAAGATGTGGGGAATAAATTTCCTTGGTTATATGGAAATCATACATCTATATCAAGGATTCACAAACATGAGATGTGGGGAATGTAATTGCCTAGTTATGCATAGGGAATCCATGCTTACATACTTAAGAAAAATAAGAGAATCTCATATATTTCATGAGTTTTCCTACATAGGAATTGTTCAAAAGGTCATTGTGCATATGTGTGCAAGCTAAGAAAGGCATTCTATGGGATGAAACAAGAAGGAAGAGCATGGTGTGACAAGATCAGAGAGTTATGTGTATTGTGTGTGTTTGTTATAGTAGTGGAAGCAAGTCCTAGACCACACGATTCATGAAAATGATTACTAGCTCTTTGACTCCACACATACTAACAAAAATCAAGGGATGTACTTAAGACAATAGACACATCATATATTAATTAAGATTTGGTCTTGGTGGTAACTAAAATGGCCATTCATACGTCTAGAAAGGAGTGTATGATATATTTAGTATCAACTAACATGTGAAATCACTTTGAAACTCCTATCATACACTAAGGCAAATCAAGTACAATTTTCATGGACACTGAAAAACACATCTTGTCAACATACACATGAGATCCTTCTAGTATCATTTAAGGTTTCAAATCAAAAGCATAGAGCATCATGACATCGAGATCGATGTCATGACACTCCCTATCTATAGGTTGAAACCTTAGATCAAATCATAAATACAAAGCATCATGACATCGAGAGCCATGTCATGACACTCCATGTTTATGGGTTGAAACCTTATATATATCTATTCCTACTAAGATCTCATGTGTATGTCTATGGGATGTGTCTATCAATTTCCATGAGAGTTGTATTTGATCAACAACTGTATGCCAAGAGTTTTAAAGTCATCTCACTTGTCAATTGAGACCAAACAAATCATGTATCCCTTCTCCAACATTGGAGTGGCCATTTTAGTGACTGAGACCAAAACTTAATGGATGTATGATGAGTCTATTAGCTCTAGGATAACCACTGCTTTTTGTTGCACAAACTATGGTCTAATCCTAGCACCTTCAATTTGGGTAAAAAGACTCAGCACAACTCCAAAAGGTAGAGCCAAACATAAGAAACAACTTCCATATATGTGTAGATGCATCTTTATTATAGATATGGATGGGATTTGGGACTATTATATAGAGATTTGCAAGGATGATATATTGAATTGAGAATTTGCATAGGATTTTGCATTGATTTGGGTGCTTTCTATTGCATGTTTAATACCTAAAAAGAGGGTTTTTGTGGAAACATTTAGATCTCTCTTTTTCGCTACTATAGAGTGTAGAGGTTTTATGCTAAAAACGTAAGTTTTTTTAAGCATTTGTTAAAAGAGTTCACATTTGCTTTGGCTTTTGTTTCAAGTGTGTCTGAGAGTTATACTAGGTTGTCTTAAGATGCATCATACATTGTTTCTATAGAGATTAATGTATTAGTGTCACTAAAGCTTTTGGCTAAAGTTTTTGGTTTGAGCTATTGCCTCATAAGTGTTTCTTGATTAAGCTATTGCCTTTGTCACGTGACTATATGTCTCAAAGTAATAGTGAAGTTGCATGAAGTTTGGATCACGATCCACCAGTCTGCTAGTTCTTATTATGATGGACAAGCAGGGGAGTGCATCACAAAAGCGGAAGCAAAGGCTCTTTGAAAAGTAATACAAGATACCATTCGGTTTCTCTCTTGCATACTTGTCTTTTATACTATCTCTTTTGTTTATAATCTACAAAATCATATTCTTAGGACCCTAATGGGTATAATATTCTTGATACTCCCCTTCCTCCTCCCAACATCGTGCATAAAGAACTAGTGGTTTTATTCTTGACACTCCCCCCTCCTCCCCAAATCATGCATAGGGAGCTCGTAAAAGATGAGATTACCAAGCTTGTCAATGTGAGATTTTTATACCCCATTACTTATATTGAATGTGTATCTTATAATATTGTAGCTCCCGAGAAGAATAGCAAGAAGATTTGCATTTGTATCAATTATAGAAAACTTAATAGTATGATGAGGAAGAATCATTTTCCTCTACCATTTATGGATTAAGTGCTTGCTAAAGTTGCACTCGATGAGCTATGTTTTTTTATGGATGGGTTTAGTTGACATAACCAAGTCTTAATCCTCTAAAATATCAATCTAAGTCTACTTTCACTAGTAAATGGTGTACGTTTTCTTATAAAGTAATGTCTTTTGGTCTATATAACCCACCTAAAGGACTTTCTTCACCACAATGGATGGTGTTTTTGGATGATTTTTGTATACTTGGAATATAAAAATAAATGTATCCATTTTTATCTAAAGTATTTGAGCGAAGTGACAAATTTCGTATCTCAAAAAAGGTAGATAAATGTGTCTTTAGAGTTCCGTAAGGTATCTATCCTTCAAGGACATATTGTTTATCAAGAGAGTATTCCAATGGCTCCTACCAAAAGTGTTTTAAAAATTGCACTTTTACCACCTAAGGATCTTAAATAATTGCAAGGACCCTTAGAGAATTTGAATCATTATCATGATTTATTTTCGAATTCGCAAAGATTTCACTACCTTTAGCAAACTTGTTGTGAAAGGATACTCCTTTCAATTGGGATGATGCTTATTAGAAAGCATTTGAATTTATAAATTGATTAAAGGATCAATATTTGCACCTCTTGATTTCACCAAATAATTTCACATACTACATGTGCATCTATGTATGCAGTGGGAGAGTTGTTTTATGTCAGGTTGATGCTAAGAGAAATTGCACTACAATAGAGAAAGAACATTTATCAATGATATTTGTAGTCAAGAAAATTCGCAATTATTTTTTGAAAAATAAAATTATTACTTATGTTGATCATGAAGCATTAAATTATTCTCTTAATAAAGCATATCTTTTTAGGTGACACTACAAGATATAGACCTCATACCGACGTTTAAAGTGACAAAAATGTTCATTAAAAAATTTACCCTCATTGTCACTAAACGTGCTAGTATTAGTATCTCCATGAAACCATGCATCGCAAAACCAACACAAATATTGATGCCAATAGCGACAATTTGGAATGCATATTGCGATGCCAATAACAACACCTGTAGTAGATTTTCGACGCTAATAGCGATGGTTACAGAGAAGAAAACATTTGTGTGATGTATTTATATTCTACAAATGGATTACATGTTAAAGATGCAATGGTCGTCAAAGTGAGTGCAAAATATACTTGAACCCACAAGATTGATACATAGAATAAATACACGATCGTTGATGAAAACTCTTAGAATCATGGCAAGATATAAAGGATGATAATAACATAGTACATAGAAGATGCTTGCATAAATCACATGACCAAAAAGGAAGAGGATGTGTGCTCCACAAATCCAAGCACAAGTGATAGATCCTTGCCATTCGAAAGCTCATCTCAACGCAAAGGAGTATTGAATGGAGTTTGCAAAAAAAATCAACTACACATGAATCCACCATACATAATGCATTTTATAAAAATAGTAACTATGGACAAGAAAGATGAGTGACTCACTGGGCCACCGCATGCATAGAGTCTATAGATCAATGCAATGAGACCATGTCTCTTTGCATATCGAGTCTCTAGGCTGGTGGGATCGCGATTTGTAATGGAGTGCTACAAAGAAAACTAAATACAACTATTAGAAATGCGATTCTCAATACAAGTGATATTGCAAAAAAGAAAGCGAGAAGAATAAAAGAAAAACTTACAAAGTCCTCCAAACAAGTCCTGTGGCCGCCATTCCCAAGATGATGGATCAACCCTACCTCCAATTGTGCCTGGCTGCCTCTCACTACTATCTCCAATGTCCTGGACAATCTGTAGCCTCCTCCCTTAGTCTCCGCCAATCATCTGCATCTAGCCACTCGAGCTTTGAGGTTCCACTCTTGAGTGCATTGCATGCATCCGATCATATGTGTGACATGTACGCATGCATACAATCCATTATCTAGCCTATGGAAAACCTCTCTACCGTGGTAGGTACCAGTAACTACTCATGCTAGGATACTACTATGTAGTCCTTGCTCCCCTTGGGTGTTTCCTTGCAATGGTCCAAGACATTGTGTCAAAAAACTAGTTGGCATAACTCTATCATATGAGACGTCACCCTCCTCCCCTTATCATTCATGATCATGGCTCTTATCCTGTCATCTACAAGGTATCCATATGCCTCTAAGATATGTCTAAGATATGTCTAAGATACGTCTTGTCCCACCTACGACTGCACTCCTAGAAATAACCAAGAGAACCCTGTACATCTGGTATACCCACAAGGGTGGTATCTCTCAAAGTAGCACCTATAGGAGTGCCACCTACAAGAGTCATTGGAGTAGACATTCCCACCACTTTTCAAGTTTCAAAAATATTCCATCTCATCTATAATGGTGTTTGGATCTATGGCTCACCGTTGGCTCTCTTGCTCAAACTCTGCCATGATAAGACAATCCATTATGGAGCACATTTTGTCGATGTACTCAATGTGAAAATGTCACACATGCGACTATGCTGCACTGTACATTGAAATGATTAGATTAGTTGTCAGGTATAAAATCTAGAAATAATAGCTTATAAAACATGTGGTTACCTTCGCACTTCATCCCCTCGAAAATTTCCACTCCTCAGTAGAGACCTCCACCACTTCGCGAGAGGCTACGATCAAAGCTCCATGTGACCATCGGATAGACATAAACCACCACATCTCCTGCATGCCCTCAAGATATCGAATCGGTTGATAGCCTGTACTGCATTGAAATTCCAATTGCAGTTCTTTCTGATCTTTCTTTGCTTTCTTGTACCCATCGAGCCACGTCTCCATGGTGGATGCATGGTGCAACATACAAAAATGATTCACTTTCTCCTTCATTGCAGCATTCATCATTTTTTCTACCCCATTTCTAACCACCACATATCCAGTTATTTTATCATCAACCTTGTGACCATAGCATATTGTTGTCTGAATCCACCGTTGGTAGCCACCATGAAATATGCACCAATGCCTCTGATACCAACCAACCTTTAGCCATGCTACCTTCTGGCCGAGCTCATTTTCACACAAAGCCTTTCATGAATTTCATGAAGTGCTCCAAGAATAACATCCATTGCATATGGACAAGTCCCGCAATCTCCACTTCATCTACAAGATGCACCAGGACATGGGTTTGTATCATGAGCATGCTGGTGGCCAGGTACTTTGTAGCCGCCAAGAAGAAGCAAGCTAAGGATATGGTGTTTTTTCTTCATAGAAAGCCATGGTGGGATGTTGTAGTTAACAAGGACTACATGCTATCAAGATTGTGGGAGAGAATGAAGAAGTCTCATTTGTAGCTTTCTCACTTACACAATGGGGGAATACACACAAAGGTGGAGGCTAAAAACAATTTTCCTCTTCTTAGTTGTCTAAGCCAAAAGAACTCTAGTACAGAGAAATAGAAGAACCCTATATATGGGTCTCAAACCAAACTCAACTAACTAAGGTGGCATACTAACTGAGCCACGAACTAGAATAGATAAGGATAGCTGTCATCTAGCTATTATTCATGGGCGGTGTACCAACCGCATCTGCAGCTAACAAGTCAGTGACATAAATGCACAACGGTCACCTTGGCATATCACGAGTGGAGCTCGATATCTCAACACTCCTCCTCAAGCTCAATCCCAATTCCTACACACCAAGCAGGTCTCTGAACTTGCGGAGCTTCTCTGTGCCCAATGCCTTTGTGAGTATGTCAGCTACCTGATCCTCTATGCTGACATAAACTAGACCAATAAGACCTAGTAAAACCCTCTCCCACACATAGTGATAATGCACCTCAATGTGCTTTGTTCTAGCATGATAGATTGGGTTATTTGCCAAGTGTATACTGCTCATGTTGTCACAATAAATGACAACTGGCCCATCTGTAGGCTGATGCATATCATAAAGTAGCTTATGCAACCAAGCTACCTCACATGCAGCCATTGTTGCACCCGTGTACTCAGCCTCTGTGTTGCTCGAAAAGGCAATTGCAGGCTGTTTCTTGCTGCTCCAAGTGACTCTAGCACTCCTAAAAGAGAACACATATCCACTGGTAGATCGTCTATCAGAAATACTACCAGCCCAATCAGCATCAGTGTATCCATGCAACTGTATCTGAACCCCAATCTCATAAAATAGTCCATACTGCAATGTGGACCTCACATACATGAGTATGCGTCTAGCCACATCCAAATGCAGTTTCCTTGGAGCCTGCATAAACTGACTTACCAATCCAACAGCATAGCTCAAATCTGGCCTGGTAATAGTCATATAAATCAAACTTCCTACTATGCGTCTGTACATAGTAGGGTGTTCCACAAGCTCACCTGCATCTGTGCTCCGCTTCGTATTCTGCTCCAAAGGAACTGAAATAGGCTTAGAGCCTGTCATCCCATATTTGGATAGCATGTCTAATCTATACTGCCTCTGCAAGAGCCATATCCCACTTGGTGATCTAATCACCTCAATGCCGAAGAAATAACGCAGCTCTCCCAAATCCTTCATCTCAAACTTCTACTTGAATAGCATTTTCACATGAAGGATATCTTCATGACTATCACCTATGATAATCAAATCATCAACATAAATGACGAGCAGCATAATATCTTTCTCTCTTTTTCTCACATAAAGTGAGAAATCTGCCTTGGAAATCTGAAAGCCAATAGTGACAAGATACTGTCCTATCTTGTCAAACCATGCTCTAGGTGCTTGCTTCAAGCCATACAAGGCTTTCTTCAACCTGCAAACAAATATAGGATGAACAGCATGAACATAACCTGGTGGCTGCTCCATATAGACCTCTTCTTGCAAATCACCATGCAAGAAGGCATTCTTTACATCCATCTGATGTAAAGACCATCCCTTTGATGCAACCATAGCAATGACTGCTCTTACTGTTGCCATCCTTGCAACCAGACTGAATGTTTCTTCATAATCAATGCCATATGTTTGTGCATACTCCTTGACTACTAATCTTACCTTGTATCTGTTCACAAAACCATCTGCATTGTGCTTCACCTTATAAACCCACTTACAGCCAATTGCATTCTTATCTTTAGGCAAAGGTACCGATTCCCATGTAGCATTTGCTTCCAAGGCATCCATTTCTTCATCCATGGCTTTCTCCCATTTTTCTTTTCCCATGGCTTGCTCAAAAGAAGTGGGTTCTGGTTCCTGTATCACTTTGACTATATAGGCATAGTGAATGGCTGCAAATCTATCATATTTCAGCCTATCCATAAGATACCTAGCTCTGGTAGACCTACGCAAAGTAGGCTCACTTCTAGGTGCTCTCAAAATATCATTGGTCTTCCTTACTCCAGGTGTAACAACAGAAGGAATACCCAGCTCATCATCAATGCTCTGTTCTGAACCACTAGATTCACCATCCACATAAGAGTGACCTGCATTCACATCAAACATGGGCTGATATACCTTCTCTTTTCCTTTTCATGATACCTGCATACCACTATCTGCATTGCTTTGAGAAGATTCTCCTGATCTCAATCTGCCTGTCCATGGTGAAGAATGTGAACCAACGCTAGAGGACACTCCAGGTTCACTAATATCTTGTGACTACTGCTCTGAATTCTGTGCAGCATTACCATTTTGTGTATCTACATTATCAATCACATTTATTGGTTTATACCAGCTACTCATCTCATAAAAAACAACATTTCTGCTCATTGTAAACTTACGAGTAGAAGGGTTATAACATCTATACCCTTTCTGACTGCAGAGAGTAACCAATAAAGATGCACTTCTCAGCTTTTGGATTCAAGTTGGATCTCAACTCATCTGGCACATGAACATAGGAAATGGAACCAAAAATTTTCAAATGAGAAATATCTGGTTTCCTACCAGTATACCTCTCCTTTGGAGTCATGCCATGTATTGCTGCAGTGGGAGTCCTGTTCATTATGTAGACTGTTGTGGCAACTGTTTCAGCCCAGTAAAAATATGGCAGGTCTTTTTCATTGAGCATGGTAGGAGATACCTCTCCAATATGCCTATTTTTTCTTTTTGCAATTCCATTTTGTTGTGGGGTATGACTACATGAATATTGGTGCTTTATGCCATGCTCCTGCAAGAACCTTGCAAACTTATTTAAGAGGTACTATAATATATTAAAAGGGAAAAAAGAAATCGCCTTTCATGGCGACGCACGATCTGTTCCGTGACGCCAGGCCGGCAAGCTCCTCGCTGGAGCTTGCTCAGGGCCCTCTCCATGCACGCTGGTAGATAAGGGGGAGAGGATTCCCTCCCCTCCCCTATTTAAACAGGGGGGCTACTGCCATCAAGAGGAGGGTAGGCTAAGGGTATAGTATGGAGGCGTCGCCACGCTGAACAAAAGGGGATCGAAGAACTGCAGTGGTCCGAGAGGAGAGGGGTGCCATCACCCTGTTGCACCAAGTTTAGAGGGAGAGGGTGGTCGTGGAGAGGGAGGAGCCAACCCAGCTGCCGCTGGACGACAGATACGCTAGCGGCCATCCTGATTCATTGCCAAAAACCCGTCGCGGCCACCTCCTGGCTGTCGCATCACAGCTGGGGAGATTTTTCTTCCCCCATGTGTCCTTCCCCTGAAGCTTGGAAGCTTCCAAAAGGGGGGAGCCTTCTTACCCCCGTGGTGTTAAACCCCCCCCTTTCCCCCCCCCCCGGTTTTTAATCCTCCTAAGGCCGTTTCATCCCCCTTCTTGTGCCTTTCCATAAAAAAACCCTTCCTATACCTTATTATCCCCCTCCCGGTTTTAATTTCCTTAAGCCCCCTTTCATCCCCCTTGTTGTTGCCTCATCAAAATTTTTCCCCCCGGGTTTAAAATCCTCCTAACCGCCCCCTTCACCCTCGTGCTAAAACCCCTTCCATGGCATTTTGGAACCCCCTGTGTTAAACCCTTAAGCCCTTCTTTTGGGATTATTAACCCCCGGTTTTTAACCCTATAAGTCCCCCTTTTTTTTTCTCTGGAAAAACTAAGACCTCAAAGGTCTTATCACCCTCCATGTTCTATAAACCCTTAGACCCCCTTTTTGCGTGGATATTGGAATCACCCCTTCTTTTCTTTTTGTTCCCCCCGTGTTTAAACCTTCTCTAACCCTCCCCTTGTTGCGTATTGAGAACCCTTTCCTCCAAGTTGACCTAAGGGTCCTTCATCTTTACTTATAACCTTTATGGTTACTATATTCCCCTAGAAATCTCTCTCGTACCTTGTGTCTCTTCCATCCTTTTTCGTTCGTCATTTGAACGAGTCATTAAAAGGCCATTAAGCCTTCCCCATGGCCTCAATGGGTCTTAGCCATAAAAGATTCTGAAACACCCTTTTCAATTCCCCAACTTCAAGGAGGGAGCCTTCCAAAAGCTACTTTCGACGGACGGTGCAAGGAAGCGACGGTGGAATTCTGAAAAAAAGAGTGTAAAGTTGCTTCCACGTTCGAAGGACTACAACTGTGATGCCTCCTAAGAAAGTCCAAGGCGTAGCCGCGGGAGGGTCATCTCCCGGTATCCATGTGGATATCTCACCCCAAAACCAGGTTTTTCTTCTTGGATTTAATTCGGTTTTAAGTCGATCATGCAAAAAGAAATTGTTAGGGATAGGATATATTTGTCCGAGTTATCTGTAATGAAGAAGTTTAGCTTATTTGAATGAATGATAATGTATAGAGCTTAATTTCCTTCGAATTGCATCAAGCATTATAAATTACGAGCAAGATTATCCATTTACTATAGTAGTATATTTTAGTTAAATCCTAAAGGTATAGAAATTATATATTGCACCATTAGTCTTATTCCTTTCGCAACAAATCATTGTAAATGATTAAATTCATGAAAGGTTTCTTTCGTTGCTCAAATTACTAGGAAGTTATCATTGCTAATTGCACATCTTAGCAAGGGAAATGTTTGTTATTTGGCATGAGTTCATCTACAAGGAAAAAGGAAGTTTAAATTGAACTGTATTGACTGAAAAGTAAATTGTCACAAGGATAGAAAAACCGTGACAAGACGATTAATATTACCTTCCAAAAGATATCCAAACCAATCTAAACATAGAAATATTCATACCCTAAGCACTTGACTACTTTCCTTATTGTAGGGTCAAAAAAAATTTCGTAAAGATAAAGAACTAAGGCTGTCCCCGAGATCCTTAAAAAGAAACCCTAGGTCTAGCTTAAAGGATCTAAAACAGATTATTCCATCGCAGGACTTGCGCAGCAAGTATGAAATCATTTAGTCTTGTGATTGATTCACAAGGAGAAAGGGTAAAAACCCTCAATAAGGATGGCAGATCCCTACGCAAGTTATCTTGCAAAAGGACATATTTTTGGATATCCTTCTAAATAAGGAAAGTTGTAAACCGGAAAGTAGCATATCTAAGGAACTTTAGGGTTGACCAAGTTGGGTTAATAAGGTACGCCCTACACCAGAATGTAAAGAATCTTGCCAATTTACAAGATACCTTGGGAATGAGTGCTGATACACTCAAAAGGAAAGAACACTTCCTTAGCAGTTTGCCAAACAACACGGTTGATTAATGGAAATGTTTGTGCTTGCTAAAGATTTTAGGGCTTGTTTGAATTATGAATTACAAATTAAATGAGTACCTATACTTCAGGTTAAAGGCCTGAAGGAAGAAGCAGTTCCAGTTACCCTCGACTACCTGCCTAACCCTAACCAAGGGGGTTGTTCACCGCATCGGGAACGTGACCGAACCCGCCGCGAGAGGTCTCTCCATTGAGCTCTACTTGGAGTAGGAGGACGCTTGGGTGCCAGGGGGGCTCTGGCCGTAAATCCCTCGCCTTCCAGGTCCTACACAAGAGGCTAACATGACTCGGGATTGGATCTCGAGGCCCGCATACTAGTTTACAGGTGGAAGCTTGGAATAGTGATCCCTGGGGATTACTAGATAGCCCTCGGGCAGATTATGGACAAGCCTACGTGCGGAACTCCTTGTATTTCAAAGATAAAATGATCAAATGTTTAAAAAAAACTTGCTTGATATTGTTTTTCTATGTCACGTGATAAGATTACGTGAAGGAACCAGTGCTTAATAGGATTAATTGAAGAAGCTGATTGTTATATGTCAAATTAATGTGTTAGATAATTACATAACTAAAACAAATCGAGGAAAGTGCGGAGGATGGACCATGGGTCCGTCCTACAGTTGGGTGGTCCCGGTTAGCCGGGAACTTTTCTCAAAAATCTCAAAGAAGAACGGAATGATCATCAAAACGAATAACGTGAGTGATGACCTAGAGTTACGTCTTACCCGATTTATGTTGTTTTAGGGGAACGGAATGGGACTATGCCTTATGGCAGAGAGGTTGAGCCTTGCATCCCTCTCGTTTCCCATTCTCCTTGAACCAAGTGCAGCGTGAATCCACTTCAGACCTGGCATTTCTGTGTAAAGTAGTTTGCTTGGGTCTGACGCTAGTTGATGTTAGCTAATGACCAATCAAGAAAACCCTAATTCCGGTCGATCCTAAGTGGGAACGGCCAGGATACTTCCACTACGTGGCAGACGCGGGAAGACCTAGATCGCAAAACCCATAACATTCCATGGGAGTGCCGGGCAGTGTTTTCTAGACATCCTTTCCAATGGACTGCTAAGACGTGTCCTGGATGATACTAGTGGACACGTTACAGATACTCTCTCCCTCCATCTGACCTTAGGCATTTTATTTGCAGGCCTGTTTCTTTTTCAACCATAGCTTTAAGAGTTTTAATCAACAGAAACAAGGTTCTTGGTGATATTCGGGACATGAAATATATCCGACACGTATTTCTTTTTCCCATCCTGCATAGACAAAGGAATTTTTCCAATCTGCACAATAGAATGTGCACTATCATCACGAGTCTCCACAAATCCTGGTTTTTCCATTTTCCTTGCATCCTACATCCATTCTGCATGACCTGTCATGTGGTTTGATGCACCTGAATCAACATACCCACGTCGTTGCTTTCTTCTGCACCATAAACAAATGCTCATTTCTGTCATCACCCTGTCTACTAGAAGATGCATAATTCCCTTGTTGCAATTTTCCATTCATGATGTCATTCTGCTTTTTATAGCAATCTTTAGCCATATGACCCATTTTACCAGTAGTAGCATTCAACATTGTTGTTTGCATTTTGGCCTCTTTGCCATCCACCATGATCTCTTTGGCTCCCCCTGCCTCTAGAGTTACCACGTCCTCCTCCATAGGACTGGTTTTCTTGAGTTTGCTACATATTCTGATTTCTACCACGGCCTCCAGATCGGCCTCCTCTACCTTTGCCTCTACCTCTTCCAGCATTTGAGTAAAAGGCAACTTCTTTTGAAGTTCCTCCTGAAGAAGATGCACCACCATTTCTCTGCTCCTCAGAAATTAGAAGAGCAATCAACTCCTCAAATTCAGGAAATCTTTCACGGACGGAAATCGATGTTCAGAACTGTGCATAATCCTTTCCTAGACCATTCAAGGTCACAGAGTGCATCTGCAATTTTCTTCACCTTCATGTGGTAGTCATTGATGCTTATACTTTCTCTTTGCACATTGTGCAACTCTTGCTTGAGCTGCATTTTCCTGGCTTGCGTATTTGTGCTATACATTTTTGACAAAGTATCCCATGCCTTCTTTGGCGTACTTGCATCCTGAATATGCATAATCATAGAGTATGAAATACTGATAGACAGTCAATACATAACTTTTCTGGCTCTCTCATGCCATCCTTTAAATGCCTGCATTTGTTGTTGATTAGGAACATTAGGAAGAACTGGTTCTTCTTCGTTTCTTACAACGAATTCCCAATATCCTTTTCCCATAAGGAAATTCGTCATTCTAAACTTCCATGCTTGGAAGTTGTTCTTGTCAAGATTTTCAGTGACAATCTGTGAAAGAGAATCAGACGCCGTTACAGAACACTGCAAAAAATTCTGTCACTGCAAAAAACACAACTTCAACCTCACAAGGACAAATCTATAAAACTGATGAAAGTTGACCATACAGGCACTTCCTAGTGATGATTTTGCATCAACAAGCAACAAGGATGATTTTGTAACTCCCAATGTCTCTACGCACAGGCATACGATGCAATTTCTATGGTAACTTTTCACCAATCTATAGAACGGTGGTTGCACAACAAAAAACAGGGCATTTTCCTGAGTGCGTGTGGAAAACTTCCGCCTCCAAAACAGGCCTCGAAATGGCCTCGAATCAAAAAACAGGGCAACCAAAAGCTCTCTCCCGCAGCATATACTGCCCTTTTGTTACACCGCAAAGGAAGTCTCAATTTGAGACAATGCACTCTTGCACTTTTCGGCTATACTACTGCAGAGACTTGCTCCCAAACTCGAAAAATGAAAGCAACACTGGTCCTCTTACCAAAACGCCACGAACTTGGTTTGCTTTCTTGAGCTCCTTACCACGAACCAGGCTCTAATACCATGTCAAGTTTGTGGGAGAGAAGGAAGGAGTCTCACTTGTAGCTTTCTCACTTACACAATGGGGGAATACACTTAAAGGTGGAGGTTGAAAACAGTTTTCCTCTTCTTAATTGTGTAAGCCAAAAGAACTCTAGGACAAAGAAATAGAAGAACCCTATATATGGGTCTCAAACCAAACTCAACTAACTAAGGTGGCATACTAACTGAGCCACGAACTAGAGTAGATAAGGATAGCTATCATCTAGCTATTATTCATGGGCGGTGTACCAACCGCATCTGCAGCTAACAAGTCGGTGACATAAATACACAACAGTCACCCTGGAGTTGAGCTCGATATCTCAACACATGCCACACATTGTAAGAAGTTGAGGGGAGACCAAATGGGTTCACGCCATTCATAGCATGATCAAGCTGAAGATTCCTTGGCTCTTGTGCAAAGCCTGGAAAGGTAGAGTCAATGGGGCTCCATGTGTGTAAATCTGTTGATATTCGTTGGAATCTATCTATGGATCTATTTTGTGCATGCCACATTATCAAGATGGCCATGCCCTGATGTATGAGATATGTGACGCATATGGGGGATAAGTGAAAAGTATCTAAGAAGTTTTTGAGGAATGGTTTGCCCTTGTAAGTCTTGTTGATACCTGTGAGCACCACACTTTGGACATGTCTCCATAGTCCCATTCTCTCCTCGAAACAACATGCAATCATTAACACATGCATGGATGTTGTTGTAGTCCATGCCAAGCTTTTGTAAAACATGTTATACATCATCATGAGACTCAAGCATGGTATTTCCAAGTGGTAATAAATTATACTTTAGCAATCTAAAAAGAAATAATATAACACCTTGAAAAATCATAATTGTTTTTTGTAATGGTGTTGAAAAGAAATCAATGAAGTGAATGTAGAATGTACTTGAACAACTTAGTCACACTCGCATTACTCCACTTCTATTTTGCTTGGACACTTAGGAGTGCAAGCAATGTCTTTAGGAAAGATACTCGTCACCCATCATATAATGGTATGGATGCTTCCTCTCTTAGAGAATCAAATATGTTGACATCCATGGGCATCAATACATTGATCATTGCCTCTATCTTAGGCTCCAAGATTGGAGGAAAGTCCCAAAGGTTGCATGTCTCCTCTAGTATTAATGGTATAGCCGAGGTCGTGCCTTTCAAGTGGTGGATTAGCTCAAGCACTTCATCCATCGCATGCCCACAAGCTCTTCTGATTGGCCGTAATAGGTGCATTCCTCCTTGGGATGAGACATCACCTCCCTGTATAAATTTTACGGCCACGGTTAATGTTTTTGTATATGATATTGAATTAGTTTGCAAATATAAGGCATGATTGATACAAATTTTTCTTACCATTTGCTCAAAGTCTAAGATCACCTGATCAATGATCTCTGATTGGAACTCACTGAAACATCATATGTGTTCTGTAGACAAGCAATGCTTTCATCTTATTACCAACTTGCACTGAGAGTAGAGACACATGACATGCTGATTAAGATATGCCCCACAATCTTGAACATCATGACTATCATGGTTTTTCATATTGTTTATGTTACAACAAATAACTGGTTTTTATTCTCATTCTCCTTTTCTTTTTTAATTTGTTTGAGAAGGGATTTATTCTCTTGTAACTCAATAAAATTAATGTGAACTGAAATGTCTTGGTTTACAACACATAACAAATTTAGATACTTGGAAATTATATACCTTAATAGTGTGGTTAACCATAGATTCCTTCAAAATAAACATTTAACAACTTTTAGATTTTCTGTCCACTATGTCTACTCAAGGTTGGTTCTAATATAGGGAAGATAATCAGCATTGATAAAGCAATATATGTCATTCCATAACCAACACCTTTCATAATGTAGAAAGATCATAAAGTCAATCCAAGGTGTGCACAAATTGATCCCTTTTCATCCAAATTCTAGAGAGTGCATGGCCTTGCATATCTAGAGACTATAGTCATATCTAGGTGCATATCTATATTTGTAACATGTCTATCCACTGAATCCTAATGGCACAAATTTATCAAGAGGTAATCAATGTAACTTCTACTCAAACTCCCTTGTAATAATGAAACTGCATTACCTCAAACTACTTAAGTCTACCTTGTAGGGAAAGTTCCATCTCAACCCCAAAAGGATCAACCTAAAGTAAGCCTTAATCGTAACTATAGTCTCCTACCATGGTTATCTAATATTAACTTAAGATAACTACTTTGTTATCATCTCTCAAACTTAAGTAGAAAATTGCATTGGTTTAAAGAGTTTGAGAAATGAAGAGAGTAATATGCATAAAACCACTTTATTAATAAGGTATAGTCCCAATTCAAGGTCCCTAGAATAACATTGATTTGGATATAGGATGATGCACTAGGATAGTTGACATTCGATCATTCCTAACTTGACCTAACCTAGCATTTCATATTTTTAATGGAATTCTCTTGGCTTACTAAGACCACTTTGATGTATAAAAAATCCATGGGCAACTTAAACATCCCTTTCACCCCCTGCCCTCAAAGAGTAGCTTTAGTTGTCTAACTAACCTAACACAATTTATCAACCTCTCTTTGCACTCTTCATTTCATGTTCTCTCCCCCTCTCTTTATTTCTCTCTCTCTCTCTTTCATTGTTTCCCCTCTCTTTGTTTCTCTCCACCCCCTCCTGTTTTCTTACTCATTCTCCTTTCTCCCTCCCTCCCCCCCTCTCTCTCTTTCTCACGGATCAAACTATAGACACAAAACATTGCTCTAGGTGTCCCCAATGCTCACGGATCAAACTATAGACACAAAAGTCATCAAGATACACCTCAATGAAATCATGCAAATGATTCTAGAAAGCAGCCATCATCACTCATTGGAAGGTGGCATGAGCATTACAGAACCCAAATGGCATCACTCTATAGGCATAGGTCCCCCATTCTATGGTGAAGGTTGTTTTGGATTGGTCCTCTTCTGCAATTTGGACTTGGTTATATCCACTGAATCCGTCCAAGAGGGAATAGAGCTCATGGCCTGCCACTGTGTCCAACAATTGGTCAGTAAAAGGGATAGAGAAATGATCCTTCTTTGTCTTCGAATTGAGCTTTCAAAAATCTACACATATTTAAAGTTTTATGTTCTTCTAGGGCACAACCACAATGGGTGAAACCCATTCAATATTAGCCATGGGATAAATGAACTCGGCTTCAAGAAGTTTCAATAATTCAGACTTCACCAGAGCAGAATAATTAGGATTCATATGTCTTTGTCTCTGACTTACAGGTTTGGCATCGGACTCTAGGTCAATGTGATGTTGGCATACAGTGGGATAAATCCCCTTTAGGTCTTTTTACAACCAAGCAAATACATCTAAGTTCTCCTTTAATACATCTCGCAGGACCACTAGTTCTTCTTTTGGAAGATTGAGACCCACTTTTAGGTGACGTTCAGTACCGTTAGTATCCAAGAACGTCACTTGTCTTTCGTCTTCCACTTCACAGATAAATGTCCCAAAGGATTGCTTTTGGATAGAGGTCTGACTCTTTCAAGGGAGTAGTGTCATCGTCTGATGTTCCATTTTCAAGGGAGTAGTGTAATTTTCTGATGTTCCACTAGAAGCAATGTGCTCCTTCTACTCAGATGACCCATTTGTCTGTTGAGGTTGTTGGAAGGGTATCAGAGCTTTGTTTTCTTCAATGTGAGTGGTGATTTCTTCTAGACTTAGGGATTCATATTCAAAGGATGCGGTCAGGAATGTCACATAGCAGGGACCTTCTAGAAGCCATGGCTCTGATAGCTTTGGCTTCTGTTGGCAAGGGACATTGATGACACCCAAAGAAGCATAAAAACAAGGCACAAAACTGTCCATGCACATATAACAATTTTATCTTTTGTAAAGGGGATAACATTTACATTGTTACAAAATCACTAAAATACACACCTATATGAGGGGGCCACATCCACATCCACATCCACATCCACATCCATCATAAATAAATGATATACACAAAAGTGTTACGTGCATGCATTGGTGAAGGGTAGGAATACTCAAAACTAAAGGCCAAAGGTCTTATAATATCAAATGTATCACAGTTTCAAAGAAATAATAAAATATGAAAGGGTGTGCATTTTGGGGAAGAGGTGGGGTGGAGTGCACGAGTGGTTATGTGCGTCTTTCCCTTCTCTCTCTTGTCCAATTGCACATTCTCTTTTTGGTGGTGCAAAAAGTTGTTCTCTCTCCTCTGTCTTTTGTGCAAAAATTCCTATTTTCCCTTTTGTTCTTGTATAATGGTTGAAGCTATAGATGAAGATGATGAAGATAACGAATCAATTCATTATTAAGTGAAAGATTTATGGTTTCTTTTCAGTTTTGAGATTAATGGCTCAGCCATGTGCATAGATTTTGCATGCTTCTACCTTGGTTTCATGTTCATTTCTTGCCATGGGAGGGTGGCTGTCATTTTGGTGCACAGCCGGGGAAGAAGATGATCTCAAAACACCAAAGGAAGAAAAAAAAAGAGACTTGAAGATCTGATACAAAGCAATGAAGAAATTGTGTGTTCGAAAGTACAAGAAGGTGCAGGATGAGATGGAAGCCCGTGAGAAGGATGGAAAGATGAAGAAGACGTGTAGCAGAAATAGTAGTGCAGCGTCTCCATGTCTCCAAGCGGAACGAGAAGAAGAAGAAAAGGAACTCCTGCATGCACATCTGGTTTCTCTTCTACACATTGTTGCGAGCTTGGTTGTCTGTCTGGGGATGTGAGAAGAACCAAGAAATAGCACATCATCAGTTTTCAGGGGTCCCCAATCGACATGGGCACAATCACATCATAAGGAGGATTGAGAAGAGGATTGTGAAGCCGTGCCCATGAGAGGCTGTGCCCATTGATGTATCATCCGAAGAAGAAGGAGATTGAGGAAGAAGAAGATTTTCCCCTCTTCGGGTTCCGATATGGCCAAATATCCAACTAATGAACACAAATCCATTGAGGTGAGAAGAAGAAAAGGCGCCTTCGTGCCACGCCCCTTGTTGTGCAGGGCGCCCCTTCCTCCTTCGCCTCCCTTCCTTCGTCTTCGTCTTTTGTTTTTTCTTGACACGGATACAGACATAGACAATGAGAGAGATATTGAGAGAGAGAGAGAGAGAATGTGGTGGAAGGATTTTGTGGAGGGCGGAACAATGTCAATTGTGGCAGGATGCGCAACACATCTGCTGGACTTGATAAAGGTGCGGATGCAGATGAGGAGAGGGGGACTGGCGGACTTGTACGTTTTTCCTCTGCAGATCATGAGAGAGGCTGGAGATCCGACTAGCTCTCGAGATGGAACATGGACAGTAACCATTAGAGAGAGAGAGAGAGGTTTCTCATTTCTCATTACCTGCCCAAGCAAGCAATTGCCATGGCTTCCCAGCACCGCGAGCACTCCTTTGAGACTCACAAGAAGGCCAATGAAAGTGCTGTTGGATACAAGGTAGATGACACCACGAATCGAGTTAGCGAGAAGGTTGGGCTCCTCAAAGATGAGGCACACGATGCCGCAGGAAAAATCAGTGATATCAAAGACAGAGAGAGAGAGAGAATGGCAGGAGTTGGTTCACTATCGCAAGAGTGGGAGCCCGTGGTTATCAGGAAGAAAGCTCCAAACGTTACCGCTAAAAGAGACGAGAAGGCTGTGAATGCTACCCCAGCGAGGGGGCTGGCCTCGCTGCTGTGATGGTGCAGACCGAACAGGGATGTGAGGAGCCGCTCCTCCACAGTGGTACAGCAGTCCTACCGCTACCTCATCATCTTCTTCTTGTTCTTTGAAGTCTTGAAACGGATCATCTGCTTCGAGGATCTGCCCGTCTGGCTGCTGGTATCTACTATCGCAGCCTTTCCTTTTCTTGTTCTGTCTGGTGAGGGAGCTTCTGTCAATCTTGGCACGGTCCATTTCTTCCCTGAAAGCCTGTACCAAGGAGGCCACAAGATGATCGGAAGCCAGACAGGGCATGGCGATGAAACGCAGAAGGCAAGAGAGAGAGAGAGAGAGAGAGAGAGAGAGAGAGGGAGTTGTATTGACGGTGGGAGAAGGGAAACAGTTACGGTTCATTGCCAGGGTGCCTTCCAGACGACGCACATTTGTTGTGCTTGAAAACACTAAGCGCATACGACATTGCATTGATGATTGCATGATTATATCGAGAGAAAGAGGGAGAGGGAAATTTGTGCTGGGGCTGGAGGTCGCTTAGGCAGGGGGGGATGCTGAGGCAATTCTGCATTCTGGGTTGTTTGTGAGGATCATGACGTTTAGGGAAGGAAACACAAAGAACGAAGAGAAGGGAAGGGAGGTCACGGGAGGAGAAAGCTTGGTGGGAATGGCATCTTCCTTTCCTCTCCATATCTCGTTCTGAGTCCACCCTTTCCATCTTCCCCTCAACAAGAATGGATAAACCCTAAAAAGAACTTAAGTTTAACCATTTATTAAATTTAAAAAAATCATAGAAATTTTAATCTTTAAAGGTAAAAGCATTATTCCCATGCTTCATTCCTCCATCCATTGCCCCTTTATTATGCCTCCTTCCCTCTAGGTTCATCACCCCCTAATCTTATTCTCCTCTACCAATTTCATTCCCCTCCTTTTACCTCATCTCATGTGGCAATGGACATCACACATGCCAAATAAGTTTTTTTGTTTTGAAAAAAAAAGAGCATTTCTTTAATACACTAAAAAACATTTAAAGATGAGAAAAATAAAGATCAAGCCTTAACTAAATAAACATATCCTTAAAATCCATTTTAGAAACAAAAAACTTAAACACATACCTTAATGTTTAAACTTTGACATTAAATTACTAACATAAAAACATCCTTTGTGAAGGCTGGTATAACGATAGAAAGACATACATCATATTCTATCTAAATTTCAAATCCACTTTCCCCTCAAGTGTCCTTTAAGCTACATGATGGAAAGAATCATCCTTCTTTTCCCTATTGGGATGGAGAAGTTGTGCTCATGATCCATGTGAAAGATAAAACGCTATCTTTTGAAGACTATACAAGTTTTCAGTGTGGGAGTGTTTGAGGCAGGAGTTCCCTTACTCTAGTGGTCGTGGATTTGGAGTCCCATACCCTACCATGACTAGGCCTCATCCTTGTGATCGAAGTTGTTTTACTAACAATTTTGGAAGTTGTTTCTGTTAGACAGTGGTTCTTCTTTGACAAGGTTCACGAGGACGCTTCACATTTCAGTGTGCGAGGAATATGATGACACCCAAAGAAGCATAAAAACAAGGCACAAAAATGTCCATGCACATATAACAATTTTATCTTTTGTAAAGGGGATAACATTTACATTGTTACAAAATCACTAAAATACACACCTATATGAGGGGGCCACATCCACATCCACATCCACATCCATCATAAATAAATGATATACACAAAAGTGTTACGTGCATGCATTGGTGAAGGGTAGGAATACTCAAAACTAAAGGCCAAAGGTCTTATAATATCAAATGTATCACAGTTTCAAAGAAATAATAAAATACGAAAGGGTGTGCTTTTTGGGGAAGAGGTGGGGTGGAGTGCACGAGTGGTTATGTGCGTCTTTCCCTTCTCTCTCTTGTCCAATTGCACATTCTCTTTTTGGTGGTGCAAAAAGTTGTTCTCTCTCCTCTCTCCTCTGTCTTTTGTGTAGAAATTCCTCTTTTCCCTTTTGTTCTTGTATAATGGTTGAAGCTATGGATGAAGATGATGAAGATAACGAATCAATTCATTATTAAGTGAAAGATTTATGGTTTCTTTTCAGTTTTGAGATTAATGGCTCAGCCATGTGCATAGATTTTGCATGCTTCTACCTTGGTTTCATGTTCCTTTCCTACCGTGGGAGGGTGGCTGTCAGACATCATTATCATATTTTCTCTGGACTGAACGGTTAGGGTGACAGGAGCCACTAGTGAACTTAATTTTTATGCCTTTAATCCATTGATTATGCAGATTTTGCATACTTTGTGGTCCATTGATCAACCCAAATGGAAACATGGTCATTCCATCCAACACTCTGAGATCTTCAGCCTCTGAGGTCTCTGTAGGGACATCAACAAGATCATCCACTATCAGAGGAAATTCTTTGTCTGTACTTTCATAACCTACTTTATTTTCTTCCTCATCATTTTCATCCTCTTCCTTTGGAGGCTCTGTCTCTGCTTCTGTAGAGGCTTTATAGGAGAAGAACAAATCTTCTGCCTTTGTGTCTGCTTGTGCTTCTACTTCTGCTTTTGTCTCTGGCTCTATCTCTGCTCTATATCTGCTCTGTCTTTGTTCTATCTCTGCGACTACCATATAATAGGGAGAATAGTACATCCATGCTTCTATTTCACTGTCAGAGGTAATTTTAGAAGTCAATTCTAGTTGAGGCAGGAGGTATTCTCCCATGGACAAGGACTTTGCTTCCCTTGAAAGTTGGCTTATAGTGCCCACTGTTAGGGACTATGCCTCTATTTTCTTGGAAAATATCTATTTAATAGCCTATTCATTCCCTGATCTACCATCTGTTATCTCATTGGAGGAGTCAGTTATGACTTCGATGGATGTAAATCCTTTGCCTTTTTGCGATCCATACAACTTCAACACCACTTTGTTTGGTCCTCTGCCTAGGGTTAGGATTCCTTTGAACCAATCTGTCCTAGCTCTTGCTTCAAAAAGCCAAGTTCTTCCCAATAGCAGAGGGTATAAGGTCCCATAAGAATTCGGTTTGACCACCAAATATGTCAGCCAATAGTCTTTTCCTGCAAGGGTTGTTTTTACATATGGGAGGATGCCCAACGGTTTAATTTTGCTTTGGTCTGCCAATCTGATAAGCCACTGTGTAGGTTTAATTCCTTGCAACCCTAAGTCCTTCATTGTCACATTCATCATTATGTTTACGAATGAGCCTCCATCAATCAATGCATCTGAAATAAAGCATCCTTCAATCCATACACTAATCTCTAGGGTTCTAGGATCTAGGAGAGTGCTAGCCACATCTACTTCCTTCATAGGCTCCGGGGCCTTATTGGTCTTGGACACTCTTGAAGGAACAATCCTTAGTCCACGTCTTCTTGTCAAGATGCTTTTGAATTTCTTTCCGCAGCTAGGAGACAGCATCAACAACTGTCGAAATGTTCAGTTTGGTTTAATAGTATTTAGGCCTTTTACGAATTTAGTTTAAAAGTATCTAGGTCTTTTACCAAGTCATAATCTTTGATAGGATCCATATGCTTTTCCAGCCTGCTAGGGAATGGGACTACACCCATTTTCATCTTTCCTTTTTCTTCTAGTAATGGTAGCATCAACACTTCTTCTGTTTCTAGAGGTGCTTCTGTCTCATCTATCTCCTGGACCTCTCGTCCTATTTCTGGGACTGTCTCTGTGACTCTATGTGGCACTGTAGTGCTCTGTACTGCACTGTTCTGTCCTGTACTACTCTGTCCCTCTATTGGTAGGTTGAATTTCACAGTCTTAGTAGGAGAATTATTTTCGTTTTGAACAACTAGTTCCTTCTTCTTGGTGTGGGTGACAGCGGCAACTTCCAACTCTACCAACTTGGAGGCAGGATCTTGTACTTTCTATTGGCTATCAGTGCCATTGGCCTTTATAGGGGCTGGACTTGGATAGTCCTTTGCAGTGTGGCCTTCTCCTTTGCATTGGCTGCATAAGGGCTTGTAATCCATAGATCATCTAGGTTTTTGACAATTCGTGGAGATATAACCCTTTTCTCCATACTTGTTACATTCCACCTCTGATCTTTGACCACCGCCAGACTATCGTCCTCTGTAACTTTGAGAGGGAAACCTCCTTGGACCAAAATTAGGACCAAATTCCTTAGGCTTTTGTCCAATATCCAATGTTGTCATTTTGGATTCTCACAAGTTGAATCTTGCATTTTCATCCTTCTATCTTCGTTCGTGCATCTCTTTCAGAGAGAAAATATTCTTGGTATGGTTATTCCGCAAACAGTATGAACAAAAGGCTCCAAGAATTGTTGGTTTTTGGTTACATTTAGTGGCTAAATGTCCCTCTTGATGACACTTTCCACCCCATGTATTAGAGCACATCACATCTCTCCCTACTCCCATAAGGGTGGATATATTGGCAGTATTCACCTTCAGTGTTTGTAGCTGCTCTGTAATCACATCCATAAGCTCTTTCTTAATACTTGCAACTAAGTTGGATAAGTAGTCCTTCAGATTTTCACCTCCTGAAGTCCTTGTAGTAGGGTTTTGTGAAGCTTCTGTAATTACTGTATACACTAGTTGGGTCGATCTAGAGGGTCCTCTATTCTGGCTCTAATTCAGAGTTCCAGTTGGTAGGGTTCCACCATTGTTGAGTCGCCATTGGAGGAGATGTTTGAGGCAAGTGTTGTTGTGGTTGAACCATCATTTGAGACATAGTCGCCTGTGGTGACCACAATGGATTAGGTGAATTATACTGTGACACTATTTGCATCTGCGGATAGGGGTAGGGAGCTATCCCTGGGACTGCATTTGGTGGGTATACCATTCCTGGAATGGGAGGAGGTAAGACTCGTCTTCCTGGAGTCATTGACAGCCTTGCTTCAACTTCGTCATACAATCTTTCACCTTCCATTGTAGCTTGCAAATTAACTAGTCTTCTCAATTCCACGAACTTACGAACTTCTTGTTGTAGGCATCTAAGAAGTACTCCTTTTTGGATGCCTTCATCCAAATGATGGTTAGTCCATTTCTTTAGGATGGATTCCATTCACGAGACATAAGCTTCTACTCTTTATCCAAAAGACTAACTTAGGTTCATGAACTCCTCTCGCATCTGCTCTTCAAAACTTTCACGCTTGAATTTAGTGAGGAAGGCCAACTTTAGGTCGTCCCATGTGCCAAAAGTTCCTGCTGCTTGTCTCTCATACCACTGAAATGTAGTGCCCTTGAAAGTGTTAGGGAATATCGCTAACTAGTGCTCAGGGGTTCTGGCATTGTTAGCCACACATGCTACCATAAATTCTGCTACATGAAGATCGGGGTCTTCATTGTACTCTCCCTTAAAAATTGGCAATGGGACTACATTTACTCGCCTGTCATCAATATTTCCAGGACAAATCTGACTAAGAAAGGGACCTTGAGTTGCCATGGATACTTTTGTAAAGAGTGCTTTTAAGGCATCAAAGGAGGCTTCTACTGCAAGCTTGTTCTCAGCTTTGATTTTTGCCTTCTCTCTTCTCACGTACCTCTGGACTCATTCTAACACTTTCCTCTTGATTGCGTCATTCATCAGGGGGTTTGCTCCAACCAGTTGGTCTGCACTCAACAGGATACAATCAAAGAGGGCTTCAATATCTAGGGGATTCTCTGGCCAACATCTCCTCTACTTCCTTCTTTTCAACATCTCTGAATTTGGCTTTCAAACCATTATAGAGGGTGAGATATTCTGTTCTAAAAGTATCAAAACTCATTCTTCTTAGGATCGTTGTTGTGCCATTATAATAATGCCATCTTCTAAGGGTTTCAACAATGTATGTCGTGAAAAACACTCTATCTACCAACTTCCAATGGGTTGCTAATTGGACAAACAAAAGATTGTCAGTGCACCAATCATCCCACGTATCTTACTGTTGAGTATCCACGAACAAATTCCAACTCTTATCCTTCTTGTTTTCATGAACCTCCACTGACCACGACTCCTGAAGCTTCTTCATAATCTCCCCCTTGATGATGTCTGGAAACTTCTCAATGAATGCTAAATCTTCCATGGATGGTCATTCTCTCTGCTTTTGCTCTTCAATTTGTACAATTTGCCACCAAGATGCAAGTTTGTGTTGCTTCAACAGGGAAGAGGAAACAATCCACCACATAGAGCTTGCATCATGATGGTAATATGTTTCCGCTAATATGGGATGAACTTCTTGTGTAAAGTGGCTTTGATAATGAGAATATCCAACTCTTCAGTGGAATAAGGAACTTTGCAAGCATCCATTGAATTCTCGTCTACTTGGCAATGCCATTTCCTTTATTTTTAGCCTCTTTTGATGCTTGTTGATAGCAAGTTTCCCCCTCTACGCACCAAAAATATGAAGCCCCAAGAGAGACACCAAGGAAAAGGAAATTCTACTGCAAGAAAATATATATTGTAACATCAACAAGATTTTATTTCATTCTTTTGATGACCAAAATAAAGAAAATTGCAAATCTTCACACAGCATCATAGTAGATATCTCCCACGGATCTGATAGAATCAACCATAATCTTAAACATCTTCATAGAATCCATCAATAAAAAATAGCACATAAAGTAATACACCATTTTTGAATGGCTTTCAATCACATAATATTCATCTTCAATGTCTTCATAGTTTTCTCTCTCAATCTCTCATATATAGATACACTGTTTTGATAGAATTGGCTATCTCTGGCTCTCTCTCTCTCTCTCAATAATACATCATCTCCTCACTACAATACTCAATAATGAATCTCAATAATCATTATTAGGTCATGGACGCACCTCCCAAGAGGTATATCTGATGTGAAGAGGCACTAGAGCCACTATAGTGTCTCTTCATAGCTCACTACTATCATTGTCACTTCAGTCTTCTCTTCAGTCTTCAGCAGCTGCTTCTTCCATTTGTTTTAGCTCGTTTGAACTTAGATTCATCCTTTTCAAAATTTAGAAAAAAAATTTAAATTCACACATACATTCTACAAAACACTTATAGAAGATCTACAGAAAAGCACAGAACAAGAACGGAGCAGAGACAGAACAGATACAGAAGGTCTACAGAGGGTTACAGAAGGTCATCAAAGAACATAAAATCCTCATAAGTCATACTATAACCATTCCAAACTATCAAAAACTATTCAATCAACCTTCAAATGATTTCAACCTTCATCAATCATCAATCCATGCTTCATACAGAAGAAAATCAGAACAAAATAAAAGCTATACATAAGGTATAAGAACCAATCAAAACCTCCATAGAACCTATCAGAACATCACAGAGCTTCATATTTCCTCTAAGAATCATCATGAGCTTCCAAAAAATAATCCATATCATCCAAAACACTCTCAAACACTTCCATTAACAACCATACATCACTCTAAATCCATAAAAAATAAATCATTCAGACCTCAAAAACAACAAGAAACAGTCAAAAATTCAGTCTTTTTCCACTCTCAACAGTCCACTAGCTCGCATAATAGCCTTTATGGTGACCAACCTCGCTCTATAGCCACAGTCACTCATCGTGTTTGCATATTAAAACAACCATTAATCAAATATAAAATACATTGTTTTCTTCTATTAAGATAAACAACCAAGTAGAAAGGAGGTCTTTGGTTGCTCAAAAATATCTACATAAAGCCTCATTACAAAAAAAAAAACTTGTGAACTAATAAACTAAAAAACAAAGAATCCCAATGGGCCAACAATCATTCACCAAACACTGTCCAAGAATCACATGAGTTTGAAAATATCCCTCTTCCCATATCTTATGAAACTCGTATGAAACCTATGAAACCCATTTGAGCTCTCATTGATCAAGCGGTGGTGCGCTACATGCCCCACCATAACCAAGGGGAGGATATCTTGCCATCCTTAACATGAGGATGTTTTGATGTTATAACCCCTCCTTCACTAATTCTCAAGCTTTAATTATGGTTTCTTGTCTTGTATTCATGGTGGCTTTTACTTAGCAATATTAAACATGTTAAGGTTATGGCTTCAAAAATGATTTCTTATATTCCTTGGCATGAAATATTTCTTTATTTCAATGTGTTATCAAATGTTTCTTCTTCCTTGAAGGGCGTTTAAGTTTTCAAAATCCTAGGCCCATGATCACAATCATGGACAATAGTGAGTATTTACATATTTCTTGAAGAATTTTCTTGGGGCTTTTACTCCATTAAGCTCTAGGAATCTTCCTCAAACCTCAAGTATTTTCATTTAACTTAGCCATTCTTTACACTTGAAGTTTCATTCCAAGCATCCTTCTAGGAATAACTTCTTCAACATTCCAAGCATCCTTGTGAATGTATGGAGAGTAGTGGAGCTTAAATCCTATCAAGCTTTTGGATTCTTCATCATCATTTTAGCTTTCGTAAATCTTGGGATAACTTCTTGGACTAGCATCAATAAGTATTCAACATGAATAAAGACTCCTATTGAAAGGCAATATTGGTTTCTAGAAGGCTTATTCAGAAAGCGGCAAGCACTTGGGCTCTTTTCTTCTGTCCACATAGTAGGGAATGGTCAAGCCTTTGAAGTTTCATGAAGATTCAAGTTTCTACATGGAGTATGGGAACTTAATCAATAAGTCTTGAAGGATGCAATATCATCATGAATTCTACATTGTTTCTTGGACTTCCATAGGTTGAGATGGAATATACGCAATGTACCACAGTCAATTGATTCATTTACAAATATCACATCAGAGGATTTGGATGAAATATGGAGTTCTTGTAGGTTCTACAAGTTCTTGAGTAGTATTTTCACGCTTCCTAAGTGTTTCCTAAGTTCCCATTGGTAAGGGGTGGGATTTGCAGGTCTAAACAAGCTCATAACAAGCTCATTGGTAAGGGGTGGGATTTAAAGGTCTAAAGAAGCTCATAACAGGGCAAAACAAGGTGATGCTTTATTGTGTAAAGTTCTGGTAGATCTATTATGGAATTGGATATTTGCAGTCTAACATCAAACTAATGCATCTATGTTGAAGAAGACTTCATATTATTTGAGTGGAGCCAGCAAACACCTCCTTTGGATAAGTACTTTTCAAGTTGTGAGGTGAATTTGTGGCTATAGGTCATTATGGATAGCACTCAAGGAAATACTTCCTAGGATAGTTCTATACTATCATGTATGCATTGAATTGAGCTTCAAGGATAGGACCAAATTGATTCTAAGAGAACTTCTCAAACCATGACACCTATTGTCTATCGTCTTGACAAGGTAAACTCTGTCGGGAGAAGAACGTGCTCATCTTTGATCTCGGTGTTGGTACTTTTGAAGTCTCTCTCTAGATTAACAAAGACGGCATTTTTAAAATAAAAGTAACTGCTCATGAAGCTTTCCCTATGAAAGCTACTACAACAATGAGGTGGTGGATATATTCTACTCCAAATCAGAATTGGTAGGTGGCAGAAGGAAGATGTGCTCAGAAATAGGCTATGAATTAGTAAAGATGCAAAAAAAAGCTGAAGAAGTTGCTCCAATTCCAAGCAGCTCGTGTCAAATACTTGGATTCACATGGTATCATAATCTCATCTAGGTGCAAAGTGAGATCCTTACCTTGTTTGACTGAATTCTTTAGCCTATAAAGCAGTCCATCAGGCTTTCCTTGAGGTCTGATATAAGAGGAATCTTTAATTTTTTTAAATTGTAGAGTTTGATTGCTAAATTTTATGATGTCTTGGAAGATGATGTTCTAGTTAATCTTAAAAGGATGGACTAGAACTACGAAAGCTACTTATGTTGAATTTTGAGTTTGGAGAGAGCACCTTTATACTCATCTTTTGGATCTATGGTGTCCCTATCTATGTTTTGTGCATGATGTATCACATTGCTCTACTTTCTCAAACCAAATAAGGCCAAAAGGTTGGTCTTGCTATGTGTTTGAAAAACACATCATGGGATTTGAAAAATCAAGAAGGATGTTTGGGGTTGACCTAATCTTTGAAATGTAACCCATGTCCATTCACCAAAGAGAGTATTGATCATGTAAGCTGCCCAATTGAGCTTGAAATGGAGCCAATGATACAGTTGCTTGTAATCTACAACACTTGCAGAGTTGTGGAGGTTCTAATGCTTGGATATTATTAGGTTCTCCTCATAACTTGCCACATACAACTTCACAATCACTTCAAGCTATCTGTTGTCATGCTTATTTGAATTTCACTCCCATCCACATGAGAACATGCTTTCCCACCCATGCAAGTTTTCATATGGAGCAAAGTTATAGGTGCTCAAGCAAGAAGACAACTTGATACTTGTAGCGTTCAAGGAGATCTTGAGCTACATGAAAGCTGGCCCATCCAATGTCTTGGTAATTTCAAGAAAAAGCTCACATTGTGGTCTTCTAGCAATTAACATGTGCAAATGATCATCACTTTTAGCAATTTGGAAAGGGAATGGGGAATAGTCCCAGTCCAATTTAGGTATCTCTTCAAGCTGGTCACATAATGCAAGATGCATCCAATCCACCATTTTGCAATCACTTCCTATTAGAAAGACAAGTTTTGAAGTCTAGGCCAAAGGATGTGAGGCCATAGCAACATAGAAAGAAAAATGGAAAATATAATCTTTAAGCAAGTGAGCAAGCTTTGATGGACAGTGGGAGAGAGAGAGAGAGAGAGAGAGAGAAAGACAGAGAGAGAGAGAGAGAGAGAGAGAGAACTTACATTCCTATGTAGGCAGGCAGTGATTCGAATCTCGTTGATTTCCCTCGCTCTCGCTCTCCTCACTTTGATCATAAAAAGTGAGAGAGACATTCGGATTTCTATTTTATTTTGGGGTATCATCATCATTCAATACATCTAAAACTTCACAATTGAGCAAGTTCTTATTTTTATTGGGGATATAGAGCATGCAATATTGAGGATGTTAAAATTAGATGCCAAATCAACAAGGTTATCAATGTGTGTTTAAGGCCTATTTATAAATATCCTTATTTTTGAATTTTTTCTTAATAAAACATAACCCTTTTCTATTCAATTTGAAAGTAACCCCTTTATATGGGACCCTTCTTAATATAAAAAATGTGTAAACTTGGTATTTTAAAAATCCCTTATGTTGAACCCATACGATACATATAAATATTTATTGCTCATCTCCTCGTGGCCTCCGATTGGTCCATCACTTACCACGTGTAGATTGATCCTTCAAAATTTGTCATGGGGCACTATTGTGCTAGCTTGGTGAGCATAACATGGATTTCCTAGTGAGCTTTGCTAGCATCACAAGCAACTTAGTTATGCAAAGATAAAGTACTCCAAACAAAGCGAGAAGGATTAGAAATGGTATTTGTTGCAAATAAAAAGTTTAGAAATTAACTTTTGGCTATACCGTTTGCCTTGTTTTTTGTCATCAGGCATTGCTTTATTTGATTGACGAGAATTGTGCAATAAGACACGTTGCTAGACAATTGCTACTCTTATTGGAATTTGATTTCTTAGTGGTGGTGCGAAAGGAAAAGTAACATTATATGTTAGATTTCACATATATATCCCACATTACCCCGGAGAACCTATTAGGAAAGGCATCATGGATTATTTTCTTGATGCTCACCTTTTCAAGGTATCCACCAAAAAGAAACTTTACAACACAGACCTTACATCTTACTAGGTTGATGATATGGTGCAGATTTTAGAAAACGGGATCCCTAATTGCGCATTCAAAAAATCCTAAGGCATCTCATTTTGAGGGTTCAACCTTAGTAGATGATTTTAAGATAACTTTATCGATTAGGGTAGGATGGTCTATTAAGATGATGTGTCTGTGAAAATGAGCTCCATGATTTTCTCACTGAAGCACATGGTGGAATTACGAAAGCTCATTTCAATGGGGACACTACTACACCAAAGGACTTGCAGTCTCAGTTGTGGTGGCCTATGTTGTTTTGTGATATTGCTAAGTTTATTAAGCACCGTGACACAAAAGCTCCCATAGAAACCGATAAAATGGAGTTGACGATAGTGATAGTACACAAACTATTTGAAAAATAGAGCATGAACTTTATTGGACCCATGAGTTTCTCCACTCAGTACTCCTAAGTGACATACATTATAGTAGCCATAGATTACCTTATGAAGTAAGCTAAAGCAAGGGCAATGAGGAGAAACAATGCAAGGACCACTATTAAGTATCTTTGGGAGAAAGTCATCTCTAGGTTTGGCTACCCCATTGAAGTAGTTAGCAATTAAGGTACACATTTGATTAATGAGGTCATTAAGCATCTAATGTTCACCTTTTTCATTATCAATCGAAAGTCATTGCCATATTACCACTAGAAGCTGAAGAAATGAATAAAATCTTGGTCAATGTATTGACAAAAATGTATCCACTTTGCGAATTGATTTTGGGACAAAAAGCTAATGGTAGCCTTGTGGATGTATCGCACCCGCCTAGAAAATAGTTACTAAACAAACACCATTCAAGCTAAAGAAAATCAAATTTTCTAGTTGAATTCTTTGTGTTGATCCTACAGATAGCTATGAAAGAGAGATGGGAAGACCAGGAGTCTTGGACCGAACACTTGACTGAATTGAAAAGATTATCGAAAACATGACTTATTGCCACTCTCATATGTGAAAAGGCATGAGGGAACACCTAATTTGACAAGCATGTCAGAAAATGTGAATTTGAAAAAGGTGACCTAGTGTTACTCTATTCGATCAAGGGCCACTAGCAGAAAATGAAGTCTCATAGATTAGGACCACAATGGGTCCCCCAGGCATTGTTACATACACAAGGGTATTATGAAGGAAACTTCTGGCTATGGTGGCTACCAAAGAATCCCACCATGATAACTCTCATAGCCACATCAATAAAAGGGAATTCAATTATTTCTCGTGTTGCTAATTAAACTAGTGTTAAATTGACCATTGTGCTTCCCTGTAGTAGGCGAGAATGCAGCAAGCCACCTAATCCAGTGCCCAAATGGAACAATACAATGACATCACAATCAAGGGCTAGATGACCTCTACATCATCAACCACCATCATGTGCCTACAAATGGAAACCTAAGCACCAAGAGTTTGCTATCCTCACACTAGCATCAATGCAAGCTACAAGAATAGATACCACGACTGTCTCTCAAGAAGACTCAACAATCATCTCCCTGTCCAAACTAGCTACAACATAGGGATTGTCCCTCAACAACCACAACTACTTTTGAGTGTGCATGAGCACTACATGAAAATTAGGTAAATCCTTGAGCGAGGTCAAGTATAAGTATATTGTGATGAGTGAGTCATGTTAAACCAAAATCTCCTACTAATTTATTGCCCACATACTTCAAACCTTCCATAGTGGAAATCACATTTGACATGGCTATCGATATAGGTGATAGTATAGTCAACAACATCCGCCATCTTGACAATACACTCACCCTATATTCACTTGCAGCTATGATCGCTCGAACCTAGGTTTGTTAGATGGACACTCACATGGTAGTAAGAGACCTCCATTGCTCTTAGAAAGAGTAGAAATTCATCTTCACCAAGTGAACCTCTATTGTGGAAGAACTCATTGCCACACAAATTAGCAAAGAGAAAACCATACATGGCTGATTAATCACACCTTTTAAGCGTAGCCATGTAGAAGCCTCAAAAATAGAACTAGTAGATCTAGAGAGGCTAGTCATGTTAGAACATACATTTCTTCAGAAGTGGTTCACTTTGCGTACACAATGGAAACAACTCACTTGTCAAATAATGACTAATGCACAAAAACATCACGCCATCAAGACTATTGAGTATGACCTTGCTTAAACTACACTTACTTCCTTTTGGGTGCTGTCCATCACCCGAAAGACTCCTCTCAAAGATTATGTGCTATAACATCCATATTTGGATAGAGTAGTATGTGAAGAGGAGCTACATATTGTTAGCAACCTAAACATGAGATATTTTCTTAGATATGTTCTCACTTACATCAGACCAACACACATGGACCATTATGCTACCATGGAATACAATCTCCTTAGAATCCATTATGGTATTCATCTCTATAAGTCACCATGTACAAATTTTATTCTTTTATTATTCTCCTTATTTTTATCATTTCTATCATTTGGTAAAATAACATGTGTTAAGCCTTGTGCCACCCCAATTATTTCTCCACTCACCCATTTGCAAGCTAGGAAGCATTGTTAACTCTCTAGGGAAGGGAGGAAGTGTTCATAAAATGTTATGAAGTGTTTAAAAGTGTTCAAAGTAAATTATTGCACATCACTATTAGCAATTTTTGAATAAGGAAAGCAAAAAGTAATTTTTAAACAAGCAAAGGGTGTAAGCTCATATAATATTTCAAACCTTCCTCTCATTGCACTTTTTCCTTTTTAATAGAAGACATCAACAATGGCAAGAGTCGATGACAAGATTGTTCGTGAGAGACACGGGAAGCCAAAAATTCCCTTCATAGATGTAGAGCAAGAAAAATACAACATGAATGCTGATATCTTAAGAAATGGAGATCTAAGATATAGACAAATACAAAACCTGAGATAAGTGGTGGATGACGAAGAGAAAGTTAAAAAAATGGTGGAATTGTGTTCCTTAGCTAAGTATGTGGAGAAATTTGGGGGTGCATTTAACCACCCAAAATGCAACGAATTCCTAAAAAATTATGATGTAAACAAAAGAAAAAGGACCATCAAGATGAAGACACCTGAAGGCCATGCACCCCTACAAATTGAACGCAAAGAAAGATGTTGTGGCCATGTTTAATCTCACAAAGCATTAATTGAGCAATGATGGCATGATATTTGAGGCAATCCCCAACCTTCGTCTCAAGCTATAGGCCAAGTTCATCCACACAATGTTCTTACATGCTTTCCACAATGCTAGGATGAATAGGATCCACCTTAACATGTTTGAAGATATGGTCATAGGAGTTTTGAAAGATATTGACCTAAATGCATACAGAACGAGCACCATTCCTAAAACAACAACCCTACTTTGTGAGCCCATGAGGTCTAAAGAGATCATAGTGGGAAAGCGAAAGTGTACTAGGGGAAACCACTAGGAGAGCAAAAATGGTTGCATTTGGAGGGGTACCAACCCTAGAAGTAAATGGCATATGTATTAGTAAATGTGTTATAGTAAGTCCTCAATAGATTACTACAAATTTGAGATAGTCTCATTCATATTAAGAATGTACAAAGTGCATAGTTTTTTGTCCAGCACTCCACGCTTAGATTCTCTCGATGGTTTAAGAAGGTGTTCTCCTGATGCTTCACATTGGGGTTTGCAAGCATGTTTCATGTGGGCTCATGGGAGGTTGATATAAGAAACATAATCCAAACTTCATATTTTTGGCAATTTAGATCAATACAAAGTTGAATGCATGAAAATAGAATATACGAGATTGTGGCACACATCCGTATATAAGGAGTGGAAGATCAAGGTCAATTAGGTCAACCCTAAACAATATGCCTATTATACTTGATGTTGATAGGCACAAAAATGAAATATATGAGGATGTAGCACTCATTGATATATAGGGACTGGAAGACTAATGTCAAAAAGATGAAGCATAAACTATATCTTCTTGCATCAGTGCAATGGAGCTGATTTTGTCGGTGCTTTGCACCAATGTTAGTAATAATTCACGCTTTACTTCATTAGCTTCTTTGTCCACCTAGTAATTTCAAAGTCTCGAATGTTAGGATTGTCCATCCTCTTATTCTTTCTCCCAACACATACACACAAATACACACACACATATTCTCTCTCTCTCTCTCTCTCTCTCTCTCTTCTTTTCCCCTCTCTCCTTCCACTTTTTCATCTTTGATTTTTGTGTCATATTTTTCTAAATATCATGGGATGTTCAAGAGAATTCTAGGCTTGACTATGACTCTAGATAGTAAAGCCTAACTATGAATTTACATAATAACTTAGAATTTGTTGCCACATGGATGTCCAAGAAAATTCTAAGCAGAATCAAACTTTACATGGTGAATTTCCAAACATGTTCAATGTGTAGGCAATACATAACAAAAATTTCTTGCGACTTTGACATCATTTGGGTCATGGAGCTATATGGCATCATATGTAGGTAGTCAACTCGATCCTAGCCCTTGTGTTAATTACCACTGCCCAACGTCATCATGTGCTATCACCACTTTGTTCTCATAGGAGATGGACCACCCTATTATTTGCCAATCTAATGCACCATGCCAAAGTGCTAATGTCATCATTAAGGGCACACATTGTGAAAGACTAGTGCAAGGTCAAGTGGAGTATGCATATTAAGAAGAGGGGCTGGGAGAGAGAAAGAAGAGAAAAAAGACTGTAGAGAAGAAGAAGAAGAAGAGCAGAAGAGAGACAAAGACAAGTACGAGGAGAGAGAAAGACTAGAAATGAAGAGAGAAAGACAGGAAGAGAGAGAGAGAAGACATGGAAGCTTGGAGAGCAAGGTGAAGGAGAAAGATAGCTTGTATTAATTATCTGATAATCAAAAATTAAGTCTCTCTTACCTTATATACCAGCCACTGTAGTTAGTATTTCCCTGTTATTAAGTCCCCCTCTCTTACATTCCGTCTCCACCCGAAGGTTTTTGCCCTCAAAAACAATTTGGGCACGTGTGATAACTGGGAGGGACTGATCAGAGTACTACTCTGCTGCATTATTACGAGGGTATACTAATGAATGAAGAGATATTATTGTGTATGATAGGTCATGGGGTATGTACGATACATGCGCCTTATCGGGGGGTTATAAACATGAGTTTTGACCCAAATATCTAGAGTAAATGCGGGTTGCAGACAGTGGACAACAAGCTGTTTACTACAGGACCCTCCTGTAGTGAATTTGTCATAACTTTCTATGGGAGGCGCCGAATGGGGTGTGCTATACATCAAAACAGAGCTCTCAAGATGTACTTTCAGCCCATATATGGTGTGCACTGTTGTCCGTAGTACAGAATAAAATATGCTTTAAAACAGAGTGCTATCTGCAATCAGTCTAGGAGAAAATATGGCCATAGTTAGTTAGATCTCAACCAAATTTGCTTCTAAAAGATATGGGAACTCTTCCAAAACTGAAGCTGGCCTCCAAGAAGCTTCCTCAAGTGGTAAACCTTGCCACTTAATCAAGTATTCCATGATCGAGTGAGAGCAAAGCCTCTTTTCTCTTTGTCCTACAACTTTTTTGGGTATATATTGAATGATGCCTTCTTCATCTATCGGTGGGAGTTCCTCAACATAGTCCTTTGCTAAGTCACATGGAAAACATTATGGATCTTCGTAGATGGGGGTAATGCCAATCGATATGCCAAGTCTCCGACTCTCTTGATAATTCGGTATGGTCCATAGAACGTGTGTGCCAACTGGACCCATCTTGAAGGGAGGCATATCTAGACTTAGGCACTTTCAAGAGCACCAAATCCCCTTCTTGGAACTCCACATCCAATCTTTTGTCATCAGCATAAAGCTTCATTTGATCTTGAGCTCTCTTCAAGTTAGCTTTACACTACTGAAGTAAGGCCTGCATTCTATTCAATTCTTCCTTTCTTTGTGGATTTATTTTATCATTGAAGATAACCACAAGAAGGGGCACCTTGTAGCCATACAGGGCCTCAAAAGGTGAAACTCCAATGCTAGCATGTGTAGAGTTATTATAGGCAAACTCAGCCAAATGCAACCGTGAGTCCCAAGCATGCTGGAGATCATGACAGAAATGCCTCAAGTAAGTTTCGGGCCATTTGTTAACCCTTTCTGTCTGACCATCTGTTTGTGGATGGTAAGCAGTGGAAGGGGCTAACTGAGTGCCCATAAAGCTAAAAACTACCTGCCAAACATTACTCATAAATGTAGCATCTTGGTCATGCACAATGACCTGTGGTAAGCCATGTAATTTGAAAACATATTCCATGAATTGGTTGGCTACTTGAGAAGCATTATACTAAGTCTTTGTGGAAATGAAATGGGCTGCCTTTGTGAGTCTATCCACAACTACATAGATGCTGTCCCAACCTCTCTTAGTCACCGGTAGGGCGGGTAATGAAGTCCATAGTGATGTGTGTCCACTTGCCTTCAGGCATAGGCGATGGCTGAAGTAAACTAGTTGGTTTTAAGGTGATGTCCTTGTTTTGTTGACAAGGCATGCAGCCCAAGACAAAGTCTTTCACATCTCTCCAAAGCCCCTTCCAATAAAAGCTTTTAGCAATTTTGTCATAGGTCTTAAAGACTCCCAAATGACCAGCTTGTAACGTGTCCATGTGTTCTCTTCAGGACATGCCTTAGCAGTCCATCGGAAAGGATGTCTAGAAAGCTCCACACAGCACTCCCATGGAATGTCACGAGGTTTGTGATCTAGGACTTTCTGCTTTTGCCACGTAGCGGAAGTATTTTGGCTATTCCCACTTAGGACCAACCTGAATTCGGGTTTTTCCTAATGGTCATTTCCTAAATGGCATCTAGCGTTGAACCCCAAGCGAACTACTTTACGCAAAAACGCTAGGGACGAAGCGGATTCACGCTGCACTTGGTTCAAGGAGAATGGAATACGAGAGGGATGCAAAGCTCAACCTCTCTACCATAAGGCATAGCCCCATTCCGTTTCCCTAAAATAGCATAAATCGGGATTATTATAACTTAAAATCTAGGTCAACGCCCTTGCTATTCGTGTCCTTTGAACGATCTTCTTGCTGTCATTTATGATTGAGAAAAGTTCCTAGCCAACCGGGACCAGCCATCCGTAGGAAGGACCCATGGCCACATACACCACACTTTTCTCAGGTTGTTTTAGTTGTCTAATTACCTACCATATTTAGTTGGACATGTATCAAATAGCTTCCTTAATTAGTCTATTAGACACTGGTTCCTTCACGTAATCATAGCACTTGACATAGAAAAGCAATGACAAATAAGTTCCTTTTCAATAGGCTATAATATTTATCTTTGAAATACATTTATAAAGTCCAGCCTGTAGGCTTATCCATAATCCGCCCGAAGGCTATCCAGCAATCCACAGGGATTACTAATCCAAGATTCCGCCCATAGACTAGTATGCGGGCCTCGAGATCCAATCCCAAGTCACATTGGCCTCTTGTGTAGGGCCTAGAAGGCGAGGGATTTATGGCCAGAGCCCCCCTGGCACCCAAGTGTCCTCCTGCTCCAAGTAGCGCTCAACGGAGAGACCTCTTGCAGTGGGTTCGATCCCCCCTTCCCAGCACGGTTAACAACCCCCTTGATTAGGGTTAGGCAGACAGTCAGGGGTAACTGAGGCTGCCTCTCCCTTTAGGTCTTCAACTTGAAGCATTAGATATCTTTTCAAACTTTAATTCCTTCAGCAAACAAAACAAACAGTGCTCTTTAAACTATTACAAACACAATCATTTCCAGTGGTCGTTATTTGGTCAACTGCTAAGGAGTAAATCCTTCTCTCTGAATGCATCCAGCATTCAATCCGGGATCAATTACGACTCGGCAAGATCCCTAAGGTTTGTTTGTTAACCCTTATATCCTTGGGTTAGGGCCGTACCCTATTAACCCAACTTAATCAATACCTTAAGTTCTATTAGCAGTAAATATGTTATTCCAATTTACTAATTGGTCTTTTTCTTCCAAGCAATTATCTAATCCCCTCATCTTGGTTACTTTTCCCAAGAAAGGTACTATCTCAGGATGACTACTCATCCTCTTACAAGATAAACTTGCGCAAGAATCTACAATCTCATCCCGAGAAATTTGGCCATTCCCTTGTAATCAAATCACAAGATCATGCGACTTTGCAACATGTTGCACAAGTATCACATCTAGTCCATGGGACTATTTTACCCATCAAACGACGTCTTCTAATCATGGAATCATGATTAGATAAGAAACAGGGTTAAGGTGTCTTCATATCCAATCCGTTCCTGATTGCACTAGGCAAACATTGTCAGTCCTAGGTTTGCAATTCAAACCAAGTTTCATTTTTTTAGCGAGCGATCCTTAGGGTAGAAACCCTAGATCATTTCTTGCAAATATGTCCTATTGTCCCATTCCGTGAATGTGGGTAGGTCTTTAGGGATACGAGAGTTTTAACTTGGCAATAAGTGCAACTAGGTCACGTCCTCAACGTGCTAAACCCTAGTTAGCACTTTGGGATATGTTGCATTGATTTAACCCTTTCTAAGCGAGTCCCTCGCATTTTAGGTTAAACCAATTTACTTGTCTATTCTTGAAGATATTTACGATACCATTTTCGTAATCACATGACTCATTGCCTACGTATGAGTAGATTTACAAACCCTAACTTTTGTAATTGATTGAGATTTATGTCAATTTCCTAGAGATTAATCTACTTCATGCAGCCCTAGAATCATTTCCATCCCTTGCAAATTCCTATAGTTATTAGCAACTTTCTTTAATGAATCATTGCGAAAAAAAGATGTCTAATAATGCGACATGCAATTTATACTTTCCATGCATAATCGAAGTGTACAACAATAAATTCGACTTTGTAAAGATGTGCATTAGTTTCTTCACTTTGCAATTCATAAAAACCACTTGCTAGGAATGCATAAAGATCTTATGCTCTCTTATTTGTTCGTTTAAAAAAAGTGCATCCTAATTCCATAAATGATCCATGCACAATTGTAATATTACGATGTATATCAAACTTAGGAAGAAGACTTGGACTTGTGGTGAGATATCCACATGGAAGTTAGGAGATGATCCTCCTACGGTTGTGCCTTGTGTCTTTTTAGGGGGCATCACGAATTCGACCTTCTTGCCTTGGCCACAGACTTATGATCTTGGCATGTCTGCCTCGCAGGCCCAATCCCTTTTGAGTTTCGGCTTCCTTGACCAATTTCACCGTCTTTTGGAACCGGGCTTTAGAAATGGAAACTTATGAACTTCCCTTCTTTTCGTAGAAGTTCCAAGAATACAATTGATCTTCACGGAAAGGCCTTAAGAAAAATCCTTGGGTAAGATGGCTTGTAGGAGTTGAAATGGAAAAGGGGTAAAGATAGCTTTGTGGAATGCAAGAGAAGTAAAAGGCTTAATTCACGAGGATGCAAGGGGGAAAGACCTTAATTCAAGGGGTTATAAAGACCCCTTAGGAAGGGGTTATAAAAGTCCACATGAAGGCTTTAAAAGAACTTGTGTGGGGGGAGGAAATCCACGGGAATGGCTTTGTGGAAATGCTAAGGGAAGGGTTTTTGAAAAACCCGGCTATTGTGTCCAAGGGGGAAAAAAGTGCTTAAAACCCAAGGTAATAGAAACCCACCTGAGAGGCTGATAGGAAAGGGGGTTTTAAAGGAACCCGGGCAATGTGAGCTTATGGGGAATACAAGGGAAAGTGTTCAATTCCTGAGGATGTAAGGGAAGTAAAGGGGGCTTAAATTCCAAGGGGGTTATAAAAACCCACGTGGGAAGGGCGTTATGAGAGCCTCATAGAAAGGGGGTTTTAAATGGCTTTAAGGAAATTTTTTGGGGGCAAAACCCATGGGAATGGGGGCTTGAAAGAACCCTTAGAAGCTTTCAAGAAGCTTCTGGAAGCTTCTGTAAATGTGGTGGAACCATGTGGACGAGAGTATGGCGGTTGAATTGTTGCAGCTGGCATCGTTCGTCATCAGTTGGCGGCTTCACAAATCAGGTGATAGCTCTCTTCTATCAGGCACGACCCCCTCGGGCGCACACAGATGCGAAGTTGCTCTCTTCTCTCTCTCAGACTGGTGACGTCACAGTTCTTTCCTCACTCTCGGTCTATAGCGTGATGGCCCTCTCCTCCTTACTCCCCTCCCACAAGGTTTTTATAGGTGAAGGGAGGGGAACCTCCCCCACTCACGCGGCTACTTGCATGGGCATTCTTCCCCCATGTCATCTAGCTCGGTGTTAAATCAACCGCGCTTCACTCCCTTCCCTCTAGCATGGCCTTCGGCTGGGGGAAAAAATGGATAATTTTAAAAAAAATTGCCATAAGTTAATCATTTTCATCTTGACCTCCTCCCAAGAGGAGGTTCAGATAAACATATGTGGTTTCCTAGACCTTAGCCTTCATTGGCCAATGGAGAGTGTATTGTTTAATGACCCAACCATTCGTAACCACAATGCCAGAATTGTCTTTTGCCCGAGACTTCACATGGCCTCGTAATATTTCAGCAGAAATATTACATTCTCTCCTCCTTGGAAGAATCAAGATGTCCTCATCTCGAGATAAACTGGGGATATTGATGGTTGAGAGTGCTTTCATTTATCCAAGTGGCATTCTCCTCAGGACAATCTTTCCACTGGATGAGGCATTCTCTCAAGGTTCTGGATCTCAGTTGTCTCTCCCTAACATCTAAGATCCTGTTAGGCCGTAGCTCAAGGACTCCTTGACTAAGCATTACAACTTGTTGGTCATCAAGTACATGACTAGGATTATGTACACACTTCTTCAATAGGTTGATATGGAATACATTATGAACCCTCAGGTTCTCAGGGAGTTGCAATCTATAAGCATTAGGTCCTAGGCACTTGAGGATTTTGTATGGTCCACAATACCTTGGATTTAGCTTTTTGCACTCTGCTAAGGATAGGGAACTCTTCTTTGGGCATATGCGAATGAAGTCCATGTCTCCTTCCTCGAAGATTCTATCTTGATGCTTCAAATCCGGGTATGCCTTCTGTCTATCCTTAGCTGCTTGGATGTCCTGTCTTATTGACTTTACTTGGTCATCCATCTCTTCCAACATCTACCTTGAAGCTTCAACCCTCAAGGTTGGATCTTAAAAGTTTAGGGGACTTCGACACTCATGACCATACAATGCTTGAAAAGGGGTCATTTGAATGCTTTGTTGCTAACAAGAATTGTAGGAAAATTCCACCAAAGGCAAGTATTGAATCCACCTTTTTGGTTCACGACAACAGTGTGCCCTAAACATATTCTCGATGACTTGATTGAATCGCTCTATTTGGCCATCGATTTGGGGATGATAAGCTGTACTAAAACAGAGTTGAGTCCCAATGGCTTCAAAGATAGCTCTCCAGAAGTGTGATGTGAAGAGAGAATCATGATCACTAATGATTCTTCTGGGTAGCCCATGTAGCTTGAAAATCTCCTTGATAAACAATCTTGCAATATCTGAAGCTTTATAGTTTGTCTTTACTGGAATAAGGTGTGCAACCTTAGTAAGCATGTCAACCGTAACCATGATGGAGTTGTATCCTCCCTGAACTTGGGGTAGGCCAACAACAAAGTCCATACTGATGAATTTCCATTTCATTTGGGGAATGTCGAGTGGTTGTAACTTTCCTGGCATTTTGACATGTTCAGCTTTGATACATTGACAAGACAAACACTCAGTGACATATTTGAGAACGTCACCTTTAAGCCTCTCCCAATAGTAGCTCTTCCTAATCGCATTGAGAGTCTTGGCATAGCCAGGATGTCTTGAGGAAGGGGAATCATGAGCTTCCTACAATATCTTATGCTTAAGTGACTAGCTTGTCGGTATGCACAATCTCGTTCTATAGTAGACAAGTTCACTATTGATAGAGAATTCATGATACTTACCTTGTAGCTTTTGATCGTGGTCCTTCATAGGGATCTCCCTTAGCATCTTTTGATAGGCTGGATCATGGCATGCTTCTTCTCTAGCTAGATCAAGTATTGGGTTGTTTGGCATGGACACCTTTGTGGCTAGAGATCTAATTGTTGATGGGTTTTGCAAGATTAGAGAATTAAGGAATGCCTTGCGACTGAGTGCATCAGCAACTACATTCTCCTTTCTAGGTTGTTATTTGATTTTAAAATCATACTCCTCTAGCACTTCAATCCACCGACGTTGCCTCATGTTGAGCTCGTTCTAGGTAAAGATCCACTTGAGACTCTTATGATCAGTCACTAGAGTAAACTTGTTACCCAACAGGTAGTGTCACCAAAGATTTAGAGCATGGATAATAGCTAACAATTCTAGATCATGGGTAGCATAATTCTTCTCATAGCTCTTCAGTTTCCTTGAAGAGTATGCTACAATATGACCTTCCTGCATGAGCACACATCCTAAGGCAAGCGTGCTAGCATCAGTTACTACCTCAAACTCCTTACTGAGATCTGGAAGTCTTAGGATAGGTGCTAATACCAAACTTTGCTTCAATATTTCAAAGTTGGTTTTTTCGGAAGTTGACCATGTAATGGATGTTTGCTTCTTCAGTAAGTCCGTCAAAGGTGCTGCAATGAAAGCATAGTTTTTTATGAAGTCCCTATACCATCATGTCAATCTAAGAAAACTGTGTATTTCTTTGACAGTTGTTGGTATTGGCCATTCTAGAACATATCTGACTTTGGTTGGATCCATTGAGATTCCTTCTGCTGATACGATGAATCCCAGATATTCAATATCTGACATTTGAAGAATGCACATTTCTTCATCTTAGCATAGAGCTTATGTGCTCTCATTGTGTCAAGGGCAATCCAAAGTTGGGGTTCATGATATTCTTCCTGTTTGGAATAGACTAAAGTGTCGTCAAAGAAGACGAATACGAAGTCCTCAAGATATGGCCTAAAGATATCCCGCATTAACTTGTTGAAGGTAGCAGGTGCATTCGTAAGCACAAATGACATAACTAGGAACTCAAAGTGTCCATATCTTGTGTTAAAGGCCGTCTTTTGGATATCTTCTTCCTTGATTCTTATTTGATAGTAACGAGACCTGAGATCAATCTTGGAGAAGATCTTTGCACCTTGAAGATGATCAAGAAGCTCATCTATTCTAGGAATAGGGTACTTGTTCTTGATAGTTGATTGATTCAACCCTCTGTAATCAATACATAGTCAAAGCGTTCCATCTTTCTTTTTTTGGAACAATATTGGAGCTCCCCATGGTGAACTGCTAGGATAGATGTAGCCTTGATCTAGCAATTGCTTGAGTTGTTCCTTTAGCTCAATTTCTTTCGGGATGGACATTTTATAAGGTCTCTTTGCAATTAGCGCAGCCCCTGGCACTAGCTTGATCTCATGATCCACTTCTCTTTGAGGCGGGAGTTTTGTCAATTCTTCAGGAAATACATCTACGTATTCCTTTAGCCATGAATATTCTTCACGAGACTCTTGCTTCTGATCTAACTTATTGAGCTTAATTAAGTAGACAGGTAGTCCCTTTTTGACTCCCTTTATAATCCGAGATGCTTTGGACAATTGAATTTTTTGGCTTTCCTGTCTCACCTTGAGTTGTGACCAATTCCCCTTCAGAGTTGTGAAAGGAAATTTGGCCCTTTCCACAATGAATGTGGATGTCATTAGGTTTAAGCCAATCCATTCTGAGTAGACACTCATGGATACCTAAGTTCATGACTCTCAATTTGACCGAAGTCGTCTTTCCTCCCAAAAAGAATTCCACCTTAGCAATTTGCCTGGTATAAGTGACCTCACGACCATTTGCTAATTCTAGAAGCAAGGTAGGTGCTTCTACTATGGCTATTCCTAATATTCTTGCACAAGCTGGTGAGATAAAGGAATGTGTATTGCCACAATCAATCAAGGTCTTGAAACCTTTACCTTAATATTCTGACGGTGTCTAAATCACCGAGAAGTGGCGATTCGGCCCTTTCTTGTGAAGAGCGGCATGGACTATCACCCTTTCAAACTCTGCTTCCATGGTCGGATCTTCTTCTTCGCACATTTCCCTGTTGGCAACACAGGCGGTTCTTCCTATGTCTCCGGTAGCGGCTCCCTGGCCAAGGCCTGTTCCTTGGTAAAGTGCTTGGCGCTGTCCTCCTCCAAGCTTGGGACATTGCCTCTTGAAATGACCAAGCTCGTTGCAGTAGAAACAACGAAGGTTTTGGCCATTGCTTTGGGTGGGGACAAAGTCGTTGATATTATTAATCCTTTCTTTCTTTCTTTGTCCCCGATTTTGACCTTGAACTCTCTTCATTTGAGGCCTATATGCTCCTCTTTTCGGGTCATTATAAGACCAAGTTTTATTACCTCTTGGCCTAGCCTGCACCTCCTGAATTATAGGTGCAGCTCAAATGAGTGCATCCTGAAGATCTGATCGGTGCATAGATTCGAGACGAGTATTCATTGGTGGGTTTAAACCAACACAAATTTTGACACTTGCTGTATCATGTCCATCTATGGTGCATACTTAAGAAGTGAGACGAATTTAGAGTAGTATGCGTCAAGAGTGAGTCCCAGTTGTTTTAGCTCATAGAAGTCATTCATTTTCTACATGCGATACGCAGGTCGTAAGTATCATCCCTGCACAGCTTTCTTTAGCTTCTCCCAGGTAACAGATCCTTCCATGATCCCTTGATCTCTGTACCATTGTTTCCACCAAAGCCTAGCTTTGCCGGTGAGCTTCATCTTGGCGAGCATAGCCTGGTTGGCGGGTGCAGTACCAACTACTTCAAAGTAATCCTCCATAGACTCTATCCAAATTTTAGTATCCACTTGGACAGTCCTACCTTTCCCGTCAAATTCGGACGGCTTAATCTGCTTGAGAAGAAACTTCTTCTCCTGGATTACAACAGTACTTGATGTAGGAGGCAAACTAGAAATCTGTACCTGGGGTTGTGCCTGGATAAAGGTTTCTTAACGTTATTACTCGTTAATCCTTATGGTTTATATTTCATCTCCATTTCAGCTATCAACCAAGCAATCTAGCCACTTAACTTTTTATCAATTCTCATAGACAAAACATGCATTGATAAAAAGAAGTCTTATTCCATTTATATGGGTCTAGCCCTTTCGGAGTACAACATTTCATGATATGATAGAGCAACAGTTACATTTAGTTTGGGAGAATAATGTTGTATTACATTTATCTACGGAAATTGGATAATAGTATGGTTTTGGGTCATGGATCTTCAAGAATCGATAAGTCATCGGAAGATTAGGGTATCCTTTCCTTTGGAACCCATTCTTCTCATAACGCCCCAACACCTTGATCTTGTCGGCAGGGACTACATAGGTCACTTCCTCATATACATATGAGTTCAGCTCAACCCTCCAACCTCGAATATGTAAAGTTGAGTTTACGTGAGCCTCCCCAAAAATGAACAGCTTCACGATCTTCATGTCTTCCAACCACTTGATCCTCTTTAGGTTGGTTTGAAGGTATGCAAACCGGTGGGCACCTATATAGTAGATTCATGAGTCACCCATCCATCTTCCTTCCACATACAAAGGCGATGGATTATAGATACAATCTAGGACGTTCATCATCTCAACCCTTTGTTGATAATCTGAGGAATGCATCACATTCATAAACATGATTCGGAACACTAAGAACTTGTTCCATGCTTCATAATTATGTGTCGAGAGTGGAAAAAGACTGAATTTTTGACTTATTTTTGTTGTTTTTGAGGTCTGAATGATTAATTTTTGGTGGATTTAAAGTGATGTATGATTGTTAATGCAAGTATTTGAGAGTGTTTTGGATGATATTGATTATTTTTTGGAAGTCCATGATGATTTTCACTGGAGATATGAGGTTCTGTGATGTTCTGATAGGTTTTGATTGGTTCTGTATACCTTCTGTATAGCTTCTGTTTTGTTCTGATTGTCTTCTGTATGAAGCATGGATTGATGATTAATGAAGATTGAGATCTTGTGAAAGATTATTGAATATTTTTTGAGAGTTTGGAATGGTTTAAGTATGAGTTATGAGGTTTTGATGACCTTCTGTAACCTTCTGTAGAGCCTCTGTCTCTGTAATGTCTCTGTTCTGTAACTGTACTGTAGCTGTTCTGGTACTGTACTGTGACTATTTTGTAGACCTTATGTAAGTGTTCTGTAGAATGTATGTGTGACTTTGGGAAATTTTTCTAACCTTTGGAAAGGATGAATCTAAGTTCAAAAGAGCTAAAACAGATGGAAAAAATAGTTGATGAAGACTAAAGAGAAGACTAAGTGACAGTGACAGTAGTGAGCTGTGAAAAGACACTGTAGTGGATCTTGTGACTCTTCATATCAGACATACCTCTTGGGAGGTGCATCCATGACCTAAGAAGGATTATTGAGGGTTATTATGAGAGTATTGTAGTAAGGATATGATGTACTATTGATGGAGAGAGAGAGAGAGAGTTAGAGATAGTCAATTCTATCAAAACAGTGTAACTGTATATGAGAGATTGAGAGAGAGAACTATGAAGATATTGAAGATGAATAATATGTGATTGATTTCCATTCAAATATGGTGTATTTCTTTGTGTTCTTTGTTCTATTGATGGATTTTGTGAAGACGTTAGAGAATATGGTTGATTCTATCAAATCCGTGGGAGATATCTACTATGATGTTTTGTGAAGAATTGTTGTTTTCTTTGTTTCAAATGAATAAAATAAAAGCTTGTTGATATTAAAAGATAGATTTTCTTGCAAGATAATTCCCTTTTCCTTGGTGTTCTTCTTGGGGCTCCATGTTTTTGGTGCGCAACCAGGGAAACTTGCCATCAACAAGCACCAGAAGAGGCTCAAAATGAAGGAAATGGCATTGCCAAGAGGAGAAGAATTCAATGGATGTTTGTAAAGTTCCTTCTTCCACTGAAGAGTTGGAATTTCTCATAATCAAATCCACTTTCCACAAGAATTTCATCCCAAAATGGCAGAAATATATCACCATCATGATGCATGCTCTATGTGGTGGATTGTTTCCTCTTCATGTTGAAGCAATAGAAACTTGCATCTTGGTGACAAACTGTTTGGGAACAAACTGAAGAGCAGAAACAGAGAGAATGACCATCCATGGAAGATTTGACATTCATTGATAAGTTTCTAGACATCATCAAATGGAAGATTGTGAAGAAGCTTCAGGAGTCTTGGTCTATAGAGGTTCACGAAGACAAGAAGGAAAAAAGTTGGAATTCGTTCATGGATGCTCAACAGCAATATACATGGGATGCTTGGTGCACTGATAATCTTTTGTTTGTTCAATTAGAAACCCACTAGAAGTTGGTAGACAGAGTGTTTTTCACAACATATACTGTTGAAACCCTCAGAAGTTGGCATTATTATAATGACGCAACAACGATCCTAAGAATAATGAGTTTTGATACTTTTAAAAACAAAATATATTCCCCTCTGTAGTGGTTTGAAAGCTGAATTCAGAGATGTTGAAAAGAAGGAAGTAAAGGAGATGTTGGACAGAGAATCCCTCAGAGACTAAAGCCCTCTCGGATACTATCCTGTTGAGTCCAGAACAACTAGTTGAAGCCAACCCCCTAATGAATGACACAATAAAGAGGCAAGCGTTGGAGCGAGTCCAGAGGTACGTGAGAAGAGAGAAGGTAAAAATCAAAGCTAAGAACGAGCTCGCAGCAGAAGCTTCCTTTGACACCCTAAAAGTACTCTTTACAGAAGTCCCCATGGCGACTCAAGGTCCCCTTCCTATTCAGATTTGTCCTGAAAATATTGATGATAGGCCAGCAAATGTAGTCCCATTGCCAGTTTTTAAGGGAGAGTACAATGAAGACCCTGATCTTCATGTAGCAAAGTTTATGGTAGCATGTGTGGCTAACAATGCCAGAACCCCTGAGCATTGGTTAGCAATATTCTCCGCCACTTTCAAGGGCACGGCGTTTCAGTGGTATAAGAGACAAGCAGAAGGAACTTTTGGCATATGGGACGACCTAAAGTTGGCATTCCTCACTAAATTCAGTCGTGAAGATTTTGAGAAGCAGATGCGAGAGGAGTTCATGAACCTAAGTCAGTCCTCTGGAGAAAGAGTAAAAGCTTATGTCTCGCGAATGGAATCCATCCTGAAGAGATGGACTAACCATCATTTGGATGAAGGTATCCAGAAAGGAGTGTTTCTCAGGGGCCTACAACCAGAAGTTCGCAAGTTCATGGAATTGAGAAGACCAGTCAATCTGCAAGCTGCAGCAGTGGAAGGTGCAAGATTATATGACAAAGTTGAAGGAAGGCTATCAATGACTCCAAGAAGATGAGTCTTACCTCCTCCTATGCTTGGAATGGTATACCCATAAAATGCGGTCCCACGGACAGTTCCCTACCCCTATCCCCAGATACAAACAGTGCCACAGTATAGTGCACCTAATCCAGTGTGGTCACCGCAGATGACAGTGCCTCAGATGATGGTTCAATCACAACAACAGTGGCCTCAAACAGTTCCTCCAATAGCGACTCAACAACAGTGGAATCCTACCAACTGGAATCAACAACCCCAAGTCTCAACAGGAGCTCTGAATCAGAGCTAGAACAGAGGACCTTCTGGATCTACCCAACCAATGTATGCGGTAATTACAGAAGCTTTCCAAAACCCTACAATAAGCACTACAGTAGGTGAAAATCTAAAGGACTACTTATCCAACTCTGCAAGTATCAAGAAAGAGCTTCTGGATGTGATTACAGAGCAGTTACAGACGTTGAAGGTGAATACTACCAATATATCCACTTCTGCAGGAGCTGGAAGAGATGTGATGCGGTCAAATACTTGGTGTGAAAAGTGTCATCAAGTGGGACATTTAGCCATTGAATGTACCCAAAAACCAACCATTCTGGGAGCCTTCTGTTCTTACTATCTGTGGAAGAACCATATAGAGGATATTTGCTCTCTGAAAGAGATGCATGAATGAAGACAGAAGGATGAAAATGCAAGATTCAACTTGTTGGAATCTAAAATGACAACACAGGATATTGGACCCAAGCCTAGAGAGTTTGGTCCTAATTTCGGTCCAAGGAGGTTTCCCTCTTAAAGTTACAGAGGATGACAGTTTGGCAGTGATCAAAGATCTGAGGTGGAGTGTTACAGATGCGGAGAAAAGGGACACATTTCACCAAACTGTCCAAATCCCAGAAGGTTAGTGGATTACAAGCCCTTATGCAGTCGATGCAAAGGAGAAGGCCACACTGCAAAGGACTATCCCAATCCAACCCCTGTAAAGGCCAATGTCACTGATAGCCAACAAAAGGTACAAGAACCTGCTTTCAATTTGGTCGAGTTGGAACTTACCACTGTGACGCGCACCAAAAAGAAGGAACTAGTGGTTCAAAATGGAAATGACTCTCCTGCCAAGACTGTGAAGTTCAGTCTACCTACAGAGGGACAGAGTAGTACAGAACAGAATAGTACAGTACAAAGCACTACAGTGCCACAGAAGGTTGCAGAGACAGTCCTAGAGACAGGACCAGAGGCCCAAGAGATAGATGATAGAGAAGCACTTCCAGAAATCGAAGAAGTGCCGATGCAGCAATTGTTAGAAGAAAAAGGAAAGATGAAAATGGCTGTAGCCCCATTCCCCAGCCGGCTAGAGAAGCCTGTGGATCCTATTAAAGGTTATGACTTGGTCAAAGACCTAGATACTTTTAAACCAAACTTAACATTCCGACAGTTGCTGATGTTGTTTCCCAGCTACCGAAAGAGATTCAAAAGTATCTTGATACGAAGGTGTGGATTAAGAATCGCTCCTTCAACAACGACCAAGACCAATAAGGCCTCAGAGCCTGTAAAGGAAGTCAATGTGGCTAATGCCTTCCTAGATCCTGGAACCCTAGAGATTAGTGTATGGATAGAAGGATGCTTTATTTTAGACACATTGGTTGATGGAGGCTCATCAGTAAACATAATGACGGATGTCACCATGAATGACTTAGGGTTGCAAGGAATTCAACCTACATAGTGGCTTATTAGATAGGTAGACCAAAGTAGAGTCAAACCGTTGGGCATCCTCCCATATGTAAAAACTACCCTTGCAGAAAGAGACTATTGGCTGACATATTTGGTGGTCAAACCAAATTCTTATGGGACCTCATACCCTCTGCTGTTGGGAAGACCTTGGCTTTTTGAAGCAAGAGCCAGGATGGACTGGTTCAAAGGAACCCTAACCCTATGCAAAGGATCCAATAAAGCGGTGTTAAAGCTGTATGGATCGCAAAAAGGCAATGGATCCACATCCATTGAAGTCATAACTGACTCCTCTAACAAGGTAACAGATGATACATTAGGAGATGAAGAGGCTGTTAAGCAAATCTTTCCTAAGAAAATAGAGGCACAGTTCTTAACAATGGGCACTGTAAGCCAATTGCCAAGGGAAGTAAAATCCTTAACCATGGGTGAATATCTCCTACCTCAATTAGAATTAACTTCTGAAATCACCTCTGACAGTGAGATAGAAGCATGGATGTACTATTCTCCCTGTTACATGACAGTCACAGAGACAGAGCAGAGACAGTACAGTTACAGAGCAGAGACAATACAGAGGCAAAGCAAATACAGAGCGGCTACAGAACAGAGACAAAGCGGATACAGAGACAATTACAAAGATAGTAACAGATACAAAGCCAGAACCAAAATCAGAAGTAGAGTCAAAACTTGTGACAGAAGCAGAAGCAGATGCAGAGGCAGACGATCTGTTCTTCTCCTATAGAGCCTCTACAGCAGTAGAGAAAGAGCCTCTAGAGGAAGAGAATGGAATTGATGAGGAAGAAAATGAAGTAGGGTATGGAAGTGTAGATGAAGAATTTCCTTTGATAGGGGATGATCTGGTTTATGTCCCTACAGAGACCTCAGAGGCAGAATATCTAAAGGTATTGGATGGAATGACCATGGTTCCGTTTGGGTTGATCAATGGACCACAAAGTATGGAGAATCTGTATAAGCAATGGATTAAAGGCGTAAAAATTAAGTTCACTAGTGGCTCCTGTCGCCCTGACTATTCAGTCCAAAGAGAAGATGATGATGATGCCCCTTGCCAACAAAGCCCAAGCCCTCAAAGTCACAGCCTCTGGCAGGTTCGTGCTATGTAACATTCCTGGATGCATCCTCTAAAGATGAAGCTTTAAGTCCTGAAGAGGTCACCACTCAAACAAAAGCAAATAAGGCTCTGATACCCTTTCAACAATTTAAACAGATGAATGAGTCATCTGTTCAGAAGGAGGACATTGATTCTAGTGGGACATCAAACGAGGATACGACTCTCTTGAAAGAGTCAGACCTCTACCTAGAAGCAATCCGTGGGACATTTATCCGTGAAGTGGAAGGTGAAAGACAAGTAACGTTCTTGGATGCTGAGGTTACTCAACGTCACATGAAAGTGGGTCTCAATCTTCCAGAAGAAGAACTGGTGGTCCTTCGAGACCTACTAAAGGAGAACTTAGATGTGTTTGCTTGGTCCTATAAAGACCTAAAGGGGATTGATCCCACAGTATGTCAACATCACATTGATCTAGAGCCCAATGCCAAACCTATAAGGCAAAGACAAAGACGGATGAATCCTAATTACTCTGCTCTGGTGAAGGCCGAATTATTGAAACTCCTTGAAGCAGAGTTCATCTATCCTGTGGCTATTTGTGGTAGTACTCAAGAAGAATGGAAAACTTCGAATATTTGTTGACTTCCGAAAGCTCAATTCGAAGACGAAGAAGGATCACTTCCCTATCCCTTTTACAGATCAACTGTTGGACACAGTGGGGCAGGCCATGACCTGTATTCCCTCTTGGACGGATTCAATGGATATAACCAAGTCCAAATCGCAGAAGAGGACCAATCTAAAACAACCTTCACCACGGAATGCGGGACGTATGTCTATAGAGTGATGCCATTGGGGCTCTGTAATACTCTTGCCACCTTCCAACGAGTAATGATGGTGGCCTTCCAGAACCATCTACATGATTTCATTCAGGTGTACCTTGATGACTTCTGTGTCTATAGTTTGAACCGTGAGCACTGGGGACACCTAGAGCAATGTTTTGATAGATGCCAAGAGTATGGGATTTCTCTCAACCCCAACAAATGTGACTTTGGCGTCTTCTCGGCAGTTCTGTTGGGCCATATTGTCTCTGCACAAGGAATTGTAACAAACCCGGCAAAGATTGAAAAGATTGCTGCCTTAATAGCACCGAAAAACCTCAAACAATTGAAAGGATTTCTTGGCCATGTGGGCTATTACAGAAGATTTATTGCACATTTTGCAACTAAGGTAGCCCCTCTACACAAGCTCGTAAGGAAAGAAGCTGATTTCCTTTGGACGGATGACTGTGAGGAAGCCGTTAATACCCTAAAACAGTGCCTGATCTAGGCACCTATTTTACAGCCTCCTGATTGGACGAAGGAGTTCCATGTGCACACAGATGCATCAGTTGAAGGGCTAGGTGATGTCCTATGTCAAAAGGGCCCCTCGAAATTGGATCAACCCATCTATTATGCAAGCCGAAAATTCATTGATAGGGAACAGAACTATACAGTGACAGAGCTGGAGTGCTTGGCAATGGTGTTTGCCTTAGAGAAGTTTCGCCACTACCTACTGTCTACCCACTTTAAATTTTATGTGGATTACGAGGCCCTGTCCTTCCTGATGAACAAAGCAGACGTGAAAGGATGAATGATGAGATGGCTTCTTCTATTCTAGGATTTTGACTTTGAGGTAATTACCAAACCTGGTCGTTCCCATGTTCTAGTTGATCATCTATCGTGTATCCCACAGACTGCAGACGAGGAGCATGATGATCCAGACCTCCCTGATGCTTCCCTATTCCTTGTAGAAACTGTAAACCCCTGGTATGCAAACATTGCCAATTTGCTAGCAACCCAATAGTACCCTCCTGGCATTTCTAGTCAGGAAAGGAAGAAGCTTATGTTAGAATCAGCCCCCTACACCCTGTTAGGTGGAGCACTATACAAGAAAGGCAAAGATGAAGTGCTCAGAAGATGTGTTGCAGGAGATGAGATTGGGATTGTTTTGAAGGCTTGCCATGACGAGTCATGTGGAGGCCACTTTGCAAGAGAAGCTACAGCCAGGAAAGCTCTACTAGCAGGTTACTGGTGGGCTGACCCTCCACAAGGATGCATATGATTACTATAAAAGATGTGATGCTTGTCAGCGAATGGAAAAACCCACCAAAACAAGTGCTATGCCACTGCAACCCATTCTTCCCCTAAAGCGGTTTGAGAAGTGGGGGATTGATTCCGTGGGTCCCATTGATTCACCCACTAGAAGAAAATAGAACAGATACATCTTGGTATGTAGGGACTATGTCACAAAGTGGTGTGAAGCTAAAGCCCTAAAGCGGGACGATGGTAACAGTGTGACCCTGTTCATGTACGAGAATATCATCACTCGTTTTGGCAGTCCCTTAGAGCTAGTAAGTGACAGAGGAACTCGTTTCATTAATAAAGTCATGGAAGAGTTGATAGAGCTGTATAAGATCCACCATCACAAGTCCACTCCTTATTACCCGAGAGCCAACAGTCAAGTCGAAGTCACCAATCGCATCGTCTGCTCGATCCTGACAAGGATGATTGTTGCACATCATCATGATTGGGATGATCGACTTACAGAGGCCCTCTGGGCGTACACAACCTCCCATAAAGTAGCAATAGGAGAGACACCCTTCTAGCTGGTGTATGTTACAGAGACTGTTTTCCCTGTTGAACTGGAATTTCTCTCTTTGCGAGTGGCTATCAAAGAGCGTTTGGGGGATGATGATTCACTGCAGCGCCATCTCTTGCACTTGGAATGTTTGGACGAAACTCGCAGGATGGCTCTACAGTGCATGGAAGCTAGGCAAGCTCGATGTAAGGCTTACCATGATAGCTTCATCAAGCATAAGGAGTTCAAAGAAGGTGATTTGGTCCTAGCCTATGATTCACGATTTGGCAAATTTCCTGGTAAGCTCCAACAGCAGTGGATGGGCCCATATAAGGTACTTGGTGTCAACCCTAATGGCTCTGTCCGAGTGCAGACCATTGATGCCTCTGATGATCCCTTCCTGATCAATGGATATCGCCTAAAGAAGTACTTCCCTCCTTGGGGATCTTGACAATCACGGTCACCTGATCCTTTCCCTTGTTGGCGTGTCACTGTCACTCTTATGATGCTACTTCTAATAGCCGTTCTTCAGCCGCTCCTGATGAGGTGGACGCAACCCTCTGTCCCCTCAACCCCACCTTCCAGCCCTGCTCTCTTATCCTCTATATTCCACCAGCGGCAGTGGCAAGGTTGGTTCTAACAAATGGTATTTCTACCATTCCCTTGCTTAATTCGAACAAAGAAAAAATATACATATCGGTCATGGGAGAAAAGGACTTCGGTCCCTGTCATGCCGACCTATTCTTCGAGAAAAGATGGAGACACCCTTGGGAATAGGAGAAAAAAAACAACAAAACACGAAAAAAAAACAACAAGAAAATAAAAAGAAAACTGTTATGGGAGAAAAGGAAGAAATTCTTTGTAATAGTAGGCCTCGTTCCAAGACAAGGTGGTCAACACCCTTGGGCGGGAAGCTGGTTGTGGAAAAGGTGGCAATACCCAATAGTCTAGAAAGTGGATTCATCAATTGACATCCCCAGGATCCAGTTCCGAAGCTACCTCCCTTGGTAGGCTGTGTCCTGTGCCTTTCTGCAGAGCGTTTGACAGTCCTCTAGTAGACGCCATGTTCCTATTTAACCCCACGTTCGATCTGATGGCTACCTCCTTGGGTATGCCTCTTCAACAACTAACGACGCGATCTTCATCGACAAAAAATCAAGTGACGCGAGCTTTCATCCTAACCGGATGGGGAAGTGAGTATGGTTGCCCTCTGTAACTATCAATAGAGAGTGAGACAGAGGGTGGGGCGAGTGACCAGACTTTTCCCTTCAAATCAAATGAGAGGTGAGAAGTGTGAATGAAGTGTTGCACGCACGGGATGGGCCTCTCAATGCACGAAGCATGATTTTTTTCTCTGCACTGAACCATAAGGCTTCCTAGCCTTCCTTCTCGCACTGTATGCCAGCACAGGGCGGGATGCACAGTTGCACCATCAAATGCGCACAAGGCATACAACCTTTGCACAAGTGACCGTGAGGATTACATCAATGGGTTTCAGAAAAGGGCTGTCCTCTCTATCTTTCAGCAGAGCGTGAGACAGAGGGTGGGCTGAGTGTGACTGGAGTTTCTTCAATCAATTACCGAGAGGTGAGATTGAGGGATGTTACGACCTTTGGCGCAAGGTATGTTCTCTTTTCCCTATGCACCCATGCGGTGGATCTCTACTGTCATCACAGGAGTACATGTCACCCTGTTCTGTACACTGCACTGTAAGGCTCCCTTGCCTTCCTTCTTGCACCTATGCCAGATGGGTTGGAGGCACTGATGCACCATCAATTGTGCACCCTCGCATACTCCCTCTGCACCATCCCCTTGTCAATTCCTAAACTGGGGTGTGAGACATGGGTTTTCATCCTGCTTTCCTCGAGTGATATTAGTCATGGGGCGAGTGACTGCTCTTTCATTCCATATGAGTGATTGTGAGTTGAGTGTAATATCCCTTGCCATCAACGAATTTCATGCGCTTCCTTCAACTAGCTACCTCCCTGGGTACTACCGCGTGGTCCCTGCCACGAAGAACATGTGCTGTGAAGATACCTTGATACCTCTTGCAGAGCCCACAACAACAATGGACGTGCCATCGGACAATCAACCTTGATTCTCAACAACATGGGCCAAGTTTTTCTAGCCCTACACCTTGTTTTGTCAGTGACGGTCATGGTTTAAGTGTGGGGACGTTAGCGGTTCGTATGTTGTTTGGTATTAGGTCCCTGTTGCTCGGTCAACCCTATTCGTTAAGGTTTTAAGTGTGGGGATGCGTCCTTGTGCGTCTACCTTGCATACTGCCCTGCATATGCCTCACTTTGACCATGCATGTATGCCATGACTTTATGTTACACTCCTGGGGTCCCTTACCCACCCACCTGTCCACTCTCTTCCCTCCCTTGGGGTTGTTCCTCCTCCATTTCTCTTTTTTCCTTATTTCGCTATGTTTCCATGTGAATGCACCCTATCTTCCCCCAAATTCCAATCCAAACTTATAGCCCTGTTCGTCCCTTCGAACTGTCCAATTTTCCTTTTTACCCACCCCTGTTCCGATACATGGTTTTTGAGTTATTAATTTTTGATGGATTTTGTAAAAATTAGACCGTTTTCCATGTGAACGCACTTTTCTTGCTTCGGACCAGTGATCTGACATCATAGCCCTGACAACCACTTTCCCCCTACCGTTTTTCCTTTTTATTCCATGTCATTTCGATGCACGGTTTGTCCAATATTAATCTTTGCGATTTTTCGGGACCTTTTCGGGCGTCTTTTTGACATTTTTCCATGTAAACCTGCCTTTTTTGCATCGGAATTCTAGTTTGACTTGACAGGTGTGTCCACTGTGTCTTTCCCTATATTTTTCCTTTTTCTCCCTCTTATTTCGATTTTTGGATTTATTATTATTAATTTTTAAAAGTGTTTTTAAGTGTCTTTTTGGTGTTTTTTGCATGTGAACGCCTCCTAATCCTCTCGGAACTGTGTTTTAATGTGAGAGACCTGTGAATCCCCTTCCCCCACACATTTTTTGTTTTTACTGCCCCCTGTTTCGGTGAACCCATCTTCTGTTATTAATTTCCGACCGTATTTGCGTGTGTCCTTTTTACGTTTTCTCCATGTGAACGCGTCCTATTTCGATCAAAATGGTGTTTTGACGTGATAGAGTTGTTGGACACGTTCTTCTGCACATTTTTCCTTCTTTCCGCCCTGCATTCCAGTGAGTGGATTTTCCAAAATTAATCCCCGTATGTGTTTTCAGGGCCGTTTTTGGTTTTTTTGCATGTGCATGCCCTTTATCCCCCCCGGAACCCTCGTTGACCCTTTCCCCTATCTTCCCCCTGCCCTCTAGTACATTTTTTTGTTTTTATGCTATTTCGTTTTGACGATCGGATTGTGAGATATTAATTTTTCTTTATTTTCACATGTTTCGTGCGATTCCTCTCGCGCGTGAACGCCCGCATTTGTGGTTTTACGCATCTTGCCACGTCCGATCGCGTACGTGCCCCCGTGCAGATGTCGGGACGCCATTCCGATCCCGCCACTGCAAATTTTTTTACCCCGCCCCGTGCACACGCGCGAGACGGGGGACATGCCCTTCTTTTAATTCATTTCTTTATTATTTTAATACACCAACAATATCTTTATTATTTTTCCAACAAAAAAACCTTTATAATTTTTTAAAAAATCAATTTTAGTTTCCCCTCTCGCGTCCGTTCCAACTTCTCCCCCTTCCCTCTTCTCTCTCCTTCTTTTTCTCTCTCTCTCTCTTCTTCTTCTTCTTCTTGTTTTTTTTTCTCTCTCCCTGTAACCCCCTCCCTCCTCTCCCCTCTCCACCTGTCGCCTAGGCTCTGCCCGCCGCCTGGGCTATGGATGCCCACCCCCAGGTGCCTTCACCACTGCCTGGGCTCTAACACGCTGCCAGGCCCTGCTCGGCCTCTCCCGCCAATTGCCCGCCACTAGGGACGCCCACCGCCACCGCCTGGATGTTCTGGCCACACCCGCCTGCCTGGCGTCTCCCCACCTGACGTCCGTTGTCACCGCCAGGGACGTTCGCCGTCTCCGCCGCCCGCTCCGCTGTAGCCGCCGCCATCTCGCCTACGCCGCTGCCCTCCCCCTCCTCTCCCTCCCACCCTCTTCCTCCTCCTCCTCCTCCCTCTTCCCTTCCTCCTCCCTTCCTAGAGGTTAGTTAACTAACCTTCATTAGTTAGGTTAATCATATTTTAGTTAATTAACCCCCTAGTTAGGTTAGTTAACCCCCTCCTAATTAACTAACCCCCCTAGTTAGTTTAATCCTGGTTATGTTAGTTAACCCCCCTCCTAATTTACTAACCCCCTAGTTAGTTTAACCCTAGTTAGGTTAGTTAACCCTCCTAATTAACTAAGCCCCCTAGTTAGTTTAACCCTAGTTAGGTTAGTTAATTCCCCCTAATTAACTAACCCCCCTAGTTAGTTTAACCCTAGTTAGGTTAGTTAACTCCCCCTAATTAACTGACCCTCCTAGTTAGTCTACCCCCCCCCCCCCCCCTTGTTGAGATATCGAGCTCCACTCATGATATGCTAGGGTGACCGTTGTGCATTTATGTCACCGACTTGTCAGTTTGCAGATGCGGTTGGCACACCGCCCATAAATAATAGCTAGATGACAACTATCCTTATATACTCTAGTTCATGGCTCAGTTAGTATGTCACCTTAGTTAGTTGAGTTTGGTTTGAGACCCATATATAGGGTTATTCTATTTCTATGTACTTGTGTTCTTTTGGCTTACACAACTAAGAAGAGGAAAACTGTTTTCAGCCTCTACCTCTATGTGTATTCCCCCATTGTGCAAGCAAGAAAGCTACAAGTGAGACTCCTTCCTTCTCTCCCACAATCTTGACATGGTATCATAGCCTTGTTCGTGGTAAGGAGCTCAAGAAAGCAAGCCAAACTCACCATGTTCTGGTAAGAGGAACAGTGTTGCTTTCATTCTTCTGTTTTGGGAGCAAGTCTCTGCAGGTAGCACAGCCGGGAAGTGCAAGAGTGCATTGTCTCAGGTTGAGACGCCCTTCACGGTGAAGCAAGAGAGTAGTATATGCTGCGGGCAAGGGCTTTAGCCCTTGGTGACCCTGTTTTTTTTATTTGAGGCCATTTCGAGGCCTATTTTGGAGGCGGAAGTTTTCTGCACACACTCAGAAAAAGACCCTATTTTATGCTGTGCGACCACTGTTCTACAGGTTGGTGAAAAGTTACTGTAAAAATTGCATCGTATGCCTGTGCGCAGAGACATTGGGAGTTACAGAATCATCCTTGTTGCCTATTGATGCAAAATCGTCACTAGGAAGTGACTGTGTGGTCAAATACCACTTTCGTCAGTTTTGCAGATTTGCCCTTGTGAGGCTGAAGCTGTGTTCTTTGCAGTGACAGAATTTTTTGCAGTGTTCTGTAATGGCGTCTGATTCTCTTTCACAGACTGTCACGAAAATCTTGACAAGAACAACTTCCAAGCATGGAAGTTTAGATTAACGAATTTCCTTATGGGAAAAGGATATTGGGAATTTGTTGCAGAAAATGAAGAAGAACCAGTTCTTCCTGATATTCCCAATCAACAGCAAATGCAGGCATTTTAAGCATGGCATGAGAGAGCCAGGAAAGTTATGTACTAGCTGTCTATCAGCATTTCAGACTCTATGATTGTGCATATTCAAGATGCAAGTACGCCAAAGGAGGCATGGGATACTTTGTCAAAAATGTATAGCACAAATACCCAAGCCAGGAAAATGCAGCTCAAGCAAGAGTTGCATAATGTGCAAATAGAAAATATGAGCATCAATGACTACCACATGAAGGTGAAGAAGATTGCAGATGCACTTGCTTCCATTGGGTCGCCAATGGAAGATGATGATTTAGTTTTTGTGACCTTGAATGGTCTAGGAAAGGATTATGCGTAGTTCCGAACATCCATTTCCGTCCGTGAAAGATTTCCTGATTTTAAGGAGTTGATTACTCTTCTAATTTCTGAGGAGCAGAGAAATGGTGGTGCATCTTCTTCAAGAGGAACTTCAAAAGAAGCTATCATCTACTCAAATGCTGGAAGAGGTAGAGGCAGAGGTAGAGGAGGCCGATCTGGAGGCCGTGGTAGAAATCAGAATATGCAGCAAACTCAAGAAAACCAGTCCTATGGAGGAGGACGTGGTAACTCTAGAGGCAGGGGGAGCCAAAGAGGTTGTGGTGGATGGCAAAGAGGCCAAAATGCAAACAACAATGTTGAATGCTACTACTGTGGTAAAATGGGTCATATGGCTAAGCACTGCTATAAAAAGAAGAATGACATCATGAATGGAAAATTGCAACAAGGGAATTATGCATCTTCTAGTAGACAGGGTGATGATGACAGAAATGAGCATTTGTTTATGGTGCAGCACATGAACAATTCTGTGATAAGTGCAGAAGAAAGCAATGATGTAAGGTATGTTGACTCAGGTGCATCAAACCACATGACACGTCATGCAGAATGGATGGAGGATGCAAGGAAAATGGAAAAACCAGGATTTGTGGAGACTGGAGATTATACTGTACATCCTATTGTGCAGATTGGAAAAATTCATTTGTCTATGCAGGATGGGAAAAAGAAATACCTGTCCGATGTATTTCATGTCCCGAATATGACCAAGAATCAGGTTTCTGTTGGTCAAATGGTTGAGCAAGGCTTGCAGGTCAGATTTAATCCTCATGGATGCTTTGTTGAGGATATAAAAAATAAAGGTCGCTTGATAGCAAAATGAAAGAAGAAGGGCATAATATTTACGTTGGATGCAGACATGTGTGAATTGAGTGCAGCAATGTTTGCACATGGAAGCGGTGTAGTTGCAGATATTGATATCTAGCATAAACGCATTGGTCATGTTAATGTACAACGACTTAAATCAATGCAGGCCCAAAATATTGTTGCAGGATTGCCTAAATTCAAGGTTGCACAAATGCATAAGGTATGTGAAGCTTGCCAATTTGGAAAACAGGCAAGGAAACCATTTCCTAGACATGTTCAAGAGAGTAAGAAGCCATTGGAATTAATCCACTCTGATATGTGGACTACTAAAGCTGCATCTCTTGGAGGCTGTCATTATTTTGTCACTTTTATTGATGACTATAGCAGAAAAGTTTGGGTGTATTTTATGAAAAAGAAAAGTGAAGCTTTTGGGTATTTCAAAACTCTTAAAGCTATGGTTAAAAAAGAAACAGGCTTGCAAATAAAATGCCTAAGGTCAAATGGAGGGGGCGAGTACCTCTCAAATGAGTTTGCAAGGTTCCTGCAGGAGCATGGCATAAAGCAGCAATATTCATACAGTCATACCCCACAACAAAATGGAATTGCAGAAAGGAAAAACAGGCATATTGGAGAGGTATCTCGTGCCATGCCCAATTAAAAAGACTTGCCAGATTTTTACTGGGCTGAGCACTTGCTATAGCAGTCTACATAATGAATAGGACTCCCACTAAAGCAATACATGGGATGACTCTAGAGGAGAGGTATACTGGTAGGAAACCAAATATTTCTCATTTGAAGATTTTTAGTTGTATTGCCTATGTTCATGTGCAGATGAGTTGAGATCCAAGTTGGATCCAAAAGCTGAGAAGTGCATCTGTATTGGTTACTCTCTGCAAAGCAGAAAGGGTATAGATGCTATAACCCTTCTACTCGTAAGTTTACAGTGAGCAGAGATGTTGTTTTTGATGAGATGAGTAGCTGGTATAAACTAGTAAATGTGATTGATAATGTAGATGCACAAAATGGTAATGCTACACAGAATTCAGAGCAGCAGTCACAAGATATTAGTGGACCTGGAGCGTCCTCTAGCAGTGGTTCACACTCTTTGCCATGGACAGGCAGATTGAGATCAGGAGAATCTTCTCAAAGCAATGTAGATAGTGATATTCAGGTATCACGAAAAGGAAAAGAGAAGGTAGATTAGCCCATATTTGATGTGAATGCAGGTCACTCTTATGTGGATGGTGAATCCAATGGCTCAGAACAGAGTATTGATGATGAGTTGGGTATTCCTTCTATTGTTATACCTGGAGTAAGGAAGACCAGGGATGTTTTGAGAGCACTTGGGAGTGAACCTACTTTGCGCAGGTCTACCAGAGCTAGGTATCCTGTGGATAGGCTGAAATATGATGGATTTACAGCCATTCACTATGCATATATGGTCAAAGTGATATAGGAATTAGAACCCACTTCTTTTGAGCAAGCCATGGGAAAAGAAAAATGGGAGAAAGCCATGGATGAAGAAATGGATGCCTTGGAAGCAAATGCTACATGGGAATTGGTACCTTTGGCTAAAGGTAATAATGCAATTGGCTATAAGTGGGTTTATAAGGTGAAGCACAATGCAGATGGTTCTGTGAACAGATACAAAGCAAGATTAGTAATCAAGTGGTATGCACAAACATATGGTATTGATTATGAAGAAACATTCAGTCCGGTTGCAAGGATGGCAACCGTAAGAGCAGTCATTGCTATGGCTGTATCAAAGGAATGGTCTTTACATCAGATGGATGTAAAGAATGCCTTCTTGCATGGTGATTTGCAAGAAGAGGTATATATGGAGCAGCCACCAGGTTATGTGCATGTTGTTCATCCTGAGTTTGTTTGCAGGTTGAAGAAAGCATTGTATGGCTTGAAGCAAGCACCTAGAGCATGGTCTGACAAGATAGGACAGTATCTTGTCACTATTGGCTTTCAGATTTCCAAGGCAGATTTCTCACTTTATGTGAGAAAAACAAAGAAATGTATTATGCTGCTTGTCATTTATGTTGATGATTTGATTATCACAGGTGACATTGATGAAGATATCCTTCATGTGAAAATGCTATTGAAGAAGAAGTTTGAGATGAAGGATTTGGGAGAGTTGCGTTATTTCTTGGGCATTGAGGTGATTAGATCACCAAGTGGGATATGGCTCTTACAGAGGCACTATGGATTGGAGATGTTGTCCAAATATGGGATGACAAGCTGTAAGCCTATTTTAGTTCCTTTGGAGCAGAATGTGAAGCTGAGCATAGATGCAAGTGAGCTACTGGAAGACCCTACTATGTACAGACGCATAGTAGGAAGTTTGATTTATATGACTATTACCAGGCCGAATTTGAGCTATGATGTTGGATTGGTAAGTTAGTTTATGCAGGCTCCAAGGAAACCGCATTTGGATGCGGCTAGACGCATACTCAGGTGTGTGAAGTCCACATTGCAGTATGGACTATTTTATGAGACTGGGGTTTAGATAGAGTTGCATGGATACACTGATGCTGATTGGGCTGCTAATATTTCTGATAGACGATCTACTAATGGATATGTGTTCTCTTTTGGGAGTGCTGCAGTCACTTGGAGCAGCAACAAACAGCCTACAGTTGCCTTGTCAAGCACAGAGGCCGAGTACAGGGGTGTAGCAATGGCTGCATGTGAGGTAGCTTGGTTGCATAAGCTACTTTATGATATGCATCAGCCTACAGATAGGCCAGTTGTCATTTATTGTGACAACATGAGCAGTATACACTTGGCAAATAACCCAATCTATCATGCTAGGACAAAGCACATTGAGGTGCATTATCACTATGTGCGGGAGAGGGTTTTACTAGGTCTTATTGATCTAGTTTATGTCAGCATAGAGGATCAAGTAGCTGACATATTTACGAAGGCATTGGGCGCAGAGAAGTTGCGCAAGTTGAGATACATGCTTGGTGTGCAGGAATTGGGATTGAGCTCGAGGGGGAGTGTTGAGATATCGAGCTCCACTCATGATATGCCAGGGTGACCGTTGTGCATTTATGTCACCGACTTGTCAGTTGTTGCAGATGCAGTTGGCACACCGCCCATGAATAATAGCTAGATGACATCTATCCTTATCTACTCTAGTTCGTGGCTCAGTTAGTATGCCACCTTAGTTAGTTGAGTTTGGTTTGAGACCCATATATAGGGTTCTTCTATTTCTATGTACATGTGTTCTTTTGGCTTACACAACTAAGAAGAGGAAAACTGTTTTCAGCCTCCACCTCTGTGTGTATTCCCCCATTGTGCAAGCAAGAAAGCTACAAGTGAGACTCCTTCCTTCTCTCCCACAATCTTGACACCCCCCCCTAGTTCACCCAACTGTAGTTAGTTGAGCCCCACCCCCTCGTTACACTAACCCTAGCATAGTTAGACTGACCTAAGTTGAGTTATCTAACCCTAGCTTAGTTACCCTAACCCCCCATAGGTTAGTATCCACTAACTTGCCTTAACTTATATGACTTAACCCAAACTACCCTAATTCCATTTGACTAACCTGACCTAACTTCGCTTAACTTATATGACTTACCTTGACTTCCATGCCTTAGCTGACTTAATTTGACCTTATTTACCAAACTAAGCTGATTTTTCTGCTTTAATTTATTTAATTAATTTATAAATTCATTTCCACTCAAAAAAATTTCAAAAATTTTTTAAAAAATTCCTTCACTTTCTGCAAATTTTTGGAAAATTTTCAGCTAGAAATTTCAACCCTTAAAATTCCAAAAAATTCCATATTTTCTAATTTATTCTAAAATTACCTTAAAAATACACAAAAATTCATTTTAAATTAGACAAAAATATAGAAAAAGTTTCCAAAAAGTCCCAAAAATTCCACCTACTCCCCCCTGATATTTTTTCACTTATTTTTCACTTTAAAATATTTTTATATATGATACCCCTATTTAAAACAATTTATTAAACCAACAGAACAACACACAAAACTTTACCATAAAAATCCCAATCTTATTTTCATACCCTAAATTGTGGATATTTCCTAACTCGTTGAAATTTTCTTTTTACTTCATCCCCTATCCATCTTTAATTATTCTTTCTTTTAAAAAAAATGACTACACAACCACATATAATTTATTAAAACACAAATCCAGAAAAATACACATAACTCCAATAACCACACATACTAACATCAATTAACCAAACCACATTTTAAAACCATCCCAAACCCATATAAAATTCCAAACAAATATAATATAAAATTAAGTCCACAAAATAATAAATCCTAATATAGTAAAACCAATCTAATCATAAAAATCGATACATCCACTAAGGTTTTTTCTTTGTTGTTCAGTTCGTGGTCTTTTCTTTTCTTTTACTGGATTCATTCCTTTTGGGAGACTCTTCCATGCATCTTCAGGCCATTTCATACACACCCCTTTCAGGTATTTATTTATGTGCTTTATTTATTTTTATTTTCCCCTTAATTACAAATTAATTATTAAAATGAAATATTTATTCACCCACATTTTTCACGTGCGTTCGCGCTAAACACACCATTTCATCATAATAAAAATCAACCAGCCGTTCACTTTGCACGCGCTACGTGCGCTTAAGAGGCACTTTAATTTATAATAAAAATGAACCAACCGTCACAAGAGCACGTGCTGGCAAAAAAACGCTCCACATCACTCTTAATTTTTAATTAAGAAATTTGCATTTAGAGACCCAATCTGGGCATCAAAGTCCGGGTTGCGTTAAAGTACCGTTTCAACTTAATAATTTGTAATTAACATTTTAAGAAGGAACCGCCGTTTTCTTACTAAGGTTTATCACCTAATAAAATGTCACCCATTGTTAATAATTTATTCCAATGAATCTTTCATTAAATTAATTCCCCCTCACTACACTTATTTCCCCTTTTTAATGAACTCGCTTCATGGGATGGGTGCGTAAAAGTCTTTAGTTGACACTGATGGTCAATTTATGATCCACTCTTCACGTCCATTTTTTATGGCAGTCTGATTTGTCCATGAGTTACAATTACGGGTACGGTATGTAGTTTTTTTTCTTTATTGTCTGATACGGGGATTTGGCTGCTTGCATGTTGCATTCCATGAAGCTTTCAGTCGCATATGTGTAGAGGTCATGCCAAAATTTTTCTAGGCTATGTATTGTCTGGGGTGGTACTTGGGTTAGTTAGGTCTATATTTGTATAAGTGTCCTTGTTTTGGATTGATTCCTTTTTGATAGCCTTTTGGTTGTTTTGTAGGCATTCTTTGTGACTGTCTGTGTTGTGGTGTGTGTGTTTACCATCTGAATGGCGCCTCACGCTCCTCCCCCTATCCAGTATGTCCCACTAGTCAGTAGGGATTACTCTTCCCTACTCACTTTTGAGCCTCTCACGAAGGCGGGACTTGCACCTTTTGTGGCTGCCTCCTTTCCATTGCTTCCAGAGGATCCATCGATGTGTGATGAGTTTCTAGCCTCCTACAGCAAGAACTCGGGACTGGTCCAGAGTACTTCCATGACTTTGAAATCTCTAGGCCTAGGGTAGGCTCTGTCTCTTCCCTACAAAGGTGAACCCTTTATTACCACTTGCCAACTTTTCTCTAACGAAGAGATTTTGAAGCTGTTACAAAAATAGACTAGGGAAATTTTGGATATTAAGAAGGTGATCAACTCTTCAGGAGTTTCCTTTTCCATGATCATTGATCCTGTGTGGAAGTTGGTATGTCAATTTCTTCAAGATAGGTTTGTGCTTGCAAAAACGCCATCCCATTACTTGTCCAAAGAGCTCTTTATAGCTTCATGAATGGTGTTAAAAGGAGTAGCTATTGATTGGAGCACTTACCTACTCACTAAGATGGATCAACATTTCGTCAAAGTCACCAGGGGAAATGTTACCAATGTCACCTATGGATCGTACTTGTATGCCTTCTTGACCTACTCAGGTTTACAGAAGAGTGTACCTCCACCTCCTCCATCTGATCCAGTACCTCCTCCTCCACCTTCAGATGAGTCAGAACCAATTGATATAGAGGATTTGGATTCTCCTCCTCCCCTGGTCATACAACGCAAACGCTTGAAGTGGGCAGTAGATAAAGCTCCTTTAGTTCTTCCTTCTGTGCCCATTCCTACTACCTCTGGCAGTGATCTCCCTGCTTATCTCACATGTAATAACCTGTTCATAGCACATCGAGAAGGTTTGTTGGATATATCAGTCCCCTCACTGAACAGTCTAGTCTCGGGAGATGCTATTCCTTTCCTATGTAAAGACATCTAGAGTTCAATTGAACTTTCAGTGAGACAGCCTATGTTCAACAGCTGTATGCTTCCTTTTATGAAGAATTGATGCAGTCTAAGGACCAGTTGCATCAGGAAACATTCGAGTTGGCCTCTGCTAAGGATACCCTGGCAGATCTGTTCAAGCAGATGGAGCAACAAACCCAACTGATTGAAACCTAAAGAGATGAGATATCTTCTTTGAAGATTCTGTTAACAGAGGCTCAATCAGAGGTTACTAGCCTCTCCGAGAGAAGGAGAGGATGTCCAAAGAAGCGCAAGAGTTCCAAACTCGCTTGAATGTCAAACTTTCAGCCTTAAAGACTGCTAATGACACAGTGGAATCACAAGCTTCCCAAATCAAGCAGTTGCAAGATCAACTGGCAAAGTCACAGTCTGTTCCTCCAAGCCCTAATGTTCCCTTGATCCCTTCTCTCTCACAGCACGACTTGGCAGTTCTTTAGAGACAGGCTACCTTGTGTCCTCTCTTCTAAGATAAAGTGGAAAGATTGCAGTCCAGGATGGATCTGCTATGGTCTACATTTAAGCAATTCCAGGAATATGTTCCTCCGGACCATTCTTTCTTTGTCCACTATCAACTACAGAAGTTGGCCTTCTACATGAAGCTTTCCACGATGGATCTTCCTCTTCCAAAGGATGGTTGGAGTGGGGCTTGGTCTCCTGAGTTGTTGACAGAGGTGGTCCATATGGTGTTTGAAGATTCTGTCACGACCGATACCATGTTGATGTCCTATATGTATCTACGAGGAAACTTGTTGATTCTAGATGAAGTGGATATGGCCTGGTATGTGGGAGACGTGGTTTTACAAGTTGTTTTGTATGTCAACCATTTGGAGTTGCGAATAGATGACATGTTTTAGAGTTACTCATACAAAGTGGCTACTTGTCCTGATAATTCCTGGCATACCATGATTGATTCTGTGGTCCTGAATCAAAGACAGAACACAGCCCCTACCTATGTACAGAGCACTAACCAATTGAGGGTGGATCTCTTAGCTTATCTTTCAAAACATAATCCATTTGATTCTACCTTCTTTGATGCCTATCAGAGAAGATATATCTTAGGTCCCTCTGTTCCTACCCTACTGTATTACCAACAAATGGCTCACCGTTATGATATATATCTTTCTCTCTATCAAACCAATTCCACAACCATCTTACCCCTTCTTTTCCAACCTCAATCTTTTCCTCAAATTCCCATATTTACATACTGTTCTTTTATCGAGGATAGATTATTTTCCCCTTCTCCACTATGCCCTTCTCCATCCATTCATGTACCTTCTACCTTTCCTATTTATCAATTAACACCCTTCTTAAGTGATTCCCTAAAATTTTCAGCCACCCCTTTAAATTATTCTTCCTTTTATCATTTTTCCTACCCCTCCCTTCATCCACTTTTACTTATTCCACTTCCATCTCCTGCCACTTCTATCTCTCAACCCCCTCAGTTGGTTAGTGAATATGACGGGTTTGATCATCAGATTTCCAGAAGAAGGGGATGGAACTCGAATGATTCTCTTACAGGACCTCAGATAAACTGGCCAATTATTCTAGGATTTTTTGGATAACTGCCAGTCAAGCATACTAGAACTATATTCATTTTTCTCACCAATATTCACAGTCTCTGGATCCTCCGGTGAGATTGACAAGTCATTTTGCTTGGTATCTAGCATACATGTATAGGAATTCCCATAATGATCGAAAGGCCATTCCAAAACTTTGTCTGAATGTCAATGTGAATATTGACTCCCACTAGTTGGATGTCCTGTATTTTCATGCCCTATGTCTCCCTAGCAGATACCTTGTTTTGCTAGGAAGGATGTGCTACATGCAGTTTTTTCAAAATCCTCCCAAGACATTTGTAGATGAATTCTTCTCCATGGATCGATTCCGAAACCACCAAGATTTTAAAAGGGAGCATCTTCATTGATACCTTTGCCATGTATTTTGGAAGAATTTTAATGATATATCTCTTTTTGGAGGTGTCATTCAGATGGTTGTGTTAGTTTTTGTATATGTGTTGTCTTAATTGTATGTGATGAGTTTGTGTTGGTTGCGAATATTTGTTCGAGAGCTATTTTTGAAAGATTGCTGGTCGATGAAAAGCCTATGGTGGAAAGATGAAGAGAACCTCTTATATCCTTTACAAATTTGTAATGGTTTTTAAATGATTAATCAGATGAGTTAATGACTAATGAAGTTTTCCTTTAGTAGTATTTTTTCTATCAGATACAGGTGATAAGTTGGGGTTGTGTTTTGGCAAAATTATTGAAGATCTAAAGGAAGATCCAAAATTGAGCTCTTTAGTGAAATTATATTCTTCTTTTCCTTAGGTCGCAAGGACGCTTCCTTTCTAAGTGTGGGGATATGTCGAGAGTGGAAAAAGACTGATTTTTCGATTGATTTTTGTTGTTTTTGAGGTTTGAATGATTGATTTTTGGTGGATTTAGAGTGATGTATGATTGTTAATGGAAGTATTTGAGAGTGTTTTGAATGATATTGATTATGTTTTGGAAGTTCATGATGATTTTCAGTGGAGATATGAGATTCTGTGATGTTCTGATAGGTTCTGATTGGTTCTGTATACCTTCTGTATAGCTTCTGTTTTGTTCTGATTGTCTTTTGTATGAAGCATGGATTGATGATGGAAGAAGATTGAGATCTTATGAAAGCTTATTGAATATTTTTTGAGAGTTTGGAATGGTTTAATTATGAGTTATGAGGTTTTGATGACCTTCTGTAACCTTCTGTAGAGCCTCTGTCTCTCTGTAATGTCTCTGTTATGTAACTGTACTGTAGCTGTTCTGGTACTGTACTGTGACTGTTCTGTAGACCTTTTGTAAGTGTTTTGTAGAATGTATGTGTGACTTTGGGAAAGTTTTCTAACCTTTGGAAAGGATGAATCTAAGTTGAAAAGAGCTAAAACAGGTGGAAGAAACAACTACAGAAGACTGAAGAGAAGACTAAGTGACAGTGACAATAGTGAGCTGTGAAAAGACACTGTAGTGGCTCTGGTGACTCTTCATATCAGACATACCTCTTGGGAGGTGCATCCATGACCTAAGAAATATTATTTAAGGTTATTATGAGAGTATTGTAGTAAGGATATGATGTACTATTGATGGAGAGAGAGAGAGAGAGTCAGAGATAGTCAATTCTATCAAAACAGTGTAACTGTATATGAGAGATTGAGAGAGAGAACTATGAAGATATTGAAGATGAATAATATGTGATTGATTTCCATTCAAAGATGGTGTATTTCTTTGTGTTCTTTGTTCTATTGATGGATTTTGTGAAGACGTTAGAGAATATGGTTAATTCTATCAAATCCGTGGGAGATATCTACTATGATGTTTTGTGAAGAATTGTTGTTTTCTTTGTTTTGATGATCAAAGGAATGAAATAAAAGCTTGTTGATATTACAAGATAGATTTTCTTGCAAGAGAATTCCCTTTTCCTTAGTGTTCCTCTTGGGGCTCCATTCTGCAAGACAGCATCGAAAATAAGGAAATGTTTTGAACATCAACATTTGCTTTACTTCTTCTTATTAAGATTTCTTGAAAACAAATCCTTCGTTGGTTTGCTCTGATACCAACTGTAACGTGTCCACCTATTCTCTTCAGGACACGTCTTAGGAGTCCATTGGAAAGGATGTCTAGAAAGCTCCACACAACACTCCCATGGAATGTCATGGGGTTTGCCATCTAGGACTTTTCACATCTGCCACGTAGCGGAAGTATTCTGGCCGTTTTCACTTAGGACCGCCGACCTAAATCGGGGTTTTCCCTAATGGTCATTTCCTAAATGGCAACAAGAGTCGAATCCCGAGCGAACTACTTTACACAGAAACGACAGGGCCGAAGCGGATTGACGCTGTACTTGGTTCAAGGAGAATGGAAAACAAGAGGGATGCAAAGCTCAACCTCTCTACCATAAGGCATAGCCCCATTCCATTCCCCTAAAATAGCGTAAACCGAGATTATTATAATTTAAACTCTAGGTCAGCGCTCTTGCTGTTCATGTCCTTTGAACGATCTTCTTACTGTCATTTATGATTGATAAAAGTTCCCGGCCAACCGAGACCACCCATCCGTAGGACGGACCCATGGCTACATCCACCGCACTTTCCTCACGTTGTTTTAGTTGTCTAATTACCCACCACATTTAGTTGGACATGCATCAAACAGCTTCCTTAATTAGTCCGTTAGACATTGGTTCCTTCACGTAATCATAGCACTTGACATAGAAAAACAGTGTCAAACAAGTTCCATTTCAACAGGTTATAATATTTATCTTTGAAATACATTTATAAAGTCCAGCCCGTAGGCTTATCCATGTCAAGAATCGCGTGGTGGGGGGACTTGCTCAAGATGATGTACCAAACACACATAGAATGCACAAGGAGAAGCTCACTCAAGAGACAAGAAGAGAGATGGAGACCAAAACGTTTTGTTGCTGGTTTCTTCTTCTTCTTCCACACTCTTTTACAATGTACACAAAGTATAGATAAGATACAACATAAAGAAAAGTGGCCTACTAGGTCAAACAATGCATAACCAACTACACTAGTCGACTGGCACTATAATTATGCCACTTGTAAATAGGATAACAACCTGAATATAATAAGTAATGAGTCAGTGGCCATGTGAGAGTCATAATGGCCACCGATGTGCTAAGTGTAGACGTGTGGACCCATCTAACCAGGCGGTCCATCATCAATGTCCGCATGTGTTGAGCTTGTCATCTCAACACTCCCCCTGAAGCTCAACTACATCTCTGCAACTCCAAGTAAGCTTCGAAACTTTTGAAGCTTCTCTATACCCAATGCCTTCGTGAATATGTCAGCTATCTGATCCTGTGTGCTGACATACACCAAGTCAATCTCACCTACTAGTACATTCTCTCTCACAAAGTGGTAGTGTACCTCAATATGTTTTGTCCTGGCATGGAACACAGGGTTCCTAGCCAACTGTATACTGCTCATGTTGTCACAATAAATGACAGCTCGACCTTCCATCTGCACATCCAAATCAGCCATTAACTTTTGTAGCTATACTACCTTACATGCTGCAATAGCAGCACCTCTATACTCAGCCTCTGTACTCGACAAAGCAACTGTACATTGCTTTTTGCTGCTCTAAGCAACTGCTGCACTACCAAGAGAGAACATGTATCCGCTGGTAGATCTTCTATCAGACATACTACTAGCCCAATTTGCATCTGTGTATCTAAATACCTGTACATCTGTACCTATCTCATAGAAAAGTGCATAATGTAATGTGGACCTCATATATCTCAATATGAATCTGACTGCATCCAAATGTGGCTTTCTAGGTACTTGCATAAACTGACTCACAAGACCAATAGCGTAGCTCAAGTCTAGCCTTGTAATGGTCATGTAAATCAAACTCCCCACTATCCTCCTGAACATATTAGGGTCTTCTATCTCATCCCCAACATCAGTACTCAACTTTACATTTTGCTCCCAACAGGACTAAAAGTGGTTTGCATGCTGTCATACCATACTTGGACAACATATCCAAGCCATAATTTCTTTGGGACAACCATATACCATTATCACATCTGATCACCTCAATGCCAAGGAAGTACCTTAGCTCACCTAAATCCTTTATCTCAAACTTCATCTTCAAACAACCCTTGACTTCAGCAATTCCACTATCACTATCACCTGTAATAATCAAGTCATCCACATAGATAACTATGATGACCAAACCTGCATCTCCCTTTCTCACATAAAGTGAGTGATCAACAACAGAAACATAAAAGCTAATATTGGCAAGATACTCTTTGTTCTTGTCAGACCATGCTCTAGGTGCTTGCTTGAGCCCATAGAGCACCTTCTTGAACCTGCACACATACGTGGGATGCTCTAAATCTTCATAACCTACTAGTTGATCCATATACACTTCTTCCTGCAAATCACCATGCAAGAAGGCATTCTTCACATCCATTTGCTGCAACCTCCGACCTTTGGCTACTGCCAAAGCAATCACATATCTGACAGTTGCCATCCTAGCAACTGGACTGAAGGTTTCTTCATAATCAATGCCATATATATGGGCATAGTCTTTTATGACCAGCCTAGCTTTGTACCTACTAATAGAACCATCTGCATTGTGCTTAATCTTATAATCCCACTTATATCCAATAGCTTTCTTGCCCTTCAGCAATGATACTAGATCCCAAGTCTTATTGGCCTCTAATGCAGCCATCTCCTCATCCATTGCTGCATCCCAATGAGCATGACCAACAGCCTTCTCAAAACATGTGGGCTCAACATCCTCAACTAGTTTCACCATATAAGCATAATGGTGAGTTGCATAACCTTCAAAACCAAATCTTTTAACAAGTTATCTGACCTTGCTAGATCTGCGTACCACCGGATCACTCAATGGAGCCTTTACATTACTATGAGCTCTCTGTACACTTGGTGTCCTGATAGAAGGAATACCAAGCTCATCATCCAAGCTCTCTAAGCCACTAGAGTCTCCATCAAGCACTGCATCAATGCCATCTGACACTTTATTCTTTCCTTTGTCTTTACTTGTAGTGCTACTAGATGCACCTGAAGATGTAGAGATACTCCTTAGTCTCCCAGACCAAGGATTACCAGATGATGTCTCTGGTCCACTAAGAGTCCGTGATTCTTGCTTTTCAGCATGCACATGAGTGTCATGATCATCATAATCATCCAATGCATCACCACTAGATGCATACCAACTGCTCATTTCATCAAAGATGACATCCCTGCTCACTCTGAACTTACATGTGACAGGGTTATAACAGCGATACTCTTTCTGCTCTAAAGAGTATCCAATAAAAATACATTTTTCTGCCTTTGGATCAAGATTCTTTCATAGCTCATCTGGCACATGAACATATGCAACACATCCAAATACCTTCAAGTGTGATACCTCAAGCTTCTTGCCAGTAAAGCATTCCTCATGAGTCATCCCATGAATTGCAGCTGTGGGAGTTCTGTTTATAATATAAACATTAGTATGAACAGCCTCATACAAAAAATGCTTAGGTATATTTTTTTTAGCCATCAAGGCACGTGCAACTTTTGCAATATGCTTGTTTTTGCTTTCTGCAACCCCATTTTGCTGTGGAATATATCTACATGTGAACAGTCTCTTTATCCCATGAGACCTCAGAAAATCACTAAACTCATTCGAGAGGTACTCTCCCCCTCCATCTGACCTCAAGCACTTTACTTTCAAGCATGTTTCTCTTTCAACTACAGCCTTGAAAGTTCTAAAGTGCTCAAACACTTCACTCTTTTCCTTCATAAAATATACCCACAGCTTTCTAGAACAATCATCAATGAATGTGACAAAGTATGAACTGCCTCCAAGAGATACATTTTGTGTAGGCCCCCAAATGTCTGTATGCACAACATCAAGGATATTTTTGCTTACATCTCTGTCATGTGAAAAGGGTTGTCTTGCCTGCTTACCAAACTAACATGCTTCGCATACCTTATGAAACTCTGCAACTCGAAATATAGGCAAATGTGTAACCAACCCTTTGGACTGCATTAATTTCAACCTTTGTACATTTGCATGTCCAATGCGTTTGTGCCAAATTTCAATATCTGCAACAACACCTTTTCCTTTAGTACACATGGCAGCATTCATAATAGGAATTCTAACATCCAGAGTAAACATACGTCCAACTCTACTTCCCTTTGCTACCAACTTGCACTTGTCATTGAAGTCTTCTACAAAGTAGCCCTTTACATTAAATCTGACTTGCAACCCCCATTGCTCTACCATTTGACCGACTGACACCAAGTTCTTTGTAATAGATGGCACATGTAATACATCTGAAAGACTCTTTGTCTTACCATCATGCAAGGACAAGGGAACTTTTCCAATGTGTGAAATTGGGTGGTATGAATCATCACCCGTCTGCACATAACATGCATTTTGCAAATCCTGTATCTCTCCAAACCATTATGCATGGTTGGTCATATGATTGGAAGCACCTGAATCAACATACCAAACATCATCATGTTTCCCTTCCCTATAACAGCATTCAACATATGCTGCATAAGAAACATACATTGATTTTTGTCTTCATTCTGTCGTAAAGATGATACATAGTTTCCTTGCTACAACTTACCATTGTGAATATCATCTTTCTTAGCATAACATTGGGCTGCAATATGACCTATTTTGCCACAATAGTGACACACAATACCAGAGTTGTTAGAGCCTCTGTTCTGCCATCCACCTCTTCCTCCAAAGCTCCCCTTGCCTCTAAAGTTACCACGACCTCCTGAAACCTGCATATCGCCAAATTGCTGATTCAATCTGTTTTGTTGGTTGTCACTACCACGTCCTATACCATAGTCTCTTGAAGAGAACATACGACGTCCCCTTCCTGAACTGGAGTAGAAAGCTTGGACCTATTTACCACTTCTTTTAGATGTCTCACTCTGTATGTTAATCTCTTCAGTGATCATAAGGGAGACCAACTCATTGAAATCTGGAAATGGCTTTCTGATATATACGGAAGTTACAAAAGACTTCCAAGCATTTTTATTATTAAGTCCACCCAAGGTAGAGGGCACCAAATCATCATCATCGGCATTGCATCAATCGCTGCCAATGCATCTACAATGCTCCTTACCTTTAGTCATACTCATTGATAGACATCTTTCGTTTCTTCAATGTATTCAACTCTTGCTTGAGTTGAATCTTTCGTGCCTTTATATTTACGGAAGACATACTTTCAAGTATGGTCCAAGCTGTATATGAATTCTCTGCATTTCTAATATGTCCCAGTATCTTATTATCAGTTTCTATTGATAGCCAATACATGACCTTCTTGTCTTTTGCATTCCATTCCTTCCGTGCCTTTATCTCTTCTGTAGTTGGAGGATCATTCACCTTCGGCTCCTTTTCTTCACCTGAAACAAACTCGTAGAGGCCTTTTCCAATAAGGAAGTTTGTGACACGGAACTTCCATGAAGGGTAGTTGTTCTTGTCAAGCTTCTCAATGATGGGGTTTCCACTGTTCTCTGCCATTATCACAAAACTAATACCAAACAGCAAGCCAATCTTCTGCAACCCTCGACCTGTAGTGCACAGCAATACACTAGACATCTTTTTTCATTGTCTGCTCAATAATACATGCAATCTGCAACCTATTTGCAGATAAACCTTGTGTTTGCTTACTGCAAACATCTCAAGAATTACAGATTCGCAATCTCTAACCTGTGCACCCACTTTCAGCCAAAACAGTCAAAATCACAGTGTACCCTAAAACTGATGTCCGCAACCTTGCAGGTCTAAAACGGGGCTGAAACGACCTCAGATGCCCAAAATAACTGCGGGAAAGTCCTATAGGGCAAATCTGCAGAATACAGAGCACTCTTCGCGCACACCAAATCTCACTACAATCTGAGGTTTTTTGCTCTGCCGTGCTTCCGGTGCCTCCACACGCACTATCCAAGAGAAAGAGTGGAAGGATGGGAGAGCTTCTTACCCGTGGCTTGCTTGCTTGAACCTTGTTTCTTCTCCTTCACTTCAGCCTTCGAAATCACCCTCTCTAAGTGGTGTGGCTCTGATACCATGTCAAGAATTGCATGGTGGGAGGACTTGCTCAAGATACTGCGCCGAACACACAGAATGCACAAGGAGAAGCTCACTCAAGAGACAAGAAGAGAGATGGAGGCCAAAACGTTTTCTTGCTGGTTTCTTCTTCTTCTTCCATACTCTTTTATAATGTACACAAAGTATAGATAAGATAGAACATAAAGGAAAGTGGCCTACTAAGTCAAACAATGTATAACCGACTATATTAGTCGGCGCCATAACTATGCCAGCTGTAAATAGGTGTAACAATCTGAATATAATAAGTAATGAGTCAGTGGCCATGTGAGAGTCATAATGACCACTGATGTGCTAAGTGTAGACGTGTGGACCCATCTAACAAGGCGGTCCATCATCAATGTCCGCATGTGTTGAGCTTGTCATCTCAACAATCCATAATCTGCTCGAAGGCTATCCAGTAATCCACAAGGATTACTAATCCAAGATTCTACCCATAGACTAGTATGCGGGCCTCGAGATCCAATCCTGAGTCACGTTGGCCTCTTGTGTAGGGCCCGAAAGGTGAGAGATTTATGGCCAGAGCCCCCTTGGTACCCAAGCGTCCTCTTGCTCCAAGTAGCACTCAACGTAGAGACCTCTGGTGGTGGGTTCGGTCCACCTTCCCAGTGTGCTTAACAACCCCCTTGGTTAGGTTCAGGCAGACAGCTGGGGGTAACTAATGCTGTCTCTCCCTTCAGGCCTTCAACCTTAAGCATTAGATATCTTTTTAAACTTTAATTCCTTGAGCAAACAAAGCAAACAATGCTCTTTAAACTGTTACAAATAAAATCATTTCCAGTGGTCATTCTCTGACCAACTGCTAAGGAGTAAATCCTTCTCTCCGAATGCATCTAGCATTCGATCTGGGATCAATTGCGATTCGGCAAGATCCCTAGGTTTTGTTTGTTAACCCTTATATCCTTGGGCTAGGGTCGTACCCTATTAATCCAACTTAACCAATACCTTAAGTTCTATTAGCAGTAAATATGTTATTCCAATTTACTGATTGGTCTTTTGCTTCCAAGAAATTATCTAATCCCCTCATCTTGGTTACTTTTCCCAAGAAAGGTACTATATGAGGATGACTACTCATCCTCTTACAAGATAAAATTGCACAAGAATTTGCCAATCTCATCCTGAGAAATTTGGCCATTCCCTTGTGATCAAATCACAAGATCATTTAGCTTTGCAACATGTTGCACAAGTGTCACATCTAATCCATGGGACTATTTTACCCATCAAACTGCGTCTTCTAATCATGGAATCATGATTAGATAGGAAACAGGGTTAGGGTGTCTTCATATCCAATCCATTCCTGATTGCACTAGGCCAACATTGTCAGTCCTAGGGTTGCAATTCAAACCAAGTTTCATCCTTTTTAGCGAGTGATCCTTAGGGTAGAAACCCTAGATCATTTCTTGCAAATATGTCCTATTGTCCCTACATTTCGTGAATGTGGACAGGTCTTTAGGGATACGAGAGTTTTAACTTGGTAATAAGTGCAACTAGGTCACGTCCTCAACGTTCTAATCCCTAGTTAGCACTTTGGGATATGTTGCATTGATTTAACCCTTCCTAAGCGAGTCCCTCGCGTGTTAGGTTAAACCAATTTACTTGTCTATTCTTGAAGATATTTACGATACCATTTTCGTAATCACACGATTCATTGCCTACGTATGAGTAGATTTACAAACCCTAACTTTTGTAATTGATTGAGATTTATGTCAATTTCCTAGAGATTAATCTACTTCATGCAACCCTAGAATCATTTCCATGCCTTGCAAATTCCTACAGTTATTAGCAACTTTCTTTAATGAATCATTACGAAGAAAAGATGTCTAATAATGCGACATGCGATTTATACTTTCCATGCATAATTGAAGTGTACAACAATAAATTTGACTTTGTAAAGATGGGCATTAGTTGATTAAATTTATTACTTTGCAATTCATAAAAACCACTTGCTAGGAATGCATAGAGATCTTATGCTCTTTTTTTTTTTCGTTTCATTGAAAAATACCACGGACCGAATTCTTCAATTGTGAGCTATTAGCCAAAGTATTTCAATTTAAAAAAAAGTGCATCCTAATTCCATAAATGATCCATGCACAATTGTAATATTATGACGTAAATCAAAACTAGTAAGAAAACCTCGACTTGTGGTGAGATGTCCACATGGAAGTTAGGAGATGATCCTCCTGCGGTTGCGCCTTGTGCCTTTTTAGGGGCCATCGCGAATTCCACCTTCTTGCCTTAGCCGCAAACTTGTGATCTTGGCTAGTCTCCCTCCCATGCGCAATTCCTTTTGAGATTCGGCTTCCTTGACCAATTTCACCGTCTTTTGGAATCGGGCTTCAGAAATGGAAACTTATGAACTTCCCTTCTTTTTGTAGAAGTTCCGAGAATACAATTGATCTCCACGGAAAGGCCTTAAGAAAAATCCCAGGGTAAGATGGCTTGTAGGAGTTGAAATGGAAAAGGAGTAAAGATAGCTTTGTGGAATACAAGAGAAGGAAAATGCTTAATTCACGAGGATGCAAGGGGGAAAGACCTTAATTCCAGGGGTTATAAAGACCCCTTAGGAAGGGCTTATAAAAGTCCACATGAAGGCTATAAAAGAACTTGTGTGGGGGGGAAAATCCACGGGAATGGCTATGTGGAAATGCTAAGGGAAGGGTTTTTGAAAAGCCCAGCTATTGTGTCCAAGGGGGAAAAAAGTGCTTAAAACCTGGGGTAATAGAAACCCACCTGAGAGGCCAATAGGAAAGGGGGTTTTAAAGGAACCCGAGCAATGTGCGCTTATGGGGAATACAAGGGAAAGTGTTCAATTCCCAAGGATGTAAGGGAAGTAAAGGGGGCTTAGATTTCAGGGGGGGTTATAAAAACCCACGTGGGAAGGGCCTTATGAGAGCCTCACAGAAAGGGGGTTTTAGATGGCTTTAAGGAAATTTTTTGGGGGGAAAACCCATGGGAATGGGGGCTTGGAAGAACCCTTAGAAGCTTTCAAGAAGCTTCTTGAAGCTTCTGTAAACGTGGTGGAACCACGTGGACGAGAGTATGGTGGTTGAATTGTTGCATCTGGTGTCATCTGTCATCAGCCGGGGCGGCTTCACAAATTAGGTGGCAGCTCTCTTCTATCAGGCACGACCCCCTCACGGCGCACAGAGATGCGAAGTTGCTCTCTTCTCTCTCTCAGGCTGGTGACGTCAGAGTTCTTCTCTCCCTCTTCGTCTGCAGCATGATGGCTCTCTCCTCCTTACTCCCCTCCCATAGGGTTTTTACAAGTGAAGGGATGGGAACCTCCCCCACCCACGCGGCTACTTGCATGGGCATTCTTCCCCCATGTCATCTAGCTCGGTGCTGAATCAACCGCGCTTCACTCCCTTCCCTTCAGCACGGCCTTCATTGTGGGAAAGAAGGGATAATTTTTTTAAAAAAAGGCCATAAGTTAATCATTTTCATCTTGACCTCCTCCCAAAAGGAGGTTCACACGAACATATGCGGTTTCCTAGTACTTAGCCTTGATTGGCCAATGGAGAGTGTATTGTCTAATGACCAAACTGTTTATTACCACAATGCCGGCATTGTCTTTTGCCCGGGATTTCACATGGCCTCGTAATATTTTCAGCATAAATATTACATAGTTATAGGGGTTGAATGCATCTCCTCCATGATTTTCTGCTTGAATGGGAAAGCATGAGGGATGGCAATTTAGCCATTATACCGTAAAAGCCCATTCTTCAGCTGATATGAAGAGTTTTCCACACATTGTCCTTGCTGTAATTTCTAAAATACATTGCTGAAATCAACGTCTAAGAGGTAAGCCTCTTGAAGCTCATGCATCCAATCACTATGTAACTCCATGATAGCAGAGACTTTATATACCCACATCCTAGACAGGGAATGAGCCACTACATTGTCCTTCCCACAAGTGTAGGTGTTGTCATAGTTCTTTTAGGTGGCTACCCATCTCCTCTACTTCGGAGTCAGATTTGACTGAGACAAGAAGTACTTGAGTACTCTATGGTCGCTTTTCACTCCAAACTAGCTGCGATACAAATAATGATGCCATTTCTTAATGGCTAGTATTTTTCTTGATCATAGACATTCATAACCCTGTCATTTTTAGCTAGCTTTCGACTCTTAAAAGCTATGACCCCATGTTCTTGCAGCAAGACTACACCGATTCCTCTCCCAGTGGCATCACACTGAATGGTGAATTCCCTAGAAAAATTAGGGCATACCAAGATAGGGGATGAAGTAAGCAAATCTTTCAGCTGGTTAAAGCTTCTATCTACCAATGCATCCCAGAAAAATGCTTCTTTCTTCAGCCTATTAGTGAGAGGGGCTGCAATAGTGGCATAGTGCCAAATGAATTTGCGGTAAAATGAGGAGAGACCCAAGAATCCTCTCAAAGAGGTAGTATTTGCAGGTGTGGGCCAATCTCTGGCACACTGCACTTTCTTTGGGTCAGCTCTAATGCCTGCCTCACTGATAATGTGTCCCAAGTACTCAACCTTAGTCTGCATGAACGAACACTTTGTCTCCTTAGCAAAGAGTCTATGCTGTTTAAGTATATCAAATATCTGCCTCATGTGCATAAGGTGAGCTTCCTTTGAGCGACTATAAATGAGGATGTCATCGAAAAATACCAATACAAATTTGAATAAGTAAGGCTGAAGTATTTTGTTCATGAGGCTCTGAAATGTGGCTGGTGCATTAGTCAAGCCAAAGGGCATGACCAAGAAGTGATAGAGCCCACGATCAGTCCTGAATGCAGTCTTTATCTCATCACCTTCATGCATGAGTATCTGATGGTAGCCGGATCTCAAATCAATCTTTGTGAAATACTTAGCTCCCTTCAACTCATCTAACAGGTCATCCACCCTAGGAATAGGGTATCTATTCTTGATAATGATCTTATTCATATCTTTGTAATCTATGATGGTAGCTGGATCTCAAATCAATCTTTGTGAAATACTTAGCTCCCTTCAACTCATCCAACAGGTCATCCACCCAGGAATAGGATATCTATTCTTGATAGTGATCTTATTCAGATCTCTGTAATCTATGCACATCCTAAAAGTGCCATCTTTCTTTTTGACCAACAAGATAGGTGATGCAAAAGGGGATGAGCTGGGCTCAATGAATCCCATATCTACTAAATCCTTGACCTGCTTGGCCACTTCTTCTCTTTCACATTTGGACAACCTGTAAGGGGGTTTATTGACCGGCTTGGAATAGGGCTCCAAATCAATGGGATGATCAACCACTCTCTTGGGAGGTAATGCTGTAGGTATCTGAAACAAGTCACCATCCTCGACAAGTAGAGACTTAAGGGTTGAATTATCGTGCATTTTTCGGGACTGATCTGCATTTTCCTTGTTTAATTTCAATACAAAAATCTGGGAGCATTTCTTGAACTCTTTCTTGAGCTCTTTGGCTGTAATAAGCTGAAATTCATTGCTATTTCTAATTCCATGTAGGTGAACAAGCTATCCAGCCCTAATAAATTGCATATACAGCAATGAAAAATCCATGAAAATGGTGCCCAAAGTTTTCAGCCAATCGCAGCCCAACACAATGTCTATCGGCCCCATATTTAGTGCAATCAAATCCACTTTGTGCTCAAAATTTTTAGCAAGCTTAATAGGTATAGTTGGGCATACATGAGTACTAATTTCCTCACTCCCATTGGCCACTTGCACCCTCATTGGTTGCTGTAAATGAGAGACAAAACATTTTAGTGTGTCCATGAGTCCTCTATTTATGAAACTATCTACTAAGACAAATTCATATTTCCCATGAATCTTGCCTTGAAGACAAAGAGTGTTAGGGCTCTTAGATCTAGTCCAAGCATCGAGGGAGATAGTACAAATAGTGGCAGCAGCATGTGAACCATTCTTATCACCCATATTTACATCTACATGATCGCCGGGGTCAAATGGAAAGGTGTCAGTCGGGTCAAAGAAATCTTCTTGCCCATATTCCTCTTCAACCTCATCATTTTTTATAGTGATTGCAAAGTCACTTGCATCCTCATGATCCTCATCAGATTCATCAAAGACTAACATGCTATGTTCCCTTACTTTTGCATTTCTATAAGCACATTTAGATGCATGCTCGGCTGTATACTTTTGCCTGCATTTAAAGCAAAGTCCTTTTTCTTTCCTCTCTTTGTAGAGGTCCATCGAGAAAGAGCGTTGACCACCAAAAGCTGAAGCATTTTTACCCTTGCTGTCCCCTTGTCTATTTTCAGCTCTTCCTTGATTTGCAGTCCTAAAATTACTATTTTTCCTAGAGGCATTAAAGGTGTGGCATGTGGGGATCTTCGGGGTGCTAAATGGCATATTTCCACAACCATAACCTGCCCCAAGCTGATTGGGCCTTACAACACTTCTTTATTGCCCAAAATGTGACTGCATAGGTCCTCTTTGCTACCCCCAAATAGTGGCTGAGACGCTCCTCTTTGCTGTCCATACTGAAATGAAGCATCTCGACGCTACTTACGAGAGTACCTCTCAGCCAACTCAATAGCTTTGAAAAAATTTGATGGACTTTGGGCTCAAACATCAGCCGAGAGTTGGGGATCCAAACCATAAATGTTATTGTGAAGATTTGCATTATCACTAATGGACTCAACATACATTGTGAGATTGAGGAATTGGCTTATGTAGTCATGCACCGTCATCCCACGTTACTCTAATCACTCTTTCATCTTGCATGCTTGGTCTATCCTATTTTTCCTTGCATTTCATTTGGGAATCCATCCACATTGAGAACTTGGTTGCAAATGCTTCCATGGTAGAGGTCATTTGGCGCATCTCCGTCACCATTTGAGCTTGAGCTTCCATTACTTCCCTATGCCTTTCCGCATGTCTAGTCTCGTGTGAACTGAGGGTATGATTGAGTGTGCTTAGGCTTCCCATGGCATGAGAGAGATCTTCCTATTCAACCTCAAAGTTGGTGTCATCCCTCGGGGTGTGCGCATCCCTTATCTATTGCTGAGCATCTTCATTTGCATTGTTTTTCCCCCTATTACCCGCCATGTCTAGGTGCACTCCCGTGAGACCACCTGTCATTGTTTTGGCTATAACTAGAGCTAGACAACTCCAATTGACCTACTTTTTGGTTTAAAATGGATCCAACAATGCTCTCTTTAGGATGAGCATAGGAAAGCATTCCCAAGTGTTATAGAGAAAATTTTGTAATCATAAATGTGGGACTGTTCTCTGTAGTCCAACACCATGTCTACACCTAGAAAAGGCCTGTTTTGGGCTGTAGGTATTTGGTATGCTCCAAGTGGGTATCCAAAACTGAGCAAGGTTCTTGGAAAGGCCTGAGGGTACTCTCCAAGGTCATCACCTCAATTCTTGGGAATGGAAACACCTTTGCAAATGCAAGCAATTTTGCTGTAGCACCTTGAAACAGAAGAGGGTTGAAATTGGGTTCCCCTTCTATTGCACTGTGGGATTCACTATTTTCTTGGCATCATACATCACTTTAGCATCCCTTAGCATGTTTTGCATCACTTCAGCATTACTAAGCATTCCCATGACCATATCCAACAAGATAGGCTCTCATACATGCATAACCACTGCCCTTACTACATATATGACTGCACAGGTGTATCCCATGATACATATATCCATCTTCAATCCAAGTGAAGTATTACATTCCCATAAATCACTGCATACATAGCTGAATGTGTATCTAAAGATACATTTGCTAATACATGTGCTGAAGTACAATCATACATCCCATGCACACAAGAGTGTGTCATGCCATAGTCATCAAAATTTCCATCATGCCAAGTCAATTTCTCAACTTTCCAAGAAATACCTGCACTTGCAAATGAGTTTTGGGCTCCATATCACCGGGAGGTGGGTAAAGTTTCCCTCGGACCGGGTTGTGCACCCCTTCAGGGTCTATGATGGCAAGGGGTGTCACCCCTCTTTTGTCTTGCCACCTTGCCTAGCATCGGGCTTTTCCTCACCCGAAATATACATGGTAGATATTTATTAATTAAACACCTAGCATGAGATGCATTTTAGGAATGGAAATTTTGGGTTTTCATGAAGTGCATGGAATTGGAATTGGGAATAGGGATAGAGAGCTTACCGGCAGTGACTCAATGCCAACTCACCCTTATACAATGGATTTATTAATCAATTCTTGGCTCAGCCAATTCATAAGAAGCCAAACGGTTTATGGGTAAGCAAAAGTATGATCTCAATGGAGCTTCAGTATGAATAAAATCCATTCAAATACCATAGGATCAAATGAGAATGATTGAGATAAATATTCAACATGCATACAATGTTTGGGACTCCTATCACCTACTTGGACTCATGCATCCTCTCAAACAAGTGGATAGGATTCAACAAGAGGCTTAATGGGAGAGAATGAGAGCCAAGAATCGGTTACCTTGTGTTGTTTGAAGAAGATTGCAGCCACTAATGCCACTTCAGTTTTTCATGAGAGCTCCACTTTGATCCTGGATGCTCCATAGCTCCAAAATGGTTGTGCTCCATCAAGAAGAGATGAATTCAAGCTTGGGGAAGAAGGATTCTTCAATGGGGGAAGGGCATTGCTTGCATAGACCGACCAAGAGAAGGATTCCTTCCAAATGAGCACTCCATAATGCCTTCTTGCTTCCAAGAAGCCTTCAAATCTTAAGAATGAGCTCCAATGTGGTTGTAGCTTGGAGATAGGATGGCTCAGGACCTTCCCATGAAGAGCTCTTGATGAAATTGAAGCTCTACTTCCATAGCCATGGCTGTCCACAAACGCATGTCTTCAAATCTTGCTTCTAATCTTCTTTTTGTGCTTCTTGATGGCCAAATCTTGAGCTAGGCTTCAAGAGTGAACCTCCGGGACCAAGAAGAGACCAAAATCTTCAAGATTCTTGAGCTTGATGCCAAGCTTTAATGGCTACCATGGACTGCATATGATTAGGGTTTCTCAGATGAAAGAGAAGTCCAAGACGATGAGAAAGGAAGCTTCAATCTTGCCCAAATGACGTGCAAGAAGCTGGGAATGAGAGCCAAGACAGAGAGGAAGCTTGTTGTGCTATCATTTTGGCATGGAATCAGCCCATATTTTGCGTCGTGAAACGTGGGGAGCTGCTTGCAGGGGAGAGGAGGTCTCACACAACACTTCCAGCACTTGTCTTGTAGCTCAAAGGCTTAATGAACCCCTAGGAAGGAAGGCAAACTCTATGGAAGAGGAAGAGCAAGGTTTGGGCCTGATTACCTCCATGGGAGCTTGCAAGAAGCTTGAGAAAGGGGGAGAGAGAAGAGTCTCCTTGAAAAGTAACCCCAACTATACTTTCTTCTAACTCTTGTGACCACAGTTACTAAGAGTTTACCTTCAAAATGGGCTAAAAATGACTAACGAGCTGCCAAAGTCGGTCTTCCTTCCTCCAAACTTGGTCAAAGACACCATTAATGCTCCTGCCTACAGTCCTTGTAGTCTAGAAATCTTTGGGAACTCCCCTACTGCTCCCTATACCTGTGTACCTGTGACTCAAAATTCCATGTGACTAGAAAGTTGTAACTGGGTGAAATGAAGGACTAACTGGGACGAAGAACCTAAGCTCTGATACCAATTGTCAAGGAGATGGACTAGGAGAGAGAAAGAAGAGAGAGAAGACTGCAGAGAAGAAGAAGAAGAAGAGCAAAAGAGAGAGCAAGATACGTATGAGGAGAGAGAAAGACTAGAAATGGAGAGAGAAAGACAAGAAGAGAGAGAGAGAAGACATGGAAGCTTGGAGAGCAAGGTAAAGGAGAAAGAAGACTTGTATTAATTGTATGATAATAAAAAATTAAGTCTCTCTCACCTTATATACCAGCCAGTGTAGCTAGTATTTCCCCGTTATTAAGTCCCCCTCTCTTACAATGCAAAGTTCAAGGTTCACATCAACATCCTCTCAAGAGCCTCTTGAATGTCATGTGATGGAGGTCTAATTTTCGCAATGCTTGCAAGGAGATCAAGTCTAGGTGTGTGCCGATGGAAATTCTCTATTTCACAAGTGTATTCAATCTATTTCACACATTATTTTTAGCATTGTGAATTAATGCTACTTATCTTGAATAAAAACTTTGATTACTTAGTTTAGCTTGTGAATCAATGCTATTGATCTTGATTCAATAAATTGAATCTATATGACTCCACTTTATTCATCGTCACTATTATAGTCCTTTTTAGCAAATGTATCTCATTATTGACTCTAAAGTATTGAATGTGACCATATGTTGGTTGTGGTTGTATGATTGGCCACCTTGATCCTATTCCACATGTCATAAAGTCATAATCCTAATGTAAATGTTATATGTCTATGGGGAATGTCAATTGTGACTAAGATGTAGTTCACATTCTCTTGAGCCTTGGATTAGCTTCTTGAAGCTCCAATCCCAATCGGTAGGGCTACCAAATTATAAGTGCTCAATGGAAAAATTGAATTTTCAAATGCAAATAATCCTTTAGGGAGGTCTAATCTTTTAGGTTTGGATTTCTTCATCATAGTTCTAGATCTAGAGATAGATGTTGGGATAGCTATATCATCATGTTTCTACTCACCTAGGCTTCCCAGACTATTATTGAGCTTCTAGATCTCCATACCATGAAGAATATTGTGCTTATATGAAATTACCTATGTCAAAATGGATCAAATGTTGACACAATCATGTCATTGTTCAACCTCAGGGAAGAGGAGGACTAGGCAAACCACACCTCCTTAGGGCTAAACAACTCCTCATGTAGGCCTACACTGGTATATTAGTGAAGAGTTTGATGAAAATACCACATTGTGCATTTTTGTTGTCTTTTAGATATTTGCTTGAATGTCCATTTGATTCATTATAAGCAACACATTCTACATATACTTTGAGGTATGTGGAATCTCTTACATAGCTTATGTTGTTTGTTTATTGTTGATAGGCCTCAATGAGCATCTACTTTCCAAATACAACTACATCAAGTTATAGAATAAGGATTTGTCTATGCATCCAAGTTGTTCATGATGATGTAATAGTGGACTTGCATACAATTTGATAGTGCTTATAATTTCATGTAGAGCTTCATCATAGGAAAATATGTAGCCCTATTGGTGGGCCATGGGCCTGGAAGTTTTGTAGTGTCCTCCCTTCATTGGCTTCCCCTTTTTCACCTAATTGGCAATTAAGGGCATGTGCAAGAGGCCATTTGTTGTAGCATAGTTGGGGAGTGATGTCTTCCTCACCAAGTAAAAATGGAACATTCTTTCTAGCAATGTGAATATAGTGCCCATGGTGTCATGGATGATGTGTTAATGTGGTAGAAGTTAGTAGGCCATGTATTCTAGGGCGCACTAGAAGATATAGACCTTATACCGACGTTTAAAGCGATGAAAATACAAACAACAAAATTTTTCCCCGTCGTTGCAAAAAGCGTCGTTATTGATGACGCCATAGAAACATCGCTATTGGTATTGGTGTCATTATTTGCGTCGCAAATGCGATGCATATAGCAACATCAATAGCGATGCAACCAGTAAATTTGCGACGCACATAGCAACGCGAGCAGTAAATTTGCGACGCAAATAGCGATGGTAAGAGGGAAATTTTTTTCTGGTGGCAGGGCAGCTATTGAAATCATAAAAGTGATACATGAAGTAAATACATGATCACATAAAAAGCGATTGGTACAATCATGACAGGATATCACTAATACATAGAAAATGTCTACATAAATCATGCGACTAAAAAATAAAGGTGTGTGAGCTCCAAGGATCCAAGGGTGAGCTAGAAATCCTCGTCCCTCGAAAGCTTGTTCTGCCGCAAAGGAGCATCGAACGGATTCTGCAGAAAAAGAAACAACACATCAATCCACCATACAATAATGTATTCAAATATCTCATGGTAACTACGGACAAGAAAGATGAGTGACTTACAGGGCCGCCATGTCTATACAATCAGTTGATCAATGCATTGAGACCGTGCCTCTCTCCATATTGAGTCTCAAGGACTTGCGGCTCCCGATTTGTAATGGAGTGCTGCAAAGAAAACAAAATGCTAACTGTTAGAAACATGATTGTTAGTACAAAGAATATTTCAAAAAAACAAACAAGCAAAACAAAAGAGAAACTTACAAAGTCCTCCAAATATGTCCTGTGGCCGCCACTCCCAAGATGATGGACCACTTCGACCTCGAGTCGTGCCCTCGCCGCCTCACGCTGCTGACTCCAATGTCTTGGCGAATCTGTAGCCTCCTCCCTCAGTCGGCGCTAGTCATCTGCATCCAACTACTCGGGCTTTGCAGCCCCACTCTTGATTGCCTTGCATGTGTCGGATTGTCTATGTGACATGTATGCACGCATGCAATCCATCTACTACGGCTGGCATTGGAAACTCCTCGTGCAAGGATGCTACTATGTAGTCCTTTCTCCCCTCCGGTATGTTCTTCCCGTAGAGAATCTATCTACTGCGGCTGGCATCGGAAACTCCTCGTGCAAGGATGCTACTATGTAGTCCTTACTCCCCTCCGGTATGTTCTTCCAATGATCCAGGACGTTGTGCCAAAAAACTTGTTGTCACAACTCTCTCATGCGAGCCATCACCCTCCTCCCCTCATCATTCATGATGATGGCTCCTGACCTACTATCAACCAGATGTCCATAACCCCTAGGAGTCTGCCTAAGATGGGTCCTCTCCCATCTCCGTCTACGCTCCTAGGCATATCCAGGAGACCCCTCTACATCCGTTGTACCGACGGGGGTAACCTCTCTCGGAGTGGCACCCAAAGGGGTACCACCAAAAGGGGTGCCACCTGATGATGGCTGCGCAAAAGCCGGAGTAACTGGATAGACGTCCCCACAGGTGTGACAAATCCTGGAGGTGACGCAGCTCCAGCTGAACGAAAAGACGGAGACACCACATCTGTGTCTCCATATCAGCATTCCCCTGATCCCGATGCAGTCCCTCCCTCTAGCCCAAGTCGTGAGCGTCGAGATCGTGTGCTCGAAGCTGAAGCATCTGATCGCACTGAAGTAGATCTAGCAGAGCCCCTTGACGAAGAACGAGATAGCTCCTGGTCTGCCATCTCTCTGAATCTCGCGAGCTGGTCTGGAGACATACGTGTGAAGATGTCCTGCAACTCCTCATCGCTCATCCCTCGACTCATCCTGAAAATGTCACCTGCACAGTTAAAAAATGGTGTTAGAATAATCAATTTAAATTATACAAAGCAGTGTAATATAAATCACTTTTAAAAAATCCCTCTTAAAATGCATATCTTATGTACCTTTATAAGAGATCTAAACAACGAATTGAGTAAGTGGATGCTCCAAGAATGAAGTATCCTATGGTCCCATGTTAATCTCCTGACACAACTCCACATACACTGGAAGGTCAATAGACATGTCACCATAAAAGAATGAGTCTGCCTCATTCTCAAAAAATTCTTGGACTCCTGTATTTCCATCATTGTTAGTCGATGCGGACTCCAAGCTTGTGGCGGCCTCCACCCCTTGTAATATCGACCCCTCTATTTGCATATTATCTTCATCTATGCTGCTCAGAACATCGCTTTGATCATATACTCTCGCACTTCGGGGAGTTGAAGGTATAACATACCACCATCGAGGTTGTCAGGGGGTTTGGATAGAAGATTACTTGTTCACAAACACGTACAAAGCGAGTTCAAACCATTGTGATATAAACCATGTCGTATTACAATTAGCAAGCAAATGACTCTATGCACCTGTTCACAATGGGCCGGCAACACAAAGGTGTTGCGTAAATCCGTCCATTTTTTTTCGGAATCTATTTCGAGAAATCTAGATGGACCTCGTCGAATTGTTGCTCCAGCTCCTCCAAGTACCACTTTGAACCACTGCACATCGAATAGTATCATGGAGAAGCTACGGTAATCCACCGTAATAATACTTTGCAAGTTTCCAAAATACTCCATCTCATCCACAACCGTGTTTGGATCCGTTGCTCATCACCGGCTCTCTTGCTCCAACCTTGCCATGACACCACACTCCATTGTGGAGCGCATTTTGTCAATATGCTCCACGTGAAAATAACGTCCGCGCGACCACGCTACACTATATATTTTGTACTGTACATTGAAACACTCAAATTAGATGTCACGTATAAAATTTAGATATGACATATTCTAAACCCCTCATCACCTTTGGACTATATCCCCTCGAGAATTTCCACTCCTCCCTTGAGATCTCTGTCCCTTCGCTGGATGCTGTGGTCAAGGCTCTATGCAACCATCATCTTGACATAAACCGCGGCATCTCCTCCATGCCTTCGGGATATGAATCGGTCGATGACGCGTACTATGTCGGAATTCAACTCGCGCTTTCTCTCGATCTTGCCTTGCAATCTGGTACTCGGTGAGCCACATCTCCATGGAGGCATGGTGCAACATACAAAAGCGATTCACCTTCTCTTCCATTGAGGCATCCATTCTTTTTTCTACCCCATTTCCAACCATCGCATCTCCACTCAGTCTATCATCGTCCTTTAGTGTCCATAGCATTTCATTGTCTGGCTCCACCATTGGTAGCCATTGTGAGATATGCACTAACCCCTTTGACACCAAAACCAACCTTCGGCCATGCTACCTTCTGGCCGAGCTAGTTGTCGCACGAAGCCTTTTGGGGTTTTCATTAAGTGCTCCAGGAAGAAAATCCACCGCGTATGGACAGGTCCAGCAATCTCCACTTCGTCCACAAGATGCACAAGAAGGTGGACTTGTATCGTGAGCATGCTAGTGGGCAGGTATTTCTCAAAGAGACAAACCGTCTCCACTGCTCCTTGCCTCGCGGATTCAATAGAGGACATATTAATCTCTTTCTGTGAGATCCATTGCACCAAAGTGGACAACTTGTAAATGGCCCCACGAATTTCTGGATTAAGGCATCCTGCGATCGTGATCGGTAGGACAAACTGCCACAAATAAGAAAGCATTATGAATAATGGCCACTTTTTAAATTGCAAAATGCCCACGCTAACTACAATCCATTCTGTTCACAAACCTGTCATATCTTATGCCAATCATGGGATTTTAGCCCCGAAAATTGGTCATCTTTAGAAAATGCGAACGTGAGAGAACGCATCATACCCGTCGGAGTGCGGATAGACTTGATTACTTGCTTCAAAATGTGCTCTTCTTTAGTGGACAAAACCCAAGGAGCAATAGGAAGCTGCACTCCACCATCAGCACTCGACTGTGGCCAAAGCGCCTCCATCTTACCTACCTCCAAATCCATTCGTGCCCCTATAGTGTCTCTCTTTCTTGTGATGTGGTCCCATAGCAAGCTGCCCACATTCTTGAAAATATGCATGGGATCCAACAAGTGGTTGACATGTAAGTGGGTCCAATATGGCAACTCGTAGAAAACTGAGAACCGTCGCATTCCATTTGGATGTGATTCCGGGTTTACCATTTTCAGCTCGTACCAGCTTGCCGCGTTCATACGTGTTGGAGGTCATCCAAGAAAACCTTCCCTGAGTTCATGATCCTCCGGCAAGAAAGCAGCGTGTCCTTGATATACCATCTTCTTCATGGTTCGTGACCTTCGGGAGTCTAAATGTGGCCCACACAATGGACATGCATGATAACCTAAGGTAACCAGACTTGTAAGGCGAGCCACAACCTAGTGAATACTTGATTGAATGAGATAAAATATAGATATTACCAGCGAGAATGGAGGTCTGCTCACCTGAGCACTCTTCCAATCCCGAAAAGTCATGTATCATCCACATGAGAATGGCTCGAATGTTGGCTGACCGCCGATCATCGCGCCTACTCATATCTTGCACAGTGAACCCCTCCTCCCACAAAATCTTAAGCTCATCGACTAATGGACGAAGATACACGTCCATAATTTTTACTTTGTAGCGGCCTGGGATGAGCAAGCTAAGGATGAGATGTCCTTTCTTCGTAGAAAGCCATGGAGGGATGTTGTAGTTGACAAGCACTATAGGCCACACACTGTAAGAAGTTGAGCGCAGACTGAATGGGTTCACACCATCCATTGCGAGACCAAGCCGAAGATTCCTTGGCTCTCGCGCAAAGCTTGGGAAGGTAGAGTCAATGTGGCTCCATGCGCGTGAATCCGCTGATATTCGTTGAACTCCATCCGTGGACCTATTCTGCACATGCCACGTTGTCAAGCTTGCCATGCCGGACGTGCAAAACATGTGGTTTATGCGGGGGATGAGCGGAAAGTGTCTGAGAACTTTTTGAGGGATGGTTTGCCCTTGTAAGTCCTATCGATACCTGTGAGCACCACACTTCGGACATGTCTCCATAGTCTCGTATTCATCTCGAAACAGTATGCAATCATTGATACATGCATGGATGTTATTGTAGTCCATGCCAAGCTTCCGTAAAATATGTCGTGCATAATCACGAGACTCAGGCATGGTATTTGCAGGTGGTAATATATGATATTTCAATAACCTGAAAAAAATCATAAAACACCTTGAAAAAGCACAAATGTTTGTAATAATAGTGTCAAAAAAAAAAATCAATGAAGCCTATGTGCAAGGTACCTGAATAACTCGGTCACACTCGTATCGCTCCACCCATATTTTGCTTGCACACTTAAGAGTGCAAGCAATATCTTCAACCAAGATACTCGGCACCCATCATATAATGGTATGGATGCTTCCTCTCTAAGCGGATCAGATGTCTCGACATCCATGGGAATCAATGCATCGATCATTGCCTCCATCTTAGGCTCCAAGATTGTAGGTAGGTTGGGAAGGTTGTCTGTCTCCTCTGGCATTGACATTATAGATTGGCCTTGCGAGTGGTGGATTGGCTCCTGCAATCCATCCATCGCACATCCACGAACTCTTCTAATTGGCCGCAAAGGGTGCACTTCCCCTTAGGACAAGATATCACCCCCCTGGATAGAAAATTTTCCAACAAGACCCAATCTTATTGTGTATGGTTTTCAATTAGCTTGCGAGTACAATGCATGATTAATATTAACTTCAAATTACCGTTTGCTGAAAATCTGCAATCACCTGATCAATGATCTTAGATTGAAACGCGCCAAATCGTCGTACGTGTTCTATAGACAATCAACGTTTTTGTCTAATTGCCAACTTGCATTGAGAGCAAGGACATGGGACACGCTGATTAAGATACGCCTCGCGATCTTGAACAATAAGACCTTCTTCGTTTTCCATCTTATCTACATTACAGCAAATGAGGCTCAAACGGATAGCTTTATGGAGATGTATGTCAAGTTACAAGTTGACCATAAGCTCTTGCATTGTACATAGTAGTTGAGAGATTTATTGATGTTATATCTCGGCCCTATACCATGATCAAGGATTTATTTGTCTTGGTAGATAATTATTCATTATTGTAAAAAAAAAAAGCATTGGTTCATAAGGTTCATGAGTCGAAGACTAAATGTTTGGACTTGACTAAAAGATTGGATAATGGCTTAGAAAGGAAAAGTGATGAATATGTTACTTCATCATTGCAACAAAAAGATTGGTGGCAAGGATGCTATGATTAATGAAGTTCTTCACGAGGTGAATATAGAGTTGAAGGGGATGGAACACGATTCTTCTTTGGGATCTAATGGTGATAAGTCAATTATTGAGGTGTCTTCTTGTACAACCATTATACCTTATATACCTAGCTACGGTCTCTAGGTTACGTACTTTGAGTATCGTAGAGGGGCTCTACTAGGATTACTTATACAACTGCACTAGAGGGCTTTGAGTATAAGTAATCCATTTATGAGCATCATTGAGGATCTCTTAGTCTAATAATAAATCAGTCTCAACAAAAAGCATCTTAGAAATGTGGTTTTTTTGTCCTAGGATCGCGTATTAAAATTAATGCCATCTATGAAATTTATCAACTATAGTAATAAAATTTGTTTCAATCAATTCTACTCATAGTCATAAGGCCTGAGAGAAAATATCCTATGCTCAATTTAAGGGATTCTTCTTCTATAACAATACTTTTGGGTTCATTTTGATGAAGTACCGTAGTGACCATTAGCTAGGGTATCATTTTCTTTTAGTCCTTCCGTTGACTAGTTGGCGTGATTTCTAATTTGTTATGCCTATAAAGTTAATACAAAAACAATGAATTATGCATATCACAATTAGATCCCCTACTTGGATATTATGAAGGACATGACCAATTTTAAGCCATCTTAAAGAGTCACCAATGTACGTGGCCCATGGCAAAGCACATTGCATACCATTATTGATAAATCTATTATCGTGCATCTTAAATCTCCTAATTAGACTTTATAAAGTGTATGACTAATTTTTAGCCCTCTTAAGGAGTCGATGTAATGGTACCCATAAAAAAAGCAAAGTGGATACCATTACCATAATCATGGATATGCTATCATTCCAATAATTGTTATCTTTCTCTTTCTCTCCCTCCCTCTCCCTCTCTTTCTCTCACATTTCCTCTCCCTCTCACAATATATCTTAACACTCTCCAAAAGCAAAAGGGAGAGGGAGAGAGAGAATGCACTCTCCCTCCCTCTCCCTCCTCCTCTCTTTCTCTTTCTCTCCCTCTCTCATTTCCTCCCTCTCCCTCTCCCTCTCCCTCTCCCTCTCCCTCTCCCTCTCCCTCTCTTTCTCTCTCTCTCCCTCTCTCTCCCTCTCCCTCTCCCTCTCTTTCTCTCCTTCTCTCTCATTTCCTCTCCTAAACAAGCAAAAAAGAAAGTGAGTTAAACCTTTAATAAGCAAACAGGAGAGGGAGAGAGAGAATGCACTCTCCCTCCCTCTCCCTCTCCCTCTCCCTCTCTTTCTCTTTCTCTCCCTCTCTTATTTCCTCCCCCTCCCTCTCCCTCTCCCTCTCTTTCTCTTTCTCTCCCTCTCTCTCCCTATCCCTCTCTTTCTCTCTTTCTCTCTCATTTCCTCTCCTAAACAAGCAAAAAAGAAAGTGATTTAAACATTAAACAAGCAAAAGGGAGAGGGAGAGAGAGAATGCAATCTCCCTCCCTCTCCCTCTCCCTCTCTTTCTCTTTCTCTCCCTCTCTCATTTCCTCCCCCTCCCTCTACCCCTCCCTCTCCCTCTCTTTCTCTTTATCTCCCTCTCCCTCTCTTTCTCTCTTTCTCTCACATTTCCTCTTATAAACAAGCAAAAAAGAAAGTGATTTAAACCTTAAACAAGCAAAAGGGAGAGGGAGAGAGAGAATGCACTCTCCCTCCCTCTCCCTCTCCCTCTCCCTCTCCCTCTCTTTCTCTTTCTCTCCCTCTCTCTCCCTCTCCCTCTCTTTATCTCTCATTTCCTCTCCTAAACAAGCAAAAGAGAAAGTGATTTAAACCTTAAACAAGCAAAAGAAAGAGAGAGGGAGACTCACCGATGAGATATGGGGAGTGTGGGGCGGCTCCTCTTTGCGATGAAAGCTTCTCCTCTCCTTCGCGAACAATGATGGCGGTGGCAATAAGTCTTCTTCCTCTCCTTCTCTCACGACGGTCACTCTCTCCCTCGCTCTCGCTCTCAAAACACAAAACGTGCAAACGCGAAATGAAACCGCGCTCGGTTTCGGCCTGCTTTTTTCCCTGTGGATAGTGACGCAAATAGCAATGCTGCTACCCACCATCGCTAATCGCCGTCGCTACTAGCTCAAATCCTTGTAGTGGCAGGTGATAAAAAGTTGGTGCCCTTGGCAGAGAGCTAAACTAAGTTGGTGAGTTGGTGCATGATTTAATAATTTGTATGAAATTTTCATCCAAGTCCAAGTTCAATCGTTTCTATTTTGTGTGAGATGTCTAAGATATAAATCTGCAATCAAGATGAGGTATTGTTTCTCCACACATTAGGAACACCTATCTGGTAGGTGTACCTCTCTGACACAATTGAATCTCTTTGTGTGAGTGCAAGAGGTTATCTATGCTCATGGCAAAGCTGATTAATATTGTTGATACTATTTGGGACGTTAAGAAATGCTTGAACAAAGATAGACTAACTCAAAGTTACAACATAAGGTGGAATTGGAGCTCAAGGTGAAGAGAACTTAGACGTTGTGTGAATGAATATATGAATTTTCTATGTTGAATATGCTACAAAGGGGTCTCAAACCCCATGTCTCAAGGACTAGGGATAAGATGAGTGGAGAAAGAAGTCAGGGATGCATGTACCAACTCTAAGAGTATGTTGTACTTGAGATGGCATTGTGAAAGACAAAGAAAAAAAGTACACATACAATATGCGCATGATTGTGGAAAGATACGCAGCAAAGCTTAAAGAGAGTGAAACATACCTGCATGTGAGCTTATTTTGTATGAATGTGAGTATAAATTTTACAATTTTCCTTTGTGTTGGAGTACATAAGAGAACATAATATTTTTCTCTTTTCATCTTGAATGAATCAAAAGAAGAGGACCAGCAGTGTGAGAGGATATATTAAAAAATGTACTCCTTAACTTAATATAGAGTGGAACTGATTTATTTCAAATGTTGATGCCTATTTGTATGAATAGTAGTGGGGTACAAGAGAAAGAGACTTGATCAATCACAAACAAAAAAATATTTTTTTTACTAGCTTGATTTGGACTAGAATACTTTGAAGACCTTCCCCTTTCAAGTGATAGCAACGCTATTTTCATTCATGATTCCTATCATATGTGGATTATAGAATCTATCATGGGCTTTGTGGCCAAAGACTGGAGCAGCACCAAGAGATTTTTGAATAGTTGTAAGTAGGGGTCATATCTTCTTACCTACCCATCAAGCTCTAAACCTATGATTCATCGTATTGATCTAAGTAATTGTATTATTTGTAGTGTGAGTTATTGTAATTTTATTGATGCCTCATGTTTATCACATTTAATTTTATTCATGCTATATGATATTAGTTGAATTTGACTAATCATTGATCTCAGTGTTGTCTCGGTGTTAACCATGGAGGAGAAGGGGCATGGAATGGGGCCCATATATGTGTGTAAGTACGAGATTACAGTTTGGTTCTGCCAATATTTTTATGCACCTAATCTTGGAAATAGCTAGCATATGCTTGGCAAATCCAGTTGCATTTTTCAATTGAGATGACATACAAAAGAAGTATTATGACATTCACATTTTTATTTTATCATATTTTGATAGTATATTAGCATGTGCATATTCCCAAAGTGAAGTAGGGCCAGTCCCTTCATGAAAAATCATAGGTCTATTAGTTGATTATGAAAAAATGCATTGCCATCATCATCATTGCATTTAATCATACATAATACTTGTCATCGAGGGGGCGAGGAGTGTGCATGGTGCAAAGTTTATCCCTGAGATTATTACTACTCCATGTCACAGGTTGCAAAACATGTACCCTTGAGGCTTGAGTAGTGTCCAGAATGCCTTCTTAAAAATGTAGGATCTATGTTTTCATATCATCATGAAATGTTTTTCCCATGACATTGGTTACTAGTGTTTTCTGTACTGAGTGGAAATGAATGTACCTTTTTTTGGAAGGTTAATGAGGTGCTGAACCATATTGTTTATATAGGTTGTTCATTATAAAGTTGCAAATGATGTTGAGGTATTTCTACATCATTCTAAGCCAACATGTCAATCTAGCAAAAAAGGCAATGTGATTCTCATGTGTACTCAAATGCAAAAAGCTACATTTGACCTACTTGAGCATGAATTGGGGTTCAATTTTGAGAATATAGAACCTCTTGCTGCTACAGAGGATGTAATAAAATGCTTAGCAGAGCATGTGGTTTTTAAGATATAGAATGTAGCTTCAGATTTGAAGGACATTTTTCTTTCTATTGATAAGAAATTGTTGTCAGAACAAGGGCCAGGAGTGCTAACTGTAGCTTTGGCTCAAATGTGTGGTTGTAATTAGATCCCCACTTCACGGTGTTTAATCTCACATGAACATTTATCAAACTTATACTTTGCCTTGAGGCACAAATGTGATATGGGTTGTGAATTGTACATCTCTATCTAGTTTCATGATGCAGGTAGTCTAGATTCTGATGCTATACCCTATAGTTTTATACCTATTGCATAATTTATTTTGGTTAGGGATGAATGAAACTGAAGATCACTTTTCCAAAGAGACTAATGTTACAATGGACATGGTAACCCGTTACCTGGGGCAAGTTTATAGCCTTGTTTTTCTCGCTATGAGGGCATTGGCACCGGATATCCCCTGCAACTTTGCTTGCACTTGCATTGACAACTATTCATGAAGTATTAAATTACTAGAAACTTAAAAAGAAAATGAATCCTTGCTACAATTACTTTTCCCAATGCACAAAAATTCTTGTGCACAATCCAAGACTTTAGTTTTAGCTTTCAGTGAGAATACTTAGTGTAGTAGGGCATGTGTTTTGGATTTTGACATAGAGGTGCCATGATGGAGATGCAACACAAATCACTTCGAAGAAAATAAAATCACTAAACCACACAAAATAATGACCCATAAACTCATACCACAAAATAAACTCAAAACTCAATGCACCACACAAACAATAATAGCACCTAATCACACACAAAAAGGAAAGTCAATGTAACACATAAAAATTTCAAATCATTAATTTTCAAGGTGTAATGTGACTTTAAGGTGATAAACCTTAGACTTTAAGAAATGTTTAATATCCTTATTATGCTAATGCTTAATGTTGTAGGTAAAAAAAAAAAGGCACGGAAGTAGAGAGGTGTAATGTGCCTTTAAGGTGATAAACCGTAGACTTTAAGAAATGTTTAATATCCTTATTATGCTAATGTTTAATGTTGCATGTCAAAAAAATATCGGTGCAGAGGCAGAGAGGGTGAGAGAACTGAGAGTACTTATCTAGGTAGCAATGGCCCTTTCTTGCATTCATTATTTTTGGAGGTCGCAACATCAACTCCAGTAACTACAGTATTGATGAAGAGATGGATCCCAGGCCATGTACGATTTGTGCGTGGATCATACAATGCAACCCTATCATGAGCTTGACTGTCGCAAGCCTAATAACTTGTTTTTGCGCTGCCTTTGTTCTCTCCATTTTGAATCTTGTAAGTTCCTTGGAGGTATGCCCCTCTTTGTATTCTTTGCCTCCCTAATCTACATTCTCAATCCTACACGTTTTCGCTAGAGGTACGCCACCCCTCTTTCTTGCATCAATTCTTATTGTTCGAGTTGATTTTTTTGTGAAAATAGGAATGGACTTTTCTGAAGAAGTATGAGTTGATCTGACAATAAGATTATTGGTAAGATTTTATGTGTGTTCCTCCCCCTTTATTTTAATGTATTTGGGGATTTCATAACATCATTAGTATCATCGTCATCATCTTTATTGTGACTAGTTAGCAAAAAAACTTCCATACTATGTGATTCTTGATTAGTGAGAGCACCAAAGGCTCATCATTCAGATTGCACTTTGAAAAGCACAAACTTTCAAAGGGAGATGCCTTATGTCAGAGCTAGAACTATCTAGGGGAAGTTGCCACGGCAGCCAGCTCATTGGCTTAGATTCTATCAAGCAGGTAGCTCTGATTGTAAATGTAGCAAGCAATGCTCACATGCACAAGAAGAACTATAAAAAGTTTTCCCAACATCTCAAACTGATAGGTAACTTGTTGGAGTAGCTGAAGCTCTTAGATCTGAAGGCTTGTGGCCCGAGACTAAGGAGCCATTAGAGGAACTTGAAGAGGTAGTGCAGAGGGCTTATATCCTCATGGATAGTTGCAAAAACAAGAGCTACTTGTACTTTCTAGCTTTGGGCTAGATCAGTGTGTCCCATTTCAAGGAATGTCAGGTAGAGATTGTCAAATTTCTTGGGTTGATCCCTCTCATTATTTTGGTGTATAAGAACCTCGTTAGTACTAACAGAATCGATGACTAATATGGAGGAGGGTTCAAGTTCCTACTCCAAAATTACTCACACCAATGTCTCACAAGTTTTGTCTTCAAATCTGTAGGTATAAGTAGTGATTGTTCTCATTTTGGATATGTAGTTCTTCATGTCATTGTAATACTCTTGTTGCATCATTGTTAAATATTTTATGCAAATGGTACCATGGTGGTGATGTTTCAAATAAATACACTTCAAAATGGTGTGGTAATCTATTTTTTCATGATAACAATCAGAAGAATAGCAGAGATAACTCAATAGCATCAGGTTGGGTAGCAAGTGAGGGGGGACAAGAAGTAAGTCAAGGAGCATGATAAAATCATGGTATCACTATGTATATCCGCCAATTTCAAGAGGAAAACAACCCGAAAAAGGTGGGAATGGTATATGATTTTGGATCTATATGTATACTTGTAATCTTCAAGAATGGAAAAACAAGACAATGATGTGAATGTCAGAAACCAAGCAGTGGTTTGGTAGACATGTGACTATGGAGAGAGCTCCAGCCTCCAACAAAGAAAAAGGAAATTAAAAAATAATTGTATGTGAGCTACTATTGGATGAGTGAGTGTAGACTAATACAATTTTTTTGTGTGGATCAACAACATCACACATGGGAGTAGGACCAACATCACTAGGAAAATAATCATCCAAAATAGGTGTACTGGATCCATTAGTACCATAAATTTCCTCACATATAGTAGCAAGGAAGAATACATCACATGAAAGAGTGCCATGAAGAATATTGGCATGAGGATCCATGAACAAATAATGATCAATAAAACTGTTAACAATGTCCATATGTTTTGGAGAAGAGACATAATTATCTTGACCATCATCTAGTAATAGAACATTAGTAGTAAGGTACATATTTTTGCCATGGGTAGTATCAATAGGAGGAAGGACTACTTCATCCTCATTAACATGATCTGCTATTGCTCCATCTTCTTCTTGTCTGCAATCCATTGGGGTAGCAAGATTGGCTGCCGTATCAGTTGCATCTTGATCTGTATAGACATCTATTTCATTGTTGGCTCCCTTTGATGGGGCAAAGAGATTAGCAAGTGTGTAGAGAGGTGGTTAGATTCTTGTTCACGATCTCTGATAATTGGAGTAGGGTCAACATCTGCCATAGCCATGGTGGGCATGGGACAAAGGTTTAACTCTTCACCTTCATTTGGCACGAATCTTCATTAATATGCACTACGATTCTTTGAGACAAGAAGGGAGCATAAAACCTTAGTATCTTGTTACACTCATTTTGATGGATTAATGATTGATTGAATGAATGTGGATATATGTGGTTCCTGTAGACTTCTTGATTATGCAAGCTGTGAAGCTATGGCAGACTGAGCTGGCTTCTTGTGAGCAAGGCTCCATTGTTGCTAACTCCGTACTCTTTATGGTGTGGTTATTAGTGCTCTCGACGACAGCCTTAGCAATGCTGAAGGATTCCTAGGTATGTTTGTCATTCTTTTCCCTTGTACATGTGCAAAGATTGAAAGGATTCTTACTTCCAACATGCTTTAAAACCTAGCTTGTTCCTATTGCGTTCATTTCTTGTCCTTTTTGAAGACCTAGTGTGAAGTGATTCTGACACATTAAGGTGGTTTAGACATAGCTATTATAGAACACAATGTAGCCATGACATTGAGAAGTGAGCTCAACATCATGAACTCTTGAAAGGCCTGTTCATCTATCCTAATCTGGTTCAAAAGGATTTAGACACGACAAACTTATGGAACATTTGTTGGTTTATTGGTGTGTGTATAGTCACATACACTACACACTTATGGAAATAGGTAAAACTTTATGGTAGTACATCTCAATTTACTAGCCCTTATAATATTGGATTTTGAGAAATAGTATCTTTGGTAAATGATGTATTTTTATTCTATTCTAATGACCTGATCATGTATAATATTTGACATGCAGTTACTCACCGATGGTGTACATAGAGCAATATGCATCTCTGCATTAAGCCCTTGTCTATGTCAAGAAAGGAAAGACAAACTGAAGGCTCCAAGGTAAGTGGAGTGAAGGTTTCTTATTCTTTCAGTAAAAAGCTTTGTGGGTTATGGGTTGAGGACTATTATAGGAAAAATTAAATAAAGATATGATAGGGAAAGGAGGAAGCTTATCCTTCTTTTGATGCATCTTTTTATTGGACTATAGGGTCTACCTTGAGGAAGGTCAATACAAACTATAAATCATGTTCTTCTTTCTAATTGAAGCCACAATTAGATCCCCGAGGTATCATGAAGCTACTGCCTATAACACACTTAGTAAAATGAAAAGGATATTCATAATCTCATGCTACTTCTTTGTCATTACAGGGATGGTCTTCACTTTTTTTCTTGTTACCTCAAGTGTATATTTTGTAGAAAGGTGGGATTGCCAATTGTGGTACTCTTTTTTGTCTTGCTACCATGGTTTCCGTCCATTATTTATTTGGGCCGTACTTGCATAGATTGATGCAAGGAATTGGAGAGCATGGTATAGAACTTGAACTTCTCTCATGGATGGGAACAATAATCAAGAGCATATGCATGTTGGATATACAACTACTAAAATCCAAGCACCTCTTTGCATCATTTGATGTGCAGGATTAGCTGAACTATGTGTAGGATTAATACAGCTAGCTTTGGGAGCAATAATTGCTCAAGCAGTTCTGCAACCATAGCAGCTTCAAGTGGTTTTGGCAGTGTTTCAACTGGTTTTGGGAGCATAGGTTCAATTGGTTTTGGCACAGGTCGATACATACTAGATTGGTAGATGCATCAATGCAGGATTATATGGAAGCAGTGCCCTTCATTGTGTTGCTACTGGTGGGTCCATGGCTGGGAAAAACTCTCCAGTGCTTTTGACATAGCCAAATGCTATTAGGTTTGGAGCTGATAACAATGTAGAACAGCACAGCATCTTCCATGATATCTCCTTGCAGTTAGTAGACTGGCCTGACAGTGAGTTTGACTTTGAGGCTAGAAGTGAGAAAGACCCATTGAATTTTGCGCAGGAGGGAGGATAGCTGCTCTTAGATATACTTACCATCAACAAACTGGAGGCAGAAAGTTTGAGTGCTTGTCTTTGCAGCAAGGAAAGTAGCATCATTGGGCAGTCTAGTCAACTTCTTTTATCTTTATTTTATAAACATTATCATGGATATTTTTTCCTATGGAGTTGTTAAGAAGACCAAGAGTGAGTGAGAGAGCTTTTATGAGAGTTAGAATGGACTTGTTATGTTGTTGGATTAATAGGTGATATCTGTATGTCTCTATATGAATTGGTTTTTGTTGTTGTAGTTGGGTACTTTGAGGTTTTGTAATTTTAGCTATTGGTAGCAAGAAGAGGACTACATGGAGGATGAGAAAGTTATAATGTCTAAAGGATAAATGTTTTGACATGGTAAGGTGTGGTCTATTGTACAGGCTTCCAAATATTCTTGTCTAGTGGTGGTTGTAAAGTTTTTAAGCTTATGATTCTTTCTTCAAGATTTAGAACCAAAACACTTTTCTCACAGTGTGAGAATTTCACCTTTCCTTTGAAAATTTTCTGACAATGAAATTGTTATTGATGAGAAAGTGCCAACTCAGTTGATGCTCGAGTCAGGGATGAACACATACCGAAGACAAGCACACATGTTTGTTAGCTAGAAGATTTGAATGCATATGACTAGTGCCCACTTGAACTAAAGCTCAAAACTTTGAGGATTTGCAATTTTAGCTACTGGAAGCAAGAAGAGGGCTAGATGGAGGACTAGATGTAATAGTCTATACCTTGAAACACCCTAACGACGAGGGTTTGTATATACATTTTGGTAACATAAATATTTGCGTATAATAGTTTGGCATCTTAGTCTATAACTATCCTTATTTCTTTCCTTAAAATCATTCTTGGATTTAGTTAGCTTTACGGGTTTCCTTGTTCTATTGTCTTATTTTATGTTATCTAGTTGACCAAATGCATGAGCATTATCCATGTATCTGGTATTTGTGGCAACTTGTTGAGTGTCTTTATGTAGTGGATTGGATTTCTTCCACAAAAAATTTCCTTCACTCGGTATAATAATGCAAGTGTCTTCACTATGTAGTGTTGGAATCACAGTAACATCCACTACATCCACTTCGTATTCACTATTGCACTTAGTGTTTATTGTTTCATTTAGTACCAATTGTGTCAAGTTTTTTTTAAAAAAATAAAATGCAATGTAATGAGACCTCACAATTTCTTCATAGTTCAGACATGTAATCACTATTGCATTCACCTCATTCATAACTGTGTTTCCTATGTTGCATTCAGTGTTTTCTGCTGCCATAAGGCATTGACAAATGGAGACCATCATGATCAAAGTTTTTGGGTACTAGAGAAGGGTAAAGAGATACATACTGCAACAATCAGGGAAGGTTACCGCTACAACTGATAAGAAATGGTATTACTAACACTCATCTTTTGTGCATGTAAGCAATAGCCATAACGTTTGTAGAAAAGTTTTATTATTGGTATGTAGTCATTCTTGATTGCTAGTATGTTGCACTATGTGAATAGTTATATGATGATAGTTGTGATTGATTCAAGTAAAGAGATCAATAGAGGAAACATTTTCTTTGAAGTAGAATATCAGTAGAACTTAGAAATTTGAAGTCTTTAATCTCTATTTAATGCTAAAAATTAATAAGGGAGAGATGTAATATTTCCGCTTGAAATATTAAGTCAACCTTAAACTCCACACACCCCGCGCAATAAGGCACCCCAAAGTGATCTCCCACATTGAAAAATGTTGGCAGTTAAATACTTACCCCATGCGCACGATAGACAACCCCCTTGTGCAAATAAAGCCGAGGTTAAAACCAGCAAGCCGCATGAGAACACCCCTTATGAAAAGGCAAATGAATAAATTATTAAAGTAGTGGAATTTTTTTAATTATTTACCCCCTCCCCTCAGCCGATGCATGGCAAGGGAGAGGAGTGTGCGAGGGAGAGAAGTTGAGTGGCATGGGGAAGCATGAGGGGGGAGGCATGCACACAAGCCATGTGGGTGGCTATCTCCCCCCTATCCTATATGAACCCCCCTCCCCTTGAGCTTGGAGGGAGGGGAGAAGGAATCAAAAACGCTATGCTGCTGCCTGTCAGAAGAGCAACGGCCATCACTGTCGCCATGCTAGGGAGCTGCCACCAGTCGACGCTTGTTGTCGCCCACTCCATCGCCATCATCATCGCTCTCTTAATTATCATCTTCATCGCATCTTCCCCCTTTCAAATCGTTCCCTTCTTCCACGTCAACCTGTACCCAGAAGCTTCTTAAGATAAGGCTTCCATAAGCCTCATGCACACAACCTTTTTCCCGGTTTCAAAAAAACCCACGCCCTATAAAGGGAATTCCTACGGACGGGGGAAGTAGGCACATTTTGAGGCTGAGTCGCCACAGCTTGGAGGGAGTTTGGAGATCGCATGAAGGCGAGGACAAATTGCGGAGTCCAAGTCCCCTACATCAACGATGACTCCAAAGCCAAAGACGCAAGGCACACATGTGGGAGCCTCAAACCCAAGTTTATACGTGGATATCGCTGTGAGTCCCCATGCACATGTTCTTAAAAGGATTAATTCCGCATAAAAGGAATGCATTAGGCACGTTAAATTTTCATGGAAAGAATGCATTTATGCATGTTACTAATTCACGTAGTCAAATCAAAATACATTTGGGAATTTATCTCCTTGGACGATTTACAAGAGTTAGTGCATGTCGTGCATTTGGGTTTGCTTGCATTTCCAAGTTGCAAATCCTAAGTGCATATTGCTTAGGTTTAAAAAGATGAAATTGTTTAAATGCATCTTTGATTGGCTGCGGAAAAGAAATGCGCATAAGGCATTTAGGTAGTAATTTTCTACTTGTAGATTTGTATGACATAATCCTTGTCGATGTTGTCCAAGCAGTTGCATTGCATGGAAATGAAACCATGAACTTGCATGTTGCATGCAAAGATGCTTGTATTTTAAGACGAATTAAGTGCCCTAGAATGGATTAAGTCAACATTAGTTTTATGACATTCGTCATACATGAACTTCATTTATCGAAGTTGTATTTAGAAAAAGGTTGCATGTCATATTAAAGCCTGAAATTCAGTTGCATTAAACGATAGGTTTGTAGGAGAAGTTCTTGATATAAATCTATATAGGTTTTATACAAGTTATCCCCCAAATTGTCAATCATCATGATTTTTGCAAGGAAAAGAAATGGTCTTTGCAAACCTTCTAGTTGCATAGAAGTAAAAGTCTATGATTCGCATACTTGCATGGAATGTTGCATCTTGAATTTATTTATTTGCATCTCTTAGGAAAATTATTTGCATCTCTCCTAGAGCAAATACCACTCTTGTCAAAAGACAATTAGATCATTTTAGGTAGATGATCACTTCTAATGGTATAACCCTCAAGGGATTCGTAAAAGCATAATAGTTGGTACTATGAGCACTTCAAAGTGCTAGGTAGGGTTTAGCACATTAAAAATTCTTCCTAGTATCACACTTGGTATGCCAAGTCGAGACTTTCGAACCCAAAGGTCCTACCTACATTCACGGAATGTTTGGGTTAATGGGACGCCCATACAATAACGATCTAAGGTTTTACCCTAAGGATCAAATGACCTAATACTAGACTTCTGATTGAGATTAGAAACCCTAGGGCCAATGGTTATCCGCCTAGTAAGGTTAGGGTTGGGTTGGGTAAGAAGACACCCCAAACACTATATCTTGACTAAACATATTTATTGACCAAGGAATGCCGTTTGATGGGAGAAATGATCCCACAAGTCAAATGCGACTCCTATGCAACAAGTTGCAACGTCGCATGGTTTTGTGTTAAATAACAAAGTAGAGATGCCACTCCTTACAACAAGATTGGCAAGTTCCAGTGCGAGTCCAAATTGCAAGAGGATGAGTAGTCATCCTACTACTGAGTTGCCAAGTTAGGGTAATGAGCAATTGATCAATCAAGTTAGGGCAACAAGGTTGCCCAAGATTTACTGTCTTAGTTGAAGGAACCTAAGGTGTTTGCTAATTTGGGTTGACAGGGTATAAACCCTATCCCAAGGATAAAAGGGTAAACAAACAACAAACCCTTGGGGATCTTGCCAAGTCATAATCGATCTTGGATTGAATGCTCGATGCATTCAGAGACACTACAAGAGAAAGGCCCTATAGACGCGCATTGTACACGCGAAAAAGCGGGTGCGTTTATAAGCGAGTGTATCAGTGCCTCTATTTACGCTAGTATACAGAACACATCCATATATCCGCGTTTATAAACGCACCTATAGATGCAAAAATAAATGCACATATTTTTCATTTCTCATAAAGTCCCAAAATATGACCAAACCTCTTAACAGCTAGTATTTGTTTGAATACATTACCAACTTTACTTCTTTCTGAGTATTACAAATATACATTCAATCAATCAAAGCTAATTATATATGTGTGATTTCATACCCTATATACATCCAATCATGCCCTATACAAATGTAATTGAATAGGGCATGATTGGATGTATATATGACATAATTGCACTTGGATCATAAGGACATGATATACATGTATATACGACATGATATACATGTATAGGGCATACATGTATATCATCCAATCATTCAAAGCTAATTATATATGTGTGATTTCATGCCATATATACATCCAATCATGCCCTATTCAATTACATTTGTATAGGGCATGATTGGATGTATATACGACATAATTACACCTGGATCATAAGGACATGATATACATGTGTATACGACATGATATACATGTATAGGGCATACATGTATAGGACATGATATACATTATCAACTTTACTTCTTTCTGAGTATTACAAATATACATCCAATCATTCAAAGCTAATTATATATATGTGATTTCATGCCCTATATACATCCAATCATGCCCTATACAAATGTGATTGGATAGGGCATGATGATTGGATGTATATACGACATAATTATCAAAGAAGTGATTGACACATGCACATGTTGCATCTATTGTGCACTTAACCTAGCCATGGCTAAAACTTATAGATCAAAGGTTGACTTGTGCATGTGCAATATATATATATATATAGAGAGAGAGAGAGAGAGAATTGATCAATACACTCACATGTCTCATTTGTTGTGCACTTAACCTAGCCATGCATAAACTTATAGATCAAAGCTTAATCGGTGATTCAAGGGAGTATCCTCACTTTTTAGGGTAGTCCCTTGATTCTCATTATTCTCGAGGAATATACATCACAATCAATACAATCAAAGAAAAAGCAAGACATGCATGCCAATTCATAGCATGAGTAGATTGATATAAATCAGTTGGCTTGTGCATGTGCAAGCTATTCGAATCATGTCAAGGTGCACTTGTAGCTCACATATAATTTTAGATAATGTGGACCACATATAGCCAATGTGCACATGTCCTCTTTTCATCATCTTTAGCCAGTGTGTCCACTTGTTGGTAACTAAAATAGATCACTGTAAGGATACTTTGCAATACCAACAAGCCAACTACAAATCTCTTATCTATGAAATGTATAAGTAAATTAACTTGGTTAATTTGATGAGGTCAAGTTTTCCTTCCATGGACAGTGTGGTTGGCTATTTACTTCAAGGTTATGGGAACTTGCAGAAGTCAATGGAGCATCCTAAAAATGACGATACTCTAATTACTATGTCAAGTCACTTCATGTACATATCTTTGATTGATTGATGGATAATATGCCTTTCTCTATCTCTTTCATATACACCTTCATTGCATTATCTCTCTCTAGCTAAAAAACATTCGTACTTTATCCACCTATTGATACTTGCATGCAATTGCAAGTGGGATGGTCTAGTAAGTCACCACATATGTACCAATTGACTTGCCAATGTGTTATCTCTTATCCTCAAGCTTTGTTATATATGTCACCACATAGGTCAATTGATTTGCTAGTGTGCCATCTCTTATCTCAAGATTTTCTATATATTTCAAGAGTATTCTCAATCAAAAATATCATATCAAGCATATTTTGCATTATCAAGCAGATTGGCCAACCCAACATAAATGAAATTGTATGAATAGCAATGTAGATTAAGATCTTAGCTTAAATCAATGACACATTTTTGCACAATATAAATTGTTAGAGTTTAACTACAATATATAATGTTTGCAAATAAGAAAGAGGCTTGATTTGTTGGACCACTATGCACATACAATCTATATATGTCATGTTCCCTAAATGCATGCATTGATACTTACAACATGGAGGCAAACATTTTGATATTGAAAGACTAGGAAAGTCATGTCATGTTGATCCAAAAAACACCAAAAGCTAGCATCTAATCAGTTTAATTGTTCCTGAACGTCTGTCAGCACGTATAATAGGTATTATCTGTGCATATACACGTGCTTATAGACGCGCTATACAAATATAAAAAAATTTAAAAAACGTTGTGGCTTTCTTTTCAAACCTGTGCTTTCCTGCATTTTTTGTTCATTTTCTGTAGTTTGAGCCAACATCACTACTCATGTTTATTTATCACTTCATGAAGACAATGAGGGAAGGAAATAAGAGTAAAAAGAGGATAGGAGGAAAGAAGAGCCAAAAACTAAAGAACAAGAGCCAAACAACAAGGAAGAGAAGAAGATTCAAGCAACTTACCAAGGGAAGGGAGAAGGAGGACAAGGAGCTTGCAACCTAGCCACCACCCGTCGGAACAAGCAAAGAAGGTGAGTTCTTATTCTCTCTATCAATCTTGTTTGCTTTCTCTGTCTGTTTGTCTCTCTCTCTCTCTTTACATACTATAGATTGTCATCTATGGAGGTTTTTTTGCGCCTTTTTTAACCAAGTTTGAAAAAAATGGTCCAACTATGCGTGTCTGTCAGTGCGTTCAGATAACAGTATAGACGCAGGTATAGATGCGAAAATAGACACATTGACAGATGCACACAGAGACACAGATATAGACGCAGAATGTAATATGTTTTATCTGCACAGGGTAATATGATTTTTCTTATGTAGATGTGGAATCCTGGATCGTCCAGCATTGATCCTGAGTTGGAACGGATGAACAACACCTTAGCGGAGTTTTGTAGAGGCGTTAGTAGCTTTTTTAGAGGTTTTCCAAAGAAGGAGAAATTCATGGGGGAGATGACTAATTATCTTGGTCACCCTCCCACTGCAAAGGAGGTTTTTAGTGTGATGTCTAGGACACCTATCACATCTTTGCCTAGCATTGCCGCACAAACACCAAACCTTGGTACACCTCTACTAACTGGTACTCCACGCACTATGCATACAACTGATTCACAGGGATCAGCTGAAGTACATGGATCGACGGAAGCACATGCATCTGCAGAAGCACATGTATTGAGTGAGGTAGAGGGTAGTGCTCGTCAAGGGAGGAGGGAGAGTCGTGCAGGAGGACGAGGAGGTCGAGGACTTTGTGGGGGTTGCCTAGGAGGTGGCTCTCGATCACCCTCACTGGGAAATGAGAGAGGTGAGCCTCCACAAATGTACTACTCTGTCAACTGATGTTGGTGGCATGTTGCATGACTATGAGGGGAGGGAAGTGATAGCCTACTTGAGGAGTGTCGTGCATGCCACATACAAAGATTGCATGATTTCCCTCAAGCACCAAAAAAATGGTTTGTGGCAAGAGGTGTTGCGGGCAATACATAGAAGGTACCCTAATCCCGAGAATTCACGATTCTCAGATGATTGGGGACGGTCAAAGGTGAGAGACGCGCTTCATAACAAGAGGTCTCACCTTATGACGCGCACCAAGGAGTCATTGCGGAGACAAGAGCAGGGGCACCCTGGATATGGCCAACCACCCAATTGCCACCATAGGGAGTGGAAAGAGGCCAAGAAGAGAGCAGCAGAGAAAATGACAAGTCACTAGCATGCAGAGGCGCGACGTATCCAGATGGGAACCATGGGATCGTTGCATTATGGATCAAGTGGCAGGGAGTCATGGGAGGCTGAGTTTGCAAGTATTATTTGATTTATTTTTTAAAATTAAATTTTATAATTTGTTTCATTTCATTATGTAATGTGTTCTAATACGTTGTATGTTCCAATTGTTTTGTAGTATCATATCGTTGGTAGGATGCTTACTCCTAGAGAGATAGGCTACCATCGAGGTCATAATTGGGCGTCCACTTGGCAGCATTTCTACGAGAAGGGACTCATCATGGAGGAGAAATATAATCGTGCCATGAGGATTCCACCACCAGAAGAGGTATGTTGTATTTTTTACATGAAAAGTATATGTAACTCTAATTTATTATTTCTAATGGTATTTATATACCTTAATCCTTTGTGTAGGCAAACCCTGATGCAGTTGAGGATAGCGAAGGGGGGGACTAGCAATAGCGGTGGTGGCAACGGTAGCGGCACAGGCAGCGGTGGTAGTAGCGATGATGATGCCTCTTTTGACTATAAGCGTGCTTTTAGACGTGAAATTGTAGACGTAGAAGTAGATGCGGTAATAAACACGCCCCGACATTTTTTATCATAGTTCAAATATTGCGTCTACAAGAGCGTCTATGGAGCCTTTTTGTTGTAGTGAGAGAATAATTCACTCCTTAGCAGTTGGCCAAACAAACGACCACTGAATTAATTGTGTTTGTACAATTTAGGAGCATTGTTTGTATTGCTTTGCTCAAAGAACTAAATACGGAAAAATAATTAATTGCTTCAGGTTGAAGGCTTGGAGGAAGAGGGAGCATCAATTACCCCCGACTGTCTGCCTGGCCCTAACCAAGGGGCTTTTTAGCCGTGCCGGGAATGTGGACTGAACCCACCGCGAGAGGTCTCTCCGTTGGGCGCTACTTGGAGTAGGAGGATGCATAGGTGCCAGGGGGCTCTCCCTGTAAATCCCTTTCCTTTTGGGTCCTACACAAGAGGCTGACGTGACTCGGGATTGGATCTTGAGGCCTGAATACTAGTCTACGGGCGAAAACTTGAATTAGTAATCCTTGAGGATTGCTGGATTGCCTTCGGGTTGGATTATGCATTAGCCTTTGGGCGGATTATGGATTAGTCTACAAGCTGGATTATAGGATGTATTCCAAAGATAAATATGATCAATTGTTGAAAAGGAACTTACTTAACATTGTTTTTCTATGTCAGTGCTAAGATTACGTGAAGGAATTGGTGATTAACTGGCTAATTGAGAAAGTTGTTTTTGCGTGTCAAACTGAATGTGGTAGATAATTAGACAACTAAAACAATCCTGAGGAAAGTGCAGCGGATGTGGCCATGGGTCCGTCCTACGGATGGGTGGTCCCGGTTGGCCAAGAATTGTTCTCGAAGAAAATTGACAGCAAGGAATGTTGACCTAGTATCTAGGATGCTAGAGACTCAATTTGTGCTGTTTTAGGGGAACGGAATGGGACTATGCCTTATGGGCAGAGAGGTCGAGCTTTGCATCCCTCTCGTTTCCCATTCTCCTTGAACCAAGTGTAGCATGAATCCACTTCGACCCTGACGTTTCTGCGTAAAGTAGTTCACCTGGGGTTCGACGCTAGCTACCGTTCTAGGAAATTGACCACTAGAAAAATCTGGATTCAGGTTAGTCCTAAGTGGGAACGACTAGAATGCTTCCGCTTCGTGGCAGACTCGGGAGGACCTAGATCGCAAACCCTGTGACATTCCGTGGGAGTGCCGGGCGATGCTTTCTAGACTCTCTTTCTGATGGGCTACTAAGATGTGTCCGCAAAAGTAAACAGGTGGACACGTTACACTTGGTATCAAAGTGAACCAATGAGGAACTAATGTCTACAAGGAAACTTAATGAGGAGAAGTAGAGAAAATGTCATTGTTAAGAACATTTCCTTACTTATCAATGCTGACTTGTAGAGTCATGAAGCATGGAATACATTCTTGGTGTTCCAGGTTATGTTTATGACCGCGATACGTGCCTCAGATTATCGACAGAGGATCGATATGATGAAGATCCTAGACCACATCTACAATCCTTCATCTCTATATGTGGAACAGAGATGGATGGGTGATTCAAGAATCTATTACATAGCTACCTGCCGATTTGCGTACCTTCGAACCAACTTGAAGAGAATCAAGTGGATGGATGACCTGAAGATCGTGAAGCTATTCATCTTTGTTGAGGCTCATGCAAACGCAACCCTACATGTTGGAGGTCGGAAGGTCAAGCAGAACACGTATATGTACGAGAAAGTGACCCGAATAATCTGTAAAACATTACACGGCGCAGCGAACAAAATCTGAGAAAGAGATAGAGAGTACACAACAGATAAGAGGAGAATCAATAAATTCTTTAACTCCAAACAACTGATACAAAGATGGCTCTGTCCACCCGTGCGCTTCCACTGTGTGAAGCTTAGATGGCGATCTAGACAGAAGATAGGTGAAGAGCTTAAGGCTAGCTGAAACAACAACTCTGACTGGGTGAAAGATGAGTGAGAGATGGCTGCGAAGAGGTTTAGCTTTTATAGCCCGCGAAGGTCGTTAGGTCGGCGTGCTGACCGACCTACCATATGAGCCTCCACTAGTCGGCCAGGGAATATTCCAGGGAATATTCCCTTTACCATCGGGGCCCCTTTTAACTACCTTACACCGCAACTCGATGCAATGCACCTCGAGTTGCTACCAGCTTAACCACTCTGTCTAACCCAAAGATTAGACCCACAACAGTCACCTTTTTGCCATACAGTCACATAGACCTCATTTGATATACAAGTCAAGACTCGACCAATGTCCGGGCTCACATTTGGCTTCTCCTCATAATGGGGGCCTTACAACTTTGAGCACCATGGATCATTGGTAGCACCTAGTGAGGGTGGGGCATTGATCATATCTAACACCCCCCCTCAATGTCCACCCATAGGTGAACTATCTCCTCGGCCCAATGCCGAGTCTCTGAAGATGAACTTGAAGTAGATCCTTCTTAAGTGCTTTGGTGAAGATGTCTGCTCCATTCTCCTCTGTTGGACAGTAGACCAGTTCCACTATCCCATCCTCCATCAAATCACGCACATAGTGATACTGGATCTCTATATGTTTGGTGCGTGCATGAAACACTGGATTTTTGGCAATGGCGATGCAACTCTGATTGTCACATCTCAGCACAGTTGGTTCTTCATCCTGCACTCCCATATGCCATAGAATCCTTCTCAACCATACGGCCTCACATGCAACAAAACAAGCTGCCTTGTACTCTGCTTCGGTAGAAGATAATGCCACTGTTGGTTGCTTCTTACTAATCCAAGAGAAAATTCCTGAACCCAAAGAGAAACAATAACCAGAAACTGACTTCCTAGAATCAATGTCTCCTGCCCAATCCAAGTCACAGTTTCCCACAAGAGAAGTTCCGAAACTGTATGTGATACCATAGTCAAGAGTTTTCTTCAAGTATCTGAGCACCCGCATCCCAACCTTCCAATGACTCTCATGAGGTTTGTTTGAGAACCTGCTCAAAACACCAACAGCAAAACTGATATCTGGTCTGGTGTTACACAAGTAGATCAGACTGCCGACCAACCTCCTATACCTCCCAATGTCTGCTAATGTTGATGTATCCTCGACGGATAACTTTGCATTCACCTCCATAGGTGTAGCTATCTCCTTGCACTCGGTCATGCCAAATGCCTTCAAGATCACCCATGCATACTTCTTCTGAGAGATGAAGATCTTTCGTGGCTCTTGCCAGACTTCAATCCCCAAACAATAGTGCAGCAAGCCCAAGCCTATCATTTCAAACTCAGAACTCAAAGCCTTTCGAGTTTGGTTGATCATATCTTCATAGTCACCTGTAATAAGAAGGTCGTCCACATATAGGACAATCACTACAGACTTTTTACCATCCCTGTAAACATACAAGTTAGCATCTGAGGCACATCTTTTGAAGTTTAGGTTTAAAAAGAACCTATCTATCCGCTGGTACCATCTCTGGGGGCTTGTTTCAGCCCATACAATGCCTTCTTCAGTTTACACACTTTGTTCTCAGAATGGGGGGCCTCAAACCCTGGTGGCTAAGCCACGTACACCTCCTCCTTGAGGTCACCATTTAAGAACGTTGACTTAACATCCATTTGGTATACTGGCCACTTCTCATGGGCAGCCACTACAAGTAACGTGCGAATAGTGGTCATTCTAGCAGTTGGGGCAAATGACTCTTGAAAATCAAACCCTTCAACTTGTGAAAATCCTTGGGCAACTAGTCTAGCTTTGTACTTTTCTAAGGTACCATCAGCCTTATACTTTACCTTCCAGATCCACTTGGTGCCAATAACCTTCCGCTTTGATGGTCGATCCACTAGCTCCCAAGTGTCATTCTTCATTATGCTGTCATACTCCGCATGCATAGCAGCCTTCCATGATGGATCTGCAAGTGCTTCTTCTAAGTTAGTTGGCTCCTTTACTTCTCTCATAATCTCAACCATCAAGGCTATATTGACTATGTGAGCAGAAGCCCTCCTTTGCTCCTCTATTCTCTGAGACCTCCTTGGTCCATCTGCCTTCTCCTCAACAGATGCAGGCATAGGATTATTGTGGTCATAGAGCTGCTTCACCCAGCATGGCAATGGCTCTTCTGGAGGGGTGATGTCAGGTTGGTGAACTCTTTCCTCATCATCTGAAGATGATGCTTCCTCCTCCTTAAGGATAGGGATAGCTCTCGGGACAGGTTCATAGTGGACTACTTCTTCGCTTGATGATAAAGTGGAAGAACTTGCCTTCTCCTCCTCCACTGTATGCGGCTCCTCCTTGAACACCACATCACGGCTCGCGATGATCTTCTTTGCCTCTTGGTCATATAATTTGTAAGCCTTCTGCTCATCACTACAACCCAAGAAGATACATTTTCTACTTTTTGGTTGTAACTTGTTTCTCTTCTCATCTAGAACATGTGCATAACATTCACATCCAAAAATTCTGAAATGTGAGACAGATGGTTTCTTACCAGTGTAAGCCTCATGAGGTGTTTTTCCCTTGAGAGCCTTTGTATAGCTACGATTTAGAATGTAGACTGCAGTATTAACAGCTTCAGCCCAAAAATGTTTAGGCAATCCCTTGCGCTTTAGCATGCATCTTGCTATCTCCACAATGGTGCGATTCTTGCGTTCCACAACACCGTTCTACTGAGGTGTGTGAGGCATCGTCAATTGACGCTTGATCCCTTTGCTCTTGCAAAAGCCTTCAAACTCCTTTGAGTTGAACTCACCACCACCATCTGTTCTAAATTTCTTCACACTTTTCCCTGTTTCATTCTCAACAAGTATTAGCCATTCTTTAAACTTACCAAAAGCTTGAGCCTTATCACGAAGGAAGTACACCCACATCTTCCTACTGTAGTCGTCGACAATCAACATAAAATAAGAAGATCCTCCCAAGGCCTGTGTAGGCATCTTACCACACAAGTCAGCATGCACCAACTCTAGAGGAGCCTGTGCTCTATTCTTGCTTTCTTGTGGAAATGCCTTTCTATGTTGCTTGCCCATCATACAAGCTTCACATGGTTCCTTCAATTCAGTTATTGTAGGTAGGTGAGCAACCATACCTTGCTTTTGCATCTCCTTCAATACTGCAAATCCGATGTGTCTAAACCTTTCATGCCAAAGCTTACTTGTGCCTACTCTAGCGGTGGCTGTAAGAGCACTTAGCTCATACAGGTTGTTCCTTCTTTGTCCTTTGCCAACAATTGTGCCAGCACTATCAATAATTTATGCACCTGTCTTCTTGAACCTCACTTCATGACCAAGATCAGTTATGGCAGCAACTGATAAGAGATTTCTCCTGATTTCGGGAACATACAACACATTTGAAAGCTTTCTGACTTCACCATTTGCAGCAACAAAAGAAATAGTACCTGTGCCCACAGCAGGGCATTTAGCATCATTTCCAACCGTCACAGTGATGGATTCTTGTAGAGGCTGCATAGAACTGTATAGACCTTTCTTGTTGGTCATGTGATGGGAGGCCCCACTATCCAACACCCAAGAGTCAGTGGTAGATTCTTCTTGCGCCAAGGAGCACACTTCCTCAATGGTCGCCATGAATAATTCCAACTTTGCTTCAGCCGTATTGGCTGTCTCTTTCCCTTTACTTTTAAGGGTACCATTCTTTTCATCTGCCTTCTTGACACGACAATCTGCAATTGCATGTCCTTTCTTCTTATAGTAGAAGCAATCTCCTTGAAACTTCTTCTTTCCGCCCTTCTTCTTTTTGTCACCATCATTTTTGGTGGAGGAAACACCTTTGCCTTTTGCATTGGCAGAGAATGCAGCATCTCCATTGTTGCTTCCTTCTCGGCCTTTCAGCCTCAACTCCTCCTCCATTAATAATGCACAAAACTCCTCAAAAGTCAAAGCTTGAGGTCTCACCTGAGTATTAAGGGCAGTTACTTGTCCATCAAACTTTTGTGGACAAATCCGAAGACACCTCCGAGCTAGCTCTTCGCTAGTCTTTTGTATCCCAGCACCAGCCATCTGGTCGCGCAGATTCTTAATCCGAGTGATGAATGCTTCAACCGTCTCTCCTTCAGCAAATGTCTCCGCTGCTAGTTGATTCTCCAAGTTTTGAATCCTTGTTTGGTTTCGTGTTTCATACTGACTCCTTAGTACATTCCAAGCTTCTGACGCTTTGGTTGTATGCTGAATCAAAGTCAAAACACTGTCAGAACAGCTTGTAACTAAGGCACACAATGCATCTGCATTCCTTTGTTTCCAAGCTCGTAGAAGATCTGCATTCGGAGGAATCATCACACTAGGATTTGATGGGTCGGGGATAGGCTGTGGTTCTGCATCAGTCCCCACCACAGTCTCCAGAAGCTCATAAGAATCAAGGATAGTTGTAATTTTGAACTTCCACAAGGTGTAGTTTGTACCATCTAACTTGCCTTCTCGCTGAAAGTTGGTGGGCGAATCCTCAGTGTTTGAATAGCCGATACAGCAGCACCACCTCCTGCACCGCTTCCTGATGCGCTAGAACCGCTTCCCGGAGTCGACATAGTTTCTCTTTGCTGTTGAAGCCTTTGCCTCTTGAACGCTCTCCGATCTCTAGAGCCCCTTGGGCTCTGATACCATGTAAAATATTACACGGCGTAGCGAACAGAATCTAAGAAAGAGATAGAGAGTACACAATAGATAAGAGGAGAATCAATAAATTCTTTAACTCCAAACAACTGATACAAAGATGGCTCTGTCCACCCGTGCGCTTCCACTGTGTGAAGCTTAGATGGCGATCTAGACAGAAGATAGGTGAAGAGCTTAAGGCTAGCTGGAACAACAACTCTGACTGGGTGAAAGATGAGTGAGAGATGGCTGCGAAGAGGTTTAGCTTTTATAGCCCGCAAAGGTCGTTAGGTCGGCGTGCTGACCGACCTACCATATGAGCCTCTACTAGTCGGCCAGGGAATATTCCCTTTACAAGGAATAGGGGCCCCTTTTAACTCCCTTACACCGCAACTCGATGCAATGCGCCTCGAGTTGCTATCAGCTTAACCACTCTGTCTAACCCAAAGATTAGACCCACAACAGTCACCTTTTTGCCATCCGGTCACATAGACCTCATCTGATATACAAGTGAGGACTCGACCAATGTCCGGGCTCACATTTGGCTTCTCCTCATAATGGGGGCCTTACAACTTTGAGCACCATGGATCATTGGTAGCACCTAATGAGGGTGGGGCATTGATCATATCTAACATAATCCTTGCCAACAAAATCAAGGTGTTGGGACGTTACAAGAAGAACGGGTACCAAAAGAAAGGATACCCTAATCTTCCTATGACCTATCGATTCCTAAAAATCCATGACCCCAATCCATACTATTACTCAGTTCCCGTAGAGCTGAATGTAAGACAGTCTTATTCTCCCCAAATTAATGTATCAGCTTGTTTCATCTCCCCAAGAATAATTGTACTCCGAAAAGGGATATGCCCATATGAATGAAATAGACTTATTATCAATGATTGTCTTGACTGTGAATATTGATTAAAAAAGTTAAGTGATTATTTCTCTTGGCTAAAAGCTGAATTGGGCATGAAATGTAATGTGAGAAACATTTAGCGAGTTGTCAACGTTAAGAATCTCAATGCCCAGGCACAACCTCAGGTGCAGATTCCTAGTCCGACCCCTGCACCAAGTACGGCCGTGATCGAGGAGAAGAAGTTTCTTCTCAAGAAAATCAAGCCACCAAAATTTGATGGCAAGGGAAGGTCCGTCTAAACTGATGCCATCCGGATCGAATCGATGGAGGAGTACTTCGAAGCGGTAGGTACTGCACCCGCTAACCAGGCGATGCTCGCCAAGTTGAAGCTTACCGGCGAAGCAAGACTTTGGTGGAAGCAATGGTGCAGAGACCAAGGGATCTCAGATGGGTCAGTTACTTGGAAAAAGCTAATAAAAACAGTGCGAGGAAGATATCTACCACTTGGCTACCGCACGCAGAAGATGAACGAGTTCTATGAGTTGAAACATCTTGGTTTATCTCTTGATGCTTACTATTCAAAGTTCATCTCTCTTTTGAAGTATGCGCCATATATGACACAATAGCTGTCAAAGTTTTGTGCCGGATTAAACCCACCTATAAACACCCACCTCGAGTCAATATGCTCAACAGATCTTGAAGACCTGCTCATTCGAGCTGTGCCTATAATATAGGAAGTGCAAACCAGACCAAGAAGTAACAAGACTTGGTCTTATAAGGATTAGAACAAAGGAATGTATAGGTCCTAGGCAAAGAGAGTTCAAGGTCAAAATCAGGGACAAAGGAAGAAAGCTAGGACCAACAATGTCAATAATTTTGTTCCTACCCAAGGTAATGGGCGCAACCTCCGTTGCTTCCATTGCAACGATCTTGGTCATTTCAAAAGGAAATGTCCCAAGCTTGGTGGAGGACAACATTAAGGACCATTTCAAGAAACCACGCGTGGCCAAGGAGCCGCCATTCAGGGCATAGGAAGAACCGCCTGTGTTGCCAATAGGGAGATATGCGAAGAAGAAGACCCAACCATGGAAGCAGACTTTGAGAGGGCAATAGTCCATGCTGCCCTTCACAAGAAAGGCCCGAATCGCTAGTTTTCGGTGATTCAGACACCTTCGAATTATCAAGGTAAAGGCTTCAAGACCTTGATTGATTGTAGCAGTACACATTCCTTTATTTCAAAAGTTTGTGCAAGAAGATTAGGAATAGCCACAAAAGATACAACTACCTTGCGTGTGGAATTAGCAAATGGTTGTAAGTCCACTTGTACCAGGCAAATTGCTAAGGTGGAATTCCTACTGGGAGGAAAATTGACTTCGGTCAGATTCAGGGTTATGAACCTAGGTATCCGTGAGTGTTTGCTCAAAATGGATTGGCTTAAACCTAATGATGCCCATATTCACTCTCGAAAGGGCCAAGTTTCCTTTCCAAATTCTAAAGGGAAATTGGTCACGACTCAAGGAGAGGTTGGGAAGCCAAAAATTCAATTGGCCAAAGCATCTCGGATAATAAAGGGAGTTAGAAAAGGGCTACCTGTCTATTTGATTAAGCTTAATAAGCTAGATCAGAATCAGGAGTCTAGTGAAGAACCTTCATGGCTAAAGGAGTATGCAAACGTATTTCTTGAAGAGTTGACAGAACTTCCTCCTCAAAAGTAAAGTTGATCATGAAATCAAGCTAGTGCCATGAGCTGCACCAATTGCAAAGAGGCCATATAGAATGTCCATCCCAGAAGCAATTGAGTTAAAGGAGCAACCCAAGCAAATGTTAGACCAAGGTTACATCCATCCTAGTAGTTCGCCATGGGGAGCTCTAATGCTGTCCCCAGAAGAAGAAGGACGGAACGCTTCGGTTATGTATTGATTACAGAGGGTTGAATCAATCAACCATTAAGAACAAATATCCTATTCCAAGAATAGATGAACTTCTTGACCGTGCGAAGATCTTCTCCAAGATTGATCTCAGGTCTGGTTACTACCAGATAAGGATTAAGGAAGAAGATATCCCAAAGTTGGCATTTTGAGTTCCTAGTCATTTCATTCGGGCTAACAAATGCTCCTTCCACCTTCAACAGGCTGATGCAGGATATCTTTAGGCCATATCTTGATGACTTCGTACTCCTCTTCTTCGATGATACCTTAGTCTACTCCAAACGTGATCATGAATCCCATCTTCGCATTGTCCTCGAGACAATGAGGGCACACAAGCTTTATGCCAAAAAGAGGAAGTGTGCATTCTTAAAGCGATATATTGAATATTTGTGATTCATTGTATCAGTGAAAGGAATCTCAGTGGACCCAGCTAAGGTCATAGATATTCTAGAGTGGACAACACCAACAACTGTCAAAGAAATACGTAGCTTTCTTGGATTGACAGGATGGTACAGGGTCTTTATGAGAAACTATGCCTTGATTGACAGGATGGTATAGGGTCTTGGCATAGCCATGAGAGGAATTATACTATCCATGATCTGGAGCTGTTAGCTATCATCCATGCTCTCAAGATTTGGAGACACTATTTACTGGGTAACAACTTTATCCTAGTGACGGATCATAAAAGTCTCAAATGGATCTTTACCCAGAATGAGCTCAACATGAGGCAACGTCGATGGTGGATTGAAGTGCTCAAGGAATATGATTTTGAAATCAAATATCGACCGTGAAAGGAGAACATAGTTGCCGATGCACTTAGTCGCAAGGCATTTCTAAATTCTCTAATCTTGCAAGATCCATCAATAGCTAGATCTCTAGCCACAAAGGTATCCATGCCAAACAACCCAATTCTTGAGCTAGCTAGAGAAGAGGCATGCCATGATCCAACCTATTAGAAGATGCTAAGGGAGATCCCCATCAAGGATCAGGACCCGAAGCTACAGGTAAAGTATCTAGAATTCTCTATCAATGGTGGACTTTTCTACTATAGAACGAGATTATGTATATCGGCAAGCCTGTCACTCAAGTAGAAAATACTTTGGGAAGCTCATGACTCCCCTTTCTCAGGACATCCTCACTATGCCAAGACCCTCAGTGCAGTCGGAAAGATCTATTATTGGGAAAGGCTTAAAGGTGACGTTCTCAAATATGTTACTGAGTGTTTGTCTTGTCAATGCATTAAGGCTGCACATGTCAAAAGGCCAGGGAAATTGCAACCACTTGACATTCCCTAAATGAAATGGGAATTCATAAAGATGGAAAAATAATTAATTGCTTTAGGTTGAAGGCCTAGAGGGAGAGGCAGTATCAATTACCCCCGACTGTTTGCTTGACCCTAACCAAGGGGGTTGTTGGTCGCACCAGGAACGTGGACCTAACTCGTCCCGAGAGGTCTCTTCGTTGGGCGCTACTTGGAGCAAGAGGACACTTGGGTGCTAGGGGGGGCTCTGGCCGTAAATGTCTTGCCTTCTGGGTCCTGCAAAAGAGGTCGATGTGACTCACGATTGGATCTCAAGGCCCGCATACTAGTCTATGGGCGGAAACTTGGATTAGTAATCCCTGAGGATTGCTGGATTGCCTTCGGGATGGATTATGGATTAGCCTTCGGGTGGATTGTGGATTAGCCTACAGGCTGGATTATATGATGTATTCCAAAGATAAATATGATCAATTGTTGAAAAGGAACTTGCTTGACATTGTTTTTCTATGCCAGTGCTAAGATTACGTGAAGGAATCGGTGATTAACTAGCTAATTAGGAAGTTGTGTGTCAAACTAAATGTGGTAGATAATTAGAAAAATAAAGCAACCCTGAGGAAAGTGCGGTGGATGTGGCCATGGGTCCATCCTATGGATGGGTGGTCTCGGTTGGCCGGAAACTTTTCTCGAAGGAAATTGACAGCAAGGAATATTAACCTAGAATCTAGGATGCTAAAGACCCGATTTGTGTTGTTTTAGGGGAACGGAATGGGACTATGCCTTATGGGAAGAGAGCTCTAGCCTTGCATCCCTCTCGTTTCCCATTCTCCTTGAACCAAGTGCAGCATGAATCCGCTTCGACCCTGACGTTTCTGCGTAAAGTAGTTTGCCTAGGGTTTGACGCTAGCTACCGTTCTAGGAAATTGACCACTAGAAAAACCCCGATTCTGGTTAGTCCTAAGTGGGAACGGCCGGAATGCTTTCTCTTTGTGGAAGACTCGGGAGGAGCTAGATTGCAAACCCCGTGACATTCTGTGGGAGTGCCGGGCAGCGCTTTCTAGATTGTCTTTCCAATGGGCTGCTAAGACGTGTCTGCAAGCAAATAGGTAGACACGTTACAAGAAGGGAATGCTAAGTTCATTTTAGTATAGTAGAAGTAAAATAATTTTTTAATGGGAAGAGCAACAATCATGTGAGTTATGGACTTCTACAGTTTGTAGCAATCTTCGTAGTACAGGGCCCAGAGCTGGTGACAATGTAGAATAAGATCACATCTCACATGTTATACCCTTGTAGTTAATAGATTGTCCTAGTAGTCAATTTGACATTGAGACTAGAAGTGAGGTAGGCCAAAAGATATCCTCCCTAGCAGGATCATGAAGAAGGCAGAAAATTAATATCATATACAAATACAAATTTGGTTTTGTGCTACTTTAGGCTCTAGTGTGGCGCTAGAGTGGAGCTTCAGAAATCCAATGGCTACTGAATTTGTTGGATGTGGATAAAAGGTTCATTGTTTGGTTTTTCCTTGAGGGTTCCATTTACTATGATCAATTTTAACACCTTCATGGTATTTTCATGTCAATGCAAAGCCTGTATTTTCAGCCATTAACTCCTTGAATTGTGCAAGTGTTTTCCAAGTTTTTCTATGATGCGTCCTATTTTCAGATTTGCTCCTTTTTTCAACCTTTGATCCCTTCCCCTTTCAAAACACTAAAACCCTATTTTATTATAGATACACAAAAGTATTGGAGCTAGGGATGGTAGCTCCTTGAAGACCACACAAGCTATGGCAGGAGGCTTGGACAAATCTAGAGGCAAGGGGACAAAAATGGTAGCTCGTTTTCAACCCCCAGTCAAATTTTAGAGGTAAACTTGCCAAGAAGGACTCCTAGGAGTTAGTGACAATCTAAAAATCTGTTACTTTTTGAAAGGTCTTTTCTCTCTGTTCTTGCCAAGCTTTTTCTCAAGCAGCAATGGAGGACAGCCTTCCAACTTCTCTCTTGCTCTTTGTGCTCAAGATTTGCCTACACAACCTTGGGGCAAGCATCCCATAGACCTCTCTAAGCACATAGACTACCATATCTGCAATTTTCAAATAGAGATTTGCGTAGCCCAACAAAGGGTTGAGATGTTGAACTTCCAACTTGTGAAATCGCTAGAACTACTAAGAGATTTTATGAACCCTTGGGAGTTGCTCTATGGTCAATTCTATATTGTAGTATCTTATATCTATTATGCAGGGATCTATTAAATTATTTACTTAAAAAAATAAACTTATAGTAAAGGATTTATAAATATTGCTAAAAAGTCACATAAGGGCCAAGAAAAGTTTACAAAATACATTACATAGGGATATATAAAACATGCATTGAATGCACGTGATGCCTAGGGTTTATACATAGTAACTTACTCGAGATGGGGGATCATTTTCTACAAGATGGGATTCATGACAAACTACAAAGCTCTCTCTCTCTCTCTCTCTCTCTCTCTCTCTCTCTCTCTCTCTCTCTCTCTCTCTCTCTCTCTCTCTTTGCACACTTGCATGTGCACACGTATGTGCATACACACACACACAAACTATGGGGGAGTGGGGACAAGTTTTGTGTGAGCTGTTGATTGAGGGTGGAAAGGCTAAGAGATTACCATATTTATTTTCTTTAATTGCTTTAAAATGGAGGTTGAAGAGGGTGCAAGGATTAGAGAGTACATATGTGCACCATGCTCAACTGTACCTCCTTGTATAGCCTCCCATCCTCTTCTACAATCAGCCTCACTATCTCAAGCTAGTTCACTCATGAGACTATAGCTAATCAAGTCAAAGGTGGATGAGATTTCTGCATTATTTCTCCATATGTCACTCGCAGCCTCCCCTTTGCAACATCACCACATGTGGAGCTACTATCTCTAGTTTGCCACCCATAATTTTGGCATATCAAGGAATGGGCATCTCTCTCTCTCTCTCTCTCTCTCTCTCTCCATTGAATTAATGAATGGAAATAACTCTCTTTTATTGTTTTTGCATACCGCTTTTTCAATACCTCCTACTTGCTGTTGCTACAATAGTATTTGCACAACAAGTGTCTACCTCAATAGTTTCTACCAAGATGTCCATCGCCTCCAACCTATCGTACTTGCTATCGTTGTCCTCCACTTTAGTCCTACCCTCCCTTTTTGCACCTACCTCTATGGTAGATATGCACATGTACCAAATGGTCAATATGTATGCGTCTTCTACCACATATGATTGCCCTCTCCTAACGATTTGTAGGTCCACCCTTGCTTGCCCTCCCTTAAGGATCAACTTGTGTACCTCTCGAATAACATACTCGATAATGGGGTCATAGGGGAGAGTAGGTTACCATACTCAATTTTGGGGTCCTAGGTGAGAGCAACATGATTGCAATGGACCTAAAACAGAGACAAAGATAGAGAGAGAATGCTAATAGGGTCATGTGACAAGAGGAGCTTAACATCTATGAGACCAAGTTTATAACCAAGGAAAGAGAGAGAGAGAGAGAGATCATGCATCAATGTGAAAGAGAGAGAGATTTGCATGCTACTTGTGGTGCCTACCTACTGCCTATTTGCGTACCGCTTATCTTGGCTATGTGCATGAGAGAGAGAGAGAGAGAGAGAGAGAGAGAGAGAGAGAGAGGGAGGGAGGGAGGGAGGGAGGGAGGGAGGGAGGGAGGGAGGGAGGGAGAGAGAGAGGGGGAGGGAGGGAGAGAGAGGATATCATGGAATGAATCTATGAATTCAGTGTGGTTTTTACAAAGGATAAAAGAATATGTTATTTGACTAATTCAAGAATATTGTCAAAGAATGGGTTAGTACAACATATTCTGTCGTCTATTTTATGGATGGGAATGCATTAGCTTTTCTAGTCGCCCTCAGATCCATGATCCATTGATCCGATTAAATAGATTCATGATCCATAGATCCCATTAAATAGATCCATGATCCATCGATCCCATTAAATAGATTTGATAAGTAGAACCAAATAAATAGTCGAATTTTCACCACATCTAAAGGTGGTTCTCTTTGCGGGCCTTTCAGTGTAACTCTCATAAACTGAACCATGTGTTTGAAAGCCCGTAAGTTGGGTGAAAATCTCCACCGTTGTTGGCAACTTAGCATTGCCGGGCCGTCAGGGCATATACTTTTGCAAATGCATATACTATGTACATTGTACACCAGACATGACCAAAGTGTAGTTAATGAATATCCCAGACATGGTAGATTGCGACGAAACATGCTGATGGTAGAATCTACATCGTTGGTGACAAGAGAAATATGATAATCAAGGCATCAATTTAAGCCTCAAGGCCGGCCGCTGTTGGGTGGCTCTATAAATTGCATCCTAGCACAACCTGCAGAAGTAAGCTGGGCCTGGAAGAAGCTCATCTTTGCTCGGCTGTCTTATAAGCGCACTCATAAATAACGGCGGGCCGTTTGATCGTGTTAGTTACTCTAGGATGCCACCCATGAGGAAGGAATGTGTGATCAGTGCAGTGGGTATACTTTGTGGCCTCCTAATTCATTGCGATGCCATTCGTAGCACAGTAAGCCATCATCAAACCACTGTGACTCCAGATGGTCGAATGTCTTCAGACTATGGAAAGTCAATATTGGCAGGCGCCGAGCACGTATAGACGTGACAATTATGTCAGCGGTCATGGAGATCCCAGTACGATTACGACGGTGTCCAAGGTCGAGATGATGCGAACCGTCATCCAGAGAAGCCATCATCACGTCAAGTCGTTCCCTTCCTCTAATTCTGGTATGACCACTACCTCTTCGTCATTGTGGTCGCCGCTATTCGCCTCCGACGGCGAATATCTCATCTCACTCTCACTCGGAAGCCCTCCTCAGAACCTGACGCTGGTCGTAGACACGGGCGGCGACCTCGTCTGGACCCAGTGCCAGCGCTGCGTCCACTGCGCTCCTCAACCTCAGCCCTTCTTCAACCCTTCCAAGTCGTCCACCTACGCATCGCTCGCCTGCAGAAGCAGCCCCTTCTGCGATTACCTCTCGAATATGACAGGTGCTCGCTCATCCGCACGCAGTGACAATACAAGCCCTTGTGAGTACTGCTACAGTAAGAATAGCCACACCTATGGCCTTGGCAAACTTGCCTCCGACACTTTGACCTTCAACAGTGTGTCCTATAGCTCTGGCGGCCACGATCTAAATTTCGATCTCCTCTTAGCCAACGCAACTGGTTTCATGGGCCTCGGCCAAGGCGTTACTTCCCTACCTGCTCAATTGGGAACATCTATCGACCACAAGTTCTCTTATTGCCTCGCTAATTAGGACAACACATCTCTCACCAGTCTCTTACTTCTGGGCCCAACTTCCATCTTCGACATTGATCGCTCGGCGATGAACAATACAGTATCCACCCCCATCACCACCAACCATCACTTTAATGGGAGCCTTTCCAACTTTTACTATGTTTCTCTAGAAGGTGTCAGCATAAGGGGCAAGCTGCTCGACCTTCCAAATGACACGTTCGATATCTTAGCAGACGGATCTGGTGGCTTGATCATTGATTCGGGTAAGCTTGTCATAAAAATCTATATGAGTGAGTATTTAAGATTGTGAAAACCCGAATGTTATACATTAGGCAATCAAATACTAATAAAATGTGATGAGGGAAATCGACCGTCTACTGATCATCCCATGCACGTGAAATGATATTACAGGTACACCCATCACCTTCTTTGAGGACACCACCTATCAACTCATTGCAACTACCTTCCGAGACCTCATAGATCTGACCCCAGTGCAACTAGGAGATTTCCCCCTTGGCCCTTGCTACACGGTGAGTAAGTCCACTAATTACTATTCCATTCCATCATTGACATTGCACTTCAAGAACGCGGACTTACAACTTCCTCCTGAAAATTACTTTGCAGTGCTCGATTATTTTTGCCTTGCCATGGCTGGAACTAAGTCCAGTTTTTCCGTGCTTGGGAGTATTCTACAGCAGAACATCCACTTTGGATATGACATAAAGAATCAAATATTGCACGATATGTCTATTGTCTTAAGTATAGTCCTTGGTTTTTGTTAGTAGAGCTATATGTGGAGTCAAAGAGCTAGACTTGCTTCAACTACTATATCAAACACACACAATACACATAAGAGAAAAACCACTCAAGATCACAAGAATACATATGAAGGCCAAAATGTTTTCTTGTTGGTTTTTCTTCCATCTTCCTCACACAATGAAATGTATACAAAGTATAGATAAGATACAACATAAGGAAAAGTTGCCTACTAAGTCAAACAATGTATAACTGACTCTACTAATTGACTAGTGATGTAAGTATGCTAGCTGTAGGTAGGTGCAAGTAACCAAATATACTAAGTGATAAGCCATTGGCAATGTGAGGATCATAATGACCATTGAGGTGTGGACCCATCTAACTAAGTGGTCCATCATCAATGTCTATAGATGTTGACGTAGCCATCTTAACACTTCCGCTAAAGCTCAAGTGCTTCTTTGAAACTCCAAGTAAGCTTCAAAACCTTGGAATATTCTTTGCATTGAATGCCTTTATAGAACTGTAAGCTATCTCATCTTGTATGCAAACATATGCCAATCTCATCTCCATCAAGTATCTTTACTGTTACAAAACGGTGATGCATCTCAATGTGTTTTGTCCTATCATGAAACATTGGTTTCCTAGCCACTATTGCTCATGTTGTTAGTCGATGACAACGAGACCATCTCTCTACACATCTAAATCACCTATCTCGGGTAAGTTACTCATAAATATATGTGTACATCACATGGGTTCAAAATAAGATATTTTTAAAATACCATTTTTTACATACAAAAGGTTGTAGTATAAAGAGATTATTTACAGATTGAATAGAAAAGGGTTATGTTTTAGTCATAAAAATTCAAAAATAATTATATTTATAAATAGGTATTGAATGCACATGATGTAGAAGATATATATATAGTAACTTCCTCAAGTCACCTAATAACTTTTGCAGCCATACCACCTCGTATACTACCATAGTAGTACCTCTGTACTCAACCTTTGTACTTCATAAACAACTATTGATTACTTTTTGTTAGTCTAAGTGTTGCACTACCAAGAAAAAATATGAATTTTCTCATAGATCTTCTATCAAACTTGCTACCAACCCCATTTGTATCTGTATATCGAACACCTATACATCGTTATGTGCCTTATAGAAAAGCCCAAAATACAAGGTAGAGTTCACATACCTTAGAATGCATTTGACAATATCGAAATGAGACTTCCTAGATACTTGCATAAATTGACTCACAAATTCAACAATATAGCTTAAGTCTAGCCTTGTGATGCTTATTAGACATACTCAATGCCCCACCCTTGTAAGGTAAGATGTAACCAATGATCCATGGTGCTCAAAGTTGTAAGGCCCCCATTATGAGGAGAAGGCATGTGTGAGTATGGTAGACATTGGTTGTGGATCTTGACTTGTATGTCAGATGAGCTCTATGTGATTGAATGATGAAAAGGTAACCTTTGTGGATCTAGCAAATGGGTTCAATAGAGTAGTTATATTGATAGCAACTCAAGGCACAATGCATCGAGTTGTAGAGTATGGGAGTTATCACGCATCGCTATTTTGGGATCTAAGGACCACAAAAGTGGCCTTTGGCTAGGGGATCTCCAGAGGGCTAGTGGCCCCCCTGATGGGAGTCTAGGAGGAGCATCCCAAGGTTGACAACAAAGTGAATATTTTGTGGCTGACTAGACAAGGTCCATAATATGGTCAGACATGCCAACCAGACTTCCTTCATAGGCTATAAAAGGAAGACTCGTCTAAAGCCATCGCTAATGCATCTTTCACCTAGTCAAAGTTCTTCCATCTACCCTTAACCTCTTTGTTTATCATCTATGTGGATCTCCATCTAAGCTTCACACTAGAAGCGCATGCATGGATACAACCATCTTTTTATCACACTACAACAAAAAGGCTCCATAGACGCGCTTGTAGACGCAATATTTGAATTGTGAAAGAAAATGTCGACCGCATTTATTAACGCGTCTATTTTCGTATCTACAAAATCGCGTCTAAAAGCGCACTTATGATCAGAGTTACACCCACACTTAGACGTGCCTATAGACGCGCGTATAAACGCGCTACGTAAATATATAATCATATTTATAAAAAAGAGGACATATTCATATTGTGCGTCTATACAAGCATGTATCTACGCGTCTAAAACCGTGCTTACTCTGAAAGTTTTTTACGAGAATAGACGTGCATTTATCTTGCAATTGAGATGCGCTGATAGACGCGCAAAACAGAGGTATCATTACAACAGAAACGAGGCATAGACGCGCAAAGTCGGGTGTGTCTATCAGAGCGTCTATAAGTGCGTGTAAATGTGTGTGTAAATAGACACAAATTTTGCGTCTATATATCCGCGCAAATAGACGCTAATATAGACGCGCCAGCAGATGCACAATTATTTAACCACCTACAATTAGCAATTCACATAATTAAAAAACCAAAGTTAATAATTATTTAACCACCTGAAATTGATTCTTGAGCATGTATATGTGCGCATGATAAAAACCATAGAATTAAGAATACACATTGAATCATTGAATTAAAAAAATAGAGTTAATAATTACTTTTTCATTGCTCTCTAATGAATGGCAGTTCCTCCAGTTGACAAGCCTGATATAAGTAATTAGCGGCAAGTGACAGAAACCTTACAATTAGGAGCAAGCATTGCAATATGTATCTCGTAATTTCTCTATGTACTTGAAGATGATAAAAGATACTTCCTTTTTATTATGGAAAATTCAATTTAGCTTTAAACTTGACTATTGATTCTTGAGTATGCACGTGTACACATGATTAAAACCATGGAATTAGGAATGCACATTGAATCAATAAGAAAATTAAGTATGTTACAGTGAATGATCCATCTCATCTTCAATGAGATCAGCCCTTGCTAAACTATCTACTTCTAGGTCTATGTTACCAAGAGGTAACGAAACAAATAAGTCTATCCCACTATCCAATGTGTTGCTATATTGCTCAATAACTTCATTAATATCATCGATAATCACATTATTGTCTTCTTCTGTGTTTCCTTAAACATCCTCGCGAGGTTCATCTTGTACTATATCACGTATATCATCCATTATGGTGTCATCATGCACATTATCATTAATTGTTGGATTGTCATCTGCTATCTCCATGTCGGTAATATTACCATATATTGGTTTTGAACGATTAGATATAGGGATGACATGCCACCATCGGTTATTGTTTACCATTGGATGATACACAACCTGTATTTGAAAAACAAAAGCAAAAAACTTAAGTATTTATTATATTGTGTATATGTATCACATGTATACATATAAAAAAATGAGCTTTTGCATATATACATGCTCGCATTGTTGAGGTAGTACTAATGTGTCATTCTTGTTTTTGTGAAAATTTGTAGAGTCAATGATTACAAAACCACTTGGATGATGTCTGATTGTGCAATGCTCACTATTTGTTACCACTTATTTAAACCACTTCACATCTAGTACATATATAAAGAATCGTCTGAAGTCAAGCTTCAGAATATCTTGGATTAAGCCACAATAACCTTCCATGGTACCATTGGCAGCCTCGAAGTGAGCAAGGACACCACAATCTTGGGTATTTCTCTTTTCATCTATACGTTGAGTTCGAAGATGTTTACCCTCACACCAAAGTGCATTGAATAATGTGCATTAGTAGTAAAATATAAAAGATCAAACATGTCAATTATTTATATAAAATAAAACTTATAGAAATAAATTAATTGATAGTATGTCTCACCTTTGATAAGCAACCTTGTGCGTATTCCCATTCTTCTTGAGATATATTAATTTCCTCATCTTTTTCCATTCTCTCCATTTCCTCGTGTAACCAATCTATATCAATATGACGTGGGAGCACATTTAGATGATCTGGAAATGAGACATTACGTCCATATCTAGTGCGAAATTCTTGTCTTTTGCTTTTTCTTCTTGTCCTTGCTTCATTATATAGTGTCACCCATTTACTCATTACATCACTATTGAGCACACAAAAATTATTTAACTTACGAAGTTCTTCTTTTGTTAGCACTTTACTCATTTCTTTTCCTTGAGGTACTATAGAGGTCATCCTAAAGTCTTCATCATCTTTCCATAGTCGTGGTTGAGAGGGATCGACTTCAGCAAGATATTCAGAGATATAAACAAGGGATGATTGCACTGACTAACCCTCAGCCATGCTTCCCTCACGCCGTGCTTTTTGCCTCACAAAATCTTTCAAGGTTTTCATGAAGCGCTCAAGAAAAAACATCCACCTTACATGAACTGCTCCACAAAGTGCGATCTCATCAATCAAATGTACGAGTAAATGTAATTGAGTAGTCAAAATGGATCGAGGAAAAATTTCCTCCACCAAACAAACCACCTCAACAGATAATACTCGAGCATCTTGCAATGTGTTTGGATCAATTTCCTTTGAGCTCACCTATATGTCAAGATGTATTTGAGAATTGTTTATTTTTGTGTAGAAATTCAAAGATATATAATGAAAAAATACAATGTATACACACCTCACAAGCTCTTTCATCTTGTAAATGATATCATGTACATCTTTGGAGGCACAATGGGATATGCTAGTAGGAAGTACAAACTGAATGTAAACAATATTCATAGATCAAATGATTAGTTGAGGGAAAAGTCATCATACCCCAAAGTTTACATATAGTTATTCCACTAATTACTATATTCATGGTTAGAGATACCCTTACTTGAATCATTTTGTGCCAATCGTGGGACTTCAAACTAGATAGTTGCTCCACACCTCTTTTCTTTTTCTTTATGAAGGCTCCCTTGAGACATCTCATACATCTTGTGGGTGTTCGAAAGCTATATATTTGTTCCTTCACTATTTTTTTCTCGTTTTTTTATAACATCCAAGGTGCATGGGGTAGCTCAATCTTTCCTCTGGGTCCAATGCGTGGCTAGACTCGTCTCATGCGACCAACGTTACGTAAATCCTCCCTTACATTAACTAAATCATGAGCCCCTATCAAGTGATCCCATAATGTAGATACAACATTTTTGAATTTGTGCATGGGGTCCAACAGGTGATAGATCTTGAGTTCAGTCCAGTATGGAAGATGAAAAAATATAGAGAACCTAACAAACAAACAATATATTATGTAAACAATTCATCATGCTAAATACTTTAAAGTCAATCGAGAGAAATGCACTTCTTACCGACTCATGCCAAGTGGAGGGTGGCTGTCGGCATTAATCGATCTCTCCTTTCAATCTCAAATCGTTAGAGATTGTGGAGTCATTCCATTAATAGGGAGAACATATTTGGGATGGTCAATAGGAAGAAATCGATGATGATTGTCGTAGATAACATTCTTTAAACGTGTCCGCCTAGAGGAATCTAGAGAGGGACCGCAAATAGGACATGCACGATATCTTGACGTGGTTAAACCTGAAAAAATAAGTAAGTTAATAAAATATAAAATTCATATGTTTACATAAGATCTTAATTTTCAATACACAAAAATCATCATAAATACATTAAAACTTATGATAAGAATTCACTATCAAAACTTATCTTTAAAATTTTTTTAATGATAAATCCCAAATGCGCGTCTATATCTGCGTTTAACTACACATCTATATTCGCGTCTATACTTGCGTCTATCTGAACAATAGATGCACATATACACGTAAAAATAAACACACACGTCAAAATTCAAACCATACTTAAATCATTTCTTTTCAAACTACGCCTTTCCTTTTCTACGTTTTTTGCGGTTCTGAAGCTTGAGTTTAGCCGACATGCAGTCTCTTCATGCCTCACCTAGTCTCTTTATGCCTCATCTCCTCATGAATCACCTCTTCTTTCATTTCAAACATACAAGAAGGGAAAAAGGAAAGTCAGGAAGAGGAAGAAAGAGAGAATAAGAAAGAGGAGAATAAGAAGAAGTAGCAAGCAAGCAAGCAAGCATCAAGGGAGGGTAACTTACCAAGGAGAGGAAGAAGGAGAAGAAAGAAGCACCACCATCCGCCACACCAAACACCCAAGGTGAGTCTCTCTCTCTCTCTCTCTCTCTCTCTCTTTCTTTCTCTCTTCCTCTCTCTACTCTGTCTGTGTATTAAGGATTTGTGATTCCATTATGTAGTGCATTTTGTAAATCATCAATGGCGGTCATCGGCCTAAAATCTGCCGACCAAGCGTGTCTGATAGCGTGTCTATATCTCAGTGTAGACGTAGACATAGACGTGAAAAATGTTTCCTCTCAGAGCGTCTGAGGCCGCGTCTTAGAGCGCATGTGCTGGTGCGTGTGCTTTGCAGTGTACATGCAATCATACACGCGCTGCACAGAAGGTTGACCTACAGTCTACAGGCGATTGTACATGAGCATTGACGTGGGATGCACGTCTGACAGCATGTTTGTGCTGCATATTAGATGTATAGATAGATGCACTGGACAGAAGGTTCACTCTGGAGCACATCGTAGGGCGCATCTAACTTGCAATGTAGACGCGGGGATACATGCGCTAGGTCTCCCAATTCTGATAGTAAACAATATATTTTTGCAATGATGAATATGACCAATCCCATGTTTGTGTTTATCAGTTTTCTTGTTTAAGAGAAGCATTAGCACTTAAGTGTTATACTCAATGTCTAAAGAAATCTCTTTGAAAATGTAGGTAATATATGATTTTTTGTATGCAAATAAATTTATCTTTTTTCTGTGTTTTTTTTGCAGATGTCGTATCCTGGTTCATCTAGCAATGACCCAGATGTGGATCGCATGAATGATACATTGGCCTCCTTTGGCAGGGGGGTCAATGTATTTTTTGGAGGTTTTCTTAGTAGGAAAGACTTCATGGGAGAGATGACCAGACACCTTGGCCGCTCTCCCACAGTGGACGAGGTATTCAGTATCATGTCTGGGATGCCTCTGGTGTCTTTGCATGGCACTACTTCCCAGACTCCACATGCAGGTACTCGAGATATAGGTACTCCATATGTAGGTACTCCATTTGCAGGTACTCCACGTGCTCCACGTGCATCGGCTGAAGCACAAGCATCTGCAGAAGCACGTGCATCTACAGAAGCTCGTGAGTCTAGCGAGGCAGAGGGCAGTCGACAGAGAGGGAGGAGGGAGAGTCGAGGGGGAGGACGAGGCTTGTGTGGGGGTTGCCTAGGAGGTGGCGAGCAATCACCCTCACTAGTAGATCACGTAGAGGAGGTTGTATGCCAATACTATAGAGTTACAGATATTGGTGGCATCTTTCATGATGATGAGGGAAGGGATGTAACGGCGTACATGAGGAGCATCGTGTATGCGGCGTATAAAGATTGTTTCATTGCCTTCAAAAATTAGAAAAGCGGCTTGTGGCAGGAGGTGTTGAGGGCAGTCCATAGGAGGTACCCAAATCCTGAGAGTCAGCGATTCTCAGATGATTGGGGACGTACAGAAGTGAGGGTTATGCTTCACAACAAAAGATCCCACCTCATGACACAGACCTGGGACTCACTGTGGAGGCTGGAGGAGGGGCGTGGAGCCTATAGCCAACCACCTATGTACTATCGCATAGAGTGGAAGAAAGCCAAGAAGAAAGCAGCTGAGAAAGTGAAGAGTCGCCAGCACGTAGAGGCGCGACGGATCCAAATGGAAACAATGGGATCGTCGCATTACGGATCGGGCGGCAGAGAGTCGTGGGAGGCAGAGTTTGTAAGTATATTTTAATTTTTAGTTTTTTTAAATTTATATTTCTTTCAATTCTTTATATATTTTAGTCTAATATATTGTAACTCATAATTTGTATATCTCTAAATGTTTTGCAGACTACCATCATTGGTAGGACACCTACTCCTAGAGAGGTAGGTTACCATTGAGGCCATAACTGCGCAGCGACATGGCTTCACTTTTATGAGGAGGGTCTCATCACTGAGGACCAATACAACCGGGCCATGAGGATTCGAGAGCCAGAGGAGGTATATTTTTCTTACTTTCCTATTAAAAGTATAGCTAATTATAACTTTTTCTCCACTTTGTCTATGTAAGCAACCCTAATCTTTTGTGTGTGTAGGTGAACTCGGATGTGGAGCATAGCGAGGAGGGGGATAGCGATGCTAGTAGCCATGGTGGTACTAGCAAAGATGTTTCCTCTTCAGATTCGTAGAGGAGCACCATACCTCCTCATGAGGCCTTCTTTTCTTGTATATGTATGATATCTCTTTGAGCCTATTGCTTGCGGCCACGCTTTAGGTCACAAGCACTTAAACTTCCCTTGTAAATGCTTTGATATATAATGAATACATGGACTTTTATTTTTAATTATGGTTTTTTTTTCCAGTTCTTTTCTGTGCATCTATCTACGCGTCTAAATTGCAGATAATTCGCGTTTATTCATGCATCTATAATGTAGACTACAAGCGCTTATACATGCGCTTCATAATTTAAATTAAAAAAAGAAATTAAATATCTTTTTTAAAAAAAAGACATTTTTTGTTTTTCGTTCGCGTCTATTAGTACTTGTAAAAGCGCGTCTACCAGCGTGTCTATATACACGTATATATGTGCATCTATTGCGCGTCTATTTGTGCGTGTAAATTCGTTGATACATACGATTATAGAAGTGAAATGGTAGACGCGCAAATAGGCGGGCGGATAGATGTGCCCGTAAGTTTTTCTCTATATTCAAAAATCGCGTCTAAATGTGTGTTTATGAGGCCTTTCTGTTGTAGTGTATGAAAAAAAAACCAAAGAGCATGTGGCTTTGCAAGCCACATGCTCTCTGGTTTTTTCCTCCCCATCAACATCAAATTGTATGCTTAGGGAAAATAGAGAAAGATTATTTCGAAGATTGGATACTGAAAACAGAACAATGTATGTAGCACACAAAATTTCATATATATAGATGAAACATTTTTACATTGTGAGTTCTAGTGCTTGTGAGGTCATGGTCCCAAGCACTAGCTGAAAGTAATACATATCAAAAATGAAAATTACAAGTCAAGGGAAGGCATGCATGCATGGGGCTCCTCTATATCTCCTCAGAAGAGGCATCATCATCGCTACCACCACCGCTGCTTGTGCCGTTGCTATTGCCACCACCGCTACTGCTAGTCCCCCCTTCACTATCCTCAACTGCATCAAGGTTCGCCTACAGAAAGGATTAAGGTATATAAATACCATTACAAACAATAAATTAGAGTTATCTATACTTTTCATGTAAAAAATAAAACATACCTCTTTTGGTGGTGGAATCCTCATGACGCGATTATATTGCTCCTCCGTGATGAGTCCCTCCTCGTAGAAATGCTGCCAAGTGTACACCCGGTTATGACCTCGATGGTAGACTACCTCTCTAGGAGTAGGCATCCTACCAACGATATGATACTACAAAACAATTTGAACATATAATGTATTAAAACACACTACATAATGAAGTGAAACAAATTACAAAATTTAATTTAAAAAAAGAAATCAAATAATACTTACAAACTCAGCCTCCCATGACTCCCTGCCACCTGATCCATAATGCAACGATCCCATGGTTGCCATTTGGATACGTCGCGTCTCTGCATGCTGGCGACTTGTCATTTTCTCGGGTGCTCTCTTCTTGGCCTCTTTCCACTCCTTGCAGTGGCAATTGGGTGGTTGGCCATATCTAGGGCACCCCTGCTCTTGTCTCTGCAATGACTCCTTGGCGCGCGTCATAAGGTGGGACCTCTTGTTATGAAGCACGTCTCTCACCTTTGACCATCCCCAATCATCTGAGAATTGTGAATTCTCGAGATTAGGGTATCTTTTATGTACTGCCCACGCCACATCTTGCCACAAACCATTTTTTTGGTGCTTGAAGGGAATCATGCAATCTTTGTATGTGACATGCACGACACTCCTCAAGTAGGCTATCACTTTCCTCCCCTCAAAGTCATGCAAGATATCACCAACATCAAAGATAGAGTAGTACATTTGGGGAGGCTCACCTCTCTCATTTTCCGGTGAGGGTGATTGAGAGCCACCACCTAGGCAACCCCCACAAAGCCCTCGACCTCCTTGTCCTCCCGCACCACTCTCCCTCCTCCCTCGACGTGCACTACCCTCTACCTCACTTGATACACGTGCTTCTACAGATGCACGTGCTTCGGCCGATCCATGTACCTCAGCTAATCCCTGTGTAGGCAAAGATGTGATAGGTGTCCGAGACATCACACTGAAAGCCTCATCTGGAGTGGGAGGGCGACCAAGATAATTGGTCATCTCCCCCATGAATTGCTCCTTGTTGAATGGGGTGCTAGAGGATCTAGGATTCCACATCTACACAACAAAAATCATATTACCCTATCCAGATAAAACATATTACATACAACGTCTATACTTGCATCTCTGTGCATGTCTACACTTGTGTCTTTGTGAGCGTTTGTCAGCACGTCTTTGTGGGCGTCTGTCAGCGTGCCTATTTTCGCGTCTATAGCTGCGTCTACACTGTCATCTGGACGCGCTGGACAGACGTGCAAAGTCGCACCATTTCTTCTCAAACTTGCTTAAAAAACAAAGCTAAAAAACCTCCATAGATGACAAGATTCAGCAAGTGAAGAGAGAGACAAACAAACAGAGAAAGCAAACAAGATTGAGAGAGAAAAGAAGAACTCACCTTCTTTGCTTATTCCAACGGGTGGCAGCGGCTAGGTTGCAAGCTCCTTGTCCTCCTTCTCCCTTCCCTTGGTAAGTTGCTTCAATCTTGTTCTCTTCCTTGCTGTTTGGCTCTTGTTCTTTACTCTTTGGCTCTTCTTTCCTCCTGTCCTCTTTTTACTCTTATTTCCTTGCCTCATTGTCTTCATGAAGTGATAGATAGACACGAGTAGTGATATCGAGCTCGAACAGCAGAAAACATGTAAAAAACGCAGGAAAGCACAGGTTTGAAAAGAAAGCCACAACTTTTCTTAATTTTTTCTATACTTGTGTGGCGCGTCTGTCAGCGCGTGTAATGGCGCGTGTATATGCGTAGATAATTCCTGTTACACGCGCTTACAAATGCGTAGGAACAATTTAAGGAATCAATGCATGCATTTAGGGAATCAATTGACCTATGTGGTGACATATATAACAAAGCTTGAGGATAAGATATGTACATGAAGTGACTTGATATAGTAATTAAAGTATCGTCATTTTTAGGATGCTCCATTGACTTCTGCAAATTCCTATAACCTTGAAGTAGAATATAGCCAACCACACTGTCCATGGAAGGAAAACTTGGCCTCATCAAATTAACCAAGTTAATTTACTTATACATTTCATAGATAAGAGATTTGTAGTTGGCTTGTTGGCATGAAATCACATATATGTAATTAGCTTTGAAAAATTGGATGTATAATTGTAATACTCAGAAAGAAGTAAAGTTGGTAATGTATATCATGTCCTATGCATGTATATGCCCTATACATGTATGTCATGTTGTATATACATGTAGATGATGTCCGAATGATCCTATACATGTATATCATGTCCTAGCGTATGATCCAGGTGTAATTATGTCGTATATACATCCAATCATGCCCTATTCAAAAAAATACTAGCTGTTAAGAGGTTTGGTCATATTCAAGTAACCTCTTGCTTATATGATATGTTTTAAACTACTCAGAATCTTGGAAAATTTAAAGAAAAGATAGGATTCTTTGCCACCCAAGCCTACCCTGCTTACTCTATTGTTGCATGAGAGATTGTTGTAGGGACTTCCCCTAACTATGAGGTCAATCTTTACCATTGCATCCACAATCTCAGCTAGCTTATCATCAGTAAGATCTCTAACATCATCCTCCATTTGAAATCGGCCTGTTTGTAAGGTTTTGTTCCACTAGCTGGCTATTATGTTTTTACATTTATCATTGATCTCCACAATAACAACAGCCTTCAAAATTATACCCAATTTGTGCAATGCCACTTCTTTCCCACCAAGGCTCGAGAATAAGGACAAAACTATTAAACCTTGCGGATATAATTCTTTCAGTGGTGGTGAAAGATTGTACACAATAGTATTGACCTGAAATGAGTTGCCCAATGCATCATACCAATCTGAAAGGGTAGATCAGCCTCAAGTGTGGTCACGATCATATCCAAGCACCAGCTCAATCTCATGGGGTTCAAGTGGGGCAACTTGGCTAGGGCTGACCCAAACCAAGTTCCATATTTTGCATGCCAGGACAATCTCATGTTGAAGATAAGAAGGTATCTTGCTTTCTTTGTGGGAAGAAAATATTTTCTGATCAATCCACATATAGTGCTAGGGGCACCCCATGTGTTTATGCAATTCAGCTTGTCTCTCAGATCCCATGGGGGCCAATACTTCTTTGTTTTCGGAAGCACCTCAAAGATTGTCATGGGAACAAGGGGAAGGATCAACCTTCTTCCATCTACTGGAAGGTTATAAACATACCCATCTGAGCCTAAAGCATGCTGAAAAATATCTAGAGTTTGTAAACTCTGGATCTATGCCATTAAAATACCGTTTGATGGTCTCCCACTCTGAATTGGGAACGTTCTCAACATTTTCAAAATAGAAAAAGGGAGGGCCTTCCATCAAACTATTCAATGGTTTTGGCTTGCCTTTAAAAAATCGAGGAATTCCAAACCCCATGCCTTTTTTGAACTTGAAGGGTGGGATAGAACCTGGATGTGGACGTGATGTTTTTCCATTCATAGATTGAGTCTCGAGCCATAAAACACTCGAGTCTTCACTGGCACTTTTATCCAAGTCTATAGTAGGAGTAATGTTGATCTTTGTTTTAAGGCCCAAGTAAGTGCACCATAGCTTAAGAGCTCTTTCATCTACCCAGTATATTTTGCTATAGACACCTCGTGAGGGTCAGCATGTCTAGTTATTTGAATACCTCATGAGGGTCAAGCATGTCTAGTTTGATCTTTTATCTTTTATTACTAGTGCACATTATTCAATGCACTTTGGTGTGAGGGTAAACATCTTCGAACTCAACGTATAGATGAAAAGAGAAATACCCAAGATTGTGGTGTCCTTGCTCACTTCGAGGATGCTAATGGTACCATGGAAGCTTATTGTGGCTTGATCCAAGATATTCTGAAGCTTGACTTCAGACAATTCTTTATATATGTCCTGGATGTGAAGTGGTTTAAAGAAGTGGTAATAAAAGGTGAGCATTGCACAATTAGATGTCATCCAAGTGGTTTTGTAATCATTGACTCTACAAAATTTCACCAAAACAAGAATGACACATTAGTACTACCTCAACAATGCGAGCAGGTATATATGCAAAGGCTAATTTTTTAATATGTATACATGTGATACATATACACAATATAATAGTTACTTAAGTTTTTTGCTTTTATTTTTCAAATATAGGTTGTGTATCATCCAATGGTAAACAATTACTGATGGTGGTATGTCATCCCTATATCTAATCGTTCCAAACCAATATATAGTAATATTACCGACATGGAGATAGCAGATGACAATCCAACAATTAATGATGATGTGCATGATGACACCATAATGGATGATATATGTGATATAGTACAAGATGAACCTCACGAGGATGTTCAAGGAAACGCAGAAGAAGATAATAATGTGATTGTCAATGATATTGATGAAGTTATTGAGCAATCTAGCAACACATATGATAGTGGGATAGACTAATTTGTTTCGTTACCTCTTGGTAACATAGACCTAGAAGTAGATAGTTTAGCAATGGCTGATCTCATTGAAGATGAGATGGATCATTCACTATAACATACTTAATTTGCTTATTGATTCAATGTGTTTTCCTAATTCTATGGTTTTTATCATGGGCACACGTGCATACTCAAGAATCAATAGTCAAGTTTAAAGCTAAATTGAAATTTCCATAATAAAAAGGAAGTATTTTTTATCATCTTCAGGTATGTAGAGAAATTACAAGATACATATTGTAATGCTTGCTACTAATTGTAAGGTTCCTGTCGCTTGCCGCTAATTACTTATATCAGGCTTGTCAACTGGAGGAACTGCCATTCATTAGAGAGCAATGAAAAAGTAATTATTAACTCTATTTTTTTAACTCAATGATTCAATGTGTATTCTTAATTCTATGGTTTTTATCATGCACACACGTGCATGCTCAAGAATTAATTTCAAGTGGTTAAATAATTATTAACTTTGGTTTTTTAATTATGTGAATTGCATGCATGTTTACACGCACTTATAGACGCTATGATAAACGCGCCCGACTTTGCGCATCTAACATGCACGTCTATGCCTCGTTTTTGTTGTAGTGTCAATTTGTTTCACAAGGAACTTTCAATCGTTCCCCACATAGGCAATTTGGTGAAATATAGGAAATTCTCCAATATTTCCTATGTAGACAAGTACGTATTCCCCATTTATAACTAGAAAATTGCATTCCCTACATCTTATAATAGGGAATATAGAGCATTCCCTATATTCCTTTGAAAGTCCCTACGTTCCCTACATCTTATAATAGGGAATATAGAGCATTCCCCACATTCCTTTGAAAGTCCCTACGTAAGGAATTATAAGGATGTGATTCCCTACATTTATGTAATAGGGAATTAAAGGTACAATGAGGATAAGATAAAGATGATGTTTATCACAATTCTCTATTTCTCAATTCAAGTTGATAATGTTGGTTTCGAGAAGGTAAGGACAAAGGTCACAAGAAACTCTAAACCACTTACTATATAGAAAGTTCACATTATAACTAGGAAGATTACTAACCAAACTAGGAAGAATGTAGAATTTTCTAGTTATAACTAGATAATTTTGCCATCACTAGTCTCTTCTAACAAGTAACATCCTTTTCCTAGATAGTATCTAGAAAATTGAAGCCCTATCTAGCAACATTATCTAGCAAGTTATTGTATAACTAGTAATAATATCAACCTAATTAGAAAATTTTACTTTTTACTAGTCATAACTAGCAAGTACTATCCTCTAACTAGGGAATTATAGATATTCTATCAAGTTAACTTGGAACTCATGATTTTTCTAGGTATAATTAGTAAATAAATATTCATTGATTAGACATTTACATTTGTATAATACTTACTCATAGCTAAGCTTTTCACATTGACACAAAAGGAAAACCATAATTGTTGAAAGGTAATCACAATAACAAAAAAGAAAATTAAAAGAAAGATGTTTAGTACACATGAATAACACAAACTGTGTGGCCCCAACAATAGAGTCATTGCATTTAGCAACAATAACACTTACAATGTTGAGCAAAGTACATGGCCACATTGACCAAGCATATATCATGGCCACGATATCCATCTTATTGCAAAGCTCATGATTATATTAGTGAGAAAAAAGCATATTGCACCAATGGATTAAATAGAAACTCCACACACTAACATCATATTCCCTACTGTCCAAATGAGCAACAAGATCAAACATTCAAAGTGCATGGAAAGAAAACCACACAATCATATCTACAACATCATGAAAATTAGATAGCCATATTAAAAAGGAAAGCACATTACCAAGTGCATGACCATATTGGTCATGGAAGTGCACATGGAAAAAAAGAACCACCAAGGCAAAGTGCGTAGCCATATTGAGAAAAAGCTAATTGCATTGCCCAAAACATGTGGCTATAGAAAATAAAGGAAACTACATTGCTAGTTGTATGATGAAATATTATCACCTTTCAAACTAGCACTAAACTTATAAACTTCATGTCTTAACACAAAAATATAAGTACCAAGGATTCTAGTGATTGCCAACTATTGTAGCTAGCTCTATGTGGAAGCTTGCAACATGATAGATGGAAAGCTACTTTAAGGTTCACTATGAGGTGACTTGAATAACAAGAAGGCTACACCTAAATAGCCTTACAAGGGTGGAAGTATATTACCTTTACAAAGAACTAGTGCTCCAAAACAAAGAAATCCTCATTCTATTAGGGTTTGAAGTTGAGAAATTCCATAGAAAAGTATCGATGGGAGCATATCAAATTCTCACCAATCTCAAAGGTAGGTGAAATAATTCAAACAATGTAGAAACTCTTGAAAATTCTCAATGGAACATTGAAAGTGCATCATAATAAAAGGAAAACACAAGAGGAAAAGAAGAACAAATTAAGATTGGAAAATTTTTGAATTTATCTTTTGAGAAAAAATAAGAGAGCTAAAAGAAAAGCATGCTTTTTGTGCTAAGAACATGCTCAACAAGGCCAATATTAAAATAGACACAAGGAACTTTAGACACTAAACTAGATGGTAGATAGCCTTATATCTAGTAAATACACAATTTTTTCTAGTTAGTAACTAGGGTTTTCTAAATTGGAACTAGGTTTTTAATTTTACTAGATAGATTTGAAGCTATAACTAGTAAAATAAGTGTCTATATGGTAAAGCAAGGCAAATTTCTATGTATAACCTAATATAACCATGTTTATTGGATAAATTTATGAAGCTATGGATCATAGGATAATGTGCATGCACAATAAATCAAAACAAATTTGTATAGAACATCTAACATAGTCATGCTTATATAGTCATGTTAAGTAATACACATCACAATCGATAGGCCTAACCATCAACCATGTAGTCAATCTCAAATAAGACAATGTCGATACACACTTGTAATGGATATGTTTGTATGCATCCAAAATGTACATGTGCTATAAGATACATTTGTGCATTTTGATAACTTTTAATTCTTACTTACATAGCACAAATAGTTTACACATCCACAAATAAAATATCATTTTTATCAATATAAATATTTCCTTGTGACATTAAAACAAAGAAGAATCTCATTCAATTCAACTCAATGCCATGGCTCTAAATCTTGAAATTCCCCTCAAATCCCCCCTGAAGTGTGGGATATACCTAGCATCCATACAAGCACGAATAGTTATCAAAAGCTATTTGAGCCCCTTACAAACAAGGAGCATATCCATCCATTAGCAAAATAGAAACAGTTCAAATTGTAATAGCCTTTTCCTTAAATGAAAGACATAGAACCTCTTGAATATGCAGAAACTTGAAGAGGGAAACTCCCAATGGATAGTCATGGCACATGGTCAATTAACTAGGGTAGCTGTATTAAGTTCATTAAAAAAGAAACATTTCCTACCAACATGCGGCATATACTCCCACTTTCATGCATGTAGCATATTCAGGGGGTGAACAAGGAGTAAGAGATGATGGAACACGCAGTACAAACATAAAGCAATAGAAGCAAGACAACGGGATGGAGATGGATTATGCTAACATTGTTATTGCTAGCATGAACATGGAAGAGCTAGAGAAGAAGATGTGGGGTGACCAAATATATTTCAATGAGAATTAAAAGAGAGTCACAATAGAATTTGGGGAGCAAGTGCTATGTGCATGAGTGGTATCCTTGTTTCCATGCATTCAGCAAAGCAATGCTAAGTATTCTCTATGCAACATGTACATGTATTTTAAGGGAAGGTCACCCTTGAGGATGATTTTGCTAGATTGTTTTGGCTCACCTATGGATCAAAGTGGTGCTCACATTGTTTTTCTTGCCATTAGGCCTCTTTTGGGTCTTGCTTTCATCTAAAGCAAAAAGAGATTGGGTTTTGGGTTCACTTGTTTGGCTTAAAGTGAGCCTTGTTTACATGCTTCCATGGGATCATGATTTTATTCCTGAGGAGGTTTTGCAAATTGAATGCCTAATATGGGCTAGTTCTCATGGGCTTCCTACTTTGCAAGATGGAGAAGTTAATGTGCTAGTAGAAGTGCTAGGTAGAGCGCTCTGTATAATATCAACTAGTGGAGCAAGTGGCCTCTCGTACTTTGGGATAAGAGGAAGAAGATCCTTGAGATGCTCTGGATTTTTGATCCTAATGGGATTGAGTTGTTGGTCGATGTCAAATTCTCCCTCTTCTTGGATACATGTTTCAAATGCAAAGGTGGGTGCTTTGCAAAGGAATGCCCAAAAAGGAATTGAGATAAGAAGAAGCAAAAGAGAAAATAGTGGAGATAAGGAAGAACTTAAAAAGAAGCAAAAAGGAAAAAACATAGGTTGAGAAGGGTAAATTCAGAAAACAAACAAGCCTCAAAAGGAGGAACCTAAGGAGCAACCTAATCATCAGTCGTGATCCTAGAGATGCTGAAGTTAAAGTAGGATGGAAAGAAATAATTTCAACGACCAAAATCTTTGAAGTCTAACGGAGGTAAGAAATAATAGCTTTCCCTTTAAAAGCTTCTTGCAAATGTTTTATTGACAAGGCTATTTTTCTATTTTGGATTATGGAGGTTCAAACAAAGATATAATGTTAATTAGCTTGCTCACTATGATCTCTTGGACTGTGAGGTGCCTAGGAAGTCCATCCAAGAAGGATATGTTTAGTAGGAGAAAGAAATGGAAGCCCCTCTCTTTCAACACCTCCTTTCTAGAAAGGGAAGGATTCAACCTATAGCTGAAGGATATTTGGAAAGAAACCAACAATCCAATGGCTAATCCAACATAGAACTAGATGAGATCCATAGCTATCATAACTGAGATTACCAAGATGTATGGCAAAGATCAGGATTGGATTCAAAGAGGGTTGCATGTTAGTAGTTAGCAATGCAGGGAGTATTATATTATTATGACTCTTTCTAAGTGTTCTAGTAATGGGATGTTTTATCAACTTCTCAAAGAAGTGGAGCATTACATGGAGGATTTGCAAAAACATAAAGGTGAAGTTTCCAAAATTTAGTCTGAGGGAAATGGTATCTTATGGGACTGGTTCTTCGACTAATTAATTTTATGAATTGATGAAGCAAAATAAGCAACAAGAGTTCATCACTATGATAGATGATGGAGGAGGAATCGTGGAATTTATGTAGGGATGTTTCAATCTCTTTGGAATGTATTTGTAAATGGTCTATGCTTAGGTCCATTTGAGGTAAAGATGTCGATGCCAAAGGGTGTCCCATTGTCCCATTAATCTTTGCCACCATAATCACCAACCCTTTGCTTAGGAATTTTGATTTGAAGGTGCAACATGGAGTAAGTAAGGGGCTTCCTATACCATTAAGAAGACACTTGGTCTCCCAATTCTTTGCTACCAACAATAACTTACCAATATTGTGTAACTAGAGAAGCAACTAGTCGATGTATTTGATGAAAGTGTATGAAAGTTTTCTAAAGCTATCTAGGGTTGTGACTAATGCGAGCAAAAGCAAGATTATTTACCTAATATAACAACAAAAAACTTTAATGGCCCCCTTTACATAGTGATTACGCTTGCAAATATAAAGCCTAACATGCAATTATCTATATCGTTTTCTATCAAAATAGTTTGAAGAAATTCTAGTAAATGACGAAAGCATGTGTACAATTCTAGATCACTAGGAGGAGGAGACTTAGCCCCATTGCATAAATTCATGTAATTCAATGTTCACCACATAGTCGTCTAAACATAGTCCCTTGGCATAGTAAGTTGTTTTGGGTTTCAATAGGCATCCATCTTAAGTAGCACCTATGCCCTAGAATCTCATGTCAAGAAGCATATTAGACTCAACTTGGGAGTGTATTATGGTGGTGGTCATGTACCTAAACACCAACCAATTATTTGAAGTCATTCCAATGCATATATTCTATCTTACCAATTTGAGCAACACTCCGATTGGCAATGTTCCAAAGCGGCTAGGTGTTTTGCACAAACTCTAGGGTCTAAACATAGCTTTCAATAGGCTTGAAGGTGAAAAAACAAACTAGTGAAATGTACTAAAACAAGATAAATACTTAATGACATTGATCAAGCTACTTATAACATATTGGATGCCTACTTAGGTGTCATAGCAGTTCAAAGCAAGCAGCTTGAAGAAGAAGATCCTTGAGATGCTCTAGCTTTATGATCCTAATGGGATTGAGTTGCCAGTCAATGTAGAAATTTCTCTCTTTTTGGTTACATGCTTCATATGGAAAGAACATGGGTGCTTTGCAAAGGAATGCCCAAAAAGGAATGGAGCTAAGAAACACCCAAGGAGAAAAGAGTGAAGATAAGGAAGAACTTCATGCAACATAGTCACAAAAGACGTCAAAAGAAAAAAGCTCATAGATTGAGAAGGGTAAATCCAAGAAAACAAACAACCCTCAAAAGGAGGAACCCAAATTCTAGAGATGTCAAAGTTAAAGCAAGATGGAAACAAATAAATTCAACCACCAAAGTCTTCGGCATCTAATGGAGGTGAGAAAGAAAAGCTTTCTGCTTGCAAATGTTTCATTGACAAGACTATTTTTCTATTCAGGATTATGGAGGCTCAAACAAAGATACAATGTTAATTAGTTGGCTCTCTATGATCTCTTGGAATGTGAGGTTCCTAGGAAGTCCATCTAAGAAGGATCGGTTTAGTTGGAGAAAGAAATGGAAGCCACTCTCTGTTTAGGTTCAGCACCTCCTCTCTAGAAAGGAAAGGATTCAACCCATAATTGAAGGATGCTTGGAATCATATGATAAGGTCTTAAGTTCCTATCTACACAGTCAAAAAACATGGTAAATTGCAAAGCACTCAATAGATTTAAAAACTCCATAACTTGGAAGTTAGCTTAATACTCTTTTAGTGATAGTCATTAAGTTGAATGTTTTTGCATATGCTTTGTAAAGTTGTTTTTATGGGCTAACTTGGAAGTTACCCAAGTTCCCTTTTAGTCCTCTCCATTAGAGTAAGGGGGCCCGAGTTTGTGACTTGTATTGGTTCCCCCACAGCCTGTAACTCTTGCATAAGAATTGAGTGAATTACTTTCACACAACTTTTCAAATCATAAGTGAGGTTGGAAAAACTTAAAGCTTGAAATGAATAATAGGGAAAGATAAAAAGATGGAGTGCCATCAATGTTATGCAAAAAATAGACCACATAGTAGTTACAGTGTGGAGCCCATTTTAGAACACACAAAATAGAGTCAAATTTGAAAGTTCCTCCACTAAGGCATACAATACCGATTTGATATGGGACCTTGTCAATCATGTTATGGGTAAAAATGCAAACTAAGGCTAAATTCACACTAGGTGGCAGAAGGAAGAGCAAAAGGGGGTGTGCCTCAGATGTTAGCCATTGCTTAGGCGAACATTTTCAGAGAAGTTTCCAAACCCACAATAAATGTGGCGACCCTTCTCCCCTTAGAAATTGGTGTTTGGTTTTAGTGATTAGCTATTGTGCGGTGTTAAATATAAGCTAGTAAGAACCAATTTGGAAAGAAATTTTGCTACAAGGCTCATATGTATCTAGCTTTATGTACCATGGCATTGTTGCAATAAAGGGGATAGTAAATTTATATCAACTCCCTTAGAGCCATGTCGTGCTCGAGGATATGGGCTTGTGAGTGTGTTGTGAGGGCTTTAGGTCCTTATAGTCACAACACTTGAGCCAAATTCATCAACTTGGTAAGAGCTTTTGTGTGTAGAGAGAGAACACAAAAGGAGAATAGAGAAGTTCTTATTGATCAATCTCCAATTGATAGCTTCTATGAACTCCACCAAGTTCATGGGGTACCCTCAATTATAGAGGGTACTCCATTATCTCTATACGTGTTGACTGACAAGTTGCACTAGTTAAAATGTGTCAGCCACACATGCTATAAATTCAACTCCATAGGCTAGCGAAGGTACAATTTACATGTGTGTGTCTTGTCCTATCTATTACCCTAAGTGCCTCTCAAAAATGTTTCAATGCATGCACTTTACCTCTTTCACCCTTAATTATAAGCAAGGGCAAGGAGCGGTTAACCGAACCATGGTTAGATGAGAAATGCAATTAACCGCACCATGGTTAGACTTTTATTAGGCTTTGCGTATCTACGGCACTGTAAACTGCTTTGAGACACCATAGCCAGCCGACATCACAAGGTATCATTACGAAAACAACCTCCTTCCTCATCGACGTTCACAAGAGGAAGCTTCTAATTGAAGGCCTCAGCGGTGCATACAAAGGATCGGTGGCCTTTATCGGCATTGCGGGCATGGATCTGTGCACCTACTCTTGCTTCCGTGCTTCAGCTGGTCCTCAGTCCTAATCTAGAGGAGCACAAAGCTAGTGAAGTTGCGCTCGCTCAGGTATGCTCTCTTGCTTCCCTCGATCACGCATATCTTTGTTGATTTTTCTTGAACAAAGTGTAATAGGCATGCTTGATTTGGAATAAGTATCATTTTCTCTATGTCTCGGTTAATTCATGGTTTCCATGCAATCTTCTATGCTTCAGTCAGAATCTGTTTGCATTAGCTACACAAAGCAATGTTATGATCAATTTTAATATGAGAATCAATACATTCAGAGACAAGAAGCCCTGATAATGTCAGAAAAAAAGCCGTAATGTCGTTCTGAACATACTGTGCAAGCTGAATTTATGTGCTCAGATAATGCCTCACAAATCAATGGATTCAACTAAATTTGCTACTCTGAATCTAGATCGCCTTCTAAGGAGCATTAAGCATTGGTGTCCTAGCTGCTTTATGATTTTAAAGTGGTGCCACATTTTTAAAACTTGCAAGCATATTGTGCAGGCTGAATTTAACTACTAGAATTGTACTTCATAGATTAGTAGAGTCAGCTTCTACTGAAATTGCTAGTTGAAACAGAATCGCATTTGAATGGGCATTAAGGAGCACTAAGCAATGATGACTTAGCTAGTTTATGATTCTCACACCATGTTGCATTTTTAAGACTTTCACTTCCACTCTAAAATTGTCTTAATACTACATTTTTTGGATGATTTGGAGTTGGTTCTAGACAGCATTTAGAGTTTCTTCTACCTTATGCAACTGAATCAGAAGAGATAATAAGATGGCATACCTAAAGTACCACCTTGGGCATGTTTTGAATGTTAAAGCTAATTGTGTATGGCTTAATATGTCAGTGATGTCTTTCTTTGTAACTGACTACCTAAACATTTGGACTTTTAATGATCAGTTTTCAGTATCAGCATGTACCTAGTCACCTCATGGGTTTGCTTCAAGTTGTTGTGACACCAAGTGCAGAAATTTCTATACGTCAAGTTGCAAGTATACAGTTTAAGAACCTTACTGCGAGGCACTGGTCTCCCACTAATTCAGGTACTGCTCTTCTCAAGACAGCTTAAAAGTTAAGAGTATCTTTATTTTTGGGCTACTTGAATCAAAGTCTTATTAACTCTGCTTAAGGGATGCAAAGTTAAAGGGATTCTATTGATTTTAATTTTTTTTAATGCTAGCTAAAAGAATATCAGCCAATTACAAAAACACAGTTCGTGAAACTCTTTTGGAAGCCATTGTTTCATTAGCAAATAATTTTAATATCATTTCATTATTTAATTGTCTTGTGGTGGACTACAAAGCCTGAAGTGTACAACCACTAGCACAAATTTTTCCATGGAGCTATGGGAGATTGCACTCTTGCAAGATCAAAGGGATGGCAATTTACTAAAAATGGCAGGGTTTCTCTTGGTTGTGATACATCAGGGCAGCTTTGACATAGTGCTATTGGGCTTTGCCATTGATCAATGCTTGCACCTCTTGAAAAGTAGTGGATTACAAGATTTTTAAGGTGATGCATCATTTGAAAAGATCTCTCCCAAGACTCATCAATAGGAGTAGTCCATAAATTTCTAATGGTGTTTCCTAGTGTGTAGGAAATGCAGATTTTGTTGGGTGGATGATGACATCAACTCTCCAAGATGGTGTAAGAGTTGGGCATTCTCCATGATGAGAGGTATCAAATGTTCGAATTCATTTTTAAGGACACAAACAATTTTTGATTATACATCACAACAAATTCATATACTAATGTACATGTTGATGGCCCTAAGTTGTAGAGAAGCATCTTACTTGCACTTGTCATGTTGTTGTAGGACTCAATATCAGATTCTCTAAGAATCTTCAAAAGCAGGGATTCTTTTCAGTATGCAGCTGCTTAGCCAATTCTATTTAAGCTTGTAGGAAAATTTTGATCTCTCTTAGTATGATTGAAGGACCAAATCAAGGCTCACCACATCAAATACTTTCACGGTTGACAGCATCAAACTTGCTATGAGTTTGTCCTCTTTAACTCTCATCTACATGTCTTTTGTAGCAAGAGTTTGTCCTCTTTAACTCTCACTGTTGACCAGCTGGAGGCATATGGTGTGATCTTGATGTGGTAGAGTTCTCTTATTTTGGTATTCCAGCCGCAACCCCAAAGCAAGAGGTATACACAAAGCTGGCTGAAGGTTTAAGGGGCAATGACCCATCCATTGGTCCAAGATCTCAGGTATTGGTCCAAGATCTCAGGTAAAACACCATTGAATAACTTCAAAGTTTGAATACAAATGGCTTGTCTTGAAATTTAGTCATTCTATAATTTTACATTTGTTTTGGAGGTGTGCATCTTACAACCAAGTTTCTAAATTTTATCTCAAGGATCAGTTGCATAGCCTTAGAGCATGGTCATAATCTGGATGTGTGTAGTCTTTTGATGTCATGCTTGTGGTCTTAGTTCAATTTTCGGATCAACTGTAGGCCTTTTTATGTAATCAAGATTGATGTCTTATATTGATCTAACAAACTGTTTAGTATTTTTTATTTAATTGATTTGTATAAACTAGCATATCAAATGAGGGCATTTGATGCATTATGATAGTGTACAGTTTAGTGGCAGATTGATATGTCTACATTGATATTCGAGGGGCATCACTCTCGAATCTATCATCATTTTGTTTACCGATATACTCAATTGTAGCATGATGATGTCCATATTTGTGTATAGAAAATAGAAATGATCATCTCATGTGTTTCTGTGTTTTTGGTGTCATTAGATGTTTTCCGCACATTTTTCCCCTCCTTTCCATAAACTTTGAGAAATGCTGAGAGTGTGTACATGCTTCATCATATATCAATTAAACAACTGATGGTGTTTTTTACACTGTGGAGGTGAAGATTGGCAGATTTTTAGTTGCAATATATGTAAATAATTGTTGCATCATTACTAGTTTGATAATTCTGATACGTTTCTCTCTCTGGTGAATTTCACAGGTTGCAGGTCAGGAGACATTTGGTACACTTGGATCCATAGTACAGAGTAGGACAGGGACTCGTCAGGTTGGGTTTCTGACAAATCGACATGTTGTGGTTGATTTGGACTACCCCAACCAGAAGATGTTCCATCCACTGCCTCCAAATGTTGGACCTGGTGTTTATTTGGGTGCAGTGGAAAGGGCAATGTCTTTTATTACAGATGAGCGGTGGTATGGCATTTTTACAAGTGTGAATCCAAGTTTCCCTCTTTGCTACTTGTTTTTGAGTTGTCTGTTGTTAAGGCATTCTGTATTGTCCATTTTATAAACTTCTCTGTGAGTTGAAATAAGAATTCTGGTTTCCATTTCTTGATATGACAATATTTATACTTGATGATGTTTGCTCATGCGGCAGAGACATTTGTGCGAGCTGATGGTGCTTTCATTCCATTCGGGGACAGTTTTGATGTCTCCAAAGTCACAACTACTATCAAAGGGGTAGGTGAGATGGGAGATGTTATAACTATTGACTTGCAAGCAAACATCAACAACATTGTGGGGAGGAGGGTAATAAAAGCTGGCAGAAGCTCAGGGCTAATAGAAGGAAGCATCATGGCATATGCCTTTGAGTACAATGACGAGAAGGGCAATTGCTTTTTCACTAATTTCCTGATTGTGGGCGAGAACCAGCAGGCATTTGACATGTAGGGAGACAGTGGCAACCTGGTACTAATGCTTAAGGAAGGCAAGAAAAAGCCTAGCCCTATGGGAATGTAAAGAGATTTAAGGTGTTAATGAAGACTGTGACTTATGACGCTCGTTAATCAACTGAACTAATTTGGAGATCACCAAGATTAGCTAACCAACTGATGAGATTAGGGACGTTTATGTTGAATGGATTAGCCCAAACATTTTTGAATCCTCAAGTGGTTATTGCCTATCAATAGAGCTATTTGAGGTGTGTTAAATAAAATGGGCCAGAGCTTCAGGATGGGTACAATATAGTTTGCCTCTCCCATGTAGGTTAGTAGAATCATACAATGCTGCCCTTGCTATACTTCATGTTATTTCCATCTGGGTTTGTGGCTTTTAAGCATAGGTCAGATCAATAAATTGTACATGTCTGATCACTATTAGGATGTTGCTAATAGGCTGATTTTTTTGCATGTAGGGAAATGTGATTGCTCGTGGGATTATTGAATGGTGTGATGGAGCACCTCAGGTAAGGAATTCTACAGTTGGAAAATGAAACTTGATTTTGCTCAAGCTAGAAAGAAGACATCTCTAAAAGAGTTGAATAGTTTTTTTACCATTGTAGTTCAAGGTACAATGCTGCACTTGTTGCACATTAGCAAGAAATGGATCCCTTTTAAAGACTTTAAATTAGGCTGATTGCCACTTGTTGCTTAAAGGCTTTACAAATAGCATCTCAATAATATGAGATGCTATTTAAATCACGAGAGGAAGTGTAACTCTGCCAAGACCACATCAAAGACATATTGGTTTTTGTATTTCAGATGACTCATGGAGTTAGATATAGAAATAATGAAAATTTGAAGGAGCTTGAAGGAGACTGATGATGAAGTACTGAAACAGCAAAACACAGATCATAAAGTGATGTAATTTGCAGCTCAAGCAAGGTAGATCTGAAATGCAGCAATTGAGATGCTACATGGCAGTCCACAATAAGTGGTCAGCAGGCCTGGAGTGGAAATGTAGTAGCTCAACAAGTCATGTTGGTTGTAGCTGACTTGAAAGATCTCAAACAGTAATAACTGAGGTGAGGATAATGAATTAGGAGAAAAACTAGTAGATAGAACCACATGTAGATTGTCATCAGTAGGTGGAGGGCAATGAATAGGCTGTAGCAGCCCCTGGAGCAGGTTGTGATGGTTGGCTGAGAGAGGAGCGTCTTTGGCTACCAGCCTAGGGTGGGGCCCAGGAGCCCCTTACCCTCGATGGCAACTAGTGGCAACTAGCTAGATATGCGGTGGCTCCCAAGCAGAAGCTCATGTTATTGAACACTATTAGGGGAAACCAAGGGAAAATAGTTTCCTTTTCCACATGGGAAAATTATGTCAAACAAACTTCTTGTGATTAACTATATTCCATCTTGACATTTGATTTTTAGGCTGTAGGAATAGAGAGATCATGAAGAATTTGGTCACTTCATGCAATAATCATGGTGAATTTGGTCAAGATATCATGAATAGCAGCAACCTCCTCGAGATTAAGACCAACATGACTGCAAAGGATTCTAATCCATTTGATCAACCTGGACATATTATGAATCAAGTGAATCAAGCTGATATTTCAAGGTTAAAAATTTATTGTGCAATTTCTTGTTTGATATTAGCATGTCTAAGAGGAAGGGCAAAGTAGATAAAGTGATAAGGAAAAAAGAGAATTTCCACGGAATTCCCTAGTTGAAAGTACATATAAGTAGGGAATGTAAAAAATAGGAAAACTGAGAGATTTCCTAGTGAGAGTACCTAGGGAATCACCTCTAGAAAATTTTTCCTATATATGAAATATTTCCTATATAGGAATTATTCCCTACATAGAAAATTTTGTATTTTCCTATGTAGGAAATATTTCCTATGTGAAAGGTCTTATGTGATTCCCTACTTATTCTCACTAGGAAATGTCCCATTTTCCCTAGTTTTTACTTTCCCCACTTATATGTATTTTCAACTAGGGAATTCCATGGGGAATTCTCTTTTTTTCCTATATGGGGATCGATTGAAAGTTCCTTATGTTTGAAATTAAAGAAATCTATTTTCTTCTCATATTTGTTGTGTATTCTCTACTTCTTCCTTAGATTATGCGTTGCCTACTTCCCAAATTGATATGCCTCACAAACTTTATGCAATTCTGTAACTTTGATGCAGGTTAACTTATAACCAACCCTTTCAATGGCATAAATTAAACCTTGGAAAATTTGCATGTCCACTATGTTTGTGCCATATTACAATGTCTACAACCATATCTTTGCCTTTTATATACATAACAACATTTATAGAAGCGATTTTAGCATCCAAAGAAAAAATGTTACCAACTCTACTTCCTTTTGTAAGCAAATTGCATTTATTATTGAAGTCTTCAGCTAGACAACCCTTTACATTGAATCTAACTTGCAACCCTTGCTCTACCATTTGACCAATGAATAACTTGTGGCCAACTGTACTTTCGTTTGCAACCAACTTGTATTTATTATTGAAATCTTCAATAAGATAACCCTTCACATTGAATCTAACCTCTAGCTCTTGCTCTACCATTTGACCAATAAATACCAAATTCCTTGTGATGGATCGCACATATAAAACATCTCACAAAAACTTTGTCTAACCATTAGGAAAGGACAATAGAACTTTTCCAATATGTGAAATTGAGTAACATGAATCATCCTTGTCTCTAAATAGCCTGGACTTTGTAAATCTTGCATCTCTCGAAACCATTTAACATGGATCATCATATAATTAGACTTGCCTAGATCAACACACCATGCATTATCATATACATAAATCATTTTATCTTGAAGATGATGTATAATTGAATCTTGTGGTGGTGGGGGTAGTTGCTTGAGCTACCATGCCAAACATACACAACACACATAAGAGAGAGCTTAGTTAGGAAACAAGAAGAGAGATAGAGGCCAAAATGTTTTCTTCCTAGTTTTTCTTCTTCTTCCTCACACAATAAAACATACACAAATTGCAGATAAGATATAACATAAATGAAAGTTTCCTACTAAGTCAAGTAGTGTATAGTTGACTATACTAATTGCCTCATGCTATAACTATCCTAGCTCTAGGTGGATATAACTAATGAAATATAATAAGTGATAAGTTAATGGCCATGTGAGGATCATTATGACCATTGACATGTTGTATAGACATGTGGACCCATCTAACCCGCATTCCATCATCAATGCCAAATGCATTGATCTTGCCATCTCAACAATCATGCCTAGTAGAGGCTGCAAGCAATCCATCTCCACTATCACTAATGCTCCACTGAAACATTATATATCACAATTTAGGGCAATCAAAATGTAACGTGTCCACTAGAATCATCCAGGACACGTCTTAGCAGTCCATTGGAAAGGATGTCTAGAAAACTCCGCCCGGCACTCCCTTGGAATGTTACGGGTTTTGCAATCTAGGTCTTCCCGTGTCTGCCACGTAGCGGAAGTATCCTGGCCGTTCCCACTTAGGATCAACCTGAATTTGGGTTTTCCTGTTTGGTCATTAGCTAGCAGCAACTAGCGTTAGACCCGAGCGAACTACTTTCCGCAGAAACGCCAGGTCCAAAGCGGATTCACGCTGCACTTGGTTCAAGGAGAATGGGAAACGAGAGGGATGCAAAACTCAACCTCTCTACCAATAGGCATAGTCCTATTCCGTAAATCGGGTCTCGGTCATTGCTCTCATTATTCGTTTTGATAATGATGATTATCCCGCTGATCTTCGAGATTTTTGAGAAAAGTTCCCGGCTAACCGGGACCACCCATCCGTAGGACGGACCCATGGTCCATCCTCCGCACTTTCCTCGGTTTGTTTTAGTTATGTAATTATCTAACACATTAATTTGACATATAACAATCAGCTTCTTTAATTAACCCTGTTAGGCACTGGTTCCTTTACGTAATCTTATCACGTGACATAGAAAAATAATATCAAACAACTTCTTTATTATCATTTCATCATTTTATCTTTCAAATACAAGGAGTTCCGCCCATAGGCTTGTCCATAATCTGCCCGAAGGCTTATCCAGTAATCCGCTAGGGATCACTATTCCAAGCTTCTGCCCGTAAACTAGTATGCGGGCCTCGAGATCCAATCCCGAGTCATGTTAGCCTCTTGTGCAGGACCCGGAAGGCGAGGGATTTACGGCCAGATCCCCCCCTGGCACCCAAGCGTCCTCCTGCTCCAAGTAGAGCTCAACGGAAAGACTTCTCGCGGCGGGTTCGGTCCATGTTCCCGGCGCGGTCAACAACCCCCTTGGTTAGGGTCAGGCAGGCAGTCAGGGGTAACTGAAGCTGCCTCTCCCTTCAGGCCTTCAACCTGAAGCATTTAGATATCTTTTCATCCTTTAGTTCCTTGAGCAAACAAGGCAAACAGTGCTTTCTAAACTATTACAAGCACAATCAATTTCAGTGGTCGTTTATTTGGCCAACTATTAAGGAGTGAATCCTTCTCTCCGAATGCATCCAGCATTCGATCTGGGATTAATTTCAACTTGGCAAGATCCCCCAAGGATTTATTTGTTCACCCTTTTGTCCTTAGGTTAGGGTCATACCCTATTAACCCAACTTAACCAATACCTTAGGTTTTATTAATAGTAAACCCTGGCGACCATGTCGCTTTAATTTATTGATTGATCATTTGCTTCCAAGCAAATACCTAACTTCCCTTAACTTGGCAAATTTTCCCAATAAGGGTGATGTAACAGGATGACTACTCATCCTCTTGCAAGTTAAACTTGTGCAAGAACGTGCCAACCTCATTCTAGGGAATGGCAAAACTTTCTTGTGATCAAACCACAAGGCTATGCGACGTTGCAACTTGTTGCACAAGTGTCGCCTCTATTCGAAGGGATCATTTCACCCATTGAACGGTGTTTTCTGGTCAAGGAATTATGATTAGACTAGAAGTAGGGTTTAGGGTGTCTTCTTACTCAACCCAATCCTAATTGCACTAGGCCGACAACGTTCGGTCCTAGAGATTCCAACTCAATCCAAGTTCTAGCATTAGGTCGAATGATCCTTAGGGTAGAAACCTTAGATCATTATTTGCGTGAGCATCCAATTGACTCAACATTCCGGGAAGGTGGGTAGGACCTTTGGGTTTGAGGGCTTCGACTTGGCGTCCAAGTACGATACTTGGCTGCATTTCTAACGTGCCAAGCCCTAGCTAGTACTTGAGGTTTTTATTGAATCGGCTAGTTATGCCTATACGAAACCCTAACAGTCATGATACCACAAATGACTTGGGTAAATTGACCTACTTGTCTTATGACAAGGACAATTCTTTCCTAGAGATGATAAACTTGATCTAAAGTAGAAAAATAGTTGCAAAATGTTACAATACATGTAAACATGTAATTCATTACTTCTACGCACCATAAGATCCGCAATAGCCCTATCCCTTTTTGCTAAAGTCAAAAGGCATGATAATTTGAAGAATAACTTACATAGGGCCTACTAGGATCTACATCAAGGAATAACGCCTACAACCTTTTGTCTAAGTATTTGTACTAAGTATTTGAATTTCATGCTTTTATAAGCCATGCAATCACTCCTAAATGCAACTTGATGAAATGAAATTTGCGAAAGTATAAGTGCGACCCTTAGATACAACAACATCGTGAATGAAGTTCATGCAATACTGAGGCAAGTGTCGATTTAATCCATTTGCAAGCATCTTTTCCCATGCAACTTATAAGATCGGGGTTCTTTTTCATGCCGTGCAATAGAAGTTAACAATTCCCTCATGCGAATCATAACGAAGGGAGTTATTGCAAAAAAAATACTCCTTTCCTTCATGACCAATGCACTTAACAATTTCCTCTTTAACCCTAGGCAATATGTGGCTTTCCTTTGAAAATGCACGACAAGGCAATTTACTATTACGGTCGTAAGATGGATGGATAATTTGCGTTTATGTTGAAAATACCAAATTTTCCCAATTGCATTTAACTAGGCTAGGTGAGTTTGAACATGCACGGGTGCTTCCTAATCCATGGAGTTGTCATGCTTAATGCATTACTTTAGTATGAAATCACAATCGTAAAAACCTGGGTCTGTGGGCTCGGGGAGATGTCCACGTGAATGCTAGGAGAAGAACCTCCCGCAGGCGCGCCTTGCGACTTCTTGGGAGCCATCGTTAGCGTGCTTACGGATTCCGGTTTGCCTTTACCCTTACGCGATCGGTGAGTCTTCTCCAACCGTTGTGAGCAGCTTCAAGATCTTTCCCCTTTTCCCTCGTACGCAGAAGATTCCTTCACCGAAAATTGGATGAGAATTAGAATTTCTCGAGGAGGCTACGGAAATAGAGCTTAATGAGTTCGGACTTAAACCCGAGAAGACCGCAGGAACAAGGCCAAAGCCTTATCCCTTAGAAGCTGTGGAAATGGGCTTTAAGGGAAGGTTTTTAACCCCCGAGGTGGAGCCCGTGTGCACAAGGCCTTAAGCCTTGTACTTTAGAAGCTCCAAAAGCTTCTAAGAAGCTGTTGCTCCCCACGAAATCACGTGAATTAAAGGTAAAGGTTGAGGAGGAGGGGGAAGTTAACGTCGAGACAGGGAGGGAATTTGTGATGTCATGGCGGCAGTTCGACGGCTGGTCGTGGTGGCGGCGGTTTCTGACAGCAGCGGCGACAGAATCTGGGCGTCCTCACGGCGGCTTTCTCCCAGCACGTTAGGCCTCCCTTCCTTCCTCAGTAACGGCGATGGCAGCAGCATTCGTCCTCTCCCTTCCTTCACACCTTAGAGGTGTATTTATAGGACAAGGGGGGGAGGAGAGAAGAGCTCCACCACGTGGCCCCCTGCATGGGTTCCCCCCTCCCCATGCAGCCCACGACTCCACCAAGCCCATCCCCCCACACTCCCTCTCCTCCAGCCGTGCATCGGCTGGGGAAAAGGGATAAATATATTAAAAAATTTGCTTTATTAATATCCATTTTGCCCCTCCCAAGAGGGTGTTTACGTGTGAATTTTAGATTTGAACCCTCGGGCTTGCTTTGCCAATGCGGAGGTCTCAATTTCTCGAGTGCAGGTCACAGATTACCCTGCCGGTGATTCCAATATGACAGATAACCTTTGCACGAGGTTTACGCAGTGTGCGGGAAGTCAATTTTCATGAGTGAGAATATTACATTCTCTCCCCCTTAGAAGAATCGAGATGTCCTCATCTCGAGATAAACTGGGGATATTGAAGATTGAGAGAGCGTTCATCCATCCAGGTAGCATCCTCTTCGGGATAATCTTTCCACTGGACGAGGCATTCTTTCAAGGTTCTAGATCTTAACTGTCTCTCCCTAACATCTAAAATCTTTTCCGGTCTTAGTTCAAGGACTCCTTGACTAGGCATTACAATTTGTTGGTCATCAAGTACATGATTAGGGTTGGGTACATATTTTTTTAAGAGACTAATATGGAATACATTGTGAACTTTTAGGTTATCCGGAAGTTGCAATTTATAAGCATTGGGTCCCAGGCATTTGAGGATTTTATACGGCCCACAATACCTTGGACTTAGCTTCTTGCATTCTCCTAGAGATAGAGAACTCCTTTTAGGGTGTACACGAATGAAGACCATGTCTCCTTCTCCGAAGACCCTCTCTTGGCGTTTCAAATCCGCATATGCCTTTTGTCTATCTTTGGCTGCTTGTATGTCTTGTCTTATTGACCTTATTTGGTCATCCATGTCCTCCAACATTTGTCTTGAAGCTTCAACTCTTAGGGTTGGATCAGAAAAGTTTAGGGGACTTCGACAATCATGACCATACAATGCCTGGAAAGGGGTCATTTGAATGCTCTGCTGGTAAGAAGCATTGTAAGCAAATTCCACTAACGGCAAGTACTGAATCCACCTCTTCGGCTCTTGACAGCAGTATGCCCTAAGCATATCCTCAATGATTTGATTCACTCGCTCTGTTTGTCCATCCGTTTGGGGATGATAGGCGGTGCTAAAACAGAGTTGAGTCCCAATAGCTTCAAAGATAGCTCTCCAGAAGTGTGAAGTGAAGAGAGAATCTCGATCGCTAATGATCCTTCTAGGTAACCCATGCAGCTTGAATATCTCCTTGATAAACAATCTTGTAATGTCGGAGGCTTTATAGTTTGTCTTTACTGGAATCACGTGTGCAACCTTAGTAAGCATGTCAACTACAACCATAATGGAATTGTATCCTCCTTGGACTTGGGGTAAGCCCACCACAAAATCCATACTGATGAATTCCCATTTCATTTGGGGAATGTCAAGTGGTTGCAATTTTCCTGGCATCATGACATGTTCAGTCTTGATACGTTGGCAAGACAAACATTCAGTGACATATTTGAGAACGTCACCTTTGAGCCTCTCCCAATGGTAGCTCTTCCTAACTGCATTAAGAGTTTTTGCATAGCCAGGATGTCGTGCGAAAGGGGAATCATGAGCTTCCCATAATATCTTCTGCTTAAGTGATTGGCTTGTTGGTATACATAGCCTTGTTCTGTAGTAGACAAGTCCATTATCAATGGAAAATTCCCGATACTTAGCTTGTGACTTCAGATTCTGCTCCTTGGTAGATATTTCTTTTATCATTGTTTGGTAGGCCAAATCATGGCATGCTTCCTCTCTAGCTAGTTCGAGTATAGGGTTGCTTGGCATAGATACCTTTGTAGCCAGAGATCTGGTCGTTGATGGATTCTGCAAGATTAGGGAATTTAGGAATGCCTTGCGACTGAGTGCATCGGCAACTACATTCTCTTTCCTTGGTCAGTACCTGATTTCAAAATCATACTCCTCCAATACTTCAATCCATCGACGTTGCCTCATGTTGAGCTCGTTCTGGGTAAAAATCCATTTGAGACTCTTATGATCGGTTACTAGAGTAAACTTGTTACCCAACAGGTAGTGTCTCCAAAGCTTTAGAGCATGGATGACAGCTAATAATTCCAGATCATGCGTGGCATAATTCTTTTCATAACTCTTCAATTTCCTTGAAGAATATGCTACTGGATGACCTTCCTGCATAAGTATACAGCCCAAGGCAAGAATGCTAGCATCAGTTACTACCTCGAACTCCTTATTGAGGTCAGGAAGTTTTAGAATAGGTGCTGATACCAAACATTGCTTCAATTGGTCGAAGCTATTTTGTTCGGGAGTTGACCATGTAATAGAAGTCTGCTTCTTTAGTAAGTCGGTAAGAGGTGCTGCAATCAAAGCATAGTTTTTGATAAAGACCCTATACCATCCTGTCAAGCCAAGAAAGCTACATATTTCTTTGACGGATGCTGGTATTGGCCATTCAAGCACATCTCTGACTTTGGCTGGGTCTACTCATATTCATTCTGATGATACTATGAATCCTAGATATTCAATCTGACGCTTGAAGAATGCACACTTCTTCATTTTTGCATACAGCTTATGAGACCTCATTGTCTCAAGGACAATCCGAAGTTGAGGTTCATGATCTTCTTCCTGTTTAGAATAAACTAAAGTGTCATCGAAGAAGACAAGCACGAAATCATCAAGATATGGTCTAAAAATATCCTGCATTAATCTATTGAAGGTGGCAGGTGCATTTGTAAGCCCGAATGACATAACCAAGAACTCAAAGTGCCCATATCTTGTATTGAAGGCCGTTTTTGGAATATCTTCATCCTTGATCATGATTTGATAGTAACCTGACCTGAGATCAATTTTGAAGAATATCTTTGCACCTTGAAGGCGATCAAGAAGCTCATCTATTCTAGGAATAGGATACTTGTTCTTGACTGTTGATTGATTCAACCCACGGTAATCAATACATAGTTGAAGTGTCCCATCTTTCTTTTTCTGGAATAGTACTGGAGCTCCCCATGGTGAGTTGTTAGGCCGGATGTAACCATGATCTAACAGTTGCTTGAGTTGTTCCTTCAACTCAATAGCTTCTGGTATGGACATTCTATAAGGTCTCTTTGCAATTGGCGCAGCTCCAGGCATTAGCCTTATTTCATGATCAACTTCTCTTGGAGGTGGAAGTTCAGTCAATTCCTCAGGGAATATGTCAGCGTATTCCTTTAGCCAAGAGGGTCCCTCATGAGACTCTTGCTTTTGATCTAACTTGTTGAGTTTGATCAGGTAAACAGGTAATCCTTTTCTAACCCCTTTTATGATCTGCGATACTTTGGCTAACTGGATTCTTGGCACTCCTGCCTCACCTTGAGTTGTAACAAACTCTCTTTCAGAGTTTCGAAAGGAAACTTGACCCTTTCCACAGTGGATGTGGGCGTCATTAGGCTTAAGCCAATCCATCCCGAGTAGACACTCATGGATACCTAAATTCATGACTCTGAATTTGACTGAGGTTTTCTTTCCTCCCAGAAAGAACTCTTCCTTAGCAGTTTGCCTGGTACAAGTTACCTCACGACTGTTTGCCAATTCCACAAGTAGGGTAGGTGCTTCTACTATGGCTATTCCTAATCTTTTAGCACACGCTGGTGAGATAAAGGAATGTGTACTGCCACAATCAATCAAGGTTTTGAAACCTTTACCTTGATAGTCCGACGGTGTTTGAATCACCGAGAACTGGCGATTCGGCCCCTTCTTGTGTAAAGCGGCATGGACTGTCGCTCTTTCGAATTCTGCTTCCATAGTCGGATCTTCCTCTTCTTCTACTTCACATCTTTGCCTATTGGTAATGCAGGCAGTTCTTCCTCTTCCACGGGTGGCGGCTCCTTGACCGCGGCCTGCACCTTGACGATGTCCCTCGTTGAGCTTGGGACATTGCCTTTTGAAGTGACCGAGTTCGTTGCAGTGGAAACATCGGAGGTTTCGGCCATTACTGTGAGTAGGAACAGAGTTGTTGACGTTATTTGTCCTTGCTTTCTTCCTTTGTCCCTGATTGTGACCTTGAACTCTCTTCACCTGGGTTCTGAATGCTCCTCTGTTCGGGTCGCTATAAGACCAATTCTTGTTATCCCTTGGTCTAGCTTGCACTTCCTGAATTATAGGTGCCGCTCGAATGAGTGCATCCTGAAGATCTGACGGTCGCATAGATTCGAGACGGGTATTTACAGGTGGATTTAAGCCCGCGCAAAATTTGGACACCTGCTACGTCGTGTCCATCTGTGGCGCATACTTTAAGAGTGAGACAAATTTAGAGTAGTATGCGTCAAGGGTGAGTCCTAGCTGTTTTAGCTCGTAGAATTCATTCATTTTTTGTGTACGATATGCAGGTGGCAAATATCTCCTCTGCACGGCTTTCTTTAACTTCTCCCACGTGACGGACCCCTCTGAAGTCCCTTGATCCCTGCACCATTGTTTCCACCATAGTCTAGCTTCGCCGGTGAGTTTTAATTTGGCGAGCATGGCCTGATTGGTAGGCGCAGTACCAGCTGCTTCAAAGTAGTCCTCCATAGATTCAATCCAAATTTCAGCATCAGACTGGACGAATCTGCCTCTCCCGTCAAACTCGGGTGGCTTTATCTGCTTGAGGAGGAGCTTCTTCTCCTGGATCACAGCAGTACTTGATGTAGGGGGCAAATTTGGAACCTGTACCTGGGGTTGTGCCTGGGTAAAAGTTTTCTTAACGTTATTGTATGATAATTGACATTAGCTTATCTTTAGTTCAGCTATCTCGTAAATCATGAAGCTACTTAACCCTTTTTTTTTTACAACCCTGATGCACAGTCAGATATTGATAAAAGAAGTCCTTATTTATATTTACATGGGCGTAGCCTTATACAACATCTTGTGTGATGATAATCCAATCATTACATTTAGTTTGGGGAGAACAACGCTGTATTGCATTTGTCTACAGGAACTGTGTAATAGTAAGGTTTTGGGTCATGGATCTTTAGGAATCGATAATTCATTGGAAGTTCAGGATATCCTTTCCGCTGGAATCCATACTTCTCATGGCGGCCCAACACCTTAATCCTGTCGGCTGGGATTACACGGGTTACTTCCTCATATACATATGAGTTCAATTCAACCCTCCGACCTTGAATATGCAAAGTCGAATTTATGTGAGCTTCCACAAAAATGAACAGCTTCACGACTTTCAAGTCTTCCAACCACTTGATCCTCTTTAGGTTGGTTTGTAGATAAGCGAACCGGTGGGCAGCTATATAGTAGATTCCTGAAGACCCAGTCCATCTTCGTTCTATATATAAAGGTGATGGATTATAAATCTGCTCCAGGATGTTCATCATTTCAACTCTCTGTCTATAATGCGGAGAATGCATTGCAGTCATAAATATGATCCGGAACACCAAAAACTTGTTCCACGCTTCATAGTTCTGCAAGACAGTAATGAAGATGAGGAAATGTTTGGATAGCAACAATTTCTTTACTTCATTTTATTGAGATCTCGAAAAAAACAATTCCGTTGTTGGTCGGCTCTAATACCAACTGTAACGTGTCCACTAGAATCATCCAGGACCCGTCTTAGCAGTCCATCGGAAAGGATGTCTAGAAAACTCCGCCCGGCACTCCCTTGGAATGTTACGGGTTTTGCAATCTAGGTCTTCCCGTGTCTGCCACGTAGCGGAAGTATCCTGGCCGTTCCCACTTAGGATCGACCTGAATTTGGGTTTTCCTATTTGGTCATTAGCTAGCAGTAACTAGCGTCAGACCCGAGCGAACTACTTTACGCAGAAACGCCAGGTCCGAAGCGGATTCATGCTGGACTTGGTTCAAGGAGAATGGGAAATGAGAGGGATGCAAAACTCAACCTCTCTACCAATAGGCATAGTCCTATTCCGTAAATCGGGTCTCGGTCATTGCTCTCATTATTCGTTTTGATAATGATGATTATCCCGCTGATCTTCGAGATTTTTGAGAAAAGTTCTCGGCTAACCGAGACCACCCATCCGTAGGAGGGACCCATGGTCCATCCTCCGCACTTTCCTTGGTTTGTTCTAGTTATGTAATTATCTAACACATTAATTTGACATATAACAATCAGCTTCTTTAATTAACCCTGTTAGGCACTGGTTCCTTCACGTAATCTTATCACGTGACATAGAAAAACAATATCAAACAACTTCTTTATTATCATTACATCATTTTATCTTTGAAATACAAGGAGTTCCGCCCGTAGGCTTGTCCATAATCTGCCCGAAGGCTTATCCAGTAATCCGCTAGGGATCACTATTCCAAGCTTCTGCCCGTAAACTAGTATGCGGGCCTCGAGATCCAATCCCGAGTCATGTTAGCCTCTTGTGCAGGACCCGAAAGGCGAGGGATTTACGGCCAGAGCCCCCCCTGGCACCCAAGCGTCCTCCTGCTCCAAGTAGAGCTCAACGGAAAGACCTCTCGCGGTGGGTTCGGTCCACGTTCCCAGTGCGGTCAACAACCCCCTTGGTTAGGGTCAAGCAGGCAGTCGGGGGTAACTGAAGCTGCCTCTCCCTTCAGGCCTTCAACCTGAAGCATTTAGATATCTTTTCATCCTTTAGTTCCTTGAGCAAACAAGGCAAACAGTGCTTTCTAAACTATTACAAGCACAATCAATTTCAGTGGTCGTTTATTTGGCCAACTATTAAGGAGTGAATCCTTCTCTCCGAATGCATCCAGCATTCGATCTGGGATTAATTTCGACTTGGCAAGATCCCCCAAGGATTTATTTGTTCACCCTTTTGTCCTTAGGTTAGGGTCATACCCTGTTAACCCAACTTAACCAATACCTTAGGTTTTATTAACAGTAAACCCTGGCGACCATGTCACTTTAATTTATTGATTGATCATTTGCTTCCAAGCAAATACCTAACTTCCCTTAACTTGGCAAATTTTCCCAATAAGGGTGATGTAATAGGATGACTACTCATCCTCTTGCAAGTTAAACTTGTGCAAGAACCTGCCAACCTCATTCCAAGGAATGGCAAAACTTTCTTGTGATCAAACCACAAGGCTATGCGACGTTGCAACTTGTTGCACAAGTGTCACCTCTATTCCAAGGGATCATTTCACCCATTGAACGGTGTTTTCTGGTCAAGGAATTATGATTAGACTAGAAGTAGGGTTTAGGGTGTCTTCTTACTCAACCCAATCCTAATTGCACCAGGCCGACAACGTTCGGTCCTAGGGATTCCAACTGAATCCAAGTTCTAGCATTAGGTCGAATGATCCTTAGGGTAGAAACCTTAGATCATTATTTGCGTGAGCATCCAATTGACTCAACATTCCGGGAAGGTGGGTAGGACCTTTGGGTTTGAGGGCTTCGACTTGGCGTCCAAGTACGATACTTGGCTGCATTTCTAACGTGCCAAGCCCTAGCTAGTACTTGAGGTTTTTTTTGAATCGGCTAGTTATGCCTATACGAAACCTTAACAGCCATGATACCACAAATGACTTGGGTAAATTGACCTACTTGTCTTATGACAAGGACAATTCTTTCCTAGAGATGATAAACTTGATCTAAAGTAGAAAAATAGTTGCAAAATGTTACAATACATGTAAACATGTAATTCATTACCTCTACGCACCATAAGATCCGCAATAGCCCTATCCCTTTTTGCTAAAGTCAAAAGGCATTATAATTTGAAGAATAACTTACATAGGGCCTACTAGGATTTACATCAAGGAATAACGCCTACAACCTTTTGTCTAAGTATTTGTACTAAGTATTTGAATTTCATGCTTTTATAAGCCATGCAATCACTCCTAAATGCAACTTGATGAAATGAAATTTGCGAAAGTATAAGTGCGACCCTTAGATACAACAACATCGTGAATGAAGTTCATGCAATACCAAGGCAAGTGTTGATTTAATCCATTTGCAAGCATCTTTTCCCATGCAACTTATAAGATCGGGGTTCTTTTTCATGCCGTGCAACAGAAGTTAACAATTCCCTCATGCGAATCATAACGAAGGGAGTTATTGCAAAAAAAATACTCCTTTCCTTCATGACCAATGCACTTAACAATTTCCTCTTTAACCCTAGGCAATATGTGGCTTTCCTTTGAAAATGCACGACAAGGCAATTTACTATTACGGTCATAAGATTGATAGACAATTTGCATTTATATTGAAAATACCAATTTTTTCCCCCTAAATATGCATGAACGTTATTCTAACAGTAGAAGCACTCTCCTTGAAACTTTTTCTTAAAACCCACATAATCACTAGTAGGTAGCTTTGGTTCCTTCTTTGCTTGCATCTTTACATGACTAAGAAAGGACAAATTGAGATCTAAGTATATGGAAAAGAGAAATCTAGTGTTCAAAGCCACCCATCACTTTAAGATAGCCTCCACATCACTTCGAGAACATTCAAGATAATCACAATATTCCCCTTCATGCAATGTGACCTCTAAGTGATACTCATATGTTTTGACACATATCAACGTGATCTGCCACACTTAGAACCTAAATAGCATCTAAACCATTAACCTTATCCTCTTAACACTAGTTGTTAGAAAACAAATGGCCACACAAAATGTGCTTGTGAAAAATATGAATCCACCTATTACTTTGAAGAGTAAAGATGTCCAATATCCATAATAGTCCAATGATAGGGTTTTGACAAGTAATATCATATTTGAACATGATCTATTTTGAAGAATAAAGATGTCCAATATCCAAAATAGTCTATGGTTGTAACTAGCTATTTAATTATCAAAAACCTAATCAATTTTAGGTTGGTTGGCTAAGATTGCAATCTCTCTTAAGTGCAATACCATATTGTGTCTAAGAACCTTTTTGGTGAGTTGATGTTTGCATCAACTCATATATTTCTTTTCCCTTTCACTTACCAAGTCCCTCTCACATTTAGATTGAGTTAGGTGGGTTGCCAAGTTACACATGGTGATGATACTTCTCTCCTCCCATTGGCCCACCTTCTTCTTTACTTGCTCCAGCTCTCTATTCTACCACTTTTTGAGAATTTTTAGTATCCTCTAATTCTCCTTTTAAGACCGACTCAATTTTCTTTGCTACTACATTTCATACTATAACTACTAAAGTTGTGTGTAACTATGAGATCCCTTTTCTTTTTTATTAATTGGTGCCTTGACTTTCCTACTCCTTTGTTGTGTCTCGTCCTTTGTTTTGCTTGCCTCTTCCATCTTTATTGATAGGTATCCTTTCATCTATTTTAATGCATTTAGCTTTCCTTCCATCTCAGATTTGTTCTGAATGGCTTGTGTGTATTGACTCTTGAGCTGCAACTAATTCTCTCTCTAGACATCATCATTTTTACAGATGTTCTACTTCTCTCCTTTGTCATTGCCCAGTCGTAGTGCTTTCAAATCCTTCTTTAGATAAAAAATTTGCTAGTTTTTTATTTTTTATAAGCTACATGGATCTCTCTTTCTCTTTGTCACGAGTCATCAAGGCATCCTTTCTCTCTTCCTTCAACCAGTCTCTCAGATCATCCACTTCCTTCAGCAACTCTTTAAATCCTTATTTCTAGCTCAATGTGACTAAATGCTTGGAGGTCTCACTAATCCTTCAACCGTAGGGACCTTATAGCTACCTTTTTCTTAGATTTCTCAACTTGAATGTGCACTCTCTTTCCACTTGTGGTTGTGATATCTCTTTGTATTTGTAGCATCTCCCAATATTACCTATGGGAGTGTAGGGACTTGTGATGTTAATTCATAGACCATATCGTCCAATTTCAACACTAGAATAGAGGGTATGGTGACTATAATTGATGGGAGAGGGGCTTCTAATGGAGTTTTAATATTGCTAATTACTAGTGGCTATGCCAAGGGTCCTATTGCACTCTTGCCTCTTTATGCTAGAATTTTAGATTGAGGTTCATGCCAATTCCTTAGCTCTAGAAGGCTACTCAAATCAACATCTTCTATCTAGCAATTAATCCTCTGCTTCTTATCTATTTTTTTTGTTTCTTTGCTTCCTAATATTTCCATTTTCATTCCTCCCCTTTCTTTCTTGATTTCTTTGTCACCTAAACCTAGACAAAAAATTCAAGAGTAACAACCGAGGGCAGCTGCTCAATGAAAGAAAATGGATCCACATGGGACACCTCATAAAAATTCAAAGTCTAGAGAAGCTCTATCTAAGAGTGTTGTCATGTATATGGCTGGAAATTGCAAGATCCAAACTACTTCTCTAATCAATCCAAGGATCCAAGTGCATACTCATCTTTGACTACCCAGATTGACCAATCCACTATATTAGAAGCTACTACTTGCAATCACTACAACAAAAAGGCCTCATAGACGCACATTTAGACGTGATTTTTGAATATAGAGAAAAACTTAAGGGCGCATCTATCCGCCTGTCTATTTGCGCGTCTATCAATTCGCATCTATAATCGCATGTATCAATGAATTTACACGCACAAATAGACGCGCAATAGACGCACATATACATGCGTATATAGACACGCTGGTAGATGCACTTTTACAAGCACTGATAGACGCGAACGGAAAACAAAAAATGTCATTTAAAAAAAAAGATATTTAATTTCTTTTTTAATTTGAATTATGAAGCGCGTGTATAAGCACGTGTAGTCTGCATTATAGACGCGCGAATAAACACGAATTATCTGCAATTTAGACGCGTTGATAGACGTGCAAAACAGAACAGGGAAAAAAATACCAGAGAGCAATGTGGTTGCACATTGCAAAGCAACCACATTGCTCTTTGGTTTTTTTTTCCCCCTCCCATACATCAGGATGTGTATTTGGGAAAATGACAATGTATCTTACGGGCACGAGAATTGAAAATAAAAGTCCATGTATTCATTATTTATCAAAGCATTTACAAGGGAATTTTAAGTGCTTGCGACCTAAAGCGTGGCAGCAAGCAGTAGGCTCAAAGAGATATCATAAATATGCAAGAAAAGAAGGCCTCATGAGGAGGTATGGTGCTCCTCTACAAATCTGAAGAGGAGACATTCTCGTTAGTACCACCATGGCTACTAGCGTCGCTATCCCCCTCCTCACTATGCTCCACATCCGGGTTCGCCTACACACACAAAAGATTAGGGTTGCTTACATAGACAAGGTCGAGAAAAAGTTATAATTAGTTATACTTTTAATAAGAAAGTAAGAAAAACATACCTCCTCTAGCTTTGGAATCCTCATGGCCCGGTTGTAATGGTCCTCAATGATGAGACCCTCCTCGTAAAAGTGAAGCCATATCGCTATGCGGTTATGGCCTCAATGGTAACCTACCTCTCTAGGAGTAGGTTTCCTACTAACGATGGTAGTTTGCAAAACATTTAGAGATATACAAAAAATTATGAATCACAATATATTAGACTAAAATATATAAAGAATTGAAAGAAATATAAATTTAAAAAAACTAGAAATCAAAATATACTTACAAACTCTGCCTCCCACGACTCTCTGCCGCCCGATCCGTAATGCGACGATCCCATTATTTCCATTTGGATCCGTCGCGCCTCTGTGTGCTGGCGACTCTTCACTTTCTTAATTGCTTTCTTCTTGGCTTTCTTCCACTCTACGTGGTGGCACATAGGTGGTTGGCTATAGGCTCCACGCCCCTCCTCCAGTCTCCGCAGTGAGTCCTTGGCCCGTGTCATGAGGTGGGATCTTTTGTTGTGAAGCGTATCCCTCACTTTTGTACATCCCCAATCATCCGAGAATCATTGACTCTCAGGATTTGGGTACCTCCTATGGACTGCCCTCAACACCTCCTGCCACAAGCCGCTTTTCTGATTTTTGAAGGCAATGAAACAATCTTTATACGTTGCATGAACGACGCTCCTCATGTACGCAATTACATCCCTTCCCTCATCATCATGAAAGATACCACTAGCATCTGTAACTCTATAGTACTGGCATACAACCTCCTCTACATGATCTACTGGTGAGGGTGATTGCTCGCCACCTCCTAGGCAACCCCCACACAAGCCTCGTCCTCCCCCTCGAGTCTCCCTCCTCCCCCTCTATCGACTGCCCTCTGCCTCGCTGGATGCACGAGCTTTTGCAGATGCACGTGCTTTTGCAGATGCTTGTGCTTCAGTCGATGCACATGGAGTACTTGCAAATGGAGTACCTGCATATGGAGTACCTGTATATGGAGTACCTGCATGTGGAGTCTGGGAAGTAGTGCCAAGAAAAGACGCCAGAGGCATCCCAAACATGACACTAAACACCTCGTTCGTTGTGGGAGAGCAGCCAAGATGTCTGGTCATCTCTCCCATGAAGTCTTCCCTACTAAGAAAACCTCCAAAAAATGCATTGACCCCCCTGCCAAAGGAGGCCAATGTATCATTCATGCAACCCAAATCTAGGTCATTGCTAGATGAACTAGGATACGACATCTGCAAAAGAAACACAAGAAAAGGACAAATTTATTTGCATACAAAAAATCATATATTACCTACATTTTCAAAGAGCTTTCTTTAGACATTGAGCATAACACTTAAGTGTTAATGCTTCTCTTAAACAAGAAAACTGACAAACACAAATATGGGATTGGTCACATTCATCATTGCAAAAATATATTGTTTAATATTAGAACTGGGAGACTTGACGCGTGTATCCCCGCGTCTACATTGCAGGTTAGACGCGCTCTCAGACACGCTCTAGAGTGAACCTTTTGTCCAGCGCGTCTATCTGCGCATCTAACATGTAGCACATACGTGCTGCGAGACGCGCATCCCAAGTCAATGCGCGTGTATAATCACGTGTAGATTGCAGGTCAACCTTCTGTGCAGCGCGTGTATCATCACGTGTACACTGTAGAGCATACGCGCCAGCACATGCGCTCTAAGACATGCCCTCAAATGCTTTGAGAGGAAACATTTTTTTGCGTCTATGTCTGTGTCTACACTGAGATGTAGACGCACTATCAGATGCGCCCGGTTGGCCGATTTTAGGCCGACGGACCACCATTGACGATTTACAAAATGCAATACATAATGGAATCACAAATCCTAAATACACAGACGGAGCAGAGAGAGGAAGAGAGAAACAAAGAGAGAGAGAGAGAGAGAGAGAGAGAGAAACTCACCATGGGTGTTTGGTGTGCCGGGTGGTGGCGCTTCTTCCTTCTCCTTCTTCCTCTCCTTGGTAAGTTACCCTCCCTTGATGGTTGCTGGCTGTTTCTTCTTGTTCTCCTCTTTCTTGTTCTCTCTTTCTTCCTCTCCTTGGCTTTCCTTTGTCCCTTCTTGTGTGTTTGAAATGAGAGAAGAGGTGAGTCATTAGGAGGTGAGGCATGAAGAGACTGCATGTCGGCTAAACTCAAGCTTCAAAACCGCAAAAAATGCAGGAAAGGAAAGGCGCAGTTTGAAAAGAAATGATTTAAGTATGATTTGAATTTTGACGTATGCGTCTATTTTCGAGTGTATATGTGCGTCTATTGTTCAGATAGATGCGAATATAGACGCGAATATAAACACATAGTTAAACGCGGATATAGACACGCATTTGATTTATCATAATTTTTTATTTTAAAGATAAGTTTTGATAGTGAATTCTTATCATAATTTTTAATGTATTTATGATGATTTTTGTGTATTTAAAATTAAGATATTATGTAAACATATGAATGACAAATATTTTGATGTTGTCATGAATTAGGTTTAATTATGTCGAAGTCGTCATCACCTAGTGCGATGCAAGCTGGTGAGTCAATGAGCACATCCTCAAGTGAGGATGAAACATTGCATCTTCATAATCGAGATGCATGGCTACGACAAAAAATTAAATGTATGTGTGATCGTTGTCGAGGGTGTATTTTTCGAGCACATCGAATTGCAATGTCACACCTCAGCTTGTATGGAGAATGGGACCGAGAAAAATCACCGATATTCATTATTTTTTTTTACCACTAAGATTGCATATCTATGTTACGGGAATCATTTATCAACGTACATGAAACTCCCCTTTGTGGTTGAGCAGGATGCGGCGCCACATCCTCAGATGCTCCCTCCCGGGCATCGAGAGGCTATAAAACGTTGACGCGAGGAGTTAGAGTCTTCATGAAGAGTAGAGATTGACGACCATGATAGTAGCCCGCATGAAATGCCCCATCAAGTCGTAGAGGATGAGATTTTGGACAACATGGTACACCATCTATTTTCGGAACCGGTTTAAGGAGAAGGTCACTCTACGAAGCCAGATGATCCACTATATGTAGCATCATCTACTCCATTGTATGAAGGTTGTACGTACTCCGTTCTTCGTGCATCCCTCGAGATACTTAACTTGCAAACAATTTATGGATGGAGTAATGTCAGCTTTGATGCGTTATTGAAGTAGGTATAAATTCAGTTTGGCTTATATAGGAATCATAATATTAATTGTTAATTCTATTTTGAAATCAGATAGAAATATATGTTGGTGGTTTTTTAACTCACTTTTAAAAATATATGTAGGTTATTATCACAAATGCTTCCAAAAGGAAATAAATTGCCAACTAAGAGAGAGCAAGCAAGACATTACTTGACATCTCTGGGAGGCCTCGATTATGTCAAGATCCATGCATGTGTCAATGATTATGTCTTATTTCGTGGGATTCATGAGTTCGCACGAGAGTGTCCTAGTTGTGGTGAATCAAGATACGAAGTGGAGATGAAGTCAATGGATATGCCTCGTAAGGTTTTGCGACATTTTCTGATTGTTCCACGAATAGAACTTATGTTCAAGTGTAAGTCTATTGGAAAGCTCATGTCATGGCATGCTAGTCATCGTTCAAGTGATGGAAAATGGAGGATCCCTGCAGACACACCGGCATGGCAATATATAGATAATTTGTGGCCTTTTTTCAAAGAAGAGCCAAGAAATTTGAGATTTGGTTTAGGTATGGATGGAATCAATCCATTTGGCATCAAAAGCACATCATACAATGTATGGCTAGTGGTATTGGTAAACTATAATATTCCTCCATCCATGGCAATTAAAAAGGGACATGTGATGTTGTCCCTCCTGATTCCTGGAAAGCATAAGGTAAAAAACATGGACATTTACTTAGAGCCTTTGATTGAAGAGTTAGAAATGTTATGGGAAGGTATTGAGGTATAAGATACAAGTGCATCTGCATCCTCTAGAGATTTCACATTGAAGGCCATGTTGTTGTGGACCATGCATGACTTTCTAGGATACGGAGAGTGTTCAGGTACAAGTATATAACTCTATATTTGAAATTCAAGACTTGAATCAATTGCATTTTATTAATTCACTTGTTTTTTCAGGTTTAACCATGTCAGGATATCATGCATGTCCTATTTGCGGTCCCTCTCTAGTTTCCTCGACGTCGGCACGTTTAAAGAAGGTTATCTACAACAATCATCATCGATTTCTTCCTGTTGACCATCCCAAATATGTTCTCCCTACTAATGGAATGACTCCACAATCTCTAACCATTTGAGATTAGAAGGAGAGATGGATTAATGCCGATAGCCACCCTCCACTCAGCATGAGTCGATAAGAAGTGCATTTCTCTCGATTGACTTCAAAGTATTTAGCATGATGAATTGTTTACATAATATATTGTTTGTTTGTTAGGTTCTCTATATTTTTTCATCTTCCGTACTGGACTGAACTCAAGATCCATCACCTATTGGACCCCATGCACATATTCAAAAATGTTGTATCTACATTATGGGATCACTTAATAGGGACTCGTGGTTCAGTTAATGTAAGGGAGGATTTACATAACATTGGTCGCATGAGATGAGCTTGGCCACGCATTGGACCCACAGGAAAGATTGAGCTACCCCATGTACCTTGGATGTTGTCAAAGAACGAGGAAAAAATAGTGAAGGAACAAATATATAGCTTTCGAACACCCACAGGATGTATGAGATGTCTCAAGGGAGGCTTCATAAAGAAAAAGAAAAGAGGTGTGGAGCAACTATCTGGTTTGAAGTCCCATGATTGGCACAAAATGATTCAAGTATGGGTATCTCTAACCATGAATATAGTAATTAGTGGAGTAACTATGTGTAAACTTTGGGGTATGATGACTTTTTCCTCAACTAATCATTTGATCTATGAATATTGTTTACATTCAGTTCGTACTTCCTACTAACATATCCCATTGTGCCTCCAAAGATGTACCTGATATCATTTACAAGATGGGAGAGCTTGTGAGGTGTGTATACATTGTATTTTTTCATTATATATCTTTGAATTTCTACAAAAAATAAACAATTCTCAAATATATCTTGACAAATACGTGAGCTCGAAGGAAATTGATCCAAACACATTGCAAGATGCTCGAGTATTATCTATTGAGGTGGTTTGTTAGGTGGAGGAAATTTTTCCTCGATGCATTTTGACTACGCAATTACATTTACTCGTACATTTGATTGATGAGATTGCACTTTGTGGGGCAATTCATGTAAGGTGAATGTTTTTTCTTGAGCGCTTCATGAAAACCTTGAAAGATTTTGTGAGGCAAAAAGCACGGCCTGAGGGAAGCATGGCTGAGGGTTGGTTAGTGCAATCATCCCTTGTTTATATCTTTGAATATCTTGCTGAAGTGGATCCCTATCAACCATGACTATGGAAAGATGATGAAGACTTGAGGATGACCTCTATAGTACCTCAAGGAAAAGGAATGAGTAAAGTGCTAACAAAAGAAGAACTTCGTAAGTTAAATAGTTTTTGTGTGCTCAATAGTGATGTAATGAGCAAATGGGTGACACTATATAATGAAGAAAGGGCAAGAAAAAAAAGCGAAAGACAAGAATTTTGCTCTAGATATAGATGTAATGTCTCATTTCCAGATCATCTAAATGCTCTCCCACGTCATATTGATATAGATTGGTTACATGAGGAAATGGAGAAAATGAAAAAAGAGGAGGAAATTAATATATCTCAAGAAGAGTGGGAATACGCAGGAGGTTGCTTATCAAAGGTGAGACATACTATCAATTAATTTGTTTCTATAATTTTTATTTTATATAAATAGTTGGCATGTTTGATCTTTTATCTTTTACTACTAGTGCACATTATTCAATGCACTTTGGTGTGAGGGTAAACATCTTCGAACTCAACGTATAGATGAAAAGAGAAATACCCAAGATTGTGGTGTCCTTGCTCACTTTGAGGCTGCCAATGGTACCATGGAAGGTTATTGTGGCTTGATCCAAGATATTCTGAAGCTTGAATTCAGACGATTCTTTATATATGTCTAGATGTGAAGTGGTTTAAAGAAGTGGTAACAAATGGTGAGCATTCCACAATCAGACGTCATCCAAGTGGTTTTGTAATCATTGACTCTACAAAATTTCACCAAAACAAGAATGACACATTGGTACTACCTCAACAATGCGAGCAAGTATATATACAAAGTCTAATTTTTTTATATGTATACATGTGATACATATACACAATATAATAAGTACTTAAGTTTTTTGCTTTTGTTTTTCAAATACAGGTTGTGTATCATACAATGGTAAACAATAACCGATGGTGGTATGTCATCCCTATATCTAATCATTCAAAACCAATATATGGTAATATTACTGACATGGAGATAGCAGATGACAATCCAACAATTAATGATGATGTGTATGATGACACCATAATGGATGATATGCGTGATATAGTGCAAGATGAACCTCGCGAGGATGTTCAAGGAAACGCAGAAGAAGACAATAATGTGATTGTCGATGATATTGATGAAATTATTGAGCAATATAGCAACACATCTAATAGTGGGATAGACTTATTTGTTTCGTTACCTCTTGGTAACATAGACCTAGAAGTAGATAGTTTAGCAAGGACTGATCTCATTGAAGATGAGATGGATCATTCACTCTAACATACTGTGATATAGTGCAAGATGAACCTCGCGAGGATGTTCAAGGAAACGCAGAAGAAGACAATAATGTGATTGTCGATGATATTGATGAAATTATTGAGCAATATAGCAACACATCTAATAGTGGGATAGACTTATTTGTTTCGTTACCTCTTGGTAACATAGACCTAGAAGTAGATAGTTTAGCAAGGATTGATCTCATTGAAGATGAGATGGATCATTCACTCTAACATACTTAATTTGCTTATTGATTCAATGTGTATTCCTAATTCTATGCGCATCTAACATGGCATAAACGCGCATGTTAGACGCACTTATAGACGCCTCACTTTGCATGTCTAACATGCGCGTCTATGCCTCGTTTCTGTTGTAGTGTCTCTTGGGATAGGTTCATAGTGAGCTACTTCTTTGCTTGATCACAAAGGGAAAGAGCTTGCAATCTCTTCCTCCACTACATAATATGACTTCTCCTTTAATACCACACTACAAATCATGTTGATCTTCTTTTCCTCTTGGTCATATAATCTATAAGCCTTTCACTCATCACTATAACCCAAGAAAATACATTTTTGTGTGTTTTAGTTTAACTTGTTTCCTCTTGGTCATATTTCCTCCTCCTTAACGATAGGGATAGATCTTAGAATAGTGACCTACTTCTTTGCTTCATGAAAAAGGAAAAGAACTTAGCATTTTCTTCCTTCACTATATACAACTTCTCCTTGAGTACCACACCATGACTCATTTTGATCTTCTTTTCCTCTTCGTCATAAATGCTTTAAGCCTCATGCTAATAACTATAACCTAAGAATATACAATTTTGTGCTTTTGGTTTAACTTGTTCAATCTTCCTTTGAAACATGTGCATAATATTCACATCAAAATATTCTTAAGTGTGAGATATTTCATGCTTTTTAATTTTAAAAACCTCTTATTCTTTTAAAAATATGCATCATCCAAAAGTTCTAAAGTGTGAAATAGATGATTTCTTACTTTGAAAAATTTGATGCTTTAATGGACAATGTTGACTACATCATTAATAGATTTAGCCCAAAAGTGAATAGCCATCGTCTTGCCTTTAAGCATACACCTTTCCATTTATAAATAGGCTTTAAGCATATACCTTTCCATTTATAAATAGGCCTTGAACGCACTTGATGTAGAGGACATAGATATAGTAACTTCCATTGAGAAAACTTATCACTTTAACTAAGGAACAAGCCTCAAGTACTTTAGTCTCACAATAGAATACTAACTCTAGCCCAAGAGAACAATTAATCTATTTATACACATGCCTTGTTCTTCTTGGCTAGAAAATCTAGTGCATTTAAAGGTCGTTAAGGGATATCTCATGGAGACTTTAGAAAATATGGGGCACCATAAGGATCAATCTCAAATTATGAGTTTGAAGGAACTAGATGAAGTAGTATCAACTTTCTTCACTTGTGCACATATTTATGTTGACATTGGAATTTTGACTATTAATGATGAAAATCTCTTAGAAAGGTCTCTGACATGGAGCAATCAATTTTTTTTTGGTATTATCCAAAATTTGATTAAGAATTCATTAAGAGAATGATCGAGGTAGAGTAGGAGAAGCATTGTTTACTTCATGTGTTCCACTTTAGGCAATGTCAAGCAAGCCAGGAGGAAGTTAAAGAATTAGCCCAACAAAGCAGAAGATCAAAGTGAGTTCGAAAGGATATGGTACTCAAGTCAAGACTTAGTTGAAAGGTACAGTAGTCATCTAGTGACTATTGTTGAGCAATGAAAGGCACCCTAGACTTTCCTATGTGTTCTGACATGTGTAGCCCCTACATCTCTGAGAGTTCTTATGACTGTCTGAGGTATCAACATTTGTAAACCTGATGAAATAGATCCTTTGTATGAAAAAATCCTTCTGGAAGAAGAGCTACACATTGCACATGGATTAAGACAAAGAAAGATTATGATTGATTTCGTTAGATATATTTTTTACATCTCACACATGATCTATAAATCTAGATGGCCATGCTTCATTGCAATATAATCTTGATTTCTATCTATGAATGGTTCATTCCAAGGAGGATTAATGGCATAGAACCTCATCTTTCCTTTGCTTCTAACCATCTAGAATGCATCTCCATTACCTTATGTGCAATAGAGTGATGTACATAAACCTTCTTCTAACTCTGACAAAGTAACTAAAAGTAGTGTGCTTGAAATTCCAAACCCTTATGCTACAACTACTGAGATCTCTACTAACCCACACTACCAATTCGATGAAGTTAAGCTAGATGAATCCCAAGTTGTTTCAAAGGAGGTTCCTTAGAGTCACTTTTAGATGAGCCCTACTATACCTGCCCTTGCCTTTGACCTCTAGCCTCTTTGATGGCTTATTGACCACTTAGTATCATGGCTGCTCATTTGGCAAAGAGATTCGATTCCTCTAAAACAAAATGGCTATTCCAATCTGATGCCATACTGGCTACTCATGCCAAGTCATTTGCAATTATTTATTTGGGCCTTGTTGATGATGATGGGACGATATAAGTTGCTTCCAAAGGGCATCCATTTGGGAAGAGAGTGAACGCCTTTATTACAAAATCCTCTTACTTTAAGAAGACCATGCTAAGAATAGTGTTTTTAAAAAAGGCAAATTTCCACTTTCTTGGCTTAAAAAATGGATCCTCACACAAGTCAAATGAAAGATATGGTCATTTTCCAATCCTCAAAATCATACTGACCACCAAATATTGAGAATTTTGGCATAAATTTTGAATTTTTATATCGTAAAACGGCTATTTTTATAGGAAAAACCAAATGTATACATAGACATCCATACAAAAGTATATAACAACATGTGATAATGCACATTTAAATTTGAGGACCTTTTCACCAAATCATGAGCAATATTTTGAGAGAGGCCTCTGAAAAAGAAAACCATTATCCTTGATCACTTACTTGGACTCTTAATTGTTAATCACATATAATGCATGTGGAATTGTGCAATTGGACCATGAAATTGTATTACAATGATGATATAGGCCATTTTCAAATGCTTTTACAAATTTGGATGGTGAATCAATAATGATTTATTTTATTGAGGCATGCCATTGAGTAGGTTAATACTAGTCTTGTAGCAAAAAAGTCCATTTTGTGGCAAATTGGACCGTCTACAAAAAAATTTACTTCTCATGAATGAGAAATATTAAGAAGGAATAGCTTTAGAGAAATGTGATCAACACAAGATATAAGTTGTAAATAAATGGAAAATGTCAAAATAAGTTAAAAAGTGTGTATTTTTATGTTCATGTTTGAGACTATTTTCATAGAAAATAAAAACCTTTTAGTGTTTCCAATCAAAACCATCTCAAAAAATTTCTTATCAAGCGAAAAATTTCATGGAAAAATACTTTGATGTGCATAGTATGTATTCCCATTAAGAGATTAGGAATAATATCAACTTGTTAAAGAGCACCAAATAGCATTGTTGAGTGCTATTTTGACCAAATTTCATGCACTTTTGAGAATCCATCTTTGTAGAAAATGAGTTTCTACTTGATACTTGTTTTAAATATTTTACTCTACTATCTTAATATTTTGGGAAAATCTCATCCAATTTTTTTAATCATATGCACATGTAACTTTAAACTTAGTGAAATAGGATCTAAGTTGCTAAAGTGGCTTGCAGCCACTTTTGTGGCACATTACGAGACTACTGTTAATGCCATGGTGGATAAGTGTCACTTTCAATGATAAATATATTGTTCAATCCTTGCTCCATTTCTTGGATAGCAAGATAGAAGAACATGTTGAATTAGTATAGAGAGTTGAAGACTCAATTGGAGGAGGATTACTAGAAGATCACTTCAACACAAAAAGTGATATAATTTTCAGAGATAATGTGGCCTTCTTGCTGGTGGGGACTCGTTTGGCCAAAGAAGATGGGGCTCCACTTGTGGAGGGGCTATGAGAAAGAGGAACTTCATATGGACATGGAGAATCTGGAAAGGTGATGTGTCTTTTTATGGGATAGGTTCAAAGGAGAATGCTCCACATGTTTAGGTGAGGCCTCCTTTTCGTTGGACCATGGTAATAAGACATGCATTTCTTCAAGGCATAATGTGGTACTCAATGACGAGATATGAAAACTGCAATGAGTAGACTTGTTGCCAAGGTAAGGTGTCTCTTATGAGATGGGAGAAGATTCACAATGAGCTTGCAAGGAGACATGCTAGGATAGGAGTTGCTTCTAGGAAAATGATTCTCCATGCAAAAGGGAAGATTTGATAAGTGGAGTCATGACAATGATAAGCCTTTGTGTTCAAGAAAATTTCCATTACTCATGAAGATGTAAGACTTGGCTATAGGATTTTATTCCTTTATCATCTAGAAGAATTATTGAATAACATTGTGACCAAAATCTTTGAATGAGAGAGATTGGTTGTATCAACTTACTACAACATATACGAAGTATTGCTGAGTTTTTTGGTCGTATTGTTATTTTATTGATAACCACTAGTGGTGATGCCTCCTTTTCAATAAGCATAACTAAACCTTGTTAGGGTAAAGTGATATCCATGACCATTTGAATCTTGCATTAAAAAACACCATATTTTTGTGTTTAACGAGGAATGGAATGTTCATGATTGATACCATGTTCTTGCAAATATGTCTCAAACTCATCAAAAGAGTATTCATCACTATGAAACAGTCTTTACATTTTTTATTTGATGGTCAAGTTGATTCTTTATTAACTCATTATAGAATTTGAAATTACAAAAAGTTTAGGATTTGAGAGAAAGAAATTACTAAGGACTATAGGCTGAAATGATCAATAAACTGAAAGAGTACTTGGCTCCTAAAAGTTAGTTACGTACATTAGACCACAAAGATGAAAATGCACAAGTCCAGCTTGGTATTGAGTTGCAATGCTAAAGTGAGAGTAAGAGAGATTGATTGCCTTATTTAAGGTGCATGCTTCAAAAAAGGTAGAATGAGAGAGAGACAGGGAGGTATACCTAAGAAAGATTTTTATGATTCATTTCCTATATATGATAATTTCAAATATGACCTAATCTATATGGCCATAGAGGAGAATCAATATCCTTTTTGTTTGCTTTCTGGATTTGAAAGACTAATACAAATGATGGAAGGAATACATGTGCATCTAAAGCATAGAGTTTATTCCTTTGAGGGAATTGAAGAGAAAAGAAGTAGCCATAAGAGAGTAGAGAATAGAGAGTGCAATATGTATGAGTGAAACATATTGCATTCCATTATATCAATTCACACAATGATACACAATTAGTTGATGCATATATGTAGATATCTTGTAGATGGTGATGGGTTGACCATTCAAGAGGTGTATGTCAAGATGTTCATAATCCTCAACTTTTTGAGCACTTTTGTTACCATAGTAGCCTCCAAAAATCCATCACAAGAATTGATGAGGTTTGTGAGCTACTCATCACTATGAAACATGTGATAGATAGCTTCTACATCCAAGAACCATGTATGTTGGTGGTTCTTACACTTGCTAACATAAGTAACAAACTATAAAGTGGAGTTAGTTCCCCTTCATAAATGTCCACTATGATGAGGCAAGCTTCGAGTTTACCAACCAAGACTTTGTAGTGGCCATAGTTGGCCATAGTTAGGCTAGTGATCTTGCTTCTATTGTGGATGGTCCTTCTTCTTTTCTTGAGATGCATTGGCATGATGGCACCACCTCTTGAAATAGGAGAAAATGTAATAATAATGAAGACTTCTAATGTTGGGACGAGGCGGGGGGGGGGGGGGGTAGGGGGAGATAATGACTCTTCATTTTCTAGAATTGATTTAAGTTTCTTATGGGAAGAAGAAGATGGTATTGAGAACTCTGATGATGATGATTTCCATTCTTCCATTGATGATAACTTTGTATTAAAGTAGCTAAAGATGTTGATCTTGAGGAGCAATCCATGGGTGACAACATGCTAAGATGGCCCACTGTTTATGCTTTTTTAGAAAACTATAATAATGGTAATAACAAAAAGTAGAGACCCGTAAGATTTTTGCAAAGTGCCTTTAAATTTCTCAAATAGTATAACTTTATAATGTCCTTCCAAAGGGCTATCCATGGATATTTCTCAAATAGTATAACTTTATAGAAAAAGGTGGATCCAAAAAGTGGATAAGGATATCCATAAATTGATAGGTGGAAAATGGAGGCAGATATACAAGGCTATTTGGATGTAGGGCTGGCTTTCAAAACTTACTATGCATGGGGGAATATTAAATATCCTGCAATGTATGCATATTGGAATTACTCTCTTTGTTTGTAATTTAGTTTTATTTATTGGCACTTGACTATCTAACTACGCTTAATCTTTGATCAAATTTTAGTGCTATATTTTAGTTGTATGCACATAAAATCCCGCTAACATGCCTACATATCTCTCTTTGTCTCTCTCTCCATATAGATGTATGAAGAGACACACACACACACAAAGAGAGAGAGAGAGAGAGAGAGAGAGAGAGAGAGAGAGAGAGAGAGAGAGAGAGAGAGAGAGAGTGTGTGTGTGTGTGTAGCTTGACACTTTAGTCTAAGTGGGGTCTAGGAAACTGAGTGAGTCGTACAATGTTTTCTTTCATTAGAATCATATACTAAAAGTAAGAGTTCTGTCACTCCTTTTCTAGGATTTCAGATGCATTGACTTAAATGGCAAAAGTAATTCCATAAGAGAAGGATAAATACATGTTTGAATGAGCATGGAATTCTCTAATGCTCATCTTGGTGGAGAAATTGAATTATTGATGCTTACCCTAATGTCACAAAGGGTATGAAATGTGTGAGGAGCATTGAAAAACATAAGGCTGCAAAAACTCCTATCTAACTTGGTATCTGGTATAGGCATTAATTAATAGATGCATGTAATTAAATCATAAGCTTAATATGAGATTCTTTATTTACAATTGAGTTATAAACCTTTGGAAAAAACCGAATATGGACTTAATTCTCCTATTGGAAAGATTATAAGGTATTTGACAAAATTTACACTACTTTTTTGATTCGATGTGTCTATATCTCTATTATCTCAAGTCATAGCACCTAAAACTTGCACAAGTGTGTAAGAGTTTGATGTAATAGGAGCAAGAACATGTGAGACTTTGCATCTCATCAATTAATCATCTGACACTTTGCATTAAAGTTAAGAAAGACCCATGGAAAATCGACTATTTAGAATTCGATGCCCATACTGGGAGCATCGCACTAGGTGATAGTTGCTTAGTTGCTAAGGAAATATGCCGATTTCCCATGTAATAGGAGCTAAAATATTTGATAGAAAAATTAGTAGAAGTAAATGGCACATGTATTAGTAAATGTGTTATAGCAAGTCCTCAATAGAGTACTACAAATTTGATATAGTATCATTCATATTAAGTACGTACTAAGTGCATAATTTCTTCATTGGTTCTTCACACTTAGATGCTTCATGAAGTTGTTCTCCTGATGCTCCACATCGAGGTTTGCAATCATATTTCATGTGGCAATAGGGCTCGTGGGAGGTTGATATAAGGAACACACTTCAAACTTTTGCAACTTAGACGAATACAATGTTGAATGCACAAAAATGGAATATACATGATTGTGGCACTCATTGGTATGTAGGGAGTGGAAGACTAAGGTCAATTGGATCAAACCTAAAAAATATGTCTATTATAGGGCTTGTGGGAGGTTGATATAAGGAACATAATTCAAACTTTGGCAACTTATATGAATACAATGTTGGATGCACGAAAATGGAATATATGTGGTTGTGGCACTCATTGGTATATAGGGAGTGGAAGACTAAGGTCAATTGGATCAAGCCTAGAAAATATGTATATTATACTTGATATGGATAGGCACAAAAATGAAATATATGGGGATGTAGCACTCACTGATATATAGGGACTAGAAGAATGATGTCAACAAGATGAAACCTAAACTATATCTTCTTGCATCAAGTGCAATGGAGCTTTTTTTGTGGGTGCTTTACATCGGTGTTAGTAATAATTAGGGATTTACTTCATTAACTTCTTTCTCCACCTAGTTTCAGAGTATGGCATGTTAGGATTATCCATCCTCTTGTTCTTTCTCCCAACACATACACACAAATACACACACACATATACTCTCTCTCTCTCTCTCTCTCTCTCTCTCTCATCACATGAGCTCAAGGTATCATCACATCAGCTTATGATTGAGAGTGGCAGAGCCAGTGGCATCCCACAGGAGGAGAGGATATGCCCCCTTTGCATATCAGAGGTGGAGAGTGAGGAGCATTTTGTTCTCAGATGCCCGGCATACTCAAAGTTGAGATCTAGATACACATTGAGCAGCTCACTTCATGGATGTATGACTGATATGGATCAGAGATCATTTGGCCATTTTCTGGGAGAGGCATGGCACATCAGAGAGCCTAGCACACAGTGGGTCCCAGTCAGAGAGGGGCCCACCCAGACGACTATTACACAGTTCTTTCAAATAGACAGAGTAAGAGCTACTGTAGCAGCCTCCAGCCAGACCTCCGGGCTCACACTACAGCAGGCTGAGGACCAGCGTACCCGACGCCGCACGAGGATCCGTGGGTTTCGGACCCCACAGCCACACCGACAGGAGATCCGGAGGATTCTTGATCTACATCGACAGTAGACTGAGATCCGACGACACTCGACACATTGGATCTCAGATCTCCAGTTTGCTCTTTCTCCACCGCCGATGTACCACATCCTGCATCTAGGAGGGATCACCTGCTATTAGCGACTTCGATGACTGCTACTACATCCCAGGATAGTATATCTCCCTGCATCTGTTACATATACACATCGCACCACTTTATCACAGCTGACAGTTGTTCCCCTATCATAGCCGACATTTGTTCCCCTTTTGTAGCCATTATCTAGAGTACCAGAGCTACATACGCACATACACATACACGACACTTATCACACTCATAGCACCGTATTTTCAGTTTCCAGTTTTTAGCTTTTCATTCAGCACTTTTATTTTTGGATACCTGGACCTCATCAGTTGTATCACAGTTTGTCTCATAGGCCAGTTTTGGTCTTTAGAAGACGTTAATATAACTTTCTTTCTTTCTTTCTTTCTCTCTCTCTCTCTCTCCATTTTTTCCATCATCAAAATTTGTGTCATATTTTTTAAGTGTGTGTGGGTGTGTGTGTGCCTGAGTGTGCACATGGGTATTTATGTCTATCTCATTTTTTTCCTCAAGGAAATCACTATGTATAAATTCTATATATCACATGCATTCATGGCATGCTTTATATATCCCTAGATAACTTATTTTGTGATATTTTCTTAACCATTCTAGGACATTTTACCACAACTTATAAATCCATTACTTTAAGTTTACTTTTTCCATTAGTAAATTTAACAAATCCTTATGTAAGAGATTCAAAACACTATTTTTTCATAGAATTGATCACAAGCTAAATCTTAAGGGTTCATAAAAGAGTTTTAGTAGTTTTAGTGATTATGGAACTTTATACAATACCTTCATACTATATGGCATCCAATGATGAAATTTACGAGTAAAGTTTAAAATCGGTTCAATGAAGGAGGCTAGTCCCATTGACTATTTAGTAACATAGAGAAATTTACTATTGTAAGCATGACCTCACTTGGTATGCAATGTAACTTTTAAAACTATTTAGCTCAATGGAAGTAGATGTGGTTGGCGTAGAAAGAACATATGGACTTGCCCAACTGTTCTAATTTCACAAGTGGCAAATGTAGCATGAGCAAAGCAAATCTTGTCCATGCCTAACTAAAGATATGGCTTATTTTCAAAGAGTTTTATCATAGAACCAATGAAAATATTCACCAGAAATCATCATTCAATACATCTAAAACTTTAGAATTGAGCAAGTTCTTGCTTTTGTTAGGGATAAAGAGCATGCAATAATGAGGATTTCAGAATTAGATGCCAAATCAACAAGGTTATCATAGTATATATAAGATACATTGAATTTTTTAGCTCTCCCAAAGTATCATATTTTACATCTAGAAGCCTCTACTCTTTTTGTCATTTTGTGCAACTAAGGCCACAATACAAACTCCGCCGCTTTCCTACAATAAAACATGTTGCCTTACCTACTTTACTTGCTTGTAGTAAAAGACGTGAGAATTTCTTTCAAGTAGAAAAATGTAATGCATCAAATTAAGGGAAGACATTAGGAATAGAAGCGTAAAACGTGACCATTGACATTAATTTTCCTGTCCATGAGCATTTCTCTAGACAAAAAAAGTAATATCTTTCTCATAAGAAAATTTCAATAGTTCGGAGTCGTTAGTGAGCAAGTAGAATAGAAGTGCTCAAAAGCATGCCCAGAAGCATATAGTGGATCGTGGATGTGAATAGCTTTGAAAAGCCTTGTGTTTATAGATGGTTCAAAAACAATGTGAAGGTGTGTTATTAGAATGTTTAGGTTTTCTATAACCTTTACTTAGTCTTAAGCAAAATGTCATGGAAACAATGAACTCTCCTCAAGCCTAATCCTCAAACAAGAACTCCTAAAAAAATTGATGTGGAATAACTCATACATGGGTTTTGGATGTTTACTAAAATGCTAGCAGATTCTAGAAGAGCATCCTTTATTTGCTCATTATTGAAATGTAGAGAGAGAAGATATGTAGAGATGCGATAGAGAGACAAGAGACACACCATATACACTCCCAAAAACTATATCATATTGATCACAATGTACATATATATAGGTGAGAACTAGTCTAGACAAGGTGAGCTATATATAGCTCCAACACCCCTACTCAAACAAAGGTCTTTAGTTGCAGATGAAAAAAGCCTTTGGGAGCACAAGGGAAAAACCTGAGCTCCTATAAACAAATGTACAAACATGATTAGGATGGATTATTTTGGGCATGTGAAGTGAATCCGTGCATGTGAAGTGAAACTGAATATGTATATACAAAGATGACCAGGAGGTTTGAGGTGTGTGTGCATATGTGAATGTGAAGTGTATGGTGCCTACAAGAAGTATGTACAATGGCACTACAATGTCATGGTAGATTAATTCCCAAATATTGAAGTTGAGACAACTCCAAGTTCTGAGTGCAACAAAGTGAAGCATGCTTCATTGAGTCCTTTGATGAATATATATGCAATTATCTGATCACTTGGACAATGTTCAATCATGATCATGCCTTTCTTTACTTCATATTGAACATAATCATTATGCAATGCAATATATTAAGACTTGCTACGTTGAACATCGAAGTGATGTGGTGGAGACAGAAGGATGGCCAATATTTGATAGAACTTGTCGAAGCCATACTAACTCTTCAGTTGCTAAGGATACAGCTACATATTTAGCCTTTGTAGTGGAAATAGCAACACGACATTGTTTTTTGCTAGTTCAAGAAATAAGAAAATGATTGATAAAGAAAAAAAATTCCACGTATGGAATGCATAGATAAGTGAGAGCTTGCCCAATCTTCATTTGTATTAACCCAAAAGTTGAAGTGAATTTAGAGAATCAGAGTTTTGTTGGCATTGATAAACCACTCCAAAATCTTTAGTGCCTTTCAAAGACTTCAGAACTCAGTTAGATGTAGTCCAATATTTAAGGCATGGAGAACTAAGATGTTGTCCAAGAAAATTTGCAACAAAAAGAATATCGGGGTAAGAATTTATGCCAAAAATTTGAAAACATCCAACAAGATTAGCATCAGGTTGGTGTAATGCTAATTCTCCATCATTCTGAAAAAAAAAACTGAGAGTTTTTTGTAGAGCTCACAAGACAAGAAGTACTAGCAAGATGTGCAAAACCCAAACCAAACTTCTAAATAATATGTTCAATGAACTTTGTTTGAGGAAGTAATAAAACACCCTTTTCTCGATAGTGGTGGATTTTAATACCAAGACATGAGTGTATGTCTCCAAGATCGACTATGTCAAACACAAAAAATAAAACCTTCTTTACTTGTTGAAGGAAGTTGAGATTCTTAGAAACAAGTATGGTATCATCCACATATAGAGCAAGAATAAAAAAACTATAATTGCAGCACTTGATATATAAGTTAGGATCTGAAGAACAAGAGATAAAACCTTGTGTAAGGAAGAGATCAATCTTTTGATACCAAGCTCCTAAATATTGTTTGAGACCATAGAGTGCTTGGTGAAGTCTACAAGCAAGATTTTCCTTATGTTTGACTACAAATCCTTCAGATTGCTCCATATATATCTCTTCCTCTGAATTGCCATCATTAAGAAAAGCATTTCTCACATCCATTTAGTGAACCTCCAAATCAAACTCAACAACAAAAACCAACAAGACTAGAATACTAGTAATATGAACAATAGGTGAGAGAGTTCCTTGATAATCAACTCTTGCAATTTGTGAGAAACCTTTGGCAACTAGCCTTGCTTTGAATTTGTCAAATGTTCCTTCTGCTTTTGTTTTAGTATTATAAGCCCACTTGCATTTAATAGTAGTATGTCCACGTGGTAACGTAGTTAGAACCCATGTACCTTTAGAGGGAAGAGATTCATACTCAACTTCCATGGCATCATGCCATTGTTCCTTTTGTGGGGATGACATGGCATCACTATAAGAGACAGGGTCTTCATAAATATTGAGAGCATTCTCAAGAATATCAGCATCATAAACATGACAAGTACCTTGCTCATTATCAATTGGAAAATCAACATAAAGATCAATGCCAATGTCGTCATTTAGCAATAATAGGTGTAGGTTGTGAATCGTTATTTGAAGAGTCAATATTATCTCATGAAGGAGATTCATCATCATGTAGAAAAGGAAAAGAAGTGAGTAATAAATTTGTATCATCACCATCCTCTAGTGGCCACGTCTGGCTAGCATCCTCTTGAAGCCATGTGTTGTCCATAAGTTGCTCATTGAAAATAGCATCACGACTTTCAATTACCTTCTTGGAAGATGGATCATAAAACTTGTATCCCTTGAAAAAGTTTGAATATCCAATGAAACTAACTTTCAGACTGGGAGGATCAAGTTTTTTTCGAGTCTCTTTGGGTACCTGAATGTAAACAATACATTCAAAAGTTTGAAAATATGAAAGAGAAGGAGTTTCACTTGTCCAAGTAGTAATCGGTATTTCACCACAAGGAGCAATCGGTATTTCACAAATATTGCTGTTAAGTTTGCTTCAGCGTCCAGAAACATTGAGATAAGACAGAATGAATGAGCATACATTGCATGTCATTGAGAGTAGTCTTGTTTTGATGGTTAGCAATACCATTCTATTGAGGAGAGCAGGGAACTCTATATTCATGATGAGTATCTTGATGATTACAATAATAATTAAAATTATTTGAAATGTATTCTCCACCATTACAATAATAATAACAGGTTGTGTCATCAGTAAGATAAATCAAATTCTTAATAAGAATAAAATGATAATTATGTGACCATTGGGACTAATATGACATGTTTTTTGTAGCACCAGAATCAATAATAAAAAGAGATCCATGACGAATATGAAGTATCCTTTCTAGAGAGATAAAATAACTCACACAATTTGCTTTAGCAGCATATGCTCTATTACGATCTGGATCAAAATACCTCTTGAAACATAGATGGATTGGATGATCACTCTTTTTGAGGTAGTTACAAGGAGAATACTCTTTGGATAAACACACTTGTTCATTTCTAATACCATATTTCTCATCATATTATTTTTCCCACAATCATGTGTAGTGTGACCATTTAATGTCTATTAGGAAACTTGAGACGAGAGAAGTTACCACCACAACAACTCCTATGTTTATTTAGCATGGAATGGGACATCTTCGAGTAAGTAAAGCTTAGTCTATTTGTTTTGACTATGTGTCCTCTTGTGAGATCATAACTGTTTCTTAATTTGTGTGTCATCATTCATGTCATTGTGAATATTCAATCAAAGATATACAAGCTTGATCAAAATTGATCCATCTTTGTTAGATAATATGGTAACAATATTATCATAAGCAGGATCCTTCACAATTTCAAGAAGTTGTGTTACCAATTACTTTCATGGAATACAGTAGCAAGATCATTGATAATGTTCTTGAATGATTCGATATGCGTTGTCATAGAAGTTTTGATATTGTAATCTAGCTTAGTGAGCTGACTATGAAGATAAAATATTTTTAAAATAGATTTCTTCTCAAAATTTTCTATCAAATACTCCCATATAGCTTATGAGAAAGATTACATTCATCAAGCATAAGAGATTCTTGAAGAGCAGAAAGAATATAGTGACGAGCTACTTTGTTGCGTTTGACCCATTCACTAAAAACTGTTTGCCATTCTTCAAAGATAGGTCCTTCAAGAATTAGCATATTTACTTTCCTCCCAAGGAATCCTTGTCCTTGAAAGTAAGGGATGAAACATTGTCCAAAAGGAAATCCGTTGATGATTATAGAATTTGATATAGCTAGCTAAGAGAATATGTCCAATATGAGATCACAAAATCTGCACACCATATATGAAACAACGGCAAAACTGTGACACAACAAATCATATACAAAAGCTAGCTATAAGGAAAGAGCTTTAGTTCAAAAAGAATACTCCAAAAGAGAGAGACCCAAGAATGACAAAATATGGGCAATAATAAAGTGATCCAAAATAGACAAAACATGTGAGAGAAGAATTCGGTCTAACATAGATGAGAAATATGAACAACACTCAAAACATTATCGCTTTACATTTTGGCCAAGAATAGATATAATCTTGCTAATTTTGGCAAAAATATAAAAATACCATAGAAGTCTACACGAAAAACGCTTGTCATATTTGTTTTTCTATTTCGAGTCCAGTTTACCTGAACTAACATTACTTTTGACACAGAATTCTGATTTTAGTAGGGATTTGATAGGAAGAAAGTTTCCTTAAGAGTTTTCCAAATATAAACTTTTAGGGTGTCCAAGCAAGGCATATCTACAATTCAACATATCTGCAATCCAAATGATGATCAATGATAATCGAGTGAACTTTTTCTATGCTTAAATTCCATAACATAAGATGCTCATAACATACACAATACATCAAATTTAAGAATAAAAAGAACATGGATCAATATTATAAGAGATACTAATATAGGTATACTTCATGATTGTCTTCTTCAAGGATTTGATTGTAGTCAATCATGAAAGCTCTCATAGCATGTTGAGATGTAGAGAGAGAAGGTACACAGAGACATGATAAAGAGAGAAGAGACACACCATATACACTCCCAAAGTCTATATCATATTGATCACAATCTACATATATGTAGGTGAGACCTAGTCTAGATAGGGTGGGCTATACATAGCTCCAACACTCATTGTGAAATATGTGCTCATTACAAAAGCACTATTTTTCTAGATCATGAGTATCCATATAGAAATCATTAGGTTGATTCTAGAACTCTCAACTAATATTCCATGATGGTAAGAGTTTATACATATCAAACATGCACTTGTGGAGATTTTATGCATGCTTTTCACAATCCTTCAAAGGCTCTTGCTACAACATGGGATGTTAAAGAGATTTCTAAGCCTTACTATGAATTTAGCCTAACTATGAATCTAGATAGTAACTTAGAAGTTGTTGCTAGATGGATGTCCAAGAAAATTCTAAGTAGAATCCAACTTTACATGGTGAATCTCCAAAATGTTGAGAGAAAGAGAGAGAGAGTACAAGAGAGATACACAAGACATAAGAATGACTCATATTGATGTAGAGTTAGTATATATAGGTGAGACCCAAGTCAAGTGAGAGACGATATATATAGTTGTAACATCCCCACTCAAACAAAGGTCTCTGGTTGCGAGTGAAAAAACCCTTGGGGAGAACAAGGGAAAAACTTGAGCCCCTACACATACCTATAATACAAAAATGATTTACTATAAAGTTTTCTTGAATACAATGATACATTCCTCAATCAGTGAGACAAAAACTTGGAACAATACCAAGTGCATGTCTTAATGAACTAAAGCGAGCTTCAATAAGAGCTTTTGTGAAGATGTCTACAACCATTTTATCACTGGGACAATGCTCCACCATAATGGAACCTTTCTTGACTTTATGTCGAATATAATGATAATGAATAGCAATATGCTTTGATTTACTATGTTGTATATAGTCTTTGGTAAGACTAATAGCACTTTGGTTGTCACATTGAAGAGGTGTACTAGATGATGAAGGATGCCCCAAATCTGCAAGTAGTTGTCGAGGCCAAACTAGCTCGCGAGATGCTAATGATGCAGCAACATATTCGGCCTCAGTTGTAGAAAACACAACACATTGTTGTTTCTTGCTAGATGAAGTAACCAAACATCCATTTACAAAGAAACAATTCCCACTTTTAGATCGCATGGATAAATGTGAACTTTCCCACTCAGCATCTGTATATCCAATAAGTTCAAGAGAAGTTGAAGAAGATAAAGAAGAATCCTCTCGACAACGATAAATAAGACCAAACTCCTTAGTACCCTTGAGGTACTTAAGAATACGTTTTGCAGCACTCCAATGAATAGTGGAAGGGGAAGAAAGATATTGTCCCAAAAAGTTAGGTGCAAATAAAATATATGGTATTGTGTTTAAACGAATAAATTGAAGATAACCAACAAGATTAGCAAAAGATTGATGAATGGTTGATTCTTCATTGCGTGTTGTAGATGTACCCTTGGTAGAGCTCGAAAGAATGGGAGTGTTGGTAGAGTGCGCATTTGTCAACCCAAACTTCTTAACAATATCATTAATAAACTTTGTCTGGCAAAGAAGAAGAATGCCTTGTTGTCGGTGTCGTTGAACTTGAATACCCAAATAAGAATGTATCTCACCAAGATCTACCATTTCAAATGCAATCAATAAAAGCTTCTTCATAGCATCCAAGAAAGCAATATTATTTGACACAAGAATAGTTTCATCAACATATAGAGCAAGAATAATAAAACATTTGTTCTCCCTTTTGATGTAAAGATATGGGTCAGCAAAACATGCAACAAAACCTTTAGATGTAAGGAATTGATCAATCTTAATATACCAAGCACGAGAGGCTTGCTTCAATCCATATAATGCATGATGAAGCTGGCATACAGGATGCTCCTTTCCTGCAATCATAAAACCTTCAGATTGCTCCATATAGATTTCTTCTTCAAGATCTCCATTGAGAAAAGTCATTTTAACATCCATTTGGTGAAATTCTAGATCAAATAGTGTTGCATACGAACCTTTTAAAACAAGTCATGCTTTGAACTTATCAAACGAGCCATCAGCTTTGGTCTTGGTTTTATAAACCCATTTACATTTGATAGGAACACGATTTGGGGGGAGTTCAATAAGAATCCATATACCTTTGGAGATTAAAGAATTGTACTTAGTTTGCATAGCTTCTTGCCATTGATCCCTTTGAGACGAATTGATAGCTTCCATATACGATATTGGATCATCTTGGATAGACATAGCATCATCAAAGACATTATATTCAATAGAATAGAATCCATGCTCTATCTCAATAGGAAGATCGACATATATCTCCAAATTTTCATCAATCTTCTTTGGAGGTGAAGGAGGTTTATGATCATCAGAATTAGTAGACTCACAAAGCAAGTAAGTAAATGGACTAAGCAAAGACTGTGTATCATCTGAAACATCTGACGACCATGTGCCACCCATAGTCTTCTCATCAAATATAGCATCACGACTAATGATAACCTTTTGAGTAGAAGGATCATAAAATTTGTAACCTTTGGAATGATCTAAATAACCAAGAAAAATAACCTTCAAACCTGGAGGATCCAACTTATGTCGAGTGTCCTTAGGCACATGAATATAACCAATGCAGCCAAATGTGCGAAAGTGAGAGACTGAAGGTGTCTTCCCTGTCCAGATTGTTATAGGAATTTTACCAGCAAGTATAGTTGTTGGAAGATGATTTTGAATAAAAATGGCTGTTAAAAGTACTTCAGTCCAAAAATTTCGAGACAAACTAGAGTGTATAAGCATGCAACGTATAGCATTAAGAATAGTGCGATTTTTGCACTCAGCAACACCATTTTGCTGAGGGAATAAGGAACTGTAAACTCATGATGAATACCTTGATCCTTACAAAAGTCATCAAATAGATTGGATACATATTCACTGCCATTGTCACTGCGAAGAGTCTTTATAAAGAGTCCAGTTTGAAGCTCCACACTTATCTTGTATTGTTTAAATATAGATAAAGCCTCAGACTTATGTCGAAGAAGATAGATATGTGTATACCGTGAGAAATCATCAATGAAAGGTATAAAATATCGATATTGAGACTTTGAGGCAAGAAAAGGACCGCAAATATCGGTATGAACCAAATCAAAAAGGGCACAGGAATGTGATGAAGTAGAAGTGTGGAAAGGAAAATGATAGTGTTTTCCAAGTGCACAGTACTCACATATTTCCATACGTGGATGAGATTTAAGATCCATACCTTGCACAAGACCATGACAATGAAGATCAAGAATTTTGGCAAAATAGGAGTGTGCAAATTGTTGATGCCATAATTTGCAATCTGCATCCCCAGAGGAAGTAACAACATTTGCAACCGTATTATTCAATGATAGCTCAAATAGATTACTATGTCGAGGAGCCACTGCAATAGTATGTCCATCTTTCTCTATACGACATTGATTATGATCAAAGTCAACAAACAAACCAAGATCAACTAGACAAGCAACAGAAAGAAAATTTCTTTGCAAATCTGGAACATGAAGAACTCCTCTTAATATTCTAGTGGATGAAACAATCCCTAGATATAAATCACCCACCCCTTTGACTTGACAAGTCGTATCGTCTGCAAGGTAAACAAACTTCTTGATAGGAAGAGAATGATAATTGTGAAGCCACTACGATTGGTATGTCATGTTTCTAGTGGCACTTGAATCAACGATGAATAGAGAACCATCATGAACATAAAGTACATTTTCTGGAGAGATATCGTGATGGACGAAATTGAGCTCCTGATAAGTATGATCATCATTAGTTGTAGTTTGTTGAACAATATAAGATGGAGAACGTTCTTCATCATATCTACCTTTATAACAACGATGAGATGGGTGATCTGTATGTGCACAGTAATCACAAGGAGTAAAACTTTTGGACGAGCGAGGTTGCTTTGTAGTAACTCCATGGTCCTCATCATATTGATGTGCCTAGCAATCAGAAGCCACATGGCCTTTCTTATCACAATAAGAACAATGTTTGTTAGGATAAGCAAGACGAGAAGATTTACCACCTTGATTAGGGTGTCCACCCTGCTGAAAATGTGAAGCGGGACACTTGCGAGCAACAAAAGCAGTATCAAAATCCCTTTGTTCGTGAGTGACCAAAAAAGCATCAGATTTTTCCAAATGATGCTCATGACGTTGAGAATATTCAATAAGAGATATACATGCTTTGTCAAAGTGGATATCATCCTTGTTAGACAAAATAGTGATGATATTGTCATATAAAGGATCTTTGATGGTATGAAGAAGTTGAGTAACAATCTGATTTTTAGCAACAGGAGTGCCGGCAGCACCAAGCTGATTGATAATTTCTTTAAAAGCCTCCATATGAGAGTGCATAGAAGTACCGACCTTATATTGAAGATTCTTCAAACGAGTTTGGAGATATAAAATTTCGGTGATCGATTTCGTCTCAAACGTTGAGATAAGATACTCTCAAACAGCATGAGAGGTTTCCAAATGAAAGACATCCAACATAAGTGAGTCAGGAAGTGCAGACAATATATAACGACGAGCCGCTTTATCACTACGAATCCAATTAGTATGATCAATTTTCGATTATTCAAATAATGGGCCATTAGTAATCAGAGAATTGTCATTCATCACATCAATAGGTTGAACTGGGCAAGACAGGTCGCCCAAAACAATATCAAATAATTCGTTACCTTCAAGAGTTAGCATCATCTTTGCTTTCCACCCAAGAAATCCTTGTCCTTGGAAGAAGGGAATCAAACATTGGCCTGACAGATATTCGTTAACAATTATGCAATTGGCCATGCCTGTATCTCGAGAGAAAACAAATAAGATGAGATCACAGAATCTGCAAACCATGAATAAGACGAGCGTAGTTGAGACGCATGACAATCAAAATAGGGAGATGCACGTAAGAACGATGAAAAGTATTGAGTGACTAAAAAGAAAGCCCGAAATAGAGAGACATAACGTGCAAGACGAGATGACGCGTATAAGAAAAGTGCTATTTCGGTCGAATAAAGAACGTGAACGAGAATAAAACATTGCTAAAAAAAGCAAGATGTTTGCTTGTTGTAATCAACGTCATTAATGAAGAGAACAAACTGTAATTGGGGATTAACGAACTGTAATTAGAATTATAGTTTTAAATAAAGAATCGTAGATTCGAGTAGAATTGTTGTCTTGAATCGTGAACTGTCATAACTTTTGATCCAGAACTCCGATTGACAAGCGGTTTTGACAAGATTCGAGAGCACGACGAGAGGTTTTGTTTTAAAGACAAAATTAACTAATACTTCTAATTTGAATAAGTTAATGTATCAAATCATCACTTGTGCAAAGAATTCAATCAAGTATAAACAATGAAATAACTTATCTTCCTTGTCGTTGCTACGCATCCATAGCTCTGATACCATGTTGAGAGAGAGAGAGAGTATGAGAGAGATACACAAGACATGCTTCCAAAGAATGATTCATATTGATGTAGAGTTAGTATATATAGGTGAGACCCAAGTCAAGTGAGAGATGATATATATAGTTGTAACACAAAAGAACATTGTGCAGACAATGAATAACAAAAATGCCCTCCCACTTTGACATCATTCAAGGCATCGAATTGTATCGCATCATATGCAAGTAGTCAACTCCATCCTAGCCCTTGTGTTTACCAATCTAAGGTCATCTTGTGCTACCACCATTGTATTTTCATAGGAGATAAAGCACCCTAGTATTTGCCAATCTAATGTACCATGTCAAAGTGCTAATGTCATCATTAAGGGTAGGGTTTGTGAAATACTGGTGCAAGGTCAAGTGGAGTATGGCAAGTTCAAGGTTCATATCAACAACCTCTCAAGAGCCTCTTGAATGTCATCTGATGGAGGTCTAATGCTTGCGATGCTTGGGAGGAGATCAAGTCTAGGTGTGTGCAAATGGAAATTCTCTATTTCATAAGTGTAATCAATCTATTTCACTGATTCTTTTTAGCATTGTGAATTAATGCTACCACTCTTGAATCAAAACTTTTATTACTTAATTCAGCTTGTGAATCAATGCTACTAAATTAGTGCTTTTGCTCTTGATTCAACAAGGTGAATTTATATGGCTCCACTTTATTCATTGCTATTATAGTCCTTGTTTTTAGCAAATGTATCTCATTATTAACTCTGAATGTGACCATATGCTGGTTGTGGTTTTATGATTGGCCACTTTGATTCTATTATTCCACCTATCATAAACTCATAATCCTAATGTAGATGTTATATGGCTATAGGGGATGTCAATTGTGAGTGAGATGTAGTTTGCATTATCTTGGACCTTGGACTAGATTGTTGAAGCTCCAATCCCAATTAGTAGGGCTACCACTTTAAAAGTGATCAATGGAAATTTGAATTTTCAAATGTAGATAATCCTTTAGGAAGGTCTAATATTTCAAATTTGGATTTCTTCATCACAATTCTAGATCCAAAGATGTTGGGGTAGCTGCATCATCATGTTTCTACGCACTTAGGCTTCCTAGACTATTATTGACCTTCTAAATCTCCGTACCATGAAGAATATTGTGCTTACATAAAATTACCTTTGACACAATTGAATGTCTTTGTGTCAGTGCAAGAGGTTTTCTATTCTCATGGCAAAGATGATTAATATTGTTGATACTATTTGGGATCTTCAGAAATGCTTGGTAGACTAGCTCAAAGTTACAATTACACAAGGTGGAATTCGAGCTCAAGGTGAAGAGAACTTAGATGTTGTGTGAATGAATAGATGAATTTTCTATGTTGAATATGCTACAGAGGGGTCTCAAATCGCCATGTCTCAAGAACTAGGGATAACGTGAGTGGAGAAAGAAGTCTAGGATGCATGTTTCAACTCTAAGAGTATGTTGTACTTGAGATGGATCCTAAAACACAACAACACCAATTGACAAATGTCTAATGATGCTGAATGATGTAGCAACACTAAAGGTGGTCCAATGTGCCAAAAAAAAAAATCTTGTGCTTGGTTGGGTCCTCTTTATTGTTGAAGTAGCTTTGGGAGGCCTTGCGAGAGTTTGGGGCTTCCCTAGTTTGTTCTGTCCAAGGATTTTCCATCCCTCCCTCTATCCCTATGTGTGTGTGTGTGTGGAATATAAGTTACAAGTTTTACAAAATTTGACCAAAATCTACACAAATTATAGTCATAATGTGGCATAAAAGTCATTTGACAAGGCACCATCATTTTCTCATGGTGCTCCTTCCAAATAAACATATCTTAGCAAAGTACGTATGCAACAATAAATCATAGAGAGTTGATGTACGTGAGACTTGAAAACTATCCTCTCTCTCTCTCTCTATAAGGATATCTTTTTTTACATTCCCCTTTTATAAACTTGGGTGATCCACATTTTTACACATAGTGATCTCCCCGAGTGTTTCCCTTTTCTTTTTTAAGTGTCTCACATTTATTTACCCCCCTCTCTCTCTCCAATTAAATATTAGCTAGCTACTGGATTGACTAAGAAATTTATGTCTAAGCTCTAAATGAGAGAGATAGAGAACCAAAAAAATATAAGCATAAATAATATGTAATAAATAAATAAATAGAGTTACTTGAATTACAGTAAATAACTACTTAGAAATTGAGAGATAGAGAGAAAATAAACAAAGCATTAAAAAATAAATAGTGTATATGTTTCAAGACAAATAGAATGAAGTATATATGTGTATATCTATTTTTAAAATAACCAAAATGTGTGTGCATATAACACAAAAATATAACTAAATAAGAAAATATGCCAAAATTTATTAAAAGCATTGGGAGAGAGAGAGTATAAATAAATTATTAAAGATAAATACATAGTTATTAACATATTTTAAAAGGTAGTTATTAGCTACGATCTATTATAGTAGATCATACAATGTTTTTCATTAGGGATAGGGCACTCAATGGGCTAGGGTGGCCTTAAGCCTACACAATCTATAAGGTGATAAAAATACAAACATGGGTTTACTAATTAGCTTTAGAGATGCAATTACACACTAAAGAGCACATCTTAATAGCCCATTCCAAAATCTATAAGCCTTAGATTAGGATATTACTATGAAGCTTGGGCATCTTAACAAAAAATTTTAACTTTATGAAAGGGTACAAATGCTTATACATGTACATCCAATCTTCATACTCCAAAATAGATGTTTTTTTTCAGTATCCTATAATGCATACAAGGAGCTTTGCAGAGAGAAGGAGAATTTGGCCTATAGAAAATTTATGCTTGCTTGATAAAGGAAGCCTTAGCTTTGGAAACTTTTCCTATATGGGGGATCATTTTCTACATGATGGGATTCATGACAAACTACAAAGCTCTCTCTCTCTCTCTCTCTCTCTTTGCACACTTGCATCATGTGCACATGTGCGTGCATACACACATACACACACACACACAAACTGTGGGGGGAGTGGGGATAAGTTTTGTGTGAGCTGTTGATTGAGGATGGGGAGGCTAAGAGATTACCATCTTTATTTTCTTTAATTGCTCTAAAATGGTGGTTGAAGAGGGTGCAAGGATCAGAGATGACATCTATGCATAGTATGCTCAAGTGCACCTCCTTGTATAGCCTCCCATCCTCTTCTACAATCAGTATCAATATCTTAAGTTAGTTCAGTCATGAGACTATAGCTATTCAAGTCATGAGACATGTCTTTTGCACCCTTCCCTTTGCAACATGACCACATATGGAGCTAGCCTCTCCAATTTGCCACCCATAAATTTGGCATATCAAGTCAGGGGAATCTCTCTGTCTGTCTGTCTGTTTCTCTCTCTCTCCATTGAACTAATGAATGGCAATAGTTCTCTTTTGTTCTGTCTGTCTGTCTGTTTATCTGCACAATGACCTTCCACCTCAATCATTTCTACCAAGGCATCCATTGCCTCCAACCTATTGTTCCTGCTATTGTTGTCCTTCACTTTAGTCATGGCCTCCCTTTTTGCATGGAGTTTACATGTGCCTCTATGGTAGATATGCAGATGTGCCAAATGGTCTACCTCCCTTGCTTGCCCTCCCTTAAGGATCAGCAGCTCTACCTCTCGAATGCCATACTTGATGGTGATGGGGTCCTAGGTGAGAATAGGGTGCCATACTCACTGATGGGGTCTTAGGTGAGAGCAGCATGATTGCAATAGGCCTAACACAAAGACAAAGACAGAGAGATAATGCTAATAGGGTCATGTGACAAGAGGATACAAACTCCTATGAGACCAAGTTGATTACTAGGGCCACACAAAGAGAGAGAGAGAGAGAGAGAGAGAGAGAGAGAGAGAGAGAGAGCCATGCATCAATGAGAAACTGAGAGTGAGAGTTGCAAGCTACATGTGGTGCCTATATACTACCTACTTGCCTACCGCTTGCCTTGGCTATATGCATGAGAGAGAGAGAGAGAGAGAGAGAGAGATTTCTCTCCATGGATTTGTATTTGAGAGAGGTGTGTGAGAAACGGGGCATGGTGGATCGAAAGAGGGCTCTCTCGTCCTCCCTCCCTGTCTCTCTCTCACCCCTCTCTCTCTCTCTCTTTACCCGTCTGTCCTGCCTATTGAGGAGAAAGAGAAGCTTTTAGATTTAGCAAATCAGGAAAGAGAATTGGAATTAGTGCATCAAAAGAATAAAGAAGAGAAGGTTTTAGGGGGGATTAATATTTGCCATGTGGCACCCCCTCCAAAACCTTCTGTTAATATGTATAGAAGATTGGTACAAAGGATATCATGGTATGAATCTATGAATTGAGTGTCGTTTTTACAAAGGATAAAATAATATGCTATTTGACTAATTCAAGAATTTTGTGAAAGAATGGGTTAGTAAAAGATATTCTAACGTTTCTTTTGTGAAATGGGAATGCATTAGCTTTTCTAGTCGCCCTCATATCCATGATCCATCGATCCCCTTACATAGATTCAATAAGTAGAATCAAATAAACAGTCAAAATTTTCACCACATCTAAAGGTGGTTCTCTTTGCGGGCATTTCCGTGTCACTCTCAGCAAGTGAACTATGTATTTGAAAACCCGTAAGTTGGGTGAAAATCTCCAGAGCTGTGGTGTTTAATGCTGGTATGCTGAGGTTAGCTGCTCTCCCCACTCACACACTACAGATGGCTTGTATTGTTGGCAACTTGGCATTGCCGGCCCGTTAGGGCATATACTATTGCAAATGCATATATTGTACACCAGACCTGACCAAAGTGTAGATAATGAATATCCCAGACGTGGTAGATTGAGACGAAACATGCGGGCGGTAGCATCTACATCGTTGGTGACGAGAGAAATATAATAATCAAGGCATCAATCTGAGCCTCAAGGCCGGCCGCTGCTGGGTGGCTCTATAAATTGCATCCTAGCACAGCCTGCAGAAGTAAGCTGGGCCTGTTATAAGCTCATCTTTGCTCGGCTGTCTTATAAGCGCTCTCATAAATAACGGCGGGCCGTTTGATCGTGCTAATTACTCTAGGATGCCACCGATGAGGAAGGAATGTGTGATCAGTGCTGTGGGTATACTTTGTTGCCTCCTAATTCATTGCGATGCCATTAGTAGCACAGTAAGCCATCATCAAACCACCGTGACTCCAGATGGTCGAATGTCTTCAGACTATGGAAAGTCGATATTGGCAGGCGCCGAGCACGTCAGCGAACCGGGCACAGAAGGTCAGCGTATTCCCATGTATCGACGTGACAATTATGTCGGTGGTCATGGAGATCCCAGTACGATTACGACGGTGTCCAAGGTCGAGATGATGCGAACCGTCATCCAGAGAAGCCATCATCGCATCAAGTCGTTCCCTTCCTCTAATTCTGGTATGACCACTACCTCCTCGTCATCGTGGTTGCCGCTATTCGCCTCCGACGGCGAATATCTCATCTCACTCTCACTCGGAAGCCCTCCTCAGAACCTCACGCTGGTCGTAGACACGGGCGGCGACCTCGTCTGGACCCAATGCCAGCCCTGCGTCCACTGCGCTCCTCAACCTCAGCCCTTCTTCAACCCTTCCAAGTCATCGACCTACGCATCGCTCGCCTGCAGAAGCAGCCCCTTCTGCGATTACCTCTCCAATATGACAGGTGGCCGCTCATCCGCACGTTGTGACAATACAAGCGCTTGTGAGTACTGCTACAGTAGGAATAGCCACAGCTATAGCCTTGGGAAACTTGCCTCCGACACTTTGACCTTCAACAGTGTGTCCTATAGCCATTATGTTAATACTAGTGGGCCGTCTTTCTCTCATTTTGCCTTTGGCTGTGTTGAAGTCGACGGTGCCACATATAAATAGCTCTGGCGGCGACGATCTAAATTTCGATCTCCTCTTAGCCAACGCAACTGGTGTCCTGGGCCTCGGCCAAGGCGTTACTTCCCTACCTGCTCAATTGGGCACATCTATCGACCACAAGTTCTCTTATTGCCTCGCTAATTGGGACGACACATCTCTGACCAGTCTCTTACTTCTGGGCCCCACTTCCATCTTTGACACTGATCGCTCGGCGACGAACACTACAGTATCCACCCCCATCATCACCAACCATCACTTTAATGGGAGCCTTTCCAACTTCTACTATGTTTCTCTAGAAGGTGTCAGCATAGGGGGCAAGCTGCTCGACCTTCCAAATGACACGTTCGATATCTCCGCAAACGGATCTGGTGGCTTGACCATTGATTCGGGTAAGCTTGTCATAATAATCTATATGAGTCAGTATCTAAGAATGTGAAAACCCGAATGTTATACATTAGGCAATCAAATACTAATAAAATGTGATGAGGGAAATCGACTAATAAAATGTGATGAGGGAAATCGACCATCTACTGATTATCCCATGCACGTGAAATAATATTACAGGTACACCCATCACCTTCTTCGAGGACGCCGCCTATCAACTCATCGCAACTACCTTCCGAGACCTCATAGATCTGACCCAGTGCAACTAGGAGATTTTCCACTTGGCCCTTGCTACACGGTGAACAAGTCCACTAATTACTATTCCATTCCATAATTGACATTGCACTTCAAGAACGCGGACTTACAACTTCCTCCTGAAAATTACTTCGCAGTGCTCGATGATTATTTTTGCCTTGCCATGGCTGGAACTAAGGCCGGTTTTTCCGTGCTCGGGAGTATTCTACAGCAGAACATCCACTTTGGATATGACATAAAGAATCAAATATTGCACATGAAACCTGTCTCATGCGCCGAAATAACGTAGCCTTTTCTAGGGGCAAATCTATGTTAGTCTTTCAATCTGTCAAATCCGTAAAATTTGCTGCTTTGAAGGAAGCAATTGTTTTTCTAGGGGCAATCCGTAAAATTTGCTGCTTTGAAGGAAGCAATTGTTTGGGGTTGGATCCGGCCAGCATGACTCTCACTAGACTACAATGATACAACAAAATGTTACTAGTACTCGAAAATTAGTTTTACTGTACTCAGTTTATAATGATCATGCACTTGCGGGAGTTATTTTCAATTATTTCAGTCTTTTCGTGTTTGTCATCATAAGAGTGGTCATAGTTCAAAGTGGAGGAGTTTGCTATTGCTAGAGGACATCTGGGCACCTTGTTGAGGGCAAGCACATTCTAAGTCCATGGACTTAAATGAATTATTTAATTTTGTAGATCTATCTTCTCCGTTTGCTACATGATAGTGACTTCTTATGTGTGGAGCGGTGTGTAGCACTAGTCACATTGTGATTGGGAAACTAATGTCTTTTGTGTTGTAGTGAGCATGAGATATGCATATTCATTATTTTGAGTGCTATACATTCTAATGACAATAAGGATGAGTTAGTTTTGGATTCTTATCTAGTACATAATTATTGTATTTTGGGGTGCTAATGTAGCATAGAATTATTGTATTTTTTTAAACTTTCTAGTGCAAGATTAGTGTATGTGTATACGTGTAATTTATTTATTTGGATGTAACCTTTGTGCAAGGTGTAAAGGGCTAGAGAACATTTTTTGTGAACCTTACAATAGCTTTTGTTGCTAGGAGTTGCAAAATAATAGAACAAAAAGCATGCAATTCATGTAAAGAAAGTAATATTCCAATGAAGGGTTTTTTCCATGTATTTTGAGCGCAAAAACATAATGCAAATCCATAAATATGTGTGTGTTAGAGGTGCTCATCCATTCATGGTGAGAGATTATACCCATTATACTTCTCCTTGAGTACCACACCATGACTCATTTTGATATTCTTTTCCTCTTCGTCATAAAAGCATTAAGCCTCATGCTAATCACTATAACCTAAGAAGATACAATTTTGTGCTTTTGGTTTAACTTGTTCAATCTTCCTTTGAAACATGTGCATAATATTCACATCAAAATATTCTTAAGTGTGAGATATTTCATGCTTTTTAATTTAAAAAACCTCTTATAAGTTCTTTTAAAAATATGCATCATCCAAAAGTTCTAAAGTGTGAAATAGATGATTTCTTACTTTGAAAAATTTGATGCTTTAATGGACAATGTTGACTACAACATTAATAGATTTAGCCCAAAAGTGAATAGCCATCGCCTTGCCCTTAAGCATACACCTTTCCATTTATAGAAGGGTGTGATTTGAGCATTCAAAAATTCCAACTTTTTGAGGTATATGAGGGGTTGTCAATTAGCGCTTGATCCCCTTTCTCTTGCAAAAGTCTTTAAACTCCTTTGAGTTGGACTTAAACTACTTGTTGTTACCATCTATCCAAATTTTCTCCATGATTTTTTTAAAAAATTCTCAATAATTTGAAATATTCTCTTTAGAATAATCAAAAGTAGCTTGAGCTTTATCATGGAAGTACACCCATATCTTCTTGCTACAAGTTTTGACAATCTACAAGAAATAATAAGATCCCAAAATTTGAATTGTATAGGCATCTTATCACACAAGTCGACGTAAAAAAACTCTAGAGGAGCCTTCACTTTAATGTTTCTTGCACATCCTTTCATCACTGCAAATAGTAGGTGAGCAATCATACTATGATTATGCATCTCCTTTCACACTGTAAATACAATGTGACCCAACCTTTAATACCAAAGTTTACTTGTGCCCACTCCAATGGTAGCTATAAGAAAATTGAACTTATATTACTTGTTCCTTGTTTCTCCTTTGCCAAACAACTTGAAAAAATCTATCCAAAAATTCTCTTAATCTCACTTCATGGGAAATATTAATTATGAAAGTTGCTAATAATATTATTTTCTTGATCTCTGAAATATACAATACATTTGAAAGAACTTTGACTTCACCATTTGCAAGAGCAAAGGAAATAGTACCCTTAACTAGGTACTTTGCATTGTTTTCAATTGTTATAGTAATGGGTTCTTATAGAGGCTACATATAACTATATAAACCTTTCTTATTGGTTATGTCATGGGAGACACTGCTATTCAATACTTATTACTTAGTGATACATACTTTTTATATCGAGGGATACACTTTCCCAATCGCTCTACTTTAACCATACTACTTGTCTTCTTTCCTTTACTTTTTAGGCCTCCACTTTAATGATATTGGCAATTTATTTTCCTTTAACTTTTAAGTACAATTCTTTTCTTCTACATTGTTAATACAACAATCTAAAATTGTATGAACTTTCTTCTGATAGTAGAAGCACTCTCCCTGAAACTTTTTTTTACAACCCCACATATATATTGGTAGGTGCTTGGGTTCCTTCTTTGCTTGCACCTTCATATGGCCTAAAAAGAAGGAGAAATAGAGATCTAAGTACATGACAAAGAGAAATCTTGTTTTCAAAGCCATGCCCATCACTTTAGTTGTAGCCTCAATATCACTTTGAGAACACTCAAGATAATCACAATATTCCCATTCATGCAATGTGACCTAAGTTATACTTATCTGTTTTCACACATATCAACATGAGCTACTACACTTCGAACCTAAATAACATACTAAACCATTAGGTTTAGCCTCCTAAAACTAGTTGTTAGAAAAAAAATGGCCCTAAAAAATGTGCTTGTGAAACAGATGAATCCACCTATTCTTTTGAAGAATAAAGATGTCCAATATCTGAAATAGTCAATGGGTGGAGTAGCTTATTTATTCATCAAAAACCTAATCAATTTTAGGTTATTTGTTGAGATTGCAATCTCATCTATTTTAATGCATTTCGATTTCTTTCCATTTCGGATTTTCTCCTAAATGACTTGTGTGTATTGACTCTTGAGCTACAACCAATTCACTCTCTACGCATCATTATTTCTGAAAATGTTCTATTTCTCACCTTTGTCGTTGGCCACCCTTAGTGCTTTCAAGTCCTTTTAGATTAAAAATTTTGCTAGTTTATTGTTTTTCATAAGCTACATGGATCTCTTTCTCTTTTCAATAGTCATCAAGGCATCCTTTCTCTCTTCCTTCAACTAGTCTCTCGGATTGTTCACCTCCTTGAGCAACTCTATAAATCCTTGTGTCAAGCTCAATGTGGCTAATGTCATGGAGGTCACTGATCTTTCAACCCTAGGGACCTTAGGTGCCTTTTTCTTAGATTTCTCATATGCAATTTCCACTCTCTTTCTACCTATGGTTGTGGTATCTCTTTCTATCAGTGGCATCCACTACAAGGGATCGGGCTCATACCCGCGCTCCTAGCCGCACAAAATGACTTGGGAAAAAAAGTGTCGGGCCCGTGTAATAGCGCGTGTATCATCGCGGCCAGAGACATGCGTGTAAAAGCGTGTGTACAGTGACAGCTAGTCGCGCGAATACACGACCCCATACACGCGTTCTGCGCAGTTTTGCTGCAAATTTACACGCGAATCTAACAGACTATCCGCGCAAATATACGCGATTTTGAGAGATGACACGTGCTTATACACGCGATTACAGAGGGAAAAAAAAATCCAGAGAGTGCTTTTGGGTGCCTGGATGCTGTTCCAGCATCCAGCCACCCAAAGGCACTCTCTGGATTTTTTTTTGGTGCATTGCACCATAAAAAAAGAGCGATTTAGATTTCAAGACACGAATCAAGACTCACTCTCTATGAATACACGATTCAATATTACTATCTAAAACTTAATACACGACTCAAGACTCAGGATTCAATACATTGTCAATACATGATACATTTGTGTACAAGGGAGTCCATATGTCAAAATAGCCCATGGCTTTAATTAGGAACAAATATATACAAAGTCAAATAGGGAGCTAGGTGCAAAAAAGCCCATGGCTTCAGTTACAAAAAAATTTTGTACAACCACATCCTACAGTATTCTGAAAGCTAATCAGAGGATGATGAGGACCCTGTGCTCTCTCCATGATCAGAGGAGCTCGCATTGGTATATTCCGATGAGTGGTGCTCGCCTCCACCAGGAGCACTGGCACGAACATCAGCAGTGGCGGCTGGATCATCAGGGGCAGGAGCATCAGCAGCTTGTGCCTGTTCAAGAAATATACCGTATGTAAGTATACATATATATGCAATTAAATAAACCGAAATCATTCATTTAGAGTTTTCAAGTACCTGTCGACCGTATGGTCTCATGGCCGCGTCAAACTGCGCATTCGTAATACGTCCCTCGTTTCTGAAGATGGCCCACGTGTCACGTCTGCTATTGCGGCGAGCATACCCAGTCTCGTGGGCTGTGGGCCTCCTCCCCATAACCCGTCGCTGTAACATAATCAAGATAGTTTGTAAGATCAAAACAATCATAGAATCAATGAATTTGGCAAACAATCAAATAAAGAGGCAAGTTACTTACAAACTCTGCCTCCCACGACTCGACGCCACCAGATCCGAAATGCGACGATCCAATGGTCTCCATCTGGATCCGTCGTGCCTCCACATGCTGCCTGCTCTTCACGCCTCCCTCTGCGCGCTTCTTTGCCTCCTTCCACTCGCGTTTGTGGGCAGTGGCAGGTTTCTCACAAGGATAGCCACCCGCAGCTACATTCACCCCATCATTGTACGCGAGTTTCTTAAGGTGAGATCTTTTATTACTTAAGATCTCCCTTATTCGCGTCCTTCCCCATACATCCGAGAATGTCGCTCGTGGGGGATTGGGGTACCAACTATGTACACTATCTAGGACCTCCCTAACTAACCGGCTATCCTGATCTTTAAATTTTACAAAACAATTTCTATACATGTTTGAAACTACCCCCCGCATATACTCCATCACCTCTTTCCCTCTCGCATCCATGACTACCCCGCCCCTATCCGTAACATCGTAGAAAATCTCTCCCTCCACCTCTCTCGCCTCCTCCGACTCCTCACTGTCTCCTCGTACATGCCTCCCTCCATGCCCTCTCTCACCGCGTGCCCTACTACCCCCCCCACCAAAGCACCCGCCGCATAATCCTCCACTCCCGCTCTCCCTACTGCGGCGTCGGCTCTCATCTGTACTGCGGGAGTAGCCATGACTAGGGGTGGCTACACGTGACTGTGTACGTGACTGTGGCTGTGAGGGAGCACGTGATGGTGGCCGTGAGCCCTCACGTGACGGTACAGAGGAGGGTGTGCGTGAGTGTGTCCGTGCAGGGGTGTGTCTCCTCGGTGAGCGTGTATGCGCAGGGGTACGTCTCGCCGGACTCGCAGGCGTAGACGGCAGTGGAGAGGCTTGTGTACTTGGGGGCGCGGTGTGACCTGGGAGTCTAGGAGGAGGATGGGCATACATATACTCTGTCAGCTCCACTGGATTAGGATGGCGCCCAAAATGGTTTATCATCTCCATCATCCAAGTGGCGTATGCCCACGGATCGGAGGAAGAGCCTGGATCCATGAAGAATCTGCAAAGCGTCGAAATTCCGCCTCAATGAACCAAGCAAAACATGCATATAAAAAATAAACATATCTCCTACAATATATCTCCTCAATATATCTCCTACAATATATAACGAAAATGGTTCATTTCGAATTAGTGACGAAATTCTCCTACAATATCTCCTATAATTCCGCCCAAAATGGTTCATTTCGAATTAGTGACGAAATTCATGAAAAACAAAAACTCTTTCCTCTATCTTGACGGACATTGTCCATCAAGGGAGAAATGACTAAACACATACACAAGGGTTCCTTCTTCTCTCTTTCCTCTATCTTGACGGATGTCGTTTGTCAAGAAATAAATAGTTAAGCACATATACAATGTGTGTGAATTCTATCCTCTGTCACTTTCAAGTACACATAGCACGGGTGGAAAGAAAGAAAGCGACAGATTTGCCAAAACAAACAAACGACAACCAACCTCTTTGAAAAGTCTTTGAAAAGTGAGTTCGTTGATTCTTGCTTCTCTCTCCCTTTCTGTGTTGTCTGCACCCTTTGCTTCTTTTGGGTAGTCCAAGAGGGAGAAGGCTGGTTGGAAGAGGCAGGTTCGGGGGTTTGGAAGAGCTGGAGGCAGAGGTACTGTAGCGACAAAGAAAGAAGAAGAAGAAGTGTTTTGAAAGAGGGCTTTTGAAAGAAAGAAAGCGACGCGCACGGTAGGTAAACGCAAAAAGCACGCGTGTAAAAGCGCATGTAAAAGCGCAGCAGAATACATTGTAGACGCGCCTGTACACGCGACACAGAGACTGTTTATACTTTTTTTAAAAACTGATTGTTCTTGTGTATCCATTGTTTTGTGCATAGGATGTGTATGATTTCACTAAAAACTGATCCTACTTCTGTATTGGTTATTTTGGACATAGCATGTCATCATCCTCTTCAAGTAGTTCTGGTGAGGATGAGACAATGCGTCATCGTGATCGCGACGTGTGGCTGGCACAAAGGATCAAGTGTACGTGTAATCGATGTCAAGGGTGCATTGTACGAGCGCGTCGAATTACATTGAATCACATCTCGATGTATGGAGAATGGATTCAAACAAGTTTAGAGGTGAGAAGATGTGAATTGAAAGTATTAAAATAACTCATGGTGTGCAAATTAATGGAGCGCGTTGTAATATATATACTATGATTGAAGCAGGATGCAGTACCACACCCTAACATGGTGCCATACGCACGGCGAGAGCATGCAATGCGTCGACGAGATGATGCTGGAGCTTCGGGATCTGTTGTCGGAGATGAGTGGGAAAGGGATGACAATAGCCCTGCACCCCACGAAGTTGTGGAAGAGGAAGTGTTTGATGACATGGTGCGGAATCTTTTTAGGGATGATCGCAAAGGTGTGGACGACAATGATATGGAACAAGAGCATCTCTACAACGCTTCATCGACACCGGTTTTTGAAGGGTGCACATTCTCTATTTTACGTGCTTCACTTGAACTGCTCAATATACAAACAGTTTATGGATGGAGCAATGCAAGTCTTGACGCATTATTGAAGTAAGCATTGTAACTTGCAAATTTGAGTTAGTGGTTTTTGGTTTACAGTATAGGGTTTAGGGTTATGGGCTAATTGATGATATTGGATGCAGGCTATTATCAAACATGCTTCCAAAGGGGAATAGACTACCCACCTCAAGAGACAAAGTGAGGCGCTATGTGACATCTCTTGGAGGATTGGATTATGATCGCATACATGCATGCGTCAATGATTGCATTCTCTTTCGTGGGACGCATAAGGAGGCTCGACAGTGTCCCACTTGTGGTGAAGCAAGGTATAGAACAGATGTGAAGAGTTTTGATGTACCTCGTAAAGTCTTGCGACACTTTCCTATAATTCCTCGCATCAAACACATGTTCAAGTGCAAATCCATAGCAGAGCTCATGTCATGGCATTCCTCACATCGATCGGATGATGGCATGTGGAGAATTCCTGCAGACACTCCTGCTTGGAAGCATATTGAAGATGAGTGGCCCAGCTTTAAAACAGAGCCCAGAAACTTGAGACTTGGCCTAGGTATGGATGGAGTGAATCCGTTTGGTTTCAAGAGCACCGCATACAGCGTGTGGCCGGTTGTGTTGGTGAATTACAACCTTCCACCATCAATGGCGATCAAGAAGGGACATCTTATGTTATCCCTTCTGATTCCAGGGAAACATAAAGTCAAGCATATGGATGTTTATCTTGAACCGTTGATTGATGAGTTGGAGGAACTATGGAGAGGTGTTGCGGTAGTGGACATTAGTAGGCCTCCCTCCTCTCGACACTTCGACTTAAAAGCAGTGTTGATGTGGACAATGCATGACTTTCCAGGATACAGCGATTGTTCTGGTAAGAATTCTAACTACCTCCCGACTCTAATACTACTAGCTATATCAATTATAACTATTGACTTTATTATTCTAACTTTTTTTTTATTTTAACAGGTTTGAGGACATTGGGTACACATGCATGTCCTATATGTGGCCCTTCATTGGTACATGAGTATGCTGATGGTTTGTGTAAGACCATATTCGATAATCATCATCGATTTCTCCCATCAGATCACCCTAAATATGCTCCTAGTAAGAGGAACATTCATCCACAGACACTTCGTGCAAAAGATTGGAAGCGTATTTGGGAGTCTTCAAATGTTCTTCCTCCAGATGGCATGAACAGGTACATCTCCATTGTTTTCAATCTTGTTTTGTGTAGTCTCTAAAGTTGGAATAAAGATGACAGTCTGCAATCCCTTGTGTAGGTACTCCATTTTTTTCCGGCTACCATATTGGACCCATCTTAAGATCAACCATCTTCTTGATCCCATGCACATCTTCAAGAATGTGGGATCTAGTATTTGGGAACATGTTATTGGTAAAAGAGACAATGTTAGCGTACGGGAGGACTTGCAGGTCGCAGGACGTATGTGTCAAGCTTGGCCATGAGAGGAGGGTGGGCACGTTCGTCTTCCGCCTGCTCCCTGGATTATATCAAAGAAGGAGGAGAAGCAGGTAAAGCAAGCCATCACCACTTTGCGTACTCCCACTGGATGCATGAGATCGTTGAAGGGAGCGTTTACAACCACTAAGAAAAGAGGGGTTGAGCAACTACATGGGTTGAAGTCCCACGATTGGCACAAGATGCTCCAAGTAAGTGTTTTCCAATTATTGTAGGTTGAAATTAAATTTTGTAATGCCCTAACCCAAATATACATGTGCTCTTATGTGCGCAGTTCATACTACCTACTAGCATCGACCATTGTGCAGACAGGAGTTTGAAAAGATGTATTTATAAGATGGGCGAGCTTGTGAGGTATGTAAATCCCATGTAAGATCACCCTTCATTATACCTTGCAAAATGAATGTGCATGAGGTATAACGTACTGTGCATTTATTTTTCAGATATGTTAGTTCCAAAGCAATTGATCCAGCCACATTGGATGATGCGCGTGTTATGGCAGTGGAGGTGGTTTGTATGGTAGAGGAGACTTTTCCGCGAACCATTCTCACAAGTCAACTACATCTCATTGTGCATTTAGTGGATGAAATTGCTTTATGTGGCACTGTGCATGCCCGTTGGATGTTCTTCCTAGAGCGCTTCATGAAGACCTTAAAAGACTTTGTGAGGCAAAGTGCAAGGCCCGAAGGAAGCATGGCTGAGGGTTGGTTGATACAAGAGTCTCTTGTATATATATCAGAATTTCTTGATCAGGTGGATAGCTCTTTGCCGCGACTATGGAGCAATGAAGAGGACTTGAGGATGACGTCTATTGTGCCTCAAGGAAATGGACAGAGCAAAGTAATTGAGAGAACATTGATTGATGATCTTAATTTCACTTGCATCCTTAATAGTGATGTGATGAGCAGATGGGTTACAAGATACGAGGATGCAAAGACAAAAAGGCAAGCAGACAGAGCTCTCTTTCGGAGGCAACATGGCTCTCGTAAGGCGTACCCTAAGCATCTAGCAACACTTCCGAATGATATTCATGTTGATTGGTTGCATGAGGAAATGGAGAGAGCAGAGAGAGATGAGGGGCTGCATATCACGGCGAAAGAATGGGAGTATGCACGAGGATGCATGTTAAAGGTACATAGAACAAATGTAAATTTGCATTCTTTGTAAGTGATTGGCTTTTCATATTTATTCACATTAATTGCTTACATAGATATTGCTTATATTTTGGTCCAGTGCACTATGTTCAATGCTATATGGTGTGAAGGCAAGCATTTTCGAACACAAAGAATAGATGAAAAGAGGAATACACAAGATTGCGGTGTCATTAGTAGCTTTGAGGGAGCCAATGGAAAAATGGATGATTATTGTGGCACAATCCAAGACATATACAGACTTGACTTTCGCCGCTTCTTTGTGTATGTTTTGGATGTCAAATGGCAAATGAACGTGGTGGAAAAAGGGCCTAACGCAATGATAAAACGCCATGCAAGTGGCTATGTAACTATTGACTCTACAAAGTTTTGGCAAACAAAGAAAGATAGACTCGTATTGCCACAACAATGTGAGCAGGTATGCATTTTTTTACAAATGTGTTTCATGTACATATATATCTAAGCTCGCGCACCCCTTGACTTTTGATATGCTAATTAATTAATGAATTATGTGTATTTGAGCAGGTTATCTATCTGCCAATGGTGCATGACAGTAAATGGTGGTATGTCATCCCTATTGCACCACGTTCCAAAGTAATGTATAATACATTCACTGATATGGAGCATATGGAGGATGTGGCAAGCCGCAAAGAAGATGATGTCGAACATGCCAATGTAGATGATCATGATAATGAGGATGAGCGTGCCATTTCTCATGATCATGAGGATGACCCTTCCATTGAGGATGATGGTGATGATGATGAGAATGATCAAGGCATCGGTACCATTATCAATGGGCAAAATAGCGATAGTAGAATAAATTTAATCGTAGCCTTACAAATTGATCAAATGGATATTGATGTTGATCGTTTGGCAAGGATGGATCTTATTGAAGATGAGATCGAACCCTAACCAATCCATCACTGTATTGTTCCAAATTCATGACATTTCTATTGTATACTTTGTCTTTCAATAACCATATGAAGATATATTTTTCAATATATTACGTTGTTGTAAGTGCATGTAGTGGGATTTTGTAATGGTTTGTAAACATTGCAATGCACAATGACATTTTTAAAACTTAATGGTTTTCTGTTTTGAAAAGAAATGGATTTCTGTAGTTAGGCTCTGTGTCGCGTGTAACAGAGCGTGTATTATGACAGACTTAACGTGCAAATACACGCGCCCTCACATGCAATTATACACGCGCTGTTACATGCATGTATACACGCGCCCGATATTGCTGTAAGTATAAACGACCATACACGCGCCCGTAACTTTTCGCGTGTAATGGACGCGTGTATGGCGGCATTGTGTTGTAGTGATCTTCAAATCTTGCCTACTTGAGTGTAGGAACTTGTGATGCTAATTCATAGACCATATCCTTAAATGTGCTTTTAACATTTCTTTCTATTGCCAATACTAAAATAGAGGGTGATGGATATAATTGTTGGGAGAGGGCTTCTAATGGAGGTTTAATCTTTCTAATTACTAGAGGCTACGTTGAGGGCCCTATTCCACTTTTGCCTATTTAAGCTTCATGAGTGCCAAGTCCTTAGCTCTAGAAGGCTACTCAACTCAACATCTTTTCATTTCTCACTCCATCATCCTTTGCATGCAAAGATTCGGTCTCCATTTCTTATTCCTCTAAGTCGATGAAACTCTGCATCTTCTCTCTCTCTCACTCTCTCTCCCAAGCCCCCTCTGGCTCTTCTCACTACAATAAAGTCTCTACTCTTCCACCTCTCAAACTAGGAAGATCCCAAGAAGGTGAGGGAAAGCAATGGAGTTTTGTTGCAATAACCAAGAGCATTCTCACAAGCTCTCACAAGATTCTCACTATCTCTCTAAGATCTTGCATGCAAGAGATGGCTACATGGAGAAGAAAATGAGATTGTGAAGTAGAAAAGAGACAAGCCTACTTTGCATTAGTCGATGGAATAATTACAATGATATTTTTAAAATCATATATATATAGCCTATGATTTAGGACTTTGCCTAGGCCTATGTTTTAAGTTTTTCCATTGGTGGCCATGGTCTCTTTATGCCTGCCTATGGAGTCTCATGACCTATCTAGACATCCTAACTCACTCCACTCACACGCCCTTGATTGCACACTAATTTACAGAATGATTTTACAAAAAAAATTTCAACCTTCTCGGCATTGATTTTCATTCGTGATTTTTTTGGAGCATTTGATGCCTTTATGTTATTTCTTAATGAGCACTTTTTACTCTGAGCTTTGAATTCTACCAGTTCGATGAGGTCAGTGTATCCTCAGATGAGCACTTTTGGATTCACCTTAATCCTTGCACGTATCTTGCTTTTCACTTCTTTTAACACTTTTTACTTCTTTTTGTATACACTCACTACTTTCTACTTCCTGCTTTTGTAGCTCTTTCATAAAAAAGATTAACATTATCCCCCATCCTATAAAGAATTGCCAATCCCTTGGCAGATGTGAAGGCACTTGGGACTTACATGGTAAGAGGGAAGGTAAGAGGTCACGTGTGCTAACAAAGAAATGGGTTGTTGGTGGTTTCCCGTGCTCTTCAAAATACCTGCAATGAAAATTTGTGTGCGGCAACAAGTGGGGTGCAAGTGGGTGGATGTATGATTGGGAGATAGGTCTGTGCTAGGTGAATTGAGATTCCGTAGGTCTATCCCACACTTGAGGGCCCAATTGGTGAGAGTTTTGGGTGTTGTGATGTGTTTTTCAAGGTGATAGGTCTACGAATTTCTTAAGATATCTTGCCCTTGAGAACCGTGAGTGACTATGAGGTAAGTGGGGGTTTAAGAGAAAATGGGGTTTTGGAGGTTAAAAAGGAGCCACTAGATTGTTACCATGGATCGTTTCCCATGCAAGAATCCCTAAGGGTGTTTTATTTTCTCTTATTCTTTAATTGTAACTATTCCCTACCTCTCCTTTGATCTTGGGCTGATGGAAGTAGGGGCCTCATGGATTTCTCAAGGAAGGCCTTTCTCATCATGTATGTCGTAATCAACAACTCGGTATTCACCATTTTTTAGCACAAGAAGGGATGATGACAACTAGTAAACCAAATTTTGCTCATGTCTTTAGGCACGTAGCATGCTAGCTAACTTTCACATCGAATATTAGGAAAAAGTGGTATCTTCCATGCATGTCAAGATTGTATTCAATGCCATGCCTTTGTGGGTATGGTAAATGCACGATATCTCCTCTTTCCTTAGGAAGTGCCCCATAGAAGGCCATCCATGTCTCATTGATCTCCTCCAAGATAGTCTATCTCCAAGATACCTGTGACTCGAAGACAAGCACTAGTATAGGCTTTCAAACACCTTATTTTTCTAGTACCTTACCTCCTCTCCTTGGCATGACTAACGATCTTGCAGTTTTTTATCCAGCCATCTCCTGCCGAAAACTGCCCAATCTAAATCACCTGCTTCATGACATTCACTGAGGTATCTACTTGAGAATTGCTATTCTATTGAAATCAAAGGTCATTGATGTATCCCATGACTCCATTCTTTCAAGGAGTAGGAACTTTTCTTTCCAGTGTATGCTGAGTTCCTATGTTTCTCTCAGGAAGGACACCTCTGACACTTGTTGTGGTTCCACCCTAAGCTTTAGTGTAACTTCACCTAGATTTTTTTGCCTCTCCTACATTGGGTCTCTATTTGCACCTAAAGAGGATGTCTCTTTGAGGACTAAGCACTTTGGCTATTGTTCTGTGTGGTTTGGTTCAAAAGAATCAAGTAATTGTAATGAAGGGTCACGCTCCTCGTGAATCACAAATACCAATTTTACGAACTACTCCCTTGTGAGTCCTTCTTGTTCAAGATATTGGGAAACCTCATCTTGAGTGGGCTCGTACTATGGTAGTTGTGGTAGTGACTCCAAGGTGTTCTGAAGGGCTTCCTTTGACACTTGGAGTTTTCTCTTCAATCCCTCCATTGTGTCCTCTTCTATTGGGTTGGTGACTTTTGTGAGAGTTTTTATAAAATTCTAATGTTGGATTCTCATTATCTTTTCTACTAGTAAGGCTCTATCTTCTGGTACACCTTTGTGGTGCTTAGCCTTTGCAAGTTTGGGAGCAAGGTCTTGCATAGGCCTTGAGCTTCCTTCCTCCCATTGGTTGTTCTTTTTCCTTGCTTTCTCCAACCCTTGCTCTTACCACTTTGTCAGGACTTCTAAAATGCTAATGTGTTCTTCCTTGCTTTGTTGGTGGTGCTCCTTCTCCTGGCTCAACATGGCTATATTCCTCTTGAGATATTCATGTCCTTTGGTGGCTTTGTTCCAATACTCTACTAATTTGAAGGTTCTCTCCTTCATTTTCTTTACTTTTTCCTCATCTAGCCATAATTGTACAATTTTTCTGTCTTACTCTTTCATCTTGTCTTCTAGCTCTGCCATAATTTATGAGGTCTCCTCATGGAGGACTTCTTCTTTTCTCTATTCTCTTTTTCTTGTCTCTACCATGCAAGTAACTCCTCTTGCTTGTCACTATCCATTGTTTTTCTAACCAAAGTGGCTAGCTCTGTTGGAAGAGTGTAAATCTCCCTAGTGTACTACCACTAGAGCATTACATAAGCGTCCTTTCCCCTTTCTAGTGTTTACACCAGTTGCTTGCTTTCTTCTTCCTTCTAGTCCCTTTGCTCTTCCAAAGTCTTGAGAAGGTCATCAAAGTCCTAATAACTGATTCCCCGAGTGATATGGGGAACGTGAGATGAGGTGTTCTTAGTTGTGGCACCTTCTCCGTCCTCCTTTATGGTTCAACTTATTTTTCTTTGCTTCTACAAGCCGCTTTGACCTTATTAGGGAAGATCCCATTGATGGACTTCCTTTAAAAAATGAGTAGAATGATTCCATCCGTTCATGAGCTTAACTTGAGATCTGACTACCTTCTGTTGATCTAGAAAGAAGTGACAATGGTAATGGGGCAATAGGCAGTGTGGTTTTTTCAAGTGCTTGGATATGCTATGGTGGTGGTGATAAGGGTTAGCTCTTTCCCCTTACCTTCAATCCATTTTTTCCCTTATCAACTAGCTATGCTTCCCATTCTGCTTGAGCTAATACTCGGTTGATTTATTCTGGGTGGAGCTTCCACTTGGGTTTCTTCTCTTCTTCGCATCTCCTCCACAAAGTTTTGTACAACCAGGAAATATTCCTCCTCTTTTTTCTTTTTGTTGGCTTGTCTTTCTGCTTCAACTTTTCTAGAATCCTCCATGGTCTCTTTCAATGCATCTTGTTCTTCTAACGGAGTCTTTTCTTGTTCAACTTGTTTCTTGGCAGTGCCCTTCTTCTTTCCCCCATTTTGCACATCTTTTCTCCTTGTTCTTCTCTTGGTCATCTTTGTGTGGCTCTTCTTCATTCCTAGATTTCTCTTCCTTTTCCTTTTTAATGGCTTCTAGCTCTACTTTTTGTGCATCTTGTGCTCTTTTCCACCTCTCTTATTCACTATTCTTTTCCCTCGATGTCTCTATCCTTTGTTTCTTCTTCTTAAGTGTGGTTTGGGACCCTTATTCTTCTTGTGTTTGTTCCTGCTATCCATCATCATTGGATCATGTCTTGCTTATCATGTCTTGTGCCAAGGATGTGGCTATATCATCTTAAGCACCTATTATCATCTCTCTAGGCATGTTGGGATCATTCAATGCTTATTCAATGATGGCCATTAGAACCCCTCCAAATGCAATCAAGGCTATTGTTGCAGCAGATTTTCCCTTGGTAGGATTTGAGCTTCCCACTATAATCTCTTTAGACCCTATAAGATCACTAAGTAGGGTGGTTGCTTCATGAATGGTGCTCCTAATGTATGCATGAAGGTTCACATCTTTCAAATCTCCTATGACAAAATCTTCAAACATGTTAAGGTGGATCCTATTCATTGTAGCATTGTGGAAAGCTTCTGAGAACAATATGTGGATGAACTTGGCCTGTGGGGATCACCTCAAACTTGATGCCAGCATTGCCAATTTGATGCTTTGTGAGATTAAACTAGGCCACAATATCTTTCTTTGCCTTCAGTTTGTAGGGGTGTGTGGTAGACCTAGGGCTTGATACACAATTTACTAAGAGTGGAATCTTTACCTTCTATACTCCTTGAGGTGTCCTCATCATGATGGTCCCTAATCTTTTGTTTACATCATAATTTGTTAGGAATTTAGTATATTTTGGGTGGTTAAATGAACCCCCAAAATTCTACACATACTTAGTTCCACCAGGTCTTTCACTTTTTCTTCGTCTTCCACCACTTATCTCATGTATTGTATCTATCTATATCTTAGATCTCCATTTCTTAAGATATCAGCATTCATATTGTATTTTTCTTACTCTGCATATGTGAAGGGGATTTTTGACTTCCCGTGTCTCTCGTGAACAACGTTCTTGTCGACTGCTGCCACTTTTGATGTCTTCTTTTAAAAAGGAAAAACTGTGATGAGAGGAAGGTTTGAATTATTCCCAAGGGATTCACTATATATATATTCTCTATACAACATGCATTCATGGCCTATTTATAAATATCCTAATCTCTGAATTTTTCTTGAATAAAACACAACCCTTTTCTATTCAATCTGTAAGTAATCCCTTTATATGACACCCTTTTGTATGTAGAAAATGTATAAAAATGCTATTTTAAAAACCCCTTATTTTGAACTCACATTATATATACATATATTCATGAGTGACCCTCCCAAGGAATTATTATATGAGCTTACACCCTTCTCTTTTTAAAAAATTAAATGTTGATTTTCTTATTATAAAAATTGCTAATAGTGATATGCAATGATTGACTTTGAGCACTTGATGAACACTTTTAAACACTTGATAAAATTTTATGAACACTCCCTCCTTTCCATTGAGAGTTAGCAATGATTCCTAGCTTGCACACGGGTGAGTGGGGAAAAAATTTGGGTGGCACAAGGCTCAACACATGTTATTTTATGGAATAATAAAAAAGATAAAAATAAAGAGAATAATAAAAGAATAAAATTTATCCATGGTTTTACCGATAGAGATGCACACAAGAATGGAGTCTAAGGAGATGGTGTCTAACCTTTCTATAGAAATCAATCATAAAAATGAGGATTGTATTCCATGGTAGAATAATTATCCATATCAATTGGTCTGATATAAGTGAGAACATTTGTGATGAAATCTCTTGCGTTTAGATGGCTAACAATATGTAGCTCCTCTTCACATAGTATTCTATCCAAATACGGATGTAGTAGCGCATGATCTTCCAAAGAGGTCGTTTGGGTGATGGCGAGCACCCAAAAAAATGTCGGTGTAGTGTAAGCGGGGTCATATTCAATGGTCTTGATGGCTTGACATTATTAGTCATTATGTGACAACCGAGTCATGTACGCAAAGTGAACCAATTGTGAAGAAATGTATGTTTTGATGTGGCTAGCTTCTCTAAGTGTCCTATTTCTATTTTTGAGGCTTCTATATGGCTACGCTTAAATCATGTGATTAATTGGCCATGTATGGCTTGATCTTTGCTAATTTGTGTGGTAGTGAGTTCTTCGACAATAGGGGCTCACTTGGTGAATATGAATTCATACTTTTTCTAAGAGCAAGGGAGGTCTCCAAAGTGTGAGCCTAATCTAGGTTACATTTATACGCACATAGTATAAGTCAAAAATAGGTTTTATACTTAATACTCTAATTTTTGTAGAATCACTAATATTTCATAGGAAATAATATTTTGTACCAAGGAATTATTTCCCACCAAGAAATCTTTTAGATGAGAGAATATTTTGATGAAAATATTACTTTTGATCAAAATTTTCTTTTGTAAAAAATAATTGTTCTGTATGAAAGATGTACTCCCCTATGTAAACCTAAGTCCCCCACTTTAGAATTTATACAATTTTTGAGACAAAAAGGCTGAAAGCCATAACCAAGGGGTTTTATACTCTGCAGAGAGTAGAGGTTAAAGAGAGGAAGATGAGAAAAAGGAGAAACAAATCACACTCCAAAGGAATCTAAAGCCATGATTGTATTATTGCCAAGAACAACAATGCTCACCTATCCAACCCTTGTTGAGACAATGTATCAACTCAAATTAATAGCCAATAGATACCTTAACCATGAATCAGATCACGCAAAAGAAATATCAATTGATAGACATGGATAAAGATACAACAAGCCATGCATGTGTCTTATTTTAATACTTCAGCCCTATTTTTAATGTGTATTATAACAACACTAAATTTCTCATTAGTTACTCCAAATCTCTCTAAACTATTTTCATTAACAAGAACAAAGCATTCCCTCAACCTCCTAGAATCAATACCAATTAGTAGTAATTATATATATATCTAGATTGGCATCTTCTATGTAAAATTCCTCTCTTACTGTCTTATATATCCATAGATCCATCATCATAGATGCTTGGGGGGGTCACTCATGAATATATGTATATATAACGTGAGTTCAAACTAACGGGTTTTTAAAACATAATTTTTATACATTTTTTACATATAGAAGGGTGTCATATAAAGGGGTTACTTACAGATTGAATAGAAAAGGGTTGTGTTTTATTCAAGAAAAAATCATAGATTAGGATATTTATAAATAGGCCATGCACGCACATTATATAGAGAATATATATATAGTGAGCCCCCCAAGCATAGATGTGAATAGACTTGAAGGAACCTAATTTGTAAATTTTTAACTTTCCAAGAAATTTATACTAACTAATGAATGTCGTAAAGTAGTACTAAATCCTCCTCTTTAAACTCTTGTAGTTTAATGTTTTGATCATTGCAAGACTTTTGACGCTTCTATGGGGCTTCTACGCTCTATAAGGCCAATAATTTCTCCTCATCTTACTTCACTAATTGTAGATTTGTTCATTTCAATAACTCAATATCACCTAAATGCAATAAGAGGGCGACTAGTAAAGTATGCATATCTTATTCAATAGAAAAGATTGCACTAGTTACATAAACCAAGTTAAATGGTGTATTTTGCATAGTTACCTTATAAATGGCTCAGTAGGCCCAAAGTGCCCCACAAAGACACTTATCCCAAACTCCTCTATGAGAAGCAACCAATTTAGTTAAAATACCACAAATAATTTGACTTATACGCACTTCTACTTGGCTATTAGTTTTGGGATAAAAAGGCATTGATTTACAATACTTAATCTTATATATTTCCATCAACTCGCTAACCAAAACATTTAAGAAATGGGAACCTTGATCACTTACTAATTCTAGAGGGCAAACAAAACGTGCAATACTATTTTCATACATCACATTTTCTACAATAATAATGAGCATACTTAATATGTTATGCTATTAAGATGTTATAAACATACCAATAACGGACTCATAGAAATTTCTGTGCTATTAATTTACCTTGAAATGTTTCCCACAAGGCTCGGCATGCTACCTTTGAAACCATGGGGACCTCTTCTTTACACAATGGTGATAATAAACACCCTCTCTTGGAAAGAATTTATGTAGCTGACTCATAGAAATTTTTGTGCTATTAATTTACCTTGAAACGTTCCCCACAAGGCTCGTCATGCAATGCCTTTAAAACCATAGGGACGTCTTCTCTTACAAAATGGGGATAATAAACACCCTCTCTTGGAAAGAATTTATATGAGTAACCTCCTAATAATCCGCAGGAGCTTATCTCCATTAACATCTACATTTTCTTTTGTTTATCCAAACTAGGTGAATATGAGTTATACTCAAAAAAATTAACAATATCTACATACCATGGAAGTTTTGGTGCCATAAGAAAAAGTAATGTACTATGTAGATCATCTTTAACACCTTTCTCCTTACGTAATATCAATAACCGTAAAATATGATACATTGGAACATGAGATTTTTTAAGATGAGTAACTATTTGAAAATCAAACTCTTGAAATACAAACATTTAATATATTACTCACACTAGAAGGATACAGGGATATAGCAATGGGTGTTTGCGATGCAAATTAGTAATGTTGCTATTTGCATCGCTATTTGACACAAATAGTGATGGTACTCTGAGAAAAAAAAGTAAGCAAAACCCGAGCTCGGAATTCTGTGGCAAAGAGTTTGAGAGAGAGAAAAAGAGAGCGAAGAGATCATGGCTTTGGGAGGGAGAGGGATATGAAGAGAGAATGAGAGATTCTCACTAGCACTGCCGCCGTTCATGAAGAGGAGGCGGAAGTGTATGAAGGAAGAAGAGGAGCCTTCATGAAGAGGAGACGAAGAATCCATTCTCAGGGGCCTTTGCGATGAGTACATTGTCTCCTCTTGATTTGTTCTTATTCTTTCTTCTTTTCTTTTGTTTATTTTTCTTGAGAATGAGGTGCATTGAGGGAGAAGAAGAAAGGAAAAGGAAGAGAGAATGAGAGAGAGAGAGAGAATAAACATGAAAGATAACAAAGAAATAGAGAAAGAGAGAGACGGGGGAGGGAGGGAGAGAGGAGAATGAGTGAGAAAACAGGAGGGGGTGGAGAGAAACAAAGAGAGGGGCAACAAAGAAAGAGATAGAGAGAAATAAAGAGAAGGGGGAGAGAACATGAAACGAAGAGCGCAAAGAGAGGTTGATAAATTGTGTTAGGTTAGTTCAAAAACTAAAGCTACTCTTTGAGGGAAGGGGGTGAAGGGGATGTTTAAATTGCCCATGGATTTTTTATACAGCAAAGTGGTCTTGGTAAGCCAAGAGAATTCCATTAAAAATATGAAATGCTAGATTAGGTCAAGTTACGAATGATCGAATGTCAACTATCCTAGTGTATCATCCTATATCCAAATCAATGTTATTTTAGGGACCTTGAGTTAAGACTATACCTTATTAATAAAGTGGTTTGATGCATATTACCCTCTTCATTTCTCAATCTCTTTAAGCTAATGCAATTTTCTACTGAAGTTTGAGAGATGATAGCAAAGGATTTATCTTAAGCTAATATTAGATAACCATGGTAGGAGACTATAGTCACGATTAAGGCTTACTTTAGGTTGATCCTTGTGGGGTTGAGATGGAACTTTCCCTATAAGGCAGAGTTAAGTAGTTTGAGGTAATGTAGTTTGATTATTACAAGGGAGTTTTGAGTAGAAGTTACATTGATTACCTCTTGATAAATTTGTGCCATTAGGATTCAATGGATAGACATGTATATAGATATGCACCTAGATATGACTATAGTCTCTAGATTCACAAGGCCATGCACTCTCTAGAATTTGGATGAAAAGGGATCAATTTGTGCACACCTTGGATTGACTTTATGGACTTTCTATATTATGAAAGGTGTTGGATATGGAATGACATATATTGCTTTATCAATGTTGATAATCTTCCCTATATTAGAACCAACCTTGAGTAGATATAGTGGACAACAAATCTAAAAGTTGTTAAATGTTTATTTTGAAGGAATCTATGGTTAACCATACTTTTAATGTATCTAATTTCCATGTATCTAAATTTGTTATGTGTTGTAAGACATTTTAATTGATATTAATTTTATTGAGTTACAAGAGAATAAATCCCTTCTCAAACAAATTAAAAAAGAAAAAGAGAATGAGAATAAAAATGAGTTATTTGTTGTAACATAAACAATATGAGAAACCATGATGGTCATGATGTTCAAGATTGCAAAGCGTATCTTAATCAGCATGTCACGTGTCCTTGCTCTTAGTGCAAGCTGGTAATAAGACAAAAACATCGCTTGTCTATAGAACACGCATGAAGCTTCGGTGAGTTCCAATCAGAGATCATTGATTAGGCAATCTTAGACTTTGAGAAAATGGTAAGAAAAATGTGTATCAATCATGCCTTATATTTGCAAACTAATTCAATATCATATACAAAAACATTAGACGTGGTTGTAAAATTTATACAGGGAGGTAACGTCTCATCCCAAGGAGGAATACACCTATTACGGCCATTCAGAAGAGTTTGTGGGTGTGCGATGGATGGAGTGCCTGAGCTAATCCACTACTTGAAAGGCACAACCTAGGCTATATCATTAATACTAGAGGATAAATTTTACAACCACGTCTAATGTTTTTGTATATGATATTGAATTAGTTTGCAAATATAAGGCTTGATAGGTATAATCAAGCGAAGAAACATCGGAAAGAATTGCAATTGGAATTTCAATGCAGTACATGCCATCAACCGATTCGATATCCTAAGGGCATGGAGGAGATGCGGTGGTTTATGTCTATCGGATGGTTACATAGAACTTTGATCGCAGCCTCTCGCGAAGGGGTGGAGGTCTCTTTTGAGGAGTGGAAATTCTCGAGGGGATGTAGTCGAGAGGTAACCACATGTTTTATAACCTATTGTATCTATATTTTATATGTGACAACTAATCTAATCATTTCAATGTACAGTACAAAATATACAACGCAGTGTAGTTGCATGGGTGACGTTTCCGCATTTGAGCACATCGACAAAATGTGCTCCACAATGGATTGTCTTATCATGGCAAAGTTTGAGCAAGAGAGCCAACGGCGAGCCATAGATCCAAACACCATTATAGATGAAATTGAGTATTTTGGAAACTTGCAAAGTGGTGGGAACGTCTACTCCAATGACTCTTATAGGTGGCACTCCTATAGATGCTACTCCGAAAGATACCACCCTCGTGGTTACACCAAATGTACAAGGTTCTCCTGGTTATGTCCACGATTGCAATCGTAGGTGGGACAGGATATATCTTAGACATATCCTACAGGGGTATAGATACCTTGTAGATAACATGATAAGAGCCTTGATCATGAATGATAGGGGAAGGAGGGTGATGTCTCATATGAGAGAGTTTTGCCAACAAGTTTTTCGACAGAACGTCTTAGACCATTGCAAGGAAACACCTAAGGGGAGCAAGGACTACATAGTAGTATCCTGGCATGAGGAGTTAATGGTACCTACCATGGTAGAGAGATTTTCCACAAGCTAGATGATGGAGTGCATGCGTATGTACATGTCACACAGATAATCACATGCATGCAATGCACTCAAGAGTGGCATCTCAAAGATCTAGTGGCTAGATTTAGATGATTGGCAAAGACTAAGCAAGGAGGCTACAGATTCTCCAGGACATTGGAGATAGTAGTGGGAGGTAGCCAGGGCACAATTGGAGGCAGGGTTGGTCCATCATCTTGGGAGTGGTGGCCACAAGACTTGTCTAGAGGACTTTGTTTTTCTTTTGTTGTTTTCACTTTCTTTTTTGCAATATCTCTTGTACTGAGAATCGTGTTTCTAACAACTTTATTTAGTTTTCCTTGTAGCACTCCATTACAAACCGCGATCCTACTGGCCTAGAGACTCAGTTTGCAGAGAGACACGGTCTCATTGCATTGATCGAAAGACTCTATGTACGTGGTGGCCTAGTGAGTCACTCAACTTTCTTGTCCATAGTTACTATTTTTATTAAAATGCATTATGTATGGTGGACTGATGTGTAATTTATTTATTTCGGCAAACTCCATTCGATGCTCCTTTGCCTCGAGATGAGCTTTCGAATACCAAGGATCTATAGCTCGTACTTGGATTTGTGGAGCGCACATCCTCTTCCTTTTTGGTCATGTGATTTATGTAGGCATCTTCTATGTAGTATGTTATTATCATTCTTTATATCTTGCCATGATTCTAAGAGTTTTGATCAACGATCGTGTATTTATTCTATGTATTAGTCTTGTGGGTTCAAGTACATTTTGCACTCACTTTGAACCATTGCACATTTAACATGTAATCCATTTGTAGAATATAAATACATCACACAATTTTTTTCTTCTTTGTAACCGTTGCTATTAGCGTCCCAAATCTACTAGAGATGTTGATATTGGCATCGCAATATGCATCACAAACCATCGCTATTAGCATCAGTATTTGCGTCAGTTTTGCGATGCACATACCGATGCCAATAGTGATGGTTTCATGGAGATGCTAATACTAGCATGTTTAGTGACAACGAGGGTAATTTTTAAATGAATATTTTTGTCACTTTAAATGTCGGTATGAGGCCTATATCTTGTAGTTTCACCTAAAAAGATATGTTTTCTTAAGAAAATAGTTTAATGCTTCATGATCAACATAAGTAATAATTTTATTTTTCAAAAAATAATTGTAAATTTTCTCTACTACAAATATAATTGATAAATGTTCTTTCTCTATTGTAGTGTAATTTCTATTAGCATCAACTTGACATAAAACAACTCTCCCACTGCATGCATAGATGCACATGTATGTATGTGAAATTATTTGGTGAAATCAAGAGGTAAAAATATCGATCCTTTAATCAATTTATAAATTCAAATGCTTTCTAATAGGCACCATCCCAATTGAAAAGAGTATCCTTTCACAACAAGTTTGTTAAAGGTAGTGAAATCTTTGCAAATTTGGAAATAAATCATGATAATGATTGAAATTCTCTAAAGGTCCTTGCAATTATTTAAGATCCTTAGGTGGTAAAAGTGCAAATTTTTTTACAATCTTGGTAGGAACCATTGCAATATTCTCTTAATAAAAAATATGTCCTTGAAGTATAGATACCTTACAGAACTCCAAATACACATTTATCTACATTTTTTGAGATACAAAATTCATCACTTCATTCAAATACTTTAGATAAAAGCGGATACATTTATTTTTATATTCCAAATATACAAAAATCATCCAAAAACACCATCCATTGTGGTGAAGAAAGTCCTTCAAGTAAGCTATATAGACCAGAAGACATTACTTTATAAAAAAGCATACACCATTTACTAGTGAAAGTAGACTGAGATTGATCTTTTAGAGGATTAAGACTTGGTTATATCAACTAAACCCATCCATAAAAAAGCATAGCTCATCGAGTGCAACTTTAGCATGCACTTAATCCATAAATGGTAGAAGGAAAATCATTTTTCCACATCATACTATTAAGTTTTCTATAATTGATACAAATGTGAATCTTCTTGCTATTCTTCTTGGGAGCTACAATGATAGGAGATACACATTCAATATAAGTAATGGGGTATAAAAATCTCACATTGACAAGCTTAGTAATCTCATCTTTTATAAGTTCGCTATGCATGATGTTGGGAGGGGGGGGGGTGTCAAGAATAAAACCACGAGTTCCCTATGCATGATGTTGGGAGGAGGAGGGGGGAGTATCAAGAATATAACCACTAGGGTCCTAAGAATATTATTTTGTAGATAACAAAGAGAAGAGATAGTAGAAAAGACAAGTATGCAAGAGAGAAACCAAATGGTATCTTGTATTACTTTGCAAAGAACCTTTGCTTCCGCTTTTGTGATGCACTAGTCCCGTGCTTGTCCATCATAAGAAGAACTAGCAGGCTGGTGGATCGTGATCCAAACTTCATGCAACTTCACTATTACTTTGAGACATATAGCCATGTGACAAAGGAAATAGCTTAATCGAGAAATAGTTATGAGGCAATAGCTCAAACCCAAAAAATTTAGCCAAAAGCTTTAGTGACACTAATACATTAATCTCTATAGAAACAATATATGTCGCATCTTAAGAGAACCTAGTATAACTCTCAGACACACTTGAAACAAAATAGCCAAAGAAGATTTGAAATCTTTTAACAAAAGCTTCAAAACCCTTACATTTTTAGCATAATACATCTACACTCTATAGTAGTGAAAAAGAGAGATCTAAATGTTTCCACAAAAACCCTCTTTTTGAGTATTAAACATGCAACAGAAAGCACCCAAATCAATGCAAAATCCTATGCAAACTCTCAATTCAGTATATCATCCTTGCAAATCTCTATATAATAGTCCCAACTCCCATCCATATCTATAATAAAGATGCATCCACACATATATGCAAGTTTTTTCTTATGTTTGGCTCTACCTTTTGGAGTTCTACTGAGTCTTTTTACCCAAACTGAAGGTGCTAGGATTAGACCATAGTTTGTGCAACAAAAAGCAGTGGTTATCCTAGAGCTAGTAGACACATCATACATCAATTAAGTTTTGGTGTCTGTCACTAAAATGGCCACTCCAATTTCGGAGAAGGGATACATTATTTGTTTGTTCTCAATTGACAAGTAAGATGACTTTAAAACTCTTGGCATATAGTGGTTGATCAAGTACACTCTCATCACATGAGATCTTAGTAGGAATAGATATTATCCAAGGTTTCAACCCATAAACATGGAGTGTCATGACATGGCTCTCAATGTCATGACGCTTTGTGTTTATGATTTGATCTAAGGTTTCAACCTATAGACAAGGAGTGTCATGACATCGATCTCAATGTCATGATGCTCTATGCTTTTGATTTGAAACCTTAAATGATACTAGAAGGATCTCATGTGCATGTTGACAAGATGTGTCTATCAGTGTCCATGAAAGTTGTACTTGATTTGCCTTAGTGTATGATGGTAGTTTCAAAGTGATTTCACATGTTAGTTGATACTAAACATATCATGTACTCCTTTGTAGACATATGAATGGCCATTTTAGTTACCACCAAGACCAACTCTTAATTAATATATGATGTGTCTATTGTCTTAAGTACATCCCTTGCTTTTGGTTAGTATGTGTGGAGTCAAAGAGCTAGTAATCATTTTCATGAATCGTGTGGTCTAGGACTTGCTTCCACTACTATAGCAAACACACACAATACACATAACTCTCTGATCTTGTCACACCATGCTCTTTGTTCTTGTTTCATCCCATAGAATGCCTTTCTTAACTTGCACACATATGCACAAGGACCTTTTGAACAATTCCTATGTATGAAAACTCATGAAATATATGAAATTCTCTTATTTTTCCTAAGTATTTAAACATGGATTCCCTATGAATAACTAGGGAATTACATTCCCCACATCTCATGTTTGTGAATACTTGGTATACATGTATGATTTCCTTACATATAACCATGGAAATTTATTCCCCACATCTTAAACTAGGTATTTGTAGGTTATAAACTAGGGAATCCCATTTCCCACCTAGCATACTAGGGAATTGTAGGCCACACAACTAGGGAATTCAGTTCCTCACATTTCATTCTGGGGAATCACAAATATCCATATGGAGAACATATATTTTATGGGAGATTACAAATAGTGATACCAAGTATTAATTCATGGGAAGTGGTCACCCAAAAAATCAAACTTAAATTAAGTCATTACTCAACAATATAACATTTATTTTCATTCCTTTTTACAAAATTTGGAAAAATTCTTCAAGTTACTCCCCCTCTAAAGATTATTTGGTGGTACAAAAAGCCTTGTGAAGCTAGCTATATTGATCAACAATTTGATATTGAGCACCATGTGACCTAGCCCAATATATAAGAAAGTTAAGAACCTATTATATTTTCCATTTGTGCATCTTTTTCCACACATTTTTGGTGCATGTGCATGGCAAAAAGAGATAAAAATGGTCCTCTTTTTCATAAGGGCAATATCCTAAAATAAGTATCAACATACTTGTCTAACTGTATGGAAAACTTCAACATAACTAGTGTTGAAAGAGACATATAAAACTTACAGAGATGTTTCTTTTGACACATAAGATTTTTTGATCTAATATGTAAGATTGGACTCAAGTAATATTCTTAATTTGGCATTTGCCATGGAAAAATCTGCAATTTAATTAGTCATGGAGGGAAAACTAGGCTTGATCACCTCTATTTCAATGAGAGGGCATGTGGTATTCGTAATTCTTCTATATCAAGATTGAAGGTACAATCAACCCTTGTAAGCAATATGAATGATGCAATGAGAGAATTGGAAGCTAGGTCTTGTAATGCATCAAAAATTTCTTACAAAAGCAAAAGGAGGATAGAATTATTGCTATCAAAGATGACCATAGGCTATTGTAAGTTAATGACCATAGGCTATTTCTATCAAAGATTTTAGCTTGTTACAATACCTTCACTTTCAAAAATCCAAAGCCTATGGATAGTGTTGCATCATTAACTTGCCACCACAGATAGAAATGAAAAATGCTAAAACAATAAAGAAAAAGGAATCAAATCCTCCATGTTTGCTAGAGTAGGGCCTATTGCATCTAGAGGGCATAAGATTAGAATACATCCACATCACCTTGAATCTTTGGCCATGGAACCAATGGCCACAAAAGTAGATATCAAGACCATCTTTTATGTGTTTCACTTCACATGCTTCAACCCATTCTTTTATGATGTAAATATGATGAGCTCTTTACATGTTGTTGATAGTAATTGTTATTAAGGTTTAGGCGTTTGACCGTAAAACTACAAGAAAAAGGAATCAAATCCTCCATGATTGCTAGAGTAGGGCCTATTGCATCTAGAGGGCATAAGATTAGAATACATCCACATCACCTTAGATCTTTGGCCATGGAACCAACGGCCACAAAAGTAGATATCAAGACCATCTTTTATGTGTTTCACTTCACATGCTTCAACCCATTCTTTTATGATGTAAATATGATGAGCTCTTTACATGTTGTTGATAGTAATTGTTATTAAGGTTTAGGCGTTTGACCGTAAAACTACAAGTTTCTACTTGGCAACCATTTTTGTCATCTAAAACAATGAAGTTACCAAGTCCCTTTGATCTAGCTCTTGTAGCTCAACATGTGAAGAATCAACACGAGCACCTTGATAGTCCTTGCACATAACATTTTGCAAGCCCAAAACACTTTAGTATGGTGACTACTTTTTCGATGTTTTTAAGCAAGCTTCAATTGAAACATTTATTCCTAATGGACCTACTAATAGTATGTGTAAGATTTTCATTCATTGAGGATAGTGCTAGTCAGTGATGAGGTTCAATTTCTTGTTCATGTATGAAAATTCTATGTACTTATTTATTGTGGTTGACCTTTTTGGTTTTACTATGGTTGATTTTGGAGACCTCATCTGTGAGGCATATCATTCACTTCAAAAAAATTTCATGACTAGAGACAGTAGTTCATGTGCGCTAAAAAAATTGATCACTAGAAGAGACATAATGTCATGTGAAGTTGCGCTAATCCATCCACAATGGAGATTCAAGTAGGTTTAATTGGAATTTGGGGGAGAGTCTATTGATGGCAAGGTGCAACTCAACCATATTGTGAGAAATTTCAAGCAAGAATATTTGGACATTGTAGCTTACAAATATCCTATTCCAGCTTATGAATATCATGTTATCTATTTGGCCAAATAAGGAAAGAAAGGGCTCAACTAAATGTTACAATAGCTAAAATGGTGGTAGATTGTGCCATGCATATTCTGATTTTGGCAAAGAAGCATGCAAAGAATTATTTGGACATAAGGGAGGTTAGATCTGCATTTTGTAGGTAGCTTTGAGAAGAAATTGAATGGCTATGGGTGCTAAAACCATCTCAACTAAAATTAAGATAGCTATTGGATTCTAGAGGGTTGAATCTTGGAGGAACTCGAGATGATTGTAAAATCCATGAAGGAGGAGATAGAAACTATTTCAAGAACTACTTCTGCAAATCCAATGTTGCAGGAGGAGAAACATTCAAATGTCATTTTAGAAGTATTGCATATAGGCTGGATGCTACCTTGAAGACAATTTGGAAAGGCTTCTTCTTCTATGTGGCATCATCAACTATATGAAGAAAGAAACCTCCCAATCAGGAGGGGTGTTGATCGAGACTACAGCTAGGGTTTACCATGAAGTGTTTAGGGCACATTGCTAGGAATCTTTGCAACACATGTATTAGGTATGTATTTGTTGTGCCCTCTCACCTCTATGAGATTCTAGCTGGAGAGTTCATATATTCGCTTAGACATTGTATCATCCTATGTAGAGACTTGAAATGGGAAGAAATTGAATGTAAGATTGATTCAAGAGAAATGCATATTGCAAAGCAAAGAAAATAATTGTAAATGAAACAAGTTTCAAATGTAATGGATTCTTTTATCACAACAACGAGTTAGTGGGATGGTCTATTTCTTCCTAATTCTAATGGGTGTGTTTGATGGTTGATGCACTCTTGAAATAATTGCATGCATCAGGGCCACTAAAATAAATTTGTCCCTTGCTCATGTTTCAATGCATTTGTAGAATATACTCCCATTTATCATAACTATGGAAGTACTCAAAAGAATTTCCAATGCAAGTTTGTGGCTACTACAAACTCCATTCAAAGGTCATTCACTTGCTCTACTAGGGTGTGAAATGGGAAATCACAACTAAATTATTTTATATTCAGCTTGGCCCCCTTACTCTAGCCAGATATTTTATATTCAGCAGAATGGCGGGGTTGGTTCAAAGAGGGGGGCCTATAACACTGGAGGAGTCGGTGGACAACAAGGGGGACAACAAAGAAGGGAACCATCCTGATAGGAATTGACTTGATAATTCATGTGGTCATTTGGTAGCAGGGGAGCAATAAAGAAAGGGCAATATGCTGCTCATGTCTTCCTACAATATGTTATGACATGATGCGCTGTTTAATATTTGGTACAGTGGCACACTACTTCAAAGAGGCAAGCCAAAAACACAAGAGAAACTGGTGGACAATGAGGTAGATTCTAGTTTTTTGCAAGTCTTTGAGCTATGGTACTTTAGTGGGGGTTAAGCTTGTTCTTGAGGGGGCTCTCCCTTCATTCAGAGAGGCAAAGATTCATGCTGGCATTCAGCATTAATACATAGCAAAGCAAAGATTGATGCAACTTCTAGCATTTCTCACAAAGCATTGACATAAATTACTTATTTGTTGGAGCCATATCCACAAGAATTGACTTGATAATGCATGTGGTCATTTGGTAGTAGGGGAGTAGCAAAGAAAGGGCATTGATGCCTGTCAGCTATTGTTGAACGGAGGAGGATATGCTAGAAAGGCTATTGCAACAATTTCCCAATTTCTATTCCATGAGAGGGAAATCAGTATCGAGTCAGAATGATGCATGGAGTTCAGTCTCATCCACAAGTACAAGAAGAGTATCATCCACTATGCAACCCAATATGGCCAAAGCTCCTACAATATCAGTAGTTGATTGTTTGACTATTGCACTAGCTGCGGTGATCTTTTAGATTGATTATGAATGACAGGTTCATAATCCTCTTCTTCACCATCCATATAATGTTTATGAGGATTTTTTTCAATAGGAAATAGACATTCCAAAGAGCTACAAGGTTGTGGTTTAATTTTGGTAACAATGTGATTATTGAAGAGACTGAGAGAGATGCCCATTTCTAATTATACGCAGAGGATAAGTTGGTGAGTGATGGTGCTAGGGGGGACTATTGTATGCCATCTACTTTACAAGGATGTTGTTATGTTAAAGAGGGATAATAATTGAAAATTTAGCCATGTAATTGTTGCTTGAGTTTTTGATACATTGATTTTGGCATATGTTTGCAAATTGTGAGGTGCCACACATTTCTTCCTCATAGTGGTTGCATATGGGATGTAACTTGTCTTTCAATGCATAAGAAAACCATAAGCATGGGACTTCAATTGAGTACTGAATTTTCTGGTCTTAAGGGGGACTTAGATGATCAAGGAGCATTTGCTACGTGCTCAATAGATGGGAGCATCAGACTGTGGTATCTTGATTTGAAACATGTGGTGTCATGAAATGTACTGATTGTAGGATATGCTACAGTTGGGGATAGCTATTGTGCTCTTGAGCTTGTCAATGAAATGAAATAAGAGGGTAGAAAATCTCATATATTCTCGTTTGCAAGTGTTCTGAAAGCATGCACAAGCATAGGAGCTTTGGAACCACACAAGTGGATACATGACCAGATTATCAAAAGTGGATATGAATCAAATATTCCAATTGGTAGTGCACATGTTGACGTGTATGGAAAGTGTGGCCTTCTAGAAAAGGCATGATTGTTATTTAATCAACTGGAAAAGGGAGCTTTGTTGTCATGGACTACAATGATTATAGGGTACATGGCAGCCAATAAACATACCATTGCTCCTAAACTGTATGTTGGAATGCTTCAACAGGGTATAATGCCTAACGATTACCTATTCTCATCCATTTTAAAAACATGTGGGAGCATTCAAGAAGGAGAATGGGGTAGAAAGATACACAATTAATTTGTCAAAATTGGACTAGATCAAGATGTCATTATTGAAATTGCCATTATTGACATGTATGTGAACTTTGCATTAGGAGAAATATGGACTCTTTTTTGCTCCTTAAGGAGTGAATAAACAAATATAGAACTAACTAATGAGAGAGCTAGGATTACAGATTCATGTAACATAAATCTGCTAGCCATATCTTGGCCCGAATCTTCCCTCAGTAATAAAATGAGGGGAAATGTGGGGAATACAATAGTGACACTTTTTGGAAGTTTGTGACTCAAATTTTCATTTTCTTATCTTTTTATGTTTGACTTTTCATTTCTCCCCTTTTTAGTTTCCCCCTCTTTCTTAGGTGGAACTCAAATTTATCATATCTCTTTTCCCGCTTCTTCTTTCCTAACAAAATCTTACAGCCTCATTGTTGCTTGTACTATCTATAACCTTGTGAAATTTCATTTCCTATACACGAACACAGAGTGAGTCTCACATGTTTTATGAGAGTAGAGCTTGTTCTACCAAAGCCTTTAGATTTTCTTCACAAAAATTTATAGGTATATTGTTCTCTTCCATGGATGTTCTATGGTAAAGTTTTATCTCGTTTCGACAAAATATGTGCAAGCTATTTGCATTCTCTGACATGTAATTTCTTTTGTTTTTGTACTCTAGGAGTCTCTTATAGTCAAGAACAATGATCTTTTGAACACTCAACTTCTTCTTCAACATCTTACGATTTCTTTGTAAACAAAGTTACAAGTATGTTGTCTTGTTTTTTTGTTGCTCCATAGTTAAATTTTATCTCGTTTGGACAAAATGTATTCAAGCTATATGCATAGTGAGTTTTCCTTTGTTTTTTACTCCAAGAGTCTCCAGCTCAACTTCTTCAACATCTTTGGGCTTCTTTGCAAAGAGAGCCACATGTATATTGCCACTTTTTTTTGTTGCTCCACGGTTAATTTTTAACTCATTTGGACAAAGCCCATGTAAGTTATATATATGCTTTGACTCGATATTTCTTTTGTTTTTGTACTCTAGGAATTTGTTAATGAAGGAACAATGGTCTTGTTATAAGTCAATTTCTTGTTCAACATCTTTGGGCTTCTTTGTGAAAAGAAATGCAAGTACAATGTTTTTTTAGTTGCTCCATTTACATTTCATTTCATTTGGAGAGAACATTTGCAAATTATACACATGCTAATAGGTAATGTTTCTATTTGGTTATCATAAATGTATTCACGGAGGAAAAACATTAGTAACATACTTGCAGAGGTCTTCAATAGGAAAGATAGTGGTGGTAATTGGATTTGTGATAAGTACTAAAAGTTGGATTGGATTTTGATGCACCAAGTACTCGAGGAAGTTTCAAGGTCAAGCGTAAGAATGTTGCAAACTCTAGCAAACATTGGAAATGTAAATTTTAGAGTTTAGAAAAGTGTTTAATGGAACAAGTACAATAACAAAAGTGTTGATTCAACATGTTTATATGCACAAACAAATCTCTGTACACGATAAGAACTACATTGAAAATTATAAACAAAACAATAAGTTTTGAAATTTTATCATTGTTTATTCTTTTACATCAGAGTTGCTTTTAGAAATCTTTGCAGTGTTCTAATTCAATCTTGTTTTACTGACAGCTCTATAACCATCAACTTTGCATGAATGGCAGAATGTGGAATGTTTGAGTGGCAAGATACATGTTTGGAATGAAGATATAGGTTATTTGATCTATGATAATAACTCTAAAAGTCAACTTGCAACTCAATATATCTTTTTTTAGAATTCATTGTATGTAGTAGAAAGCCAGAGATTGTAGCATGTCCCATTGCCGCCACTATCTAGTAGTGAATGGCTGTTGGTAGCTTGGAGTTGTCAAGAGCATATAAGTCCAAGATAAAATATGATATCAATTGTGCTATGAAACCCACCACATGCTCCAAATATGTGCATCTTAGTTGGTTTATTCCATTCTCATTGTTTTCACATTTGTTTGGTTAATGTAATGTTCTAAAGGAAACAAAGATTACTTATCAATGCAAGTGTCCATCCATGGAATGGATGAGTCAGCTATTGGGTGAGTCTTGGCAAGTCAAAAGAACACCTTTTTATGAGACGATTGAGTGCAAGGTCAACCAATCTGATCTCACATTCATGTAAGCCTTTTTTACTACTTTGAATGCGTTGATTTAATTGACATCGGTATTGCTTAGATGAATTGTTGTGTTCTTCGCATTTACTTACTATTATTTTTGTTTCTATTACAGGTATTTCATCACTAGAAAAAATCTGTGCATTCACTTTTGATATGAGCAACTTTTGCGAGGGGAGTGGATCAGCTTGGATCAAGATACTCGAGATGAGACACATACAGTTATCTTGTGGAATGGACATAATCATTTTATGGTCAGCGCAGAGAGCCATTGGCCCATTTCTTTTCTGAGACAAGAAATCTAATTAATGTCCAATGAGCCCCTCTGCAACTTCTATTTCAAGTTAGATAATAGAAAAGTCAGAACTCGTAGTGAGCAATCCATGACATGTAAACAATGTGCTTCTCCGCATATCCTTGAGATAGTGGAATCCTTATAAGTTGGTTTTATAAAAAAGGAATATAAACTTCTTTCAAACTTCTGAGTACTTTCAATTTACATAATGTTAGTTTAGTATGATCCAAGCGGCGATAATACAAACTGTTATTAGTGAATTGTGCTGGTTAAAATTATATTTAAATCGTAGGATGGAGCTCTATAATCTATGCAATATTGTCATTGCATCATTGCATAATGATACATTGTAGCTCATCACTTCTACTTATTTCTTAAAACTAAATATTAAATTTGATCCAAGGGATTTTGAAGGTCTTTTAGATTCCTTTTCTTAAAAATTTTCTATATTTTATGTAGTTGGACTTCAATATACTCAACAATCCAACTATATTCGAGGATATAATAATGTAGAACAAACCATTTGTCTATATGAGTAATTCTAATAGTTACTTTAAAGTATTGAAATAAAGAAACTAAAGTGAGAGTTTTAATTTAAAACTTTAGATTAAAAAAGAACCTTTATTTAAAACCCTAGATACATAAAAGCTATAACTCCAAAATCATTTTCCCTTTCATTCTCTACTTCCCTACACTTCTGCTCTCCTTCCTTCTCTCTTTGTGTGCCATGGCTACCACTCCTACCTTTGCCGCATGGATTAGCTCCATATGCTATGCACAGATAGGAGACCAAATATACCCTAGGTTTTGTGGGCGACCTTGAGTCTAGAGAGCTGGCTTTCCATTGTAGACCCTAGCTCTAGTATACTTGCATCATTTTGTGATGCGGAAAACCCTCTCACTTGATAGAGCCCTCATGCATATGGGGCAGCATCGCCACGCCAGAGTAGTGTCCACCTCATCCAGCACAACACCACGATGGATCTCATCAAGCGCGATGCAGCATTTTCCATATATTTTTTGTGCACTAAGGTGCAAGAGGACAATGAGGAAGATATCGACACACCCTCTCATGGCCACAACTAGAGTATTTCGAGAGGGAGCCTAAGGAGATCACACTTGATCTGAGAGTAGAGACAGCACAAACCTTAGCCATTGTGCACCCATTTCCTTGCCTTGTTGAGACACTGACAAGGGATGAGCCACCCCTCGCTTCTCTCCATGCTATCATCTTTGAGGGGGTGGAATATTTACTAATGCAGGATGTACTAGAAATTTTGGAGCTAATGAAAGAATAGCTATATTTTATCCTGGTGCATGATGCACTTGATGGTTTTGAATATTTTGATATACAAGATATGCCATCACATGTTTATGAGGTGGCTTGATATGATGGCACGAGCGTCGATGACATCTTTACCATTGTGAGCATCCAAGAGTAGATTGAGAATGCGGCACCACAATATGAGATCTCGGATGAGAAGTTCGAGTGGTTGCAAGAAAGTATTCTTGGACCTCGACCCGACTATGCAATACCTTTCAAAGATAGAGACAAGGGTGGCCTAATTGCAAGAGTAGACCTGGATGCTCCATTATAGCAGCAAATAGATGATGCAGAGAAGGAAATGTTATCACATTTGTGTAAAAATATACTAGTAGGGCCTCTTAGCCATTGAGAGTGTACACATAAAATGCAGATTTAGGGCCCAAAATGCGAGCCTCCGGCTAGGGCAGCTCTGGGGGCCCGATTCTGGAAAAATTTATGTACACACTCTCGATGCCCTAGAGGCCCTACCAGAAATTTTTTATGCAAATCCGATGTACATATCATTAGCACACTCCATGCATAGTGAGTCTGACATTGAACTTGTGTGATGTAGGAGATTATCTATATAGATGAATTTTCATCTAGACAAGGTGGTCGATCTGGTAGCCAAGGAAGGATGTAGAACTCGGCATTGAAGGAGTATATTAGCCAGCTTGTGAGTGACAATTATTGTATTCCATAAGACATGCTCTCCGGCTTTTGCTGAGAACTTCTTGAAGTTGAGGGAACTAATGAGGGCCATGCCCTTTAAGACTATCCCAATGAGCTGTAGCTTGGTGGAGAAAGTATTGTTGCTTCAACGTTTGAAGCTCCTCTACTTATTCTCTAGTACTAGGCTTGGGCAAGTTTTTTCCATGGTGGCCCGTGGCATGGTTGCTAGTGTTGAAGATACTAATGTCATTAGGCAGTAACTATTAGGGAAAAATGTATTGTTACCTATAATCAATAATAACTTTGACCATGGGGAGTCTAGCTCAAAGAAGCCTAGGAGAGAGTAGATGTACTTAGTGCCTAATGATATCTCATCACCAGTGTAATATAATTTGTAATCTTCTCTTGAAGTAATGAAAACATATATTTGTTGGATTTGCATACAATGTAGTTTGTCATATGTGTCGTTTATTATTGCTTTTTACTTCAATAGTACGTTTATTTATCGAATTTATACACAACATGATTCGTATCTTAAATTCAATACACAGTGCTTTATCAAGTTCGTGCACAATATGTATTCATTCGAACGTATGTAATGATAAATCAAAGATATAAATAAAATAAATAATAAGTGAAAAAATAAAAATAAGACTCGTAAAAAATTTTGTATTTTTATTCATAACATTTTATATGGGATCCATTACAACCATGGTTTTACAAATCTCTTTGGAAGCTACATTCCGTATATGTTTTGGTAGTACAGCCCTATCATTTTTTATCTTTGCGAGAACTATCCTTCCATTGCCAAAAGAAGCTCACTATCTGCAAATCCCTAGCGGTGAGAGTGACTCTCCTTACATACATTGTTGCATAGACCGAGTCTTCGAACAAGTCGATGATATAAGCTTTGGCAGCTTCCTGTAGTGCAAGGAGGGCTTGGGTAGTCTAGCGATCGAGTTGTTACAAGCGTGTTCCTTTTGGAAGTGCCTCCTGCTATTCTTAATGAGTATACTATCCATACTCTCATGCACTAGCTTCTGTAATGGAGCCGTTGGTATCAGGAGGTGCGTGATCTTCTGGTGATGAGTGATCCGATTGACGTGAAATTTTATCTGTTGTAATATTTCCAAAGGCCAAAATGATAATGTGCAATAAGGGAATTTTTTTTAATCATTATCCCCTCCCTCCCCCCAGCTGATGCTCGTGCTGGAGGAGAGAGAGGGAAAGCACGATGACTGAGCACCGTGCTGGAGCTCGTGGGAGGGAATGGGCATGCACTCGGTCTGCGTGGGGGAGGGGAGGTACCTCTCCCTCTCCCATATAAACCCCCTGTGGGGAAGGCTGAAGGAAAGGTGATCGTGGGAGCCGCCATACTGCTGGACGACTAACGAAGAGGAGGAAGAATGTTTCAAACAGAGAGAAGGAGGCGGTAAACGTCCTTGCTGCCGCTGCAGAAGGAAGGTTGTGTGATTGATGTTGCCGTCGGAACCGTCAGCTCTGCTGCTGCTGCCACCATCGAACCCATCTACTGCCTCCATCCTCTCTCCCCACGTGGCCCTTCAAGCCCACAGAAGCTTCAAGAAGCTTCTTCAAGCTTCTAAGGGGGGCTCATCTGAGCCCGCCTTCCTGTGGAGCCCCTTAAAGCCCTTCCACCCCCTTGTGTTGGCCTTCAAATTTTCCCCCCTCCCGGTTTAGATCCCTTTTAAAGGACATCCTTAACCCCCTTCTTCCCTGGTTCTTATCCACCTTAGCCCCCACTCCTCTTGGCCTCAAAAACCACTAAACCCCCCACCCCGTGTTTAAGCCACCTTAGCCCCAAAAACCACTAACCCCCCCCTCCGTGCTTTATAAGACTTAAGCCCTTTCTCCCTTAAGCCCCCTTCCCTTGGATGGAACCCGCCAAAAAGAACTAAGGCTTGAAAAGTCTTATCCACCTTAACCCCCGTGTTTAACCTATAACCCCCCTTCTTGTGCTTTTTGAAACCCCCTTTCACCCTTCACCTTTTCCCTCGGCTTGGAACTTCCCCCATGTCCAAAAATCCCTTCAAGATCAGCCTTCCCATACCCTTTCACTCCCGTGCCCAAATATCTCCCAAGGCCCTTCATATGTTTTGAAACCACACTCACACACACCCTTTTCACCGTGTATAAATCCCTATAGGGCTTTTTCTTTAGGCTTTGTAAACCTTGCCCTCCCGAAGAAATTAAGACCTTAAAGGTCTTATTACCTCCCGAAAAGGAGAAGAAGAGTATTGAAGCGACGGTGGAATTCCGAAAAGGAGTGTAAAGCTGCTTCCACGTTCAAAGGACTACAACTGTGATGCCACCTAAGAAAGTCTAAGGAGTAGTTGGAGGAGGGTCATCTCCCGATATCCATGTGGATATCTCACCCCAAAACCAGGTTTTTCCTTCTTAATTTTATATCGATTTAATTCAAACATGCAAGATGAATTGTTAGGGATAAGATATATATTTTGTCCTAGTTATTTATGATGAAGGAATTTAATTTAATTAAACATGCAAAATAAATAAATTATAAATATAATTTTCCTTCAAAAAGTACTATGCATTGAAATGAATTCTAAGCAAGATTATTTACCCACTAAAGTAGTTTACTTCGGTTAAGTCTGGAAGATATAAACTGCATCTTGAACCATTAACCCCTATTCCTCTTTACAAAAAAATCATCATGGAAAGTGCAAATCATGAAAGGATTCTTGTGATGCTTAAACTCTAAGAAGTTGTCATTGCTAACTGCATAACTTAGCAAGGGAAAGATTGCTTATTTAGCAAGAGCTTATTCGCAAAGAAAAGGGAAGATTAGTTGGATTTAACCTAACCTCAAATCGATGAAGTATAAGATTGAAAAGTCGATTAACACGTAGATAACAAATCATACGGAAGTAATCTCGAAATTCCCTTCTAGAGCTAACCAAATTAAAAATGTTGCGAAATATTCGTTGGGAATGAAGTAAAATTCCAAGAAACATCTATACCTTAAATACTTGTCCACATTCCCTGAATATAGGGCCAGTAAATTGTAACCCAAAAATAAGAACTAGGGTTTATCCCTAAGAAAATGATAAAAGTTAGGAGACCCTAGGTCTAACAAACGTCAGCTTAAAGAAACTGAAATGGATGGTTTCATCGCATATTACGATGTGGGACTTGCACGGCAAGTACGAAGTCATATGGTCTTGTGATTGATTCACAATAAGAAAGGTTAAATACCCTCAACAAGGATGGCAGATCCTTACACAAGTTATCTTGCAAAAGGATATATTCTTTGATATCCTTCTAAGTAAGGAAGGTTAAAAACCGGAAACTAAAGTATCCAATGAACTTTAGGGTTGACCAAGTTGGGTTAATAGGGTACGCCCTAACCCAGAAAATAAAGGATCTTGCCAAGTTGCAAGGCACCCCAGATCGAGTGCTAGATGCATTCAAAAGGAAAGATTCCTTCCTTAGCAGTTTGCCAACAACAAGATCGATTAACGGAAATGTTTGTGCTTGCTAGAGATTTTAGAGCATTGTTTGATTTATGAATTATAAATTAAATGAATATCTATACTTTAGGTTGAAGGCTTGAAGGGAGAGGCAGCTTTAGTTACCCCCGACTGCCTGCCTGACCCTAACCAAGGGGGTTGTTGACCGCGCCGGGAACATGGACCGAACCCGCCGTGAGAGATCTCTCCGTTGAGCACTACTTGGAGCAGGAGGATGCTTGGGTGCCAGGGGGGCTTTGGCCGTATATCCCTTGCCTTCCGGGTCCTGCAAAAGAGGCTAACATGGCTCAGGATTGGATCTCGAGGCCGGCATACTAGTCTACGGGCAGAAACTTGGAATAGTGATCCCTGTGAATTACTGGATAGCCTTTGGGCGGATTCTGGACAAGCCTACAGGCAAAACTCCTTGTATTTCAATGATAAATATGATGAGATGTTAATAAAGAGCTTGTCTGATATTTTTTTCTATGTCACGTGATAAGATTACGTGAAAGAACCAATGCTTAACGGATTAATTAAATAAGCTGATTGTTACATGTCCAATTAACATATTAGATAATTACATAACTAAAACAAACAGAGGAAAGTGCGAAGGATAGGCCATGGGTCCGTCCTATGGCTGGGTGGTCCCGGTTGGCCGAGAACTTTTCTGAAATCTCGAAGAACAGCGGGATGATTGTCAAAGGACACGAACAAAGAAAGCGTTGACCTAGAGTTATGTCTTAACCGATTTACGTTGTTTTAGGGGAACGGAATTGGACTATGCCTTATGGTAGAGAGGTTGAGCTTTGCATCCCTCTCGTTTCCCATTCTCTTTGAACCAAGTGCAACATGAGTTCGCTTCGGACTTGGCATTTTTGCGTAAAGTAGTTCGCTTGGGTCCAATGCTGCTAGTTGCTGTTAGGAAATGACCAGTCAGGAAAACCCTAATTCCGATCGATCCTAAGTGTGAACGGCCAGAATACTTTCGCTATGGGGTAGACGTGGAAAGCCCTAGATCGCAAACCCCGTAACATTCCATGGAAGTGTCGGGCGTGTGAAATATGCGGGATCTAGGATATGGCAGTTAGTTATGGTGGATAGAAGGAGAAGAGTGGACTCATGATGGAGAAGACAAAGACACTGTTTGTTACACAAGTGAATTAGGTTCCAAGATTGAGACTTGGACTCATAAACACAATCTTGTATATGTGGACAATGACATTGACACTCTACTAAAAAGAAAAGAGTACTATCATTGCATTAAGAAAAGAAAGCAAGTACAATGCTTTATAGGAAAGTAGGAAACTGCAGTAGGCACCATTGTGCATATGGGATAGATTAGCCTGCATGTCCTTGGCCCTGAAGCTCCATACAAAGAGGTTGTCAATGAGTGTGATTGTTGAATCTCAACAGGGCGGAGCTTTCTAGACATCCTTTCCGATGGACTGCTAAGACGTGTCTTGGATGATACTAGTGGACACGTTACAATTGGTATCAGAGCCGATCAATAACAGAATTGTTTTTATGAAATCTCAAAGAAATGAAGTAAAACAATTGTTGCTGTCCAAACATTTTCTTACCTTCAATGCTGTCTTGCAGAATTATGAAGCGTGGAACAAGTTCTTGGTATTTCGAGTCATGTTTATGACTACAATGCATTCTTCGCTTTATCGACAAAGGGTTGAGATGATGAACATCCTAGAGCAGATGTATAATCCATCACCTTTGTACATGAACGAAGATGGATGGGTGCTTCAGGAATCTACTATATAGCCGCCCACCGGTTTGCTTATCTACAGACCAACCTAAAGAGGATCAAGTGGTTGGAAGACGTGAAAGTCGTGAAGCTGTTCATTTTTGTGGAAGCTCACGTAAATTCGACTTTACATATTCGAGGTTGAAGGGTTGAGATGAACTCATATTTATATGAAGAAGTAACCCGTGTAATCCCGGCCGACAAGATTAAAGTGTTGGGCCACCATGAGAAGTATAGATTCCAATGGAAAGGATATCCTGAACTTCCAATGACTTATCAACTCCTGAAGATCCATGACCCAAAACCTTACTATTACACGGTTCTTGTAGATAAATGCAATACAACGTTGTTCTCCCCAAACTAAATGTAACAATTGGCTTATCATCACATGAAACGTTGTATTCAAAAGGGCTATGCCCATATAAATACAAATAAAGACTTCTTTTTATCAATGTCTGGCTATGTATAAGAGTTGACAAAAAGTTAAGTAGCTACATTGTTTACGAGATATCTGAATTAAAAATGTAATATAAGCTAACGTCGATTATCGTATAATAATGTTAAGAAAACCTTTATTCAGGCACAACCCCAGATATAGGTTCCTAATTCACCTCCTACATCAAGTACTGCTGTGATCCAGGAGAAGAAGTTCCTTCTCAAGCAGATTAAGCCACCCAAGTTTGACGGGAGAGGCAGATTCATCCAAGCTGATGCTGAAATTTGGATTGAATCCATGGAGGATTACTTCGAAGTAGCCAGTACGGCACCCACCAATCAGGCTATGCTCGCCAAGTTAAAACTCACCGGCGAAGCTAGACTTTGGTGGAAGCAATGGTGCAGGGATCAAGGCATTATAGAGGGATCCGTTACCTGGGAGAAGCTGAAGAAAGCCGTGCAAGGAAGATACTTACCACTTGCATATCACACGCAGAAAATGAACGAGTTCTACGAGCTAAAACAGCTAGGACTCACTCTTGATGCATACTACTCTAAATTCGTCTCACTTTTAAAGTATACGCCACAGATGGACATGACACAGCAGGTATCCAAAATTTTTGGGGCTTAAATCCACCAGTAAATACCCGTCTCGAATCTATGCCTCCATCAGATCTTTAGGATGCACTCATTCGAGTGGCGCCTATAATTCACGAAGTGCAAGCTAGACCAAGGGGTAACAAAACTTGGTCTTATAATAACCTGAACAGAGAAGCATTCAGACCTCAAATGAAGAGAGTTCAAGGTCATAATCAGGGACAAAGAAAGAAAGCAAGGACGAATAACGTCAACAACTTTGTTCCTACTCAAAGTAATGGCCAAAACCTCCGTTCTTTCCACTGCAATGAATCCGGCCACTTCAAGAGGCAATGTCCCACGCTTGGTGGAGGACATCGCCAAGCCCCTTTTCAAGGAACAGGCCGTGGTCAAGGAGCCGCTACCCGAGGAAGAGGAAGAACCGCCTGCATTGCCAATAGGCAAAGATGCGAAGAAGAAGAAGAGGAAGATTCGACCATGGAAGCAAAATTCGAAAGAGCGATAGTCCATGCCGCTTTACACAAGAAAGGGCCGAATCGCCAGTTGTCGGTGATTCAGACACCGTTGGACTATCAAGGTAAAGGTTTCAAGACCTTGATTGATTGTGGCAGCACACATTCCTTTATCTCTCCAGCATGTGCAAAAAGATTAGGAATAGCCACAGTAGAAGCACCTACCCTGCTTGTGGAATTGGCAAATGTAAACGCCCCGAACAACGTAGTATGCTTAATAATTATGATATTCACTTGTTTTCGAGATTTAATATAAAAGAGAATGAACACTTAAAGTTGAAAATGAAAATTACTCACAAAATTACAGCCATGAAAATGTAAAAGTAATGGAGACAAGATTGAGGGTTGAAGATGGGTAACCCCCCCCGAAGGAATGCATTTCTGCTCAACCCAAGTCCCTTAGGGAAGAGCTCAGTTACAATCAACCTGAGAGTGAGAAGAAGTAATTCTCATTCTCACAAGATCATGCAAAGATGTACAAACACACATGCATTATCTATTATGCAATGATAAGAACTGATTTCTTTACAGTATGAGAGAAGAAAAAGGGAAATTCAGCCTTTCTCCATCGTTGATCAGCAGTACATGGATAGGGCTTGCTTCTTGTAGCTAAAATGGAAGAAAAAGCTCGAGAAGGAGGTGTTGTGATGAATTTACAAGCTTGCTGTCCTGTAAACAGCAGTGATAGAAGAGGAAATATGGAGGAATTTGATCATGAAGAAGTGGGGGATGATGATGGGGATGGATGGGGCCAGTTTCTGGCTATCTGTGGGTGCTATACATGAGTTTATAGCAAAGAAAAATGATGATCAATGAAGAAAAACGAGCTCCTATTTATAGGAGAGGGGAGAGCTAGTACAAAAGGGGAAAGTGGAGTAGCACAAGACAAGTGTCCAGCCACATGTCATGAGATGTGACAAGTGGTGGGACACTTGGAGACTTGTGTGACAAGTGTCTTGACACTTGTCTCTTCTCTATGGCCTTCCTTTTCGGGTTGAATACTGTCAAGAATAGAAACTACCAAATTTAGTAAGCACAGTCAGAGTACAGAACTTACTATTTTTAGAATGATATCCCTATTTTTTAGGACTAGCATTTTTATGCTAATTCCAGGCTCCTAAATTTTAGGGACCTCCTAAAATTTAGGGATCTCCTAAAATTTAGGGACCCCCCCCCCAATATGGGTGTCATATGAAAGCTTTTTCCGTGTACATCGCAAAAATGGTATCCGAATCTTCATGTGACTTTCCTATGCAAAGAAATGTGCATTTCAAGCTTTCAGCCCACACATGCACATTATACCAGCATTTCATGATCATGCCATCTTGTTGATTGTAACTGTTTGTTCTGGTGGATCTAGCCCACACTTCAAGGCATCAATCCTTTCTGTGTGCAAGTCTAACCCTGATATGCGTGAGTTCTAGTCATAGGCGCCCAATCGGGTCATATAGATGGAAGTGTGAACTATCTTTTCTCTAACCCACCACGTGGGTCCACCATAACCTGTGACCACTCATCAGTGGCCAGCTCCAATGCACTTTTCTTTATATCTAATTAGTGCAAAGGAAATAAATTTAATAAATCATTATATAGACAAATTAATGAAAAAGGATACAAATTCTGTTTCTATAGAGTTGTGACAGCCCTCTGGCTTTTATTCAGCTGTCCTCAGCTGAAAAGCTTCTTGATATTGCTGTAGAATATTTGGGTAATCCTTCATGAATTTTTCATCTACCCACTGTGCATCTGTTGTGGGTAGATTCTTGAATTTTAGTAAGAATTTTCGTATCACAAGGCCACTTCTTGTGGTTCGATCCTTGAGAAACAAAATCTTTTCAGGTTCCAAGAGTTGCTCTGTTTCTTCAACTTCTGGGGGATCTTCAGTAATGGGTTCCTTTGGTTCTGGTCCTATGTAAGGTTTTAGCAAACTTACATGAAAAGCATTGTGTATTTTCCAATGAGTAGGAACCTCAAGTCGATAAGAAACTTCATTTATTTTCTCAATCACTTTGAAGGGTCCAAAGTATCTACTAGAGAGCTTTGGAAAAGATGAATTTTGACCAGAACCTTGTTTGAGCCTGCTTCTATCAAAATTTAGCAAGACATATTGACATTTTTCAAAAGCCAAAGGTCTTCTTCGTTTATCTGCTTGCTTCTTTTGTCGCTCTTGGGCAACTTTGATAGTGGCTCGAACTTGATCCATTGCGGTTTTTAAATCTGAAGCAAACTCATCGGCAACAAAAATCTTATCTTTAGTGCGAATAATTGGAGGAGGAATCACTTTACCCTGTACTATTTCATTTGGAGCTTTCCCTGTGGATGAGTGCACTGTATTTTTCTAAGTAAACTCCAATAATGGAAGATATTTCTCCCATTGTGACTTATGTTCACTAACATAAGCTTTCAACATATCCAAAAGAGTGAGATTCATCACCTCTGTTTGGCCGTCAGTTTGAGGATGAAAAGCTGAGGAGAACTTTAAAGTGGTTCCCAAATTCTCAAATAAAGCACGCCAAAAGTTACTTGTGAATTTGGAGTCTCTATCTGAAATGATCTCAGAAGGCATACCATGTAATCTGAAGATATGTTGAATGAAAAGTCTTGCAGCTTGTGCGGATTTCAATGTTTTATGACATGGAATAAAATGTGATTGTTTGCTGAATCTATCAATTATGACCCAAATCATATCATGACCTTGAGGTGTTCTTGGAATACCTAAGATGAAATCCAATGTGATAGATTCCCATGGATCTTTGGGCACTGGAAGAGGTTGCAACAATCCTGGAATCTTCTGCCTATCATATTTGGATTTTTGGCATACCAGACAAGCCTCAATGAAGTTATGTGTATCTTTTCGTAATGTTGGCCAATAAAAGTAGCGCTCAATTGCACTTAGAGTGGTTGCCCTCCCTCTATGCCCTGCATAAGGGGGTTCATGACTTTCTTTAAGCACCTTTTGTTGAACAAGAAGAGTGACACAAAGGCGATTGTTCATGAGAAGGTAACCGTCTTTGATGGAATAATCTGGATGAGAACCTCCTTGCTGTAAATTTGACCAAATTGCTGCAAAATCAGTATCTTCATCGTTTGAAAATCTTCATGATGAGCCACTGTAATAGTTGCAATGCAAGGCACTCTAGAAAGTGCATCAGCAACTACATTTTGTTTCCCTGGAGTGTACATAATTTGAAAATGAAACATAGACAAGAAATTTTCCCATCTTGCATGTTTCTCCTGCAAATGCTTTTGAGTCTTGAAATACTTCAAGCTTTGATTATCGGTTTTAATAAGGAATTCATTGCCTAAAAGATAATGTTTCCATATCTTTAAAGCATGAACCACTGCTAAGAGCTCCTTTTCATAAATGTCATACCTTTTCTCCACATCATTTAGACGGCGGCTTTCAAAGGCTACAGCATGGCCTTCTTGATTTAGCATTGCACCAATACAATCACCGCCAGCATCTGCTTCCACCACAAATGGTTTTACCAGATCTGGAATGATAAGAACAGGTCCAGAAGTAAGAGCTGTTTTTAGCCTTGTGAAGGCTGCCTTCTCTTTTTCCTTCCATTGGAAAGAGATCTTCTTCTTTGTAAGGTCATGAAGTGGAGAAGCCATATGTGCAAAATGCTTGATGAAGCGGCAGTAATAAGAATATAAGCCAAGAAACGATCGCACCTCATGTACATCACGAAGATGAGGCCATTCTTGGATTATCCTGATCTTTTCAGGATCCATCTGAATCCCTTCAGAAGAGATGACATGCCCAAGGTAATTTATTTTATGCATGAAAAATTCACTCTTTTTACCATTTACCAAGAGTTGATTTTGTTGTAGTAATTGTAGAACAATTTCCAAGTGTTGATGATGCTCCTCTTCATTCTTGCTAAAGACAAGAATATCATCAAAGAAAGTACCGACATATTGTCGATACTCTCTAAAGATGCGCTCCATCATTCGATTAAAGGTGGCTGGTGCATTGGTTAATCCGAAAGGAACCACCAAGAATTCATAAAGACCGTATGAAGTGCGGAAAGCAGTTTTGTGTACATCTTGTGGTATTACCCTAATTTGATGATAACCACTCTTTAGATCAATGCGGCTGAAAACCTTTGAGCCTCCTAAACGATCCAAAATGTCGTCAATTCTGGGAATAGGAAACCGATTCTTCACTGTGATTTTGTTGAGGGCTCGATAATCAATGCACATCCTGAATGTGCCATTTTTCTTTTGAACAAGAAGAACCGGTAAACAAAATGGTGAGCTACTTGGCCTAATTAGCCCACGGTTGAGTAGGTCTTCGACTTGCTTTCTGATTTCTTCTTGTTGAGGACGGCTCACACGGTATGGTGCTATATTAGGAGGAGAACTACCCGGGATAATATCAATATGATGGTATTGTGGCCTTTCTGGGGGAAGCTGATAAGGAAGATCTTCCGAAAAACAATCTTTATACTTTTCCAAGAGCTAAAGTTGCTCTTGGTTTTTAGCATTCATATTATCTTTTGCATCAGTGACATAAAGCAGACAACATTGAACACAATCCTTAATTGCTCTAGAGACTTGCATATGGCTTACCATAGGTATGGTGTCTCCAGAAACTCCAGCTTGGATCTCGTACTTCTTGCCTTTTTTGGTGAGTTCTACCTTCTTTTTCTGAGAGAAGATGGTTGAATCTACTCTATGATTCCAGGGCATGCCAAGAATCACATCGCAACCATCAAGGTCTCCGATACAGAAGGTATCTTCGTCACTGTAGCCTTGAATTTGAAACTTGAGCTTGCCAATGTAGGGTATCACAATCTTCACTGTGTCACCTTCATGAGCATTCAAAGCTTGGCGAACTTCTGCCGGAGTGTCCATCTCTTCATTCTTTAATCCAAGCTCTTTAGCTAATTGCAAGGAAATAATATTTTCATTCGCCCCAAGATCTATCAAGAATAGTGCTTGCTTACCTTGCAACTGTCCCCAAGCTTTTAATAATTTGCGTGTCTCTGGAGTGTGAGTTGTGTTTGCAACTACATTACTAATAGCATTGATTTTCACTGGCGACTTAGGCTTGTTTTCAGAAACCTTGCTTTGTCCCTTGTTTGGACATTGCTTCGCTATGTGGCCTGTGTGTCCACATTTAAAGCACTTCTCTTCTTTCATGAAGCGTTGCTTTTTTTCTTCGGAAAGCTGCTTTGCTTGTGGGTATAGATTGGAGCGAAATTGAGGAGCATTAGGAGGTGCATAGGGCTTCATCTTCTTTTGATTTGATGGCTGCTTTTGCCACTGTTTTTGTCCTTCATTTGGGGCTGAGTACTCCTCATCATTAGCTACTCTCTTCTTATCATTCTTTTGGAATGATTTGTTGCCGTTGTGCTCCATTTCCCATGTCTCAGCATGGTCAATGAGTTCCCTGAGACTAGAACAATGATAATGATTAAGAGCAGTACGAAGTTTAAAATGCAAACCTCCTTGAAACTTCCTAAGCTTTTCCGAACTTCTGATCTTCTTGAAATGTTGGACCTTCAAAAGTAGCTCCCAAAATCTCTTGGTATAGTCACCAAGTGACTCATTTTTCTTTTGCCAAAGCCAATCCCATTCCATTTTTACATCTCTTTTGAAATGAACAGGAAGAAATTGGCTTTGTATCAGGCGAACAAAGGACCGCCATGATTTTGGGGCAGCATGATCATATTCCAACCCCGTCCACCAAGTATGGGCTAAGTCGGTTAAATGTAAAGCTGCAAACTTAATCTTTTCTTTTTCTTTATACTTGTCACGACCATACAAAATTTGAAATTGACGAATAAACTTCAGAAGAAGATCAGGATTTCGGGAACCATCATACATACTGAACTTGATCTTCTTTTCAAGTTGAGATAGTGACTTAGTCTTCTTCTTCTTCTTATGACTTCGTTCATGCTCGGATCTTGAGGTTGAAGATGATGAAGTGCTTGATGGGGATAAAGATGGAGACGAGGGTGAAGAATGTTGACGCCTTTGACGATGATGAGGTCTTCCATGAGAAGGGTGAGACTCTTCATTACTAGAAGAGGATCCATCAGAATAGGCGCCAGATGACTTTGAAGAAGAGGATGAGCTTCGACGCAATCTCTTTCTTTGTCTTGAAGTAGAATGGGACTGCCTCTTAGAAGTAGTTGGACTTCTTGATCGGCTCCTTTCATTGGTATGGCTTTGTCTCCTTGAAGTAGATGGGCTTCTTTCCTTGAATTCTTTGGGATTCTCAACTTTTTCTAGTTTGAGAAGTTGCTCACGAATTTGCTGATTCTCCTCTCTAAGACTTTGAATGGCTTGAAGGATAGCACTCGATTGATCCATTGAGACTAAAGAAAAAAAATATGCTCAAGCACTCAATGCAAGGGCTGAAAACAAACAAACTTATAGTTGTAAGCACTACCAGTGTTGGGGGTGAGGACCGAGCCAAAGCTCTGATACCACTGTAAACGCCCCGAACAACGTAGTATGCTTAACAATTATGATATTCGCTTGTTTTCGAGATTTAATATAAAAGAGAATGAACACTTAAAGTTGAAAATGAAAATTACTCACAAAATTACAGCCATGAAAATGTAAAAGTAATGGAGACAAGATTGAGGGTTGAAGATGGGCAACCCCCCCCGAAGGAATGCATTTCTGCTCAACCCAAGTCCCTTAGGGAAGAGCTCAGTTACAATCAACCTGAGAGTGAGAAGAAGTAATTCTCACTCTCACAAGATCATGCAAAGATGTACAAACACAAATGCATTATCTATTATGCAATGATAAGAACTGATTTCTTTACAGTATGAGAGAAGAAAAAGGGAAATTCAGCCTTTCTCCATCGTTGATCAGCAGTACATGGATAGGGCTTGCTTCTTGTAGCTAAAATGGAAGAAAAAGCTCGAGAAGGAGGTGTTGTGATGAATTTACAGGCTTGCTGTCCTGTAAACAGCAGTGATAGAAGAGGGAATATGGAGAAATTTGATCATGAAGAAGTGGGGGATGATGATGGGGATGGATGGGGCCAGTTTCTGGCTATCTGTGGGTGCTGTATATGAGTTTACAGCAAAGAAAAATGATGATCAATGAAGAAAAACGAGCTCTTATTTATAGGAGAGGGGGGAGCTAGTACAAAAGGGGAAAGTGGAGTAGCACAAGACAAGTGTCCAGCCGCATGTCATGAGATGTGACAAGTGGTGGCACACTTGGAGACTTGTGTGACAAGTGTCTTGACACTTGTCTCTTCTCTATGGCCTTCCTTTTCGGGTTGAATACTGTCAAGAATAGAAACAACCAAATTTAGTAAGCACAGTCAGAGTACATAACTTACTATTTTTAGAATGACATCCCTATTTTTTAGGACTAGCATTTTTAGGCTAATTCGAGGCTCCTAAATTTTAGGGACCTCCTAAAATTTAGGGATCTCCTAAAATTTAGGGACCCCCCCCCCCCAATATGGGTGTCATATGAAAGCTTTTTCCATGTACATCGCAAAAATGGTATCCGAATCTTCATGTGACTTTCCTATGCAAAGAAATGTGTATTTCAAGCTTTCAGCCCACACATGCACATTATATAAGCATTTCATGATCATGCCATCTTGTTGATTGTAACCGTTTGTTCTGGTGGATCTAGCCCACACTTGAAGGCATCAATCCTTTCTATGTGCGAGTCTAACCCTGATATGCGTGAGTTCTAGTCACAGGCGCCCAATCGGGTCATATAGGTGGAAGTGTGAACTATCTTTTCTCTAACCCACCGCGTGGGTTCACCATAACCTGTGACCACTCATCAGTGGCCAGCTCCAATGCACTTTTCTTTATATCTAATTAGTGCAAAGGAAATAAATTTAATAAATCATTATATAGAAAAATTAATGAAAAAGTATACAAATTCTGTTTCTATAGAGTTGTGACAGCAAATGGTCGTGAGGTTACTTGTATCAGGCAAACTGCTAAGGTGGAATTCTTTTTGGGAGGAAAGAAGACTTCGGTTAAATTTCGAGTCATGAATTTAGGTATCCATGAGTGTCTACTCGGAATGAATTGGCTTAGGCCCAACGACGCCCACATTTACTAAGGGTCAAGTTTCCTTTTAAAACTCTGAAAGGGAATTAGTCACAACTCAAGGTGAGGCAGGAGTGCCAAGAATCCAATTGGCCAAAGTATCTCGGATCATAAAAGGAGTTTGAAAAGGATTACTTGTTTACTTGAGCAAACTCAACAAATTAGATCAAAAGCAAGAGTCTCATGAAGGACCTTCTTGGCTAAAGGAATACGCGAGCGTATTCCCTAAAGAGTTGACCGAACTTCCGCCTCAAAGAGAAGTTGATCATGAGATTAGGTTAGTGCCTGGAGCTGCACCAATTGTAAAGAGACCTTATAGAATGTCCATACCAGAAGCAATTGAGTTGAAGGAACAACTCAAGAAACTGTTAGATCAGGGCTACATCTGGCCTAGCAATTCACCGTGGGGAGCTCCAATACTATTCTAGAGAAATAAAGATGGGACACTTTGCCTATGTATTGATTACCGAGGGTTGAATGAATCGAAAGTCAAGAACAAGTATCCTATTCCTAGAATAGATGAGCTTCTTGATCGTCTTTAGGGTGCAAAGATATTCTCCAAGATTGATCTCAGGTTAGGTTATTATCACATAAGGATCAAGGAAGAAAATATCCCAAAGACGGCCTTCAATACAAGATATGGGCACTTTGAGTTTCTAGTTATGTCATTCGTGCTTACAAATGCACCTGCCACCTTCAATAGGTTAATGCAAGATATTTTTAGGCCATATCTTTATGATTTCGTGCTTGTCTTCTTCGATGACATGTTAGTCTATTCTAAACAAGAAGAAGATCATGAACCTCAACTTCGAATTGTCCTTGAGACAATGAGGTCACATAAGCTGTATGCAAAAATGAAGAAGTGTGCATTCTTAAAACGTCAGATTGAATATCTTGGATTCATAGTATCAGCAGAAGGAATATCAGTGGAACCAGCCAAGGTCAGAGATGTGCTTGAGTGGACAACACCAGTATCCGTCAAAGAGATACATAGCTTTCTTGGATGGACAGGATGGTATAGGGTCTTCATAAAAAACTATGCTTTGATTGCGGCACCTCTGATGGATTTACTGAAGAAGAAGACTTCCATTACATGGTCAACTTTCGAACAGAATAGCTTCGACAGATTGAAGCAAAGTTTGGTATCAGCACCTATTCTAAAACTTCCAGACCTCAATAAGGAATTTGAGGTAGTAACTGATGCTAGCATTCTTTCCCTGGGATGTGTACTTATGCAGGAAGGTCATCCAGTAGTGTACTCTTCAAGGAAATTGAAGAGTCATGAAACAAATTATGCTATGCATGATCTGGAATTGCTAGCTCTCATCCATGCTCTAAAGCTTTGGAGACACTACTTGTTGGGTAACAAGTTTACTCTAGTAATCGACCATAGGAGTCTCAAATGGATCTTTACCCATAACGGGCTCAACATGAGGCAACGTCGGTGGATTGAAGTGTTGGAGGAATATGAATTTGAAATCAAGTATTGACCAGGGAAAGAGAATGTAGTTGCCGATGCACTTAGTCACAAGGCATTCTTAAATTCCCTAATATTGCAAAATCCATCAACGGCCAGATCTCTAGCTATAAAAGTATCCATGCCAAACAACCCTATACTTGAGTTAGCTAGAGAGGAAGCATACCATGATTTGGTCTACCAATCAATGCAAGACATTCCTAAATTCCCTAATCCTAAATTCCCTAATCTTGCAGAATCCATCAATGGCCAAATCTCTAGCTATAAAAGTATCTATGCCAAACAACCCTATACTTGAGTTAGCTAGAAAGGAAGCATACCATGATTTGGTCTACCAATCAATGCTACAGGAGATCTCTATTAAGGATCAGAATCAAAAGTTGCAAGCTAAGTATCAGGAATTTTCCATTGATAATGGACTTGTCTACTACAAAACAAGGCTGTGTATACCAACAAGCCAGTCACTTAAGAAAAAAATAATGTGGGAAGCTCATGATTCCCCTTTCGCAGGACATCCTGGCTATGCTAAGACTCTTAATGCAGTTAGGAAGAGCTACCGTTGGGAGAGGCTCAAAGGTGACATTCTCAAATATGTCACTGAGTGTTTGTCTTGCCAACGTATCAAAGCCGAATATGTCATGATGCCAGGGAAACTGCAACCGCTTGACATTCCCCAAATGAAATGGGAATTCATCAGTAGGGATTTTGTTATAGGCCTACCCCAAGTCCAGGGAGGATACAACTCCATCATGGTTGTGGTTGACATGCTTACCAAGGTTGCACACCTTATTCCAGTAAAGACAAACTATAAAGCCTCCGACATTGCAAGATTGTTTATCAAAGAGATATGCTTAGGGCATACTGCTCTCGAGAACGGAAGAGGTGGATTCAATACTTACCTTTGGTAGAATTTGCATACAATGCTTCCTACCAGTAGAGCATCTAGATGACCCCTTTCCAAGCATTGTATGGTCATGATTGTGGAGTCTCCTAAATTTTTCCGATCCAACCTTAAGGGTTGAAGCTTCAAGACAGATGTTGGAAGAGATGGATGACCAAATAAAGTCAATAAGACAGGACATACAAGCGGCCAAGGATAGAAAGAAGGCATACGCGGATTTGAAGCGTCAAGAAAGGGTCTTCGAAGAAGGAGACATGGTCTTCATTCGCGTACGCCCTAAAAAGAGTTCCCTAGTCTTAGGAAATTGCAAGAAGCTAAGTCCAAGGTATTGTGGGCCGTACAAGATCCTCAAATGCCTAAGACCTAATGCTTATAGATTTCAAGTTAGATAATAGAAAAGTCAGGATTCGTAGTGAGCAATCCATGACATGTGAACAATGTGCTTCTCCACATATCCTTGAGATAGTGGAATGCTTATAATTTGGTTTTATAAAAAAGGAATATAAAGTTCTTTCAAGCTTTTGAGTACTTTCAATTTACATAATGTTAGTTTAGTATGATCCAAGCGGCAATAATACATACTGTTATTAGTGAATTGTGCTGGTTAAAATTATATTTAAATTGTAGGCTGGAGCTCTATAATCTATGCAATATTGTCATTGCATAATAATACATTATAGCTCATCACTTCTACTTATTTTCTAAAATTAAATTTTAAATTTTATCCAAGGGATTTTGAAGGTCTTTTAGATTTCTTTTCTTAAAAATTTTCTATATTTTATGTAGTTGGACTTGAATATACTCAGTAATCCAAGTATATTTGAGGATATAATAATGTAGAACAAAGCATTTGTCTATATGAGTAATTCTAACAGTTACTTTAAAGTATTGAAATAAAGAAACTAAAGTGAGATTTTTAATTTAAAACTTTAGATTAAAAAAGAACCTTTATTTAAAACCTTAGATACATAAAAGTTATAACTCCAAAATCATTTTCCCTTTCATTCTCTACTTCCCTATACTTCTGCTCTCCTTCCTTCTCTCTTTGTGTGCCATGGCTACCACTCCTACCTTTGCCGCATGGATTAGCTCCATATGCTACGCACACATAGGAGACCAAATATACCCTATGTTTTGTGCGCGACCTTGAGTCTAGAGAGTTGGCTTTCCATTGTAGACCCTAGCTCTAGTATACTTGCATCGTTTTGTGATGCAGCAAACCCTCTCACCTGATAGAGCCCTCATGCATATGGGGCAGCATCTCCACACCAGAGTAGTATCCACCTCATCCAGCACAACGCCACGATGGATCTCATCAAGCGCGATACAACATTTTCCATATATTTTTTGTGCACTAAGGCGCAAGAGGACAATGAGGAAGATATCGACACACCCTCTCATGGCCACAACTAGAGTATTTCGAGAGGGAGCCTAAGGAGATCACACTTGATCCGAGAGTAGAGATAGCACAAATCTTAGCTATTGTGCACCCATTTCCTTGCCCTGTTGAGACACTGACAAGGGATGAGCCACCCCTCGCTTCTCTCCATGCTATCATCTTTGAGGGGGTGGAATATTTACTAATGCAGGATGTACTAGAAATTTTGGAGCTAACAAAAGAATAGCTATATTTTATCTTGGTGCATGATGCACTTGATGGTTTTGAATATTTTGATATACAATATATGCCATCACATGTTTATGAGGTGGCTCGATATGATGGCACGAGCGTCGATGACATCTTTACCATTGTGAGCATCCAAGAGGAGATTGAGAATGCGGCACCACAATATGAGATCTCGGATGAGGAGTTCGAGTGGTTGCAAGAAAGTATTCTTGGACCTCGACCCGACTATGCAATACCTTTCAAAGATAGAGACAAGGGTGGCCTAATTGCAAGAGTAGACCTGGATGCTCCATTATAGCAGCAAATAGATGATGCAGAGAAGGAAATGTTATCACATTTGTGTAAAAATATACCAGTAGGGTCTCTTAGCCATCGAGAGTGTACACATAAAATGCAGATTTAGGGCCCAAAATGCGAGCCTCCGGCTAGGGCAGCTCTGGGGGCCCGATTCTGGAAAAATTTATGTACACACTCCCGATGCCCTAGAGGCCCTACTAGAAAATTTTTATGCAAATCCGATGTACATACCATTAGCACACTCCATGCATAGTGAGTCTGACATTGAACTTGTGTGATGCAGGAGATTATCTATATAGATGAATTTTCATCTAGACAAGGTGGTCGATCTGGTAGCCAAGGAAGGATGTAGAACTCGACATTGAAGGAGTATATCGGCCAGCTTGTGAGTGACATTATTGTACTCCATACGACATGCTCTCCGCCTTTTGCTGAGAACTTCTTGAAGTTGAGGGAACTAATGAAGGCTATGCCCTTTAAGACCATCCCAATGAGCTGTAGCTTGGAGAAAGTATTGTTGCTTCAACGTTCGAAGCTCCTCTACTTATTCTCTAGTACTAGGTCTGGGCAAGTTTTTTCCATGGTGGCCCGTGGCATGGTTGCTAGTATTGAAGACACCAATGTCATTAGGTAGTAACTATTAGGGCAAAATGTATTGCTGCCTATAATCAATAATAACTTTGACCATGGGGAGTCTAGCTTAAAGAAGCCTAGGAGAGAGTAGATATACTTAGTGCCTAATGATATCTCATCACCAGTGTAATATAATTTGTAATCTTCTCTTGAAGTAATGAAAACATATATTTGTTGGATTTGCATACAATGTAGTTTGTCAAACGCGTCGTTTATTATTGTTTTTTACTTCAATATTACGTTTATTTATCGAATTTATACACAACATGATTCGTACCTTAAATTTAATACACAGTGCTCTATCAAGTTCATGCACAACATGTATTCATTCGAACGCATGTAATGATAAATCAAAGACATAAATAAAATAAATAATAAGTGAAAAAATAAAAATAAGACTCTTAAAAAATGTATTTTTATTCATAACATTATATATGGGATCCATTACAACCATGGTTTTACAAATCTCTTTAGAAGCTACATTCCGTATATGTTTTGGTAGTACAACCCTATCGTTTTTTATCTTTGCGAGGACTATCCTTCCATTGCCAAAAGAAGCTCACTATCTGCAAATCCCTAGCGGTGAGAGTGACTCTCCTTATATACATTGTTGCATAGAGACCGAGTCTTCAAAAATTTCGATGATATAAGCTTTGGCAGCTTCCTATAGTGCAAGGAGGGCTTGGGTAGTCTAGCGATCGAGTTGTTGCAAGCGTGTTCCTTTTGGAAGTGCCTCCTGCTATTCTTAATGAGTATACTATCCATACTCTCATGCACTAGCTTCTGGAATGGAGCCGTTGGTATCAGGAGGTGCGTGATCTTCTGGTGATGAGTGGTCCGATTGACGTGAAATTTTATCTGTTGTAATATTTCCAAAGGTCAAAAGGATAATGTGCAATAAGGGTAAATTTTTTTATCATTATCCCCTCCCTCCCCCCAGCCGACACTCATGCTGGAGGAGAGAGAGGCAAAGCACGATGACTAAGCACCGCGCTAGAGCTCGTGGGAGGGAATGGGCATGAACTCGGTCCGCGTGGGGGAGGGGAGGTACCTCTCCCTCTCCCATATAAACCCCCTGTGGGGAAGGCTGAAGGAAAGGTGATCGTGGGAGCCGTCATATTGCTGGTCGATTGACGAAGAGGAGGAAGGCTATTTCAAACAGAGAGGAGGAGGCGATAAACGTCCTTGCTGCCACTGCAGAAGGAAGGTTGTGTGATTGCTGTCGCTGTCGGAAACGTCAGCTGCTGCTGCTACCGCCATCGAACCCATCTGCCGTCTCCATCCTCTCTCCCCACGTGGCCCTTCAAGCCCACAGAAGCTTCAAGAAGCTTCTTTAAGCTTCTAAGGGGGGCTCCTCTAAGCCCCCCTTTCCATGGCGCCCCTTAAAGCCCTTCCACCCCTTGTGTTGGCCTTCAAATTTTCCCCCCTCCCGATTTAGATCCTTTTTAAAGGACCTCCTTAACCCCCTTCTTCCCTGGTTCTTATCCACCTTAGCCCCCACTCGTCTTGGCCTAAAAAACCACTAAACCCCCCACCCGTGTTTAAGTCACCTTAGCCCCAAAAAACCACTAACCCCCCTCTCCGTGCTTTATAAGCCTTGAGCCCTTTCTCCCTTAAGCCCCCTTCCCTTGGATGGAACCCCCTAAAAAGAACTAAGGCTTGAAAAGTCTTATCCACCTTAACCCCCGTGTTTAACCTATAACCCCCCTTCTTATGCTTTTTGAAACCCCCTTTCACCCTTCACCTTTTCCCTCGGCTTGGAATTTCCCCCGTGTCCAAAAATTCCTTCAAGATCCCCCTTCCCATACCCTTTCACTCCTGTGCCCAAAGATCTCCCAAGGCCCTTCATACATTTTGAAACCACACTCACACACAACATTTTCACCGTGTATAAATCCCTATAGGGATTTTTCTTTAGGCTTTGTAAACCTTGCCCTCTCGAAGAAATTAAGACCTTAAAGGTATTATTACCCCCTTCTCGTGGTTAATCCCTTAAAGATTCCTTGCGTCGAAAAAGAGAAGAAGAGTATTGAAGCGACGATGGAATTTCGAAAAGGAGTGTAAAGCTGCTTCCACGTTCGAAGGAATACAACTGTGATGCCGCCTAAGAAAGTCCAAGGAGTAGTTGCGGGAGGGTCATCTCCCAGTATCCATGTGGATATCTCACCCCAAAACCAGGTTTTTCCTTCTTAATTTTATCTCGATTTTAATTCAATCATGCAAGATGAATTGTTAGGGATAAGATATATATTTTGTCCTAGTTATTTACGATGAAGGAAGTTAATTTAATTAAACATGCAAAATAAATAAAGTATAAATATATTTTTCCTTCAAAAAGTATTATGCATTGAAATGAATTCTGAGCAAGATTATTTACCCACTAAAGTAGTTTACTTCGGTTAAGTCTGGAAGATATAAACTGCATCTTGCACCATTAACCCCTATTCCTCTTTACAAAAAAAACATCATGGAAAGTGCAAATCATGAAAGGATTCTTGCGATGCTTAAACTCTAAGAAGTTGTCATTGCTAACTGCATAACTTAGCAAGGGAAAGATTGCTTATTTAGCAAGAGTTTGTTTGCAAAGAAAAGGGAAGATTAGTTGGATTTAACCTAACCTCAAATCGATGAAGTATAAGATTGAAAAGTCAATTGACACGTAGATAACAAATCATACGGAAGTAATCTCGAAATTACCTTCTAGAGTTAACCAAATGAAAAATGCTGCAAAATATTCATTGGGAATGAAGTAAAATTCCAAGAAACATCTATACCTTAAACACTTGTCCACATTCCCTGAATATAGGGCCAGTAAATTGTAACCGAAAAATAAGAACTAGGGTTTATCCCTGAGAAAATAATAAAAGTTGGGAGACCCTAGGTCTGACAAACGTCAGCTTAAAGAAACTGAAACAGACTGTTTCATCGCATATTACGATGCAGGACTTGCACGGCAAGTACGAAGTCATATGGTCTTGTGATTGATTCACAAGAAGAAAGGTTAAATACCCTCAACAAGGATGGCAGATCCTTATGCAAGTTATCTTGCAAAATGATATATTCTTTGATATCCTTCTAAGTAAGGAAGGTTAAAAACCAGAAACTAAAGTATACAATGAACTTTAGGGTTGACCAAGTTGGGCTAATAGGGTACACCTTAACCCAGAAAATAAAGGACCTTGCCAAGTTGCAAGGCACCCCGGATCGAGTGCTAGATGCATTCAAAAGGAAAGATTCCTTCCTTAGAAGTTAGCCAACAACAAGATCGATTAACGGAAATGTTTGTGCTTGCTAGAGATTTTAGAGCACTATTTGATTTATGAATTATAAATTAAATGAATATCTATACTTCAGGTTGAAGGCCTGAAGGGAGAGGCAGCTTCAGTTACCCCTGACTGCCTGCCTGACCCTAACCAAGGGGGTTGTTGACCGTGCCGGGAACGTGGACGGAACCCACCGCAAGAGGTCTCTTCATTGAGCACTACTTGGAGTAGGAGGACGCTTGGGTGTTAGGGGGGGCTCTGGCTGTAAATCCCTTGCCTTTCGGGTCCTGCACAAGAGGCTAACGTGACTCCGGATTGGATCTCGAGGCCCGCATACTAGTCTACGGGTGGAAACTTGGAATAGGGATCCGTGTGGATTACTGTATAGCCTTCGGGTAGATTATGGACAAGCAAACCAGTGGAACTCCTTGTATTTCAATGATAAATATGATGAGATGTTAATAAAGAACTTATCTATAACGTGTCCCCTAGTATCATCCAGGACACGTTTTGGCAGTCCATCGGAAAGGATGTCTAGAAAGCTCCACCCGGCATTCCCATGGAATTTTACGGGTCTTGCAATCTAGTTCTTCCCGCGTCTGCCATGTAGCGGAAGTATCCTGGCCGTTCCCACTTAGGATCGACCGGAATTAGGGTTTTCCTAATGGGTCACTAGCTAACAGCAACTAGTGTCAGACCCGAGCGAACTACTTTACGCAAAAACGCCAGGTCCGAAGTGGATTCACGCTGCACTTGATTCAAGGAGAATGGGAAATGAGAGGGATGGAAAGCTCAACCTCTTTGCCATAAGGCATAGTCCCATTCTGTTCCCCTAAAACAACGTAAATCGGGTAAGACGTAACTCTAGGTCATCGTTCTCGTTATTGTTTTTGATGATGATGATCATTCCGTTGTCTTTCGAGATTTATGAGAAAAGTTCCCGGCTAACCGGGACCACCCAACCGTAGGACCCATGGCCCATCCTCCGCACTTTCCTCGGTTTGTTTTAGTTATGTAATTATCTAACACATTAATTTGACATATAACAATCAGCTTCTTTAATTAATCTTGTTAAGCACTGATTCCTTTACATAATCTTATCACGTGACATATAAAAACAATATCAAGAAAGTTCTTTTAACATCTCATCATTTTATCTTTGAATTATAAGAAGTTCCGCCCGTAGGCTTGTCCATAATCTGCCCGAAGGCTAACCAGTAATCTCTAGGGATCACTATTCCAAGCTTCCGCCCATCAACTAGTATGCGGGCCTCGAGATCCAATCGCGAGTCACGTTAGCCTCTTGTGCAGGACCGGGAAGGTGAGGAATTTACGGCAAGAGCCCCCCGTGGCACCCAAGTGTCCTCCTGCTCCAAGTAGAACTCAATGGAGAGACCTCTCGCGGCAGGTTCAGTCCACGTTCCCGGTGCGGTCAACAACCCCCTTGGTTAGGGTCAGGCAGGCAGTCGGGGGTAACTGAAGCTACCTCTCCCTTCAGGCCTTTAACCTAAAGTATAGGTACTTGTTTAATTTATAATTCATAATTCAAACAGAGCCCTAAAATCTCTAGCAAGCACAAACATTTCCATTAATCAACCCAGTTGTATGGCAAACTGCTAAGGAAGTGTTCTTTCCTTTTTTAGTGTATCTGTAGTCCTTCTCAAGATGTCTTGTAAACTTGGCAAGATCCCTTATATTCGGGTGTAGGATATACCCAACTTGGTTAACCCTAAGGTACCTTAGATATGCTAGTTTCTATTTTACAACTTTCCTTATTTAGAAGGATATCCAAAACTACGTCTTTTTGCAAGATAACTTGCGTAAGGATCTGCCGTCCTTGAAGAGGGTTTTTTCCCTTTTCTCCTTGTGAATCAATCACAAAATGATTTCATACATGTTGCGCAAGTCTAGCGATGGAATAATCTATTTAGATTCCTTAAGCTGACGTATGTCAGGCCTAGGGTTTCTTCATTTAAGAACCTTAGGAACAAACCCTAGCTTCTTATCTTTATGAATTTATTGTCCCTACGGTAAGGAAAGTAGTCAAGTGTTTAGGGTATGAATGTTTCTATGTTTAGATTGGTTCGGTTATCTTTTGGAAGGTAATCTTACTTGTCTTGTCACGGTTTTACTATTCTTGTGACAATTAACCTTCCTAATCAATACAATTTAATTTGGCATATAGCATAATGCCAAGATGATACAAAGATCACAATACTCCTTGGGACAAAAGGCCTAGCTGAGAATTTAGTGTATACACACTTTATTAGTTCCAAGTCCTCAAATAGTAGGGGAAAAGTGTTAATAGAGTGTCATCCAGTAATTTCCCATTACATTTTCTTTCCAAATGAGTTTGTATATCTAATTTTTATACTTGTTAATTCCTAACATTTAACTTCCGTTTTCTTCAAAGATGAACTCATGCCAAATAACAATAGTTGCCTTGCTAAGATGTGCAACTAGCAAAGATAACTCCCTAGTAATTTGAGCATCGAAGAAACCTTCCATGAATTTAGCCATTTTACCATGATTCGTTGCGAAAGGAATAAGACTAATGGTGCAAGATATAATTTGAATATATTACTATAGTAAATGGTTAATCTTGCCTATAATTTTATAATGCTTGATGCAATTTGAAGAAAGCTAATTTGTATACATTGTCATTCATAAGCTAACTCCTTCTTTAAAAATAACTTGAACAAATATATCTTTCCTTAACAATTTTTCTTTGTATGACTGACTTAAAACCGAATTAACATCAAGAAGAAAAACCTGGCTTTGAGGTGAGATATCCACATGGATACCGGGAGATGACCCTCCTGCAGCTACACCTTGGACTTTCTTCGGCGGCATTGTAGTTCGAACGTGAGATAGCCTTTTCCTTTTTCTTCTTGGAATTCCACCATCTTCTCCTTCCTTTTCTTTTTTCTTTTTCCCACTCTTCCTCCGTCACTCCCTCTTTTCACTCCCTCTACTTCCCTCCCTATCTTTTATCTCACGGCTATATTCTTCCTTACGGGGTACATACGAGGCCGTGATGATGACTTGAATAGTTTAAAGAAAAATACGGAGGAAAAAAAAGGGCAATGGCTTAGGGGGGAAATTAAAACCGTGGGGGGTTAATAAGCACTTTTGGGGGATTAAAATCCGGGGGGGGGGGGGGGGGGAAGAACAAGGCTTAGGAGGGGATTATAAAGGAAGGGGGGGGAGAATAAGGGGCTTAGGGGGGAATTTAGAATCCCGGGAGGGGGGGGGAAGAACAAGGCCTTACGAGGGTTTAAAAACCCGGGAGGGGGGGAAAAAATAAGGCCCCTGGGGGGATTTAAAACACTGGGAGGGGGGGGGAGAATAAGGGCTTAGGGGGGGATTTAGAATCCCGGGAGGGGGGAAATAAGGGCTTAGGGGGGAATTTAGAATCCCGGGGGGAAATAAATAAAGGTGTGGGAAAGGGCTCAAGAAGGCCCCTTGGAAGCTTCCAAGGCCTTCTAGAGGTTTTACTAAGGTACGTGGGGGGAAATAAAGGACGAATCGTTGTCTGGTGGCTGTTGGCCCAGCTTGGCGTCTACTTGGACGGGCGGCGAATGACGAGACTGAAGATGGCGGCGACTTCCCTGGCCCACAGCAGCCGCCAGGAAATTGGCGTCTCCTCCCTCTACTCTTGGTGGACGACGTGGCCTTACGCCGTGCTTCCCCTCTCTCTTGATCTCCCCGGCAACCAATAGAGCTCGTCCCCTTCTCGACTCCTGGTTTCAACAGAGCGAAGGCTGCCAGTCTCTCTCTCTTTCTCCCTAATCCTTCCCTTCCTCCCAGAGGGTTTATATGGGAGGGGGAGAGGTACCTCCCCTCCCCCATGCGGCTCATGCATGGGCTTATCCCCTCTACGACCCCCAGCAAGGATGCTTAGTCATCCTTGCTATTCCCCTCCCCTCCAGCACGACAGTCGTTGGGGGGGAAAAAGGGGGAAATAATAAAAAAAAAATTCCCTTATTCTAAAGGTTATCCTTTTGGCTTTCTAGGAGGAGGTTCCCACGTAAATTCTTTTAACTCGTTTATGCAAGTGGAGATCAAGATACATAGTATGTAATTCGAAAATCACACCATCAGCGTATTTTTGGATGTTGGAATTCCCTTGCATGACTATCACGTGGGTTTAGAAATATTCTCATAATGGAAATATCACATTCTCTCCCCCTTGGAGGAATCGAGATGTCCTCATCTCGAAGTAAACTGGGGATATTGATGGTTGAGAGAGCTTTCATCTATCCAAGTGGCATCCTCTTCGGGATAATCTTTCCATTGGACGAGGCATTCTTTCAAGGATCTAGATCTTAACTGTCTCTCCCTAACATCTAAGATATTATCCGGCCTTAGTTCAAGGACTCCTTGACTAGGCATTACTATTTGTTGGTCATCAAGTACATGATTAGGGTTGGGTACATATTTTTTTAAGAGGCTGATATGGAATATATTGTGAACTTTTAGGTTCTCAGGGAGCTGCAATTTATAAGCATTGGGTCCTAGGCATTTGAGGATTTTATACGGCCCACAATACCTTGGACTTAGCTTCTTGCATTTTCCTAGAGATAGAGAACTCTTTTCAGGGCGTACTCGAATGAAGACCATGTCTCCTTCTTTGAAGACTCTTTCTTGACGTTTCAAATCTGCATATGCTTTTTGTCTATCCTTGGCTGCTTGTATGTCTTGTCTTATTGACTTTATTTGATCGTCCATGTCCTCCAACATTTGTCTTGAAGCTTCAACTCTTAGGGTTGGATCAGAAAAGTTTAGGGGACTTCGACAATCATGACCATACAATCCCTGGAAAGGGGTCATTTGAATGCTCTACTGGTAAGAAGCATTGTAGGCAAATTCAACTAATGGCAAGTATTGAATCCACCTCTTCGGCTCTCGACAGTAGTATGCCCTAAGCATATCCTCAATGATTTGATTCACTCGCTCTGTTTGTCCATCCGTTTGGGGATGGTAGGCGGTGCTAAAATAGAGTTGAGTCCCAATAGCTTCAAAGATAGCTCTCCAGAAGTGGGATGTGAAGAGATAATCTCGATCACTAATGATTCTTTTAGGTAACCCATGTAGCTTGAATATCTCCTTGATAAACAATCTTGCAATGTCGGAGGCTTTATAGTTTGTCTTTACTGGAATCAGGTGTGCAACCTTGGTAAGCATGTCAACCACAACCATAATGGAATTGTATCCTCCTTGGACTTGGGGTAAGCCCACAACAAAATCCATACTGATGAATTCCCATTTCATTTGGGGAATGTCAAGAGGTTGCAGTTTTCCTAGCATCATGACATGTTCGGACTTGATACGTTGGGAAGACAAACATTCAATGACATATTTGAGAACGTCACCTTTAAGCCTTTCCCAATGGTAGCTCTTCCTAACTGCATTAAGAGTTTTTGCATAGCCAAGATGTCCTGCGAAAGGGGAATCATGAGCTTCCCATAATATCTTCTGCTTAAGTGACTGGCTTGTTGGTATACACAGCCTTGTTCTGTAGTAGACAAGCCCATTATCAATGGAAAATTCCTGATACTTAGCTTGCAACTTTTGATTCTGATCCTTGGTAGATATTTCCTTTATCAATGTTTGGTAGGCCAAATCATGGCATGCTTCCTCTCTAGCTAGTTCAAGTATAGGGTTGCTTGGCATAAATACCTTTGTAGCCAGAGATCTGGCCGTTGATGGATTCTGCAAGATTAGGGAATTTAGGAATGCCTTGCGAACGAGTGCATCGGCAACTACATTCTCTTTCCCTGGTCGGTACTTGATTTCAAAATCATATTCCTCCAATACTTCGATCCACCGACGTTGCCTCATGTTGAGCTCGTTCCGTGTAAAAATCCATTTGAGACTCTTATGATCGGTTATTAGAGTAAACTTGTTACCCAACAAGTAGTGTCTCCAAAGCTTTAGAGCATAGATGACAACTAATAATTCCAGATCATGCGTGGCATAATTCTTTTCATGACTCTTCACTTTCCTTGAAGAGTATGCTACTGGATTACCTTCCTGCATAAGTACACACCCCAAGGCAAGAATGCTGGCATCAGTTACTACCTCGAACTCATTATTGAGGTTAGGAAGTTTTAGAATAGGTGCTGATACCAAACTTTGCTTCAATTTGTCGAAGCTATTTTGTTCGGGAGTTGACCATGTAATAGAAGTCCGCATTATAGACAAAGAATTGGGATGATGAACATCCTGGAGCAGATTTATAATCCATCACCTTTATATATAGATTGAAGATGGACGGGGTCTTCAGGAATCTACTACATAGCTGCCCACCGGTTCGCTTATCTACAGACCAACCTAAAGAGGATCAAGTGAATGGAAGACTTGAAAGTCGTGAAGCTGTTCATTTTTGTGGAAGCTCATGTAAATTCGACTTTACATATTCAAGGTCAGAGGGTTGAAATGAACTCATATGTATATGAGGAAGTAACCCGTGTAATCCCAGCCGACAGGATTAAAGTATTGCTGTGGCAGATCCTTACGCAAGTTATCTTGCAAAAAGACGTAGTTTTGGATATCCTTCTAAATAAGGAAAGTTGTAAAATAGAAACTAGCATATCTAAGGTACCTTAGGGTTAACCAAGTTGGGTATACCCTACACCCGAATATAAGGGATCTTGCCAAGTTTACAAGACATCTTGAGAACGACTGCTGATACACTCAAAAAGGAAAGAACACTTCCTTAGTAGTTTGCCATACAACTGGGTTGATTAATGGAAATGTTTGTGCTTGCTAGAGATTTTAGGGCTCTGTTTGAATTATGAATTATAAATTAAACAAGTACCTATACTTCAGGTTAAAGGCATGAAGGGAGAGGCAGCTTCAGTTACCCCCGACTACCTGCCTGACCCTAACCAAGGGGGTTGTTGACCGCGCCGGGAACGTGGACTGAACCCGCCGCGAGAGGTCTCTCCGTTGAGTTCTACTTGGAGCAGGAGGACGCTTGGGTGCCAGGGGGGCTCTGGCCGTAAATTCCTCGCCTTCTGGGTCCTACATTTAGAGGCTAACGTGACTCGGGATTGGATCTCGAGGCCCACAGGAAGCTTGGAATAGTGATCCCTAGAGATTACTGGTTAGCCTTCGGGCAGATTATGGAAAAGCCTACGGGCGGAACTCCTTGTATTTCAAAGATAAAATGATGAAATGTTAAAAGAACTTTCTTGATGTTGTTTTTCTATGTCTCGTAATAAGATTACGTAAAGGAACCAGTGCTTAACAAGGTTAATTAAAGAAGCTGATTGTTATATGTCAAATTAATGTGTTAGATAATTACATAACTAAAACAAACCGAGGAAAGTGCGGAGGATGGGCCATGGGTACGTCCTACGGTTGGGTGGTCCCGGTTAGCTGGGAACCTTTTTCATAAATCTCGAAAGAGAGCGGAATGATCATCATCATCAAAAAGAATAACGAGAACGATGACCTAGAGTTACGTCTTACCCGATTTACGTTGTTTTAGGGGAACGGAATGGGACTATGCCTTATGGCAGAGAGGTTGAGCTTTGCATCCCTCTCGTTTCCCATTCTCCTTGAACCAAGTGCAGCGTGAATCCGCTTTGTACTTGGCGTTTCTGTGTAAAGTAGTTCGCTCGGGTCTGACGCTAGTTGCTGTTAGCTAGTGACCCATTAGGAAAACCAAAATTCCGGTCGATCCTAAGTGGGAACAGCCAAGATACTTCCGCTACGTGGCAGACGCGGGAAGAACTAGATCGCAAGACCCGTAACATTCCATGGGAGTGCCGAGTGGAGCTTTCTAGACATCCTTTCCGATGGACTGCTAAAACATGTCCTAGATGATACTAGGGGACACGTTACATTATCTGATATTGTTTTTCTATGTCACGTGATAAGATTACATGAAAGAAACAGTGCTTAACAGATTAATTAAAGAAGTTGATTGTTACATGTCCAATCAACGTGTTAGATAATTACATAACTAAAACAAACCAAGGAAAGTGTGGAGGATAGGCCATGGGTCCGTCCTACGGCTGGGTGGTCTCGGTTGGCCGGGAACTTTTCTCAAATCTCGAAGAACAACGGGATGATTGTCAAAGGACACGAACAACGAAAGCGTTGACCTAAAGTTATGTCTTAACCGATTTACACTGTTTTAGGGGAATGGAATGGGATTATGCCTTATGGAAGAGAGGTTGAACTTTTCATCCCTCTCATTTCCCATTCTCTTTGAACCAAGTGCAGCATGAATCCGCTTCGAACCTGGCATTTCTGCGTAAAGTAGTTCACTTGGGTCCGACGCTAGTTGCTGTTAAGAAATGACCAATAAGAAAAACCCTAATTCTGGTTGATCCTAAGTGGGAACGGCCAGAATACTTCCGCTACAGGGTAGATGCGGAAAGCCCTAGATCGCAAACCGCGTAACATTCCATGGGAGTGCCGGGCGGAGCTTTCTAGACATCCTTTCCAATGGACTGCTAAGACGTGTCCTGGATGATACTAGTGGACACATTACATCTGTGGACTCCTTTTGCATACATCAACTACCCAGCAAAAATTTAGCCTCATCAAAGGTCTCTTTGGTACATGTTCGAAGGCTCTGGCATCTAGGGCCTTGAATCTGGGGATTTAGGGCTGCCCCAGATGCCATAGCCTCTTGACAGGTGTCGCATAGACTTCCAATGGGGCCAATTTTTTAATATCCATAAGTTTTTATGATGCCCAGTATGTGGGTAAAGTTTTACCAGATTTCGATTTATAAAATTGATGGTTCAATCATTTTTTGAAAATACATTAACTTGATTATACTTTATTGATAATAGAAAAACTCACCACCACACTGAGTGTGCAGAACTGCATATTAAATGTGTTTTCAATCAAACTACGTGAAATATTAGAAACTTAAAAATTCACAAAAAATAAGTCGTGGGTCAAATGGAATATGGCATATCGAATATAATTTTGCTAAACCGCTAAATACAATAAAGATATAGCGCATCGGTCCATGTACAACTGATCACTGATGTGTGCATGATTGTGCATTGAATTTATCCCCAACAAAACTACTTTCCAAAATAAGAAAATTGGAATACACACAATTCAAATCATGGAAAAATAGATTATCAAATATCAGATTTGGCATTATGAAACCATAAAATACACAGTAGATAGTACATTGCACTAAGTACAACTAGAGCTAGGTAAAATTTAGCTCCATTTTGTAGACTGCTGCTATCAAATACTTGAAGGTCTAGTGGAAAGATAAACCAAAACTAAGCTCCTTATAATCTACAACCAAACCTGGGCTAAAAACATAGATCCAATTACAAGGTAACTTCTCAAAGCATATTGTTGACATTAATATTAAATGCATCCTTGTTGTCGTGGATCCTACGAACAAGAACCTTATATATGCGCTTAATAGTGATACATCGAGCATGAACGGCTAAAATTTGAGAATCACCAATTAGATCAATCAAGTAACTTTCATTTGCTTCTTGGAGAGCAAGCAAGGCCTGGCTTGACCATCACCCCACATCCCTTGCCTGGTTCCTTGAAAAGAACTTGTGATGACACCCTAACTACAAATCTTGCAGTATTTCTCGCACCAACCTAGAGAATAGTTTCTTAGGAATAATCAAGTTGGCACTCCTCTAGAATTACCTTATCTCACATAGCGTAGCTGTGCCTGGTCTCCATCTTCGCTTCTTATGTGTTGGTGGATGTGTATTACCACCTAGAGCAGTAGTGGGAGGTGGAGCAACTGGAGCATGTGGACCACCATTTCTCGACAATGGGGAACCATCACTATTGACCACACTAGGGCCACCATTGTTGGATAGAGTGGCACCACCATTATTAGCTGTAGTAGGACCACTGTTGTCACCCACTAAGGGACTTTTGTCACTCATAGTATACTCACTAGATTCAAAAGAGTTTTGAGCTCTTGCTCTTGCAAGTGCGTTCTTGATAGGAATCTGGGAACGTGCCATGGTTGTGATGATGAAGGATAGAAAGGTGGAGGATAGAGTGAAGGGTAATGGAAAAAAATGAAAGGAGAGACTTGACTTAAGTACGAAACTTTTAAACTTATTGTGGTGTAAATGAACTTTAAAATTAAAAAATATAGTTTGAAATCAACTTTGAAAAAAATTTTAACAAAATTTGCAAGACATCTCATGTTAAAGATAGGAGTATTGATGTGTCGTATCTTGGGTACCTATGCTCACTTATGGACTCTAAATCCATCAAAAGTATTATTTTTATCTAGGTCTCCATTTCTTGCCATCTTTCTCCTAGGTTGCCAACCATTTTGTGTGGCGTTATCTAGCTATGCCATTTTCATATCTTGCTTTTCTCACTTCATATATTGCCCTACTTATAAGGTTTGCTTGAGACATTTTGGACTTCTTTTATTTTTCCTTGTATCGTATCTCTAATCTCCTATACCACCATTGTAATAATTGCCTCATAGAATTGGAATCATTGATGCCACCTCCATGATCAGTTGCCTTTTAAAAAGCACAATGAGCTTGCCAATGAGATTGTTCCATGCCTTGAGTTGACCATACTACCAAAATTCCTTGATTTGCAAAGTATGGACCATATGCTTCAAGTCTATGCTACACAAGAAGAGAGATTAGAAACACAAACTAATTCAAAATTATGATTGTTTTTGTAATGGTGGCAAGAATGACCATGTAGTGTGTTATACTATTTGTAGTCCATGCCTCCACCATAGACTAATGAAATTTAGCAACTATCTCTTTGGCATCACCATGCCTAAAGCTCAACTTTTGTAAGAGAGATGCTAATCTATCTAGGTGTATCCACACATCTGCCTTTGAAATCCTTGTTCATCCCCCATTGCTCCAATCTGGAATAGCAAGGTGCAACTTTTTCCATGCTTCATACTTCTCTGGTTATTTTACAAGTATATAGCCTTCCCCATCTCGAGGTGGAGATATAAACTTCCTAGCCTTGGGTCCACCAAAGCATGGTTTACAAGGGATATTTCCACTCTTTCTCGAATTTTTCCCTGTCCTTTTTTTTTCTACTTGGCTCCCGTGCAATACAACTTTAGAGATGACTTGTTTTACCTTCTTGTATGTAGCATCAACTTCTGACAAAGGCTGCATCTTGTATGCAAAGCATATATATTCATATACTAGCTTCTCAATTATTCTAACCAAACAATGCAATGTGCAAAAGTGAACCCTTGTAAGTGGTATTTCAAAAATAGGGTGCCAGTTTGGATGCACTGGAAACTAGCATTCCATTTCTCATATCTTTTTGATCATGTGTTGGAGCATCTTGTTGTCTTGCCTTGGTAAGCCATTCTTTTTTTCCATCTTTTCCTTTCTTCCTAGTTTGCATGCAATATATGCACAAAAATTTTGCATTCGCTACATTTGATAAACTAAACATACACTTCAATGTTTTTAAATCACCTGCAAGATGCCATTCAACTTGATAGTCCCCAAACCCCTCGATGTGCAAAACTTCTCCATTATTTTGCTATTGAATAGCAATGGGTACATTAGTGAGGTTTAAAAAAACTTTAAGTACTTCCTAGTCCTCCTTTGGTACTTCAAATGCTGCAAGCCACCATATTTCATTCTCTAAATGTAGAGTTAAGTATAAAGGATGGTTTTCATTGATGTTGGGATCCAATGCTCGATTCATAAGCGTTATACTCACACGTTTAGGTTATTTCCCCTTAATAATCTTACTTTCATTAAGTTTGAAGACAAACTTAACCTTGCCTCTACATTATTCCATAGACATATTGTAGAACTTGACCATAGCAATTTGAGCCCTACATATATCCAATATAAAGTTGTTGGATGCATTCAATACAAATGAAACCTCTTTGGAACTATACTTCAATACGTATGTATTTTCCAAATGCCTTGTCTCACTAATTATTTCTAAAACTTTCTCATTTACTTGTTTTTGAGCCTTCTTCACGTGAAATGGTTTTGGTAGAGGCATTACTCACTTTGTTTTGAAGACTTGCTTATATCCTGTATCCAATTGTTGATAGAGTATACTATATGACTCACTAATTTAGGCAGATATAAGCTGGTAGAGTATACTATAAGCTGGTAGAGTATACTATAAGCTGATTAGAGGTAGATTAAAAGCTAAGATTTTAGGCAGATTAGGGGTTGATTAGGGTCTATCATGACTAAAAGAAAGAGAAAGAGAGAATATCCAACTGGGTAAAAAAGAACATAAATATGATGAATCAAAGTGATATAATTGTGTGATTTGAGCTAGTCCAGAATTAATTGCATGCTGCTGGATTGATGCTGACCTGCAACTCCCTAATATTTCGACATTCTTCCTATTGATCAAAAAATTGGCATTGACTCCTTAGCTTACTATTAATCAAAGGGGTGTAATTGTGTAATGTTAAAGTTGGTATATATGTTTCTTTATGGGATGCAAGTACAGGAAATACCAAAAGAAAGAGAGATATTCACTTTCAATTGGAGGATGAATATGCATCAATGTTCCAAAGAACTGTAGAAAGGGATGATGCAATAAGATACAGGATGTAATAAGAAATAAATTTAAGAAAAAGAAACGCAGACCTTTGAGTTGATGGGTGCATTTATCCACCCGATCTAGTCACTTAAAGGCAACCACAATTGGAAGGGCTTACATCATTTGTAAAGTTAGTTTGTGAAGTCAATAAAGGATTGTATGGATACACATGTACACTTGTCACAAAAGGATTAGCAGGGGTTTATTAAGGCTTGACAAATATGCAAACAAGATTACAAGGGAATATGCAGTATTTGATGGAAAATGATAGATTATTGGCTGAGAAGGATAGGGAGAACCAGAGCCTACAACAAGCAACATCTGTTATTGAGAATGCTATGCAAGTTGCACACATGCAAAATATGGGGTTAGCCTACAACAAGCAACATCTGTTATTGAGAATGCTATGCAAGTTGCACACATGCAAAATATGGGGTTACAGTCTAAAGTTATGGACTTGGAGAAGGAGAATTGAAACATAAAGAGGAAGCTCAAAAAAACTTTGGAGATTGGGTCCACTTTAGAAACCAAAGAAGCGCGTCGACGCATTCGATTAGTTAAACCAATTCATCAAATAACCAAAGGAAGTGGACAATATCATAGACGAATATATGCTCAATCTGCTACAATGACAAATATGTTCTCTCATGTAGAGAATGATACTATTTTCAAAGTCCTAAGCAAGGATATGGTCAAAAGTGCATTTGAAATTTGTAAATTCAAGGACATCATAGATGGTGTCGCAAGTGAACATCTTAGGGATATAAGTGAACAAGTTGCTCACATCCCTAAGATGTTCACTTGCGACACCATCTATGATGTCCTTGAATTTACAAATTTCAAATGCACTTTTGACCATATCCTTGCTTAGGACTTTGAAAATAGTATCATTCTCTACATGAGAGAACATATTTGTCATTGTAGCAGATTGAGCATATATTCGTCTATGATATTGTCCACTTCCTTTGGTTATTTGATGAATTGGTTTAACTAATCGAATGCGTCGACGCGCTTCTTTGGTTTCTAAAGTGGACCCAATCTCCAAAGTTTTTTTGAGCTTCCTCTTTATGTTTCAATTCTCCTTCTCCAAGTCCATAACTTTAGACTGTAACCCCATATTTTGCATGTGTGCAACTTGCATAGCATTCTCAATAACAGATGTTGCTTGTTGTAGGCTAACCCCATATTTTGCATGTGTGCAACTTGCATAGCATTCTCAATAACAGATGTTGCTTGTTGTAGGCTCTGGTTCTCCCTATCCTTCTCAGCCAATAATCTATCATTTTCCATCAAATACTGCATATTCCCTTGTAATCTTGTTTGCATATTTGTCAAGCCTTAATAAACCCCTGCTAATCCTTTTGTGACAAGTGTACATGTGTATCCATACAATCCTTTATTGACTTCACAAACTAACTTTACAAATGATGTAAGCCCTTCCAATTGTGGTTGCCTTTAAGTGACTAGATCGGGTGGATAAATGCACCCATCAACTCAAAGGTCTGCGTTTCTTTTTCTTAAATTTATTTCTTATTACATCCTGTATCTTATTGCATCATCCCTTTCTACAGTTCTTTGGAACATTGATGCATATTCATCCTCCAATTGAAAGTGAATATCTCTCTTTCTTTTGGTATTTCCTGTACTTGCATCCCATAAAGAAACATATATACCAACTTTAACATTACACAATTACACCCCTTTGATTAATAGTAAGCTAAGGAGTCAATGCCAATTTTTTGATCAATAGGAAGAATGTCGAAATATTAGGGAGTTGCAGGTCAGCATCAATCCAGCAGCATGCAATTAATTCTGGACTAGCTCAAATCACACAATTATATCACTTTGATTCATCATATTTATGTTCTTTTTTACCCAGTTGGATATTCTCTCTTTCTCTTTCTTTTAGTCATGATAGACCCTAATCAACCCCTAATCTGCCTAAAATCTTAGCTTTTAATCTACCTCTAATCAGCATCCAATATTATCTTTTTTTCTATCCAAAATATTATATATATATATATATATCTCTCTCTCTCTCTCTCTCTCTCTCTCTCTCTCTATTTATGAATTGACACTTAAGGATTCAACAATAATTATGAAGAGTAATAACATCACACAGATTTAAAAAATAAAGATATATCCATTATCACTTGATTACTTGAAGTATAGAGTGTTGAAGAGGAAGATATATTATAGCACAATACTGAAGAGGGAGATTTCTTGTAGTAGGGTAAAGAGTGTTGTAGATAGAGACTATTTAATTTCAGAAAATGCTAGCAAAACTACTCGTGAGATTGCTTGTAGCAATGTAGAGAGTATTTAGTGTTGCTTCAGAAGAATTCGTATGCAAGCAACCATATTCTGTTGGGAAGGAGAAGAGTACACAAAATTTCGGACAAAACTAGAGCTTTGAGAGGGAATGAAGAAATGCCCAGAAATAGGCATATACTTTTCCAAAAACAAGAAAAATTTACAAGGAAACTCTCGAGTCAAAAAGGTGTCTCTGGGTAAAATAAGAAGCAAGAATGAGAATGATTCTAATATATTTTCATGTTGAAAAGTCATGAGGGCATTAAAGAGTTCTATATTAATGATTGGCTCTGTTTTTACAGAAAATAGAATTGTATTTTTTTAGTTATGAGGATTTTGAGAAAAAGTAACCTTATCCTATAGTTTGAGCATAAAAGAATCTGTGAAATCTATTGAAAATAAAAATATGAGATTTGCTTTATTGTAGAATATCTCTTATTCTAATATTATTTTGAATCTCTTTTTAGAGAGAGAGGGGTGAGAGAAACCCCTCAAGGGGCAAAAAAGAGAGTCCATATTTCTCCTAATGGTAGTTTGGGAAGCTCATCCCAAGTCTTTGAGAGTTTCCAGAATAAAAAAGTTCTTCTCTAGAACGCATTAATCAAAGGCTATGTGAAGCTAGATTGTCTTCTCTCTGCTTTGGGACTATTCAAAATAATGTATTAGAGGGATATTGAAATAGACGAATCTCTTTTTTTTTTCACTTATAAAAGCACATGGTCATCTTGCTGACTTGCAGGTTGCAAAGTTGATAAATGAACTAGCATTCAGGTTTGCATGGGAGGCAAACCTTATGGTTTCGAGTAGTGTTCTTACCATGTTTGTAAACTGTGGAGATTTGTTGCAGGCACGTGATATGAACTAGCATTCAAGTTTGGATGGGAGCAAACCTTATGGTTTGGAATAGTGTTCTTACCATGTTTGCAAACTATGGAGATTCTATGCTCACTAGGGACATAAAATCGTGGACTACTATTATTACAACTTATATTCAGCATGAGCAATGCCTACTTGCATTACAACTTATATTCAGCATGAGCAATGCCTACTTGCATTACAACTTTTTATCAAGATGCAGCAGATAGGTATCATACCATACACACTTTTAATTTTATCCTTATTAAAGGTTTGTGGTAGCATTGAAAGAGGCCATTATCTGATTACTAAGTTTGAATAAGATTTGGATTTGGTTGTTGGCAGTACTCTCATCAACATGCATATCAAATGTGGGACTTTAGAAGATGCACATAGTGTCTTTGTCAATTTGTAATATCTAAATGTGGTAGCATGGGGCACCATGATAGCGGGCTATGTTGATTGTGGAGATGGATTGTGTGCTCTGTAGCTTTTTGAGAGCTGATCATAAGCTTGCATAGGTCGGCTTTATTGTACTTTATTCAGTATCGTCATGACAGAGAACGAGTTACAAGCATTAGTTAGGGGATTCCAAGCAGTAATAGATGCAAGTAGAGAGAAGGAGCATCATTACTTCAAGATCTAGCCAGTTTCTATTTTTGACAAGGGATGGCCAGTTCTGAACACAGGCAATCGATCATGTCAGAGGGGGAGAAAAATCAGCAAAAAAAAAAAGGAGTATCGAGTTGTTGAATGTAATAACAAAACCATATTGTTGGTGACCTGGTGTGAGAGCAACGGATTACTTTTCCTACAACAAAGCCTTAGGTTGTAATTGCTGGTGTGGAATGATTTGAGTTAACAAATGTCTCAAAAACAGAAACACTACAACACAATGCCGCCATACACGCGTCCATTACACGCGAAAAGTTACGGGCGCGTGTATGGTCGTTTATACTTACAGCAATATCGGGCGCGTGTATACATGCATGTAACAGCGCGTGTATAATTGCATGTGTGGGCGCGTGTATTTGCGCGTTAAGTCTGTCATAATACACGCTCTGTTACACGCGACACAGAGCCTAACTACAGAAATCCATTTCTTTTCAAAACAGAAAACCATTAAGTTTTAAAAATGTCATTGTGCATTGCAGTGTTTACAAACCATTACAAAATCCCACTACATGCACTTACAACAACGTAATATATTGAAAAATATATCTTCATATGGTTATTGAAAGACAAAGTATACAATAGAAATGTCATGAATTTGGAACAATACAGTGATGGATTGGTTAGGGTTCGATCTCATCTTCAATAAGATCCATCCTTGCCAAACGATCAACATCAATATCCATTTGATCAATTTGTAAGGCTACGATTAAATTTATTCTACTATCGCTATTTTGCCCATTGATAATGGTACCGATGCCTTGATCATTCTCATCATCATCACCATCATCCTCAATGGAAGGGTCATCCTCATGATCATGAGAAATGGCACGCTCATCCTCATTATCATGATCATCTACATTGGCATGTTCGACATCATCTTCTTTGCGGCTTGCCACATCCTCCATATGCTCCATATCAGTGAATGTATTATACATTACTTTGGAACGTGGTGCAATAGGGATGACATACCACCATTTACTGTCATGCACCATTGGCAGATAGATAACCTGCTCAAATACACATAATTCATTAATTAATTAGCATATCAAAAGTCAAGGGGTGCGCGAGCTTAGATATATATGTACATGAAACACATTTGTAAAAAAATGCATACCTGCTCACATTGTTGTGGCAATACGAGTCTATCTTTCTTTGTTTGCCAAAACTTTGTAGAGTCAATAGTTACATAGCCACTTGCATGGCGTTTTATCATTGCGTTAGGCCCTTTTTCCACCACGTTCATTTGCCATTTGACATCCAAAACATACACAAAGAAGCGGCGAAAGTCAAGTCTGTATATGTCTTGGATTGTGCCACAATAATCATCCATTTTTCCATTGGCTCCCTCAAAGCTACTAATGACACCGCAATCTTGTGTATTCCTCTTTTCATCTATTCTTTGTGTTCGAAAATGCTTGCCTTCACACCATATAGCATTGAACATAGTGCACTGGACCAAAATATAAGCAATATCTATGTAAGCAATTAATGTGAATAAATATGAAAAGCCAATCACTTACAAAGAATGCAAATTTACATTTGTTCTATGTACCTTTAACATGCATCCTCGTGCATACTCCCATTCTTTCGCCGTGATATGCAGCCCCTCATCTCTCTCTGCTCTCTCCATTTCCTCATGCAACCAATCAACATGAATATCATTCGGAAGTGTTGCTAGATGCTTAGGGTACGCCTTACGAGAGCCATGTTGCCTCCGAAAGAGAGCTCTGTCTGCTTGCCTTTTTGTCTTTGCATCCTCGTATCTTGTAACCCATCTGCTCATCACATCACTATTAAGGATGCAAGTGAAATTAAGATCATCAATCAATGTTCTCTCAATTACTTTGCTCTGTCCATTTCCTTGAGGCACAATAGACGTCATCCTCAAGTCCTCTTCATTGCTCCATAGTCGCGGCAAAGAGCTATCCACCTGATCAAGAAATTCTGATATATATACAAGAGACTCTTGTATCAACCAACCCTCAGCCATGCTTCCTTCGGGCCTTGCACTTTGCCTCACAAAGTCTTTTAAGGTCTTCATGAAGCGCTCTAGGAAGAACATCCAACGGGCATGCACAGTGCCACATAAAGCAATTTCATCCACTAAATGCACAATGAGATGTAGTTGACTTGTGAGAATGGTTCGCGGAAAAGTCTCCTCTACCATACAAACCACCTCCACTGCCATAACACGCGCATCATCCAATGTGGCTGGATCAATTGCTTTGGAACTAACATATCTGAAAAATAAATGCACAGTACGTTATACCTCATGCACATTCATTTTGCAAGGTATAATGAAGGGTGATCTTACATGGGATTTACATACCTCACAAGCTCGCCCATCTTATAAATACATCTTTTCAAACTCCTGTCTGCACAATGGTCGATGCTAGTAGGTAGTATGAACTGCGCACATAAGAGCACATGTATATTTGGGTTAGGGCATTACAAAATTTAATTTCAACCTACAATAATTGGAAAACACTTACTTGGAGCATCTTGTGCCAATCGTGGGACTTCAACCCATGTAGTTGCTCAACCCCTCTTTTCTTAGTGGTTGTAAACGCTCCCTTCAACGATCTCATGCATCCAGTGGGAGTACGCAAAGTGGTGATGGCTTGCTTTACCTGCTTCTCCTCCTTCTTTGATATAATCCAGGGAGCAGGCGGAAGACGAACGTGCCCACCCTCCTCTCGTGGCCAAGCTTGACGCATACGTCCTGCGACCTGCAAGTCCTCCCGTACGCTAACATTGTCTCTTTTACCAATAACATGTTCCCAAATACTAGATCCCACATTCTTGAAGATGTGCATGGGATCAAGAAGATGGTTGATCTTGAGATGGGTCCAATATGGTAGCCGGAAAAAAATGGAGTACCTACACAAGGGATTGCAGACTGTCATCTTTATTCCAACTTTAGAGACTACACAAAACAAGATTGAAAACAATGGAGATGTACCTGTTCATGCCATCTGGAGGAAGAACATTTGAAGACTCCCAAATACGCTTCCAATCTTTTGCACGAAGTGTCTGTGGATGAATGTTCCTCTTACTAGGAGCATATTTAGGGTGATCTGATGGGAGAAATCGATGATGATTATCGAATATGGTCTTACACAAACCATCAGCATACTCATGTACCAATGAAGGGCCACATATAGGACATGCATGTTTACCCAATGTCCTCAAACCTGTTAAAATAAAAAAAAAGTTAGAATAATAAAGTCAATAGTTATAATTGATATAGCTAGTAGTATTAGAGTCGGGAGGTAGTTAGAATTCTTACCAGAACAATCGTTGTATCCTGGAAAGTCATGCATTGTCCACATCAACACTGCTTTTAAGTCGAAGTGTCGAGAGGAGGGAGGCCTACTAATGTCCACTACCGCAACACCTCTCCATAGTTCCTCCAACTCATCAATCAACGGTTCAAGATAAACATCCATATGCTTGACTTTATGTTTCCCTGGAATCAGAAGGGATAACATAAGATGTCCCTTCTTGATCGCCATTGATGGTGGAAGGTTGTAATTCACCAACACAACCGGCCACATGCTGTATGCGGTGCTCTTGAAACCAAACGGATTCACTCCATCCATACCTAGGCCAAGTCTCAAGTTTCTGGGCTCTGTTTTAAAGCTGGGCCACTCATCTTCAATATGCTTCCAAGCAGGAGTGTCTGCAGGAATTCTCCACATGCCATCATCCGATCGATGCGAGGAATGCCATGACATGAGCTCTGCTATGGATTTGCACTTGAACATGTGCTTGATGCGAGGAATTATAGGAAAGTGTCGCAAGACTTTACGAGGTACATCAAAACTCTTCACATCTGTTCTATACCTTGCTTCACCACAAGTGGGACACTGTCGAGCCTCCTTATGCGTCCCACGAAAGAGAATGCAATCATTGACGCATGCATGTATGCGATCATAATCCAATCCTCCAAGAGATGTCACATAGCGCCTCGCTCTGTCTCTTGAGGTGGGTAGTCTATTCCCCTTTGGAAGCATGTTTGATAATAGCCTGCATCCAATATCATCAATTAGCCCATAACCCTAAACCCTATACTGTAAACCAAAAACCACTAACTGAAATTTGCAAGTTACAATGCTTACTTCAATAATGCGTCAAGACTTGCATTGCTCCATCCATAAACTGTTTGTATATTGAGCAGTTCAAGTGAAGCACGTAAAATAGAGAATGTGCACCCTTCAAAAACCGGTGTCGATGAAGCGTTGTAGAGATGCTCTTGTTCCATATCATTGTCGTCCACACCTTTGCGATCATCCCTAAAAATATTCCGCACCATGTCATCAAACACTTCCTCTTCCACAACTTCGTGGGGTGCAGGGCTATTGTCATCCCTTTCCCACTCATCTCCGACAACAGATCCCGAAGCTCCAGCATCATCTCGTCGACGCTTTGCATGCTCTCGCCGTGCGTATGGCACCATGTTAGGGTGTGGTACTGCATCCTGCTTCAATCACAGTATATATATTACAACGCGCTCCATTAATTTGCACACCATGAGTTATTTTAATACTTTCAATTCACATCTTCTCACCTCTAAACCTATTTGAATCCATTCTCCATACATCGAGATGTGATTCAATGTAATTCGACGCACTCGTACAATGCACCCTTGACATCGATTACACGTACACTTGATCCTTTGTGCCAGCCACACGTCGCGATCACGATGACGCATTGTCTCATCCTCTGGTGCGCAGATCGGACGCAGGTAGCTCACGTAGTGAATTCCCAAAGGTCCCCAAGAACAAAGCACTCTACTTTTTAGCACAAAAACCAATGTAAAAACAAGCACGACATGAGACAAGAGACAAATTGGGTTGAATCTCCCCCATGCCTTGTGTGAGCGCTTCACAAAGCATGTATTTAATATATATTTCCAATCTTTTTGCTCAAAAATAGCCCAATTACAAAAATATGACAAGCTTTTAGCTTTTGAGTTTGCTTTCTACCAAAAATAGGAAAATAAAGCTAATGGACGGTGCCCAAAGAGTCTGGCACGTCCAATCTCAATGTCCAAATAAAAATAACATATCCAGGCGCATAAGCGCATACAAAATAATAAAAAATAATCGATGTCTCTATAGACATAATCAAAATATAGGCGTGGCGCCTATCAAAATATAGTCCAAAGATCGGAAACCCGCTAGACTCCAATGCTTTCCTCCGCCACTGCTGCTATCTCTACACATCAACTGAAGCATTCACAATCGTTAGTAAAATAACACAATTAAACCGACAAAAGTGAATACCTAGCAGTCTTCAGCTACATAAATAAATCAACTGGTTAGAAATAAATCCTAACCTTAATTTATTACGAGTGCGCACTCTAAACTCATAAACGTTTATTAATTTAATATGCATTTTGCGGAATCACCCGCTATGGAATCACCCATGTACACACTAAATTAATGAAACGCCCGAAAAGGACAGGCGTCCCCATCAACTTCTCGCACAAAGAATCCTATTTGCGTATGAGCCCCGGTCATCTAAGTTTACGGAATCCACCGTAAAACCTCACAGAATCCACCGTGGAATATGCCTCCTGGCATCATACCCCCGGGGTGGGATAGCAATTGACCTCAATTGCTATTAGCTCAATGTGGAGCTAACAGAGTGGGGAAAGCATTTAGGTCTCTAGCGTGCATCCATTGTGCTTCTTCTACAGGATGGTTCTTAAATTTCACTAGATATCTAGAATACGTTCGGCCAGTTCTAGTGGTCATGTAGTCAGTGTCTATGATGGCTTCTGGTTCAAGTATTTCAGTCTCTTCCTCTAGTAAAGGTGGGTTTTCATAGACAGGGTGGATAGGTAATTGTCCTCTAAATGGTCTCAATAAACTAATATGGAAGGTATTATGAATTTTCCAATGTGATGGCAGTTCTAACTTGAATGCATTGTCATTAATCTTATGAATGATTCTAAATGGTCCGTAGAATCTAGGGGCTAATTTGACAACTGGATGTCTATCTACACTTTGCAGTCTACGCTTTTCTATTCTAAGCCAAACATAATCATCAATTTTGAAATTCATGGCTTGTCTTTTCTTGTTGGCTTGTTTGGTATATGATTGTTGGGCTTTAGCAATCATATCCTTTACCTCATCAAAAATAGTGTTATGCATAACAGCAATATCATCGGCACTTTGTATTCTATTAGACAAAGATGCAACAGGTGTAGATAATCTATGTCCATAAATAACTTCAAAAGGTGCTTTCTTTGTAGATGTGTGCGGTGTATTATTGTAAGCAAACTGTAATAAATGCAAATGAGTATCCCATGTCTGAGGTTTAGAGATAGTGTATGCACGTAAAAGATCTAAAATAGTGCTATTTGTGGCTTCTGTTTGTCCATTTGTTTCTGGATGAAATGCAGATGAAAAATCAATCTTTGTGCCTAGATTTGCAAACAGTGTAATCCAGAAATTATTACAAAATCTAGAATCTCTATCTGAAATAATCACTTTCGGCAATCCATGGTTAGTAAAAATAGTTTTCAAAAATAACTGTGCTGCTTGTGATGCTGTTAAAGTTTTCTTACATGCAATGAAATATGCTTGCTTACTAAATCTATCTACAATTGTCCAAATCATGTCATGGTTAGATTTAGTATTTGGTAAGCCAGTAATGAAATCCATAGATATATGTTCCCAAGGTTTAGATGGAATAGATAAAGGCATTAATAACCCATACTGTTTACCATGATGTCTTTTTATTCTTTGACAAATCAGACATTCAGAAACAAAATTAGACACATCTGCATCCATATGCGGCCAATAAAAATCTTCAGTTAACATGCGTAATGTAGAGATGATACCTCTATGACCTTGATATGGGGGACAATGAATTTCATTTAAAACAAAAGATCGGAATGGAATAGTAACACACAGTCTCTTTTCAAAGAACATGAATCCATCATTATATGACAATGAATCAATAGGAATGAAATTATTTTGAACTAATTTTTGCCAATCAGAATGAAAAGTAATATCCTGGTGATATGTGTCTTTCATAGCAATCAAAGAATCAAAAGATATGATAGAAATGTTATGAATTGCAGGTCTTCTACTTAATGCATCGGCAACTACATTTTCTTTTCCAGGTTGGTATTGAATGATAGGATGGAAACTTTGAATGAATGAAGCCCATTTGATATGACGGTCAGAAATTTGGGGTTGGCTAAGTAGATGTCTAATGCTTTGCTGGTCGGTCTTTATCATGAATTCTGAACCCATTAAATAATGCTTCCATTGTTTCAATGCTTGGACAACTGCTAAGAGTTCTTTGTCATAAGTGGAATATTTGAGCTCAGAGGGTTTCAGCTTAGAACTAGAATATGCTATTGGATGGTTATCTTGCATTAACACGGCTCCTATTCCTGATCCGCTAGCATCAGTCACAACTAAAAAGAATGGTCTGTTAAAGTCAGGCAATTGTAGGACAGGGGCATTGGTCAATGCACGTTTAAGTAAGTCAAAGGATTTCTGCTGATTTTCAGTCCATTGGTAAACAATACCTTTCTTAAGAAGTTTGGTCAGTGGTAAAGCAAGTAATGAGAAATTACGTACAAACTTCCTATAGAAACTAGCAAGACCAAGGAATGAGCGTAATTCATGTACATTTTTAGGAATAGGCCAATGCAATATTGCGTCAATTTTCTTAGGATCAACTTTTATTCCTTCTTTTGATACAATATGACCTAGATATTCTATTTCTGTCTTAAAAAATTCACTCTTGTCAGGATTTGCAAACAATTGATTTTCTTTCAGTAATTGAAAAACTAATGATAAATGCTCATAATGCTCTTTTTCACTTTGACTGAACACTAAAATATCATCAAAGAAAACAATCACACAATATTGATATTTTAGAAAAATACGGTTCATCATTCTACTGAAAGTGGCAGGTGCATTAGTTAATCCGAATGGCATAACTAAGAATTCGTAATGGCCAAACTGTGTCCTGAATGCAGTCTTAAATATGTCGGATCTATCTAGCCTCACCTGATGATATCCAGATTTAAGGTCAATTTTACTAAATATAGAAGATCCTTGCAGTTTGTCCATAAGGTCATCAACTCTAGGTATAGGATACCTATTCTTTACAGTGATCTTGTTTAATGCTCGGTAGTCAATACACATCCGATAAGTATTATTCTTTTTCTTCACTAAGAGCACAGGTGCACCGAATGGGGAACTGCTAGGTCGAATTAAACCTCTATTTAGTAATTCTTCTACTTGACTCTGGATTTCTTTTTGCTCTATTTGATTGTGCCTATATGGGTCTTTGCAAGGTGGTTGTGTGCCAGGTATTAGGTCAATCTTATGGTCTTCTGGACGTGATGGAGGTAAACCTGGTGGTAGGTCTTCTGCAAAACAGTCCTTAAAATATGCAAGAAATTCCTTATGCCTAGGGTGCATATGAGTTTCTTTTGCGTGCAATTCATTCACCCAAATGAGATATGATTTAGTATTCTTGCGTAGTGCACGTTTTGCTTGAGTATGCGAAAGCAGTGGAAACATATGAGATGCATGCATACCAAATAAGGTAATAGGTTTTCCTTGAAAATTAATATTCATTGTGTGCGTGGAATAATCTATATTAGGATTATGTTGGTGTCTCCATGGCATTCCTAGAATAATGTCGCTAGACTGTAATGGGACAACTAAGAAATTTCTTCTTTCAATATATGGACCAATTTGAATTTCTAAATTTTGAACTTCTTGTGTGCCATTGTACCTAGTGCCTAAAAATGCAGCTTTTATGCGATAGTGCGTAGGTACTGTATGCAATTTCAATTCCTTTACCAATTTTGCTGAAATAAAATCATGCGTACTACCGTCATCATGTAATATAATTCTTTCTTTTCCATGCACCATACATTTCATAGTCAACAATGAATGTAAAGTAGGCATACCTGGTAAAGTGTCGGAAGTAGTAGTAGGATCATCTTCTTCTTCAGTGAAATCCGGCATATCCTCATGCTCGTCCTCGTCCATAGCTCCAAGGTAGTTGATATGTGCTGATGGCTTCTTTGAATGACAATTTGTTGCGAGATGGCCTGGCTGGTGACACTTGTAGCATACGATGGGCTTGGCTTTGGTCACATTATTTGCAATGGCTGGGAGTCTGGGTATATTTGGATTTGCTTGTTGGATAGGCTTAGGATTTGGATTGATAGTGGATGGTAATGCGGGTGGTTTAGGCCAATTCTTGCGGAAAGATGGTGATGAGAAACGACCTGGATTAAACCTTCTGAAATTTGAATTGAATTGTTTAGATCCATAATTACCGTTTGCTTGGAATGGCTGTGGTCGTCGATCTCTTCCACGTAACTTATCTTCAGTGTCGTGAGCTAAGGAGATGGCATCTTCAAGGGTAGCAGGCTTGAACATATTCACCTCAGCGTAGTAATGTCCAAGAAGTCCAGACATGTACTTCCGCTTATGGGTCGTCTCTGGTACGTCTTCAAGCATGCGTAGCTGTAAAAGTGCATTCCAAAAACGCTCTGTATACTGTGGAATAGGCTCACGGTTGCGTTGTTGGAGTAAATCCCATTGCTTGATAGCCTTCTCATGAAATTGCGGTGGAAGGAAATTTTGCATGAACTTCTTCTTGAAATCTTCCCATGTAGCAGGACATTCTATGCTCTTGCGGACGACAGTCCACCAAAGTGATGCTCTATCTATCAGATGATTAGTAACACACTTGATTTTATCTTTCTCAGGATAAGTTTCCTCATGGAAATAGTCATCAAACTGGCTAATGAATGATAAAACAGTCTTTCCTTCTCTTATGCCATTGAAAGTGCGAAACTTGAAACTTCGTTTACTTATCTTGGATTCCTTGCGAATGGTTTGTGCTTCAAGAGTGGCGTCGATGGTACGGCGTATCAAATCTTCAACTTGAGGTTCTTCTTTGTCAGTGGACGCTCCTTGTAGCTTTGTCAATTGCGCTTGCAAGGCTTGCCTAGCTCTTCGCTCTCCGTCCAATTGTAACATGATAAGGTCCAGCTTTTGTTCCATGGTAGGCTCGGGTAGGTCGTCTTCAGCCATAGGATCATCCATGTGTGGGGTAGTCATCTTGTAAAACTCAACAAACCTTTCTCACTCAAAATCAGTTAGCGGGATGAGCGTAGCTCAAATTTGGGGTTACAAGGCTATGTATTTTTGGGTATTTTCTTCTTCAATTTTCAGAAATTCTGAAATATTTCTGTCTCTGTTTGCTGAAAGTACTTCAACGAACTTGTAGATAGGTAGAACAGCTTGCTGCGAACAACTTTCCAGTTCTGAGTTTTTGCAAACGAACAAGTCTTCTATGAGTTTTAAGCACTAGTCAGCTCCCCCATGCCTTGTGTGAGCGCTTCACAAAGCATGTATTTAATATATATTTCCAATATTTTTGCTCAAAAATAGCCCAATTACAAAAATATGACAAGCTTTTAGCTTTTGAGTTTGCTTTCTACCAAAAATAGGAAAATAAAGCTAATGGACGGTGCCCAAAGAGTCTGGCACGCCCAATCTCAATGTCCAAATAAAAATAACATATCCAGGCGCATAAGCGCATACAAAATAATAAAAAATAATCGATGTCTCTATAGACATAATCAAAATATAGGCGTGGCGCCTATCAAAATATAGTCCAAAGATCGGAAACCCGCTAGACTCCAATGCTTTCCTCCGCCACTGCTGCTATCTCTACACATCAACTGAAGCATTCACAATCGTTAGTAAAATAACACAATTAAACCGACAAAAGTGAATACCTAGCAGTCTTTAGCTACATAAATAAATCAACTGGTTAGAAATAAATCCTAACCTTAATTTATTACGAGTGCGCACTCTAAACTCATAAACGTTTATTAATTTAATATGCATTTTGCGGAATGACCCGCTATGGAATCACCCATGTACACACTAAATTAATGAAACGCCCGAAAAGGACAGGCGTCCCCATCAACTTCTCGCACAAAGAATCCTCTTTGCGTATGAGCCCCGGTCATCTAAGTTTACGGAATCCACCGTAAAACCTCACAGAATCCACCGTGGAATATGCCTCCTGGCATCATCCTCACCAGAACTCCTTGAAGAGGATGATGACATGCTATGTCCAAAATAACCAATACAGAAGTAGGATCAGTTTTTAGTGAAATCATACACATCCTATGCACAAAACAATGGATACACAAGAACAATCAGTTTTTAAAAAAAGTATAAACAGGCTCTGTGTCGCGTGTACAGGTGCGTCTAAAATGTATTCTGCTGCGCTTTTACACGCGCTTTTACACGCGTGCTTTTCGCGTTTACCTACCGCGCGCGCCGCTTTCTTTCTTTCAAAACACTTCTTCTTCTTCTTTCTGCGTCGCTTTCTTTCTTTCAAAAGCCCTCTTTCTCCCTCTTGGACTACCCAAAAGAAGCAAAGGGTGCAGACAACACAGAAAGGGAGAGAGAAGCAAGAATCAACGAACTCACTTTTCAAAGACTTTTCAAAGAGGTTGGTTGTCGTTTGTTTGTTTTGGCAAATCTGTCGCTTTCTTTCTTTCCACCCGTGCTATGTGTACTTGAAAGCGACAGAGGATAGAATTCACACACATTGTATATGTGCTTAACTATTTATTTCTTGACAAACGACATCCGTCAAGATAGAGGAAAGAGAGAAGAAGGAACCCTTGTGTATGTGTTTAGTCATTTCTCCCTTGATGGACAATGTCCGTCAAGATAGAGGAAAGAGTTTTTGTTTTTCATGAATTTCGTCACTAATTTGAAATGAACTTCTTCTTCTGGCTTATGATCTTCTACTAATTCGATGTTTGGTATTGTAAGAGATATGTTTATTTTCTAGAATGGTAGATATATGTTGTAGGTTATATATTGTAGGAGATATATTGTAGGAGATATGTTTATTTTTTATATGCATGTTTTGCTTGGTTCATTGAGGCGGAATTTCGACGCTTTGCAGATTCTTCATGGATCCAGGCTCTTCCTCTGATCCGTGGGCATACGCCACTTGGATGATGGAGATGATAAACCATTTTGGGCGCCATCCTAATCCAGTGGAGCTCACAGAGTATATGTATGCCCATCCTCCTCCTAGACTCCCAGGTCACACCGCGCCCCCAAGTACACAAGCCTCTCCACTGCCGTCTACGCCTGCGAGTCCGGCGAGACGTACCCCTGCGCATACATGCTCACCGAGGAGACACACCCCTGCACGGACACACTCACGCACACCCTCCTCTGTACCGTCACGTGAGGGCTCACGGCCACCATCACGTGCTCCCTCACAGCCACAGTCACGTACACAGTCACGTGCAGCCACCCCTAGTCTTGGCTACTCCCGCAGTACAGATGAGAGCCGACACCGCAGTAGGGAGAGCGGGAGTGGAGGATTATGTGGCGGGTGCTTTGGTGGGGGGGGTAGTAGGGCACACGGTGAGAGAGGGCATGGAGGGAGGCATGTACGAGGAGACAGTGAGGAGTCGGAGGAGGCGAGAGAGGTGGAGGGAGAGATTTTCTACGATGTTACGGATAGGGGCGGGGTAGTCATGGATGCGAGAGGGAAAGAGGTGATGGAGTATATGCGGGGGGTAGTTTCAAACATGTATAGAAACTGTTTTGTAAAATTTAAAGATCAGGATAGCCGGTTAGTTAGGGAGGTCCTAGATAGTGTACATAGTCGGTACCCCAATCCCCCACGAGCGACATTCTCGGATGTATGGGGAAGGACGCGAATAAGGGAGATCTTAAGTAATAAAAGATCTCACCTTAAGAAACTCGCGTACGATGATGGGGTGAATGTAGCTGCGGGTGGCTATCCTTGTGAGAAACCTGCCACTGCCCACAAACGCGAGTGGAAGGAGGCAAAGAAGCGCGCAGAGGGAGGCGTGAAGAGCAGGCAGCATGTGGAGGCACGACGGATCCAGATGGAGACCATTGGATCGTCGCATTTCGGATCTGGCAGCGTCGAGTCATGGGAGGCAGAGTTCGTAAGTAACTTGCCTCTTTATTTGATTGTTTGCCAAATTCATTGATTCTATGATTGTTTTGATCTTACAAACTATCTTGATTATGTTACAGCGACGGGTTATGGGGAGAGGGCCCACAGCCCACGAGACTGGGTATGCTCGCCGCAATAGCAGACGTGACACGTGGGCCATCTTCAGAAACGAGGGACGCGCAGTTTGACGCGGCCATGAGACCATAAGGTCGACAGGTACTTGAAAACTCTAAATGAATGATTTCGGTTTATTTAATTGCATATATATGTATACTTACGTACGGTATATTTCTTGAACAGGCACAAGCTGCTGATGCTCCTGCCCCTGATGATCCAGCCGCCACTGTTGATGTTCGTGCCACTGCTCCTGGTGGAGGCGAGCACCACTCATCGGAACATACCGATGCGAGCTCCTCTGATCATGGAGAGAGCACAGGGTCCTCATCATCCTCTGATTAGCTTTCAGAATACTGTAGGATGTGGTTGTACAAAAAAAATTTGTAACTGAAGCCATGGGCTTTTTTGCACCTAGCTCCCTATTTGACTTTGTATATATTTGTTCCTAATTAAAGCCATGGGCTATTTTGACATATGGACTCCCTTGTACACAAATGTATCATGTATTGACAATGTATTGAATCGTGAGTATTGAGTCGTGTATTAAGTTTTAGATAGTAATATTGAATCGTGTATTCATAGAGAGTGAGTCTTGAAATCTAAATCGCTCTTTTTTTATGGTGCAATGCACCAAAAAAAAATCCAGAGAGTGCCTTTGGCCACCCAAAAGCACTCTCTGGATTTTTTTTTTCCCTCTGCGATCGCGTGTATAAGCGCGTGTCATCTGTCAAAATCGCGTATATTTGCGCGGATAGTCTGGTTATATTCGTGTGTAAATTTGCAGCAAAACTGTGCAGAACGCGTGTATGGGGTCGTGTATTCGCGCAACTGGCTGTCACTGTACACGCGCTTTTACACGCATGTCTCTGGCCGCGATGATACACGCGCTATTACACGGGCCCGACACTTTTTTTCCCAAGTCATTTTGTGCGGCTAGGAGTGCGGGTATGAGCCCGATCCCTTGTAGTGAAACCTAATAACTGGAGTGATAGCCTCCAATTTCATCACCAAAAAGGCTAAAAGAATGTGGTTCTTCATTGACACAATATTTCCTTTTATCCAAAATTTATGGCATACACATCTTTGTAAAATGTTAAATGTCATATTTTGTAAGTGGTGGCATATTTTAGTAGGTCCGCAAGTTGTAATGCCATTCAAAAATCAAACATCCTTTTGCAAGTCAAAGAGGAGTAGGAGTTTATTTTCTTTTGTAGGTATTAAAATAAAGGTCTCATGAGCCTTACATATGAAGCAATGTATGAACCTTAGTGTATGAATAAATTGAAGTGGTTGCTTTTGGAGGCTTATGGGAAAAAGTGGTTGTAGGAAGTGCACGGCTCTTCTCTCTTTTGGGGGAGTTGTGTGTCTTCTTGCAGCTTGTCTTCTCCCTTCTCTTGGAGCAAAGGTGGAGCAAAGGACTTCTCGCTCTATCCTATCTTGGTATCTTCTTGCTGCAATTTCCATGGTTATTGCACTTCTTATGTGTCCTCCCTCGTGTGCTTTTGGGCGAGTTGTGCTTGTTCGTGAGTGTCCTCCAGTAGGCTACATTCTTGGTTCTATTGCCCGAACCGGAGGAAGTCATGGCTGCTGCAATGAAAGTTGGAGACAGAGAAGAAGATGAACCACCGGATGATCAAATCTAGTTGCATGTATGAGAAGGCCATGAGGGTGAAGAAGATCAGAACACGGAGTATATAAGTAGCTACAACCGGTATAATTACAATGGTGACATTAACATGTGCGATAATGAATATGGAGAGGATCAGATCGAGAAGAATAGGAGCAGATCATCATCAAGGAGAAGGAAGGTGCGGGGGTGGTGATGGAGAGGCAGCGCAAGAAGGTGGAGGTGAGGGTGGGGATCGAGTGCGTTGGGCAGGACACTTGCCTGGTGCAGATTGGCATGAGGCACAAGCGAAGGGAGTTTCACGTGTGACTAGAGACACTTGCCAGGTGCAGGTTGGCGTGAGGCACAAGCGAAGGGAGTTTCACGTGTGACTAGCGACAAGGGAGATGGAGGGGTTCAAGGTGAAGGTGGGCATCCTGCAGAGGGCCAGTGTCCTCGTCTTCAACGTCCTCAACTACTCCTCGGATAGAGTTGACTACTTCCACAGACGATGCAAGTTTCAAGGTCAAGGAATTCAAAGACAAAGGAAAATTGAGCCCCTAAACTATTCAATAAGAAGAAAATCAAATAAATGACAGAAACAGCTAGGCTCCTTCATGTCTCTCGCATGATTATTCTTGCAAAGGGAAGCGTGATTATGAGCAAATAATGTATTATGTGTGGAATAAGTCGATGTATGGGTAGCAGACAAAACGAAGCGAAAGGTTGAAAGAAGAAGATAATGGAGTAAACGGCCGCTACATAATTGCCTTCTCTCCACCATGCGTTTGATCGTTGAAGATAATGCCCTTTTCTTTCAATCATAAAGGTTAAGTAGCAATTATTTTTACCTCTTTACCCACCATGTTACAATCATATCCTCTCTTTGCAAATTAGCTCCACAACCTCTCATTCATGTGGGCTTCTCAACAACGTTCAAGAGTCCTCGTTTAATCTTCTCATCGACAATAAAACCTCTTCATCTTTTGATTTGTATATGGATGATGTGGGTGGAGGTCTTCGAGTCAAAAATATGAAGTTGAGGGTGTGCATGAACGTATATTCTAATGATGGGTTTACATTTGGTGTTGAAGGCAAAGCTATCATTTTCTTTCATGGATGAGAAGTGGGTATCCTTGTGTTTCATTGACGAGTTGAAAATTCCATGGTCAATGGTGGGGTATTAAAAGTAATAGATGAAAGAAGAAAAGAAAATTAGTAATGAAGTTTAGAGATGGGAAAATATAAATAAAAAGAGTGAAATAAGTGAGATAAAGATAATGGGTATTTAGCAGTTCACATTGATGACAGAGTTGAAAGCTCTTCTTTGGTTCGCGGGGATGCTTCACCATTGTTCGTTTGGAGGAATGATAGCCTCCAATTTCGTCACCAAAAAGGCTTAAAAAGTTTGGTTCTTCATTGACACAATAATTCATTTTATCCAAAATTTATGGCATACACATCTTTGTAAAATACTAAATGTCATATTTTGTAAGGGGTGGCATATTTTAGTGGGTTCACAAGTTGTAAATGCCATTCCCAAATCAAACATCCTTTTGCAAGTCAAAGAGGAGTAGGAGTATCTTTTCTTTTGTAGGCATTAAAATAAAGGTCTTTTGAGCCTTACATATGAGGCAATGCATGAACCTTAGTTGATGAATAAATTGAAGTGGTTGCTTTTGGAGGTTCATGGGAAAAAGTGGTTGTAGGAAGTGCATGGCTCTTCTCTCTTTTGGGGGAGTTGTGTGTCTTCTTGTAGCTTGTATTCTTCCTTATCTTCGACCAAAGGACTTCTCCCCCTATCCTATCTTGGTATCTTCTTGCTACAATTTCCATGGCTATTTGACTTCTTATGTGTCCTCCCTCAGGTGCTTTTGGGTGAGTTGTGCTTGTTTGTGAGTGTCCTCTATAAGCTGCATGGAGCTACATGGCCTGGACATGTAGATTTCATATATAACCTTATGCCTTCATAGTGGCATGAGTTCATGACATATGAGCAAGATTAGAGCAGAGTGCAAATCTTCAACCATCAAGCCTGCTATCAAGAAACATAGAGGGTTACTGCTGTGTAAAGATATGCCCTATTTGGAATGTGTGGGAAAACAAGTTATTATAATACAATCTAGAAAGAGCTACCATGGTGTGGAGGTGCTGGTAATGTTGATGAAAGACTACATGAACAAATTTTTCAATAATCGTCATTGTTAGACTTAAAGGTGCTAGAAAGACACTACTTAATAGCATTATTTGACAGATGGTTGGTGATACTATACTGGAACTTGTGGCAATAGTTAGCAAGAAGTGCATGATGCCGAGATTCTTATTGTAAGCTTTGGAGCTATGGCCCTCATGGTAGCTGACATTAATGCCATTCAAATTTCCCTTTTAGCATTTGGTGGTAGAGACCATCTTGTACATATATATGATGTTTTCAAGTATTGTGACTTGTACATTCATAGTTTGTCATCAACAATATGGTGATCATTTAATTCACTTTCACAGTTCATGTTTTGGAGGTAGATATTTTTTTGTCTAATAAATGAAAAACTATCAAGAAGTGGCTTTTCTTGGCACAGTTTATGATATAGACATTGATCCATACAATAAGCTAGTAGTAATTGTTGGACAAGTTCGAAGTTATTTTCATGAAAGGTTACCACAAGTCTTATATTGAAACATGATTGGCTAGTATATTAAGTTATTTGTCTTGTATGGTTCTAGGCTAAAAAGATGACTATGCTCAATCTTGCTACCTCTCAAGCAAAATTTATAAGTAGGGCAATATATGAAGTGAGAAAAGTAAGATATGAAAACAACACAGCTAGACAACGCCATGTAGAATGGTTGGCAACCCAAGAGAGACATGGCAAGAAATGGAGACATAGATAAAGATAACACTTTTCATACATTTAAAGTCCACGAGAGAGCACAGGTACTAAGGATATGACACATCAATATTCCTACCTTTAACATGAGATGTCTTGCAATTTTTTAAAAAAATTATGTTTTTAATTATGAAAAGTCAATTTCGAAATCCTAAGATAAAGATATAAAATTTCCAAAACTTGAAACATTCCCTGGCCTAGACAGAGAGGGGCATGAGGGGGGTCGTAGGAGAGACAGAGAGAGAGGCAGGGATGGGTTGGAGAAATGAGATGAAATGATAATTTTAAAGTTCATTTACACCACAGTAAGTTTAAAAGTTTTGTACTTAAGTCAAGTCTCTCCTTCCATTTTTTCCAATTACTCTTTACTCTACCCTCCACCTTTCTATCCTTCATCATAACAACCATAGCACATTCCAAGCTTCCTATTAAGAAGGCACCTCCAAGAGTAAGACCTCAACACTCTTCTAAATCTAGTAAGCATACTATGAGTGACAAAGGTCCCTTGGTGGCCAACAACAGTGGCCCTACTGTAGCTAATAATGGTGGCGCTACTATGTCCAACAGTGGTGGCCCTAGTGGTCAATAATGATGGTTTGCCATTGTCTAGAAATGGTGGTCCACATGTTCCACTTGCTCCACCTCCCACTACTACTCGAGCTGGTAATACACATGCTCTAACACATAAGAAGCTTAGATGGAGACCAAGCACAACTACACTACGTGAGATAAGAAAATTCTAGAAAAGTGCCAACCTGATTATTCCTAAGGCTCCACTCTCTAGGTTGGTGTGAGAAATACTGCAAGATCTGTAGTTAGGGCATCATCACAAGTTCTTTTCAAGGAACTAGGCAAGAAATGTGGGGTGATGGTCAAGCAAAGCCTTTCTTGCTCTCCAAGAAGCAGCTTAAAGTTACTTGATTAATCTAGTGAGTGATTGTCAACTTTTAGCCATTCATGCTCGATGTATCACTATTAAGCCCATGGATATGATTCTTGTTCATAGGATCTGCAACAACAAGGATGCATTTAATCTTAATATCAACAATATGCTTTGAGAACTTACCTTGTAGTTGGATCTATGTTTTTAGCTCAAGTTTGGTTGTAGATTGTAAGGAGCTTAGTTTTAGGTTATCTTTCAAGTAGACCTTCAAGTATTTGATAGCAGTAGCCTCTTGCAAAATGGAGCTAAATTTTGCCTATCTTTAGTTGTACTTGGTGTGATGCACTATCTACCATGTATTTCATGGTTTCACAATGCCAAATCCGATATTTGATATTCTATTTTTCCATGATTTGCATTGTGCATATTTCCAAGTTTCAAATTTTCAAAGTAGTTTTATTGAGGATAAATTCAATGCGCAATCATGCACACATCAGTGATCAGTTGTACATGGGCTGATGTACTATATCTTTACTATATTTATCGGTTTGGAAACACTATATCCGATATATAATATTCCATTTGACCCATGACTTATTCTTTTGTGAATTTTTAAGTTTCCAATATTTCACGTAGTTTGGTTGACAACACATTTAATATGTAGTTGTACACACTCGGTGGTGAGTTTTTCTGTTATTCAATGAAATATACGATATTCCATTTGACCCATGACTTATTCTTTTGTGAATTTTTAAGTTTCCAATATTTCACATAGTTTGGTTGACAACACATTTAATATGTAGTTGTACACACTCGGTGGTGAGTTTTTCTGTTATTCAATGAAGTATAATCCAGTTAATTCATTTTCAAAAAAGTAATTAAACCCTTACTTTTATAAATCAAAATTTGGTGAAACTTCACCCACATGCTAGGCATCATGAAAACTCATGGATCTTAAAATTTTGGCCTCATGAAAAGTATCTAGGACACCTGTCCAAAGGTTGGCATCTAGGGCCCGAATCCCTAGATTTTTTATGAGGCCAAATTTTTTTGGGTACTTGATGTGTTATAGAAAGGGTCCACATGTAAAATTTCATGTCAATCAGATCACTAGTCATATTTTTCCAAAGCTTGGATACATTAATTCACATTTAAGGGTTTCTGAAAAGTTTTGCTATAAGTTTAAAGTTTCACCTCATTTTACACATTTCACTTTTGAGTTTTGAGTTTTCTCTCCTAGAAGACATGGCACGCACCAAACAAGTGGCTTGGAAACACCCCCCTAGAAATCCCATGCACAAGCCACCTTCCCTAGCTCCACCATCGCCACCACGCTAGCATCACAAGCATTGATGGAGGCTAGGCACATTGGCTCTGAGCATCTAGGTTTGCTCCTTCAACTAGGCCAACCTTGTCTCTCTCTCGGGAAGGTACTCTGTAATCAGGTCGAGGTCAAAAAATGCTTTCTTGAAATTGGTGGAACTCCTCATCTGAGATATCATACTATGGTGCCACATCCTCAATCCACTCTTGGATGCTCACAATGGCAAAGATGTCATCGGCACTCATGCCATCATCTCGAGCCATCTCATTTGAGCATCTTCTATATCAAAATCTATAAAATCATTAGGTGCTTCACACACCATGATGCAATATAGTTCTTCTTCTCTTAACTCCAAAATTTCTAGTGCATCCTACATGAGTAGATATTCCACCCCCTCGATGACGATAGCATGGAGAAAAGTAAGGGGTAGCTCACTGCTTGTCCGCGTCTCATAAAGGCAAGGAGGTGGATACACAATGGCTAAGCTTTGTGCTGCCTCTATACTCACATTTAATGCGATATCTTCGGGCTCCCTCTCAAAATACTCTAGTTGTGTCCAAGAGGGTGCATTGATCTCTTCATCATTGTCGTCTTGCACCTCAGTGCACAAAACATATATGGAAAATACTCCATCATGCTCAATGAGATCCATCATGGTGTGGTCCTAGGATGAAGTGGGAACTTCTTTGGTGAGTAGATATTACCCCACATGCATGAGGGCTTGATTAATCACCTTTGCAAGGCTCGATCCAACACATAGACCATATAAGAAATATATGGGGATCCATCTGAGAGCAAAGTATGAAATAGAGTAGGTGAAACGGTTTGCCGCACTACAAAAAGGATGCCATTATACTAGAGCTAGTTACCTATGGTAGAAAGTGAGCTCTCTAGACTCAAGGCCATCCAATACCTAGGGTTCATGAATGTCCCTCATTGCAGGGACGCTAACGAGATGAAGAGAACTCAATATAATTTCATGGATGTATACTTGTTGTACATGTTGAAGACCATAATTAAGTAGATGTTCGATTGTGGTCCATTAGGAGCATAGTAAGGTAGAGAGTTTTTGAGCAGAAAGTTAAGCTCAAGAAGATTTAAGTAGGACATAATTTATGTTATGATGTTAGAGAAGCATATGAATTGGGCCTTCAAATATTATCTCAAATGGCTATGTGGAAGGGCTTTTTCAAGTAGGAGTTTACAAACCTTGGGGTACAATAGAGGAAAAGTATTACTTGTGGCTTTTGTACGTAGATAATAAGATTGTTTTCAATAATTGGTGGTAAGCAATAGCTAGAAGTCCTTCATGGCTCGCTTTAAGGACATCAAGTGCAGGTCACGCTGTTAATGCTATGGCAAAGTTCTCTGTTTCATGTGTAGAGCAAATTGCTTGTAAGTTGACATATCCGTCAAGTCTTCATGATCTGGATTTATCTGTAAAAACATTGTGAAAGCAAAGAGACGAATGCAAATATACTTTTTGACGAGTAACCAAATTGCCCTTGCAAAACACAATCAAGTAAATAAGGCGAATCTTAACTTTCTGGAGAAATGATTATGATCCACAGCTGCTACAGAGATGTAGATCATATCCTAGTCGTAGTTTAAGTCACTGCTATGCTGATAGCCATCGAAAAAGTGATGATCCTTAGAAGGCCATCACATTTTTCGACTTCAAAGCTTCATCATCGTCCCTTGTCTTCAGCTTGTTATGCTCCAGGTTCTTTGACTTTGTCACCCCACATTGGCAGCAGAAAAGACGACTTCGACGAGCTTTGTTGTAACAACATAGTTGGTGAGGAGGAGAAGCAGTCGAAGTAGCAGGAAGCAACTTCGGCGAGCTCGAGAAGGAATGAAAGAGAGCTTTTTGACGATGCAGATGTGTGAAGAAGAAGCGGATTGGGATTAACAAGCTCTTCAAACAGACAGTCACGTTGTGATTGCAAAAGTGCCTCGTTCGTTTCCCCCCCACGTCATGCTCGACTTTCAGCCTTCCATCGTCGGCTTCATTCCTTTCGGTCTCTCTACACTCCTCTTCATCCTCGCACAGGGACAACTTCCCGTTCCTTCTGCAACAGGTTGAGTCCTTCGATTCTCGTCTTCACAATAGCTTTGTCCACTTCATCAGCCTTCAGCAGCTCCATACAACCTCCTTTTTCTCATCCTCTTCAGACTTCACGATCATTATTGTCTCTTCCGCATCACCTTCTTTTGCTTCCCGATGCCTTCTATGTTCACTCTCCGAGCTCATCGATGTCGTCCACTCATTCCTTCGTCTTCTCGTCCTTCTGCCTGCCATCTTTGCCGATGATTCCTTTGCTTCTTTCTTGTCTTCCTGGTCGTAACCTTTCACGTTGTCAATTCCCTCCCTTCCGTTGCATCATCCCCCTCCCTTCCGTTGCATCATCCCTGTCGACAACACGATCTCGTCCCCTTCGGTCTGGACTTCTGAATTGTCACGGGCTGAAGATAAATATCAGTATGGGCCCCAGACTTTTGCGGACGTGTCGGTTTTCTTCCGGTGATTGGCCCGTTGTTTAATTTTTTATATTTATTTGAATAATAAATTTCGATGATGGAGCTCTGTCATCATCCTCTTACGCGGGTGCATGGTTCTGAGCGTCTGCCTGTGATCGAGAGGGTGCAGAGATCGAAACCTGGGAATCAGTCGGGGAGAGACCAAACCTCATTTTAGGGGCCTTTTTAATCTCTGGGACTCATAATTACCTGGTACGGGCTGAACCCGTCAAGATCTGTGGGGCCCGTGCTGATATATAGAGTGGCTGTGGATATATATCAGCACGGGCCCCACAGATCTTGACGGGTTCAGCCCGTACCAGGTAATTATGAGTCCCAGAGATTAAAAAGGCCCCTAAAATGAGGTTTGGTCTCTCCCCTACTGATTCCCAGGTTTCCATCTCTGCACCCTCTCGATCACAGGCAGACGCTCAGAACCATGCACCCGCGTAAGAGGATGATGACAGAGCTCCATCATCGAAATTCATTATTCAAATAAATATAAAAAATTAAACAACGGGCCAATCACCGGAAGAAAACCGACACGTCCGCAAAAGTCTGGGGCCCATACTGATATTTATCTTCAGCCTCCTAGAGTAATTAGCACGATCAAACGGCCCGCTGTTATTTATGAGAGCGCTTATAAGACAGCCGAGCAAAGATGAGCTTATAACAGGCCCAGCTTACTTCTGCAGGCTGTGCTAGGATGCAATTTATAGAGCCACCCAACAGCGGCCGGCCTTGAGGCTCAGATTAATGCCTTGATTATTATATTTCTCTCGTCACCAACGATGTAGATGCTACCGCCCGCATGTTTCGTCGCAACCTACCACGTCTGGGATATTCATTATCTACACTTTGGTCAGGTCTGGTGTAGAATATATGCGTTTGCAATAGTATATGCCCTAACGGGCCGGCAATGCCAAGTTGCCAACAATACAAGCCATCTGTGAGTGGGAGAGCAGCTAACATCAGCATACCAGCATTAAACACCACAGCTGTGGAGATTTTCACCAAGCTTACGGGTTTTCCAAATACATAGTTCACTTGATGAGGGTGACACGGAAATGCCCGCAAAGAGAACCACCTTTAGATGTGGTGAAATTTTGGACTGTTCATTTGATTCTACTTACTGAATCTATTTAATGGGATCGATGGATAATGGATCTGAGGGCGGCTAGAAAATCTAATGCATTCCCATTCCACAAAAGAAACGATAGAATATTTTTTACTAACCCATTCTTTGACAAAATTCTTGAATTAGTCAAATAGCATATTCTTTTATCCTTTGTAAAAACCACGCTCAATTCATAGATTCATACCATGATATCCTTAGTACCAATCTTCTATACATATTAACAGAAGGTTTTGGAGGGGTTGCCACATCGCAAATATTATCCCCCCGTAGAACCTTCTCTTCTTTTTTCTTTTGGTGCACTAATTTGAATTGTCTTTCCTTGTTGGCTAAATGTAAAAGCTTCTCTTTCTCCTCAATAGGCAGGAGGGATGGGTAGAGAGACAGAGAGAGAGGGGTGAGAGAGAGAAAGGGAGGGAGGATGAGAGAGCCCTCTTTCAATCCATCATGTCCCGTTTCTCACACACCTCTCTCACATACACATCCATGGAGAGAAATCTCTCTCTCTCTCTCGCTCTCTCTCTCTCTCTCTCATGCATACAACCAAGGCAAGCGGTAGGCACATAGGCTGTAGGTAGGCACCACATGTAGCATGCAACTCTCACTCTCTTGTTCTCATTGATGCATGGCTCTCTCTCTCTCTCTCTCTCTCTCTTTCTCTCTCTCTCATGCACATAGCCAAGGCAAGCGGCACGCAAATAAGCAATAGGTAGGTGGCAATACAAGTAGCATGCAAATCTCTCTCTCTTTGACATTGATGCGTGATCTCTCTCTTTCTCTCTCTCTCTCTCTCTCTCTCTCTCTCTCTCTCTCTCTCTCTCTCTTTGTGTTGCCTTGGTAATCAACTTGGTCTCATAGGAGTTTGCCTCCTCTTGTCACATGACCCTATTAGGATTATCTCTCTCTCTCTTTCTTTGTGTTAGGCATGTTGCAATCATGCTGCTCTCACCTAAGACCCCATCATTGAGTATGCCACCCTTTTCTCACCTAGGACCCCATCCCCATCAAGTATGGCATTCGAGAGGTAAACTTGTTGATCCTTATGGGAGGGCAAGCAAGGGAGGTAGACCATTTGGCACATCTGCATATCTACCATAGAGGCACATGTAAACTCCATGCAAAAAAGGGAGGGCATGACTAAAGTGGAGGACAACAATAGTAGGTATGATAGGCTGGAGGCAATGGATGCCTTGGTAGAAATGTCTAAGGTGGAAGGTCATTGTGCAGATACTAGTGTAGCAATAGCATGTAGGAGATATTGCAAAAGTGGTATGCAAAAAGAACAAAAGAGAACTATTGCCAATCATTATTTCAATGGGGAGAGAGAGAGAGAGATGCCCCTGCCGTGATATATATGCCAAATTTATGGGTAGCAAACTGCAGAGAGTAGCTCCATATGTGGTCATGTTGCAAAGGGGGGGTGCAACCGACATGTGGCAAAATAATGCAGAAATTCCATCCACCTCTAACTTGAGATAGTGAGACTTCTTGTAGAAGAGGATGGGAGGCTATACAAGGATGTGCACTTGAGAATACTACGCATATATGTAATCTCTAATCCTTGTACCCTCTTCAACCACCATTTTAGAGAAATTAAAGAAAATAAAGATGGTAATCTCTTAGCCTCCCCTTTATGAAGCAAGCATAAATTTTCTATAGGCCAAGTTCTCCTTCTCTTTGCAAAGCTCCTTGTATGCATTATAGGATACCAAAAAAAAAAACATCTATTTTGGAGTATGAAGATTGGATGTATGTGTATAAGCATTTGTACCCTTTCATAAAGTTAAATTTTTTTGTTAAGATGCCCAAGCTTCATAGTAATATTATAATATTTCCGTAATGAAATATTAAATGACCCTAGAACCCGCACACCCCATGCAAAAAGTAACCCAAAGTAATATCCCGCAATGATAAAAGTTGTTGGCTAAGTGCTCCCTCCGCGTGCATCAACGAACTCCAGCCCGCGTTGTGCATAAGAGATCGTGGCTAAAAACCCATAGCCCACGCAAGAACACTCCTTCAAGGGGAAAAAAAAAGGGATTATGGATAAATTTTTGCAAATTTTTTTATTATTAACCCTCTCCCCTTCAGCCGTTGCATGGCGGGGAGAGGGAGTATGAGTTTAGTGGTGGAGGGCATGGGGAGGAGGCATGCACCTTGCCATGTGTGTGGTTGCCCCCCCCACCTTAGCGCTATATGAACCCCCCTCTCAAGCTTGAGAGGGAGGAGAGGGAAGAGAAGGTCATTGTGCTGCCCACCGTCAGTCCACAGTCGCCGCCGCCCTAGTCACGCCACCAGGCTGCCACCTCCATCGCCATCATTATCATCATCATCAGCATCGTCATCATTGTTTTCATCTCCTCCATGGTCATCTTCATCATCCTCCCAATCATCTCCCCTCCTCCACGTTATTCTGCCTGTGATAGAAGCATTAGAAGCTTCTATTGGAAGTTTCTAATAAAGCTTCCTTAGACCTTGTTCTCCCCGTGCCTCCGTTTTTTTAAAACCGCTACTGTAAGGCCCAATTCCTGTGCAGAAGAAGGGATCTCGGACAGAGTGTCTTTGAAACGTGAAAGTGAACCAAAGAGAGTTTGCTGAGTTGAGATCTACGTCATTGATGGCTTCTAAGCAAAAGTCATAAGGCGCACACGTGGGAGCTTCCACCCCGAGTATGTGAGTGGACAACGCCGTGATTCTTAATGCCCAGGTTTCGATACTATTCCCGCATGAAAAGGATACATTAAGCATGTTTCTTTTAGGGAAATTTAAATGCATTTACTCATTCAATTTATAAAGCTTAGTGGCATGTCAAGCACTTGTATTTTGCTTGCACCTCCGTGGTCAAGAGTAGCTTCAAATCTCAACGCATGATGCATAAGTTATAAGACAAAATTGTGTGAAGGCATCCTTGTGGCATTTGTGATGTGTCCACCTGTTCTCTTTAGGACACGTCTTAGCAGTCCATCGGAAATGAGATTTGGAAAGCTCCGCCCGGCACTCCCATGGAATGTTACGGGGTTTGCGATCCAAGACTTTCCACATCTACCACATAGCAGAAGTATTCTGGACGTTTCCACTTAGGACTGACCTGAATCAGGGTCTCCCTTGGTGGTCATTTCCTAAATGACAACTAACGTCGAACCCCAAGCAAACTACTTTACGCAGAAACGCCAGGGCCGAACCGGATTCACATTGCACTTGGTTCAAGGAGAATGGGAAACAAGAGGGATGCAAGGCTCGACCTCTCTGCCATAAGGCATAGTCCCATTCCGTTCCCCTAAAAAAAACGCAAACCGGGATTCTTGTAGCCTAGACTCTTGTTCAGTGCCCTTGCTATTCATTTCCTTTGAACAATCTTCTTGCTGTCCATTATGATTGAGAAAAGTTCGTGGGCAACCGGGACCACCCATTCGTAGGATGGACCCATGGCCACATCCACCGCACTTTGCTCAGGTTGTTTTAGTTGTCTAATTACCTACCACATTTAGTTGAACATGCATCAAGAAGCTTTCTTAATTAGCTCGTTAGGCACCGGTTCCTTCATGTAATCTTAGCACTTGACATGAAAAAGGAGTGTTAACACAAGTTCCTTTTCAACAGTTTATCATATTGATCTTTGGAATACATTTATAAAGTCCAGCCCGTAGGCTTATCCATAATCCGCCCAAAGGCTATCCAACAATCTACAGGGATTACTAATCCAAAATTTTGCCCATAGACTAGTATGCGATCCTCGAGATCCAATCCCGAGTCACGTTGGCCTCTTGTGCAGGGCCCGGAAGGCGAGAGATTTGCGGCTAAAGCCCCCCCTGCTGGCACCCAATCGTCCTCCTGCTGCAATGAGTGCTCAACGGAGAGACCTCACACAGCGGGTTCGGTCCACCTTCCTGGCGCGGTTAAAAATCCCCTTGGTTAGGGTCAGACAGACAGTTGGGGGTAACTGAAGCTGCCTCTCCCTTTAGGCCTTCAACTTGAAGCATTAGATATCATTTCATCCTTTAAATCCTTGAGCAAACAAAGCAAATAGTGCTCTCTAAACTGTTACAAACATAATCATTTCCGGTGGTCGTTAATTTGTCCAACTGCTAAGAAGTGAATCCTTCTCTCCGAATGCATCCAACATTCGATCCGAGATCAATTGTGACTCGACAAGATCCCCAAGGGTTTGTTTGTTAACCCTTATGTCTTTGGGTTAGGGCCATACCCTATTAACCCAACTGAATCAATACCTTAAGTTCTATTAATAGAAATTAAGTTTCTCCCTTGGTCCTTTGCTTCCAAGAAAATATATGATTCCCTTATCTTGGTCACTTTTCCCAATAAAGGTGCTGTAATAGGATGACTACTCATCCTCTTGCAAGATAAACTTGCGCAAGAATTTGCTAATCTCATTTTGAGGAATTGGCCATTCTCTTGTGGTCAACCCACAAGATCATGAGATGTTGCAACTTGTTGCACAAGAGTCGCATCTAATTTATGGGACTATTTCACCCATCAAATGGCATCTTCTAATCAGGGAATCATGATTACATAAGAACAGGGTTAGGGTGTCTTCATATCCAATCCGTTCCTGATTGCACTAGGCCGACATCGTCGGTCCTAGGGTTCCAACTCAATTTGAGTTTCATCTTTTTAGCGAGCGATCCTTAGGATAGAAACCCTACATTGTTTCTTGCAAGTATGTCCTATTGTCCCTACATTCCATGAATATGGGCAGGTCTTTAAGGTATGAAAGTTTTAACTTGGCAATAAGTGCAACTAGGTCATGTCCTCAACGTGCTAAACCCTAGTTAGCACCTGGGATATGTTGCATCGATTTAACCATTCCTAAAAGCGATTCCTTTGCAGTTTAGGTGTTTAGGGTAAACCAATTTACTTTCTATTCATGAAGATATTGTCTTGATCAAAGAGGGGAAAAACTAGTTGCATTACGATACCATTCTCGTAAGCATAGGATTCATTGTCTACGTATGATTAGATTTACAACCCCTAACCTTTTTGGTTAAGATCAAAGCGTATGTTAAGTTATGGCATAATTTCCATTATTGCATTCACGATTCATGATGCTAAGCTTTTAGGGTCTATGCTAAAACAAACCATGCAGCATTTCCGTAACTCATTTCTGAATGAAATATTCATACGCTGATTGAGCTTTACGCAACCTTTCCTAACTACTACATACTTTGAATGAGATTTTGTAATATTCCCGCATATGAATCTCCTCTTAAGTTAGATAATAGCAATTTTTTAAAAAAAATTATCCCCTCCCTTCCCCAGCCGACGGTCGTGCTAGAGGAGAGGGAGGGGAGGCATGATGACTGTGCACCGTGCTGGAACTCATGGAAGGCTTGATGCTCATGCATGAGGCCATGTGGAGTGAGGGAGGTACCTCTCCCTCTACCTATAAAAATCATGGTTATTTTAGGGAGAAGGGAGGGGCTGGACGAGAGGACGGGAGGCTACGTAAGGTTGTTGGAGGTCGTCGTGAGAGAGGAGCGGTGATGAGGCTATCATGGAGAAAGAGGGAGTAAAGAGGAGTCATGGAGGAGTGTAACGCTGCTGGCTGTGAGGGAGGTGATCAGCTGAGTAGTCAAAAGGCTAATGGAGAGGAGGAATAGTGGAGCAAAGCTCTCTGTTAGGAGGGAGGTGAGAAGTACCCTAGCTGCCACCGCCTGAAGCTGAGTGCGCCGCCAGCATCTCCATTTGCCGCCGTCTGAAGTCGAGGATGTCGCCAGTGCCAAATCGATAGCTTCCTCTCCCTCCACGTGGTTCCTAACAGCCATAGAACCTTCCAAGAAGCTTCTTGGAAGATTCTAAGGGGGGGGCCTCCCTAAGCCTCTTTCCTATTGCAAGCTCCATTAAAGTCCATTCTAACCCGGGTTCCTTAGAAAGCCCCCTTCCTATTGCCTTCCCAAACGGGTTTTTATAACCCCACCCCCCGGGATTTAAGCACCTTCCCGTGGTCCATTTAAAACCCCCTTTTCCATGGTTTTCCACAAGCCCTTCCCACCAATCACCCACAAGGCCGGCCCTAGGATTTTAGGGAAAAAGAAGAAGAACTCTCAAGCCTCCATTTCCTCAAGGCCCATTCACAAGAACCCTTTCGCAAACCCCCTCTTTTTCGAAATAAAGAAGGCCCAAGCCGAAAACCCTAAGGCCTTCCATAAGCCAAATTTCGTAAGCCGGTACTTCTGTCAAGGATCCGTAATTCCAAAGGAATCTCTACGTATGGATATCTCACCGAGCCCACAAGTCCAGGTTTTTACTAATTTTGATTCCACGCAAAAGCATTGCATTAATCACGATAACTTCATGGATTAGAAAGCACCTATGCATGCTTAAAATCACCTAGTCAAGTTAAATGCAACTGGAAATAAATCGACTACTCGAACAATGATTAGAATTAGTTCATGACATGAAATTGGGTCATTGGTATTTTCCATATAAAGAAATTATCTATCCATTTAACGTCCTTAATAGTATGTTGCCTTGTCGTGCATGTCAAAGTGACGGCCTAGAACACCTATTGCCTATCATTATAAGGTTGAGATTATTAAAGTGCACCTTTGACTAGGCATGGAAAGATCAATTGCACGTCAGATTTTTAGACAAATCTTCATTGAATGATTCATTAGGGAAAGTCCTTAACCCCGTAGGAAATAGAAGAGCACGGAAATTATTCTAGGAATTTGCGTGTGGCATGTGATTGTAAATTGGAATAGGTCAGCTCTAGTTTTTTTTGGCATGAATTTCACTACGTTGTAGTCAGGAAAGGAGTGCATGTTGCACATTTGTCATATGAAAAAACTCATTCATCAAGAGTTGTATTTAGGGCAAGGCTGCATGGTTTATTGAAGCATGAAATCTTAAAAGCTTAGAAAAAGAATTGTGGGCATGATTCTTGAATGCAAGTCCTAGTAGGATCAATGGAAGTTAAGCCGCAATTTAACATGCATTTTGATATTAAAAGTTAGGGTTATTGCGAATTTAGGGGTACGTAGAAGCAATGAATCACGCGTTTAGGTGAATTGTGAGATGTAACAACTAGCTTTCTCCTTTAAAGATCAAGTTAACATCTCTAGGGATGGTTTGTCCTTATCGCAAGACAAGTAGATCGAATTATGTAAATCGCCTAACCTGCAAGGGTTTCGCATAGGATGGTTCAACCGATACGATAAATAACCCAAGTGCTAACTAGGGTTTAGCACGTTAAGGACTTGACCTAGTTTCACGCACTTGTTACCAAGATGAACGCTTGAACCAAAGGTCCTACCCACATTCACGGAATGTAGGGACAATTGGACGCTCATGCATAAAACGATCTAAGGTTTCTACCCTAAGGATCATGCGTTCAAATGATGAAACTCGGATTGAGTTGGAATTCATAGGACCGAATGTTGTCGACCTAGTGTAATTAGGAATGGGTTGGGTAACAAGACACCCTAAACCCTGCTTCTCGTCTGGAGATAATTCTGTGACCAGAAAACGCCGCTCAATGGATGAAATGATCCCATGGAATGGATGCGACACTTGTGCAATAAGTTGCAATGTCGCATAGACTTGTGGTTTGTTCATAAGAGAGTTTTGCCATTTCTTGGAATGAGGTTGGCAAGTTCTTGCGCAAGTTTAACTTGCAAGAGGATGAGTAATCATCCTGTTACATCACCTTTCTTGGGGAAAAATTGCCAAGTAAAGGGAAGTTAGGTATTTGCTTGGAAGAAAATGATCAATCAATAAATTGAAGCGACATGGTCGCCAGGATTTACTGTTAATAAAACCTAAGGTATTGGTTAAGTTGGGTTAACAGGGTATGGCCCTAACCCAAGGACAAAAGGGTGAACAAACAAACCCTTGGGGATATTGCCAAGTCGCAATTGATCCTGGATCGAATGCTGGATGCATTCGAAGAGAAGGATTGACTCGTTAACAGTTGGCCAAATAAACGACCATTGGAATTGATTGTGCTTGTAACAATTTAGAAAGCACTGTTTGCATTGTTTGCTCAAAGAACTAAAGGATAAAATGATATCTAATGCTTTAGGTTGAAGGCCTGAAGGGAGAGGCAGCTTCAGTTACCCCCGACTGCTTGCCTGACCCTAACCAAGGGGGTTGTTGACCGCACTAGGAACGTGGACCGAACCTGCCGCGAGAGGTCTTTCCGTTGAGCTCTACTTGGAGCAGGAGGACACTTGGGTGCCAGGGGGGGCTCTGGCCGTAAATCCCTCGCCTTTCGGGTCCTGCACAAGAGGCTAACATGACTCAGGATTGGATCTTGAGGCCCACATACTAGTTTACGGGCGAAAGCTTGGAATAGTAATCCCTGTGGATTACTGGATAGCCCTGGGACAAGCCTATAGGCGGAAACTCCTTGTATTTCAAAGATAAAATGATGAAATGTTTTAAAAAAAGAACTTGCTTGATATTGTTTTTCTATGTCACATGATAAGATTACGTGAAGGAACCAGTGCTTAACAGGAGTAATTAAAGAAGCTGATTGTTATATGTCAAATTAATGTGTTAGATAATTACATAACTAAAACAAATTGAGGAAAGTGCGGAGGATGGGCCATGGGTCCGTCCTACGGTTGGGTGGTCTTGGTTAGCCGGGAACTTTTCTCAAAAATCTCGAAGAACAGCGGGATGATCATCATCATCAAAAAGAATAACAAGAGCGATGACCTAGAGTTACGTCTTACCCGATTTACATTGTTTTAGGGGAACGGAATGGGACTATGCCTTATGGTAGAGAGGTTGAGCCTTGCATCCCTCTCGTTTCCCATTCTCCTTGAACGAAGTGCAGGGTGAATCCGCTTCGGACGTGGCGTTTCTGCGTAAAGTAGTTCACTCGGGTCTGACGCTAGTTGATGTTAGCTAATGACCAAATCAGGAAAACCCTAATTCAGGTCGATCCTAAGTGGGAACGGCCAGGATACTTCCGCTACGTGGTAGACGCAGGAAGACCTAGATCGCAAATCCCGTAACATTCCATGGGAATGTTGAGCGGAGCTTTCTAGACATCCTTTCTGATGGACTGCTAAGACGTGTCCTGGATGATTCTTGTGGACACGTTGCAGTTGGTATTAGAGCGAATCAACAAAGGACTTGTTTTTAAGAAATTTTATTAGTAAGAAGTAAAGAAAATGTTACTGTCCCAAACATTTCCTTACTTTCAATGCTATCTTGCAGAATTATGAAGCATTGAACAGGTTCTTAGCGTTCCGAGTCATGTTTATGACCGCGATGCATTCCACGGATTATCGACAAAGGGTTGAGATGATGAACATCCTAGACCGCATTTACAATCCATCGCCTGTGTATGTGGAACGGAAAAGGATGGGTGTTTCAAGTATCTATTATATAGCTGCCCATCGACCTGCGTACCTTCAAATTAACTTGAAGAGAATCAACTGGATGGAGGATTTGAAGATCGTGAAGTAGTTCGTCTTTGTTGAGGCTCACGCAAATGCGACCCTATGGGTCAGAGGTCGAAGGGTTAACCAAAATAAGTATGTGTATGGGGAAGTGATTCAAAGAATCCTTGCCGACAGAATCAAGGTTTTGGGACTTCATGAGAAGAATGGATATCAAAGGAAAAGATATCCTAATCTTCCAATGAACTATCAATTCCTGAAAATCGATGACCCCAATCCGTACTACTACTCAGTTCCTGTAGATAGCTGAATGCAACAACATCCTATTCTCCTCGAATTAATGTATTAACTTGTTCCATCGACCCAAGAAATAATTGTACCTCGAAAGGGCTATGCTCATATGAATGGAATAAAACTTTTTTTTAAATCAACAATTGTCTTGACTGTGAATATCGATAAAGAAGTAAAGTGATTTAGTCACTTGGCTAAAGGAATACGCAAACGTAGTTCCTGAAGAGTTAACAGAACTCCCGCTTCAAAGTGAAGTAGATCATGAGATCAAGCTAGTAATAGGAGCTGCGCCATTTGCGAAGAGACCCTATAGAATGTCCATACCGGAAGCAATTGAGCTGAAGGAACAACTCAAGCAACTGCTAGATCAAGGCTACATCCGTCCTAGCAGTTCACCATGGAAAGCACCAGTACTGTTCCACAAAAAGAAAGATGGAACACTTCGGCTATGTATTGATTAAAGAGGGTTGAATCAATCAACGGTCAAGAACAAATATCATATTCCTAGAATAGATGAGCTTCTTGATAGTCTTCAGGGTGCTAAGATCTTCTCCAAGATTATCTTAGGTCTGGTTACTATCAGATAAGAAACAAGGAAGAAGGTATCCCAAAGACGACCTTCAACACTAGATATGGACACTTTAAGTTCTAGTTATGTCATTAGGGCTTACGAATGTGCCTGCCACCCTCAATAGGTTGAAGCAAAGTTTGGTATCAGCACCGATCCTAAAACTTCTAGATCGCTGTAAGGAGTTTGAGGTAGTAATTGATACTAGCATGCTTGCTTTAGAATGTGTGCTCATGTAGGAAAGTCATCCTATAGCATAATCTTCAAGAAACTGAAGAGCCATGAGAAGAATTATGCTATCCATGATCTTGAACTTTTAGTTGTCAAGCTTTGGAGACACTACCTGCTGGGTAACAAGTTTACACTAGTGACTGATCATAAAAGTCTCAAGTGGAACTTTACCTAGAACAAGCTCAACAGGAGGCAATGTTAGTGGATTGGAGTGTTGGAGGAATATGACTTTGAAAGCAAGTACCGACTAGGGAAAGAGAATGTAGTTGCTGATGCACTTAGTCACAAGGCATTCCTAAATTTTCTAATCTTGTAGAATCCATCAACAGCCATATCTCTAGCTACAAATGTATCTATGCCAAACAACCCCATACTTGAACTATCTAGAGAGGAAGCATGCCATGATTTGGCCTACCAAACAATGATAAAGGAAATATCTACCAAGGAGCAGAATCAGAAGTTGCAAGCTAAGTATCAGGAATTTTCCATTGATAATGGACTTGTCTACTACAGAACAAGGCTGTGTATACCAGCAAACCAGTCACTTAAGTAGAAGATATTGTAGGAAGCTCACGATTTTCCTTTCACAGGACATCCTGGCTATGCTAAAACTCTTAATGCAGTTATGAAGAGCTACCATTGGGAGAGGCTCAAAGGTGACATTGTCAAATATGTCACTGAGTGTTGTCTTGCCAACGTATCAAAGCCGAACGTGTCATGATGTTAGAGAAACTGCAACCGCTTGACATTCCCCAAATGAAATGGGAATTCATCAGTGTGGATTCTTGTTGTAGGCCTACCCCAAGCCCTGGGAGGATAAAACTCCATCATGGTTGTGGTTGACATGTTTACTAAGGTTGCACACCTTATTCCAGTAAAGACAAACTATAAAGCCTCAGACATTGCAAGGTTGTTTATCAAGGAGATATTCAAGCTACATGGGCTACCTAGAAGAATCATTAGTGATCATGACTCTCTCTTCACATCACACTTCTGGAGAGCTATCTTCGAAGCTATTGGGACTCAACTCTATTTTTGCATAGCCTACCATCCCCAAACTGATGGTCAAACGGAGCGAGTCAATCAAGTCATCGAGGATATGCTTAGGGCACACTGCTGTCGTGAGCCAAAAAGGTGGATTCAATACTTGCCTTTGGGTGAATTTGCCTACAATGCTTCTTACCAACAAAGTATTCAGATGACCCCTTTTCAAGCATTGTATGGTCATGACTGTCTAAGTCCCCTAAACTTCTCAGATCCAACCTTGAGGGTTGAAGCTTCAAGGCAGATGTTGGAAAATATGGATGACCAAATAAAGTCAACAAGACAGGACATCCAAGCCCCAAGGATAGAAAAAAGGCATACGCAGATTTGAAGTGTCAAGATACAATATTTGAGAAGAAGACATGGTCTTCATTCACGTATGCCCAAAGAAGAGTTCTTTATCGTTAGGAGATTGCAGGAAGCTAAGACCAAGGTATTGTGGACCATACAAGATCCTTAAGTGCCTAGGACCTAATGCTTATAGACTGCAACTCCCTAAAAACCTAAAGGTTCATAATGTATTCCGTATCAGCCTATTGAAGAAGTATGTACCTAATCCTAACCATGTACTTGATGACCAACAAGTTGCAATGCCTAGTCAAGGAGTCCTTGAGCTATGGCTGATGGGATCTTAGATGCTAGGGAGAAAAAACTGAGATCTAGAACCTTGAGAGAATGCCTTGTCCAATAGAAAGACTATCCTGAGGAGGATGCCACTTGGATAGATGAAAGCACTCTCAACCATCAATATCTCAGTTTATCTTGAGATGAGGACATCAAGATTCCTCCAAGGGGGAGAGAATGTAATATTCCCGCATATGAATCTCCTCTTAAGTAAGATAATAGCAAATTTTTTTAAAAAATTATCGGTCGTGCTGGAGGAGACGTAGGGGAGGCACGATGACTGCGCATCATGCTGGAACTCATGGAAGGCTTGATGCTCATGCATCAGGCCGCGTGGAGTGAGGGAGGTACCTCTCCCTCTACCTATAAAAATCATGGCTATTTTCGGGAGAAGGGAGGGGCTGGACGAGAGGACGGGAGGCTGCATAAGGCTGTTGGAGGTCGTCGTGAGAGAGGAGGGGTGCTGAGGCTATCATGGAGAGAGAGGGAGTAAAGAGGAGTCATGGAGGAGCGTAACGCTGTTGGCTGTGAGGGAGGTGATCAGCTGAGTAGTCGAAAGGCTGTTGGAGAGGAGGAATAGTGGAGGGAAGCTTTGTGTTAGGAGGGAGGTGAGAAGTACGCTAGCTGCCACCGCCTAAAGCTGAGTGCGCCGCCAGCATCTCCATTTGCCGCTGCCTGAAGCCGAGGATGTCGCCAATCGCCAAATCGATGGCTTCCTCTCCCTCCACGTGGTTCCTAACAGCCACAAAACCTTCCAAGAAGCTTCTTGGAAGATTCTAAGGGGGGGCCTCCCTAAGCCTCTTTCCTATTGCAAGTTCCATTAAAATCCATTCTAACCCGAGTTCCTTAGAAAGCCCCCTTCCTATTGCCTTCCCAAGCGGGCTTTTATAACCCCACCCCCCAAGATTTAAGCACCTTCCCATGGTCCATTTAAAACCCCCTTTTCCATGGTTTTCCACAAGCCCTTCCCACCAATCACCCACAAGGCCGGCCCTAGGATTTTAGGGAAGGAGAAGAATAACTCTCAAGCCTCCATTTCCTCAAGGCCCGCTCACAATAACCCTTTCGCGAACCCCCTCTTTTTCGAAATAAATGTCAATATTGTGGGAGAGAAGGAAGGAGTCTCACTTGAAGCTTTCTTGCTTGCACAATGGGGGAAGACACACAAGGGTTGAGGCTGAAAACAGTTTTCCTCTTCTTAGTTGTGTAAGCCAAAAGAACTCAAGTACAAAGAAATAGAAGAACCCTATATATGGGTCTCAAACCAAACTCAACTAACTAAGGTGGCATACTAACTGAGCCACGAACTAGAGTAGATAAGGATAGCTATCATGTAGCTATTATTCATGGGCGGTGTACCAACCGCGTCTGCAACTGACAAGTCGGTGACATAAATACACAACGGTCACCCTGGCGTATCACGAGTGGAGCTCAATATCTCAACAATAAAGAAGGCCCAAACCAAAAACCCTAAGGCGTTCCATAAGCCAAATTTCGTAAGCTGGTACTTTTGTCAAGGATCCCTACTTCCAAGGGAATCTCCGCGTATGAATATCTCACCGAGCCCACAAGTCCAGGTTTTTACTAATTTTGATTCCACGCAAAAGCATTGCATTAATCACAATAACTTCATGGATTAGGAAGCACCTATGCATGCTTAAAATCACCTAGTCAAGTTAAATGCAACTGGAAATAAATCGACTATTCGAACAATGATTAGAATTAGTTCATGACATGAAATTGGGTCATTGGTATTTTCCATATAAAGAAATTATCTATCCATTTAACATCCTTAATAGTATGTTGCCTTGTCGTGCATGTCAAAGTGATGGCCTAGAACACCTATTGCCCATCATTATAAGGTTGAGATTATTAAAGTGCACCTTTGACTGGGCGTGGAAAGATCAATTGCACGTCGGATTTTTAGACAAATCTTCATTGAATGATTCATTAGGGAAAGTCCTTAACCCCGTAGGAAATAGAAGAGCGCGGAAATGATTCTAGGAATTTGCGTGTGGCATGTGATTGTAAATTGGAATAGGTCAACTCTAGTTTTTTTTGGCATGAATTTCACTATGTTGTAGTCAGGAAAGGAGTGCATGTTGCACATTTGTCATATGAAAAAATTCATTCATCAAGAGTTGTATTTAGGGAAAGGCTGCATGGTTTATTGAAGCATGAAATCTTAAAAGCTTAGAAAAAGAATTGTGGGCATGATTCTTGAATGAGTCCTAGTAGGATCAATGGAAGTTAAGCCGCAATTTAAAATGCGTTTTGATCTTAAAAGTTAGGGTTATTGCGAATTTAGGGGTATGTAGAAGCAATGAATCACGCGTTTAGAAGAATTGTGAGATGTCACAACTAGCTTTCTCCTTTAAAGATCAAGTTAACATCTCTAGGGATGGTTCGTCCTTGTCGCAAGACAAGTAGATCGAATTATCTAAATCGCCTAACCCGCAAGGGATTCGCATAGGATGGCTCAACCGATACGATAAATAACCCAAGTGCTAACTAGGGTTTAGCACGTTAAGGACTTGACCTAGTTTCACGCACTTGTTACCAAGACGAACCCTTGAACCAAAGGTCCTACCCACATTCACGGAATGTAGGGACAATTGGATGCTCATGCATAAAACGATCTAAGGTTTCTACCCTAAGGATCACTCGTTCAAATGATGAAACTCGGATTGAGTTGGAATTCCTAGGACCAAACGTTGTCAACCTAGTGTAATTAGGAATGGGTTGGGTAAGAAGACACCCTAAATGCTGCTTCTCATCTGGAGACCAGAAAACGCCGTTCAATAGATGAAATGATCCCATGGAATAGATGCGACACTTGTGCAATAAGTTGCAACGTCGCATAGACTTGTGGTTTGTTCACAAGAGAGTTTTGCCATTTCTTGGAATGAGGTTGGCAAGTTCTTGCGCAAGTTTAACTTGCAAGAGGATGAGTAGTCATCCTGTTACATCACATTTCTTGGGAAAAATTTACCAAGTAAAGGGAAGTTAGGTATTTGCTTGGAAGAAAATGATCAATCAATAAATTGAAGCGACATGGTCGCCAGGATTTACTGTTAATAAAACCTAAGGTATTGGTTGAGTTGGGTTAATAGGGTATGGCCCTAACCGAAGGACAAAAGGGTGAACAAAAAAGCCCTTGGGGATCTTGCCAAGTCGCAATTGATCTTGGATCGAATGCTGGATGCATTCGGAGAGAAGGATTCACTCCTTAACAATTGGCCAAATAAACGACCACTAGAATTGATTGTGCCTGTAACAGTTTAGAAAGCACTCTTTGCATTGTTTGTTCAAAGAACTAAAGGATGAAATGATATCTAATGCTTCAAGTTGAAGGCCGGAAGGGAGAGGCAGCTTGAGTTATCCTCGACTGCCTGCCTGAACCTAACCAAGGGGGTTGTTGACTGCGCCGGGAACGTGGACCGAACCCACTGCGAGAGGTCTTTTCGTTGAGCTCTACTTGGAGCAGGAGGACGCTTGGGTGCCAGGGGGGGCTCTCGCCGTAAATCCCTCGCCTTTCGGGTCCTGCACAAGAGGCTAACGTGACTCGGGATTGAATCTCGAGGCCCGCATACTAGTTTACCAGCAAAAGCTTGGAATAGTAATCCATGTGGATTACTGGATAGCCCTGGGGCAGATTATGGACAAGCCTATGGGCGGAAACTCCTTGTATTTCAAAGATAAAGTGATGAAATGTTAAAAAAAAAAGAACTTGCTTGATATTGTTTTTCTGTGTCACGTGATAAGATTACGTGAAGGAACCAATGCTTAACAGGAGTAATTAAAGAAGCTGATTGTTATATGTTAAATTAATGTGTTAGATAATTACATAACTAAAACAAACCGAGGAAAGTGCGGAGGATGGGCCATGGGTTGGGTGGTCCCGGTTAGCTGGGAACTTTTCTCAAAAATCTTGAAGAACAGCGGGATGATCATCATCATCAAAACGAATAACGAGAGCGATGACCTAGAGTTACGTCTTACCCGATTTACATTGTTTTAGGGGAACGGAATGGGACTATGCCTTATGGTAGAGAGGTTAAGCCTTGCATCCCTCTCGTTTTTCATTCTCCTTGAACCAAGTGCAGCGTGAATCCACTTCGGACCTGGCATTTCTGCGTAAAGTAGTTCGCTCGAGTCTGACACTAGTTGCTGTTAGCTAATGACCAAATCAGGAAAACCCTAATTCAGGTCAATCCTAATTGGGAACGGCCAGGATACTTCCGCTACGTGGCAGATGCCAGAAGATCTAGATCGCAAATCCCGTAACATTCCATGGGAATGCCGGGCGGAGCTTTCTAGACATCCTTTCTGATGGCTTGCTAAGACATGTCCTGGATGATTCTAGTGGACACGTTGCAGATTTATGCCAATTGTCTAGAGTTTGACCTTCTTCATGCAGCCCTAGAATCATTTCCATGCCTTGCAAATTACTACGCTTGTTAGAAATCTTCTTTAATGAATCATTGCGAAGAAACAGATGTCTAATAATGTGACATGTGATTTAATATTTCCATGCATAATCGAAGTGTAGTACAATAATTTCGACTTGTAAAGATGGTCATGAGTTGATCTAGATTCGTTACTTTGCAATGTATAGAAAGAACTTGCTAAGAATGCATAGATATCTTATGTTCCTTTTTTTTCGTTTGTTTCATTGAAAAAAATATAAATGACCGATTCTTCAATCGGGAGTTATTTCCTTTGAAATAGCCAATGTATTTCAATCATAACAGTGCATCCTAATTCCATAAATGATCCATGCACAATTGAAATATTTCGACGTAAACCAAATTTAGGAAGAAAACTTAGACTTGTGGGTTCAGTGAAATATCCACATGGATGTTAGCAGATGATCCTCCTGTGGTTGCGCCTTGTGCCTTTTTAGGGGCTATTGTAAATTCGGCCTTCTTGCCTTGGCCACAGTCTTATGATCTTAGCCCGTTCTCCCTTGTACGCGCAATTCCCTTTGAAATACGGCTTTCTTGACCAAATGCATCTTCTTAAGGAATTGGGGCTTTGGAAAGGGGAACTTAAGAACTTCTCCTTATTTTCATAGAAGTTCCGAGGGGATAAGGATCTTTGTGGAGAAGGAGTGTGGGGGTAAAAATTAGGGATGGGTTTATGGGGGAATTTGAGTGGAAAGGGGCTTAGAGAAACCCCTCTTCTTCAAAGCCGTGAGGACCTTAATTGAGGATCTAGTGGGGAAGCCTTATAGGCTTCCTCCTCGAAGCTTGCAGGGACAAAAAATTATCTTTAGGAGGGTTTGATGGGAAAGCCCTTAAACCCGGAAAAGAGTTTGTTGGGCTTGTGATGGATGCAATGGGAAAGGGCTTTAAATCCTGGTTATAATGGACTTACGTGAGTCCACGGGAAGGACTTTACAATCAGTAGAATGGCTTTTGGGGGATGCAAGGGAAAAGGGCTTAATTTTTGAGGATGCAAAGGGAAAGGGCGTAATTCCGAGGGGTGTAAAGACTGCTTGAGAAGGGGGAAATGGAAAGGGGGCTTAGAGAGACCCCCCCCTTAGAAGCTTCCCATGAAGCTTTTGGGGATGTGATGAAGACCACGTGGGAAAGTAGAAGGGCAATTTTGTGGAAGGTGGCATCAACAACGACCAGCAGCTGTTTGATTGGCAGCTGGGTGGGGGCATTCAACTCGATTGGTGGCTTTCACTCTCCTCACGGCGCAGCAACAGAGTGGCTCCACAGTAAGGCGTCCTTCCTCCTCTTTCACCTCTTCACGCTCAACCTCACGACTCACTCTTTACTCCCCCCCCCCCCCCCCACAGGGCTTTTTATAGGTGAAGGGAGGGGGACCTCCCCCCCCCCCCCCCACGCGGCCTGATGCATGGCCCAATCCCCCCTACATTGTCTAGCTATAACACTTACCCATCAACGCCTTAATCCCACTCCTTGAGCACGGCCTTCAACTGGGGGAAAAGAAGAGTTAATATTTAAAAAAATTGCCATAAATCTATCAATTCCCTCTTGACCTCCTCTTAAGAGGAGGTTCACATTTAGATATGTGGGTTCCTTTACTTTGGTCTCGTTTATGCCAATGGAGATCATGATACGTCATGTACAATTTAAAGATCGCATCGTCCATATCTTCAATGCCGGCATTGTCATTGCATGAGACTCACGCGGCCTCATAATATTTTCCAAGAGAAATATTACAGCACCTCACAAAGGATAGGGAATTCAACACATAATGTATTTAGGCAATAAATTCTTGGTTGTGCCTCATAATTAAGGCAATCGTAGATAGACGTTAAATGTTGTCTAAAAGGTTGCATTGAAAGGAAAAAAAAGATTTATGAACCTTGCAAACTTCATGCGATAATAATTACATTCTAGGTTGGGTTAAGTGCTAAAGGAAGGATTAAATCAATAATGGTCTCATGGCATTCGCTCATGCATGGAGTTCTTTTATCGAAGTTTGTATTTAGAAAAGGATGCATGTTCATACTAAAGCTTGAATTCAATGCATTAAACGTAGGGTTTATATGAGTTAGCTCTGAATGTTAATCATTATAGTATAGGGCAAGGAAAATAATGATCTCTAAGTTGCATAAAAGCAAAAGGTCTATGGTTTGAAATTGCATACTTGCATGGAATAATGCATCTCACCTATTTTCCAGTTACTTACATCTTTTAGGGGAAAGTAATTGCAAATTGAGAAGAATGTATTTGCATCCTTAAAGAAATATCATCTTAAATTGTGGGTTGGTTAGAGAAACTAAGTAATTCACATATAATTGAATAGCTTACATGAGAACCATAAAGGTATGAGTAGTCAGTATATGACGATCACCTCAACGTACTAGGTAGAGTTAAGCCACGATAAAATTCTGCCTAATATCACACTTGGGATGTCGATTTAAGACTTTCAATCCCAAATATCCTACCCACATTCTTGAAAATGTTAGGGTTATCTGAACGCCCATGCAAGAATGATCTAGGGTTCTCACCCTAAGGATCAATTGACCAAATACTAGACCTTTGTATGAATCTAGGAGCCCTAAGGCCAAAGTGTTATCAGCCTAGTAGGGTTAGGGGTTGGATTGGGTCAAGAGGACTCCCAAGCCCTTATCTTGATCAAAGGTATTCCTAATCAAGAGAGATGGTACGAGGGAAAAATAATCCCACAGGTTAGGTGTGACACCTATCTCGTGCAACAAGTTGCAACGTCGCATAGTTTTGTGTCCAAATCACAAGATAGTAATAGCCACTCCTTAGAACAAGGTTGGTGAGTTATAAGTATAAGTCTAATTTTCTAGAGGATGAGTAGTCATCCCACTACATCACCCTTCCTTGGGACTGATTTGCCAAGATAGGTTAATTATGAATTTCCTAGCAAGCAATTGAAGGATTTATTGACCATAATATATGGAAACCTAAAGTATTGACAATTTGGTTAATAGGGTATAAACCCTAACCCAAGGAAAAAGGTTAAAACAAGCAACTTAGCTTATGAAACCCTTGGGATATTGCCAAGTTGCAATTGATCCCGGATTGAATGCTGGATGTATTCGGAGAGAAGGAATCACACCTTAGCAGTTGGCTATACAAATAGCAATTGGCTATACAAATGACCGCTAGAATGCTCGTGATGGTACACTAAGAGCATTGTTTGTATTTCTTTGCTCAAGGAACTAATGCTGGAAAATAACTAATGCTTTAGGTTGAAAGCCTGGAGGGAGAGGCAGCATCGGTTACCTCCGACTGTCTTCCTGACCCTATCTAGGGGGTTTGTTAGCCATGCCAGGTACGTGGACCGAATCCGCTGCGCGAGGTCTCTTCGTGGGTGCTACTTGGAGCAGGAGGACACGTGGGTACCAGTGGGGGCTCTGGCGGTAAATCCCTTGCCTCCAGATCCTATACAAGAGGTTGATGTGACTCGAGATTGGATCTCAAGGCCCACATACTAGTCAATGGGAGGAAACTTGAAATAGCGATCCCTGAGGATTGCTGGAATTGCCTTCGGGCATATTATAGACTAGCCTTCGAGCAGATTATATGATGTATTCCAAAGACTGATAAATAAAAATGAAATGTTGAAAAGGAACTTGCTTGACATTGTTTTTCTATGTCTGTGCCTAAGTTACGTGAAGGAACTAGTGATTAATTGGTTAATTATAGAAGCTGTTTTTGCTTGTCAAACTAAACGTGGTAGGTAATTAGATAACTAAAGCAACCTGAGAAAAGTGCGGTGGATGTGACCTTGAGTCCAACCTACTGAAGGGTGATCCCAGTTGGTCGAGAACTTTTCTCAAAGGAATTTATAGCAAGGTAGCAATGACGTAGAATTTAGAAAGATAGAGTCCCGATTTATACTGTTTTAGCGGAACAGAATGGGACTATGCCTTACGGGTAGAGAGGTCGAGCTTTTTATCTCTCTCGTTTCCCATTCTCCTTGAACCAAGTGCAGTATAAATCCGCTTTGATCGTGATGTTTCTACACAAAGTGTTTCGTCCAAGGCTCGACGCTAGTTACGTCATAAGATTTTGACCCTTAGGGAAACCCTGATTCAGGTTGATCCTAAGTGGGAACGGCTAGAATGCTTCCGCTTTGTGGTAGACTCGGGAAGACCTAGATCGCAAACCCCGTGACATTCCTTGGGAGTGCTAGGCGGCGCTTTCTGGACTCTCTTCTCGATGGGCCGCTAAGATGTGTCCTACAAGTGGAGGGGGGGACACATTACAGTTCGTATCAGAGCTAACCAACGGATCTAATATTCACAAGGAAACTTAATGAGGAGAAGTAGAGAAAATGTTGTTGTTAAGAACATTTTCTTACTTACTTATCGATGTTGTCTTGCAGAGTTGCGAAGCATGGAACAAATTCTTGGTGTTCCAGGTTATGTTTATGACTGCCATGTGCATTTCTTTTTATCGACGGAGACTAGGTATAATGAATATCCTAGACCGCATCTACAATCCTTCACCCCTATACGTGGAACGAAGATGGACATGTGATTCAGGAATTTACTATATAGCTGCCCACAGACTTGCGTACCTTCAAACCAACTTGAAGATAATCAAGTGGATAGAGGATTTAAAGATCGTGAAGCTGTACATATTTGTCAAGGCTCGCGCAAACACAACCCTATATGTCGATGGTTGACATGTTAAGCAAAACAAGTATGTGTACGAGGAAGTGACTCGAATAATCCCTACCGATAGAATCAAGGTATTGGGATGTTATGAGAAGAACGGGTATCAAAGGAAAGGATATCCCAAGCTTCCTATGACTTATCGATTCCTCAAAATCCATGACCCCACTCCATATTATTACTCAGTTCTCGTAGCCGAATGTAACACAATCTTGTTTTCCCCAAATTAATGTACCAATCAGTTTGTTCTACCCACTCAAATAAATGTACGCGAAAGGGCTATGCCCGCATGAATGAATAAAAATTTTTCATTTTCTATCATGGCTGTGAGTGTTGGTAACGGAGTTAAGTGAATAGTTCACTTGGCTAAAAACTGAAATGGACATGTTAATGTAATGTGAGAAATGCTTAGCAAGTAATTAACTTAAAGAATATTATTGCCCAGGCACAACCTCAAGTGCAGATTCCTAGTCTGACCCCTACACCAAGTACAACTGTAATTCAAGAGAAGAAGTTTGTTCTCAAACAAATCAAGCCACCAAAATTTGATGGTAAGGGAAGGACCATCCAAACTGATACCAAGATCTAGATCAAATCCATGGAGGATTATTTCGAAGCAGCAAGTACTGCACTCGCTAACCAAGCAATGCTTGCCAAACTAAAGGTTACTAGCAAAGCAAGACTTTGGTGGAAACAATGGTGCAGAGACCAAGGGATCTCTGAAGGGTCAATTACTTGGGAGAAGCTTAAAAGAGTTATGCGAGGGAGATATTTACCACCTACCTACCGCACGTAGAAGATAAATAAATTCTATGAATTAAAGTAGCTTGGTCTATCCCTGGATGCTTACTATTCAAAGTTTGTCTCTCTCTTGAAGTACGCGCCATAAATGGACATGACACAACAGGTGTCAAAGTTTTGTGCCAAATTAAATCCACCTATAAACATCCACTCGGAATCAATACGTCCAACTGATCTGCAATATGCACTCATTCAAGCTGCACCCATAATACACGAGGTGCAGGCCAAGCCAAGAAATAACGAGTGTTGGTCTTACAAGGACCAGAACAAGGGATTGTATAGGTCTCTGACTAAGAGAGTGCAGGGCCAAAATTAGGCACAAAGGAAGAAATCTAGGGAAAACGCTACTAACAACTTCGTTCCTACCCAAGGTAATGGCCACAATCTCCGTTGCTTTCATTGCAATGAGCCCGGTCACTTTAAAAGGTAGTGTCCCAAGCTTAGTAGAGGAAAACGTCAAGGGCCATTCCAAGGAGCTGCCCATGGGCAAGGAGCCGCTGCCAAGGTGAGAGGGAGAACCTCTACTACTGCCAACAAGGAGCTGTGTGATGAAGAAGACCCATCCATGGAAGCTGACATTGAGAGGGCAATGGTTCATACTGCTCTTCACAAGAAAGGCCCGAATCGCCTATTCTCGGTGATTCAAACCCCTTCAGATTACCAAGGTAAAAGCTTCAAAACGTTGATTGATTGTGGCAGTACTCATTCCTTTACTTCACCAGTTTGTGCAAAAAGAATAGGAATAGCCACAAAAGATGCACCTACCTTACTTGTGGAATTAGCAAATGGTCGTGGGGTCTCTTCTACCAGGCAAACTACTAAGGTGAAATTCCTATTGGGTGGAAAGTGGACTTCGGTCAGATTCAGGATAATGAACCTAGCTGTGCACGAATGTTTTCTCCTTATGGATTGGCTAATACCCAATGATGCCCACATTCACTGTGGAAAGGGCCAAGTCTCCTTCCAAAATTCTGAAGGGGAACTGGTCACAACTCAAGGAGAGGCTAGTAGGCCAAAAATTCAACTAGCAAAAGCAACACGGATAATAAAAGGAGTTAGAAAGGGGCTCTCTATCTATTTGATTAAACTAAATAAGCTAGATTAGAATCAGGAATCTAGGAAAGAACCTTCATGGTTAAAGGAATACGTAGACGCATTTCTTGAAGAGCTGACTCAACTTTCTCCTCAAAGGGAAGTCGCTCATGAAATCAAGCTAGCGCCAGGAGCTACACCAATCGTAAAGAGACCATATAGGATGTCCATCTTGGAAGAAATTGAGCTGAAGGAGCAACTCAAACAACTATTAGACCAAGGCTGCGTCCTTGCACTTCACCATGGGGAGCTCCAGTCCTGTTCCAGAAGAAGAAAGATGAAACGCTTCGGCTATGCATTGACTAAAGAGGGTTGAATCAATCAACCATTAAGAACAAATATCCTATTCCAAGAATAGATGAACTTCTTGACCGTCTTCAAGGTGCGAAGATCTTCTCTAAGATAGATCTCAGGTCTGGATATTATCAGATAAGGATTAAGGAAGAAGATATCCCGAAGGCTACATACAACACAAGGTATGGACACTTTGAATTCTTAGTCATGTCATTCGGGCTACCAAATGCTCCTGATACCTTCAACAAGCTAATGCAGGATATCTTTAGGCCCAATCTTGATGATTTCATACTCATCTTCTTTGACAATACCCTATTCTACTCCAAACAGGAAGAAGATCATGAACCCCAGCTTCGCATTGTTCTCGAAACAATGAGAGCACACAAGCTTTATGACAAGAAGAAGTGTGCATTTTTCAAGCGACACATTTAATATGTAGGATTCATTGTATTGACGAAAGGAATTTTAGTGGATCCGGCCAAGGTTAGAGACATTCTAGAGTGGCCAACACCAACTTATGTCAAAGAAATATGGAGTTTTCTTAGATTGACACGATGCTACAGGTCTTTATAAAAAACTATGCTTTGATTGCAGAGCCTCGATTGATCTACTAAAGAAGCAAGTATCAATTGTATGGTCACCTGCTGAACACACCAACTTTGACAAACTAAAGAAAAGCTTGGTATCAACACCCATCCTAAAAGTTCCAAATCTTAGTAAGAAGTTTGAAGTGATAACTGATGCTAGCAAACTTGCCTTAGGATGTCTACTTTTGCAAGAAGGTCATCCCGTAGCATACTCCTCAAGGAAACTGAAGAACCATGAAAGGAACTATGCTACCCATGATTTGGAACTATTGGCTATCATCCATGCTCTCAAACTTTGGAGACACTACTTGCTGGGTAATAAATTTACCCTAGTGACGGACCACAAAAGTCTTAAATGGATTTTCACCCAGAATGAGCTCAATATAAGGCAACATCGATGGATTGAAGTGCTGGAAGAATATGATTTTGAAATCAAATACCGATCTAGAAAGGAGAATGTAGTTGTCGATACACTCAATTGCAAGGCATTTCTGAATTCTCTGATTTTGCAAGATCCATCAACAGCAAGATCTCTAGCCATAAAGGTATCCATGCCAAATAACCCAATTCTTGAGCTAGCTATAGAAGAGGCATGCCATGACCCAATCGATCAAAAATTGCTAAGGGAGGTCCCCATCAAGGATCAAGACCTGAAGCTACAAGAAAAGTATCAAGAATTCTCTATCAATAGTGGACTTGTCTACTATAAAACAAGATTATGTATACTAGCAATCCAATCACTCAAGCAAAAGATACTTTGGGAAGCCCATGACTCCCCTTTTTCAGGACATCCTGTCTATGCCAAGATCCTCAATGCAGTTAGAAAGAGCTATTATTGGGAGAGGCTCAAAAGTAACGTTCTTAAATATGTCATGGAATGTTTGTCTTGTCAACACATTAAGGCGGAACATGTCAAAATGCCAGGGAAATTGCAACCACTTGACATTCCTCAAATGAAAGGGGAATTCATTAGTATGGACTTTGTTGTTGGCGTGTCCAACGTTCAGGGAGGATACAACTCTATTATGGTTGTAGTAGATATCCTTACCAAGGTTGCACATCTTATCCCTGTTAAGACAAACTATAAAGCCTCAGATATTGCAAGGTTATTCATCAAGGAGATTTTCAAACTACATGTGTTACCTAGAAGAATCATTAGTGATCATGAATATCTCTTCACATCTCACTTCTAGAGGGCTATCTTCGAGGCCATTGGGACTCAACTCTGTTTCAGTATAGCTTATCATTCCCAAATTGTTGGTCAAACAGAACGAGTCAACCAAGTCATTGAAGATATGCTTAGGGCACATTATTGTCGCAAACCCAAAAAGTGGACTCAATATTTGCCACTGGTTGAGTTTGCCTACAATGCTTCCTACCAACAAAGCATTTAGATGACCCCTTTTCAAGCATTGTATGGGCACGACTGTCGTAGTCCTTTAAGCTTCTCAAATCCAACCTTGAGGGTTGAAGCTTCAAAGTGGATGTTAGGAGACATGGATGACCAAATCAAATCAATAAGATAGGATATCCAAGTTGCCAAAGACAAACAAAAGGCCTACGCAGACCTGAAACATCAAGACAAATCCTTTGTTCAAGGTGATATGGTCTTCATTCACGTGGGTCCAAAGAAGAGTTCCCTATCCTTGGGTGAATGCAAAAAGCTAAGGTATTGTGGACCCTACAAGATTCTCAAGTGCCTAGGGCCTAATGTTTACAGACTTCACTTCCTCCAAAACCTAAAAGTTCATAATTTATTCCATATCAGTCTATTGAAAAAGTATGTGCCTAACCCTAGTCACGCACTTGATGATCAACAAGTTGTAATGCCTAGCCAAGGAGTCCTTGAGCTATGGCCTGACAGGATCTCAGATGTTAGAGAGAGGCATTTGAGATCCAAGATCTTGAGAGAATACCTCATCCAATGGAAAGATTACCCCGAAGAGGATGCCACTTGGATGGATGAAAGTACTCTCAACCAACAATACCCCCCAGATTTTCTCGAGATGAGGACATCCGGATTCCTTTAAGGGGAAGAGAATGTAATATTTTCATAATGAAATATTAAATGACCCTAGACCCCACACACCCCACACAAAAAGTAGCCCAAAGTAATCTCCCGCAACAATAAAAGTTGGTGGCTAAGTGCTCCCTCTGCGTGCATCAACGTACTCTAGCCTGCATTGTGCATAAGAGACCGTGGCTAAAAACTTGCAGCCCAGACGGAAACACCCCTTCAAGGGGAAAAAAAAAGGGATAATGGATAAATTTTTGCAAAATTTTTAAATTATTAACCCTCTCCCCTTCAGTCATTGCATGGTGGGGAGAGGGAGTATGAGTTTAGTGGTGGAGGGGCATGGAGAGGAGGCATGCATCCTACCACGTGTGTGGCTGCCCCCCCCCCCCCCCCAACCTTAGTGCTATATGAACCCCCCTCTCAAGCTTGAGAGGGAGGAGATCATCATCGTGCTGCCCGTCTCAGTCCATAGTCACCGCCACCCTGGTCACGTCGCCAGCCTGCCGCCTCCATCACCATCATTGTCATCATCAAAATAGAATCATCATCATTGTTTTCATCTCCTCCATCGTCATTTTCATCATCCTCCCAATCATCTCCCCTCCTCCACGTCATTCTGCCTGTGATAGAAGCATTAGAAGCTTCTATTGGAAGTTTCTAATAAAGCTTCCTTAGACATTTTTCTCCCCGTGCCTCGGCTTTTTTTAAAACCGCGACTGTAAGGCCCCATTCGTGCACGGAAGAAGGGATCTCGGACGGAGTGTCTTCCAAACGCGAAAGTGAACCAATAAGAGTTTTCTGAGTTGAGATCTACCTCATCGATGGCTCCTAAGAAAAAGTCACGAGGTGCACATGCGAGAGCTTCCACCCTACCCCGAGTACGTGAGTGGACAACGCCCCGATTTTTAGTGCCCAGGTTCCGATAGTATTCCCACATGAAAAGGATGCATTAAATATGTTTTGTATAGGAAAATTTAAGTGCATTTACTCATTCGATTTATAAAGCTTAGTGGCATGTCAAAGACTTGTATTTTGCTTCCACCTCCGTGGTCAAGAGTAGTTGCAAATTTCAATGCATGATGCATAGGTTATAAGAAGAAATTGTACAAAGGCATCCTTGTGGCATCTCGCAAAGGATAGGGAATTCAACACATAATGTATTTAGGCAATACATTCTTGGTTTTGCCTCATAATTAGGGCAATTGTAGACAGATGTTAAATGTTGTCTAAAAGTGACATTGAAATGAAAAAAAAGATTTATGAACCTTGCAAACTGCATGCGATAATAATTACATTCTAGGTTGGGTTAAGTGCTAAAGGAAGGACTAAATCAATAATGGTCTCATGGTATTTACTCATGCATAGAGTTCTTTTTTCGAAGTTTGTATTTAGGAAAGGATGCATGTTCATATTAAAGCTTGAATTCAATGCATTAAACGTACGGTTTATACGAGTTAGTTCTGAATGTCAATCATTATCGTATAGGGCAAGGAAAAGAATGATCTCTAAGTTGTATAAAAGCAAAATGTCTATGGCACTACAAGGATTTGAGCTAGTAGCAGCGCCGATTAGCGACGGCGGCTAGCGGCATCGCTATTGGCGTCGCTATTTGTGCAAATAGCGATGCCAATAGCGATGTCAATAGCGACGCTCCACACGGAAAAAAAGTGGGCCGAAACCGAGCGCAGTTTCATTTCGCGTTTGCACATTGTGTATTTTGAGAGCGAGAGCAAGGGAGGGAGCGACCATCATGATAGAAGGAGAGGAAGAAGACTTGCCGCCGCTGCCGCCGCCGCCGCCGTTGTTCGTGAAGGAGAGGAGGAGCCTTCATCGCAAAGAGGAGCCGCCGCCGCCATATCTCATCGGTGAGTCTCCCTCTCTCTTTCTTTTGCTTGTTTAAGGTTTAAATCACTTTCTCTTTTGCATGTTTAGGAGAGGAAATGAGAGAGAAAGAGAGGGAGAGGGAGAAAGAGGGAGAGAAAGATAAAGAGAGGGAGAGGGAGAGGGAGAGGGAGAGGGAGGGAGAGTGCATTCTCTCTCTCCCTTTCCCTTTTGCTTGTTTAAGGTTTAAATCACTTTCTTTTTTTCTTGTTTAGAAGAGGAAATGCGAGAGAAAGAGAAAAAAAGAGGGAGAGGGAGATAAAGAGAAAGAGAGGGAGAGGGAAGGGGGAGAGGGAGGAAATGAGAGAGGGAGAGAAAGAGAAAGAGAGGGGGAGGGAGAGGGAGAGGGAGGGAGAGTGCATTCTCTCTCTCCCTCTCCCTTTTGCTTGTTTAATGTTTAAATCACTTTTCTTTTTTGCTTGTTTAGGAGAGGAAATGAGAGAGAAAGAGAGAAAGAGAGGGAGAGGGAGAGAGAGGGAGAGAAAGAGAGGGAGAGGGAGAGGGAGGTGAAGGAAATGAGAGAGGGAGAGAAAGAGAAAGAGAGGGAGAGGGAGGGAGATTGCATTCTCTCTCTCCCTCTCCCTTTTGCTTGTTTAATGTTTAAATCACTTTCTTTTTTGCTTGTTTAGGAGAGGAAATGAGAGAGAGGGAGAGAAAGAGAGGGAGAGAAAGAGAGGGAGAGGGAGAGGGAGGGGAAGGAAATGAGAGAGGGAGAGAAAGAGAAAGAGAGGGAGAGGGAGGGAGAGTGCATTCTCTCTCTCCCTCTCCCTTTTGCTTATTAAATGTTTAAATCACTTTCTTTTTTGCTTGTTTAGGAGAGGAAATGAGAGAGAAGGAGAGAAAGAGAGGGAGAGGGAGAGGGAGAGGGAGAGGGAGAGAGAGGGAGAGAGAGAGAAAGAGAGGGACAGGGACAGGGAGAGGGAGGGAGAGTGCATTCTCTCTCTCCCTCTCCCTTTTGCTTTTGGAGAGTGTTAAGATATATTGTGAGAGGGAGAGGAAATGTGAGAGAAAGAGAAAGAGAGGGAGGGAGAGGGAGAGAGAGGGAGAGAAAGAGAAAGATAACATATATTAGAATGATAGCATATCCATGATTATGGTAATGGTATCCACTTTGCTTTTTTTATGGATACCATTACATCGACTCCTTAAGAGGGCTAAAAATTAGTCATACACTTTATAAAGTCTAATTAGGAGATTTAAGATGCACGATAATAGACTTATCGATAATGGTATGCAATGTGCTTTGCCATGGGCCACGTATATTGGTGACTCTTTAAGATGGCTTAAAATTGGTCATGTCCTTCATAATGTCCAAGTAGGGGATCTAATTGTGATATGAATAATTCATTGTTTTTGTATTAACTTTATAGGCATAACAAATTAGAAATCATGCAAACTAGTTAATGGAAGGACTAAATGAAAATGATGCCCTAGCTAATGGTCATTATGGTACTTCATAAAAATGAACCCAAAAGTATTGTTATAGAAGAAGAATCCCTTAAATTGAGTATAGGATATTTTCTCTCGGGTCTTATGACTATGAGTAGAATTGATTGAAACAAATTTTATTACTATAGTTGATAAATTCCATAGATGGCATTAATTTTAATACGCGATCCTAGGACAAAAAAACCACATTTCTAAGATGCTTTTTGTTGAGATTGATTTATTATTAGACTAAGAGATCCTCAATGATGCTCATAAATGGATTACTTATACTCAAAGCCCTCTAGTGAAGTTTTTTACAATAACAAATAATTATCTACTAGGACAAACAAATCCTTGAGCATTATATAGGGCCAAGATATAACATCAATAAATCTCTCAACTACTATGTATAATTCAAGATTTATGGTCAACTTGCAACTTGACATACATCTCCATAAAGCTATCCATTTGAGTCTCGTTTGCTGTAATGTAGATAAGATGGAAAACGAAGAAGGTCTTATTGTTCAAGATCGCGAGGCGTATCTTAATCAGCGTGTCCCATGTCCTTACTCTCAATGCAAGTTGGCAATTAGATGAAAACGCCGATTGTCTATAGAACACGTATGACGATTTGGCGAGTTTCAATCTGAGATCATTGATCATGCGATTGCGGATTTTCAGCAAACGGTAATTTGAAGTTAATATTAATCATGCATTGTACTCCCAAGCTAATTGAAAACCATATACAATAAGATTGGGTCTTGTTGGCAAATTTTCTATCCAGGGGGGTGATGTCACGACCCAAGGGGGAGTACACCCTTTGCGGCCAATTAGAAGAGTTCATGGACATGCGATGGATGGATTGCAAGAGCCAATCCACCACTCGCAAGGACCATCTATACCATCAATGCCAAAGGAGACGGTCTATCTCTTTGAGAAATACCTGCCCACTAGCATGCTCACGATACAAGTCCACCTTCTTGTGCATCTTGTGGATGAAGTGGAGATTGCTGGACCTATCCATATGCGATGGATGTTCTTCTTGGAGCACTTCATGAAAAACCTGAAAGGCTTTGTGCGACAACGAGCTTGGCCAGAAGGTAGCATGGCCGAAGGTTGGTTGGTGTCAGAGGCGTTAGTGCATATCTCACAATGGCTACCAACGGTGGAACCAGACAATGAAATGCTATGGACGCTGAAGGATGATGATAGACTGACTAGAGATGTGGTGGTTGGAAATGGGGTAGAAAAAAGAATGGATGCCTCAATGGAAGAGAAGGTGAATTGCTTTTGTATGTTGCACCATGCCTCCATGGAGACGTGGCTCGCCAAGTACCAGATTGCAAGGCAAGGTCGAGAGGAAGCGCGAGCTGAATTTGGACGCAGTATGCATCATCGACCGATTCGATATCTCGAAGGCATGGAGGAGATGCCGCGGTTTATATCAACATGATGGTTGCATGGAGCCTTGACCGCAGCATCCAGCGAAGGGACAGAGGTCTCAATGGAGGAGTGGGAATTCTCGAGGGGATGTAATCTAAAGGTGATAAGGGGTTTAGAATATGTCATATCTAAATTTTGTATGCGACATCTAATTTGAGTGTTTCAATGTACAGTACAAAATATATAGTGCAGCATGGTAGCGTGGATGACATTTTCGCGTGGAGCGTATTAACAAAATGCGCTCCACAATAGACTGTGGTGTCATGGCAAGGTTTGAGCAAGAGAACTAGCGACGAGCAACGGATCCGAACATGGTTGTGGATGACATGGAGTATTTTGGGAACTTGCAAAGTATTATTATGGTGGATTACCGTAGCTTCTCGATGATACTATTTGATGTGCAGTGGTTCAAAGTGGTACTTGGAGGAACTGGAGCAACAGTTTGACGAGGTCCATCTGGATTTCTCGAAATAGATTCCGAAAAAAAATGGACAGATTTACACGACACCTTTGTGTTGCCGGTCCATTGTGAACAAGTGCATAGAATCATTTGCTTGCTAATTGTAATACAACATGGTTTATGTCACAATGGTTTGAACTTGCTTTGTAAGTATTGTGAACATGTAATCTTCTATCCAAACCCCCGACAACCTCAATGGTGGTATATTATACATTTAACTCCTCGAAGTGTGAGAGTATATGATCAAAGCAATGTTCTGGGCATAGATGACGATAATATGCAAATAGAGGGGTCGATATTACAAGGGGTGGAGGCCGCCGCAAGCTTGGAGCCCGCATCGGCTAACAATGATGGAAATACAGGAGTCCAAGAATTTTTTGAGAACGAGGCAGACTCATTCTTTTGTGATGACATATCTATTGACCTTCCAGTGTATGCAGAGTTGTGTTAGGAGATGAACATGGGACCATAGGATACTTCATTCTTGGAGCATCCACTTACTCAATTCGTTGTTTAGATCTCTTATAAAGGTACATAGGATATACATTTTAAGAGGGATTTTTTAAAAATGATTTATATTACTGTGCTTTGTATAGTTTAAATTGATTATTCTAACACCATTTTTATCTGTACAGGTGACATTTTCAGGATGAGTCAAGGGATGAGCGATGAGAAGTTTCAGGATATGATGGCACGCATGTCTCCAGACCAGCTCACAAGATTCAGAGAGATGGCAGACCAAGAGCTGTCTCGTTCTTCGTCACGGCGCTCTGCTAGATCTACTTCAGCGCGATTAGATGCTTCAGCTTCGAGCAGACGATCTCGACGCTCACGACTTGGGCCAGAGGGAGGGACTACATCAGGATCAGGGGGATGTTGCTGTGGAGACACGGATGTGGTGTCTCCGTCTCATCGTTCAGCTGGAGTTGCATCACCTCCAGGATTTGTCACACCTGTGGGGACGTCTACTCCAGTTACTCCGGCTTTTGCGCAGCCGTCAGCAGGGGGCACCCCTTTCGGTGGCACCCCTTTGAGTGCCACTCCAAGACAGGTTACCCCCGTTTGTACCCCGGATGTAGAGGGGTCTCCTAGATATACCGAGGAGCGTGGATGGAGATGGGAGAGGATCCATCTTAGGCAGACTCCTAGGGGTTATGGATATCTGGTTGATAGTAGGTCAGGAGCCATCATCATGAATGATGAGGGGAGGAGGGTGATGGCTCGCATGAGAGAGTTGCACCAGCAAGTTTTTCAGCACAACGTCCTAGATCATTGGAAGAACATACCGGAGGGGAGCAAGGACTACATAGTAGCATCCTTGCACGAGGAGTTTTCGGTGGTAGCCGCAGTAGATAGATTCTCTACGGGTTGGATGATGGATTGCATGCATGTATACATGTCACATAGACGATCCGACGCACGCAAGGCAATCAAGAGTGGGACTGCAAAGCCCGAGTGGTTAGATGCAGTCGATTGGCGCCGACTGAGGAAGGAGGCTACAGATTCGCCAGGACATTACAGTCAGCAACTCGAGGCGGCGAGGGCAGGACTCGAGACCGGGGTGGTCCATCATCTTGGGAGTGGCGGCCACAGGACATATTTGGAGGACTTTGTAAGTTTCTCTTTTGTTTTGCTTGTTTGTTTTTTTAAAATATTCTTTGTACTGACAATCATGTTTCTAACAGTTAGCATTTTGTTTTCTTTGCAGCACTCCATTACAAATCGCGATCCGCAAGGCCTTGAGACTCGATATGCAGAGAGGCGTGGTCTCAATGCATTGATCAACCGATTGTATAGACGTGGCGGCCCTGTAAGTTACTCATCTTTCTTTTTCGTAGTTACCATGAGATATTTGAATGCATTATTGTATGGTGGATTGATATGTTGTTTCTTTTTCTGTAGAATCCGTTTGATGCTCCTTTGCCGGCAGGACGAGCTTTTGGGGGACGAGGATTTGTAGCTCGCCCTTGGATCCTTGGAGCTCACACACCTTTATTTTTTAGTCGCATGATCTATGTAGACATTTTCTATGTATTAGTGATATCCTATCATGATTGTACCAATCACTTTTTATGCGATCATGTATTTATTTCATGTATCAGTTTTATGATTTAAGTATACATTTTTTTAATTTACAAGCGCTTTGTATACAGTAGTGCAAAAACTATTTTGTATGGCTCTCATACACCACACAGTGCTATATGTGGCAGCGCAGCTTGCTGCCCTGTCACAAATTTTTTTTTTCCCTTTTACCGTCGCTATTTGCGTCACAAATTTACTGCTCGCATCGCTATTGGCCTCGCTATGTGTGTCTCAAATTTATTGGTTGCGTTGCTATTGGCATCGCTATATGCGTCGCTATAAAGCGACGCATATAGCGATGCCAATAGCGACGCCAATAGCAACATTTCTGTGGCGTCGTCAATAACGACACTTTTTGTGACGATGGGGGTAAATTTTGTTGTTTGTATTTTCGTCGCTTTAAACGTCGGTATAAGGTCTATATGTTATAGTGTGGTTTGAAGTTGCATACTTGCATGGAATGATGCATCTCACCTATTTTCCATTTACTTACATCTTTTAAGGGAAAGTACTTGCAAATTGAGAAGAATTTATTTGCATCCTTAAAGAAAGATCATCTTAAATCGTGGGTTGGTTAGTGAAACTAAGTAATTCGCATATAATTGAATAGCTTACATGAGAACCATAAAGGTATGAGTAGTTAGTATATGACGATCAGCTCAATATGCTAGGTAGAGTTAAGCCACGATAAAATTCTGCCTAGTATCGCACTTCGGATGTTGATTTAAGACTTTTGATCCCAAAGATCCTACCTACATTCTTGAAAATGTTAGGGTTATCTGGACGCCCATGCAAGAATGATCCAAGGTTCTCACCCTAAGGATTAATTGACCAAATAGAATCTAGGAACCCTAAGGCCAAAGCATTATCAGCCTAGTAGGGTTAGGGGTTGGATTGGGTCAAGAGGATTCCCAAGCCCTTATCTTGATCAAAGGTATTCCTGATCAAGAGAGACCATACGAAGGAAAAATAATTTCACAAGTTAGGTGTGACACCTAACTTGTGCAACAAGTTGCAATGTCCCATGGTTTTGTGTCTAAATCACAAAACAGTAATAGCCATTCCTTAGAACAAGGTTGGCGAGTTATAAGTACAAGTATAATTTTCTAGAGGATGAGTAGTCATCCTGCTACATCACCCTTTCTTGGGGCTGATTTGCCAAGATAGGATAATTATGAATTTCCTAGCAAAAAATTGACCAATCAAGTGAGGACAACGGGGTTGTCCAGGACTTATTGAACATAATATATGGAAACCTAAAGTATTGATAATTTGGGTTAATAGGGTATAAACCCTAACCCAAGGAAAAAGGGTAAAACAAGCAACTTAGCTAATGAAACCCTTGGGATCTTGCCAAGTCGCAATTGATCCCAGATCGAATGCTGGATATATTCGAAGAGAAGGAATCACACCTTAGTAGTTGGCTGCACAAACAACTACTGGAATGCTCATGATTGTACACTAGGAGCAAAATTTTGTATTGCTTTGCTCAAGGAACTAATACTGGAAAATAACTAATGCTTCAGGTTGAAAGCCTGGAGGGAGAGGCAGCATTAGTTACCTCCGACTATTTACCTTACCCTATCAAAGGGGGTTGTTAGCCGCACCGGGTACATAGACCCAACCCGCTGGGAGAGGTCTCTCCGTGGGTGCTACTTGGAGCAGGAGGATGCTTGGGTGCCAGTGGGGGCTCTGGCCGTAAATCCGTTGCCTCCGGATCTTGCACAAGATGCCGATGTGACTTGAGATTGGATCTCGAGGCCCGCATACTAGTCAACGGGCAGAAACTTGCAATAGCGATCCCTGACGATTGTGGGAATTGCCTTTGGGCGGATTATGGATTAGCCTTTGGAGGGATTATATGATGTATTCCAAAGACTGATAAATAAATATCAAATGTTGAAAATGAACTTTCTTGACATTGTTTTTCTATGTCAGTGCCTAAGTTATGTGAAGGAACCATTGATTAATTGGTTAATTAAAGAAGTTGTTTTTGCTTGTCAAACTAAATGTGGTAGGTAATTAGATAACTGAAGCAACCTGAGGAAAGTGCGATGGATATGACCCTAGGTCTGTCCTACGGAAGGGTGGTCCCGGTTGGTCGGGATGTTTTCTCAAAGCAATTGATAGCGAGGTAGCAATGACCTGGAATTTAGAAAGCTTGAGTCCCGATTTATATTGTTTTAGGGGAACGGAATGGGACTATGCCTTACAGGCAGAGAGGTCAAGCTTTGCATCCCTTTCGTTTCCCATTATCCTTGAACCAAGTGCAGTATAAATCCGCTTTGACCTTGACATTTCTGCACAAAGTAGTTCGTCTAGGGCTCGACGCTAGTTACCTCATAGGATTTTGACCATTAGGGAAACCCTGATTCAGGTCGGTCCTAAGTGGGAATGGCCGGAATGCTTCCGCTTTGGGGTAGACTCGGGAAGACCTAGATTGCAAGCCCCGTGACATTCCTTGAGAGTGTCGGGCGACGCTTTGTGGACTCTCTTCCCTATGGGCTGCTAAGATGTGTCCTACGAGTGCACAAGGGGACACATTACAAATATCCTAGCCTAAGGCTTATAGATTTTGGAATGGGCTATTAGGATGCCCTCTTTAGTGCGTAATTGCATCTCTAAAGCTAATTAGTAAACCCATATTTGTATTTTTCTCACCTTATAGATTGTGTAGGCTTAAGGCCACCCTAGCCCTTTGAGTGCCCTATCTCCAATGAAAAGCATTTTATGATCGACTATAATAGATTGTAGTTAATAACTACCTTTTAAAATATGTTAATAACTATGTATTTATCCTTTAATAATTTATTTTTACTCTCTCTCTCCCAATGTTTTTAATAAATTTTGGCCTATTTTCTTATTTAGTTATATTTTTGTGGTTATGGTTTCTCATACACACAAATACACACACCCAGATACGCACATACGCGCACACATTTTGGTTATTTTAAAAATAGATCTACACATATGTACTTTATTCTATCTGTCTTGAAACATATAGACTATTTATTTTTTAATGCTTTGTTTATTCTCTCTCTATCTCTGAATTTCTAAGTAGTTATTTATTGTAATTCAAGTAACTCTATTTATTTACTTATTACATATTATTTATACTTATATTTTTGGTTCTCTATCTCTCTCATTTAGAGCCTAGACATAAATTTCTTAGTCAATCTATTAGCTAGTTAATAATTTTTTGGAGAGAGATAGGGGGTAAATAAATGTGAGACACTTAAAAAAGAAAAGGGAAACACTCGGGGAGATCACTATGTGTAAAAGTGTGGATCACCCGAGTTGAAAAAAGGGGAATATAAAAAAAGATATCCTTATATATATACATTCACATACGGAAATATTTTAAAAGCTACAAATTTATTCATAAAAGGGGTTGTTATATTTTGTTTGCAATTTTCTTTTTTATAGATGGGCATAGTTCAATCATAAAATTGGCCTATATTTTTGTCATAGAAGGGTGTGATAAACCTCAATGAATGTAGAATATGTTGAACGACAAGGAGCACAATTGAGCTTTACTCTATTGATATATAGATGAAGGGAATATGATTGTAATATTTATTTGTTTGTGTTATATAAAACAAGCTCATAACAAGTGTCAAATATTTTTTATAAAGAGAGCTAACTTTGAGCTAATGGAAGACTCATGTGCTCAAGAGAAATTAAGAAATTGAGAGAGAGAGAGAGAGAGAGAGAGAGAGAGAGAGAGAGAGAGAGAGTTTTCAAGTCTCGCGTACATCAACTCTCTATGATTCATTGTTGGATATGTACTTTGCTAAGATATGTGCATTTGGAAGGAGCACCATGAGAAAATGATGGTGCCTTTTCAAATGACTTTTATGCTACATTATGACTATAATTTGTGTATATTTTGCATAAATTTTGTAAAACTTGTAACTTATATTCCACACACACACACACACACATAGGGAGAGAGGGAGGGATGGAAATTCCTTGGATAGAACAAACTAGGGAAGCACCAAACTCTTGCAAGGCCTCCCAAAGCCATTTCAACAATAAAGAGGACCCAACCAAGCACAAGATAATTTTGTTTTTTGCACATTGGACCACTGTTAGTGTTGTTACATCATTCAACATCATTAGACATTTGTCGATTGTTGTTGTTGCGTTTTAGGATCCATCTCAAGTACAACACACTCTTAGAGTTGAAACATGCAGCTAGACTTCTTTCTCCACTCACATTATCACTTGTCCTTGAGACATGGGGTTTGAGACCCCTTTGTAGCATATTCAACATAGAAAATTCATCTATTCATTCACACAACATCTAAGTTCTCTTCACCTTGAGCTCCAATTCCACCTTGTGTAATTGTAACTTTGAGTTAGTCTACCAAGAATTTCTTTACATCCCAAATATTATAAAAAATATTAATCATCTTTGCCATGAGCATAGATAACCTCTTGCACTGACACAAAGACATTCAATTGTGTCAAAGGTACACTGCTAGATAGGTGTTCTTGATGTGTGGAGAAACAATAACTCATCTTGATTGCATATTTTTATCTTAGACATCCCACAAAAAATAGAAAAGATTCAACTTGGACTTGGACAATAAATCCATAGAAATTATTAAATCATGCACTAACTCACCAACGTAGTTTAGCTCTCTACCAAGGGCACCAAATTTTTACCACCTACCCAAGAACACATGGCCTACTAACTTCTACCACATTAACCTATCCAAGAATGACACCATGGGCACTATATTTACATAGCTAGGAAGAATGTACCATTGCCTTCCTACATGAGGAGTTGTTTGGCTCCAAGGAGATATGGTTTGCCTAGTCCTCCTCTTCCGTGATATTGAAAAAAGACATGATTGTCTCAATAGTTGATCCCTTTTGACATAGGTAATTTCATGTAAGCACAATATTCTTCATGGTACGGAGATCTAGAAGCTCAATAATAGTCTAGGAAGCCTAGGTGAGTAGAAACATGATGATGTAGCTACCCCAACATCTTTGGATCTAGAATTGTTATGAAGAAATCCAAACTTGAATTATTAGACCTCCCTAAAGGATTATCTACATTTGAAAATTCAATTTTCTATTGATCATTTTTAAAGTGGTAGCCCTACTAATGGGGATTATATGCATTTGAAAATTCAATTTTCCATTCATCATTTTTAAAGTGGTAGCCCTACTAATTGGGATTGGAGCTTCAACAAGCTAGTCCAAGGTCCAAGATAATGCAAACTACATCTCAGTGTCACAATTGACATCCCCCGTATCCATATAACATCTACATTAGGATTATGAGTTTATGATAGGTGGAATAATAGAACTAAAGTGGCCAATCATTAAACCACAACTAGCATATGGTCACATTCAGAGTCAATAATGAGACACATTTGCTAAAAGCAAGGACTATAATAGCAATGAATAAAGTGGAGTCATATAAATTCACCTTGTTGAATCAAGAGCAATAGAATTGATTCACAAGCTGAATTAAGTAATAAAAGTTTTGATTCAAGAGCGGTAGCATTAATTCACAATGCTAAAAAGAATGTATGAAATATATTGATCACACTTATGAAATAGAGAATTTCCATCTCCACACACCTAGACTTGATCTCCTCCCAAGCATCGCAAGCATTAGACCTCCATCAAATGACATTCAAGAGGCTCTTGAGAGGTTTTTGATGTGAACCTTGAACTTGCCATACTCCACTTGACCTTGCACCAGTATTTCACAAACTCTACCCTTAATGATGACATTAGCACTTTGGCATGGCACATTAGATTGGCAAATACTAGGGTGCTTTATCTCCTATGAAAACACAATGGTGGTAGCACATGATTACCTTGGATTGCTAAACACAAGGGCTAGGATGGAGTTGACTAATTGCATATGATGCCATACAGTTTCATACCTTGAAATGTCAAAGTGGGAGGGCATTGTTGTTATGCATTGTCTACACATTGTACTTTTGGAGAGTCATGATGTAAAGTTGGATTCTACTTAGAATTTTTCTTGGACATCCATATTGCAACAACTTCTAAGTTACTATCTAGATTCAAAGTTAGGCTTTACGATCTAAATTCATAGTCAGGCTTAGAAATCTCTTGAACATCCCATGTTGTAGCAATAGCCTTTGAAGGATTGTGAAGAGCATGCACAAAATCTCCACAAGTGCATGTTTAATATATATAAACTCTTACCATCATGGAATATTATTTGAGAGTTCTAGAATCAACTCGATGATTTCTATATGGATACTTATGATCTAGAAAAATATCGCTTTTGTAATGAGCACATATCTCACAATGAGTGTTGGAGCTTTGTATAGCTCACCCTATCTAGACTAGGTCTCACCTATATATATGTAGATTGTGATCAATATGATATGGACTTTGGGAGTGTATATGGTGTGTCTCTTCTCTCTTTATCATGTCTCTATGTATCTTCTCTCTCTACATTTCAACATGGTATGAGAGCTATCACGATTGACTACAATTAAATCCTTGAAGAAGACAATCACAAAGTATACCTACGTTAGTATCTCTTCTAATATTGATCCATGTTCTTTTTATTTTTGAATTTGATGTATTGTGTATGTTATGAGCATCTTATGTTATCCATTTTAAGCATAGAAAAAGTTCACTCAATTATCATTGATCATCATTTAGATTGCAGATATGTTGAATTGTAGATATGCCTTGCTTGGACACCCTAGATGTTTCTATATGGAAAGCTCTTAAGGAAACTTTGTTCCTATCAAATCCCTACTCAAATCAAAATTCTGTGTCAAAACTTATGTTAGTTAAGGTAAACTAGACTTGAAATAGAAAAAAAAATAGGACAAGCGATTTTTTGTAGACTTCTGCAGCGTTTTTATATTTTTTCCAAAATTAGTAAGATTATCATCCATTCTTGGCCAAAAAGTGAAGCCATCATGTTTGAAGTGTTGTTCATATTTCTCATCTATGTTGGACCGATTTCTTATCTCACATTTTTTGTCTATTTTGGATCACTTTATTCTTGCCCATATTTTGTCATTCTTGGGTCTCTTTCTTTTGGAGTATCACAAGGAACTTTCAATCGTTCCCCACATAGGCAATTTGGTGAAATATAGGAAATTCTCCAATATTTCCTATGTAGACAAGTACGTATTCCCCATCTATAACTAGGAAATTGCATTCCCTACATCTTATAATAGGGAATATAGAGCATTCCCTACATTCCTTTGAAAGTCCCTATGTTTCCTACATCTTATAATAGGGAATACAGAGCATTCCCCACATTCCTTTGAAAATCCCTACATAGGGAATTATAAGGATCTGATTCCCTACTTTTATGTAATAGGGAATTAAAGGTACAATGAGGATAAGTTAAAGATGATGTTTATTACAATTCTCTATTTCTCAATTCAAGTTGATAATGATGGTTTTGAGAAGGTAAGGACAAAGGTATCACAAGAAACTCTAAACCACTTACTATATAGAAAGTTCACATTATAACTAGGAAGATTACTAACCAAACTAGGAAGAATGTAGAATTTTCGAGTTATAACTAGATAATTTTGCCATCACTAGTCTCTTCTAACTAGTAACATCCTTTTCCTAGATAGTATCTAGAAAATTGAAGCCCTATCTAGTAACATTATCTAGCAAGTTATTGTATAACTAGTAATAATATCAACCTAATTAGAAAATTTTACTTTTTACTAGTCATAACTAGCAAGTACTATCCTCTAACTAGGGAATTATAGATATTCTATCAAGTTAACTTGGAACTCATGATTTTTCTAGGTATAATTAGTAAATAAATATTCATTGATTAGACATTTATATTTGTATAATATTTCTTACTCATGGCTAAGATTTTCACATTGACACAAAAGCAAGACCACAATTGTTGAAAGGTAATCACAATAACAAAAAAGAAAATTAAAAGAAAGATATTTAGTACACATGAATAACACAAACTGTGTGGCCCCAATAACAGAGTCATTGCATTTAGCAACAATAACACTTACAATGTTGAGCAAAGTACATGGCCACATTGACCAAGCATATATCATGGCCATGACATCCATCTTATTGCAAAGCTCATGATTATATTAGTGAGAAAAAAACATATTGCACCAATGGATTAAATAGAAACTCCACACACTAACATCATATTCCCTACTGTCCAAATGAGCAACAAGAGCAAACATTCAAAGTGCATGGCAAGAAAACCACACAATCATATATACCCCATCATGAAAATTAGATAACCATATTAAAAAGGAAAGCACATTACCAAGTGCATGACCATATTGGTCATGGAAGTGCACATGGAAAAAAAGAACCACCAAGGCAAAGCACGTAGCCATATTGAGAAAAAGCTAAATTGCATTGCCCAAAACATGTGGCTATAGAAAATAAAGCAAACTACATTGCTAGTTGTATGATGAAATATTATCACCTTTCAAACTAGCATTAGACTTATAAACTTCATGTCTTAACACAAAAATATAAGTACCAAGGATTCTAGTGATTGCCAACTATTGTAGCTAGCTCTACGTGGAAGCTTGCAACATGATAGATGGGAAGCTACTTTAAGGTTCACTATGAGTTGACTTGAATAACAAGAAGGCTACACCTAAATAGCCTTACAAGGGTGGAAGTATATTACCTTTACAAAGAACTAGTACTCCAAAACAAAGAAATCCTCATTGGAGATTCTCATTTTATTAGGGTTTGAAGTTGAGAAATTCCATAGAAAAGTATCGATGGGAGCATATCAAATTCTCACCAATCTCAAAGGTAGGTGAAATAATTCAAACAATGTAGAAACTCTTGCAAATTCTCAATGGAACATTGAAAGTGCATCATAATAAAAGGAAAACACAAGTGGAAAAGAAGAACAAATTAAGATTGGAAATTTTTTGAATTTATCTTTTGAGAAAAAATAAGAGTGCTAAAAGAAAGACATGCTTTTTGTGCTAAGAACACAAGGCCAATATTAAAATAGAGTACTATAAAAAGCAAGGAGGGGAGGAAAGCATGTTGAACTATTCTCTCCTATACATCTTAAACCTTCCATGTTTGGTGAAAAACCATAGGTTTGAATCTCTACAAGACAAGCTGAACCCCTAGAGGATCTTAATGTACTCTCCGTGAGGATTTCAATCATGCTATGCATTTGGCAATTCAAAAATTATGATGTGTGCAATCTTGTGTAGCAACTTCTCCTATAGGCACCTATTTGGCTAGTATCATCTTATGGTCATAACAAACATCAATTGTAACATCCATGACAAGTCTATTTATGCTATCCTCTAATCCCTCCTAACTTGCTCTAGCCCTTATTCCTATAAGTCAAGCCTTAGAGGTAATTCAAAGCTCCCAAAAATCTTGGAACAACTCAAGAAAATTCATGAGCACTATCATATCCCTTCTCTACCCTTAGAAATAATAGACACATGAATTTTTAGCAAGACCATTCATATATACTTGTGAAGATCATATCCCAACGACTATATTTATGGCCCCAAAAAATATTATTACGAATATTTTAAAATTACTCTATGAAATTATCATTTTGTCTAATTATAAAAAATATTTTGAAATTATTCTCTAAAATTAATTTTTTTCATGGAACAAGCTGACAAAATTTTTATCATTGTAGTTCAAGCCATTGGCATTTCCATCCCAATATGCCTTAGCATCCTATAAGATGCCAAAATACTCAATAGTGGGTTGGGATCCCATGATCTTTTAGGAGATAGGTGTTTTTGATTACATGAGTGCTTGAGAAGGCAAAAGGCCAAGTGACCCTATTATATAGGATACCTTTAATGCTGAGGGAAGCTTATCATGGCTCTAAGTTAATAAGTTCCCTATTGTGTGTTGTTGATAGAAGTAGTGTAATCACATACAACCCAATCTTATGGGGTTGGAAGCTCATATCCTAGGCTAGACAATTTTTTTCTCTATAGGAAGATGGATTTTATACTACTTCATGGAATGGTGTTTTTATATATTATCTTTAGTGCAATAGAATGTTGTTTTCCAAAGTGTTTGTCATGTGCTAGATTTTGTGTTAATGGACCCTATGTAACATGATAATAAAAGGAAGCTGCTTTTTTATGTTGTAATAGTATGGTACCTTTGCTAATTAGATAAGTAAAATAAATCCCATCAAGGAACGTGGGAATATCTCAATCCTGATGACCAATCATCTATGGCTAGATGGACCTAATAATTTGGGTAGCATTTCTAAACATTAGATGGAGTTATTAATACATGATCCTCCAAATTCAGTAGGATATATATGAGGCTCAACTTCATTTTTGGGGGGCTAATGTGAGATGATGCCTTATTGGCAAGAGGATCAACATTTTATTCTCTTCCACTTCTCACTCTCTTTGAACCAAGTGCCAAGGTCATCCACCTTCTTATGTGCAACCAGATGGTGCGAAGCTGTAGAGCAAGAAGGATGCAATTCCTATTGTATATGTTGATGGCCTCCAGATTGTCGCCTCCAAATTGCTGAGCTGTGCAACCTCATCCAGAGTTTGGAATGTACCATACATCCATAAGCCTGTTGACAACGGATTATTCAAAGGCAGCACAGGTTGGTTGTATTTTTTCTAGTTAGTAACTAGGATTTTTTAAATTGGAACTAGGTTTTTAATTTTACTAGATAGATATAAATCTATAACTAGTAAAATAAGTGTCTATATGGTAAAGCATGGCAAATTTCTATATATCACCTGATATAGCCATGTTTATTGGACAAAATTATGAAGCTATGGATCATAGGATAATGTGCATGCACAGTAAATCAAAACAAATTTGTATATAACATCTAACATAGTCATGCTTATATAGTCATGTTAAGTAATAACACGTCACAATTGATAGGCTTAACCATTAGCCATGTAGTCAATCTCAAATAAGACAATGTCAATACACACTTGTAATGGATATGTTTGTACGCATCCAAAATGTACATGTGCTGTAAGATACATTTGTGCATTTTGATAACTTTTAATTCTTACTCGCATAGCACAAATTGTTTACACATCCACAACTAAAATATAATTTTTAACAATATAAATATTTCCTTATCACATTAAAACAAAGAAGAATCTCAATTCAACTCAATGACATAGCTCTAAATCTTGAAATTTCCCTCAAATCCCCCGTGAAGTGTGGGATGTACCTAGCATCCATACAAGCACAAATGGTTATCAAAAGTTATTTGAGCCCCTTACAAACTAGGAGCATATCCATCCATTAGCAAAATAGAAACAGTTCAAATTGTAATAGCCTTTTCCTTAAATGAAAGGCATAGAACCTCTTGAGTATGTGGAAACTTGAAGAGGGGAGCTCTCAATAGACAGTCATGGCACATGGTCTATTAACTAGGGTAGTTGTATTAAGTTCATTAAAAAAGAAACATTTGCTACCAACATGTGGTATATACTCCCACATTCATGCATGTAGCATATTTAGGGGGGTGAACAAGGAGTAAGAGATGATAGAACACTTGGTCTCCCAATTCGTTGCCAATAATAACTAACCAATATTGTGCAAGTAGAGAAGCAACTAGTAGATGTAGTTGATGAAAGTGTATGAAAGTTTTCTAGAGCTATCTAGGGTTGTGACTAATGTGAGCAAAAGCAAGTTTATTTACCTAGGATTGAATGAGTTAGCAAAGTTGCTAAGGGAGCCAGGCTTCCAAGTAGCATAATTGAAGCTGTAGTTGCTTGATTCTAAATAATTTGGGTGATTTCAAGATTTCTAGCATCAGACCTTAATTACTGAGCATATGATGGAGAAATTTATTCCAATCCTCCATCTGTAGTCTGCTTGAAGACGATTGATTTTTTTTTGCTTAGAGGAATGGCGTGTTATTCAGGATGAATGTAAGATGCAGGCAAAATTAATGCATACTCATAGTGATGGAGTGTGTCAAGGAGACATTGATCTTCACAAGTAGGTTGGAACCTACTTATGGCAGAGAACTCTTTAATCTACATTTAGGACTTGGGTTTTGTGTATGATTTTATCTGAGCAGGTACTATCTCCTAGTTACGTGTTTTATTACTCAATATCAGATTCTCTAAGAATCTTCAAAAGCAGGGATATATTTAAACCTTAAGTCAGTATATAGAGGGGACATGACAATCAGCAGGCTACCTATTAGAGCTAGGATCTCCAAGATTGTTAAGGTACCCTCCTGGTGTGTATCATGTAGGAATAACAAGGAATGTACCAAGCACTTGTTAAGGGATTGCCCTTAGTTCCAAGTAGTTTGGAATGAACATAGAGTGCCAATGACATGGTAAGAGTGCACATGGAAGTTTGTCTTATAAAGAAATAAAAATGGGACTCATAGATTGAAAAATGGTTATATAAAATGCATTGCTGCCTATACCCAAAGCCCATCTAGCTATCCTTCATATTCTATAGAACACACAATTTACTTGCAATATTTTGCAAGTAACAACCAATCATGTGACAATAGCTATATGTTTCAAGGATAGAATCCATCATGTATATGCACACACCTAAGTGCTTGTACCCTAATAAGAGATTGGGAACCTACATGTAGAACTAGAGGAGCTTATTCACTATCGAATTATAATGTTCAATGCCTTGTGAAATGGCTTGATGAGATCCTTTCAAGGCTCTGAGACTCCTCCAAACTTCCTAAAAAAGTATCTATTTATGTAGCCAACTTTAAGGGCGGAGGTCTAGATAAAGTTTCTTGAGAAATTTAATTGGTTTTGTCTTTGTTATACCATAATTGGTTTGTCTCTACCCTTAAAAAGGCTTCGACTTTGACAAGAACAAGTTATCTTACCATTAACTTTAGATGGCTCCAATATATTGAAGAAATTGTGTGAGTGTCCAAAAACCATGGTAGAGTTGGGTTCTCAAGACAACTCTTTCTTGCAAGTTTTGGATTCTATTCTCTCTTGCATTCTCATACTTGTTCCAAGTGAAGAAAGTACCATTCCTAACTCCAAATGTAGTTATCCACCCTTTCAAAAGACTCACGAGGATAACAATTGTGATTGTAACGATGATTATGACATTTGGGATGTCCTTTACCTCCGTAATAGTGCGATCATAAAGCTCAGGATTGGCCTTACGATGGATTGGCATTGAGGAGGAGGAGGAACAACAGAGCCACCTATGGTACCGTTGTGGTTCTAGCCATGATACTGTTGAGGTTAATAATGAGAATGTTGCCCAGATAGCTAAGTTGCCCAGATAGCTAAGCACAGCCAAAGCATCTTCGACAACTTCGAAGAACTTGCGTGCAATATAGGAATACAGGGGCCTGATATTTATGCACGCGATGGTGGGAAGACACAGATTGTGGATCGACACAAGCTCCCGGCTTTTAGCACAGTAGGGTTTAATGTGGGAGGGGAGGACTAGAGTGGGTTGATTCCAAGGATGGGAACCAGCGATTACAGTGAGCACAGATCTTGTTTATGTCCGTCAATTCTGTTCATGGGTTGATTCCAAGGATGGGAACCAGCGATTACAGTGAAGGGAATACATTGGCAAGAATTGAATATCATTTTGATGTACTTGACCCTGACAGCCTTGTCTCAAATGAAGGTTATTGCTCTCATTCAAAAGGTGAGTGCTTGCAATCTGTCTCTTTGTGAATGGTTTCATTGTGTAAAAGAACCTTTGGAGGGAGTGATAGTGATGCAGACTACCATACATGACAGATATACTTTTTTTTTAAAATCCATCTTCTTCCTTGTATTTGTATGACATGTTAAATTATTTCAAGAGAATGTTGGGGCTATCAAAGAGATAGAAGTAGTTAGATTGTTGTTTTGAAAAGGGTCTCCATCTTGTACTTACCCAACTATTGAGAAGTAGAAGTTGCAGATGTGAAAGGAAAATGTATTCAAAGTGTAGAGATGGGCTAGAATGATTGAGAGAGGGGATACGTTTAGATATTTCATCCTGTCTCATGGAGAAGATGTATTGGTATATGACTCACAAAAGCTTTAAATTGGTCCTATCTTTCAGTAATTACAAGTGAGAGTTGAAGATGACATATTTGCCATGATTGGGATATTCCATTTCATCTCAGAGCTAGAGTATCTCAATCTATAGTTGCAAGGATAAATATATGTGATTATAGTTTGTCTACTAGGTTGAGCTCTCTTGATCCATGGCATGGAGTTGCTATGATTTACAGTGATAAAACTGAGGACTACTAGTGTTGTTGCTACTAATTAAAAAAATGGTTATTGGTTATAGAGGTGACATTGGTTATCAAGGATGATTGTGAGGTTTTCTCATCTAACGTTCACTATGTGTACTGATATTTCAAGGACTAGGATGGTGTGAGGTTTTCTCATCTAACATTCACTATGTGTACTGATATTTGCTGCATATGCAGGTTTCTATTTCAATAAGAAAAGTATCATCATCAAATGATGTTTCAAAGAAGAGTAAAGGCTCCAAGGAGGAACCAGAAAAACAAGAGAGAAAGGTGTATAGTTTACCAGGGTAGAAGCATGATGCTCAAAGCTTGCTCAAATATTACAACTTTGTATGAGGTTAAACTGATTCATGGGGACATTGTGGAGTCTGGGTTGGACACTGATGTGTGTGTTACCAACACTCTAACAGACTTGTACGCAAAATGTCACAATCTTGAAGATGCAGCATCTCTGTTTCATAAGCTACAGAAGCGTGATATTGTAGCTTGGAATGCCTTTATTGCTGGCCATGCTCAACAGGAGAATGGCCATAAAGTTGTGGTACTACTTCAATGCTAGAAGAAAATGTGGAACCAAATAGGATCACATTTATAAGTACTTTGAAAGCTCTCTACACTGTTAAGTCACTTTTCCAGGGCAGGGTGTGCAGAGCATGGTCTTGGCCAGAGGGCTGTTCAACTTTTGCAGGAGATGCAACATGGAGGAGTTGAACCTGATGAAATCACGTACAACTGCCTTTTGACAGCCAACACAGAATCCTTGCTACAAGGTCAGATAATTCATGGTCACATAGTTGAACGTGGGTTTGAATCTAGTGTAATGATTTGCAACAGCCTTATTGACATGTATGCCACATCAAAAAGCCTAGAGAAAGTAGGCAGGGTATTTAGCTCCATATCAAGTGTGGTGACTTGGAATGTCATGATGGAAGGATATGCTATGCATGGATGTGGTGAGGAGACTTTCAACCTGTATCAACAAATGCTACATGATGGTTTACTGCCAGATGAGGCCACATTCCTTTCAGCCTTGAAGGCTTGCTCTGTTGTAGCGTTTCTTCAGCAAGGCAAGCTGCTTCATATTCAAATAGTGGAGAATGGTTATGCTTCTAACACACGCATTGTGAACAATCAAACTAACTGAGTTGAAGGAGCATGCTTTTGTGTTACGGAATGCAGAGGGAAGGAGAAATTAGCTGGCTATTTTTGAAAAAGCAGGAGAGAACGGGGTGTGGTATGCTGAAAAAAGACACCAGAAGAAAAACCGCAGTGTATCTGACACGAGGGGAAGGATGAACGTCAACGAGTAAGAATGCAGAGTTCGGATGCTCTATGTTCCAAGACTACATGGCTGGGGTTGCGATGTACGGAGATAAAGCCAAGACACAAACCATGGCAGCTCTTCTACTGGTAGTAAGCATGTACTTTATCAGGAGAAATCTTCAGGCTCCAAATGGCCTGCTTCTAGTGTAGGAAGCCATTCTTTTTGGACAAGAAAATCATCTCAAAGATCTCATTCAGTCGGCCAAGTGCTTGAAAACATCAAGGTCAATGATGCGGAGGTTCAGCTTTTAGATGAAGAACAGTGTTCTTCTTCTGCAGTTAAAGAAGACATTTTCAATTCTGTGGCAGAAGAGTTGTCAAGTGCACTGGTGATCGGATCTGTTATAGTACCACTTACAGATACCTAGGCAATTGGGTCTAGTTTAGATCATATCGAGAATAAATGTGGACTAGAAAGTAGAAACATATTCAGAAAGAGTACAATATGTGTTATTGAAAAGGTAAAAGATGTTTTGATAGGAGATAACAAATATGGCCTGGACATGGCAACAAGTGATGCCTCATATGGAGCAGGAGACAGCGTGTGTATTCAGCAAGAAATCAGAGGGAAAAGCATTGAAGAAACTGGTGGCAATCATCAGCCTACATTGACAGAAAAGCATGATATAATCAAAGAAATTCTTCCATTGGGTGCAAGGGCATGTAATAGTGCTGTTGCTTGTATCGAGACTGATAGGACCCGCAGAAAGGACAGAAAATGTGGGCTCCCAACCTACAGAAGAGGAATTAATTGAAGCCATTGCTACTGGGGCTGAAGGAGAAAAGAAGGATTGCCTGTGTTTAATATGGTTCTATAGGCTGGTCTGTGGGTGCCGTACTGGGCTATGCACAAGCAGTCCCAGATAAGCATGTCATTGCATGCATTGGAGATGGTAGTTTCTAGGTCACAGCCCAGGATGTGTCAACTATGATCAGATGCGGACAAAACAATATCATATTTCTTATCAGCAATGGTGGATACACTATTGAAGTGCAGATTCATGATGGGCCATACAATATAATAAAGAATTGGAATTACACTCGAGTAGTAGATGCCTTTGATAATGGGGAAGGAGATTGCTGGACTGTGAAGGTGAGGACAGAAGTGGAATGAATATACAGAGTGTGAGAGAACCTGTTATTGAGAAGGAAGACCATAAAACTTGATACCAGATCTCATGTTTTGGGTGGCCACTTAATCCATCCCTTGGATTCTTTGCCCCTTCGTTTGACCTGCTGCTCAGAAAGATAGGGCTTGCTGCAATTAATTTTCTCATATAACCACATGAAAAAGGGGGGGAAGAAAAAGCAACACAAACAGGGGGTCTGTTCACCGAATGTTTCTGTAGTCGAATGATTGAACTAGCAGATGACATAGATGTTTCAGTTGCTATAAGTGCTATTGGTATTCTCAAACATCTTCTAAGACATCAATTACTTGGGGATGAGGACCTTGGTCCGTTGAAGACTTGTATCTGAAATATATATGATGGACCTTGAATGACAAGAATCCACCTGTTCGGAAAACCTCTATTTGAGTTGATGGAAGCGGCAGATGTTGATGGGAATGGACCATAGATTACATGGAGTTCATCACTGCTACAGTGCATATGAACAAGATGGACATTTGCAATTGTTACCAAAACTCTCAAAAGCTCCTTGAATGTTGCAGCAGCATTTGATTGCACATCAGAATTTGGAAGCTCCATATAGCCAAAGAATTTCCTCAGATTATTTGACTCTAAGATATACTTTGCTGTACTTTGATGTCTTATGCACGATGATTTTGCCCTGGAGCTTGAGCGTACACCCACAATTAGTCACACTTTATTTTGAATAATACATGGTTTTGAATAATACAATGAGTCACACTTTATTTTGCTTGTGGCAGTTTCCAGCAACTAAGGGAGTTTTGAACGCGATGCGTTTGTGCAAAGAGATTTTGCAGATCAATGTGGTTGCATCCTGAAAGCTTGTGGTAGTTTCTAGCGACTAAAGGAGTTCAAGTCGATTGGATTCATCGTTTCTCTTCTTATTGAAGATTGCCTAGCATGTCCCAACTATAACTTGATTGCTTCATTCAAATTTTGGTTATATCCATCTACAAGTGTGCATCCTAATCATGGGATAATATTTTTTCTCTTGTCCTAACAGGTGCTACAATGGTGAGAAGAGTTGGTGCAACATTGGTGTTGAATTGTAGGGTAGGCTGTATTTGAATTAATAGCAGCTAAGATAATGTGTACATCAATGAGTTTGTGTACTGTAGCAGGTCTGTGAGCATTTATATGAGCGAAGGCTTTGTATACATCAACCAAAATCCTTGTCGATAGTAGCTGATGAATCAAAGGCCTAGATATCTGGCTCTACATTGGAATTAATAGTAAATAAGATCATGTGTACAACAATGAATCTGTGTACTCCAACAGGTCTGTGAGCATTTATATGAGCAAAGGATTTGTATACATCAACCAAAATCCTTGTCAATAGCAGCAGATGAATCAGAGGTCTAGATATGTGGCTCTACATTGGAATTAACAACAGCTAAGATCATGTGTACAGCAATGAATCTGTGTACTACAGCAGGTCTGTGAGCATTTATATGAGAAAAGGCTTTGTATACATCAACCAAAACGCTTGTCGATAGCAGCAGATGAATCAGAGGTCTAGATATCTGGTTCTGTATTGGAATTAATTGCAGCTAAGATCATGTGTACATTAATGAATCTGTGTACTGCAGCAGGTCTGTGTACTACAGTAAGGAATACACCTAGGCATGCAAATTTTTTTACAAAAAAGAGCTCTGATTTGAAACTTCAGCAACCCCCATGAGATTTGAAAGTTCAGTGTAACAATTTTTGTAAAATTGCATGTCTGTATGTAGAGGCAGTCTCATATCATAATAGCAGTACAACTTCTACATGTTGTTACTATATGGACCTTAGCTTGTAAGCAGCACAACTCCTGCATTCAAGTTCAGTGTGTCTCGGTTTTCGCATAGGCCAACATGACTGCAAAGGATTCTCATCCATCTGATCAACCTGGCCATATCATGAATCAAGTGAATCAAGATTATATTTCAAGGTCAGGTGGTATGATTAGCATATCCTTAAATTGTCCATGGGCATCCATGCTACTTAGCGGATCAAGCCTAGGCAGCACTGGTTGGTCAAGAGCATGTGCTCCAACTCAACAACATGGGTGGATCAAGAGGCATGATTGGTGATGATGATCTGCATAATTTGCAGGAGAACTTCAATTTGGTATCTTCTGTTGCTAGACATGTTCAAGTTGATAACTCAGCAAATCTGAAGGCTCCGAGGTAAGTGGAATGGAGGTTTCTTGTTCTTTTAGTAAAAAGCTTTCTAGGTTATGGGTTGAGGGTTGTTATACAAAACATTAAAAAAAGATATGATAGGGAAAGGAGGAAGCTTATCCTACTTTTGATGCATCTTTTTATCCCCATTAGTAAGTATGATACAATATGGTTCCATGAGCAAATAATTTAAATATCATTTCATTATTTGTCTTGTTGTGGATAGGACTACAGGGTTTGAAGCATACAACCAGTAGAGTAGATCTATGTTGTGGAGCTTTGGGAGATTGCAATGCTTTTAGGATCAAGGGAAGGAAGTTTACTAAAAATGGTAGGTCTTCTCTTGTTGCTTTGAGCTTTTTTCGCTATGTACATGTTTGAGCCTTTTGATATCATTGGTAATTGTAAACACAAAATGCATCTAGGGACAACATTGTGGGTGAAGCAGCAAGGATCTGCATTTCAAAAAAAAGGAAGGGAGGCTTAGGAAGAGCTAACAAGACTTAATTTTTTAAACGCTGGAGGAGATCGGAAGAGGATGACAACTCTAGACCTACCTTAGGTGCTCTAGAACATGGTAAAGCAGAGAGAATGTAGTGTTCAAGACAACTTTTTTAGTGGATTCAATCACAATTCTATTGCTAACAATACAACATTGTGAACAAATTGTGATTAGTTTTCTTAACATGATATATTAGTGTGATAATGGCTTGTATTAATGGTTCTGACTAGTTTTATTGTATAAGAAAATTTTACTATATCTATGGTTTCAACTAGTTTTCTTATCTAGGAATATTTTACTAGATCATCAACTAGGAATTTTAAAAATTTTACTAGCTCTTATTGTGGCTTCCATGTCATCATTTGGCACAAATCATGACTTCACTGCTATGTGCTTCCCTCTACTCATTAGCTCTATGGGCATTGTGGTGTGCCTCATCACAACCTTGTTCGCAACTGATGTGTTCGAGATCTCAAATCTAAGGGATATTGAATCTACACTGAAGAGACAGTTGCTGATATCCACCATCTTAATGACATTCGGTGCAGCTTTTGTTTGTTGGCTGGCACTACCATCCACGTTTTACATATATGATCCTAAAAGTGGTGCAAAGATGGTTCAAAACTAAAAACTATTTTTCTGCGTTGGAGTAGGGCTTTGGGCAGGGTTGGTAATTGGCTACGTTACAGAGTATTTCACCAGCAATACATACAGACCAGTCCAAGATGTTGCTGATTCTTATAGGATAGGAGCTGCTACCAATGTCATCTTTGGTTTGGCACTTGGCTATAAGTCTGTAATTGTTCCAATATTTGCTATTGCTGTTGCCATCTATGTCAGTCATACCCTAGCAGCCATGTACGGGATCACAATTGCAGCTCTTGGAATGCTTTGTACTATTGCCACCTGTCTAGCCATAGATGCATATGGTCCCATAAGTGATAATGCTGGTATCGCAACCGGTCTCTGGATGACCATGATACTTCTTACACATCTCTCCACAAGAAGTGTAGCCGCAGTATAGACTATGAGGCCGCGAAGGCTTTCAAGATGGACAGATTCCTCAACCATAGGACTTCTTCAAAGTCCAGCTTGCGGCATCAACAGCCCCCAGTTGACAGCACTTTGGGGGAGCACTTTCTCAGTTTGGTCTCCGTGATCCGCACTTTGGGGGAGCGCTTTCGTAGATTAGAAGAGATGAAACTGCAGATGCGGAGAGAGTCTAAGTGATTTCGTGATGATCTAGAGGCCAGGCGTACAAAGATGTTCCTAAGGAAATGAGGAAGACTCCTATGCTCCAGCATAGATCGGGCCATCTCCACCATGGTCCGATTCATACGCTCCACCACACCATTCTCTGATGTTGTGTTCGAATGGGAATACTCCACCCGAATACCATGATCCCTGCAAAACTGAGAGAAAAGATGAGAAGTGAACTCGCCACCGTGATTAGCTTGAACGCCACGAACCTTGGAAGTTGTTTGGGTCTCCACAAACACCTGCCACTCACAGAAACGGGAGTACGCCTCGCTCTTGTACTCCAAGAAATAAGGCCACACATAGCAACTAAAGTCATCCACAATCAGCATCAAATACCTGGCCTTCCCAAGGGAGGCCGTGCCCATAGGTCCGCAAAGGTCGGTGTGAACCAACTCAAGTGGAGAAGTAGCCCTCCTAGAAGCAACCTGAGGGTGTGGCTGCCTGTGCTGCTTGCCCCTCAAGCAGCTAGGGCACAAAGTGTGAAGAGGAGGGAAATCAGGAAGTCCCTCCACCATCTTCCTCCTAGAAGCCCGACGAAGAGAATTGAGGTTCAAATGACCATACCGAGCATGCCAAAGCAGCCCAAGCTCATGGGAAGTCCGCGCAGCCAAGGCTATGAGTGTATAAAGCCCACCCTCCTGTGTACCTGTCCAAAGAGCATCACCTGTAGAAGCATCCTCCACTGTGACTGCATCCTGTGTAAAAATGACTCGGGTACCTAGCTGAGTAAGGCCATGCATAGATAATAGATTAAAACCCAAATCGGGGACATAGAGAACTTTGGTGGAGGAAGACCGCCTGTCAGAAAACATAGGTAAGAATTGTCACCAATGGTGATGGTACCCCCTTTGGAACGAAGATCCTGAAGCCAATCTTGACGGAAGGTCATATGTGAAAATGCTCCACTGTCGACGAGCCAAGGCTTCTCCTGTGTGGTAGAAGCTAGGGCTATATCCTCCTCAACAAAGACATGCACAAACGCAGATTCTGTTGTGGCTGGGGCCGCCTTTGAGTCCTTCTCCTTAGGCTTCAGATGGGGATACTTCTGCCAACACTTCTCCTCGGGATGAGTGCCCTTCCCACAATGGGGACACTTGGGCTTCTTCTCCTTTGCATCCTTCTTGTCCTCCTCCTTCTTGTCCTTGGCCTTCTCCTTCTTTTCTTTCTTCTTCTTTCCGCCACCTGTGCCGGCCGTAAATGCCTTGGTGGAGCCACTGGCTTCCACCTCTTTGAGTCTCTCGTCATGCTCCAAGACAAGCGGGGAAAGCTCCTCCCATAGGAGTGTCTCACGGGTCCTCGAAGTGATGAGGCTGGTATAGAAGACATCATAATGGGGTGATGGCAGTTGAGTCAACAGAATCATCGCCATATCCTTAGACGATATCAGACGACCAAGAGAGGCTAACTCGCCTTGCATATCCTCCATCTTCGTGATGTGCTCCTTCATGGAAGGAGAATCATCAAGACTGAGCATCCGCAACTTCTTCTCCAAGGAAATCTTGTGGGCAAATGTCTTGTGCTGATACAAAGACGCAAGCTTCGTCCACACTTCCGCCGTAGTCTGTAACCTGTGAACATGTACAAGAATAGAATCATGGAGACTCATAAAAAGAAAGAAACAGGCTCGAGAGTTGAGCCTATCCCATAAGGCTGCATGGTCCATAGAGGTGCCATCGGACGAATCCGCGAGGGGACGGTTGATGGGTGAAGAAACAAGCTCCCAAAGGTCAAATGTATCAAGGATGCAAGCCACCTTGCATGACCAGAGGGAGTAGTTGGAACCATCCAACTTATCTTCTTTCGGAAAGGAAGGGAGAATCGGCACCTGAATAGAGGGAATCAAGGAAGGCATCCGCACATCTGAAGCAGTCTTCACTGAAGAAACCTTCGCGGTAGATGGAACCCTCTGAGATGCATGGACTCAAGAAGGACGAGTGCGAGGAGGTTCTTCCCGACGTCGAACCTCATGATAATCCTGCCGCCACTCAGAGGAATGATGAGAAAGAAGTTCATCCTCTGAGTCATCAAAGCCTGAAAACTGGTAAGACATCTTCCAATCTACAAAATACCAAAGAAAGTTATGCCGATGTCCAAATATGACTAGAAATGTGGTCACCAACCACCAAGACGCAGGCAGAGAATGCCTACAAACACCTGGATCTACAAAACGCAAAGATAACTGATGACGATCACCAGAAAAGAGACCACCAGCACCAGGAAACAACCCGAAAAGAAGTCGCCAGTAGGAAATGTGCCGCCTAGAGTGGTAGCGACTAGCAGAACAACAAAACACAGCCTGTAGAGAGGTCGGCCAGTAGAAGGAGGGACAGCCTGGTGGAAAATGCAGGGTTTCTACATCGCTGGATGACGTGGTAGTCTCTGTAGACAGCGTGGACAAGAAAATGCAGGCTGAAAGGCCTCCTGAAGAAGTCACCTGGCAGTTGTTGATCAGATGGCAGCAGCAATAAGGTATCTCACTCTTGAGGGTATGTCCTCCGTGCTCTCAATCAGGCGATGATACCATGTGAGAGTGCACAATGGAAGAGGAACACGAACACAGAGGAGAGGAGAGAGAAAGCAGAGAATGAAGGATGAAAGTCTGCACTGACTGAGATGAATGTTGAATACACTAAAATGGACAGAGTAGTCCCTGCACGCAGCCTGAAGCGTCAGTGAGGGCACCAGAACAGACTGGAAGCAATGGCAGCACCAATGCCGGAGACGGAGATGACGGAGACAGTGCTAAACCTGCAGAGTACAATGCTGGAATGACTGGAGGGGCTGCTATATATAGCCCCCAGGCCAGTAAACTGGCCGACCTGCCAAATCTGACCGACCTGGCTACATTTGGCCGACCAGCCAGATCTGGCCGACTTTGGCCAGATCTAGCCGACCTGCCCAAAAACTGGGCCGACTACAAAATAACAGCCCAGTATGGGTTGTATGACTCCCAAAGGCTGCAGACTAACAAGGATAGCCACTGAACAAACTGACAGAGCTCCTGTGTCTCCTGTCAGACTCTGATAGGAGCTCACAACCAGGAGATGACAGACTGAGAATGATAAAGAGCAGGCTAACAAGATGTTTGCTTGGTCTCTAAGCAGCAGTTAGAAAACTGATGAGCTCTTGCTGATGATTGTCGGTATTTTGTTCATCATTGGATTATTCTAAATGTTTCTTTCTTCCAGCTGATTTTTGGCTCTTCATGCTACATTTCATATCATTTCATCTATATTACAGCTAATGCGTTGAAATTATTCCACACTTTGTTTATAAGAAATGTTTCGAGCTAATGGGATGATATTTTATTTCATTCTTATTTCAGCTGTTGAAATGTTCTAGCTGATGTTTCATTATTATTCCAGCTGTTGAGTTGTTCTAGTTGATGTTTCATTGTTTCCAGTTGTTGTTTGTCTATTTTTAGTTGATTCATCTGTTCAAGATTATGTTTATTTTACTTAATTTTTTATCTATTCTAGCTAAGGAGCTGATATTGCAGCTAATGTGTGCTCACTTGATGCACTTCTGGGGTTTCACTTCCAATGTCTCGTGTCTCCCTTTTCTTCTCTCTTCCTCTGTTCCTCGTCTCCCTCGTGCACTATTCAACAAGAAGTTTGTAAGATGCTTCAAACCAGAAGGAGAAGTTGGTGGGCCCATAAAAGTATGAACAATGAATTCCTTGTTTTCACCTGCTCAATTTACTATCAGATGGTGTAAAGAACAAGGCAAAAAAGGTATGCCTGTTTTGATGTTTTGATTTTTTACAAATGCGTGTTTTGATGTTTTACAAATGTCTCTTATGTTTCTAAACTTTGGTTTATTATGTGTACATAAAGGTAACAAAATCACAAATGATGGTATAAGAGATAATGGAACAATGAAAGCTAAGGAGGTCATTGGCCCTAATGTCTCTTCAAATCACGATACATGTATATGTCTTTATTTCTACTAAACTTTGAAAATTAAAATTTATACATATTTTACATCTTGCTTTATTAGGTGATTCATTTTGAGATTAACTAGCTTTAATTAGTCTCTTTGTCTAATTTAAAATGTTCATAGTTATTCATATTTTTAAACTTTGAGTAATTGTGTGTATATATATAAATATAGATTAAAGAACAACAAAAGGTGGGAAAAGAGGTAATGTAAGAAAGGAAGATCAGGAGGTTACTCGCAATAATGTTTCTTCAAGTCAAGATGCAGGTACCAACTTTAAGGATCAAAAACTTGTACAAATTTGGTGACCCAGATTGATACAAAATATCTAATTACTTTCTTTTGTGTTATTGAAATTTTTCATAACCTTGTATTATCGTGAGCTTTGGTTAACTCTATGTATATATAGGTAAACAAGTTACTAAAGATGACACAAGAGACAATGCAAGAAAGGAAGACATTGAGATTGCTTGCCTTAATACTTCTTCAAGCCAAGAATCAGGTATTACCAGCTTTCTTATGTTGATAATGAGTCATTTTTTGAAATGGTTATACTAACTAATGATATTTGATCACTTGAGTATCAATAGGAGTGATACGCATACCATCATATGATGATATCTATCGGCCACCCATGTTGAAATTTAGAGAAGAGGGTAGACAAACATTTATTACTTTGCAACATATTGGAGATTTATGGGATAAAACAATCAAGACACACAGGTTGCTTAATTAGTTTTTAATTCTATGCTCCTTTAAAATTATTTTCATTTTTCTTTTGGTTGCTAGAAGTAGATGTTGATGTCTTAATTTGTTTAATCTATTTTGATCATTAGATGTATGTTATTGATCCTTACTTAGAAATGATGACATTCTCTGTATAATTTTCTAGTTAAAAATTTATTGTGCAATTTCTTGTTTGATATTAGCATGTCTAAGAGGAAGGGCAAAGTAGATAAAGTGATAAGGAAAAAAGAGAATTTCCATGGAATTCCCTGTTGAAAGTACATGTAAGTAGGGAATGTAAAAAATAGGAAAAATGAGAGATTTCCTAGTGAGATTACCTAGGGAATCACCTCTAGAAGTTTTTTCCTATATATGAAATATTTCCTATATAGGAATTATTCCCTACATAGAAAATTTTGTATTTTCCTATGTAGGAAATATTTCCTACATAGGAAATGTCTTATGTGATTCCCTGCTTATTCTCGCTAGGAAATGTCCCATTTTCCCTAGTTTTTACTTTCCCCACTTATATGTATTTTCAACTAGGGAATTCCATGGGGAATTCTCTTTTTTTCCTATATGGGGATCAATTGAAAAATCCTTGTGTATGCTTTTTGAACTAAACCTCTTTCCTTATAGCTAGCTTTTGGATATGATTTGTTGTGCTACACTTTTACCGTTGTTTCGTATATAGTGTGCAGATTCTGTGATCTCATATTGTACATATTCTGTCAGCTAGCTATATCAAATTCTATAATCATACGAATTTCCTTCTGGACAACGTTTCGTCCCTTACTTTCAAGGACAAGGATTCCTTGGGAGGAAAGTAAAGTTGCTCATTCTTGAAGGACCTATCTTTGAAGAATGGCAAACTTCTTTTAGTGAGTGGGTCAAACATAACAAAGTAGCTCGTCACTATATTCTTTTTACTCTTCAAGAATCTCTTATGCTTGATGAATGTAATCTTTATCACAAGCTATATGGGAGTATTTGATAGAAAAATTTGAGAAGAAATCTATTTAAAAAATATTTTATCTTCATAGTCTGCTCACTAAGCTAGAATACAATATCAAAACTTCTATGACAACACATATCGAATCATTCAAGAACATTATCAATCAACTTGCTACTGTATTCCACGAAAGTAATTGGTAACAAAACTTCTTAACACTGTAAAGGATCCTGCTTATGATAATATTATTACCATATTTTCTAACAAAGATGGATCAATTTTGATCAAGCTTGTATATCTTTGATTGAATATTCACAACGACATGAATGATGACACACAAATTAAGAAACAGCTATGATCTCACAAGAGGAAACATAGACCAAGCTTTACTCACTCGAAGATGTCCCTTTCCACGCTATATAAATGTAGGAGTCGTTGCGGTGGTAACTTCTCTCGTCTCAAGTTTCCTAATAGACATTAAATGGTCACACTATAGATGATTGTGAGCAAAATAATATGATGAGAAATATGGTATTAGAAATGAACAACCGCATTTATCTAGAGAGTATTCTCCTTGTAACTACATCAAAAAGAGTGATCATCCAATCCATCTATGTTTCAAGAGGTATTTTGATCCAGATCATAATAGAGCATATGCTGCTACACATGACAACACTACTAAAGAAGCAAATCATGAGAGCTATTTTATCTCTCCACAAAGGATACTTCATATTCATGATGGATCTCTTTTTATTATTGATTTTGGTGCTATAGAAAACATGTCATATATGTCCCAATGGTTACATAATTATAATTTTATTCTTATCAAGAAATTGATTTATCTTACTAATGGCACAACTTGTTATTATTATTGTAATGGTGGAGAATACATTTCAAATAATTTTAATTATTATTGTAATAATCAAGGTACTCATCATGAATATATAGTTCCCTACTCTCCTCAATAGAATGGTATTGCTAATTGTAAAAACAAGACTACTCTCAATGCCATGCAATGTATGCTCATTCATTCTGTCTTATCTCAATGTTTCTGGACGCTAAAGAAATCTTAGCAGAAGTATTTGTGAAAAATCGTCTTCCTATAATTGCTCCTTGTGGTGAAATACCGATTACTACTTGGATAGGTGAAGCTCCTTCTCTTTCATATTTTTGAACTTTTGAATGTATTGTTTACATTCAGGTACCCAAAGAGACTTGCAAAAAACTTGATCCTCCCAGTCTGAAAGTTATTTTCATTGGATATTCAAATTTTCCTAAAGGATACAAGTTTTATGATCCATCTTCCAAGAAGGTAATCAAAAGCCGTGATGCAATTTTCAATGAGCAACTTATGGACAACACATGGCTTCAAGAGGATGCTAGCCAGATGTGGTCACTAGAGGATGGTGATGATACAAATTTATTACTCACTTCTTTTCCTTTTCTATATGATAATGAACCTCCTTCATGAGATAATAATGACTCTTTAAATCACAATTCACAACCTACACCTATTATTGCTAAATGATGACCTTGGCATTGATCTTTATGTTGATTTTCCAATTGATAATGAGCAAGGTACTTGTCATGTTTATGATGCTGATATTGTTGACAATGCTCTCAATATTTATGAAAATCCTCTCTCTTATAGTGATGCTATCTCATCCCCTCAAAAGGAACAATGGCATGAGGCCATGGAAGTTGAGTATGAATCTCTTCTCTCTAAAGGTACATGGGTTCTAACTAAGTTATGACGTGGACATACTAATATGAAATGCATGTGGGTTTATAAGACTAAAACAAAAGTAGAAGGAACATTTGACAAATTCAAAGCAAGGCTAGTTGCCAAAGGTTTCTCACAAATTGCAAGAGTTGATTATCAAGGAACTCTATCACCTGTTGTTCGTATTACTAGTATTCTAGTCTTGTTGGTTTTTGTTGTTGAGTTTGATTTGGGGAGGTTCACTAAATGGATGTGAGAACTACTTTTCTTAATGATGGCAATTAAGAGGAAGAGATATATATGGTGCAATCGGAAGGATTTGTAGTCAAACATAAGGAAAATCTTGCTTGCAGACTTCACCAAGCACTGTATGGTCTCAAACAATCTTTAGGAGCTTGGTATCAAAAGATTGATCTCTTCCTTACAAAACAAGGTTTTATCTCTTGTTCTTCAGATCCTAACTTATATATCAAGTGATGAAATGATAGTTTTTTTATTCTTTCTCTATATGCGGATGAAACCATACTTGTTTCTAAGCATCTCAACTTCCTTCAACAAGTAAAGAAGGTTTTAGTTTTTGTGTTTGACATAGTCGATCATGGAGGCATACACTCATGTCTTGGTATTAAAATTCAACGCTATCAAGAAAAGGGTGTTTTATTACTACCTAAAAAAAGTTCATTGAAGATATTATTTAGAAGTTTGTTTTGGGTTTTGCACATCCTACTAGTACTTCTTGTCTTGTGAGCTCTACAAAAAACTCTCAGTTTTTTTTTTCAGAATGATGGAGAATTAGCATTACATCAACCTTATGCTAATCTTGTTGGATGTCTTCAAATTTTTGGTATAAATTCTTACCCTGACATTCTTTTTGTTGCAAATTTTCGTGGACAACATCTTAGTTCTCTATGCCTTAAATATTGGACTAGAGCTAAATGAGTTCTGAAATCTTTGAAAGGCACTAAAGATTTTGGAGTGGTTTATTAGTGCCAACAAAACTCTAATTCTCTACATTCACTTCAATTTTTGGGTTAATACAAATGAATATTGGGCAAGCTCTCACTTATCTATGCATTCCATAAGTGGAAATTTTTTATTTATCAATCGTTTTCTTCTTTCTTGAACTAGCAAGAAACAATGTTGTGTTGCTATTTCCACTACAAAGGCTGAATATGTAGCTATATCTTTAGCAACTCAAGAGTTAGTATGGCTTCGACAAGTTCTATCAAATATTGGCCATCCTTCTCTCTCCACCACACCACTTCAATGTTCAACATAACATTGTCCAAGTGATCAAATGATTCCATATATATTCACCAAAGGACTCAATGAAGCATGCTTCACTTTGTTGCACTCAAAACTTAGAGTTTTCTCAACTTCAATATTTGGGAATTAATCTACTATGACATTGTAGTGCCATTGCACATACTCCTTGAAGGCACCATTCACTTCACATTCACATATGCACATACACCTCAAACCTCTTGGTCATCTTTGTATATACATATTCAGTTTCACTTCACATGCAAGGATTCACTTCACATGCCCAAAATAATCCATCCTAATCATAGTTGTACATTTGTATATAGGAGCTCAGGTTTTCCCTTCTGCTCCCAAAGGCTTTTTTCATCTACAGCTAAAGACCTTTTTTTGAGTAGGGGTGTTGGAGCTATAAATAGCTCACCTTGTCTAGACTAGTTCTCACCTATATATATGTACATTGTGATCAATATGATATAGTTTTTGGGAGTGTATATGGTGTGTCTCTTGTCTCTCTATCGCATCTCTACATATCTTCTCTCTCTACATTTCAAAAATGAGCAAATAAAGGATGCTCTTCTAGAATCTTAGTAAACATCCAAAACACATGTATGAGTTACTCCACATCAAAATTTTCAGGAGTTCTTGTTTGAGGATTAGGCTTTAGGAGAGTTCACTGTTTCCATGACATTTTGCTTAAGACTAAGTAAAGGTTATAGAAACAGGTCAGCGGCCAGCGTTAGGAATGACTTCCGTTCATAGGAAGGCTTAAGGCCGGCAGGTGGTTGGGGTTTGCTAGAGCTGGAGGTTCTGTCGATACAGAGCTGCAGCTGGGGGCTTGTTTGAGTCAAGAACCCGGGCGTTGGTTGGATGGATGGGTCGGGTTTGATCTTAGGGGCTATGCTGCTGCGGTCAGCAGGGTTGCCGAGTTGCAGGTTGGGTTGGTTGGGTGATGCCTCCTGTGGTGGTGGCCGTTGCTTGGGTCGTTGGGTGTGTGTGAGGCCCATGGGTTGACTCCCAAAGGAGTCGGATGACTAGGGTGGACCCTCCGATTCATGGTCCTGAGGTGTCAGAGGACAAGGCCTTGTGGTTGACATAGAAGCAGGACCTGTGTCAGTTGGGATTTTGGGGATCCACAACAAGGCATTCCCCTCATAGTAGCCTTGTGCACGCAGGAGGATTTTAGGGACCCAGATTTGTTTAATCACGCGATGCTTGTGATGATGGCGTTTTGGTCTCCTAGGTTTAGGTTTGTAGGTGCTCCATGGACCCGCGCGTCTAGTTCTAGGCTCGTCTCGAGGCTTCTTCGGCACCCATTGTAAGTGAGTTTGTTGGGGTTTTGCCTTGGGTTTGGCGGGCCGCAGTGCGTGGGGATCTGGGTGTAGTAAATATGCACAGCCCTCTTCCTTAGACCTAGGTGTGGCTATTTCTATTGGTGGCCTCGTGAGTGGCGTTGGGGTTACGAGGCGCTTGCTGAAAGTCGTGATAATAGGCACACTCCCGATTGTTAGGTGGATGCATTGCGACTCATAATCAACATTGCAACGGGTCTGCTTTTTAAAAGTTCGCCCGAGCAATGACTCTGTGCTTGCATTCCTGGCATCGGGTAGGACATAAAACATCACGGGAATAGTTTCAGTCTCGATAGAAATGGCAACTCTGTATGTGCCAAGGATCGGGTAGGATTGGGCCCCGTATGGGTTCAATCTGGCTATTGTGTGATGAAGCATTGGTGCGCCAAGTTGGGTCCAATGCTCGTGTGTCAAAATGTTAAAATCCTCCCCTTCGTCAATCAGGGCGTTGAAGGAGCACGTTTGCTTGGCCGTGACCATGATGCGGAGGTAGGCGGGTTCTACAGGCTCGTCCTCATTCTCGCCGATTTCCGTCAGTGTGGCTACTCGTATTTTAACAGGCATTTCCATCAGTGGTTGTTCATGTAGCGGGTGAGTGGGTAGATAGTACTTTTTGATTGGACTGTCATTGAAGAAGCCTATTCCCTCACCATCCAATGTTTCCAGCTCGACATTACCAGTTTGGCTGATTGTGCGGACCTTAAAGGGTCCGAGACCTCTGAATTTCATCTTTTGTTTGTGTCCTTTAACTGAGTAGAGGAGTACTAGGTCTCCCGGCTTAAACTCTTGTTGCTTGACGTGTTTGTCAAACCAGCTTTTGCGTCTGGCTTTCTCACAGATAAGCGCATGGGTGGCTAGGAGGCGCACCTCTGACAGGCGTTCTAACTCGACCAAGCGTTGCGTCCATGCCTCCATCCCTTCCCATCGTTCTTGGAGTGCTATCCGTAGGCTAGGGACGAAGAATTCAAATGGAAGAATAGCTTCAGTCCCATAGGTTAGCCTAAAAGGCGTTTGTCTGACGGCCGTCTTATAAGCTGTTCGGTAGGCCCACAGGGCTGCCATCAACTTGTTATCCCTGTCACTTCGTGAGGTTGAGACTACCTTAGTTAGGACACTGATGAGAATTTTGTTGGTTGATTCAGCCTGGCCATTAGCCTGAGGGTAGTATGGTGAGGATTTGCGATGGATGATGAGGAAGGTAGATAGAGATGGGCTATCACTTCGTTGATGAAGTGCGTTCCCTGGTCGCTAACCAATTCGATGGGGCAACCAAAACGCGAGATTACTTGCTCCCATAAAATCTTGGCAGTTGTCCTAGCGTCGTTTTTCCGCGTGGCCCTCGCCTCCGCCCATTTGGTGAGGTAATCCGAGGCCACCACGATGTATCTAGCCTGTGAATATTGTGCTGCGGGGCTGATGGGTCCTATGAGGTCAATTCCCCATTTTTCGAAAGGTTGACGAGCGATAACCGGGGTTAACTCCATCTGATCTTTACGGACCGGGACCCTTGTCCGTTGGCACTCGTCGCAATGTTTGACAAATTGTGAGGTATCACGGAAATGTGTGGGCCACCATAGCTGGGACTGCAACACCTTTCGTGCTGTAGTATCCCTGCTAAAGTGTCCTCCTGCAATACCGTTGTGTGCCTCTGAGAGCACATCGTGCATCTCATGCTCACATATGCATTTACGTAGCAGACCGTCTTGCCCCAGCCTATAGAGCTGGCCTGCAATCAACTGATAGGGCTGGATTTTCAAGATTAAGTGACTAAGCCGTGCCCGTTCTATTGGTCGTTCAGGTAGCCCATGCTCGAGCACTTGGACTATGTCATCTGCCCAGTATGGTGTCAGGTCGGCCCTGAATAGGTCTGTTTCGCTGGACATGTGGAATAAGTGGATGTCTGGTAGCTCGTCCACGATGCCTTATCCAGAAGCTTCTCTTGTGGGTACACGGGACAGATGGTCAGCCATGTAGTGTTGTTTTCCCTTCCGTACCACCACTGAGAAGTCGAATTCGAGGAGCAGGAGAAGCCATCGGGCTATACGTCCTGTAGCGCAAGGTTTGTTGACTAGATAGAGTAGGGCTTGATGGTCTACAAAGAAGGTGAAGGGGGTGGCTAGTAGGTAATGCCGGAACTTCTTCATGGCAAATACTATGGCTAATCCCTCCCTTTCCGTTGTCGAATAATTCATCTCTGTCTCAGTGAGCTGCCTACTCGCAAAACTCACTGGGTAATCTAGGTTATGCTCACCTGGTTGGCACAGCACTACCCCCACGGCAAACTTAGAGGCGTCGATGTGTACGTGAAACGTCATAGTCCAATCTGGGGATCGTAGGATAGGTGCCGTTGTTAGGGATTTTTTTCAGTTCCTCGTACGCTCGTTGGCAAGCTTCAGTCCACTCGAAGACAATTAGCAGTTTATACAATGGCCTAGCAATCAGCGCGTAGTTCAGTACAAACCGCCGGTAGTATCCTGTGTGACCTTAGAAGCATTGAACTCCCCTGTAGTTACTTAGGGGTGGAAGGTCCACGATAACCTTGACCTTTGAGAAGTCCATGGCAATGCTGTTCTTGGACACCACGTGTCCCAAGATGCATCCGTGCTTTACCCAAAACTGACATTTCAAGGGGTTGAGGGAGAGACGGTATAAATGACACCATTCAAAGACCGCGCGGAGTTTTTCTAGATGTTGGTTCCAGGCCGAATGGACACACAGGTCATCGACGAAGACCTCTAACTCCTTGCGAAGCATGTCCTTGAATATGGTGCACATGAGGCGTTCAAAGGTGGCGGGGGCATTGGTTAGCCCAAATGGCATGACTACGTATGCAACGACGCCCCACTCAGTGGCGAAGGCGGTCTTGTGCCTATCCGCCGGGTGCTTTTGCACCTGATTGTACCCCGAGAAGCCATCTAGAAAACTATAGGCTTCCTTACCTACCACCCTCTCAAGCATGTGCTTGGTGTACGGTAAGGGGTAGTTGTCTCTCTTTGTCGCGGCGTTTACTTTCTTGTAATTGACGCACACTCGAATCTTGCCATTTTTATTCATCACAATGACTATGGGTGACACCCAGTTTGTGTGCTCAATTTCGTAAATGAATCCGGCTCTCATCAACTTGTCAATTTACTCCTTGACAGCATGGGCATGCTTTGGATTCATGGGATATGGCCGTTGCTTGACCGGCGTTGCATCCATTGTCATGGGTATGTTGTGAGTCACAACACTCGGATCTACCCCTTGTAGCTCATCTAAAGACCAAGCAAATACGTCCTGCTACTCCCGCAAAAGAGTGACAAGGTTGGATTCTTCTTCCGTGGTCAAGTCCTCGGAAATGAACACTGGTCGGGGTGCTTCCCGTTCCAGGGCTAGGTTTACCTCCTTGACCTTGGCTGGCCCTTCGATGGGTTCAAGGGTTTGCCCTTGGCACTTGGCACTTAGCAGAACCACCACCCTGTCCCCTCTTTTGAATTTCGAAAAGCACTTAGGGAGGCCTTGGGGCTTCCTTTGTTCCTCCGATTGCGCATCGTTGGGACGCTTAGCTTCATTCTGCCGTAACTGTCTGTGCCTCAGGTGGATGGGTAAGTCTCCCTTGGTGCGTCTGGTCATGGGTGGTCTAGGGATTTCTGGGTCATCCTCTGAAGTAACTTCAGATTCAGAGTCGAATTCCCCATTTTCACTAGAGGAGGTGGTCTCCCCTGGACGCTGCAGTTCAGATGACGACTCGGTTCTAAGCATTGATGTTTTTTTTGGTTGGGTCAGGCCGGCTTGCTTAAAATCCACAACTCCCATATGTTCCAACCAAGCACGATCGCATTTTGCACACATGACTCCTTGGTCTATTCCAAGGGCCGGCCTCGGCTGCGGTTTAGCATTTGCTTGGATTTGCTCAATCTCTCGCCCTTCGGTGTCATATTCTACGGTGTCCATCTCACTCTCACTTCCTTCATCGAAGGGTTGGCAATCTTCCTACTCGTCACATGAATATGCCTCGCTAGACTGCTCATTGTCCCCCAAGGCTTGCTCTGCCTCGTCTTGTTCGTCGGGGACCAACGCCCAGTTGTATCTGAGATTCAGTTCCTGCACTCTGGTCCACTTCCATTCGGGTTCTTCCAAGAGAGGTCTTGGAGCAGCTTGAGATTGGTGGCTGCGTTGCATGCCAGTCGGTCCGTTAGGTGCCTCAGTATTCCCTGGAGTTCTCTCCTATTGGTTGGCACTTGGGAAGCGAGAGGCTTAGGCCCGTCATGGAGGCTTGCTGCCATCATGTAGACAGGTGTATGCTGTGTTTCTCTTGGCTTGCCAACTGTTTTGACAGCCTGCTCGTACGCCTCGTGATCTGAGAACGGCAGGTCGAGTGTAGCGAGAACGTGCATCCAATCCCGCTCGTCCTCTGGGCAAGGGATATACTTTGTTAAGGACCCATAAGGTTCATTGTTCTGGGTGGTTCCCTTGAGTAGAGTAGAGATGGCGTCCAGGTCAACTGGCCAGGTCTTCCAAGTATCCATCTCTTTTCTCATAGCGTTAGTTCGGTTGCCTAGGAAGATCAGGCTGTTACCCCAGTCTTCGATAACTCTAGCATTGCGCATCCAGGGTCGACCCAATAAGATATCATAGTCCACTCCCTTCATGACGATAAAGTCGACATAGAACTAGATTCCTGCAATCTTCACTGGCCAATTCTTCAAGACCCCGAATGGTTTCACTCGCACACCATTTGCTAGCATGACGTTAAACTGAGCAGCTTCGATAGGCGGGTTTCCCCACTTCTGTAACACTGTGTGGTTAAGCACACTAACCCCAGCTCCTGTGTCTATAATCCCCTTTCTCGTTGCGTCTCCCAGGGTTAGGACTGGCAGGACTGCGTGCATTTCCGAGCCCTCCCAGAAGGTGTTGATGTGTAAGGATTTAGGGCCTGAGTGTAGTGTCAAACTTGGTAAGTGCTTTTCCACATCCTGGTCTTCAGCATGTGCCGGAGCTTGCTCGTGTGGTCTCTCGACCCAATGTTTGAGGTCCTGCCATAGGGTGCAGTGCTGCCTAAGCAGCTCTCCCAGTCCAACTGTTACAGGGGTGGTCACTAGTGTGGTTAGGAGATTGCTAAACACTTGTCCTTCCCTTCGTTCAGACTGTCGGAGCCAATGGCCACGGCTGTCCTGTGGGTCTCTTATATCTAGGCTTGGCCTTGACGGCACTGCCTGTGGCGTAGCAGCCTCAGCAAACTTAGGTTGGGGTAGTGATAGCGGCGCACATGCTGGAGAGATCATCAATCTCATCCTCTGTGATGGGTTCAACATCCTTGAGGTGCTATTGAGTCTCCCTCACCCATTCCTTCGCCTTTTCTATGGCTTCCAATTGCCGCCTGGGGTGTGGGTATTCCCCTACCTTAACGCTTTCCTTTTGGGCAGTTTTAGGGGCTGAAGTCTCTGCCTCTGCGTTTGAGACTTTCTTTCCGTGGGGTAAGGTTGTAATTCTATCAGTTTTTAGTGCGACCTTAGCCTCTGATCTCTTCTTTTTCCGCCTACGGCTCTTCTTTCCTATTGAGGTCGCGTCGAGATTGCTAGGTCCTAGCAGAGAGATGCCGGCCTGCTTCGTTTGTGCTCGGGTCATCACTCATAGGGGGATAGGTGTGGCCTCCCCATCGGGGTTTTCAACACCAAACAGTCCTAGCAGGACGGACAGCAAATTAGCTGAGCCAGAAGGAAGCTTCCGTTTTGGGCAGTCTATGAAAAGATGAGTGATTCCGCACTCCGTACACCTTTGGTCAGCTTTGTCCCTACTTTGCTGCTCTCTTTCTGGGCAGCGTGATGAGACGTGACCGGGATGTCCACACGTCCAACAAGTGACCAGATCCTGTGGCTGCCCCCCCAGGCCTCTACCCCATCCTCGTCCTAATGCCATCACCGACACCGGTCGGTAATCCATGAGGATTGCATTACCCTCGTCGTCATGTGAGACGTAAGGGTATATGTAGGTTTCTTCATCACTAGGCTCCTCTACGTAGTGCACGGCAGCATCGATCGGTGGGTGGGTCACGTAGGGACCAGGCAGTCTAGAAATACCAGTAGGATTTATGTCCAGCCTAGGGACCGCTGGCTTCATGTCGTTAGATGCTGGTAGGGCTAGCGGGGCTCCCCTTCCGAAGAATGGTTGTGGCCTGTTAGCTAGGTAGAGCTGGCCGTAGGGTTGCGTGTATGGTAGTCTTCATGGTAGTCTACAGTGTGCGGCATCGTGGCCGAACCTTCCACAGTTAGCGCAGGGTCTTGACCTAGGGTCCTGACATTCTACTGGCAAGTGGTTTCCTCCACAGTACACGCACTGGACGTGCGGACGCATAGGTCGCCTCAACATGTCTTGTATTTTGGCCAGTTCTGTCTTGACCTCGGCCAAGCCATGGTCCGTCTCGGCGGCCTTCCCCTTATCTTGGGACGATGCATTGGATCGCTCGCTAGAGGTTGGCGTTTGTTCTAAACTCGTTGGGTTGATTTCTTCTGGGTTCGAGCTCCTGGAGCTCTGCTCCTTCAGCTGGTCATTAACCCTAATGGCTTCCTCAAAAACCCTAGTCACCACATCCCGTTGCAAGCTCGAGTTGCCTGCTAATGCCTTGTACAATTCTTCATCCCGAATCCCGCTGATGAATATGGTTGACACTGCCCTGTCAGTTGGTCTTTCGCCTAAGGGGATTCTCTTAAGGAGGCTTCTCACGTGGGTCACATAGTCGCGGATGCCCTCCCTCTCCTTCTGCTTGACGTTCATCAGGTGCACTAGCAGGTTGTCAGAGTATCCGAGTTCGGCAAACCTCTTGACAAAAAGGTCCTTGAGGTTATTGAAGTTGGCTCGTTCTATAGCATCTAGGCTCGTATACCATGTCCTACCCTTGTCGCTTAAGCAGAGTCCGAATGCTTATGAACGTTGGGCTTGGTCGTTGAGGCCATTGGCTTCGCAGACCTGCTCAAACTGCTCGACAAAGCTGTACGGGTCGTCCGGTGGCTGGTACTTGTCGAGTTGCTTGGCGACGATAGGTATTTTGGCTTGGCTCTTTGAGCCCTCGTTTATCCCTAGTCCTGCAAGTAGCAAGGTTTCCAGCGCAGTGGCATTCTATTCCACCGCGGTGTTATCGAGCAGTCGTTTCATGAGGAGCTCGCCCAGCGTCAGGTCTTCCTCGAGTGCTCTTTCCTAGTCTGTCCAGTTTCGGCCAGCCAAGTTCAGCACTCACTGTACCTCATGTAGCTCCATGCTTTGCCTTAGGCTCCTGGCTTGTTGGTCCCTATTGTACTCTACTATGCCCTGCAATGCCTTGCGGGCTAGCCTCCTCTCCTCCTCTAGGTCCGCAATGATTGCCTTTGCCGTCCTGCCACGGTGTTCGTACCTGCCATGCGCATCGTAACTGCTCACCATTTGTTGAATGGCCTTTGGAAATGCGCTAACATCTAGCTCCCCTGCAAACTGATGATCTGAGCCTCCCTCTATCATGGTGGGATTCTTGTGCCTGGTTGTAAGTCAGATCCTTGTCGTTGTCGCTCCTTGCATTATGCACGTTTGCTTACCCTTGGGTCTTCTCCTAGTGGTGGGTTCTTTTGGGCGATTTATCTGAGTGAATTCTTTTTAATTTTTGAATGCAGCACTCAACTTATGGTCACTCGTGAGTGTGTTGTTCCTCGTGCACTTGTGCTCAATCAGGATTTCGGCTTTCCTAAGTGTTCTTCAAGTGTGGAAATTCAATTAGAGTGCTGTGAGTGATTCCCCAGCGTCTTACTCACTCTTGCTCGTTTTGGGCCTCACAGGATTTGCTACTCTAGTCCTGGCCGCTCTACGGGTCCCAGGGTCCTATGCTGCTTCCTGTTGTTCACGTGGGGGTGGGTCGCTGGAGGAGTGTCCCAGTGTGTCCTTGGATGGGTCAGGTTTTGTTTTGGTTTGGCTCTGGGAATCGGACGTGCGATTTACCAGTGGTCCGATTGTGGGGATCGGACCAGGAATGTTAGGGCGGAGTAGGAGTTTTAAGGTCCGCGTGTCCGATTCTCAGGAATCGGATGGGCGGGTGTTCGAGGAATCGGTCCGATTCTAGGCGGTCCGATCCTAGGCGGTATTCTAGGCGGTCCGATCGGACCGGGTGATCCGATTCTTAGTGGTCCGATTATGGATGGGTCCAATTCTGGGAATCGGACCGCCGGACATGGTCCGACTGGTGACGTGTATTACTTCGTCCAATTGGACAGGGTGGGTCCAAGTCAGAGCATCCGATTGGTCCAAGTGTTTGAGTTGGACAAATTAGTCCGAGCGTCCGATTCTAAAAATCGGACGGTTGGTCCGAGTGCCACGTGGCAGTCCAATCGGACTTGTTGGTCCGAGTCTAGTGATTGGACGGGTCATTCCGATCGGACGGTTGTTCGAGTGTCGGATTCTGGGAATCGACACTAGGTCGGCGGACGTCCGATTCCACAGGTCCGATGAGTTGTGCACACAGATTTGCTCGATTTTCACTAGGTGTATTATCCTATTGGTCGTGCGATTAACCCGCGACGGAGTTGAAGTGGGGCGGAGAAGATCGGTTACCTGAAATGCGATGTCCTCCTAGCTCTGGTCGATTAGATGGCTGCCCAACTCACTGACTCTCTCACTCTCTATCTCTCTTGCTCTCCGTTGTTTGGAAATGGGGTCCTCTTGCCCTCCCAGGGTTTATACCCTGCTAGTTCTGCCCTACACACTACAGATTCCTTCATTGGCATTTCCCATGCCGTTACCTTGCATCTACTCCATTTTTTCCTTTCGTTTCTTGTGGTTTTCCCCCTGTTTCACAGCAGCAGCCCTCTGCCTCTTCGTGTGTGATTTCCTACTGCTAATCTATCCTAAATACATCGTGAATCGAAAGCAAAACACTGAACTAAATTCTCCATTTTTTCCATTCATTAATAACCAGATTGTTTCAAAACACTTACCTGTTCTAAAGATAAAAAAAACCTGAATTCCTACCTATCTCAAGCTCCCTTTCAAGGTGAATGCCCTACTTCGATGCTTGATATGAGGCGCGCGAGTGCTCGAGCTTGAATCCGTTAGTCCCGGCAACGGAACCAAAATGTGGGAGCTTTCGCTCAACAGCCAAGACCCACGGACCACTTATTGTTTCAAGTGTTCCAAGCAAGCTCTCATGGCTATCTCTCACCTAGTCGACGCGCCGTCGATCCTACAAATTCAGTGAACTTACCTTGAGGCTCGATCGAGTACCCTCCTCTCTCTCACACTCCAGTAGCTCCACGATTCTCGATGCTAGCTCAAGCATCCTCAAGTCTCCTCCATCTCCAAGCTCCATCCTCCATAGCCGTGTGCGCAAGAGAAGCAAAGAGAAGAGAAGAGAAGTAGGGGAGAGGAGATGGTGAGGAGCTTCACCCTCTTGATTCCTCACTCTCACACACACTCACTCCCTCACACTCTCACACTCCCTCTCTCAAGAGCATACACAAGCAAGAAGGAGAGAAGAAGAGAGGAAGAAGAAGACTAGTTTTGCCACACCAAAGAATGAGCTCTTCATTCACTTTTCAACTTTATATACAAAACCCTACTTCCCTTTTGGGTGGTCTTCCCCTTTTTCCCTTTTTTACATGACCGGTCATAGCCTAGGCCCTGTTTTCCATTGTCCTTTTATCTTCCTTGTTTCCTTTCCACTACCCTTCTATATTTACAAATTGCACGAGTGAGAGCCCGGCATTCTTTTACAAGATTTTAGGGTGTTCTTTTTATGCGCCTTTCCCTTTTCGTGTTTGCCTCAGCCTTTTAAGGTTGTCCTTGCGCTTTTGGCCTTTTCTCCTTTTTTTCCTTCCGTCGGGCTACCTTTTTCCCGCCTTTGCCCTGCATCTTTTCCACTTTCTTTCACTCTCTTCGTGTTGGGGTTAACAATGATTTTTTGTATGCAAATAAATTTGTCTTTTTCCTGTGTTTTTTTTGCAGATGTCGTATCCTGGTTCATCTAGCAATGACCCGGATTTGGATCACATGAATGATACATTGGCCTCGTTTGGTAGGGGGTCAATGCATTTTTTGGAGGTTTTCCTAGTAGGGAATACATCATGGGAGAGATGACCAGACACCATGGCCGCTCTCCCCACAGCGGACGAGGTGTTCAGTGTCATTTCTGGAATGCCTTTGACGTCTTTGCCTGGCATTACTTCCCAAACTCCACATGCAGGTACTCCATATGCAAGTACTCCACATGCAGGTACTCCACGTGCAGCACCTGTACGTGCATCGGCTGAAGCACAAGCATCTGCAGAAGCACATACATCTACAGAAGCATGTGCATCCAGCGAGGCAAAGGGTAGTCGACAAAGAGGGAGGAGGGAGAGTCGAGGGGGAGGACAAGGCTTGTGTGGGGGTTACTGAGGAGGTGGCGAGCGATCACCCTCACCAGTAGATCATGTAGAGGAGGTTGTACGCCAGTACTATAGACTTACAGATGCTGGTGGCATCTTCCATGATGATGAAGGAAGGGATGTAATGGCGTAAATGAGGAGCATCGTGCATGCGACGTATAAAGATTGTTTCATTGCCTTCAAAAATCAGAAAAGCAGCTTGTGGCAAGAGGTGTTGAGGGAAGTCCATAGGAGGTACCCAAATCTTGAGGATCAGCGATTCTCGAATGATTGGGGATGCACAAAAGTGAGGGATATGCTTCACAACAAAAGATCCCACCTCATGACATGCGCCAAGGACTGACTGTGGAGGCAGGAGGAGGGGTGTGGAGCCTATAGCCAACCACCTATGTGCCACCGCATAGAGTGGAAGAAAGCCAAGAAGAAAGCAGCAGAGAAAGTGAAGAGTTGCCAGCATGTAGAGACGTGACAGATCCAAATGGAAACCATGGGATCATCGCATTACGGATCAGGTGGCAGAGAGTCGTGGGAGGCAGAGTTTGTAAGTATATTTTGATTTCTAGTTTTTAAAAATTATATTTCTTTCAATTCTTTATATAATTTGTTCTAATATATTGTGACTCATAATTGTTTGTAAATATCATAATTGTTTTGCAGACTACTATCGTTGGTAGGATACCTACTCCTAGAGAGGTAGGTTACCATCGAGGCCATAACCGCGCAGCCACATGGCTTCACTTCTATGAGGAGGGTCTCATCAGTGAGGAATAATACAACCGGGCCATGAGGATTCGACAGCCAGAGGAGGTATGTTTTTCTTACTTCCCTATTAAAAGTATAGCTAATTATAGCTTTTTCTCCACCATGTCTATGTGAGGAACCTTGATCTTTTGTGTGTGTAGGCGAACTCGGATGTGAAGCATAGCGAGGAGGGGGATAGCAACGCTAGTAGCCATGGTGGTACTAGCGAAGATGTTTTTTCTTCAGATTCGTAGAGGAGCACCATACCTCCTCATGAGGCCTTGTTTTCTTGTATATATATGATCCATCTTTGAGCCTACTGCTTGCGGCCACGCTTTAGGTCACAAGCACTTAAACTTTCCATGTAAATTCTTTTGATCTATAATGAATACATGGACTTTTATTTTCAATTCTCGTGTCTGTAAGATACATTGTCTTTTTCCCAAATGCACAATCTGATGAATGGGAGGGGTTCCAGTTCTATTTTGCGCGTCTATCCGCGCATCTAAATTGCAGAAAATCCATGTTTATACATGCGTCTACAGTGCAGAGTACACGTGCTTATAGACACGCTCCATAATTTAAATTTAAAAAAGAAATTAAATATCTTTTTTTAAAAAGAAGATTTTTTGTTTTCCGTTCGTGTCTACCAGTGCTTGTAAAAGCGCGTCTATAAGCATGTCTATATGCCCGTCTAACTCCCAAATAGACGCGTAAAATGAATTAAATAAATAAAAATTTTGGTTTATTATGCGCGTGTATTCGTGCGTGCATATGTGCGTCTATTACACGTCTATTTTTGCGTGTAAATTCGTTCATACATGCAATTATAGATGCGAAATGGTAGACACGCAAATAGACGGGTAGATAGACACGCCCGTAAGATTGTCTCTATATTCAAAAATCACGTCTAAAAGTGCGTCTATGAGGCCTTTTTGTTATAGTGAAAGCCACCAAATGACATAAATATCTCAAGAGGACTATAGCCATGTTGACCCAAGAGAAGGAGCACCGCCAACAAAGCAAGGAAGAAGACATTAGCATTTTAGAAGCCCTGACAAAGTGCTAAGAGCAAGGGTTGGATCAAACAAGGAAAAAGAAAAACCAATGGGAGGAAGGAAGCTTAGAGCCTATGCAAGACCTTGCTCCCAAACTTGCCAAGGCTAAGCACGACAAAGGTGTAGCAGAAGATAGAGCCTTACTAGTAGAAAAGATAACAAGAATCCAACATAAGAATTTTGTAAAGACGCAAAAAAGTCACCAACCCAATAGAAGAGGACACAATGGAGGGATTGAAGAGAAAACTCCAAGTGTCAAAGGAAGCCCTTCAAAACACCTTGGAGTCACTCCCACAACTACCATAGTCCGAGCCCACTCAAGATGAAGTTTCCCAATAGCTTGAACAAGAAGGCCTCACAAGGGAGTAGTTCGTAAAATTGGGATTTTGATTCACGAGGAGCGTGACCGTTCATTACAATTACTTGATTGGGATGTGGAAGATTCTTTTGAACCATACTACACAGATTAATAGCCAAAGTGCTTAGTCCTCAAAGAATCATCCTCTTTAGGTGCAAATAGAGACCCAAGGTACGAGAGGCAAAGAAATCTAGGTGAAGTTGAACTAAAGCTTAGGGTGGAGCCACAACAAGTGTCAGAGGTGTCCTTCCTGAGAGAAACATAGGAATTCAGCATACACTGGAAAGAAAAGCTCCTAGTCCTTGATATAATGGAGTCATGGGATACATCAATTACCTTTGATTTACACAGAATAGCAAAGCTCAAGTAGATACTTCAGTGAATTTCATGAAGCAGGTGATTTAGATTGGGCAGTTTTAGGCAGGAGATGGTTGCATCAAAAGCTACAAAATCATTACTCATGCCAACGAGAGGAGGTAAGGTACTTGAAAAAAAAGGTGTTTGAAAGCCTATACTAGTGCTTGTCTTCGAGTCACAGGTAGCTTGGGGATAGACTATCTTGGAGGAGATGAATGAGACATGGATGGCCTTCGATGGGGCACTTCCTAAGGAAAGAGGAGATACTGTGCATTTACCATACCCACAAAGGCATGGTGTTGACACGCATGGAAGATACCACTTTTTCCTAATATTCAATGTGAAAGCTAGCTAGCATGCTACTTGCCTAAAGACATGAGAAAAAGTTGGTTTAGTAGTTGTCATCATCCCTTATTGTGCTAAAAAATGGTGAATACCCACTTGTCAATTACAACATACATGATGAGCAAGGCCTTCCTTGAGAAATCCATGAGGCCCCTACTTCCATCAGCCCAAGATCAATGGAGAGTCAGGGAATAGTTACAATTAAAGAAGAAAAGAAAAGAAAACACCCTTAGGGATTCCTGCGCAGGAAACGATCCATGATAACAATCTAGTGGCCCCTTTTTAACCTCCAAAACCCCATTTTCTCTTAAATCCCCACTTACCTCATAGTCACTCATGGTTCTCAAAGGCAAGATATCTTAAGAAATTCACAGACCTATCATCGTGAAAAACACCTCACTACACCCAAAACTCTCACCAATTGGGCCCTCAAGTGTGGGACAAACCTAGGGAATATCAATTCACCTAGCACACACTTGTCTCCCAAATCATACATCCACCCACTTGTACCCCACTCGCCGCACACAAATTTTCATTGCAGGTATTTTCAAGAGCATGGGAAACCACCAACAACCCCTTCCTTTGTTAGCACGTGTGACCTCTTACCTTCCCTCTTCCCATGTAAGTCCCAAGTGCCTTCACATCTGCCAAGGGATTGGCACTTGTTTATAGGAGGGGGGATAATGTTAATCATTTTTATGAAAAAGCTACAAAAGCAGGAAGTAGAAAGTAGTGAGTGTATACAAAAAGAAGTGAAAAGTGTTAAAAGAAGTGAAAAGCAAGATACACTCAAGGATTAAGTTGAATCTAAAAGTGCTAGTTTGAAGATAAACTAACCGCATCCAATTGGTAGAATTCAAAGCTCAGAGTAAAAAGTGCTCATGAAGAAATAGCATTAAGCCATCAAATGCTCCAAAAAAATCATGAATGAAAATCAATGCCGAGAAGGTTGAAATAATTTTTTGTAAAATCATTCTCGAGCACGGGTTCACTCCCGTGCAAACTGTAAATTAATGTGCAATTAAGGGCTTGCGAGTGGAGTGAGTTAAGATGTCTAGATAAGCCACCAGACTCCATAGGCACGCATAAAGAGACCATGGCCACCAGTGGAAAAACTTAAAACATAGGCCTAGGCCAAATCTTAAATCAAAGGCCATATATATATTATTTAAGAAATATCATTGTAACTATTCCATCGACTAATGCAAAGTAGGCTTGTATCTTTTCTTCTTCACAATCTCATTTTCTTCTCCATGTGGCCATCTCTTGCATGCAAGATCTTAGAGAGATAGTGAGAATCTTGTGAGAGCTTGTGAGAATGCTCTTGGTTACTACAACAAAAATCCATTGCTTTCCCTCACCTTCTTGGGATCTTCCTATTTTGAGAGGTGGAAGAGTAGAGACTTTATTGTAGAGAGAGAGAGCCGAAGGGGGCTTGGGAGAGAGAGTGAGAGAGAGAGAGTGAGAGAGAGAGAGAAGATGCAGAGTTTCATTGACATAGAGGAATAAGAAATGGAGACCAAATCCTTGCATGAAAAGGATGACAGAGTGAGAAGTGCAAAGATATTGAGTTGAGTAGCCTTCTAGAGCTAAGGACTTGGAACTCATGAAGCTTAAATGGGCAAAAGTGGAATAGGACCCTCAGCGTAGCCTCTAGTAATTAGAAAGATTAAAGCTCCACTAGAAGCCCTCTCCCAAAAATTATATCCATCGCCCTCTATTTTAGTATTGGCAATAGAAAGCAATGTTAAAAGCACATTTGAGGATATGTTCTATGAATTAGCATCACAAGTTCCTACACTCTAGTAGGCAAGGTTTGGAGATGCCATTGATAGAAAGAGATACAACATCATAGGTAGAAAGATAGTGGAAATTGCATATGAGAAATCTAAGAAAAAGGCACCTAAGGTCCCTGGGGTTGAAAGATCAGTGACCTCCATGACATTAGTCACATTGAGCTTGACACAAGGATTTATAAAGTTGCTCAAGGAGGTGAATAATCCGAGAGACTAGTTGAAGGAAGAGAGAAAGGATGCTTGGATGACTCTTGAAAAAGAGAAAGAGATCCATGTAGCTTATGAAAAGCAAAAAACTAGCAAAACTTTTAATCTAAAAGAAGGACTTGAAAGCACTAAGGGTGGCCAATGACAAAGGAGAGAAATATAATATTTTCAGAAATAACGATGCCTAGAGAGAGAATTGGTTGTAGCTCAAGAGTCAATACACACAAGTCATTTAGGAGAAAATCCAAAACGGAAAGAAATCTAAATGCATTAAAATAGATGAGATTGCAATCTCAGCAACTAACCTAAAATTGATTAGGTTTTTGATGAATAAATAAGCTACTCCACCCATTGACTATTTCAGATATTGGACATCTTTATTCTTCAAAAGAATAGGTGGATTCATCTGTTTCACAAGCACATTTTTTGGGGCCATTTGTTTTCTAACAACTAGTTTTAGGAGGCTAAGCTTAATGGTTTAGTATGTTATATAGGTTCTAAGTGTGGTAGCTCATGTTGATATGTGTATAAACAAATAGGTATAACTTAGGTCACATTGCATGAATGGGAATATTTTGATTATCTTGAGTGTTCTCAAAGTGATATTGAGGCTACAACTAAAGTGATGGGTGGCTTTGAACACTAGATTTCTCTTTGTTATATACTTAGATCTCTATTTCTCCTTCTTTTTAGGCAATGTGAAGGGGCAAGCAAAGAAGGCACCCAAGTACCTATCAATTATTATGTGGGGTTGTAAGACAAATTTTCAAGGAGATTGCTTCTATTATCAAAAGAAATTTCATACAATTTTAGATTGTTGTATTAAGAATTTAGAAGAAAAGAATTGTACCTAAAAGTTAAAGGAAAATAAAGAGCCAATATCATTAAAGTGGAGGCCTAAAAAGTAAAGGAAAGAAGGCAACTAGTACAGTTAAAGTAGAGCCATTGGGAAAGTGTATCCCTCGATATAAGAAGTATGTATCACTAATTAATAAGTATTGGATAGTAGTGTCTCCCATGACATAACCAATAAGAAAGGTTTATATAGTTATATGTAGCCTCTATAAGAACCCATTACTATAACAATTGAAAACAATGCAAAGTACCTAGTTAAGGGTACTATTTCCTTTGCTCTTGCAAATGGTGAAGTCAAAGTTCTTTCAAATGTATTGTATATTTCAGAGATTAAGGAAAAAATGTTATTAGCAAATTTTATAATTAATATTTCCCATGAAGTGAGATTAAGAGAATTTTTGGATAGTTTTTTTCAAGTTGTTTGACAAAGGAGAAAGAAGGAACAACTAATATAAGTTCAATTTTCTTATAGCTACCATTGGAGTGGGCACAAGTAAACTTTGATATTAAAGGTTGGGTCACATTGGATTTGCAGTGTTAAAGCAGATGCATAAGCATAATACGATTGCTCACCTACTATTTGCAGTGATGAAAGGATGTGTAAGAAACATTAGCGTGAAGGCTCCTCTAGAGTTTTTTTTACGTCGACTTATGTGATAAGATGCCTATACAATTCGAAATTTGGGATCTTATTATTTCTTGTACATTGTCAAAACTTGTAGCAAGAAGATATGGGTGTACTTCCATGATAAAGCTCAAGCTACTTTTGGTTAGTCTAAAGAGAATATTTCAAATTATTGAGAATGTTTAAAAAAATTCATGGAGAAAATTTGGATAGATGGCAACAACTAATAGTTTAAGTCCAACTCAAAGGAGTTTAAAGACTTTTGCAAGAGAAAGGGGATCAAGCGATGATTGACAACCCCTCATATACCTCAAAAGGTTGGAATTTTTGAATGCTCCCTTCTATAAATGGAAAGGTGTATGCTTAAGGGCAAGGCGATGGCTATTCACTTTTGGGCTAAATCTATTAATATTGTAGTCAACATTGTCCATTAAAGCATCAAATTTTTCAAAGTAAGAAATCATCTATTTCACACTTTAGAACTTTTGGATGATGCACATTTTTAAAAGAATAAGAGGTTTTTAAAATTAGAAAGCATGAAATATCTCACACTTAAGAATATTTTGATATGAATATTCTGCGCATGTTTCAAAGGAAGATTGAACAAGTTAAACCAAAAGCACAAAATTGTATCTTCTTAGGTTATAGTGATTAGAATGAGGCTTAAAGATTTTATGACGAAGAGGAAAAGAATATCAAAATGAGTCATAGTGTGGTACTCAAGGAGAAGTTGTATACAGTGAAGGAAGAAAATGCTAAGTTCTTTTCCTTTTTCATGAAGCAAAGAAGTAGTTCACTATTCTAAGATCTATCCCTATCCTTAAGGAGGAGGAAATATCATCATTGGATGATGAGGAGAAAGTTTACCAAGTTTTGGATGATTGACATGTCTTAAAGGATAAGAGGAACAATTTAAACCCAAAAAACATGAAATTGTCACACTTTAGAACTTTTGGATGTAAATATTATGTATATCTTTCAAAAGATAAGTAACAAGTTAAACTAAAACACAAAAAAATGTATTTTCTTGGGTTATAGTGATGAGTGAAAGGCTTATAGATTATATCACCAAGAGGAAAAGAAGATCAACATGATTTGTAGTGTGGTATTGAAGGAGAAGTCATATTTTGTAGTGGAGGAAGAAATTGCAAGCTCTTCCCCTTTATGATCAAGCAAAGAAGTAGCTCACTATGAACCTATCCCAAGAGATTGCAAGCTCTTTCCCTTTATGATCCAGCAAAGAAGTAGCTCACTATGAACCTATCCCAACAACTATCCATATCCCTTAAGGAGGATAAATGATCATCCTTGAATGATGAGGAGAAAGTTTACCAACTGTTGGATGATGCACATGTTTTAAAGGATAAGCATAACAAGTTAAAACCAAAAAGTATCAAAATTTTCACACTTTACAACTCTTGGACGTGAACACTATGCACATGTTTAAAAGGATAAGCAGAACAAGTTAAACCAAAAAACACAAAAATGTATCTTTGTGGGTTATAGTGATGGGAGAAATGCTTAAAGATTATATGACCATGAGGCAAAGAATATAAAAATTATTCGAACAAAGAAATACCTGTCGGATGTATTTCATGTCCCGAATATCACCAAGAACCTGGTTTTTGTTGGTCAAATGGTTGAGCAGGGCTTGCCGTTTAGATTTAATTCTCATGGATGCTTTGTTGAGGACATGAAAAATAAAGGTTACTTGATAGCAAAAGGAAAGAAGAAGGGCAGAATGTTTACGTTGGATGCAGACATGCCTGAATTGAGTGCAGCAATGTTTGCACATGGGACCGGTGTAGTTGCAGATATTGATATCTGGCATAAACGCATTGGTCATGTTAATGTACAATGACTTAAATCAATGCAAGCCCAAAATTTGTTGCAGGATTGCCTAAATTCAAGGTTGCAGAAATGCATAAGGTATGTGAAGCTTGTCAATTTGGAAAATAGGCAAGGAAACCATTTCCTAGACACGTTCAAGAGAGTAAGAAGCCATTGGAATTAATCCACTCTGATGTGTGGACTACTAAAGCTGCATCTATTGGAGGCTGTCATTATTTTGTTACTTTTATTGATGACTATAGCAAAAAAGTTTGGGTGTATTTTATGAAAAATAAAAATGAAGTGTTTAGGCATTTCAAAACTCTTAAAGCTATGGTTGAAAAAGAAACAGGCCTGCAAATAAAATGCCTAAGGTCAGATGGAGGGGGAGAGTACCTCTCAAATGAGTTTGCAAGGTTCCTGCAAGAGCATGGCATAAAGCATCAATATTCATGCAGTCATACCCCACAACAAAATGGAATTGCAGAAAGAAAAAACAGGCATATTGGAGAGGTATCTCGTGCCATGCTTAACGAAAAAGACTTGCCAGATTTTTACTGGGCTGAAGCAGTTGCTACAGTAGTCTACATAATGAACAGGACTCCCACTACAGCAATACATGGGATGACTCCAGAGGAGAGGTATACTGGTAGGAAACCAGATATTTCTCATTTGAAGATTTTTTGTTGCATTGCCTATGTTCATGTGCCAAATGAGTTGAGATCCAAGTTGGATCCAAAAGCTGAGAAGTGCATCTTTATTGGTTACTCTCTGCACAACAGAAAGGGTATAGATGCTATAACCCTTCTACTCGTAAGTTTACAGTGAGCAGAGATGTTGTTTTTTATGAGATGAGTAGCTGGTATAAACCAATAAATGTGATTGATGATTTAGATGCACAAAATGGTAATGCTGCACAGATTTCACAGTAGCACTCACAAAATATTAGTGGACCTGGAGTGTCCTCTAGCACTGGTTCACATTCTTTGACATGGACAAGCAGATTGAGATCAGGAGAATCTCCTCCAAACAATGTAGATAGTGCTATGCAGGTTTCACGAAAAGGAAAAGAGAAGGTATATCAGCCCATGTTTGATGTGAATGCAAGTCACTCTTATGTGGATGGTGAATCCAGTGACTCAGAATAGAGCATTGATGATGAGTTGGGTATTCCTTCTATTGTTACACCTGGGGTAAGTAAGACCAAGGATGTTTTGAGAGCACCTGGGAGTGAACCTACTTTGCATAGGTCTACCAGAGCTAGGTATCTTGTGGTGGACAGGCTGAAATATGATGGATTTATAGCCATTCACTATGCCTATATGGTCAAAGTGATACAGGAACCAGAACCCACTTCTTTTGAGAAAGCCATGGGAAAAGAAAAATGGGAGAGAAAGCCATGGATGAAGAAATGGATGCTTTGGAAGCAAATACTACATGGGAATTGGTACCTTTGCCTAAAGATAAGAATGCAATTGGTTGTAAGTGGGTTTATAAGGTGAAGCACAATGCAAATGGTTCTGTGAACAGATACAAGGCAAGATTAGTAGTCAAGGAGTATCCACAAACATATGGCATTGATTATGAAAAAACATTCAGTCCGCTTGCAAGGATGGCAATCGTAAGAGCAGTCATTGCTATGGTTGCATCAAAGGAATGGTCTTTACATCAGATGGATGTAAAGAATGCCTTCTTGCATGGTGATTTGCAAGAAGAGGCATATATGGAGCAGCCACCAGGTTATGTGCATGTTGTTCATCCTGAGTTTGTTTGCAGGTTGAAGAAAGCCTTGTATGGCTTGAAGCAAGCACCTAGAGCATGGTCTGACAAGATAGGACAGTATCTTGTAACTATTGGCTTTCAGATTTCCAAGGCAGATTTCTCACTTTATGTGAGAAAAATAGAGAAAGGTATTATACTACTTGTCATTTATGTTGATGATTTGATTATGACAGGTGACAGTGATGAAGATATCCTTCATGTGAAAATGCTATTGAAGCAGAAGTTCGAGATGAAGGATTTGGGAGATCTGCGTTATTTCTTAGACATTGAGGTGATTAGATCACCAAGTGGGATACGGCTCTTGCAAAGGCAGTATGGATTGGACATGCTGTCCAAATATGGGATGGCAGGCTATAAGCCTATTTCAGTTCCTTTGGAGCAAAATGTGAAGCTGAGCATAGATTCAGGTGAGCTTTTGGAAGACCCTACTATGTACAGACGCATAGTAGAAAGTTTGATATATATGACTATTACCATGCCAGATTTAAGCTATGTTGTTGGATTGGTAAGTCAGTTTATGTAGGCTCCAAGGAAATCGCATTTGGATGCGGCTAGACGCATATTCACATATGTGAAGTCCACATTGCAGTATGGACTACTTTATGAGACTGGGGTTCAGATATAGTTGCATGGATACACTGATGCGGATTGGGCTGGTAGTATTTCTGATAGAGGATCTACCAGTGGATATGTATTCTCTTTTGGGAGTGCTGTAGTCACTTGGAGCAACAAGAAACAACCTACAGTTGCCTTTCGAGCACAGAGGCTGAGTACTGGGATGCAGGAATGGCTGCATGTAAGGTTGCTTGGTTGCATAAGCTACTTTATGATATGCATCAGCCTACAGATGGGCCAGTTGTCATTTATTGTGACAACATGAGTAGTATACACTTGGCAAATAACCCAGTCTATCATGCTAGAACAAAGCACATTGAGGTGCATTATCACTATTTGCGAGAGAGGGTTTTACTAGGTCTTATTGATCTAGTTTATGTCAGCACAGAGGATCAGATAGCTAACATATTTACAAAGGCATTGGGCGCAGAGAAGCTGCGCAAGTTCAGAGACCTGCTTGGTGTGCTGGAATTGGGATTGAGATCAAGGGGGGGTGTTGAGATATCAAGCTCCACTCGTGATATGCCAAGGTGACCGTTGTGCATTTATGTCACCGACGTGTTAGCTGCAGATGCGGTTGGTATACCACCCATGAATAATAGCTGGATGAAAGCTATCCTTATCTATTCTAGTTCATGGATCAATTAGTATGCCAGCTTAGTTAGTTGAGTTTGGTTTGAGACCCATATATAGGGTTCTTCTATTTCTTTGTACTAGAGTTCTTTTGGCTTAGACAACTAAGAAGAGGAAAATTGTTTTCAGCCTCCACCTTTGTGTGTATTCAACTTTTGTGCAAGAAAGAAAGCTACAAGTGAGATTCCTTCCTTCTCTCCCACAATCTTGACAGTTAGTCCACAGTCACCGCCGCCCTAGTCATGCTGCCAGGCTGCCACCTCCATCGCCATCATCGTCATCATCATCAGCATCGTCATCATTATTTTCATCTCCTCCATCGTCATCTTCATCATCCTCCCAATCATCTCCCCTCCTCCACGTTATTCTACCTGTGACAGAAGCATTAGAATCTTCTATTGGAAGTTTCTAATAAAGCTTCCTTAGACCTTGTTCTCCTCGTGCCTCGGTTTTTTTAAAATTGCGACTGTGAGGGCCAATTCCTGCACGGAAGAAGGGATCTCAGACGGAGTGTCTTTGAAACGTGAAAGTGAACCAAAGAGAGTTTGTTGAGTCCAGATCTACATCATTGATGGCTTCTAAGGAAAAGTCACAAGGCGCACACGAGGGAGCTTCCACCCCGAGTACGCGAGTGGACAACAAACCGATTCTTAATGCCCAGGTTCCGATACTATTCCCGTATGAAAAGGATACATTAAGCATGTTTCCTTTAGGGAAATTTAAATGCATTTACTCATTCAATTTACAAAGCTTAGTAGAATGTCAAGCACAAGAGTAGCTTCAAATTTCAATGCATGATGCATAAGTTATAAGACAAAATTGTGTGAAGGCGTCCTTGTGGCATCTGTGATGTGTCCACCTGTTCTCTTCAGGACACGTCTTAGCAATTCATCGGGAATGAGATCTAGAAAGCTCCGCCCAGCACTCCCATGGAATGTTACGGGGTTTGCGATCCAGGACTTTCCACATCTGCCACATAGCGCAAGTATTCTGGACATTTCCACTTAGGACCGACTTGAATCAGGGTTTCCCCTAATGGTCATTTCCTAAATGGCAACTAGCGTCAAACCCCAAGCGAACTTCTTTACGTAGAAATGCCAGAGCCGAAGCGGATTCATGTTGCACTTGGTTCAAGGAGCATGGGAAATAAGAGGGATGCAAGGCTCGACCTCTCTACCATAAGGCATAGTCCCATTCCATTCCCCTAAAACAACGCAAACCGGGATTCTTATAACCTAGACTCTAGGTCAACGCCCTTGCTATTCATTTCCTTTGAATGATCTTCTTGCTATCCATTATGATTGAGAAAAGTTCCTGGGCAACCGGGACCATCCATCTGTAGGATGGACCCATGGCCACATCCACCGCACTTTGCTCAGGTTGTTTTAGTTGTCTAATTACCTACCACATTTAGTTGAACATGCATCAAGCAACTTCCTTAATTAGCTCGTTAGGCACCGATTCCTTCATGTAATCTTAGCACTTGACATAAAAAAGCAGTGTTAACACAAGTTCGTTTTTAACAGTTTATCATATTTATTTTTAGAATACATTTATAAAGTCTAGCCCGTAGGCTTATCCATAATCCGCTCGAAGGCTATCTAGCAATCCACAGGGATTACTTATCCAAGATTTCGCCCATAGACTAGTATGCGGGCCTCGAGATCCCATCCCGAGTCATGTTGGTCTGTCGTGCAGGGCCCGGAAGGCGAGGGATTTGCGGCCAGAGCCCCCCCTGTTGGCACCCAATCGTCCTCCTACTCCAAGGAGCGCTCAAGGGACAAACCTCACACAGTGGGTTCGGTCCACCTTCCCGACGCGGTTAATAATCCCCTTGGTTAAGGTCAGGCAGATAGTGGGGGTAACTGAAGCTGCCTCTCCCTTCAGGCCTTCAACTTGAAGCATTAGATATCTTTTCATCCTTTAATTCCTTGAGCAAACAAAGCAAATAGTGCTCTCTAAACTGTTACAAGCATAATCATTTCCAGTGGTCATTAATTTGTCCAACTGCTAAGAAGTGAATCCTTCTGTCCGAATGCATCCAGCATTGGATCGGGGATCAATTGTGACTCGACAAGATCCTCAAGGGTTTGTTTGTTAACCCTTATGTCTTTGGGTTAGGGCCGTACCCTATTAACCCAACTTAACCAATACCTTAAGTTCTATTAATAGAAATTTTGCTCCCAACTATTGATTGGTCCTTTGCTTCCAAGAAAGTATCTAATTTCCTTATCTTGGTAACTTTTCCCAATAAAGATACTATAACAGAATGATTACTCATCCTCTTGCAAGATAAACTTGCGCAAGAATCTGGCAATCTCATTCTGAGGAATCATGATTAGATAAGAACAAGGTTAGGGTGTCTTCATATCCAATCCGTTCCTGATTGCACTAGGCCGACATCGTCGGTCCTAGGGTTCCAACTCAATCCGAGTTTCATCTTTTTAGCGAGCGATCCTTAGGATAGAAACCCTACATCGTTTCTTGCAAGTAGGTCCTATTGTCCCTACATTTCATGAATGTGGGTTGGTCTTTAGGGTATGAAAGTTTTAACTTGGCAATAAGTGCGACCAAGTCACGTCCTTAATGTGCTAAACCCTAGTTAGCACTTGGGATATGTTGCATCGCTTTAACCATTCCTAAGCAATTCCTTTGCGGTTTAGGTGTTTAGGGTAAACCAATTTACTTGTCTATTCATGAAGATATTGTCTTGATCAAAGAGGGGAAAAACTAGTTGCATTATGATACCATTCTCATAAGCATAGGATTCACTGCCTACATATGATTAGATTTACAACCCCTAACTTTTTTGGTTAAGATCAAAGCGTATGTTAAGTTACGGCATAATTTCCATTATTGCATTCACGATTCATGATGCTAAGCTTTTAGGGTCTATGCTAAAACGAACCATGCAACCTTTCCCTAACTCATTTCTGAATGAAATATTCATACGCTGATTGAGCTTTACGCAACCTTTCCTAACTACTACGTAGTTTGAATGAGATTTATGCCAATTGTCTAGAGTTTGACCTTCTTGATGCAGCCCTTGAATCATTTCCATGCCTTGCAAATTACTACAGTTGTTAGAAATCTTCTTTAATGAATCATTGAGAAGAAAGAGATCTCTAATAATGCGACATGCAATTTAATCTTTCCATGCATAATGGAAGTGTAGTACAATAATTTCGACTTGTAAAGATGGTCATTAGTTGATCTAGATTCATTACTTTGCAATGTATAGAAACAACTTGCTAAGAATGCATAGATATCTTATGTTCATTTTTTTTCGTTTGTTTCATTGAAAAAAATATAAATGACCGATTCTTCAATCGTGAGTTATTTCCTTTGAAATAGCCAATGTATTTCAATGGTAATAGTGCATCCTAATTCCATAAATGATCCATGCACAATTGAAATATTTTGATGTAAACCAAATTTAGGAAGAAAACCTGGACTTGTGGGTTTGGTGAAATGTCCACATGAATGTTAGCAGATGATCCTCCTATGGTTGCACCTTATGCCTTTTTAGGGGGCCATCGTGAATTTGACCTTCTTGCCTTGGCCGCAGTATTATGAACTTGGCCCATTCTCTCTTGTACGCGCAATTCCCTTTGAAATACGGCTTCCTTGACCAAATGCACCTTCTTATGGAATTTGGGCTTTGAAAAGGGGAACTTGAGAACTTCTCCTTATTTTCATAGAAGTTCCAGGGGGATAAGGATCTTTGTGGAGAAGGAGTGTGGGGTGAAAATTTAGGGATGGGTTTATGGGGGAATTCGAGTGAAAAGGGACTTAGAGAAACCCCTCTTCTTCAAATCCGTCAGGGATTTAATTGAGGATCTAGTGGGGAAGCCTTATAGGCTTCCTTCTCGAAGCTTGGAGTGACAAAAAATTATCTTTAGGAGGGTTTGATGGGAAATCCCTTACACCCGGCAAAGAGTTTGGGCTTGTGATGGATGCAATGGGAAAGGGCTTTAAATCCCAGTTATAATGGGCGTACGTGAGTCCACCACAGCAAGGATTTTACAACCGGCAGAATGGCTTTTGGGGGAGGCAAGGGAAAAGGGCTTAATTTCAAAGGATGCAAAGGGAAATGGCTTAATTCCGGGGGGTGTAAAGACCGCTTGAGAAGGGGGCAATGGAAAAGGGGACTTAGAGAGTGCCCCCCCCATAGAAGCTTCCCAAGGGCATGATGAAGACCACATGGGCGAGTAGAAGTGCAATTTTGTAGAAGGCGGCGTCAACAACAACCGGCAGCAGTTTGATTGCCAGGTGGGTGGCGGCGTTCAGCTCAACTAGTGGCTTCCACGCCTCCTCACGGCAGCAACACGATGGCTCAACAGTTAGGCGTCCTTCCTCATCTTTCACCTCTTCACGCTCAGCCTCACGACTCCCTCTTTATGCCCCCCCCCCCCCCCCCCACAGGGGTTTTTATAGGTGAAGGGAGGGGGACCTCCCCCCCCCCCCACACAGCTTGATGCGTGGCCCGATCCCCCCTACGTGGTCCAGCTATAGCACTTACTCATCAGCACTTTACGCCCTCTCCTCTAGCACGCCCTTTGGCTGGGGGAAAAGAAGGGTTAACATAAAAAAATTTAGCCATAAATCTATCAATTCCCTCTTGACCTCCTCCCAAGAGGAGTTTCACATGTAGATATGTGGATTCTTTTACTTTGGTCTCGTTTATACCAATGGAGATCATGATACGTCATGTACAATTTAAAGATCGCACCATCCGTATCTTCAATGTCGGCATTGTCATTGCATGAGACTCACACGGCCTTGTAATATTTTTCAACAGAAATATTACATTCTCTCCCCCTTGGAGGAATCGAGATCTCCTCATCTCAAGATAAACTGGGGATATTGATGGTTGAGAGTGCTTTCATCTATCTAAGTGGCATCCTCCTCAGGATAATCTTTCCACTAGAGGAGGCATTCTCTCAAGGTTCTGGATCTCAGTTGTCTCTCCCTAACATGTAAGATCCTATTAGGCCATAGCTCAAGGACTCCTTGGCTAGGTATTACAACTTGTTCGTCATCAAGTACATGGCTAGGATTAGGTACATACTTCTTCAATAGGCTGATATGGAATACATTATGAACCTTTAGGTTCTCAGGGAGTTGCAGTCTATAAGCATTAGGTCCTAGGAACTTGAGGATCTTGAATGGTCCACAATACCTTGGACTTAGCTTCTTGCAATCTCCTAAGGATAGGGAACTCTTCTTTGGGTATACATGAATGAAGACCATGTCTCCTTCCTCGAAGATTCTATCTTGACGCTTCAAATTTGCATATACCTTCTATCTATCTATGGTGGCTTGGATGTCTTGTCTTATTGACTTTACTTGGTCATCCATCTCTTCCAGCATCTGCCTTGAAGCTTCAACCCTCAAGGTTGGATCTGAGAAGTTTAGGGGACTTCAACAGTCATGACCATACAATGCTTGAAAAGGGGTCATCTAAATGCTTTGTTGGTAAGAAGCATTGTAGGCAAACTCAACCAAAGGCAAGTATTGAATCCACCTTTTTGGTTCACGACAGTAGTGTGCCCTTAGCATATCCTCAATGACTTGATTGACTCGCTTTGTTTGGCCATCAATTTGGGGATGGCAAGCTGTACTAAAACAGAGTTGAGTCCCAATGGCTTCAAAGATAGCTCTCCAAAAGTGTGATGTGAAGAGAGACTCACGATCACTAATGATTCTTCTGGGTAGCCCATCTAGCTTGAATATCTCCTTGATAAACAACCTTATAATGTCTGAGGCTTTATAGTTTGTCTTAACTGGAATAAGGTATGCAACCTTAGTAAGCATGTCAACCACAACCATGATGGAGTTGTATCCTCCCTGAACTTGGGGTAGGCCAACAACAAAGTCCATACTGATAAATTCCCATGTCATTTGGGGAATGTCAAGTGGTTGTAACTTTTCTGGCATTTTGACATGTTCGGCTTTGATACGTTGACAAGACAAACACTTAGTGACATATTTGAGAACGTCACCTTTAAGCCTCTCCCAATGGTAGCTCTTCCTAACTGCATTGAGAGTCTTAGCATAGCCAGCATGTCCTAAGAAAGGGGAATCATGACCTTCCCACAGTATCTTCTACTTAAGTGACTGGCTTGCCGGTATACATAATCTCGTTCTATAGTAGACAAGTCCACTATTGATAGAGAATTCATGATATCTTCTAGCTGTTGATGGATTTTGCAAGATTAGAGAATTAAGGAATGCCTTGCGATGGAGTGCATCAGCAACTACATTCTCATTTTCCTAGTTGGTACTTGATTTCAAAAATCATACTCCTCCAGCACTTCAATCCACTGACATTGCCTCATATCGAGCTCGTTCTGGGTAAAGATCCACTTGAGACTTTTATGATTAGTCACTAGAGTAAACTTATTACCTAACAGGGAGTGTCTCCAAAGCTTTAGAGCATGGATGACAGCTAACACTTCTAGATCATAGGTAGCATAATTTTTCTCATGGCTCTTTAGTTTCCTTGAAGAGTATGCTACAGGATAACCTTCTTGCATGAGCACATATCCTAAGGCAAGTGTGCTAGTATCAGTTACTACCTCGAACTCCTTACTGAGGTCTGGAAGTTTTAGGATAGGTGTTGATACCAAACTTTTCTTCAATCTATCAAAGCTGGTTTGTTCGGCAGTTGACCATGCAATGGATGTTTGCTTCTTCAGTAAGTCTATCAGAGGTGCTGCAATCAAAGCATAGCTTTTGATGAAGACCCTGTACCATCCTGTCAATCCAAGAAAACTATGTATTTCTTTGACAGTTGTTGGTATTGGCCATTCTAGAACATCTTTGACTTTGATCAGATCCAGTGAGATTCCTTCCGCTGATACGATGAATCCCAGATATTCAATCTGACGTTTGAAGAATGCACACTTCTTCATCTTAGCATAGAGCTTATGTGCTCTCATTGTCTCAAGGACAATCCGACGATGTGGTTCATGATTTTCTTCTTGTTTGGAATGGACTAAAGTGTCATCAAAGAAGACGAGTACAAAGTTATCATGATATGGCCTAAAGAGATCCTCCATTAACCTGTTGAAGGTGTCAGGCACATTCGTAAGCCCGAATGACATAACTAGAAACTCAAAGTGTCCATATCTTGTGTTGAAGACCGTCTTTGGGATATCTTCTTCCTTGATCCTTATCTGATAGTAACCAGACCTGAGATCAATCTTGGAGAAGATCTTCGCACCCTGAAGATGATCAAGAAGCTCATCTATTCTAGGAATAGGGTACTTGCTTTTGATAGTTGATTGATTCAACCCTTTGTAATTAATACACAGTTGAAGTATTCCATCTTTCTTTTTTTGGAATAGTACTAGAGCTCCCCATGGTGAACTGCTAGGATGGATGTAGCCCTGATCTAGCAGTTGCTTGAGTTGTTCCTTCAGCTCAATTGCTTTCGAGATGGACATTCTATAAGGTCTCTTTTCAATTGGCACAGCTCATGGCACTAGCTTGATCTCATGATCCACTTCTCTTTGAGGCGGGAGTTCTTTCAATTCTTCAAGAAATATATCCGCGTACTCCTTTAACCATGAAGGTCCTTCACTACACTCTTACTTCTGATCCAACTTATTGAGATTAATCAAGTAGACAGGTAGTCCCTTTCTAACTCCCTTTATAATCCGAGATGCTTTGGCCAATTGAAATTTCAGCTTTCCAACCTCTCCTTGAGTTGTGACCAATTCCCCTTTAGAGTTCTGAAATGAAATTTGTCCCTTTCAACAATGAATGTGGGCGTCATTAGGTTTAAGCCAATCCATTCCAAGTAGACACTCATGGATATCTAGGTTCATGACTCTGAATCTGACCGAAGTCGTCTTTCCTCCCAGAAAGAACTCCACCTTAGCAGTTTGCCTGGTACAAGTGACCTCACGACCATTTGCCAATTCCACAAGCAAGGTAGGTGCTTCTACTATGGCTATTCCTAATCTTCTTGCACAAGCTGGTGAGATAAAGAAATGTGTAATGCCACAATCAATCAAGGTGTTGAAACCTTCACCTTGATAGTATGATGGTGTCTGAATCATCGAGAACTAGTGATTCGGCCCTTTCTTGTGAAGAGCGGCATGGACTGTCACCCTTTCAAACTCTGCTTCCATGGTCGGATCTTCTTCTTCGCACATTTCCCTATTGGCAATACAAGCGGTTCTTTCTCTGCCTCGAGTAGCAGCTCCCTGGCCACAGCCAATTCCTTGGAAAGGTGCTTGGCAATGTCCTCCTCCAAGCTTGGGACATTGCCTCTTGAAATGACCGACCTTGTTGCAGTGGAAACAACAGAGGGTTCGCCCATTACTTTGAGTAGGGACAAAGTTGTTGACATTATTAGTCCTTGCTTTCTTTCTTTGTCTCCGATTCTAACCTTGAACTCTCTTCATTTCAGGCCTATATGCTCCTCTGTTCGGGTCATTATAAGACCAAGTTTTGTTACTTCTTGTCCTAGCTTGCACCTCCTGAATTATAGGCGCAGCTCTAATGAGTGCATCCTGAAGATCTGATGGGCGCATAGATTTGAGACAGGTATTCACTGGTGGGTTTAAACCAGCACAAAATTTTGACACCTGTTGTGTTATATCCATCTATGGTGCATACTTAAGAAGTGAGATGAACTTAGAGTAGTATGCGTCAAGAGTGAGTCCCAGCTATTTTAGCTCCTAGAACTCATTCATTTTATGCTTGCAATACGCAGGCGGTAAGTATCTTACTTGCACAGCTTTCTTCAAATTTTTCCAAGTAAGAGACCCTTTTGTGATCCCTTGATCTCTGCACCATTGCTTCCACCAAAGCCTGGCTTCGTTGGTGAGCTTCAGCTTGGCGAGCATAGCCTAGTTGTGGTGGGTGTAGTACCGGCTGCTTCAAAGTAATCCTCCATAGACTCTATCCAAATTTCAACATCTGCTTGGACAGTCCTACCTTTCCCATCAAATTCAGGCGACTTAATCTGCTTGAGAACAAACTTCTTCTCTTGGATCACAGCAGTACTTGATGTAGGAGGTGAACTAGGAATCTGTACCTGGGGTTGTGCCTGGATAGAGGTTTCTTAATGTTATCACTCATTAATCGTTATGATTTATATTTCATCTCCATTTCAGCTATCAACCAAGCAGTCTAGCCACTTAACTTTTTATCAATTCTCATAGACAAACAGACATTGATAAAAAGAAGTCTTATTTCATTTATCTAGACATAGCCCTTTCGGAGTATAACATTTCTTGGGATGATAGGGTAACTATTTACATTTAGTTTGGGGAGAATAATGTTGTTACATTTATCTACGGGAACTGGATAATAGTCTGGTTTCAGAATAATAGTCCCAATGGCTTCAAAGATAGCTCTTCAAAAGTGTGATGTGAAGAGAGAATCACGATCACTAATGATTCTTCTGGGTAGCCCATCTAGCTTGAATATCTCCTTGATAAACAACCTTATAATGTCTTTCCTCCCAAAAAGAATTCCACCTTAGCAGTTTGCCTGGTACAAGTGACCTCATGACCATTTGCTAATTCCACAAGCAAGGTAGGTGCTTCTACTATGGCTATTCCTAATTTTCTTGCACAAGCTAGTGAGATAAAGGAATGTGTACTGCCACAATCAATCAAGGTGTTGAAACCTTTACCTTGATAGTCCGATGGTGTCTGAATCATCAAGAACTAGCAATTCGGCCCTTTCTTGTGAAGAGCGGCATGGATTGTCACCCTTTCAAACTCTGCTTCCATGGTCGGATCTTCTTCTTTGCACATTTCCCTGTTGGCAACACAGGCGGTTCTTCCTCTGCCTCGAGTAGCGGCTCCCTGGCCACAGCCAATTCCTTGGAAAGGTGCTTGGCGATGTCCTCCTCCAAGCTTGGGACATTGCCTCTTGAAATGACCGAGCTTGTTGCAGTGGAAACAACAGAGGGTTCGGCCATTGCTTTGAGTAGGGACAAAGTTGTTGACATTATTAGTCCTTGCTTTCTTTCTTTGTCTCTGATTCTAACCTTGAACTCTCTTCATTTCAGGCCTATATGCTCCTCTGTTCGGGTCATTATAAGACCAAGTTTTGTTACTTCTTGTCCTAGCTTGCACCTCCTGAATTATAGGCGTAGCTCTAATGAGTGCGTCCTGAAGATATGATGGGTGCATAGATTTGAGACAGGTATTCACTGGTGGGTTTAAACCAGCACAAAATTTTGACACCTGTTGTGTCATATCCATCTGTGGTGCATACTTAAGAAGTGAGACGAACTTAGAGTAGTATGCGTCAAGAGTGAGTCCCAGCTATTTTAGCTCGTAGAACTCATTCATTTTATGCGTGCAATATGCAGGCGGTAAGTATCTTACTTGCACAGCTTTCTTCAAATTTTTCCAAGTAAGAGACCCTTTTGTGATCCCTTGATCTCTGCACCATTGCTTCCGAGCATAGCCTAGTTGTGGTGGGTGTAGTACCGGCTGCTTCAAAGTAATCCTCCATAGACTCTATCCAAATTTCAACATCTGCTTGGACAGTCCTACCTTTCCCATCAAATTCAGGCGACTTAATCTTCTTGAGAACAAACTTCTTCTCTTGGATCACAGCAGTACTTGATGTAGGAGGTGAACTAGGAATCTGTACCTGGGGTTGTGCCTGGATAGAGGTTTCTTAATGTTATCACTCATTAATCGTTATGATTTATATTTCATCTCCATTTCAGCTATCAACCAAGCAGTCTAGCCACTTAACTTTTTATCAATTCTCATAGACAAACAGACATTGATAAAAAGACGTCTTATTCCATTTATTTGGACATAGCCCTTTCGGAGTATAACATTTCTTGGGATGATAGGGTAACTGTTTACATTTAGTTTGGGGAGAATAATGTTGTATTACATTTATCTACGAGAATTGGATAATAGTCTACTTTCAGGTCATTTATCTACGGGAACTAGATAATAGTCCCATGGAATGTTATGGGGCTTGCGATCCAGGACTTTCCACATCTGCCACATAGCGGAAGTATTCTGGCCATTCCCACTTAGGACCGAATTGAATCAAGGTTTTCTCTAATGGTCATTTCCTAAACGGCAACTAGCGCCGAACCCCAAGCAAACTACTTTATGCAGAAGCGCCAAGCCGAAGTGGAATCATGCTCCACTTGGTTAAGGAGAATGGGAAACGAGAGGGATGCAAGGATCAACCTCTCTGCCTTAAAGCATAGTCCCATTCCGTTCCCCTAAAACAACGTAAACCGTGATGATTGTAACCTAGACTCTAGGTGAGCGCCCTTTCTATTCATTTTCTTCGAATGATCTTCTTGCTGTCTATTATGATTGAGAAAAGATCTTGGCCACCCGGGACCACCCATCCATAGGATGAACCCATGGCCACATCCATCGCACTTTCCTGAGGTTGTTTTAGTTGTCTAGGTACCTACCACATTTAGTTGAACATACATCAAGCAGCTTCCTTAATTAGCCCATTAGGCACTGGTTCCTTCACGTAATCTTAGCACTTGACATAGAAAAGTAGTGTCAACACAAGTTCCTTTTCAACAATTTATCATATTTATCTTTAGAATTGTTGAGTGTTGAAATGACTTATTTTTTGGCTGATTTTTGTTGTTTTTGAGAGCTGAATGGTTGATTTTATGAGATGATTGATTGATTTAGAAGTGGTTTGAGAATGTTTTGGATGATATTGATTGTGTTTTGGAAGTTCGTGATGTTTGTTGGTGGTTCTGTGATGTTCTGATTGGTTCTGTATATCTTCTGTTTTGCTCTGTTTTGGTCTATTTTGTTCTGATTGTCTTCTGAAAGGAGGGAAGGAGTATTGATTGATGAAGAATGAGATATTGTGAAAGCTTATTGAATGTTTTGTGAGAGTTTGGAATGATTTGAGAATGAGTTATGAGGTTTTGATGACTTTCTGTAACCTTCTGTAGGTCTTCTGTAGAGCTTCTGCTTCTGTTCTGCTTCTGTTCTGTTCTGTACTGTAGCTGTTCTGGTACTGTTTTGTAGATTGTTTTGTATGCTTCTGTAAGTGTTCTGTGGAATGTATGTGTGATTTTGGGAAAGTTTTCTAGCCTTGGAAAGAGGTGAATACAAGTGCAAAAGAGCTGAAAGAAGTGGAAGAAGTAGCTACTGAAGACTCAAGTGAAGACTAGAGTGAAGTGATAGTAGTGAGCTGTGAAGAGACACTGTAGTGGCTCTGGTGACCCTTCATATCAGACATACCTCTTGGGAGGGGTATCCACGACCTAAGAGTGATTATTGAGAGTGAATTTTGAGAGATTATAGTGAGGATATGATGTATTATTGATAGAGTGAGAGAGAGAGAGTCAGAGATAGCCAATTCTACTGAAACAGAGTGATTGTATATGAGAGATTGAGAGAGAAGACTATGAAGATATTGAAGATGAATACTATGTGATGTATTTCCATTCAAAGATTGTGTATTCCTTTGCTTTCTTTGTTCTATTGATGGATTTTGTGAAGATGTTGAAGAATATGGTTGATTTTATTAAAACCGTGGGAGATTTACATGATGCTGCATGAAGATTTGTTGTGCCTGGTGTTCTTTTCTTCATTGTGATCATATGAAACATGATAAACAAGCTTGTTGATGTTACAAGATAGATTTTCTTGCAAGATAATTCCCTTTTTCCTTGGTGTTCCTCTCGGGGCTCCAGGAATACATTTATAAAGTCCAGCTCGTAGGCTTGTCCATAATCCGCCAAAAAACTATCCAGCAATCCACAGGGATTACTAATCCAAGATTTTGCTCGTAGACTAGTATGCAGGCCTCAAGATCCAATCTTGAGTCATGTTGGCCTCTTTTGCAGGGCTCGGAAGGCGAGGGATTTACGGCCAGGGCCCCCCTTGGTACCCAAGCGTCCTCCTGCTCCAAGGATTGCTCAACGGAGAGACCTTGGATGGCGGGTTCGGTCCACCTTACTGGCATGGTTGACAACCCCCTTGGTTAGGGTCAGGCAGACAGTCCGGGGTAACTGAAGCCGCCTCTCCATTCAAGCCTTCAACCTGAAGCATTAGATATCTTTTCATCCTTTAATTCCTTGAGCAAACAAAGCAAATAGTGCTCTCTAAACTGTTACAAGCATAATCATTTCCAGTGGTCGTTGATTTGTCCAACTGCTAAGGAGTGAATCCTTCTCTTCGAATGCATCCAACATTCAATCCGGGATCAATTGCAACTCGGCAAGATCCCCAAGGGTTTGTTTGTTAACCCTTATGTCTTTGGGTTAGGGCGGTACCCTATTAACCCAACTTAACCAATACCTTAAGTTCTATTAACAGAAATTAAGTTGCTCTCAAATATTGATTGGTCATTTGCTTCCAAGTAAATATCTAATTTCCTTATCTTGGTTACTTTCTCCAAGAAAGGTGCTATAACAGGATGACTACTCATCTTCTTGCAAGATAAACTTACGTAAGAATCTGCCAATCTCATTCCAAGGAATTGGCCATTCTCTTGTAGCCAACCCACAAGATCATGCAACGTTGCAACTTGTTGCACAAGAGTCACATCTAATTTATGAGACTATTTCACCCATCGAATGACGTCTTCTAATCACAAAATCATGATTAGATAAGAACAGGGTTAGGATGTCTTCATATCCAATCCGTTCCTAATTGCACTAGGCCGACATCGTCAGTCCAAGGGTTCCAACTCAATCCGAGTTTCATCTTTTTAGCGAGCGATTCTTAGGATAGAAACCCTAGATCGTTTCTTGCAAGTGTGTCCTATTGTCCCTACATTCCATGAATGTGGGCAGGTCTTTAGGGTATGAAAGTTTTAACTTGGCAATAAGTGTGACGAGGTCACATCCTCAACGTGCTAAACCCTAGTTAGCACTTGGGATATGTTGCATCAATTTAACCATTCCTAAGTGATTCCTTTGCAGTTTAGGTGTTTAGGGTAAAACAATCTACTTGTCTATTCATGAAGATATTGTCTTAATCAAAGAGGGGAAAAACTAGTTGCATTACGATACCATTCTCGTAAGCACATGATTCATTGCCTGCGTATGATTAGATTTAAAACCCCTAACTTTTCTGGTTAAGATCAAAGCGTATGTTATGTTACGGCATAATTTCCATTGATGCATTCACGATTAATGATGCTAAGCTTGTAGGGTTTATGTTAAAAACAAACCATGCAGTCTTTCCCTAACTCATTTGTGAATTAAATATTCATATGCTGATTGAGCATTATGCAGCCTTTCCTAACTACTATGTAGTTTGAATGAGATTTATGCCAATTGTCTAGAGTTTAACCTTCTTCATGTAGCCCTAGAATCATTTCCATGCCTTACAAATTACTACGGTTGTTACAAATCTTCTTTAATGAATCATTGCGAAGAAAGAGATGTCTAATAATGCGACATACGATTTAATCTTTTCATGCATAATCGAAGTGTACTACAATAATTTCAATTTGTAAAGATGGTCATTAGTTGATCTAGATTTGTTACTTTGCAATGTATAGAAACAACTTGCTAAGAATGCATAGATATCTTATGTTTCCTTTTTTTTCATTCGTTTCATTGGAAAAAATATAAATGACTGATTCTTCAATCGTGAGTTATTTCCTTTGAAATAGTCAATTTATTTCAATCGTAACACTGTATCCTAATTCCATAAATGATCCATGCACAATTGAAATATTTCGACGTAAACCAAATTTAGGAAGAAAACCTCTACTTGTGGGTTCGGTGAAATGTCCACATGAATGTTAGGAGATGATCCTTTTGTGGTTGTGCCTTGTGCCTTTTTAGGAGCCATCCTGAATTCAACCTTCTTGCCTTCACCGGAGTCTTATGATCTTGGCATGTTCTCCCTTGTACGCACAATTCGCTTTGAAATACAACTTCCTTGACCGATGCACCTTCTTGCGGGATTTGGGCTTTGGAAAGGGGAACTTAAGAACTTGTCCTTCTTTTCATGGAAGTTCCGAGGATAAGGATCTTTGTGGAGGAAGAGTGTGAGGGGGAAATTAGGGATGGGTTTATGGGGGAATTTGAGTGGAAAGGGGCTTAGAGAAACCCCTCTTCTTCAAAGCCGTGAGGGCCTTAATTGAGGATCTAGTGGGGAAGCCCTTAAACCCGGAAAAGATTTTGGGCTTGTGACGGATGCAATGGGAAATGGCTTAAAATCCCGGTTATAATGGGCTTACGTGAGTCCACAAGAAGGACTTTACAACCAGCAGAATGGCTTTTGGGGTATGCAAGGGAAAATGGCTTAATTTCTGAGGATGCAAAGGGAAAGGGTTTGATTCCGGGGGGTGTAAAGACCGCTTGAGAAGGGGGCAATGGAAAGGGGGCTTAGAGAGGCCCCCCCTTAGAAGCTTCCCAAGAAGCTTCTAAGAAGCTTCTAGGGACGTGATGAAGATCATGTGGGAAAGTAGAAAGGCAATTTTGTGGAAGGCGGCGTCAACAACGACCGGCAGCAGTTTGATTGGCACTTGGGTGGCAGCATTTAGCTCGACTAGTGGCTTTCATTCCTCCTCACGGCGCAGCAAGACGGCGGCTCCATAGTTAGGCATCCTCCCTCCTCTTTCACCTCTTCATGCTCAGCCTTACGACTCCCTCTTTACTGCCCCCCCCCCCCACACAGCCTGATCCCCCCTACGTCGTCCAGCTATAACGCTTACCCATCAGCACTTTACTCCCTATCCTCCAACACGGCCTTTAGCTGGGGGGAAAGAAGAGTTAATATCAAAAAAAAATTCCATAAATCTATCAATTTTCTCTTGACCTCCTCCCAAGAGGAGGTTCACATTTAGATATGCAGGTTCTTTTACTTTGGTCTCGTTTATGCCAATGGAGATCATGATATGTCGTGTACAATTTAAAGATCGCACTGTCCGTATCTTCAATGTCGGCATTGTCATTGCATGAGACTCACACGGCCTCGTAATATTTTTCAACAGAAATATTATAGCATCTCGCAAAGGATAGGGAATTAAACACATAACGTATTTAGGCAATAAATTCTTGGTTGTGCCTCCTAATTTAGGCAATCGTAGACAGACGTTAAATGTTGTCTAAAAGGTTACATTGAAAGGAAAAAAAAGATTTATGAACCTTGCAAACTGCATGCGATAATAATTACATTCTAGGTTGGGTTAAGTGCTAAAGGAAGGATTAAATCAATAATGGTCTCATGGCATTCGCTCATGCATGGAGTTCTTTTATCAAAGTTTGTATTTAGGAAAGGATGCATGTTCAAATTAAAGCTTGAATGTCAATCATTATAGTATAGGGCAAGGAAAAGAATGATCTCTAAGTTGCATAAAAGAAAAAGGTCTATGGTTTGAAGTTGCATACTCGCATGGAATAATGCATCTCACCTATTTTCCAGTTACTTACATCTTTTAGGGGAAAGTAATTGCAAATTGAGAAGAATGTATTTGCATCCTTAAAGAAAGATCATCTTAAATCGTGGGTTGGTTAGAGAAACAAAGTAATTCGCATATAATTGAATAGCTTACATGAGAACCATAAAGGTATGAGTAGTCAGTATATGACGATCACCTCAATCTGCCAGGTAGAGTTAAGCCACGATAATATTTTGCCTAGTATCACACTTGGGATGCCGATTTAAGACTTTCGATCCCAAAGATCCTACCCACATTCTCGAAAATGTTAGGGTTATTTGAACGCCCATGCAAGAATGATCTAGGGTTCTCACCCTAAGGATTAATTGACCAAATACTAGACCTTTGTATGAATCTAGGAACCCTAAGGCCAAAGCATTATCAGCCTAGTAGGGTTAGGGGTTGGATTGGGTCACAAGAGGACTCCCAAGCCCTTATCTTGATCAAAGGTATTCCTGATCAAGAGAGATGGTACGAAAGAAAAATAATTCCACAGGTTAGGTGTGACACCTATCTCATGCAACAAGTTGCAACATCGCATGGTTTTGTGTCCAAATCACAAGACAGTAATAGCCACTCCTTAGAACAAGGTTGGTGAGTTATAAGTATAAGTCTAATTTTCTAGAGGATGAGTAGTCATCCTGCTACATCACCCTTCCTTGGGGCTGATTTGCCAAGATAGGGTAATTATGAATTGCCTAGTAAGCAATTGAACAATCAAGTGAGGACAACGGGGTTGTCCAGGATTTATTGACCATAATATATGGAAACCTAAAGTATTGACAATTTGGGTTAATAGGGTATAAACCCTAACCCAAGGAAAAAGGGTAAAACAAGCAACTCAGCTTACGAAACCCTTGGGATCTTGCCAAGTTGCAATTGATCCCGGATCGAATGTTGGATGTATTCAAAGAGAAGGAATCACACCTTAGTAGTTGTCCGTATAAATGACTGTTAGAATGCTCGTGATGGTACACTAAGAGCACTGTTTGTATTTCTTTGCTCAAGGAACTAATGCTGGAAAATAACTAATGCTTCAGGTTGAAAGCTTGGAGGGAGAGATAGCATCAGTTACCTCCGACTATCTGCCTGACCCTATCCAAGGGGTTTGTTAGCCATGCCAGGTACGTGGACCGAACCCGCTGCGCGAGGTCTCTTCGTGGGTGCTACTTGGAGCAGGAGAACGCCTGGGTGCCAGTGGGGGGCTCAGGCCGTAAATCCCTTGCCTCCGGATCCTGTACAAGAGGTTGACGTGACTCGAGATTGGATCTCAAGGCCCACATACTAGTCAACAGGCGAAAACTTGGAATAGCAATTCCTAAAGATTGCTGGAATTGCCTTCGGGCATATTATGGATTAGCCTTCGAGTGGATTATATGATGTATTCCAAAGACTGATAAATAAAAATTAAATGTTGAAAAGGAACTTGCTTGACATTGTTTTTCTATGTCTGTGCCTAAGTTATGTGAAGGAACTAGTGATTAATTGGTTAATTAAAGAAGTTGTTTTTGCTTGTCAAACTAAATGTGGTAGGTAATTCGATAACTAAAGCAACCTGAGAAAAGTGCAGTGGATGTGACCCTGGGTCCATCCTACGAAAGGGTAATCCCAGTTGGCCGAGAACTTTTCTCAAAGGAATTTATAGCGAGGTAGCAATGACGTAGAATTTAGAAAGCTAGAGTCCCGATTTATACTGTTTTAGGGGAACAGAATGGGACTATGCCTTACGGGTAGAGAGGTCGAGCTTTGTATCCCTCTCGTTTCCCATTCTCCTTGAACTAAGTGCAATATAAATCCGCTTTGATCGTGATGTTTCTACGCAAAGTAGTTCTTCTGGGGCTCGACGCTAGTTACCTCATAAGATTTTAACCCTTAGGGAAACCCTGATTCAGGTAGGTCCTAAGTGGGAACGGTCGGAATACTTCCGTTTCGTGGTAGACTCGAGAAGACCTAGATTGCACACCTCGTGACATTCTTGGGAGTGCCAGGCAGTGCTTTTTGGACTCTCTTCCCGATGGGCCGCTAAGATGTGTCCTAAAGTGGAGGGGGGGACACATTACAGTTGGTATCAGAGCGAACCAATGGATCTAATAATCACAAGGAAACTTAATGAGGAGAAGTAGAGAAAATGTTGCTGTTAAGAACATTTCCTTACTTACTTATTGTTAGAAATGCGGGATCTAGAGCATGACATAACCGGAAGCTATGGAGGATGGAAGGAGAAGTGTAGACTCATGATGGAATGACATTGTTTGTTACACAAGTGAATTAGGTTCCAAGATTGAGACTTGGACTCATAAACACAATCTTGTGTATGTGGACAATGACATTGACACTTTACTTAAATGAAAAGAGTACTATCATTGCATTAAGAAAGGAAGCAAGTACAATGCTTTATAGGAAAGTAGGAAACTGCAGTAGGCACCATTGTGCATATGGGATAAGTTACCCTGCATGTCCTTGACCCTGAGACTCCATACAAAGAGGCTGTTTGAGTGTGATTGCTGATTCTCAACACCCCTCCTCAATCACAACTAGGAAAGGCACAAAGTGTATAGAGGCTGTAATGAGAACCACCTGCAAAGTGTGGGCATACCACAGACATGGCAAAAACACCAGAGGCTGTCGCAGAAAAAGCTAAGTGTGGGTACCATAAACATGGTGGACATCCAGAGGCTGTAACAGGGGCCTCACAAAGTGTACAGGGACTGTAATGCCAAGTTACATAAGGAGTTTACAAAGCTTATGGCAGGAAGCATTAGGGCAAGGAAAAATACAAGGTTATTAAAACAGTCTATCAGAATTATGAGAGTACAAGGACTGATGAGTCTTGTCCTTCCGATCGTGGTGATCTTCATCTTCTTCTTCCTTTGCTTCATTTTCTTCTTCTTCTTTGACTACGACTAGATAGGCCTTTTGGGATCTCTTTCTTGCGTGGCAGAACTTCTCGGTGTGTCCGGTCCTTTTGCAGAAGTCACAAAAGAGCTGATCTTTCTTGCCTTTGTACCTGTTGCCAACATATAATGCATGCTCATCTCTAGAGGTACTTGGTTCTTCTTTAGTTTTTAGCTTCTTTTCTTCTTCTAACAATGATGCCTGGATATCAACAAGTTCAGGATTTGGCATGTTGATTAAAGTTGTTGATACGTTATTATATTCAGGAGGCAAGCTCTTAAGTAGAACACCGATGCAAACATCTTCATCCATTTTAATGTTGATTCCTGCAAGTTGGGTTAGGAGTCCTTCCATCTAATTAAGATGTGTGGAAAGTGATGTGCTGGACTTCATTTCAAGCCTGAAGAATTCAATTACGAGACCATACTTTGATGATTTAGATTGTGCACCGAACAGGGTGTCAAGTCTTTTCCATGTATCCTGTGAGGTCTCACAGTTATCCACGTGATGGATATAACTGTCATCTAGCTCCAATTTGATAATGGCTTGGGCTCTGTCATCATTCTTTTGCCAAGTAGTTGCAAGGTCTGCGTCCCTCGGTTTCTTCTCTTTGCCATTTGTGATGGCCCAGAGACCCTTCTTCATCAGAATGAGCTTGATGCGGGTTTGCCAAGTGTGGAATCCGACTCCTTTGAATCGAGCATTTGGGGAGTCTTTGCCCATGTTAGATTTACGGGAACAGTAGCAAATCAACTTCAGACTTTATTAGATTTGAGCAACAGAAGAATTGATTGAGAGACACAAGTGCTAAAAAGCACTAACTGAGTGTCAATGGATACCAAATCTGCAAAAGTCTTTTACTCCAAGTGATCTTCCCCTTCTTGATTTGATGTTGATGCCTTCAGATCTGAGTTAAATCAGTAAGAGTGTTGTACTCAAGTGTATCAACGGATACAAGAAAAATAGTGTCAAATAACACTTGATAAGTATCAATAAATACTGTTCTTGATGAGCTTGATGTTGATGCTGGATCTTCTTGAACCTTCTTCTTGTTGATTTTGAATGAGGCACTGAGTAGATCAGAGTTGCAAATTATTGGTTGAGCCCAAAGGAATGAGAAATTGAATAGGCTTATGAGCTTTGGTTCAAGGGCTATGGCTTCCCTTTAGGGTTTGCAGGGTGCAGCCTGGTTTTTCAGCTCGTGCAGTTCGTGGACGTAACCATTTTGCATAAGACTTGATGGGAAGGAAGCTTGGGTAATGAGCTTCAATTGCCCTATGCACACGGACTAGATCACAGCACGCAGAGGCAGCGCGAACTGTACGACCAGAATATGGCGCAGAATGGGCAGTGACTTCCAATTTGTGCAATGCTGAAGCTAGGATTTACCAATGTCGGCCTTTGATGTGACGAGGAGCTGCGCTAGGACCATAGGAAAGTTTCTCCAGAAGGAAGCGTGGGAAAATATGGGCTATAGAAGTAGATCAAGAAGCTCCAAGTGAGCTGGGTACTGTCTGGCTATGGCAGACAAGAGTGAGGATGAAGTATGAAGTTGGAAATAGAGTCATACACCAATCTTGAGCTGTCCAGAGATGAAGAGGAGCTGAAAGAGCAGAGAGGAGACCTGAGACATGCTAAGCCATGCTCAGCTGTGCTCTGATACCATGTTAGAAATGCGGGATCTAGAGCATGACATAACCGGAAGCTATGGAGGATGGAAGGAGAAGTGTAGACTCATGATGGAATGACATTGTTTGTTACACAAGTGAATTAGGTTCCAAGATTGAGACTTGGACTCATAAACACAATCTTGTGTATGTGGACAATGACATTGACACTTTACTTAAATGAAAAGAATACTATCATTGCATTAAGAAAGGAAGCCAGTACAATGCTTTATAGGAAAGTAGGAAACTGCAGTAGGCACCATTGTGCATATGGGATAAGTTACCCTGCATGTCCTTGACCCTGAGACTCCATACAAAGAGGCTGTTTGAGTGTGATTGCTGATTCTCAACACTTATCAATGTTGGCTTGCAAAGTTACGAAGCATGGAACAAATTCTTGGTATTCCAGGTTATGTTTATGACTACCATGTGTGCTTCGGATTATCGACGGAGGCTAGGTATAATGAATATCCTAGACTGCATGTAGAATCCTTCACCCCTATACTTGGAATGGAGCTGGACGGGTGATTCAGGAATTTACTACATAGTCAACAACAGACTTGCGCACCTTCAAACCAACTTGAAGAGAATCAAGTGGATAGAGGATTTAAAGATCATGAAGTTGTACATATTTGTCGAGGCTCAGGCAAACGCAACCCTACATGTCGGTGGTAGACAGGTTAAGAAAAACAAGTATGTGTACGAGGAAGTGACTCGAATAATCCCTACCGATAGAATCAAAGTCTTGGGACATTATGAGAAGAATGGGTATCAAAGAAAAGGATATCCCAAGCTTCCTATGACTTATCGATTCCTCAAAATCCATGACCCCACTCCATATTATTACTCAGTTCCCGTAGCCGAATGTAACACAATCTTGTTTTCCCCAAATTAATGTGCCAATCAGTTTGCTCTACCCTCCCAAATAAATGTACGCGAAAGGGCTATGCCCACATGAATGAATAATTTTTTTTCATTGTCTGTCATGGCTATGAGTGTTGGTAACAGAGTTAAGTAAATAGTTCACTTGGCTAAAAGCTGAAATGGGCATGTTAATGTAATGTGAGAAATGCTTAGCAAGTAATTAACTTAAAGAATATTATTGCCCAGGCACAACCTCAAGTGCAGATTCCTAGTCCGACCCCTATACCAAGTACATCTATAATTCAAGAGAAGAAGTTTCTTAAACAACAAATCAAGCCACCAAAATTCGATGGTAAGGGAAGGACCATCCAAACTGATGCCGAGATCTGGATCGAATCCATGGAGGATTATTTCGAAGCAGCAAGTACTGCGTTCGCTAACCAAGCGATGCTTGCCAAACTGAAGCTTACTACCGAAGCAAGACTTTGGTGGAAACAATGGTGCAAAGACCAAGGGATCTCGGAAGAGTCAGTTACTTGGGAGAAGCTTAAAAGAGCTATGCGAGGAAGATATTTACCACTTGCCTACCGCACGGAGAAGATGAATAAATTCTATGAATTAAAGTAGCTTGGTCTATCCCTGGACGCTTACTATTCAAAGTTCGTCTCTCTCTTGAAGTACGCGCCATAAATGGACATGACACAACAGGTGTCAAAGTTTTGTGCCATATTAAATCCGCCTATAAACATCCACCTGGAATCAATGCATCCAACTGATCTGCAATACACACTCATTTGAGCTACACCCATAATACAGGAGGTGCAGGCCAAGCCAAGAAATAACGGGTGTTGGTCTTACAAGGACCAGAAAAAGGGATTGTATAGGTCTGAGACTAAGAGAGCGCAGGGCCAAAATTAGGCACAAAGGAAGAAAGCTAGGGCAAACGATGTTAATAACTTCGTTCCTACCCAAGGTAATGGCCGCAATATCCGTTGCTTCCATTGCAACGAGCCCGGTCACTTTAAAAGGCAGTGTCCCAAGCTTAGTAGAGGACAACGTCAAGGGCCATTCCAAGGAGCCATCCATGGATAAGGAGACACCACCAAGGCGAGAGGGAGAATCTCCAGTGTTGCCAACAAGGAGTTGTGTGATGAAGAAGACCCATCCATGGAAGCTAACATTGAGAGGGCAACAGTTCATACTGCTCTTCACAAGAAAGGCCCGAATCGCCTATTCTCGGTGATTCAAACCCCTTCAGATTTCCAAGGTAAAATCTTCAAAACCTTGATTGATTATGGCAGTATTCATTCCTTCACTTCACCAGTTTATGGAAAAGGATTAGGAATAGCCACAAAAGATGCATCTACCTTACTTGTGGAATTAGCAAATGGTCATGAGGCCTCTTCTACCAGGCAAACTGCTAAGGTGAAATTCCTACTGGGTGGAAAGTCAACTTCGGTCAAATTTAGGATAATGAACCTAGCTATGCAAGAATGTTTGCTCCTTATGGATTGGCTAATACCGAATGATGCTCACATTCACTGTGGAAAGGGCCAAGTCTCCTTCCAAAATTCTGAAGGGGAACTGGTCACAACTCAAGGAGAGGCTGGTAGACCAAAAATTCAACTGGCAAAAGCAACACTAATAATAAAAGGAGTTAGAAAGGGGCTATCTGTCTATTTGATTAAACTAAATAAGCTAGATTAGAATCAGGAATCTAGGGAAGAACCTTCATGGTTAAAGGAATACGTAGACATATTTCCTGAAGAGCTGACTGAACTTCCTCCTCAAAGGGAAGTCGATCATGAAATCAAGCTAGCACCAGGAGCTGCACCAATCGCAAAGAGACCATATAGGATGTCCATCACTGAAGCGATTGAGCTGAAGGAGCAACTCAAACAACTGTTAGACCAAGGCTTCATCCTTGTAGTTCACCATGGGATCTCCAGTGATGTTCCAGAAGAAGAAAGATGAAATGCTTCGGCTATGCATTGACTATAGAGGGTTGAATCAATCAACCATTAAGAACAAATATCCTATTCCAAGAATAGATGAACTTCTTGACCGTCTTCAAGGTGCGAAGATCTTCTCTAAGATAGATCTCAGGTCTGGATATTATGAGATAAGGATCAAGGAGGAAGATATCCCAAAGTTTGCATTCAGCACAAGGTATGGACACTTTGAATTTCTGGTCATGTCATTCAGGCTAAGAAATGCTCCTACTACCTTCAACAAGCTAATGAAGGATATCTTTTGGCCCTATCTTGATGACTTCATACTCGTCTTCTTTGACAATACTCTATACTCCAAACAGGAAGAAGATCATGAACCCCAGCTTCGCATTGTTCTTGAAATAATGAGAGCACACAAGCTTTATTCCAAGAAGAAGAAGTGTACATTTTTCAAGCAACAGATTGAATATTTGGGATTCATTATATCAGTGATTGAAAGGAATTTTAGTGGATCCGGCCAAGGTTAGAGACATTCTAGAGTGGCCAACACCAACTTATGTCAAAGAAATACGTAGTTTTCTTGGATTGGCAGGATGATACATGATCTTTATCAAAAACTATGCTTTGATTGCAGGGCCTTTGACTGATCTACTAAAGAAGCAAGTATCAATTGTATCGTCACCTGCTAAACACACCAGCTTTGACAAACTAAAGAAAAGCTTGGTATCAGCACCCATCCTAAAAGTTCTACATCTTAGTAAGAAGTTTGAAGTGATAATTGATGCTAGCACACTTGCCTTAGGATGTCTACTTATGCAAGAAGGTCATCCCGTAGCATACTCCTCAAGGAAACTGAAGAACCATGAAAGGAACTATGCTACCCATGATTTGGAACTATTGGCTATCATCCATGCTCTGAAACTTTGGAGACACTACTTGCTGGGTAATAAATTTACCCTAGTGACGGACCATAAAAGTCTTAAATGGATTTTCACCCAGAATGAGCTCAATATGAGGCAACGTCGATGGATTGAAGTGCTGGAAGAATATGATTTTGAAATCAAATACCGACTTGGAAAGGAGAATGTAGTTGCCAATACACTTAGTTGCAAGGCATTTCTGAATTCTCTGATTTTGCAAGATCCATCAACAGCAAGATCTCTAGCCATAAAGGTATCCATGCCAAATAACCCAATTCTTGAGCTAGCTATAGAAGAGGCATGCCATGACCCAATTGATCAAAAATTGCTAAGGGAGGTCCCCATCAAGGATCAAGACCCAAAGCTACAAGCAAAGTATCAAGAATTCTCTATCAATAGTGGACTTGTCTACTATAGAACGAGATTATGTATACTGGCAAGCCAATCACTCAAGCAAAAGATACTTTGGGAAGCCCATGACTCCCCTTTTTCAAGACATCCTGCCTATGCCAAGATCCTCAATGCAGTTAGAATGAGCTATTGTTGGGAGAGGCTCAAAAGTGACGTTCTCAAATATGTCACAGAATGTTTGTCTTCTCAACACATTAAGGCGGAACATGTCAAAATGCTAGGGAAATTGCAACCACTTGAAATTCCCCAAATGAAAGGGGAATTCATTAGTATGGACTTTGTTGTTGGCATGTCCCACGTTCAGGGAGGATACAACTCTATTATGGTTGTAGTAGATATGCTTACCAAGGTTGCACATCTTATCCCTGTTAAGACAAACTATAAAGCCTCAGATATTGCAAGGTTATTCATCAAGGAGATTTTCAAACTACATGGGTTACCCAGAAGAATCATTAGTGATCATGACTATCTCTTCACATCTCACTTCTAGAGGGCTATCTTCAAGGCCATTGGGACTTAACTCTGTTTCAGTATAGCTTATCATCCCGAAACTGATGGTCAAACGGAACGAGTCAACCAAGTCATTGAAGATATGCTTAGGGCACACTGCTGTTGCGAACCCAAAAAGTGGATTCAATATTTGCCACTGGTTGAGTTTGCCTACAATGCTTCCTACCAACAAAGCATTCAGATGACCCCTTTTCAAGCAGTGTATGGGCACAACTGTCGTAGTCCTTTAAGCTTCTCAGATCCAACCTTGAGGGTTGAAGCTTCAAAGTGGATGCTAGAAGACATGGATGACCAAATCAAATCAGTAAGATAGGATATCCAAGCTGCCAAAGACAGATAGAAGGCCTTCGCAGACCTGAAACATCAAGACAGATCCTTCATTAAAGGTGATATGGTCTTCATTCGCGTGGGTCCAAAGAAGAGTTCTCTATCCTTGGGTGAATGTAAAAAGCTAAGTCCAGGGTATTGTGGATCCTACAAGATTCTCAAGTGCCTACGGCCTAATGCTTATAGACTTCACTTCCCCGAAAACCTAAAAGTTTATAATTTATTCCATATCAGTCTATTGAAAAAGTATGTACCTAACCCTAGTCACGTACTTGATGATCAACAAGTTGTAATGCCTAGCCAAGAAGTCCTTGAGCTACGGCTTAACAGGATCTCAGATGTTAGGGAGAGACATTTGAGATCCAAGATCTTGATAGAATACCTCATCCAGTGGAAAGATTACCCCAAAGAGGATGCCACTTGGATGGATGAAAGTACTCTCAACCAACAATACCCCTTAGATTTTCTCGAGATGAGGACATCTCGATTCCTTTAAAGGAAAGAGAATGTAATATTTCTGTAATGAAATATTAAATGACCCTAGACCCCACACACCCCGCGCAAAAAGTAACCCAAAGTAATCTCCCACAACAATAAAAGTTGGTGGTTAAGTGCTCCCTCTGCGTGCATCAACGTACTCCAGCCCGCATTGTGCATAAGAGACCGTGGCTAAAAACTTGCAGCCCACATGAAAACACCCCTTCAAGGGGAGAAAAAAGGGATAATGGATAAAATTTTCCAATTTTTTTAAATTATTAACCCTCTCCCCTTGAGTTGTTGCATGGCAGGGAGAGGGAGTATGAGTTTAGTGGTGGAGGGGCATGGGGAGAAGGCATGCACCCTGCCATGTGTGTGGCTGCCCCCCCCCACCTTAGTGCTATATGAACCCCCCTCTCAAGCTTGAGAGGGAGGAGAGGGAGGAGAAGGTCATCGTGCTGCTCGCCATCAGTCCATAGTCTCCGCCACCCTGGTCACGCCGCCAACCTGCCGCCTCCATCGCCGTCATTGTCATCATCAATAGAATCGTCATCATTGTTTTCATCTCCTCCATCGTCATCTTCATCATCCTCCCAATCATCTCCCCTCCTCCACGTCATTCTGCCTGTGACAAAAGCATTAGAAGCTTTTCCTTGTGCGCCTTTGTCTTCTTTTTCACTTTGCCTTGGCCTTTGTCCTTTTGCTTTAGCTTTTCTAGATTTTTCACATTGTTCGTCTACCGGTTAACATTACCCCCCTCCTAGATGAGTGCTAGTCTCATGACACTCACCGTCGTAGGTAGCAAGCTTTAGCATGCATTGAAGACGTGGGTGAAAGGGACATTGATGGTTGTAGTGATGGTTTATTGGGGATTCTGCACGTGGATTCTTGGCGGGTTTGCAGGATGATAAAGGATAAGAGTTCAGAGTTGGGTGTCGATGAAGAGCAAACGCCACTTTCGTTGGAGTCTTCAATACCTGCAATTGAAAACCTCTCACAGGTGGTCTCTCCCTAGGGGTAGTGCTAGTGTTCTTTATCGTGCACAAGACATAGTTCAATTAGTTTAGGAGACAGGTTGAACTCTAAGCAAGCTGAGAGTATTGGCCTGCACATAAGGACCCAAACTGTGTATATATTTTGGTGCAGATATTATGTGAGTGCCCGTGCATACTTAGATATTATGTAGTTAGAAGACTGCGGGCTGGTTTCTTGTAACAAGGTGTGGATGAAGCAAAGTTGTCCATGTTGAGAAGAAGTACATGCGAAGGTGTATGAGACATCCTTTGCATTGTGACTGCATGACATAGCATAATTGAACACATGGACACTGCACTTTCGATAGTGGGGAGCTATCACTTCCCTTCAAGCACCAAAAAAATGGTTTGTGGCAAGAGGTGCTGCAGGCAGTACATAAAGGTACCCTAATCCCGAGAATTCACGATTCTCATATGATTGGGGACGGTCAAAGGTGAGAGACGCGCTTCAGAATAAGAGGTCTCACCTTATGACGCGCGCCAAGGAGTCATTGCGGAGACAAGAGCAGGGGCGCCCTGGATATGGCCAACCACCCCATTGCCACCGCAAGGAGTAAAAAGAGGCCAAGAAGAGAGCAGCGGAGAAAATAACAAGTCGCCAGCATGTAGAGGCGCGACGTATCCAGATGGCAACCATGGGATCGTCCCATTATGGATCGGGTGGTAAGGAGTCATGGAAGGCTGAGTTTATAAGTATTATTTGATTTTTTTTAAAAAAATAAATTTTGTAATTTGTTTCACTTTATTATGTAGTGTGTTTTAATACGTTGTATGTTCAAATTGTTTTGTAGTATCATATCGTTGGTAGGATGCCTACTCCTAGAGAGATAGGCTACCATCGAGATCATAACCAGGCATCCACTTGGCAGCATTTCTATGAGGAGGGACTCATCACGGAGGAGCAATATAATCGCGCCATGATGATTCCACCACCAGAAGATGTATGTTTTATTTTTTACATGAAACGCATAGATAACTCTAATTTATTATTTGTAATGGTATTTATATACCTTAATCCTTTGTGTAGGCGAACCCTGATGTAGTTGAGGATAGCGAAGGGGGACTAGTAGTAGCGCTGGCGGCAGAGGCAGTGATGGTGGTAGCGATGATGATGCCTCTTCTGAGGAGATATAGAGGAGCCCCATGCATGCATGGCTCCCCTTGGCTTGGAATTTTCATTTTTGATATGTATTACTTTCAGCTAGTGCTTGCGACCATGACGTCACAAGCACTAGAACTCATAATGTAAAAACGTTTCATCTATATATATGAAATTTCGTGTGCTATATACATTGTTTTATTTTCAGTATCCAATCTTCGAAATAATCTTTCTCTGTTTTCCTTAAGCATACAATTTGATGTTGATGGGAGGAAAAAAACCAGAGAGCATGTGGCTTGCAAAGCCGCATGCTCTCTGGTTTTTTTTTCATACCTCTGTTTTGCACGTCTATCAGCGCATCTAAATTACAGGATAAATGCGCATCTATTCTCGTCAAAAACTTTTAGAGTAAACGCAGTTTTAGACACGTAGACACACGCTTGTATAGACCCACAATATGAATATGTCCACTTTTTTATAAATATGATTATATATTTATGTAGCGTGTTTATACGCACGTCTAAGTGTGCGTGTAACTCTAATTATAAGCGCGCTTTTAGACATGATTTTGTAGATGCGTTAATAATCGTGCCCGATATTTTTTTTCACAATTCAAATATTGCGTCTACAAGCGCGTCTATGAACCCTTTTTGTTGTAGTGCAAGCTCCACGCATCAAGCTCCATCGCCACGAGCAAGAAAAGAGAAGAGAAGAACAGAGGAGAAGATGGAGAGCTTCTCCTCCCCGGTCCCTCACCCTCACACACTCACTCCCTCACACTCCCTCTCTCAAGCACAAGCTGAAGCAAGCGAGAACAAGAAGAAGAAGAAAAAGAGGGGAGCCACTTTTGGCCACACACAAGAATGAGCTTCTCATTCACTTTTTAAAATTTTATATAGAAAAGCCCAAATCCCTTTTGGGCGGTCATCCCCTTATTCCCTTTTTTACATGGCCGGCCGTGGCCTAGGCCTTTTTTTCCATTATCCTCCTATCTTCCTAACTTCCTTCCTACCGCCCATCTACCTTTACAAATTGCACGAGTGAGAGCCCGATGCTCCTTAAATTAAATCATGATGCGCTTGTGCTCTTTTACAAAAGTATTGACTTGCGCTTTTCCTTGTCCGCCTTTGTCTTATTTTTCACTTTGCCTTGGACTTTATCCTTATGCTTTAGCTTTTTCAGATTTTCCACCTTTTTCATCTACCGGTTAACAACATCACACCAAGTACAACTAAAGCTAGGAAAAATTTAGCTCCATTTTGCAGGAGGCTAGTGCTATCAAATAGTTGAAGGTCTACTAGAAAGATAACTCAAAACTAAGCTCCTCACAATCTACAATCAAACTTGAGCTAAAAACATAGATCCAACTTCAATGTAGCTTCTCAAAGCATATTGTTGACATTAAGATTAAATGCATCCTTGTTGTTGCGGAAAGAATCATATCCATGGGCTTAATAGTGATACGTCAGGCATGAATGGCTAAAGGTTGACAATCACTCACTAGATCAATCAAGTAACTTTCAGATGCTTCTTGGAGAGCAAGCAAGGCTTGGCTTGACCATCACCCCACATTTCTTGCCTGGTTCCTTGAAAAGAACTTGTGATGATGCCCTAACTGCAGATCTTGCGGTATTTCTGACACCAACCTAGAGAGTGGAGCCTTGAATAATCAAGTTGGAACTCTTCTAGAATTTCCTTATCTCACATAGCGCAGTTGTGCTTGGTCTCCATCTTCGCTTCTTATGTGTTAGAGGATGTGTATTACCGGCTCGAGTAGTAGTGGGAGGTGGAGCAAGTGGAACATGTGGATCACCATTTCTAGACAATGGCAAAATATCATTATTGACCACTAGGGCCACCAGTGTTGGACACAGTAGGGCCACCATTATTAGCTATAGTAAGGCCACTGTTGTTGGCCACTAAGGGACCTTTGCCACTCATAGTACGCTCACTAGATTTGGAAGAGTGTTGAGGTCTTACTCTTGCAAGTGCCTTCTTGATAGGAAGCTTGAAACGTACCATGGTTGTTATGATGAAGGATAGAAAGATGGAGGGTAGAGTGAAGAGTAATGGGAAAAAATGAAAGGAGAGACTTGACTTAAGTATGAAACTTTTAAACTTATTGTGGTGTAAATGAACTTTCAAATTATCATTTCATTTCATTTCTCCAACCCATCCCTACCTCTCTCTCTCTCTCCTACCACCCCCCTCATGCCCCTCTCTGTCTAGGCCAGTGAATGTTTCAAGTTTTGGAATTTTCATATCTTTAACTTAGGATTTTAAAATTGACTTTTCATAATTAAAAAACATAGTTCGAAATAGACTTTGAAAAATATAGTGACAAACCTTCAAAATTTTAAACAAAATTTGCAAGGCATCTCATGTTAAAGGTAGGAATATTGATGTGTCATATCCTTAGTACATGTGCTCTCTTGTGGACTTTAAATGTATCAAAAGTGTTATCTTTATCTATGTCTCCATTTCTTGCCATGTCTCTCTTAGGTTGCCAACCATTCTGCATGGCGTTGTCTAGCTATGTTGTTTTCATATCTTACTTTTCTTAGTTCATATATTGCCCTACTTATAAATTCTGCTTGAGAGGTAGCAAGATTGAGCATGGTCATCTTCTTAGCCTAAAACCATACAAGAAAAATAACTTAATATACTAGCCAATCATGTTTCAATATAAGACTTGTGGTAACCTTCCATGAAAATAACTTCCAACTTGTCCAACAATTACTACTAGCTTATTGTATGGATTAATGTCTATATCATAAATTGTGCCATGAGAAGCCATTTCTTGATAGTTTTTCATTTATTAGACAAAAAAAATATATAGCTCCAAAACATGAACTATGAAAGTGAATTAAATGATCACCATATTGTTGATGACAAACTATGAATGTACAAGTCATGATACTTGCAAACATCATATATATGTACAAGATGGTCTCTACCACCAAATGCTAAAAGGGAAATTTGAATGGCATTAATGTTAGCACCCATGAGGGCCATAGCTCCAAAGCTTACAATAAGAATCTCTGCATCGTGGAGGCATCATGTGCTTCTTGCCAAGTATTACCACAAGTTTCAGTATAGTATCACCAACCATCTGTCAAATAATGCTATTAAGTAGTGTCTTCCTAGCACCTTTAAATCTAACAATGACGCTTATTGAAAAATTTCTTCATGTAGTCTTTCCTCAACATTACCAACACCTCCACACCATGGTAGCTCTTTCTGAATTGTATTATAATAACTTGTTTTCCCACACATTCCAAATAGGGCATATCTTTACACAGTAGTAACCCTCTATGTTTCTTGATAGCAGGCTTGATGGTTGAAGATTTGCACTCTGCTCTAATCTTACTCATATTTCATGAATTCATGCCACTATGAAGGCATAAGGTTATATATGAACTCTAAATGTCTAGGCCATGTAGCTCCATGCAGGCTACCAGAGGACACTCACAAACAAGCACAACTCACCCAAAAGCACCTGAGGGAGGACACATAAGAAGTCAAACAGCCATGGAAATTACAGCAAGAAGATACCAAGATAGGATAGAGGCAGAAGTCCTTTGGTCCAAGAGAAGGAAGAATACATGCTACAAGAAGACACACAACTCCCCCAAAAGAGAGAAGAGCATGCACTTCCTACAACCACTTTTTCCCATGAACTTCCAAAAGCAACCACTTCAATTTATTCATCGACTAAGGTTCATGCATTGCCTCATATGTAAGGCTCAAGAGACCTTTATTTTAATGCCTACAAAAGAAAAGATACTCCTCCTCTTTGACTTGCAAAAGGATGTTTGATTTGGGAATGGCATTTACAACTTGCGAACCCACTAAAATATGCCACCCCTTACAAAATATGACATTTAGCATTTTACAAAGATGTGTATGCCATAAATTTTGGATAAAAGGAAATATTGTGTCAATGAAGAACCAAAATTTTTAAGCCTTTTTGGTGACGAAATTGGAGGCTATCATTCCTCCCACGAACAATGGTGAAGCATCCCCGCGAACCAAAGAAGAGCATTGAACTCCGTCATCAATGTGAACTGCTAAATACCCATCAACTTTATCTCACTTACTTCACTCTTTTTATTTATATTTTCCCATCTCTAAACTTCATTACTAATTTTCTTTTCTTCTTTCATCTATTACTTTTAATACCCTACCATTGACCATGGAATTTTCAACTCGTCAATGAAACACAAGGATACCCACTTCTCATCCATGAAAGAAAATGATAGCTTTGCCTTCAACACCAAATGTAAACCCATCATTAGAATATACATTCATGCACACCCTCAACTTCATATTTTTGACTTGAAGACCTCCACCCACATCATCCATATGCAAATCAAAAGACGAAGAGGTTTTATTGTCGATGAGAAGATTAAACGAGGACTCTTGAACGTTGTTGAGAAGCCCACATGAATGAGAGGTTGTGAAGCTTATTTGCAAAGAGAGGATACAATTGTAACATGGTGGGTAAAGAGGTAAAAATAATTGCTACTTAACCTTTATGATTGAAAGAAAAGGGCATTATCTTCAACGATCAAACGCATGGTGGAGAGAAGGCAATTATGTAGCGGCCGTTTACTCCATTATCTTCTTCTTTCAACCTTTCGCTTCGTTTTGTCTGCTACCCATACATCGACTTATTCCACACATAATAGATTATTTGCTCATAATCACGCTTCCCTTTGCAAGAATAATCATGCGAGAGTCATGAAGGAGCCTAGTTGTTTCTGTCATTTATTTGATTTTCTTCTTATTGAATAGTTTAGGGGCTCAATTTTCCTTTGTCTTTGAATTCCTTGACCTTGAAACTTGCGTCGTCTGTGGAAGTAGTCAACTCTATCCGAGGAGTGGTTGAGGAAGTTGAAGACGAGGACACTGGCTCTCTGCAGGATGCCCACCTTCACCTTGAACCCCTCCATCTCCCTTGTCGCTAGTCACACGTGAAACTCCCTTCGCTTGTGCCTCACGCCAATCTGCACCTGGCAAGTGTCGCTAGCCACACGTGACGTGAAACTCCCTTCGCTTGTGGCTCACGCCAATCTGCACCTGGCAAGTGTCCCGCCCAACGCACTCGATCCCCACCGTCACCTCCACCTTCTTGCGCTGCCTCTTCATCACCACCCCCGCACCTTCCTTCTCCGTGATGATGATCTGCTCCTATTCTTCTCGATCTGATCCTCTTCATATTCATTATCGCACATGTTAATGTCACCATTGTAATTATACAGGTTGTAGCTACTTATATACTCCGTGTCCTGATCTTCTTCACCCTCATGGCTTTCTCATACATGCAACTAGATTTGATCATCCGGTGGTTCATCTTCTTATCTGTCTCCATCTTTCATTGCAGCAGCCATGACTTCCTCCGGTTCGGGCAATAGAACCAAGAATGTAGCCTACTGGAGGACACTCACGAACAAGCACAACTCGCCCAAAAGCACACGAGGGAGGACACATAAGAAGTGCAATAACCATGGAAATTGCAGCAAGAAGATACCAAGATAGGATAGAGGGAGAAGTCCTTTGCTCCACCTTTGCTCCAAGAGAAGGGAGAAGACAAGCTGCAAGAAGACACACAACTCCACCAAAAGAGAGAAGAGCCGTGCACTTCCTACAACAACTTTTTCCCATAAGCCTCCAAAAGCAACCACTTCAATTTATTCATAGACTAAGGTTCATACATTGCTTCATATGTAAGGCTCATGAGACCTTTATTTTAATACCTAGAATAAAATAAACTCGTACTCCTCTTTGACTTGGAAAAGGATGTTTGATTTTTGAATGGCATTTACAACTTGCGGACCTGCTGAAATATGCCACCACTTACAAAATATGACATTTAACATTTTACAAAGATGTGTATGCCATAAATTTTGGATAAAAGGAAATATTGTGTCAATGAAGAACCACATTCTTTTAGCCTTTTTGGTGATGAAATTGGAGGCTATCACTCCAGTTATTAGGTTTTTGTTTTTGAGACATTTGTTAACTCAAATCATTCCACACTAGTAATTGCGACCTAAGGCTTTGTTGTAGGAAAAGTAATCCATTGCTCTCACACCAGGTCACCAACAATATGGTTTTGTTATTACATTCAGCAACTCGATACTCCATTCCTTTTTCTGCTGATTTTTCTCCCCCTTTGACATGATCGATTGCTCGTGTTCAGAACTGGCCATCCCTTGTCAAAAATAGAAACTGGCTAGATCTTGGAGTAATTGATGCTCCTTCTCTCTACTTGCATCTACTACTGCTTGGAATCCCCTCACTAATGCTCGTAACTCGTCCTCTGTTTTCACGATACTGAATAAAGTAGAATAAAGCAGACCTATGCAAGCTTATGATCAGCTCTCAAAAAGCTACAGAGCACACAATCCATCTCCACAATCAACATAGCCCGCTATCATGGTGCCCCATGCTACCACATTTAGACATTACAAATTGACAAAGACACTATGTGCATCTTCTAAAGTCCTACATTTGATATGCATGTTGATGAGATTACTCCCAACAACCAAATCCAAATCTTATTCCAACTTAGTAGTCAGAAAATGGCCTCTTTCAATGCTACCACAAACCTTTAATAAGGACAAAATTAAAAGTGTGTATGGTATGATACCTATCTGTTGCATCTTGATAAAAAGTTGTAATGCAAGCATGCATTGCTCATGCTGAATATAAGTTGTAATAATACTAGTCCACGATTTTATGTCCCTAGTGAGCATAGAATCTCCACAATTTGCAAACATGGTAAGAACACTATTCCAAACCATAAGGTTTGCCTCCCATCCAAACTTGAATGCTAGTTCATATCACGTGCCTGCAACAACAAATCTCCACAGTTTACAAACATGGTAGGAACACTACTCGAAACCATAAGGTCTGCCTCCCATCCAAATCTGAATGCTAGTTCATTTATCAACTTTGCAACTTGCAAGTCAGCAAGATGACCACGTGCTTTTATAAGTGAAAAAAAAAAAGAGATTTGTCAATTTCAATATCCCTCTAATGCATTATTTTGAATAGTCCCAAAGGAGAGAGCAGACAATCTAGCTTCACATACCCTTTGATTAATGCGTTCCAGAGAAGAACTTTTTTATTCTAGAAACTCTCAAAGACTTGGGATGAGCTTCCCAAACTACCAATTAGGAGAAATATGGACTCTATTTTTTGCCCCTTGAGGGGTTTCTCTCACCACTCTCTCTCTCAAATGAGATTCAAAATAATATTAGAATAAGAGATATTCTACAATCAAGCAAATCTCGTATTTTTATTTTCAATAGATTTCATAGATTATTTTATGCTCAAACTATAGGATAAGGTTACTTTTTCTCAAAATCCTCATAACTAAAAAAGTACAATTCTATTTTGTGTAAAAATGAAGCCAATCATTAATATAGGACTCTTTAATGCCCTCATGACTTTTCAACATGAAAATATATTACAATCATTCGCATTCTTGCTTCTTAAAAGGGCAGAAGTTAAAAAAGATATAAAATGACGTACACATCATATTTTAAGATTATTTTTTACCCAGAGACACCTTTTTGACTCGAGAGTTTCCTTGTAAATTTTTATCATTTTTGGACAAGTATATACCTATTTCTGGGCATTTCTTCATTCCCTCTCAAAGCTCTAGTTTTGTTCGAAATTTTGTGTACTCTTCTCCTTCGCACCAGAATATGGTTGCTTGCATACGAATTCTTTTGAAGCAACACTTAATACTCTCTACATTGCTACAAGCAATCTTACGAGTGATTTTGCTAGCATTTGGTGAAATCAAATAGTCTCTATCTACAACACTCTTTACCCTGCTACAAGCAATCTCCCTCTTCAGTATTGTGTTATAATATATCTTCATCTTCAACACTCTATACTACAAGCAATCAAGTGATAATGGATGTATCTTTATTTTTTAAATGTGTGTGATGTTATTACTCTTCATAATTATTGTTTAATCCTTAAGTGTCAATTCAGAGAGAGAGAGAGAGAGAGAGAGAGAGAGAGAGAGAGAGAGAGAGAAAGAGGGAGAGGGAGAGAAAGAGGGAGAAGGGGGAAAGAGAGAGGACTATGTGAGATGAACTTAAAAAAAAGTGATAGACTGACATAGACTAAGCTAGGGTAGAAGATAAGATGATGTTTTTGTTATTCACTAGCCAAGCTTCTATATAAATGTGTTTAAATATCTTTGGTAAATTCAGAGAGAGAGAGAGAGAGAGAGAGAGAGAGAGAGAGAATATTTTAGATAGAACAAAAGATAAGATTGAATGTTGATTAGAGGTAGATTAAAAGCTAAGATTTTAGGCAGATTAGGGGTTGATTAGGGTCTATCATGACTAAAATCAAGAGAAAGAGACAAGATCCAATTGGGTAAAAAAGAACACAGATATAGTGAATCAAAGGGATGTAATTGTGTGATTTGAGCTAGTCTAGAATTAACTGCATGTTGCTGGATTGATATTGACCTGCAGCTCCCTGATATTTAGACGTTCTTCCTATTGATCAAAAAATTGGAATTGACTCCTTAGCTTAGTATTAATCAAAGAGGTGTAATTGTGTAATGTTTAAATTGGTATATATGTTTCTTTATGGGATGCAGGTGCAGGATGTACCAAGAGAAAGAGGGATATTCACTTTCAATTGGAGGATGAATATGTATCAATGTTCAAAAGAACTGTAGAAAGGGATGATGCAATAAGATACAAGATGCAACAAGAAATAAATTCAAGAAAAAGAAACGTGGACCTTTGGGTTGATGGGTGCATTTATCCACCTGATCTAGTCACTCAAAGGCCACCACAATTGGAATGGCTTACATCATTTGTAAAGTTAGTTTGTGAAGGCAATAAAGGATTGTATGGATACACATGTAGACTTGTCACACAAGGATTAGCAGGGTTTTATTAAGGCTTGACAAATATGCTAACAAGATTAAAAGGGAATATGCAATATTTGATGGAAAATGATAGATTATTGGCTGAGAAGGATAGGGAGAACCAGAGCCTACAACAAGAAACGTCTGTTATTGAGAATGCTATGCAAGTTACACACATGCAAAATATGGAGTTATAGTCTAAAGTTATGGACTTGGAGAAGGAGAATCGAAACATAAAGAGAAAGCTTAAAAAAACTTTGGAGATTGGGCCCACTTTAGAAACCAAAGAAGCACGTCGACACATTCGATTAGTTAAACCAATTCATCAAATAACCAAAGAAAGTGGACAATATCATAGACGAATATATGCTCAATCTGCTACAATGACAAATATGTTCCCTCATGTAGAGAATGATACTATTTTCAAAGTCCTAAGCAAGGATATGGTAAAAAATGCATTGGAATTTTGTAAATTCAAGGATATTGTAGATCGTGTCGCAAGTGAACATCTTAGGGATGTGAGCAACTTGTTTACTGCTACAGATGCTCAGGGATTATGTAACAAGGTGGAAATGAGTTTTGAGTCATATAGTATGCTCTATCAACAATTGGATACAAAATATAAGCAAGTCTTCAAAACAAAGTGAGTAATGCCTCTACCAAAACCATTTCACGTGAAGAAGGCTCAAAAACAACTAAATGAGAAAGTTTTAGAACTAATTGGTGAGACAAGGCATTTGGAAAATACACACATATTGAAGTATGGTTCCAAAGAATTTTCATTTGTATTGAATGCATCCAACAACTTTGTATTGGATATATGTAGGGTTCAAATTGCTATGGTCAAGTTCTACAATATGTCTATGAAATAATGTAGAGGAAAGGTTAAGGTTGTCTTCAAACTTGATAAAAGTAAGATTATTAAGGGGAAAAAACTTGAACGTGTGAGTATAACGCTTATGAATCGAGCATTGGATCCTAACATCGATGAAAACCATCCTTTATACTTCACTATACATTTAGAGAATGAAATATGGTGGCTTGCAGCATTTGAAGTACCAAAGGAGGACTAGGAAGTACTTAAAGTTTTTTTAAACCTCACTAATGTACCCACTAAAATAATGGAGAAGTTTTACACATCGAGGGGTTTGGGAACTATCAAGTTGAATGGCATCTTGCACGTGATTTAAAAACATTGAAGTGTATGTTTAGTTTATCAAATGCAACGAATGCAAAATTTTTGTGCATATATTGCATGCAAACTAGGAAGAAAGAGAAACATGGAAAGAAAGAATGGCTTACCAAGGCAGGACAACAAGATGCTCCAACATGTGATAAAAAAGATATGAGAAATGGAATGCTAGTTCCAGTGGATCCAAACTGGCACCCTATTTTTTAAATACCACTGACAAGGGTTCACTTTTGCACATTGCATTGTTTGGTTAAAATAATTGAGAAGCTAGTACATGAATATATATGCTTTGCATATAAGATGCAGCCTCTGTCAGAAGTTGATGCTACATACAAGAAGGTAGAACAAGTCATCTTTGAAGTTGGATTGCACGGGGACCAAGTAGAAAAGAAAAGGACAGGGAAAAAATCAGGAAAGAGTGGAAATATCCCTTGTAAACCATGCTTTGGTGGACCCAAGGCTAGGAAGTTTATATCTCCACCTCGAGATGGGGAAGGCAATATACTTGTAAAACAACCAGAGAAGTATCAAGCATGGAAAAAGTTACACCTTGCTATTCCAGATTGGAGCAATGGGGGATGAACAAGGATTTCAAAGGCAGATGTGTGGATACACCTAGATAGATTAGCATCTCTCTTACAAAAGTTGAGGTATAGGGATGGTGATGCCAAATAGATAGTTGCTAAATTTCATAAGTCCATGGTGGAGGCATGGACTACAAACAATATAACACACTACATGGTCATTCTTGCCACCATTACAAAAATAATCATAATTTTGAATTAGTTTGTGTTTTTAATGTCTCTTCTTGTGCGGCATAGACTTGAAGCATATGGTCCATACTTTGCAAATCAAGGAAGTTTGGTAGTATGGTCAACTCAAGGCATGGAACAATCTCATTGGCAAGCTCATTGTGCTTTTTAAAAGGCAACTGATCATGGAGGTGGCATCAATGATTCCAATTCTATGAGGCAATTATTACAATGGTAGTATAAGAGATTAGAGATACGATACGAGGAAAAATAAAAGAAGTCGAAAATGTCTCAAGCAAACCTTATAAGTAGGGAAATATATAAAGTGAGAAAAGCAAGATATGAAAATAGCATAGCTAGACAATGCCACGCAAAATGGTTGACAACCCACGAGAAAGATGACAAGAAATGAAGACCTAGATAAAAATAATTCTTCTGATGCATTTAGAGTCCATAAGCGAGCATAGGTACCCAAGATATGACACATCAATAATCCTATCTTTAACATGAGATGTCTTGCAAATTTTGTTTTTTTTTTTTTCAAAGTTGATTTCGAACTATATTTTTTAATTTTAAAGTTCATTTACACCACAGTAAGTTTAAAAGTTTCGTACTTAAGTCAAGTCTCTTCTTTCATTTTTTTTCATTACCCTTCACTCTATCCTCCACCTTTCTATCCTTCATCATCACAACCATGGCACGATCCAAGATTCCTATCAAGAAGGCACCTGCAAGAGCAAGAGCTCAAAACTCTTTTGAATCTAGTGAGTGTACTATGAGTGACAAAAGTCCCTTAGTGGGTAACAACGATGGTCCTACTACAGCTAATAATGGTGGTGCCACTGTGTCCAAATGGTGGCCCTAGTGTGGTCAATAATGATGGTTCCCCATTGTCCAGAAATGGTGGTCCACATGCTCCAGTTGGTCCACCTTCCACTATTGCTCTAGGTGGTAATACACATCTACTAACACATAAGAAGCGAAGATGGAGACCAGGCACAGCTGCGCTATGTGAGATAAGGTAATTCTAGAGGAGTGCCAACTTGATTATTCCTAAGGCACTATTCTCTAGGTTAGTGTGATAAGTATTGCAAGATTTGTAGTTAGGGCGTTATCACAAGTTCTTTTCAAGGAACCAGGCAATGAATGTGGGGTGATGGTCAAGCCAAGCATTGCTTGCTCTTCAAGAAGCAACTAAAAGTTAGTTGATTGATCTAATTGGTGATTCTCAACTTTTAGCCATGCATGCCCGACGTATCACTATTAAGCCCATATATATGATTCTTGTTTGTAGGATCCACAACAACAAGGATGCATTTAATCTTAATGTCAATAATATGCTTTGAGAAGTTACCTTGTAATTGGATTTATGTTTTTAGCCCAGGTTTGGTTGTAGATTATAAGGAGCTTAGTTTTGGTTTATCTTTCCAGTAGACCTTCAAGTATTTGATAGCAGCGGTCTACAAAATGGAGCTAAATTTTGCCTAGCTCTAATTGTACTTAGTGCAATGTACTATCTACTATGTATTTCATGGTTTCATAATGCCAAATTTGATCATTGATATTCTATTTTGCCATGATGTGCATTGTGCGTATTCCAAGTTTCTTATTTTGGAAAGTAGTTTTGTTGGGGATAAATTCAATGCACAATCATGCACACATCAGTGATCAGTTGTACATGGACCGATACACTATATCTTTATTGTATTTAGCGGTTTAGAAAAATTATATTCGATATGCGATATTCCATTTGATCAGTGACTTATTTTTTGTGAATTTTTAAGTTTCTAATATTTCACGTAGTTTGATTGAAAACACATTTAATATGCAGTTGTGCACACTGAGTGTGGTGGTGAGTTTTTCTATTATCAATAAAGTATAATCAAGTTAATGCATTTTCAAAAAATGATTGAGCCATCAATTTTATAAATCGAAATCTGGTGAAACTTCACCCACATACTGGGCATCATAAAAACTCATGGATATTAAAAAATTGGCCCCATAGAAGTCTGTGTGACACGTGTTAAGAGGGGCATCTGGGGCAGCCCTAAATCCCTAGATTCAGGACCCCAGATGCCAAAGCCTCCGAACAGGTATCGCAAAGACCTTTGATGAGGCTTTTTTTTTTGGTAGTTGATGTATCCTAAAGGAGTCCACAGATAAAATTTCACATCAATCGTATCATTGATCACCAGAAGACCACACACCTCCTGATACCAACGGCTCCATTCTAGAAGCTAGTGCGTGAGAGTATGGATGGTATACTCATTAAGAATAGTAGGAGGCACTTCCCAGATGGAACACGCTTGCAACAACTCGATCACTAGACTACCCAAGCCCTCCTTGCACTACAGGAAGTTGCCAAAGCTTATATCATCGACTTGTTCGAAGACTGGGTCTATGCAATAGTGCATGCAAGGAGAGTCACTGTCACCACTAGGGATTTGCAGATAGTGAGTTTCTTCTAGCAATGGAAGGATAGTCCTCGCAAAGATAAAAGATGATAGGGCTGTACTACCAAAACATATACGGAATGTAGCTTCCAAAGAGATTTTGTAAAACCATGTTTGTAATGGATCCCATGTAAAATGTTATGAATAAAAATACAAATTTTTTTGCAAGTCTTATTTTTATTTTTTCACTTATTATTTATTTTATTTATATCATTGAGTTATCGTTACATACGTTCGAATGAATACATGTTGTGCACGAACTTGATAAAGCACTGTGTATTAAATTTAAGGTATGAATCATGTTGTGTATAAATTCGATAAATAAATGTAACATTGAAGTAAAAAACAATAATAAACGACGCGTATGACAAACTACATTGCATGCAAATCCAACAAATATATGTTTTCATTACTTCAAGAGAAGATTACAAATTATATTACACTGGTGATGAGATATCATTAGGCACTAAGTACATATACTCTCTCCTAGGCTTCTTTGAGCTAGACTCCCCATGGTCAAAGCTATTCTTGATTATAGGCAGCAATACATTTTGCCTTAGTAGTTACTGCCTAATGACATTGGTATCTTCAACACCAGTAACCATGCCACGGGCCACCATGGAAAAAACTTGCCCAGACCTAGTACTAGAGAATAAGTAGAGGAGCTTCGAATGTTGAAGCAACACTACTTTCTCCAAGCTATAGCTCATTGGGATGGTCTTAAAGGGCATAGCCTTCATTAGTGCCCTCAACTTCAGGAAGCTCTCAGCAAAAGCCGGAGAGCATGTCTTATGGAATACAATAATGTCACTCACAAGCTGGCTGATATACTCCTTCAATGCCAAGTTCTACACCCTTCCTTGGCTACCAGATCGACCACCTTGTCTAGATGAAAATTCATCTATATAGATAATATCCTGCATCACACAAGTTCAATGTCAGACTCACTATGCATGGAGTGTGCTAATGATATGTACATCAGATTTGCGTAAATATTTATTAGTAAGGCCTCTAGGGCATTGGGAGTGTGCACATAAATTTTTCCAGAATCGGGCCCCCAGAGCTGTCCTAGCCAGAGGCTCGCATTTGGGGCCCTAAACCTGCATTTTATGTGTACACTCTCGATGGCTTAGAGGCCCTACTAGTATATTTTTACACAAATGTGATAACATTACCTTCTCTGTATCATCTATTTGCTGCTATAATGGAGCATCCAGGTCTACTCCTGCAATTGGGCCACCCTTGTCTCTATCTTTGAAAGGTATTGCGTAGTCGGGTCAAGGTCCAAAAATACTTTCTTGCAACCGCTCGAACTCCTCATCTGAGATCTCATACTGTGGTGCTGCATTCTCAATCTGCTCTTGGATACTCACAATGGTAAAGATGTCATCGACACTCGTGCCATCATATCAAGCCACCTTATCAACATATGATGGCATATCTTGTATATCAAAATATTTAAAAACATCAAGTGCATCACACACCAGGATACAATATAGCTCTTCTTTCCTTAGCTCCAAAATTTCTAGTACATCCTGCATAAGTAAATATTCCACCCCCTCAAAGATGATAGCATGGAGAGAAGCGAGGGGTAGCTCATTCCTTGTCGGTGTCTCAACAAGGCAAGAAAATGGGTGCAAATTGGGTAAGCTTTGTGTTGTCTCTACTCTTGGATAGAGTGTGATCTCCTTAGGCTCCCTCTCGAAATACTCTAGCTGTGGCCATGAGAGGGTGTATCAATATCTTCTTCATTGTCCTCTTGCACCTCAGTGCACAAAAAATATATGGAAAATGCTGCATCGCGCTTGATGAGATCCATCGTGGTGTTGTGCTAGATGAGGTGGACACTACTCTGGCGTGGAGATGCTGCCCCACATGCATGAGGGCTCTATCAAGTGAGAGGATTTGCCGCATCACAAAATGATGCAAGTATACTAGAGCTAGGGTCTACAATGGAAAGCCAGCTCTCTAGACTCAAGGTGCACAAAACCTAGGGTATATTTGGTCTCCTATGTGTACGTAGCATGTGGAGCTAATTCATACGGCAAAGGTAGGAGTGGTAGCCATGGCACACAAAGAGAGAAGGAAGGAGAGCAGAAGTGTAGGGAAGTAGAGAATGAAAGGAAAAATGATTTTGGAGTTATAGCTTTTATGTATCTAGGGTTTTAAATAAAGGTTCTTTTTTAATCTAAAGTTTCAAATTAAAACTCTCACTTTAGTTTCTTTATTTCAATACTTTAAAGTAACTGTTAGAATTACTCATATAGACAAATGCTTTGTTCTACATTATTATATCCTCGAATATACTTGGATTGCTGAGTATATTCAAGTCCAACTACATAAAATATAGAAAATTTTAAAGAAAAGAAATCTAAAAAACCTTCAAAATTCATTGGATAAAATTTAATATTTAATGTTAAGAAATAAGTAGAAGTGATGAGCTACAATATATCAGTATGCAATTACAATATTGCATAGATTATAGAGCTCCAGCCTGCAATTTAAATATAATTTTAACCAACACAATTGACTAATAACAATATGTATTATTGCACGCTTGGATTATACTAAACTAACATTATGTAAATTGAAAGTACTCAGAAGTTTGAAATAAGTTTATATTCATTTTTTATAAAACCAAAATACAAGGATTCCACTATCTCAAGGATATGTGGAGAAGCACATTGTTTCAATGTCATGGATTGCTCACTACGAATCTTGACTTTTCTATTATCTAACTTGAAATAGACGTTGCAGAGGGGCTCATTGGACATTAATTAGATTTTCTGTCTCAGAAAAGAAATGGGCCAATGGCTCTCTGCGCTGACCACAAAATGATTATGACTATTCCACAAGATAACTGCATGTGTCTCATCTCGGGTATCTTGATCCAAGCTGATCCACTCCCCTTGCAAAATTTTCTCATATCCAAAATGAATGCACAGATTTTATCTACTGATGAAATACCTGTAATAAAAACAAAAATAATAGTAAGTAAATGCAAATAACACAACAATTCATCTAAGCAATACCTATATCAATTAAATCAATGCATTCAAAGTAGTAAAAAAGACTTACATGAATGTGAGATCAGATTGGTTGACCCTGCACTCAATCACCTCATAAAAATGTGTTCTTTTGACTTGCCAAGACTCACCTAATAGCTGACTCATCCATTCCACGGATCGACACTTGCATTGATAAGTAATCTTTGTTTCCTTTAGAACATTACATGAACCAAACAAATGTGAAAACAATGAGAATGGAATAAACCAACTAAGATGCACATATTTGGAGCATGTGGTGGGTTTCATAGCACAATTGATGTCATATTTTATCTTAGACTTACATGCTCTTGACAACTCCAAGTTACCAACAGCCATTCACTACTAGATAGTGGCAGCAATGGGACATGCTGCAATCTTTGGCTTTCTACTACATAGAATGAATTATAAAAAAAGATATATTGAGTTGCAAGTTGACTTTCAGAGTTATTATCATAGATGAAAGAACCTATATCTTCATGCCAAACATATATCTTGCCACTCAAACATTCCACATTCTGCCATTCATGCAAAGTTGATGGTTATGGAGCTGTTAGTAAAACAAGATTGAATTAGAACACTGCAAAGATTTCTAGAAGCAAATCTGATGCAAAAGAATAAACAATGATAAAATTTAAAAACTTATTGTTTTGTTTATAATTTTCAATGTAGTTCTTGTTATGTACATAGATTTGTCTGTGCATATAAACATGTTGGATCAACACTTTTGTTATTGTACTTGTTCCATTAAACACTTTTCTGAACTCTAAAATTTACCTTTCCAATGTTTGCTAGAGTTTGCAACATTCTTATGCTTGACCTTGAAACTCCCTCGAGTACTTGGTGCATCAAAATCCAATCCAACTTATAGTACTTATCACAAATCCAATTACCACTACTATCTTTCCTATTGAAGACCTCCACTGCAAGTATGTTACTAATGTTTTTCCTCCATGAAGACATTTATGATAACCAAATAGAAACGTTACCTATTAGCATGTGTATAATTTGCAAATGTTCTCTCCAAATGAAAAGAAATTTAAATGGAGCAATTAAAAAAAACATTGTACTTGCATTTCTTTTCACAAAGAAGTCCAGATATGTTGAACAAGAAGTTGACTTATAACAAGACCATTGTTCCTTCATTGACAAATTCCTAGAGTACAAAAACAAAAGAAATATCGAGTCAAAGCATATATATATAACTTACATAGGCTTTGTCCAAATGACTTGAAACTTAACCATGGAGCAACAAAAAAAAGTGGCAATATACATGTGGCTCTCTTTGCAAAGAAGCCCAAAGATGTTGAAGAAGTTGAGCTGAAGACTCTTGGAGTTAAAAAACAAAGGAAAACTCACTATGCATATAGCTTGTATACATTTTGTCCAAATGAGATAAAATTTAACTATGGAGCAACAAAAAAACAAGACAACATACTTGTAACTTTGTTTACAAAGAAATTGTAAGATGTTGAAGAAGAAGTGGAGTGTTCAAAAGATCATTGTTCTTGACTGTAAGAGACTCCTAGAGTACAAAAACAAAAGAAATTACATGTCAGAGAATGCAAATAGCTTGCACATATTTTGTCGAAACGAGATAAAACTTCACGATAGAACATCCATGGAAGATAATAATATACCTATAAATTTTTGTGAAGAAAATCTGAAGGCTTTGGTAGAACAAGCTCTGCTCTCATAAAACATGTGAAACTCACTCTGTGTTTGTGTATAGGAAATGAAATTTCACAGGGTTATAGATAGTACAAGCAACAATGAGGCTGTAAGATTTTGTTAGGAAAGAAGAAGCGTGGAAAGAGATATGATAAATTTAAGTTCCACCTAAGAAAGAGGGGGAAACTAAAAAGGGGAGAAATGAAAAGTCAAACATAAAAAAATAAGAAAATGAAAATTCGAGTCACAAACTTCTAAGAAATGTCACTATTGTATTCCCCACATTTCCCCTCATTTTATTACTCAAGGAAGATTTGGGCCAAGATATGGCTAGCAGATTTATGCTACATGAATTTATAATCCTAGCTCTCTCATTAGTTAGTTCTACATTTGTTTATTCACTCCTTAAGGAGCAAAAAAGAGTCCATATTTCTCCTAATGCAAAGTTCACATACATGTCAATAATGGCAATTCCAATAATGACATCTTGATCTAGTCCAATTTTGACAACTTAATTGTGTATCTTTCTACCCCATTCTCCTTCTTGAATCACTTGTATGATTGGCCAACTAAGAAACATTAGACATTTCCAGCCTCCTCATAGCTTGTTTCAAGTCAAGAAGATGAACCATTCTCATGCCACCTACTCCTTCAATTATTTGCTAATAAATCATATTACATTTTCTATGGAATTGTTAAAGCAATGTGCAAAAAGTATGTTGTAAGTATTTGGGCTTCTTATATTTTTTTCATGTGGCTTTCAACTGCTAGTATTCAATATTCTCTTTAAACTTTGCATGACTAAAAAGTCTCATGAAAGTAAAAACATAATAATTTAGTTGTGATTTCCCATTTCACACCCTAGTAGAGCAAGTGAATGACCTTTGAATGGAGTTTGTAGTAGGCACAAACTTGCATTGGAAATTCTTCTGAGTACTTCTATAGTTATTATAAATGGGAGCATATTCTACACATGCATTCTACAAATGCATTGAAACATGAACAAGGGACAAATTTATTTTAGTAGCCCTAATGCATGCAATTATTTCAAGAGTGCATCAACCATCAAACACACCCATTAGAATCAAGAAGAAATAGACCATCCCACTAACTCATTGTTGTGATAAAAGAATCCATTACGTTTGAAACTTGTTGCATTTATAGTTATTTGCTTTGCTTTGCAATATGCATTTCTCTCGAATCAATCTTACATTCAATTTCTTCCCATTTCAAGTCTCTACATAGGATGATACAATTTCTAAGCGAATATATGAACTGTCCAGCTAGAATCTCAATGGTAAACCCTAGGTGTAGTCTCGATCAACACCCCTCCTGATTGGGAGACTACTTTCTTCATATAATTGATGATGCCACATAGAAGAAGAAGCCTTTCCAAATTGTCTTCAAGGTAGCATCCAGCCTATATGCAATACTTCTAAAATGACATTTGAATGTTTCTCCCCCTGCAACACTAGCTTTGCAGAAGTAGATCTTGAAATAGTTTCTGTCTCCTCCTTCATGGATTTTACAATCATCTGGAGTTCCTCCAAGATTCAACCCTCTAGAATCCAATAGCTATCTTCATTTTTTGTGTAGTTGAGATGGTTTTAGCACCCATAGCCATTCAAGTTCTTCTCAAAACTACCTACAAAATGCAGATTTGACCTCCCTTATGTCCAAATAATTCTTTGCATGCTTCTTTGCAAAAATCAGAATATGTATGGCCCATTTTACCACCATTTCAGCTATTGTAACATTTAGTTGAGCCCTTTCTTTCCTTATTTGGCCAAATAGATAACATGATATTCATAAGCTAGAATAGGATATTTGTAAGCTGCAATATCCAAATATTCTCGCTTGAAATTTCTTGCAATATGGTTGAGTTGCACCTTGCCATCAATAGAATCTCCCCCAAATCCCAATTAAACCTACTTGAATCTCCATTGTGGATGGATTAGTGCAACTTCACATGACATTATGTCTCTTGTAGTGATCAATTTTTTTAGCGCACATGAACTACTGTCTCTAGTCATGAAAAAAATTTGAAGTGAATGATATGCCTCACAGATGAGATCTCCAAAATCAACCATAGTAAAACCAAAAAGGCCAACCACAATAAATCAGTAGATAGAATTTTCATACATGAACAAGAAATTGAACCTCATCACTGACTAGCACTATCCTCAATGAATGAAAATCTTACACATACTATTAGTAGGTCCATTAGGACTAAATGTTTTAATTGAAGCTTGCTTACAAACATCAAAAAAGTAGTCACCATACTAAAGTGTTTTGGGCTTGCAAAACGTTATGTGCAAGGACTATCAAGGTGCTCGTGTTGATTCTTCACATGTTGAGCTACAAGAGCTAGATCACAGGCACTTGGTAACTTCATTGTTTTAGATGACAAAAATGGTTGCCAAGTAGAAACCTGTAGTTGTACGGTCAAACGCCTAAACCTTAATAACAATTACTATCAACAACATGTAAAGAGCTCATCATATTTACATCATAAAAGAATGGGTTGAAGCAATTGAAGTGAAACACATAAAAGATGGTCTTGATATCTACTTTTGTGGCCGTTGGTTCCATGGCCAAAGATTCAAGGTGATGTGGATGTATTCTAATCTTGGGCCCTCTTGATGCAATAGGCCTCACTCTAGCAATCATGGAGGATTTGATTCCTTTTACTTTATTATTTTAGCATTTTTCATTTCTATCTGTGGTGGCAAGTTAATGATGCAACACTATCCATAGGCTTTGGATTTTTGAAAGTGAAGGTATTGTAACAAGCTAAAATCTTTGATAGAAATAGCCTATGGTCATTAACTTACAATTGCCTATGGTCATCTTTGATAGCAATAATTCTATCCTCCTTTTTCTTTTGTAAGAAATTTTTGATGCATTACAAGACCTAGCTTCCAATTCTCTCATTGCATCATTCATAATTCTTACAAGGGTTGATTGCACCTTCAATCTTGATATAGAACAATTACAAATACCACATGCCCTCTCATTGAAATAGAGGTGATCAAGCCTATTTTGCCCTCCATGACTAATTAGATTGCAGATTTTTCCATGCCAAATGCCAATTTAAGAATATTACTTGAGTCCAATCTTACGTGTTAGATCAAAACATCTCATGTGTCAAAAGAAACATCTCTGTAAGTTTTATATGTCTCTTTCAACGCTAGTTATGTTGAAGTTTTCCATACAGTTAGACAAGTATGTTGATACTTATTTTAGGACATTTCCCTTATGAAAAAGAGGACCATTTTTATCTCTTTTTGCCATCCACATGCACCAAAAATGTGTGGAAAAAGGTGCACAAATGGAAAATATAATAGGTTCTTAACTTTCTTATAAATTGGGCTAGGTCACATGGTGCTCAATATCAAATTGTTTATCAATATAGCTAGCTTCACAAGGCTTGTTGTACCACCAAATAATCTTTAGAGGAGGAGTAACTTGAAGATTTTTTCCAAATTTTGTAAAAAGGAATGAAAATAAATGTTATACTATTGAGTAACGACTTAATTTAAGTTTGATTTGTTAGGTGACCACTTCCTATGAATTAATACTTGGTATGACTATTTGTAATCTCCCATAAAATATATGTTCTCCATATGGATATTTGTGATTTCCTAGAATGAAATGTGGGGAACTGAATTCCCTAGTTGTGTGGCCTACAATTCCCTACTATGCTAGGTGGGAAATGGGATTCCCTAGTTTATAACCTACAAATACCTAGTTTAAGATGTGGGGAATAAATTTCCATGGTTATATGTAAGGAAATCATACATGTATACTAAGGATTCACAAACATGAGATGTGGGGAATGTAATTCCCTAGTTATATATAGGGAATCCATGTTTAAATACTCATGAAAAATAAGAGAATTTCATATATTTCATGAGTTTTCCTACATAGAAATTGTTCAAAAGGTCCTTGTGCATATGTGTGCAAGTTAAGAAAGGCATTCTATGCGATGAGAAAAGAACAAAGAGCATGGTGTGACAAGATGAGAGAGTTATGTGTATTGTGTGTGTTTGCTATAGTAGTGGAAGCAAGTCCTAGACCACACGATTCATGAAAATGATTACTAGCTCTTTGACTCCACACATACTAACAAAAAGCAAGGGATGTACCTTAGACAACAGACACATCATATATTAATTAAGAGTTGGTTTTGGTGGTAACTAAAATGGCCATTCATATGTCTACAAAGGAGTACATGATATGTTTAGTATCAACTAACATGTGAAATCACTTTGAAACTCCTATCATACAATAAGGCAAATCAAGTACAACTTTCATGGACACTGATAGTCACATCTTGTCAACATACACATGAGATCCTTCTAGTATCATTTAAGAATTCAAATCAAAAGCACAAAGCATGATTACATCAAGAGCCATGTCATGACACTCCATGTTTATGGGTTGAAACCTTAGATAATATCTATTCCTACTAAGATCTCATGTGTATGTCTATGGGATGTGTCTATCAATTTCCATGAGAGTTGTATTTGATCAACCACTGTATGCCAAGAGTTTTAAAGTCATCTCACTTGTCAATTGAGGCCAAACAAATCATGTATCCCTTCTCTGAAATTGGAGTGGCCATTTTAGTGACAGACACCAAAACTTAATTGATGTATGATGTGTCTACTAGCTCTAGGATAACCACTGCTTTTTGTTGCACAAACTATGGTCTAATCCTAGCACCTTCAGTTTGGGTAAAAAGACTTAGTAGAACTCCAAATGGTAGAGCCAAACATAAGAAACAACTTGCATATATGTGTGGATGCATCTTTATTATTGATATGGATGGGAGTTGGGACTATTATATAGAGATTTGCAAGGATGATATACTGAATTGAGTGTTTGCATAGGATTTTTCATTGATTTGGGTGCTTTCTGTTGCATGTTTAATACTCAAAAAGAGGTTTTTTGTGGAAACATTTAGATCTCTCTTTTCACTACTATAGAGTGTAGAGGTATTATGCTAAAAAGGTAAGGGTTTTGAAGCTTTTGTTAAAAGAGTTCAAATCTGCTTTGGCTATTTTGTTTCAAGTATGTCTGAGAGTTATACTAGGTTCTCTTAAGATGCAACATATATTGTTTCTATAGAGATTAATGTATTAGTGTCACTAAAGCTTTTAGCTAAATTTCTTAGGTTTGAGCTATTGCCTCATAACTGTTTCTTGATTAAGCTATTGCCTTTGTCACATGGCTATATGTCTCAAAGTGAAGTTGCATGAAGTTGCCTTTGTCACATGGCTATATGTCTCAAAGTAATAGTGAAGTTGCATGAAGTTTGGATCACGATCCACCAGCCTGCTAGTCCTTATTATGATGGACAAGCACGAGACTAGTGCATCACAAAAGCGGAAGCAAAGTTCTTTGCAAAGTAATACAAGATACCATTTGTTTTTTCTCTTGCTAGTGCGCATATCAGATGATGTATGCTCGCGTAGTGAACGCCGGAAGGTCCCCAAGAAGGAAAGAACTGTACTTTTTGCACAAAACCCAAGGTAGAAAGCATGCACGACATGAAAAAGAGACCAATTGGGTGCAATCTCTCCCCATGCCTTGTGTGAGCGCTCCACAAAGCATGTATTTTATGTATTAATCATCTTCAAGCTCAAATAATACTCCAAATTACAAAATAGCACGCTTTTGGCTTTTTAGTTTGCTTTAGCACAAAATAGAAATAAAGCTAATGGGCAGGTGCCCAAAGAGTCAGGCATACCCAATACAATGTCCAAATACAAATATCATAATCGTGCGCCCATGCACATACAAAATAATAAATAAATATCCAACACCTTAATAAATACGTCCGACAAAATATAGGCGCCATGCCTAAGGTATGCACCCATCAAAATATAAGTGATAACTCGAATACACGCTATCCTCCAATGCTTTCCTCTGCCACTGCTGCTATCTCTACACATCAACTGAAGCATTCACAATCGTTAGTAAAATAATACAATTAAACTGACAAAAGTGAATAACTAGCAGTCTTTAGCTACATAAATAAATCAAGTGGTTAGAAATCAATCCTAACCTTAATTTATCACGAGTGCACACTCTAAACTCATAAACGTTTATTAATTTAATATGTATTTTGCAGAATCACCCGCTATGGAATCACCCATGTACACACTAAATTAATGAAACGCCCGAAAATGATAGGTGTCCCCATCAACTTCTCGCACAAAGAATCCACTTTTTGTATGAGCCCCGGTCAACAATGTTTATGGAATCCACCGTAAAACCTCACTGAATCCATCGTGGCACGGAATGTATCGTGAAATATGCCTCATGGCATCACTTGCATACTTGTCTTTTCTACTATCTCTTCTCTTTGTTATCTACAAAATCATATTCTTAGGACCCTAGTGGTTATATTGTTGATACTCCCCCCTCCTCCTCCCAACATCATGCATAGGGAACTCGTGGTTTTATTCTTGACACCCCCCCCTCTCAACATCATGCGTAGGGATCTCATAAAAGATGAGATTACTAAGCTTGTCAATGTGAGATTTTTATAACCCATTACTTATATTGAATGTGTATCTCCTATCATTGTAGCTCCCAAGAAGAATAGCAAGAAGATTCACATTTGTATCCATTATAGAAAACTTAATAGTATGATGTGGAAAAATCATTTTCCTCTACCATTTATGGATTAAGTGCTTGCTAAAGTTGCACTCGATGAGCTATGCTTTTTTATGGATGGGTTTAATTGATATAACCAAGTCTTAATCCTCTAAAAGATCAATCTAAGTCTACTTTCACTAGTAAATGATGTACGTTTTTTTATAAAGTAATGTCTTCTGGTCTATATAACCCACCTAAAGGACTTTATTCACCACAATGGATGGTGTTTTTGGATGATTTTTGTATAGTTGGAGTATAAAAATAAATGTATCCATTTTTATCTAAAGTATTTGAATGATACAGGCCTCATACCGACATTTAAAGTGACAAATATGTTCATTAAAAAATTACCATCGTTGTCACTAAATGTGCTAGTATTAGCATCTCCATGAAACCATCACTATTGGCATCGGTATGTGCATTGCAAAACCAACACAAATACTAATGCCAATAACGATGCTTTATGACGCGTATTGCAATGCCAATAACAACACCTGTTGTAAATTTGGGATGCTAATAGCAATGGTTACAAAGAAGAAAAAATTTGTGTGATGTATTTATATTCTACAAATGGATTACATGTTAAATGTGAAATTGTTCAAAGTGAGTGCAAAATGTACTTGAACCCACAAGACTAATACATAGAATAAATACACGATTGTTGATCAAAACTCTTAGAATCATGGCAAGATATAAATGATGATAATAACATACTACATAGAAGACGCCTGCATAAATCACATGACCAAAAAGGAAGAGGATGTGCACTCCACAAATCCAAGCACGAGCTATAGATCCTTGCCATTCGAAAGCTCATCTAGAGGCAAAGGAGCATCGAATGGAGTTTGCCGAAATAAATCAACTACACATCAGTCCACCATACATAATGCATTTTAATAAAAATAGTAACTATGGAAAAGAAAGATGAGGGACTCATTGGGCCACCACGTGCATAGAGTCTATCGATCAATGCAATGAGACCGTGTCTCTCTGCATATTGAGTCTCTAGGCTGGTAGGATCGCGGTTTGTAATGGAGTGCTACAAAGAAAGCTAAATACAATTGTTAGAAACACGATTATCAGTACAAGCAATATTGCAAAAAAGAAAGCGAAAAGAACAAAAGAAAAACTTACAAAGTCCTCTAGACAAGTCCTGTGGCCACCACTCCAAAGATGATGGACCAACCCTGCCTCCAATTGTGTCCTGGCTACCTCCCACTACTATCTCCAATGTCTTGGAGAATCTATAGCCTCCTTCCTTAGTCTTTTCCAATCATCTAAATCTAGCCACTGGAGCTTTGAGGTGCCACTCTTGAGTGCATTACATGCATCTAATCATCTGTATGACATGTATGCACGCATGCACTCCATCATCTAGCATGTGGAAAACCTCTCTACCATGGTAGGTACCATTAACTCCTCATGCTAGGATACTACTATGTAGTCCTTGCTCCCCTCAGGTGTTTCCTTGCAATGGTCCAAGACGTTCTGTCGAAAAACTTGTTGGCACAACTCTCTCATATGAGACATCACCCTCCTCCCCTCATCATTCATGATCATGCACAAGGAACTTTAAACACGTTTCCATATAGTAAAAAAAGAGAGATTTTCTAGATACTTATCAAAGTATCTAGAAAAAGTCTCAACTAGTAAAAGTGGAACAATTTACAAGTTAGTGATCTAGTAAAATATTTCTATATAGAAAATTTTTAAAATTCCTAGTTGATGATCTAGTAAAATATTCCTAGATAAGAAAACTAGTTGAAACTATAGATATAGTAAAATTTTCCTATACAAGAAAACTAGTTGGAATCATTAATATAAGCCATTATCACACTAATATATCATGTTAAGAAAACTAATCACGATTTGTTCACAATGTTGTATTATTAGCAATAGAATTGTGATTGAATTCACTAAAAAAGTTTTCTTGAACACTACATTCTCTCTGTAATGAAGGTGGGAAAAGCATGGATTTTATGTGGAAAATAGATGGGAAAATAGTAGGGGAAATGTGGGAAATGTGGGGGACTATATAAGTCAACCCCAAAAGGATTGTAAGGTACCTATTTGATTTGACATCTAATCTTCCTTCCTTGCATGTGCTCTCTCTCAATTCACGCTACTCCTATCTCCCCTTCCTTCTCTATCTTCACTTGCCTTCCATGGCTTTCCTCCATCTCCCAGTTCCCCTTCATTGCATTGGTATCAGAGCCTAAAATTCTGGCACCTACAGAGCAACTTTGCATCGATGGACAGAGGTGAACCAAGAGGAATCCAGCACGTGAAAGAGAGTGCAGGTCGATTGGAATCAAGGTACTCAGGGCGGCCAAACTCCCTCATGCACCAATTCCACCAATGAGCCATTCCATTTGCTTCGGCCAATCACGAACTCAACATTTCATTTGGAGAAACCAGCAGCCTCACTTCAGCCGCCGTCACTTCTCTACCTCACGTTGCCCTCACCGTTCTGTCCATTCGCAACACTTCCGTCCATCTTTTTTTTCTGTTCACATCACCGTTACTGCCTACCACCGTCTTCGCCAGTGTTGCTCGACCACGAGGTAGTAATTCGCCATCTCCTCCGGAATACACCATCTCCACCGGCCTCTACAATCTCCACCACCCCACTATCGCGCCATCTCTACCAGAGTATGCCATCTCCACTGGGTTCCATCTCCACCGGACTGACAATCTCTTCGCGCCTGTTTGGTGCACCCCTCGTTGTCATACGCTGTTGCGATTCCGTCGTTCCTCCGCCACTGTTTCCATCACCTACTTGCGCCTTCCGCTGGCCACCGTTTTCGCCACCATTTTCATACCTTAGACTAATTTTCTAATCTATTTCCTAAGGTTAGTTAACCTGAGGAATAATTAACTCGTTAATTATGAGTTAGTTTAGTTAGTCTAGTCCTAACAATCCTAGTTAGGCTAGGACAGTCCTAACGGTCCTAGATAGGCTAGGATAGTACTAGAAGTCCTAGCTAGGCTAGGACAGTCCTAGGACTTCCCAAAAAAAAAAAACCTTCTTTTAGGGCACTTTTGGCCGTGTTCTAGGCCCTTCTCAGCCACCTTTGTGGCTCATTTCGAGCATTCTCTCCATCCTCTTCACCGAGTTTTCTTCAAGCCTCTTCATCGACTCCATCGCGCACTCATGGCCCTCAAGTGTGCACCCCAATCAGATGAGACGTTTTAGCATGGCAATGATGTTGCTCAGCAGGAGAAGATGCCAGTTACAGAGGGTTTACCTCCCTCACAGCCAGTTCTTGCTATGCCTACAGACACACAGTTTTTGGATGCATTGGCCTTGATGCTTCAAGGGGCTTTTCAACAGATGGGTCAGTAGTTGGGGCAGCAGCTCACCACTGCTATGGCTATGACGATACAGCTATCACCCAGATGGGTCAAAAAATTGGGCAGCATATCACTATTGCCATCAGTATGCATGATAAGGGTAAGTAGGCTGCACCCCAACACGGGGATCAGTCGAATAGCTAGGGTGATTTTCCTGACCCATGCAGGGTATTTATAGCTGATGGTCGTCGCACTTATGATGTTGGTTCTATGTATGCACCCCAGCATGGGGATTATGTTGATATAGGTGATGCCTTGCCCGTGCCACCGAGCACTTCTTTTTTTGATTTCAGGCCGCCATTTGGCTTGTAGATTTCATTGGCTGAGCCGTCCATTTTGGGCCAGCCTACTGGCATATTTCCGCCCACGGTGAGCATGCTTGGATTGGGTATTGGGTTTCAAGGCAGTTGGGAGAGAGGCCAGTCCTCTTCTCAGCCTTTTTCTATGCCACCCACTCACCAAGATTGTTTAGGGTATTCCACCCACACAGATTTAGACAAGCACTCAAGTGGAGGGGCAAATAGATGGAGCAACACCCATTTCAACTCAAGACAAGAATCAGACACAGCAAAGAAATGGACTGCTATGAGAATGATAGAGAGAAAGCTTAAAGACAATTTGTAAATACCATATATCAGATTCAGCAACCAGTTTCGTACATTGCTTTCGTCTACCAAACAGACGGCTACAAGAACTTAATATAGAGTACAAGACTATAGTTATGAAGACCTAACTTCCATTTCACAAGACATCTTGGGTAAAATCCAATTCATCAACTTTCTAACAGAATCTGACTGAGTAGAACTATGACTAAGCAAGATCCGACTAAGCAGCTATTTACTAGATCTAGACGGAGCTTCAACACATGGCACAGCCCGGTGGTGGATTTCTAAGAAATCAGACTTGGATCCACACATCCCTTGATCAGGCAAAATGCTGGCCATAACAAAACATTGCTGTTGCATCAGTTATCAGGAGGAAGATCAGAAACCTACTCAAACTGCATAGTGGAAGTGACATCACTTTTAGGAACATCCACCCCTGCAAACTCTTCCAGCTCTACTGGATCTGTAGTTACTGGAATAGAAGCTAGCTCTGCAACATCCTCATTAGGAATCTCTGGTTCTGGTGCTCATACATCCACCACTAGTGTCTTCATAGTCAACTGATGCTTTAACTCCTGCACCTGTTGCATCCAATGCCCTAAAAATATATTCACATCTGAAGTAATACACAGAAAAAAACTCTTGGTTGCATCATCCGTTCCTGCTGTAACAGTTTCAAGAACATCAAACTGTATCAAAGCTAAAGTAGGAAGATCCAAATGAGGTGGTCTCCCATGAAATTTTTTTAATCTGAACCCATTAATAGGTTTTTGAACTCGTGTGCCAAACACATCAACAACCACACACGTTCCCTGACCTAAATCTTCAATAATCTGATATGGCCCTTTATACCTCAAAGTAAGTTTACCTGGATGAGGTCCCAACCTAGAATTGTACACCATCACCCAATCACCAACTTTGAAAACCTTGAACTTAACATTCATGCTGACCCAAGCTTGTCTTCTTCTCTGAATGACTTCAGTGATATAAGAACTAATAAACCTATCCTCTTCCAACTGCATCAGATATTTGCATCAATGTTGGACAGACAACTTTGGACTCATCTTTTCAGCTGCTATCCTCAAACTAGGTACCACATATTCCATTGGTACAATAGCCTCTAACCCATAAACCAAATGAAACGAAGTCATACCTCTTGTCACCTTAAAGGTTGTTCTGAAATACCATAAAGCTGAATCCAATTTCTCATCCCAGTCCTTCTAATTTTCCACCACAATTCTTTTGAGGATTCTTATCAATGTCTTATTAGTACTCTCTGCCTGACCTATGAATACTCCCAAGAAAATACATCAATATAATCCTGTAGCAATTTGATCAAATCCTCTAAAAACTGGCCTTCTACTTGGGCACTAACCTTTACCATTTTTGGCTCAGCATCAGTCCCTAGATTGACCTCCTGCAACTCATCCTCTTTGACCCTACTAGAAGTGCCATACTTCTTCTGGTATGGTCTAGGAGTAGTTGCATCGTTTTTGGAGGCTTTCCTTATTTGTACAGGACATTTTCGAGAAGGGGAAGCTGCTGCATTTTATACAAGGCTTAAATCCCTCTCTGGCTACTAATGTGAGAGCTCATAATCCTCAAACCATAATTTGAGCGAGCAACCCAGCTTGCTGAGGTGTTTGAGCCAAAATATGCTAGCAAGTACAAGCATTTGTCAGGTAGCTCCTATGGTACTATTTATGAGGCCGATAGGAAGACAAAGTTTGCTGATTGGATTGATAAGAAATCAGCAGTTGCCCCCTTTCCACGATATCCAACGGTTACTGGGAGTAAAATGCCATATGCAAAGCCATACAGGCCCATGAATTCGGTAAAATACAAGTTTCTGATCATACCTCACCGATGCCATATTAATCCCTGGTTATGATGATGATCTTCCCGTGCACATTCTCCTCGAGGACCTCATGGAAGAAGCGTAGGAGCACACTGTGGAAGATGAGCAGGAGCCACAAGACAAAGACCCTGGAGAGGCCTCCAATGACAGGAAAGAAAAGGTTGAGGAAGCCCCACATTAAACCCTACTGCACCGCTCAAAACCGGGAGCTTGTGTCGATTCACAATCTGTGTCTCCCCACCATCGCGCACATAAACATCAGGCCTCTGCATTTGGGTATTGCACGCAAGTTCTTTGAAGTAGTCGAAGTTGCTTTGGCTGTGATTGGCTATCTGGGCAACATTACAATTTGTTAGTCAATAAGCTCCTCTAGTTCGCTTTGCCATTTCCATTGGTGGATGCCATTTCTATTCGCTTTGCCATTTCCATTGGTGGGTGCTACAGTCCAGTCCAATTACAATTGTCTGCTACCATTTGGTGCTCTCTCCCCTTCGCCGTCTGCACCCCAACTAGCTTCTGCCCTCATCCCTTTGCCATCTATGGCTTAGTCTACTATCATCTTCCCTTCCCTATCTGCCGGTCGATCTAACGTAATTTGCATCTATGGCCTGTCGAGCTGAAGCCTGCTGAGCTATGGAGTCGCCTGCCCTCAGAGATCCCCCTGCACTTTGTCTTCCCCTGTTTTCCCATCTTCTTCCTCTTCAAGCTGCGCATCCTGTCCCGAGCTGTCTGCGCCCATCTCTCCTCTCGCGCCTTCTGGCTACATTTTAAATCTTAAATTAAATTAATAATTGTTCTAATCAGTTCTAACTATACCCATTCCTATTTCACCCATTCTTATGCATAAGTGCATAACTTGTGTTGGAATTTTATTGGCATAAGTGCATAAGTGACATGTAGTATGTACATTTCTTTGTGCAAGCTATAAGTTGTGTTGTACGACCATCTTTCAACTCACACCATAGTTTCTTGGAATCATTATGTAGTCCACATGATACCCTTCATCTTAATGAGTTAGAAGATGAAATAGTGTTGGAATCCCAACCTATTATGCCTAGTCCATTTCAAGCTCTAGCTATGTCAACCCCACAACCATCAAGTAATGTTCCAAGTCCTCAACCCTCTTCCAACATCCCAAAACCTCTACCCTCTTCAAATTTACATGTCAACAACCCATCACTTGAAGCTCTCTCATTGGATAGTCCTCTTCACAAAGAAATACTCCATCCTTGCAAAAAGTCTCTCCAACACCAACCCAAGTGGTGGAAGGGCCAACTGCTTGTACAAAGAAGAATGAGATTTGGTATTCTTTCCAAATTTTCACTCTTCCTGACTATTATTAGGATAAATGGATTTCTTTGAATAGAGGGAATTTGAAGACTAAGCATTGGGTTAAAATTTCTTGAGATGTGAATGCAAGTTGTGGTATGGAATTCACGGAGACTCAATGCTAAATTAAGTGAAATAACTTAAAGAAGGCATACATGAAAGAGCATGCCAACAGGCCATATCAGGTGCAAAATAATCAAGATGGGAGTTTTATGAAAGAATGGGTGATATGCTATCAACCACCCCAAAGGTCAATGGGCTTCAAGGTGCTTTTGGCGGAAATGATTTTGCTCTCGTCTCAACATTTTATCTCTAGATGATGAGGAGTATTCCAATGTGCTAGTAGCTGAAAGTCAAGACCCAGAACAACCCTTGGAGGAACATGAGGAGGACATAGAAATGGAGGGGCATCCATTATAAAGAGGCCTATGCACAAGTGTGAAGAGAACAAGACTAAAGAAAGCAATGTGGGCCCATCTATTGGAAGAGAAATCTGAGGCCAATGCAAGAAAAAGTAGAAAAGCATGTCAATGGACAATGTTGGTGCAACACTCAAGCAAGACATGAGAAACTGGGCACAAGCACTAAAAGAAGTGGAGCTTAGGCACATTGTGTTAGAAGAGAAGAGGCTAGAAACTCAATTGCAAATTGCCCAACTCCTTGCCAATACAAGGTATACAACCCCCCCATGAAATTACATTTGTATTCTATTCTTTTGATCTTAATGCAAGGTGTCATCTCATTTACAAAGTTGTGTCACTTTTGAACTAGTTTGAAATGCCCAAAAGTACTTAGTACCTAATGTATCTAAAGAAGAAAAGTAACCAAGTATGTGCTAACAGAGATTGGTATTTGAGAGAGACAACTTGTTCTAATTGCATCAAAGTATCTAACTAAGAGTCCAAGCCATTAAAGTATCTAACAAAGTACCAAATTGATTAAGTACCAAAGTAACTAACTATCAAAGTATCTAAGTAACTAAGCATCTAACTAAGTATCTAAGTAACTAACTATCAAAGTAACTAAGCATCTAACTAAGTATCTAAGTATCTAAGTAACTAACTATCAAAGTAACTAAGCATCTAACTAAGTATCTAAGTATCTAAGTCACTAACTACCAAAGTAACTAAGTAACTAAGTATCTAAGTAACTAGGCATCAATCTAAGTATTTAAATATGCACACTAACTGACCATACTAAGTATTTAACTAAGCATCTAACTAAGTATCTAGGTAACTAACTATCAAAATAACTAAGCATCTAACTAAGTGTCTAAGTATCTAAGTCACTAACTACCAAAGTAACTAAGTAACTAAGTATCTAAGTAACTAGGCATCAATCTAAGTATTTAAATATGCACACTAACTGACCATACTAAGTATTTAACTAAGCATCTAACTACTATCTAATAAAGTACCAAACCAACTAAGTATCAAAGTATCTAAGCAACTAAGAACCAAGGTAACTAATGATCTAAGTAACTAAAGCATCTATCTCTAAGTATCTAAGTATCTAAGTATCTAAGTATGCACATTAAGTGACCACCTAACTAAGTATCTACCTAAGCATCTAAGTACTAAGTATTTAACTAAGAATCTAACTAATATCTACTAAGTATTTAAGTATCTAAGTATCTAAGTACTAAGTATCTAAGTATATACATACACTAAGTAACCACCTAACTAATTAAGCATCTAACTACTAACTACTAAGCATCTAAGCATATAAGTATCTAACTAAGCCTAAAGTATTTAACTGAGCATCTAACTATGTATACTAAGGAACTAAGTATGTACACTAAGTACCCAATAAAGTATGTCTCACGAAGTATACATTAAGCACCTAAGTAAATATATCTAACTAACTAACACATTGAATGTCACATTGGTTGAACTACATTGACACACATTGAATGTACACATTGATTCAACCACATTGACATGTAGATTGCTTGATGTTAATGACATAGAAGAACTTCAATTGATGGTTGATTACAAAGTACAATGGAGAAATACAAATGCTATGGACGATGGATAAACAAAAATGCTATGCATGATGGAGAAATAAAAAGCCATAGTCTTAGCTTTGCTAAGAAAGAGGCATACAAAAAACTCAAGCTAGTTGCATACGCAAGGTCCACTGATTAAAGATTGCTAATCTTAGAGCTTGGCCCTCAATGCATTTTGACCTTGCGGGATGAGTTGGTACACTATCATTTTGGGATGAGGGTCAATATCATCCTCTCTTAGTTCATCCTCTAATGTATCCATGAGGAAGTTATGCACAACACAACATGCCACTAATATCTACATAGGAACGTGTTACAACTCAACATTCATGTCATGCAAAATGCACTATCTATTCTTGAACATACCAAAATCATGCTCAATGTACACTCTTCCCTTTGATAGATGTTGATTAAATAGCTTCCAATCTCCATTATGAGCATATACCCATAATGTCTTTTTTGAAATTGTTTTACATGGATTATGGTTAGGCCTATCCATTGTGATGTGTGTTACTTAATTACATAAGCATGACTATGTTAGATGTTGTGCACAAATTTGTTCTCATTTGCCATCTACAATTATTTTTCTAGTTATAGCTTGATTTTTAAATCTACTAAACATCGCTATATTAGATGTTATATAGAAAATCTTCTCGCTTTACCATATAGACATGGATTTCACTAGTTATAGCTTCACTTTTATCTAGTAAAACTAAAAACCTAGTTTCAACTAAAAATTTCCTAGGTACTATCTAGAAAATTTTGTGTATCTACTAGATATGTGTGTATTTGCTATCTAGTTTCGTGTCCAAAGTTCCTTGTGATGGCTCTTACCCTGTTATCTACAAGGTATCTATACCCCTGTAGGGTATGTCTAAGATATATCCTCTCCCACCTACAATTGCAATCGTGTACATAACCAGGAGAACCTTGTACATCTTGTGTACCCACGAGGGTGGTATCTCTCGAAGTAGCACCTATAGGAGTGCCACCTATAAGAGTCATTGGACTAGACGTTCCCACCACTTTGCAAGTTTCCAAAATACTCCATCTCATCTATAATGGTGTTTGGATCTATGGCTCACCATTGGCTCCCTTGCTCGAACTTTTCCATCATAAGACAATCCATTGTGGAGCACATTTTGTCGATGTGCTCAATGTAGAAATGTCACCCATGCAACTACACTGCGCTGTATATTTTGTACTGTACATTGAAATGATTAGATTAGTTGTCACATATAAAATATAGATACAATAGGTTATAAAACATGTGGTAACCTCTCGACTACATCCCCTTGAGAATTTTCACTCCTCAAAAGAGACCTCCACCCCTTCGTGAGAGGCTGCAATCAAAGCTCTATGTAACCATCGGATAGACATAAACCGCTGCATCTCCTCCATGCCCTCAGGATATCGAATCGGTTGATGGCATGTACTGCATTGAAATTCCAATTGCAATTCTTTCCGATCTTTCTTCGCTTGATTATACCTATCGAGCCACATCTCCATGGATGCATGGTCCAACAAACAAAAATGATTCACTTTCTCCTCCATTGCAGCATTCAACATTTTTTTATACCCCATTTCTAACCACTACATCTTCGCCTAGTTTATTATCATCCTTCAGTGACTATAGCATACTATTTTCTGAATCCACCGTTGGTAGCCACCATGAAATATGCACTAATGCCTCTGATACCAACCAACCTTAAGTCATGCTACTTTCTAGTCAAGCTTGTTGTCGCATCAAGCCTTTCACAAATCTCATGAAGTGCTCCAAGAATAACATTCGTTGCATGTGGACAGGTCCCACAATCTCCACTTCATCTACAAGATGCACCACAAGGTGGGTTTGTATCATGAGCATGCTGGTGGCTAGGTACTTTGCAACAACCAAGAAGAAGGAAGCTAAGGATCAGGTGTTCTTTCTTCATAGAAAGCCATGGCGGGATGTTGTAGTTAACAAGGACTACATGCCACACATTGTAAGAAGTTGAGGGGAGACTGAATGGGTTCACGCCATTCATAGCAAGATCGAGTTGAAGATTCCTTGGCTCTCATACAAAGCCTAGAAAGGTAGAGTTAATGGGGCTCCACGCATGTGAATCTATTGATATTCGTTGGAATCCATCTGTGGATCTATTTTGTGCATGCCACATTGTCAAGCTAGCCATGCCTCGACGTACGAGATATGTGACATATATGGGGGATAAGTGAAAAGTATCTAAGACTTTGTGAGGGATTGTTTGCCCTTGCAAGTCTTGTCAATGCCTGTGAGTACCACAATTTGGACATGCCTCCATAGTCCCGTTCTCTCCTCAAAACAACATGCAATCATTGACACATGCATGGATGTTGTTGTAGTCCATGCCAAGCTTTTGTAAAACATGTCGTACATCATCATGAGACTCAAGCATGGTTTTTCCAAGTGGTAATATATGATACTTTAGCAACCTAAAAAGAGATAATAAAACACCTTGAAAAAGCATTATTTTTAAAATAATGGTGTCGAAAAGAAATCAATGAAGCATACATAGAATGCACTTGAACAACTCAGTCACACTCGCATTACTCCACTTCTATTTTGCTTGCACACTTAGGAGTGCAAGCAGTGTCTTCAGGAAAGATACTCGTCACCCATCCTATAATAATGTGGATTCTTCCTCTCTTAGAGGATTAGATATCTCGACATCCATGGACATCAATACATCGATCATTGCCTCCATTTTACGCTCCAAGACTAGAGGAAAGTCCCAAAGGTTGCCTGTCTCCTCTAGTATTAATGATATAGCCTAGGTTGTGCCTTTCAAGTGGTGGATTAGCTCAGGCACTCCATCCATCGCACGCCCACAAACTCTTCTAAATGGCCGCAATAGGTGCATTCCTCCTTGGAATGAGATGTTACCTCCCTGTATAAATTTTACAACCATGTCTAATGTTTTTGTATATGATATTGAATAGTTTACAAATATAAGGCATGATTGATACACATTTTTCTTATCATTTGCTCAAAGTCTAAGATTGCCTAATCAATGATCTCTGATTGGAACTCACCGAAGCTTTGTATGTGTTCTATAGAAAAGCGATGTTTTCTTCTTATTACCAGCTTGCACTAAGAGCAAAGACATGTGACATGCTGATTAAGATACACCTTTCAATCTTGAACATCATGACCATCATGACCATCATGGTTTTTCATATTGTTTATGTTACAACAAATAACTCGCTTTTATTCTCATTCTCTTTTTCTTTTTTAATTTGTTTGAGAAGGGATTTATTCTCTTGTAACTCAATAAAATTAATATCAATTAAAATGTCTTACAACACATAACAAATTTAGATGCATTAAAAGTATGGTTAACCATAGATTCCTCCAAAATAAACATTTAACAACTTTTACATTTTTTGTCCACTATATCTACTCAAGGTTGGTTCTAATATAGGGAAGATGATCAACATTGATAAAGCAATAAATATCATTCCATATCCAACACCTTTCATAATGTAGAAAGTCCATAAAGTCAATCCAAGGTGTGCACAAATTGATCCCTTTTCATCCAAATTCTAGAGAGTGCATGGCCTTGCGAATCTAGAGACTATAGTCATATCTAGGTGCATATCTATATTTGTAACATGTCTATCCAACACTGAATCCTAATGGCACAAATTTATCAAGAGGTAATCAATGTAACTTCTACTCAAAACTCCCTTGTTATAATCAAACTGCATTACCTCAAACTACTTAAGTCTACCTTGTAGGGAAAGTTCCATCTCAACCCCACAAGGATCAACCTAAAGTAAGCCTTAATCGTGACTATAGTCTCCTACCATGGTTATCTAATATTAGCTTAAGATAAATACTTTGCTATCATCTCTCAAACTTAAGTAGAAATTTGCATTGGCTTAAAGAGATTGAGAAATGAAGAGAGTAATATGCATCAAACCACTTTATTAATAAGGTATAGTCTCAACTCAAGGCCCCTAAAATAACATTGACTTGGATATAGGATGATACACTAGGATAGTTGACATTCGATCATTCCTAACTTGACCTAATCTAGAATTTGAGATTTTTAATGGAATTCTCTTGGCTTACCAAGAGCACTTTGCTGTATAAAAAATCCATGGGCAATTTAAACATCCCCTTCACCCCCTTCCCTCAAAGAGTAGCTTTAGTTTTCTAACTAACCTAACACAATTTATCAACATCTTTTTGCGCTCTTCGTTTCATGTTCTCTCCCTCTTCTCTTTATTTCTCTCTCTCTTTCTTTGTTGCCCCTTTCTTTGTTTCTCTCCACCCCCTCCTGTTTTCTCACTCATTCTTCTCTCTCCCTCTCTCCCTCCCTCCCCCGTCTCTCTCTTTCTCTCTTTCTTTGTTATCTTTCGTGTTTATTCTCCCTCTCTCTCTCGTTCTCTCTTCCTTTTCCTTTCTTCTTCTCCCTCAATGCACCTCATTCTCAAGAAAAACAAACAAAATAAAAGAAGAAAGAATAAGAACAAATCAAGAGGAGACAATGTACTCACCGCAAAGGCCTGAGAAAGGATTCTTCATCTCCTCTTCATGAAGGCCTCTCTTCTTCCTTCGTACACTTCCGCCTCTTCTTTATGAACGGCGGCGGCGGTAGTGAGAATCTCTCATTCTCTCTTCATGTCCCTCTCCCTCCCAAAGCCACGATCTCTTTCGCTCTCTTTTTCTCTCTCTCAAACTCTTTGCCACAGAATTCGGAGCTCGGGTTTTGCTTGCTTTTTTTTCTCAGAGTACCGTCGCTATTTGTGTCAAATAGTGATGCAAATAGCAATACTGTTAATTTGCATCGCAAACACCGGTTGCTATATCCCTATATCCTTGTAGTGTGAGTAATTTGTTAAATGTTTTTATTTCAAGAGTTTGATTTTCAAATAGTTACTCATCTTAGAAAATCTCATGTTCCAATGTATCATATTTTACGGTTATTGATATTAGATAAGGAGAAAGGTGTTAAAGATGATTTACATAATACATAACTTTTTCTTATGGCACCAAACTTCCATGGTATGTATATATTGCTAATTTTTTTGAGTGTAACTCAATATTCACCTGGTTTGGATAAACAAAAGAAAATGTAGATATTAATGGAGATAAGATCCTGTGGATTATTAGGAGGTTACTTATATAAATTCTTTCCAAGAGAGGGTGTTTATTATCGCCATTTTGTAAGAGAAGAGGTCCCTATGGTTTTAAAGGCATTGCATGGTGAGCCTTGTGGGGAATGTTTCAAGGTAAATTAATAGCACAAAAATTTCTATGAGTCGGCTATATAAATTCTTTCCAAGAGAGGGTGTTTATTATCACCATTATGTAAAAGAAGAGGTCCCCATGGTTTTAAAGGTAGCACGATGAACCTTGTGGGAAACATTTCAAGGTAAATTAATAGCATAGAAATTTCTATGAGTTGGTTATTGGTATGCTCATAACATCTTAATAGCATAACATATTAAGTATGCTCATTACTATTGTAGAAAATGTGATGTATATCAAAGGATGGCTGACCTTCTAAAAGATCTACTACACCTTTGACACCTATCTTTGCTCCTTTTGAGAAGACTTAGTGGAAAATTGTCTTTTTGGGTCCAATTTATTCGCATAAAAGATATCGCTCTAATGGATATATGTTAGTTTATACTGATTATATTACGATGTGGGTGGAAGAAAAAGTACTTAAAACATGTAATGCCATTAAGATAGCTAAATTTATCTATGAAAATAGTATTGCACGTTTTGTTTGCCCACTAGAATTAGTAAGTAATCAAGGTTCCCATTTCTTAAATGATTTGGTTAGCGAGTTGATGGAAATATATAAGATTAAGTAATGTAAATCAATTCCTTTTTTATCCCAAAGCTAATAGCCAAGTAGAAGTGTGTATAGGTCAAATTATTTGGGGTATTTTAACTAAATTGGCTGCTTCTCATAGAGGAGTTTGGGATGAGTGTCTTTGTGGGGCACTTTGGGCCTACTGAGCCACTTATAAGGTAACTATGCAAAATACACCTTTTAACTTGGTTTATGTAACTAGTGATATATTTTCTATTGAACAAGATTTGCATACTTTACTAGTAGCCTTCTTATTGCATTTACGTGATATTGAGTTATTGAAATGAACAAATCTATAATTAGTGAAGTAAGATGAGGAGAAATTATTGGCCTTATAGAGCTTAGAAGCCCTATAGAAGCGTCAAAAGTCTTGGAAAGATCAAAACATTAAACTACAAGAGTTTAAAGAGGAGGATTTAGTACTACTTTACAATAGTCATTTGTTAGTGTAAGAGAGAGAGAGAAGATGCAGAGTTTCATCAACTTAGACGAATAAGAAATGGAGACCGAATCTTTGCATGCAAAGGATGATGGAGTGAGAAGTGCAAAGATGTTGAGTTGGGTAGCCTTCTAGAGCTAAGGACTTGGCACTCATGAAGCTTAAATAGGAAAAAGTGGAATAGGACCCTCAACGTAGCCTCTAGTAATTAGAAAGATTCAAGCTCCATTACAAGCCCTCTCCCAACAATTATATCCATCACCCTCTATTTTAGTATCGGAAATAGAAAGAAATGTTAAAAGCACATTTGAGGATACGGTCTATGAATTAGCATTACAAGTTCCTACACTCAAGTAGGCAAGATTTGGAGATGCCACTAATAGAAAGAGATACCACAACCATAGGTAGAAAGAGAGTGGAAATTGCATATGAGAAATTGAAGAAAAAGGCACCTAAGGTCCCTAGGTTTGAAAGATCAGTGACCTCCATGACATTAGCCACATTGAGCTTGACACAAGGATTTATAGAGTTGCTCAAGGAGGTGAACAATCCGAGAGACTAGTTGAAGGAAGAGAGAAAGGATGCCTTGATGACTCTTGAAAAGAAAAAGAGATCCATGTAGCTTATGAAAAGAAAAAAACTAGCAAAATTTTTAATCTAAAAGAAGGACTTGAAAGCACTAAGGGTGGCCAATGACAAAGGAGAGAAATAGAATATTTTCAGAAATAATGATGCCTAGAGAGAGAATTAGTTGTAGCTCAAGAGTCAATACACGCAAGTCATTTAGGAGAAAATCCGAAATGGAAAGAAATCTAAATGCATTAAATTAGATGAGGTTGCAATCTCAACAAATAACCTAAAATTGATTAGGTTTTTGACGAATAAATAAGCTACTCCACCCATTGACTATTTCAGATATTGGACATCTTTATTCTTCAAAAGAATAGGTGGATTCATCTGTTTCACAAGCACATTTTTTGGGGCCATTTGTTTTCTAACAACTAGTTTTAGGAGGCTAAGCGTAATGGTTTAGTATGTTATTTAGGTTCAAAGTGTGGTAGCTCATGTTGATATGTGTGAAAATAGATAAGTATAACTTAGGTCACATTGCATGCATGGGAATATTGTGATTATCTTGAGTGTTCTCAAAGTGATATTGAGGCTACAACTAAAGTGATGGGCATGGTTTTGAAAACTAGATTTCTCTTTGTCATGTACTTAGATCTCTATTTCTCCTTCTTTTTAGGCCATATGAAGGCGCAAGCAAAGAAGGAAGCCAAGCACCTACCAATTATTATGTGGGGTTGTAAGAAAAAGTTTCAAGGAGAGTGCTTCTACTATCACAAGAAAGTTCATATAGTTTTAGATTGTTAAATTAAGAATGTAGAAGAAAATAATTGTACATAAAAGTTAAAGGAAAATAAATTGCCAATATCATTAAAATGGAGGCCTAAAAAGTAAAGGAAATAAGACAAGTAGTACGGTTAAAGTAGAGCCATTGGGAAAGTGTATCCCTCGATATAAGAAATATGTATCACTAAGTAATAAGTATTGGATAGTAGTGTCTCCCATGACATAACCAATAAGAAAGGTTTATATAGTTATATGTAGCCTCTATAAGAACCCATTACTATAACAAATGAAAACAATGCAGAGTACCTAGTTAAGGGTACTATTTCCTTTGCTCTTGCAAATGGTGAAGTCAAAGTTCTTTCAAATGTATTGTATATTTCAAAGATTAAGAAAAAAAATTATTAGCAACTTTCATAATTAATATTTCCCATGAAGTGAGATTAAGATAATTTTTGGATAGATTTTTTCAAGTTGTTTGGCAAAGGAGAAAGAAGGAACAAGTAATATAAGTTCAATTTTCTTATAGCTACCATTGGAGTGGGCACAAGTAAACTTTGGTATTAAAGGTTGGGTCACATTGGATTTAAAGTGTGAAAGGAGATGCATAATCATAGTATGATTGCTCACTTACTATTTGGAGTGATGAAAGGATGTGCAAGAAACATTAAAGTGAAGGTCCTCTAGAGTTTTTTGACGTCGACTTGTGTGATAAGATGCCTATACAATTTGAATTTTGGGATCTTATTATTTCTTGTAGATTGTCAAAACTTGTAGCAAGAAGTATGGGTGTACTTCCATGATAAAGCTCAAGGTACTTTTGGTTATTCTAAAGAGAATATTTCAAATTATTGAGAATTTTTTTAAAAAATCATGGAGAAAATTTGGATAGATGGCAACAACAAATAGTTGAAGTCCAACTCAAAGGAGTTTAAAGGTTTTTGCAAGAGAAAGGGGATTAAGCGCTAATTCACAACCCCTCATATACCTCAAAAGGTTGGAATTTTTGAATGCTCAAATCACACCCTTCTATAAATGGAAAGGTGTATGCTTAAGGGCAAGGCGATGGCTATCCACTTTTGGGCTAAATCTATTAATGTTGTAGTCAACATTGTCCATTAAAGCATCAAAATTTTCAAAGTAAGAAATCATCTATTTCACACTTTAGAACTTTTGGATGATGCCTATTTTTAAAAGAATAAGAGGTTTTTAAAATTAAAACGCATGAAATATCTCACACTTAAGAATATTTTGATGTGAATATTATGCACATGTTTCAAAGGAAGATTGAACAAGTTAAACCAAAAGCACAAAATTGTATCTTCTTAGGTTATAGTGATTAGCGTGAGGCTTAAAGCATTTATGAAGAAGAGGAAAAGAAGATCAAAATGAGTCATGATGTGGTACTCAAGGAGAAGTTGTATACACTGAAGGAAGAAAATGCTAACTTCTTTTCCTTTTTCATGAAGCAAAGAAGTAGGTCACTATTCTAAGAAAAGAAGATCAACATGATTTGTAGTGTGGTATTAAAGGAGAAGTCATATTATGTAGTGGAGGAAGAGATTGCAAGCTCTTTCCCTTTATAATCAAGTAAAGAAGTAGCTCACTATGAACCTATCCCAAGAGACACTACAACAGAAACGAGGCATAGAAACGCATGTTAGACGCGCAAAGTCGAGCGCGTCTATCACATCGTCTATAAGTGTGTGTAAACGTGCGTGTAAATAGACATGAATTTTGTGTCTATATATCTATGCAAATAGATGCGCCAGCAGAAGCACAATTATTTAACCACCTAGAATTAGCAATTCACATAATTAAAAAACCAAAGTTAATAATTATTTAACCACCTGAAATTGATTCTTGAGCATGCACATGTGCGCATGATGAAAACCATAGAATTAAGAATACACATTGAATCATTGAATTAAAAAAATAGAGTTAATAATTACTTTTTCATTGCTCTCTAATGAATGGCAGTTTCTCCACTTGACAAGCCTTATATAAGTAATTAGCGACAAGCGACAGAAACCTTACAATTAGTAGCAAGCATTGTAATATGTATCTGGTAATTTCTCTACGTACTTGAAGATGATAAAAGATACTTCCTTTTTATTATGGAAAATTCAATTTATCTTTAAAATTGACTATTGATTCTTGAGTATGATAAAAACCATAGAATTAGGAATACACATTGAATCAATAAGCAAATTAAGTATGTTATAGTGAATGATCCATCTCATCTTCAATGAGATCAGCCCTTGCTAAACTATCTACTTCTAGGTCTATGTTACCAAGAGGTAACGAAACAAATAAGTCTATCCCACTATCAGATGTGTTGCTATATTGCTCAATAACTTCATCAATATCATCGACAATCACATTATTGTCTTCTTCTGCATTTCCTTGAACATCCTCACGAGGTTCATCTTGTACTATATCATGCATATCATCCATTATGGTGTCATCATGCACATCATCATTAATTGTTGGATTGTCATCTGCTATCTCCATGTCGATAATATTACCATATGTTGGTTTTGAATGATTAGATATAGGGATGGCATACCACCATCAGTTATTGTTTACCATTGGATGATACACAACCTGTATTTGAAAAACTAAATAAAAAAACTTAAGTACTTATTATATTGTGTATATGTATCACATGTATACATGTAAAAAAATTAGCCTTTGCATATATACCTGCTCGCATTGTTGAGGTAGTACTAATGTGTCATTCTTGTTTTGGTGAAATTTTGTAGAGTCAATGATTACAAAACCACTTGGATGACGTCTGAATGTGCAATGCTCACCATTTGTTACCACTTCTTTAAACTACTTCACATCTAGTACATATATAAAGAATCGTCTAAAGTCAAGCTTCAGAATATCTTGGATCAAGCCACAATAACCTTCCATGGTACCATTGGCATCCTCGAAGTGAGCAAGGACACCACAATCTTGGGTATTTCTCTTTTCATCTATACGTTGAGTTCGAAGATGTTTACCCTCACACTAAAGTGCATTGAATAATGTGCACTAGTAGAGTAAAAGATAAAAGTTCAAATATGTCAATTATTTATATAAAATAAAACTTATAGAAACAAATTAATTGATAGTATGTCTCACCTTTGATAAGCAACCTCGTGCGTATTCCCACTCTTCTTGAGATATATAAATTTCCTCCTCTTTTTCCATTCTCTCCATTTCCTCATGTAACCAATCTATATCAATATGACGTAGGAGCGCATTTAGATGATCTGGAAATGACACATTACGTCCATATCTAGCGTAAAATTCTTGTCTTTCACTTTTTCTTCTTGCCCTTGCTTCATTATATAGTGTCACCCATTTGCTCATTACATCACTATTGAGCACACAAAAACTATTTAACTTACGAAGTTCTTCTTTTGTTAGCACTTTACTCATTCCTTTTCCTTGAGGTATTATAGAGGTCATCCTCAAGTCTTCATCATCTTTCCATAGTCGTGGTTGAGAGGATCCACTTCAGCAAGATATTCAGAGATATAAACAAGGGATGATTGCACTAACCAACCCTCAGCCATGCTTCCCTCAAGCTGTGCTTTTTGCTTCACAAAACCTTTCAAGGTTTTCATGAAGTGCTCAAGAAAAAACATCCACCTTACATGAACTGCCCCACAAAGTGCAATCTCATCAATCAAATGTACGAGTAAATGTAATTGAGTAGTCAAAATGGATCGAGGAAAAATTTCCTCCACCAAACAAACCACCTCAACAACAGATAATACTCGAGCATATTGCAATGTGTTTGGATCAATTTCCTTCGAGATCACGTATCTGTCAAGATGTATTTGAGAATCGTTTATTTTTTGTAGAAATTCAAAGATATATAATAAAAAATACAATGTATACACACCTCAAAAGCTCTCCCATCTTGTAAATGTTATCGTGTACATCTTTGGATACATAATGGGATATGCTAGTAGGAAGTACAAACTGAATGTAAACAATATTCATAGATCAAATGATTAGTTGAGGAAAAAGTCATCATACCTCAAAGTTTACACATAGTTACTCCACTAATTACTATATTCATGGTTACAGATACCCTCACTTGAATCATTTTGTGCCAATCGTGGGACTTCAAACCAAATAGTTGCGCCACACCTCTTTTCTTTTTCTTTATGAAGGCTCCCTTGAGACATCTCATACATCCTATGGGTGTTCGAAAGATATATATTTGTTCCTTCACTATTTTTTCCTCATTTTTTGACAACATCCAAGGTGCATGGGGTAGCTCAATCTTTCCTTTGGGTCCAATGCGTGGCCAAGCTCGTCTCATGCGACCAATGTTACGTAAATCCTCCCTTACATTAACTGAATCACGAGTCCCTATCAAGTAATCCCATCATGTAGATACAACATTTTTGAATATGTGCATGGGGTCCAACAGGTGATTGATCTTGAGTTCAGTCCAGTAGGGAAGACGAAAAAATATAGAGAACCTAACAAACAAACACTATATTATATAAACAATTCATCATGCTAAAACTTTAAAGTCAATCGAGAGAAATGCACTTCTTACCGACTCATGCCGACTGAAGGGTGGCTGTCAGCATTAATCCATCTCTCCTTCCAATCTCGAATGGTTAGAGATTGTGGAGTCATTCCATTAGTAGGGAGAACATATTTGGGATGGTCAATAGGAAGAAATCGATGATGATTGTCATAGATAACCTTCTTTAAACGTGTCAGCCTAGAGGAAACTAGAGAGGGACCGCAAATAGGACATGCATGATATCCTGACGTGGTTAAACCTGAAAAACAAGTGAATTAATAAAATACAATTGATTCAAGTCTTGAATTTCAAATATAGAGTTATATACATGTACCTGAATACTCTTTGTATCCTGGAAAGTCGTGCATGGTCCACAACAACATGGCCTTCAATGTGAAATCTCTAGAGGATGCAGATGCACTTGTATCTTGCACCTCAATTCCTTCCCATAACATTTCTAACTCTTCAATCAAAGGCTCTAAGTAAATATCCATGTTTTTTACCTTGTGCTTTCCAAGAATCAGAAGGGACAACATCACATGTCCCTTTTTAATTGCCATGGATGGAGAAATATTATAGTTCACCAATACCACTGGCCATACACTGTATGATGTGCTTTTGATGCCAAATGGATTGATTCCATCCATACCTAAACCAAATCTCAAATTTCTTGGCTCTTCTTTGAAAACGGGCCATAAATGATCTATATGTTACCATGCCGGTGTGTCTGTAGGGATCCTCTATTTTCCATCACTTGAATGATGACTAGCATGCCATGATATGAGCTTTTCAATAGACTTACACTTGAACATAAGTTTTATACATGGAACAATCGGCAAATGTCGCAAAACCTTACGAGGCACATCCATTGACTTCATCTCCACTTCGTATCTTGATTCACCACAAACAGGACACTCTCGTGCAAACTCATGAATCCCACGAAATAAGACACAATCATTGACACATGCATGGATCTTTATATAATCGAGGCCTCCCAGAGATGTCAAGTAATGTCTTGCTTGGTCTCTCTTAGTTGGAAATTTGTTTCCTTTTGGAAGTATTTGCGATAATAACCTACATATATTTTTAAAAGTGAGTTAAAAAACCACCAATATATATTTTTGTCTGATTTCAAAATAGAACAATTAATATTATGATTCATAAGCCAAACTGAATTGATACCTACTTCAATAACGCATCCAAATTGACATTACTCCATCCATAAATTGTTTGCAAGTTAAGTATCTCGAGGGACGCACGAAGAATGGAGTACGTACAACCTTCATACAATGGAGTAGATGATGCTACATATAATGGATCATCTGGCTTTGTAGAGTGACCTTCTCCTTGAACCAGTTGTGAAAATAGATGGCGTACCATATTGTCCAAAATCTCACGAGGATGGGGCATTTCATGAGGGCTAGTATCATGGTCGTCAGTCTCTCCTCTTCTTGAAGACTCTGCCTCCTCGCGTCGACATTTTGCAGCCTCTCGACGCCTGGGAGGGAGCATCTGAGGATGTGGCACCGCATCCTGCTCAATCTCACAAAAGGGAGTTTCATGTATGTTGATATATAACTTCCGTAACATAGACATTCAATCTTAGTGGTTAAAAAAAACAATGAATACTGGTGATTTTTCCCGGTCCCATTCTCGATACAAGCTCGATGAGGTGTGACATTGCAATTCGATGTGCTCGAAAATAACACCCTCGACAACGATTACACATGCATTTAATTTTTCATCGTAGCCATGCATCTCGATTATGAAGACAAAATATTTCATCCTCACTTGAGGATATGCTCATTGACTCATCAGCTTGCACCGCACTAGGTGATGACAACATCGACATGATTAAACCTAATTCATGACAACATCAAAATATTTGTCATTCATATGTTTACATAAAATCTCAATTTTAAATACACAAAAATCATCATAAATACATTAAAACTTATGATAAGAATTCAGTATCAAAACTTAATTTAAAAACAAAAAATTATGATAAAGCCCAAATGCGCATCTATATACGTGTTTAACTATGCGTTTATATTAGCTATTTTCGCGTCTATATTCGCGTGTATACGTGTCTATCTGAATAATAGATGCACATATATACACGAAAATAGACGCACACGTCAAAATTCAAACCATACTTAAATCATTTCTTTTCAAACTACACCTTTTCTTTCCTGCATTTTTTGTGGTTCTGAAGCTTGAGTTTAGCCGATATGCAGTCTCTTCATGCCTCACCTAGTCTCTTCATGCCTCACCTCCTCATGAATCACCTCTTCTTTCATTTCAAACACACAAGAAGGGAAAAAGGAAAGCCAAGGAGAGAAGAAAGAGCGAACAAGAAAGAGGAGAACAAGAAGAAGCAGCAAGCAAGCAAGCAAGAATCAAGGGAGGGTAACTTACTAAGGAGAGGAAGAAGGAGAAGGAAGAAGCGCCACCACCCGCCACACCAAACACCCAAGGTGACTCTCTCTCTCTCTCTCTCTCTCTCTCTCTCTCTCTCTCTCTCTCTTTGTTTCTCTCTTCCTCTCTATGCTCTGTCCATGTATTTAGGATTTGCGATTCCATTATGTATTGCATTTTGTAAATCATCAATGGCAGTCGTCGGCTTAAAATCAGCCGACCGAGCGCATCTGATAGCGCGTCTACATCTCAGTGTAGACGCAGACATAGACGCAAAATTTTTTTCCTCTCAGAGTGTCTGAGAGCACGTCTTAGTGTGCGTGTGCTGGTGCATGTGCTCTGCAGTCTACACGCGATTATACACACGTATTGACGTGGAATGTGCGTCTGACAGCACATCTGTGCTACATCTTAGATGCGCAGATAGACGCATTGGACAAAAGGTTCACTCTGGGGCGCGTCTAACCTGCAATTTAGACGCGGGGATACACGCGCCAGGTCTCCCAGTTCTGACAGTAAACAATATATTTTTGCAATGATGAATGTGGCCAATCCCATGTTTGTGTTTATCATTAGATGTTTACATAGTAGAAATATTAGTAATATATGCACTAGGCCTAATATTCAATGATATAGCTAATAATAATCCTATAATGAAAGCGGCTACGGTTACAGATTGTCACAACTCTATAGAAACAGAATTTTTATCCTTTTTCATTTATTTGTCTATATAATGATTTATTAAATTTATTTCCTTTGCACTGATTAGATATAAAGAAAAGTGCATCGGAGCTGGCCACTGATGAGTGGTCACAGGTTATGGTGGATCCATGCGCTGGGTTAGAGAAAAGATAGTTCACACTTCCACCTATATGGCCCGATTGGGCGCCTGTGACTAGAACTCACACATATCAGGGTTAGACTCACACACAGAAAGGATTGATGCCTTGAAGTGTGGGCTAGATCCACCAGAACAGACAGTTACAATCAACAAGATGGCATGATCATGAAATGCTTATATAATGTGCATGTGTGGACTGAAAGCTTGAAATGCACATTTCTTTGCATAGGAAAGTCACATGAAGATTCGGATACCATTTTTGCGATGTACACGGAAAAAGCTTTCATATGACATCCATATTGGGGGGGTCCCTAAAATTTAGGAGATCCCTAAAATTTAGGACCTCCTAAATTTTAGGAGCCTCGAATTAGTCTAAAAATGCTAGTCCTAAAAAATAGGGATGTCATCCTAAAAATAATAAGTTCTGTACTCTGACTGTGCCTACTAAATTTGGTTGTTTCTATTCTTGACAGTATTCAACCCAAAAAGGAAGGCCATAGAGAAGAGACAAGTGTCAAGACACTTGTCACACAAGTTTCCAAGTGTCCCACCACTTGTCACATCTCATGACATGTGGCTGGACACATGTCTTGTGCTACTCCACTTTCCCCTTTTGACCTAGCTCTTCCCTCTCCTATAAATAAGAGCTCGTTTTTCTTCATTCAGCATCATTTTTCTTTGTTGTAAACTCATGTACAGTACCCACAGATAGCCAGAAACTGGCCCCATCCATCCCCATCATCATTCCCCATTTCTCCATTATCAAATTCCTCCATATTTCCTCTTCTATCACTAATGTTTTATAGGACAGCAAGTCTGTAAATTCATTACAGCACCTCCTTTTCAAGATCTTTCTTCCATTTTAGCAACAAGAAGCAAGCCCTATCCATGTACTACTGTTCAACGATGGAGAAGATTGATTTCCCCTTTTTTTTCTCTCATACTGTAAAAAAATCAGTTCTTATCATTGCATAATAGATAATGCGTGTGTGTTTGTACATCTTGCATGATCTTGTGAGAGTGAGAATTACTTCTTCTCACTCTCAGGTTGATTGTAACTGAGCTCTTCCCTAAGGGACTTGGGTTGAGCAGAAATACATTCCTTCGGGGGGGGGGGGGGAGGGGGGGTTGCCCATCTTCAACCCTCAATCTTGTCTCCATTACTTTTACATTTTCATGGCTGTAATTTTGTGAGTAATTTTCATTTTCAGCTTTAAGTGTTCATTCTCTTTTGTATTAAATCTCGAAAACAAGCGAATATCATAATTGTTAAGCATACTACGTTGTTCGAGGCGTTTACAGTGGTATCAGAGCTTTGACTCGGTCCTCACCCCCAACATTGGTACTGCTTACAATTATAAGTTTGTTTGTTTTCAGCCCTTGCATTGAGTGCTTGAGCTTTTTTTTTTTCTTAAGAGTCTCAATGGATCAGTGGAGTGCTATCCTTCAAGCCATTCAATGTCTTAGAGAGGAGAATCAGCAAATTCGTGACCAACTTCTCAAACTAGAGAAAGTTGAGAATCCCAAAGAATTCAAGGAAAGAAGCCCATCTGCTTCAAGGAGACAAAGCCATACCAATGAAAGGAGCCGATCAAGAAGTCAAACTACTTCTAAGAGGCAATCCCATTCTACTTCAAGACAAAGAAAGAGATCGCGTCGAAGCTCATCCCCATCAAGCACTTCATCATCTGCAACCTCAAGATCCGGGCATGGACGAAGGCATAAGAAGAAGAAGAAGACTAAGTCACTATCTCAACTTGAAAAGAAGATCAAGTTCAGTATGTATGATGGTTCCCGAAATCGTGATCTTCTTCTAAAGTTTATTCGTCAATTTCAAATTTTGTATGGCCGTGACAAGTAAAAAGAAAAAGAAAAGATTAAGTTTGCAGCTTTACATTTAACCGACTTAGCCCATACTTGGTGGATGGGGTTGGAATATGATCATGCTGCCCCAAAATCATGGCGGTCCTTTGTTTGCATGATACAAAGCCTATTTCTTCTTGTTCATTTCAAAAGAGATGTAAAAATGGAATGGGATCGGCTTTGGCAAAGGAAAAATGAGTCACTTGGTGACTATACCAAGAGATTTTGGGAGCTACTTTTGAAGGTCCAACATTTCAAGAAGATCAGCAGTTCGGAAAAGCTTAGGAAGTTTCAAGGAGGTTTGCATTTTAAACTTCGTACTGCTCTTAATCATTATCATTGTTCTAGTCTCAGGGAACTCATTGACCATGCTGAGACATGGGAAATGGAGCACAATGGCAACAAATCATTCCAAAAGAATGATAAGAAGAGAGTAGCTGATGATGAGGAGTATTCAGCCCCAAATGAAGGACGAAAACAGTGGCAAAAGCATCCATCAAATCAAAAGAAGATGAAGCCCTATGCACCTCCTAATGCTCCTCAATTTCCCTCCAATCTATACCCACAAGCAAAGCAACTTTCTAAAGAAGAAAAGCAACGCTTCATGAAAGAAGGGAAGTGCTTTAAATGTGGACAAACAGGCCACATAGCGAAGCAATGTCCAAACAAGGGACAAAGCAAGGTTTCTGACAACAAGCCTAAGTCGCCAGTGAAAATCAATGCTATCAGTAATGTAGTTGCAAACACAACTCACACTCCAGAGATACGCAAATTATTAAAAACTTGAGGACAGTTGCAAGGTAAGCAAGCACTATTCTTGATAGATCTTGGGGTGAATGAAAATATCATTTTCTTGCAATTAGCTAAAGAGCTTGGATTAAAGAATGAAGAGATGGACACTCCCCGACAGAAGTTCACCAAGCTTTAAATGCTGATGAAGGTGACATAGTGAAGACTATGACACCCTACATTGGCAAGCTCAAGTTTCAAATTCAAGGCTACAGTGACGAAGATACCTTCTGTATCGGAGACCTTGATGGTTGCGATGTGATTCTTGGCATGCCCTGGAATCATAGAGTAGATTCAACCATCTTCTCTCAGAAAAAGAAGGTAGAAGTCACCAACAAAGGCAAGAAGTACGAGATCCAAGCTGGAGTTTCTGGAGAAACCATACCTATGGTAATCCATATGCAAGTATCTAGAGTAATTAAGGATTGTGTTCAATGTTGTTTGCTTTATGTCACTGATGTAAACGATAATATGAATGCTGAAAACCAAGAGCAACTTCAGCTCTTGGAAAAGTATAAAGATTGTTTTTCGGAAGATCTTCCTTATCAGCTTCCCCCAGAAAGGCCAGAAGACCATCATATTGATATTATCCCGGGCAGTTCTCCTCCTAATATAGCACCATACCGTGTGAGCCGTCCTCAACAAGAAGAAATCAGAAAGCAAGTCAAAGACCTACTCAACCATGGGCTAATTAGGCCAAGTAGCTCACCATTTTGTTCACCAGTTCTTCTTGTTCAAAAGAAAGATGGCACATTCAGGATGTGCATTGATTATCGAGCCCTCAACAAAATCACAGTGAAGAATCGGTTTCCTATTCCCAGAATTGACAACATTTTGGATCGTCTAGGAGGCTCAAAGGTTTTCAATCGCATTGATCTAAAGAGTGGTTATCATCAAATTAGGGTAATACCACAAGATGTACACAAAACTGCTTTCCGAACTTCATACGGTCTTTATGAATTCTTGGTGGTTCCTTTCAGATTAACCAATGCACCAGCCACCTTTAATCGAATAATGGAGCGCATCTTTAGAGAGCATTGACAATATGTCGGTACTTTCTTTGATGATATTCTTGTCTTTAGCAAGAATGAAGAGGAGCATCATCAACACTTGGAAATTGTTCTACAATTGCTTCAACAAAATCTACTCTTGGTAAGTGGTAAAAAGAGTGAATTTTTAATGCATAATATAAATTACCTTGGGCATGTCATCTCTTCTGAAGGGATTCAAATGGATCTTGAAAAGATCAGGATAATCCAAGAATGGCCTCATCTTCATAATGTACATGAGGTGAGATCATTTCTTGGCTTATGCTCTTATTACCGCCGCTTCACCAAGCATTTTGCACATATGGCGTCTCCACTTCATGACCTTACAAAGAAGAAGATATCTTTCCAATGGAAGGAAAAAGAGAAGGCAGCCTTTACAAGGCTGAAAACAGTTCTTACTTCTGGACCTGTTCTTATCATTCCAGATCTGGTAAAACCATTTATGGTGAAAGCAGATGCTTGCGGTGATTGTATTGGTGCAGTGCTAAATCAAGAAGGCCATGCCGTAGCCTTTGAAAGCCGCCATCTAAATGATGTGGAGAAAAGGTATGACATTTATGAAAAGGAGCTCTTAGCAGTGGTTCATGCTTTAAAGATATGGAAACATTATCTTTTAGGCATGCAAGATGGAAAAATTTCTTGTGTATGTTTCATTTTCAAATTATGTACACTCCAAGGAAACAAAATGTAGTTGTTGATGCACTTTCTAGAGTGCCTCGCATTGCAACTATTCTAGTGGCTCATCATGAAGATTTTCAAATGATGAAGAATACTTATGATGAAGATACTGATTTTGCAGCAATTTGGTCAAATTTACAGCAAGGAGATTCTCATTCAGATTATTCCATCAAAGACGGTTACATTCTCATGAACAATTGCCTTTGTGTCACTCTTCCTGTTCGACAAAAGGTGCTTAAAGAAAGTCATGAACCCCCTTATGCAGGGCATAGAGGGAGGGCAGCCACTCTAAGTGCAAGTGAGCACTATTTTTATTGGCCAATATTACGAAGAGATACACATAACTTCATTGAGGCTTGTCTGGTATGCCAAAAATCCAAGTATGATAGGCAAAAGATTCCAGGATTGTTGCAACCTCTTCGAGCGCCCAAAGATCCATGGGAATCTATCACAATGGATTTCATCTCAGGTATTCCAAGAACACCTCAAGGTCATGATATGATTTGGGTCATAATTGATAGATTCAGCAAACAATCACATTTTATTCCATGTCATAAAACATTGAAATCCGCACAAGCTGCAAGACTTTTCATTCAACATATCTTCAGATTACATGGTATGACTTCTAAGATCATTTTAGATAGAGACTCCAAATTCACAAGTAACTTTTGGCGTACTTTATTTGAGAATTTGGGAACCACTTTAAAGTTCTCCTCAGCTTTTCATCCTCAAACTGACGGCCAAACAGAGGTGATGAATCTCGCTTCTTTGTATACGTTGAAAGCTTATGTTAGTGAACATAAGTCACAATGGGAGAAATATCTTCCATTATTGGAGTTTGCTTACAACAATACAGTGCACTCATCCACAGGGAAAGATCCAAATGAAATAGTACAAGGTAAAGTGATTCCTCCTCCAATTATTCGCACTTAAGATAAGATTCTTGTTGCTGATAAGCTTGCTTCAGATTTAAGAATAGCAATGGATCAAGTTCGAGCCACTATCAAAGTTGCCCAAGAGCGAAAAAAGAAGCAAGCAGATAAACGAAGAAGACCTTTGGCTTTTGAAAAAGGTCAATATGTCTTGCTAAAGTTTGATAAAAGCAGGCTCAAACAAGGTTTCGATCAAAATTCATCTTTTTCAAAGCTCTCCAGTAGATACTTTGGACCCTTCAAAGTGATTGAGAAAATAAATGAAGTTTCTTATCGACTTGAGCTTCCTACTCATTGGAAAATACACAAGGCTTTTCATGTAAGTTTGCTAAAACCTTACATTGGACCAGAACCAAAATTAACCCATTACTGAAGATCCCCCAGAAGTTGAAGAAACAGAGCAACTCTTGGAACCTGAACAGATTCTGTTTCACAATGATCGAACCACGAGAAGTGGCCTTGTGAAACGAAAATTCTTACTAAAATTCAAGAATCTACCCACAACAGATGCACAGTGCGTAGATAAAAAATTCATGAAGGATTACCCAAATATTCTACAGCAATATCAAGAAGCTTTTCATCTGAGGATAGTTGAATAAAAGCCAGAGGGCTGTCACAACTCTATAGAAACAGAATTTGTATCATTTTTCATTCATTTGTCTATATAATGATTTATTAAATTTATTTCCTTTACACTAATTAGATATAAAGAAAAGTGCATTGGAGCTGGCCACACTGATGAGTGGTCATAGATTATGGTGGACCCACGTGGTGGGTTAGAGAAAAGATAGTTCACACTTCCACCTATATGGCCCGATTAGCGCCTGTGACTAGAACTCACACATATCACAGTTAGACTCGCACACAGAAAGGCTTGATGCCTTGAAGTGTGGGCTAGATCCACCAGAACAGACAGTTACAATCAACAAGATGGCATGATTATGAAATGCTTGTATAATGTGCATGTGTGGGCTGAAATCTTGAAATTCACATTTCTTTGCATAGGAAAGTCACATGAAGATTCGGATATCATTTTTGCGATGTACACGGAAAAATCTTTCATAAGACACCCATATTCGGGGGGTCCCTAAATTTTAGGAGACCCCTAGGAGCCTCGAATTCGCCTAAAAATGCTAGTCCTAAAAAATAGGGATGTCATCCTAAAAATAGTAAGTTCTGTACTCAGACTGTGCTTACTAAATTTGGTTGTTTCTATTCTTGATAGTATTCAACCCAAAAAGGAAGGCCATAGAGAAGAGACAAGTGTCAAGACACTTGTCACACAAGTTTCCAAGTGTCCCACCACTTGTCACATCTCATGACATGTGGCTGGACACTTGTCTTGTGCTACTCCACTTTCCCCTTTTGTACTAGCTCTTCCCTCTCCTATAAATAAGAGCTCGTTTTTCTTCATTTAGCATCATTTTTCTTTACTGTAAACTCATGTACAGTACCCACAGATAGCCAGAAACTGGCCCCATCCATCCCCATCATCATTCCCCACTTCTCCATTATCAAATTTCTCCATATTTCCTCTTCTATCATCACTGTTGTTTTACAGGACATCAAGCCTGTAAATTCATTACAGCGCCAACTTTTCAAGCTCTTTCTTCCATTTTAGCAACAAGAAGCAAGCCCTATCCATGTACTACTGTTCAACGATGGAGAAGACTGATTTCCCCTTTTTCTTCTCTCATACTGTAAAAAAACCAATTCTTATCATTGCATAATAGATAATGCATGTGTGTTTGTACATCTTGCATGATCTTGTGAGAGTGAGAATTACTTCTTCTCACTCTCAGGTTGATTGTAATTGAGCTCTTCCCTAACGGACTTGGGTTGAGCAAAAATACATTCCTTCGGGGGGGGGGGGGGGGGTCGCCCATCTTCAACCCTCAATCTTGTCTCCATTACTTTTAAATTTTCATGGCTGTAATTTTGTGAGTAATTTTCATTTTCAACTTTAAGTGTTCATTCTCTTTTATATTAAATCTCGAAAACAAGCGCATATCATAATTGTTAAGCATACTACATTGTTCGGGGCGTTTACATAGATAAATTAGGAAGTATAGTGTTAAAAGAAAGAGTTGTTATGAAAACAGAGATATACAGTTTACATGAGGAAGATCTTATTGATGACAATGATAATCGGTTTGATAGTACTATCAACATATATGAGAAATGCAAAAAGTTAGGTGGATATATCCTAAACTATCTAATTGATAGGGAATTGTTAGAAATAGCTGGAAACCCCTTGCAACAAAAAGCAGGTTCTAGTAGGACCTTTTAAAAAAAATCATTATATGTGAAGTGCATATACGACCTTAATTTGATACCAGTGAAATTGAATTTACCAATGATTGTTCCACCTGTACCATGGCATATAGAAACAAAAATAGAGAATAAAAAAGGTAAGACATTGGTTATAGCATTAAGCGGAGGATATTTGACTAATTCCGTCGATGTGTATTATCGTTAATGTGACCAATCCCATGTTTGTGTTTATCAGTTTTCTTGTTTAAGAGAAGCATTAGCACTTAAGTGTTATGCTCAATGTCTAAAGAAAGCTCTTTGAAAATGTAGGTAATATATGATTTTTTGTATGGAAATAAATTTGTCTTTTTCCTGTGTTTTTTTTGCAGATGTCGTATCCTGGTTCATCTAGCAATGACCCGAATGTGGATCGCATGAATGATACATTGGCCTCCTTTGGAAGGGGGGTCAATGCATTTTTTGGAGGTTTTCCTAGTAGGGAAGACTTCATGGGAGAGATAACTAGACACCTTGGCCGCTCTCCCACAGCAGACGAGGTATTCAGTGTCATGTCCGGGACGCCTTTGGCGTCTTTACCTCGCACTACTTCCAAGACTCCACATGTAGGTACTTCATATGCACGTACTCCACATGCTCCATGTGCATCGGTTGAAACACAAGCATCTGTAGAAGCACGTGCATCTGCAGAAGCTCATGCGTCCAGCGAGACAGAGGGTAGTCGACAGAGAGGGAGGAGGGAGAGTCGAGGGGGAGGACGAGGCTTGTGTAGGGGTTGCCTAGGAGGTGGCAAGCGATCACCCTCACCAATAGATCACGTAGAGGAGGTTGTACGCCAGTACTATAGAGTTACAGATGGTGGTGGCATCTTTCATGATGATGAGGGAAGGGATGTAATGGCGTACATGAGGAGCGTCGTGCATGCGACGTATAAAGATTGTTTTGTTGCCTTCAAAAATCAGAAAAGTGGCTTGTGGCAGGAGGTGTTGAGGGCAGTCCATAGGAGGTACCCAAATCCTGAGGGTCAGCGATTCTCAGATGATTGGGGGCGTACAAAAGTGAGGGATATGCTTCACAACAAAAGATCCCACTACAAGATATAGACCTTATAGCGACGTTTAAAGCGACGAAAATACAAACAACAAAATTTACCCCCGTCGTCACAAAAAGCGTCGTTATTGATGACGCCATAGAATCGTTGCTATATGAGTCGCATTTGTGACACATATAGCGATGCATATAGCGACGGCTACAGAGAATTTGCGACGCTCATAGCGACGCCAATAGCAACGCGAGTAGTAAATTTGCGACGCAAATAGCAACGGTAACGGAGAAAAAAATTTTATGGCAGGGCAGCAAGCTGCCCTGCCACATATAGCACTGTGTGCTGTATAAGAGCCATACAAAATAGTTTCTGCATCGCTATATACAAAGCGTTTGTAAACAAAAAGAATGTATACTGAAATCATAAAACTGATACATGAAATAAATACATGATCACATAAAATGCGATTAGTACAATCATGAAATGATATCACTAATACATAGAAAATGTCTAATAGATCAGGCGACTAAAAACTAAAGGTATGTGAGCTCTAAGGATCCAAGGGCGAGCTACAAATCCTCATCCCCCGAAAGCTCGTCCCGCTGCAAAGGAGTATCAAATGGATTCTGCAGAAAAAGAAACAACATATCAATCCACCATACAATAATGCATTCAAATATCTCATGGTAACTACGAACAAGAAAGATGAGTGACTTACAGGGCCGCCGCGTCTATACAATCGGTAGATCAATGCCCTGAGACCGTGCCTCTCTGCATATCGAGTCTCAAGGCCTTGCAGATCGCGATTTGTAATGGAGTGCTGCAAAGAAAACAAAATGCTAACTGTTAGAAACATGATTGTTAGTACAAAGAATATCTCAAAAAAACAAATAAGCAAAACAAAAGAGAAACTTACAAAGTCCTCCAAATATGTCCTGTAGCCGCCACTCCCAAGATGATGCAGTGATCCGGCCTCGATTCGTGCCCTCACCGCCTCTCGCTCTGCTGACTCCAACATCCTAGCGAATCTGTAGCCTCCTCCCTCAGTCGACGACACTCGTCTGCATCTAACCACTTGGGCTTTGGAGCCCCACTCTTGATTGCCTTGCGTGCATCGGATCGTCTATGTGACATGTATGCACGCATGCAATCCATCATCCAGCCCGTAGAGAATCTATCTACTGCGGCTGGCACCGGGAACTCCTCGTGCAAGGAGGCTACTATGTAGTCCTTGCTCCCCTCCGGTATGTTCCTCCAATGATCCAGGACATTGTGCCGAAAAACTTGTTGGCACAACTCCCTCATGCGAGCCATCACCCTTCTCCCCTCATCATTCATGATGATGGCTCGTGACCTACTATCCACTAGGTATCCATAACTCCTAGGAGTCTGCCTAAGATGGGCCCTCTCACATCTCCGTCCACGCTCCTGGGCATATCCAGGAGACCCTTGTACATCCGATGTACCGACAGGGGTACCCTCTCCCGGAGTGCCACTCAAAGGGATGCCACCAAAGGGGGTGCCACCAAAAGGAGTGCCACCAAAAGGCGTGCCATCTGCCGACGGCTACGCAAAAGCCGGAGTAACTGGAGTGGACGTCCCCACAGGTGTGAAAAATCCTGGAGGTGACGCAACTCCAGGTGAATGACGAGACGGAGACACCACGTCCGTGTCTCCACAGCAGCACCCCCCTGATCCTCTTGCAGTCGCAGTCCCTCCCTCTGGCCCAAGTCACGAGTGTCAAGATCGTCTGCTCGAAGCTGAAGCTGATCTAGCAGAGCGGCCTGATGAAGAACGAGACACCTCCTGGTCTGCTATCTCTTTGAATCTCGCGAGCTGATCTGGAGACATGCGTGCCATCATGTCCTGAAACTCCTCATCACTCATCCCTCGACTCATCCTGAAAATGTTGATACCTGCACAGATAAAAAATGATGTTAGAATAATCAATTTAAACTATACAAAGCACATTAATATAAATCATTTTTGAAAAATCCCTCTTAAAATGCATATCTTATCTACCTTTATGGAAGATCTAAACAACGAATTGAGTAATACAATTCTCCAAGAATGAAGTATTCTATGGTCCCATGTTAATCTCCTGACAGAACTTTGCATACACTGGAAGGTCGATAGACATGTCACCACAAAAGAACGAGTCTGCCTAGTTTTCAAAAAATTCTACGACTTCTGTATTTCCATCATTGTTAGCCGATGTGGGCTCCAAGCTTGCGGTGGCCTCCACCCCTTGTAATATCAACCCCTCTATTTGCATATTTTCTTCATCTATGCCTGGAACATCGCTTTGATCATATACTCTCGCACCTCGAGGAGTTGAAGGTATAACATACCACCATCGAGGTTGTCGGGGGTTTGGATAGAAGATTACCTGTTCACAAACACTTACAAAGCGAGTTCAAACCATTGTGACATAAACCATGTCATATTACAATTAGCAAGCAAATGACTATTTAAACCTATTCACAATGGGCCGGCAACACAAAGGTGTCGCGCAAATCTCTCTATTTTTTTTCGGAATCTATTTCGAGAAATCCAGATGGACATCGTCGAACTGTTGCTCCAGCTCCTCCAAGTACCACTTTGAACCACTGCACATCGAATAGTATCATGGAAAAGCTATGGTAATCCACCGTAATAATACTTTGCAAGTTCCCAAAATACTCCATCTCATCCACAACCGTGTTCAAATCGGTTGCTCGTCGCCGACTCTCTTGCTCAAACCTTGCAATGACACCACAGTCCATTGTGGAGTGCATTTTGTCAATATGCTCCACCCAAAAATGCCGTCCACGCGACCACGCTCCACTATATATTTTGTACTGCACATTGAAACACTCAAACTAGATGTAGCAAGCAAATTTAGATACGACACATTCTAAACCTCTCATTACCTTTGGACTACATCCCCTCGAGAACTCCCACTCCTCCATTGAGACCTCTTTCCCTTCGCTGGATGTTGCAGTCAAGGCTCCATGCAACCATCGTGTTGACATAAACCATGGCATCTCTTCCATATCTTTGGGATATTGAATCGATTGGTGACGCGTACTTCGTCGAAATTCAGCTCGCGCTTCCTCTCGATCTTGCCTTGCAATCTGGTACTTGGTGAGTCACATCTCCATGGAGGCATGGTGCAACATACAAAAGCGATTCACCTTCTCTTTCGTTGAGGCATCCATTCTTTTTTCTACCCCATTTCCAACCACCACATCTCCAATCAACCTATCATCGTCCTTCAGCATCCATAGCATTTCATTGTCTGGTTCCACCGTTGGTAGCCATTGTGAGATATGCATTAACGCCTCTAACACCAACCAACCTTCCACCATGCTACCTTTTGGACGAGCTCGTTGTCGCACAAAGCCTTTCAAGGTTTTCATGAAGCGCTCCAGGAAGAACATCCATCGCGTATGGACAGGTCCAGCAATCTCCACTTCGTCCACAAGATGCACAAGAAGCTGAACTTGTATCATGAGCATGCTAGTGGGCAGGTATTTCTCAAAGAGACAGACCGTCTCAACTGCTCCCCGCCTTGCGGATTCAATAGAAGACGTCTCAATTGCTCCCCGCCTTGCGGCTTCCGTAAAACATGTCGTGCATCATCACGAGACTCAGGCATGGTATTTGCAGGTGGCAATATATGATATTTCAATAACTTGAAAAAAATCATAAAACACCTTGAAAAAACACAAATGTTTACAATAATACTGTTTTAAAAAAAATCAATGAAGCCTGTGTGCAAGGTACCTAAATAACTCCATCACACTCGTATCGCTCCAACCGTATTTTGCTTGCACACTTAAGAGTGCAAGCAATGTCTTCAACCGAGATACTCGGTACCCATCATATAATGGTATGGATGCTTCCTCTCTAAGCGGGTCAGATGTCTCAATATCCATGGGAATCAATGCATTGATCATTGCCTCCATCTGAGGCTCCAAGAGTGTAGGTAGGTCGGGAAGGTTGTATGTCTCCTCTGGCATTGACGGTATAGATTGGCCTTGCGAGTGGTCGATTGGCTCTTGCAATCCATCCATCGCACGTCCACGAACTCTTCTAATTGGCCGCAAAGGGTGCACTCCCCCTTGGGTCGAGACATCACCCCCCTGGATAGAAAATTTGCCAACAAGACCCAATCTTATTGTGTATGGTTTTCAATTAGCTTGAGAGTACAATGCATGATTAATATTAACTTCAAATTACCGTTTGCTGAAAATCCGCAATCACCTGATCAATGATCTTAGATTGAAACTCACCAAATCGTCGTACGTGTTCTATAGACAATCGGCGTTTTTGTCTAATTGCCAACTTGCATTGAGAGCAAGGACATGGGACACGCTGATTAAGATACGTATCGCGGTCTTGAACAATAAGACCTTCTTCGTTTTCCATCTTATCTACATTACAACAAACGAGGCTTAAATGGATAGCTTTATGGAGATGTACGTCAAGTTGCAAGTTGACCATAAATCTTGCATTGTATATAGTAGTTGAGAGATTTTCGGATGTTATATCTCGGCCTTGTATCATGCTCAAGGATTTTTTTGTCCCGGTAGATAATTATTTGTTATATCTCGGCTTTGAGTATAAGTAATCCATTTTAAAATTAATGCGTCCCATCTATGAAATTTAATAACTATAGTAAAAAAATTTATTTCAATCAATTCTACTCATAGTCATAAGACCTGAGAGAAATTATCCTATACTCAATTTAAGGGTTTCTTCTTCTATAACAATACTTTTGGGTTCATTTTGATGAAGTACCTTAATGACCATTAGCTAGGGTATCATTTTCTTTTAGTCCTTCCGTTGACTAGTTGGCATGATTTCTAATTTGGCATGCCTATAAAGTTAATACAAAAACAATGAATTATGTATATCACAATTAGATCCCCTACTTGGACATTATGAAGGAATTGACCATTTTTAAGCCATCTTAAAGAGTTACCAATGTACGTGGCCCATGGCAAAGCACATTGCATACCATTATCAACAAGTCTATTATCTTAAATTTCCTTCCCCTCCCTCTCCCTCTCTTTCTCTCCCTCTCTCTCCCTCTCCCTCTCTTTCTCTCTTTCTCTCACCCTTTCCCTCTCCCTCATGTTCTCTCTCTCCCTCTCTCATTTCCTCCCCCTCCCTCTCTTTCTATTTTTCTCCCTCTCCCTCTCTATCTCTCTTTCTCTCTCATTTCCTAAACAAGCAAAAAATAAAGTGATTTAAACATCCTCCAAGCAAAAGGGAGAGGGAGAGATACAATGCACTCCCTCTCTTTCTCTTTCTATCCCTCTCTCATTTCCTTCCCCTCCCTCTCCCTCTCGCTCTCTTTAAAGTGATTTAAACATTAAACAAGAAAAAGTGAGAGGGAGAGAGAGAATGCACTCTCCCTCCTTCTCCCTCTCTTTCTCTTTCTCTCCCTCTCTCATTTCCTCCCCCTCCCTCTCCCTCTCCCTCTCTTTCTCTCTCTTTCTCTTTCTCTTTCTCTCCCTCACCCTCACCCTCACCCTCACCCTCTCTTTCTCTCTTACTCTGTCATTTCCTTCCCCTCCCTCTCCCTCTCTCCTAAACAAGCAAAAAAGAAAGTGATTCAAACAACAAACAACCAAAGCCGTCGTGAGAGAGAGAATGCACACACTCTCTCTCACCCTCTCCCTCTCCCTCTCGTTCTCTTTCTCTCCCTCTCTCATTTCCTTACCCTCCCTCTCCCTCTCCCTCTCTTTCTCTTTTTCTCCCTCTCCCTCTCCCTCTCTATCTCTCTTTCTCTCTCATTTCCTAAACAAGAAAAAAATAAAGTGATTTAAAATCCTCCAAGCAAAGGGGAGAGGGAGAGATACAATGCACTCTCCCTCTCTTTCTCTTTCTATCCCTCTCTCATTTCCTTCCCCTCCCTCTCCCTCTCGCTCTCTTTCTCTCTCATTTCCTCTCCTAAACAAGCAAAAAATAAAGTGATTTAAACATTAAACAAGCAAAAGGGAGAGGGAGAGAGAGGATGCACTCTCCCTCCTTCTCATTCTCTTTCTCTTTCTCTCCCTTTTTCATTTCCTCCCCCTCCCTCTCCCTCTCCCTCTCTTTCTCTTTCTCTTTCTCTCCCTCACCCTCACCCTCACCCTCTCCCTCTCTTTCTCTCTTACTCTCTCATTTCCTTCCCCTCCCTCTCCCTCTCTCCTAAACAAGCAAAAAAGAAAGTGATTCAAACAACAAACAACCAAACCCGTCGTGAGAGAGAGAATGCACACTCTCTCTCTCACCCTCTCCCTCTCCCTCTCGTTCTCTTTCTCTCCCTCTCTCATTTCCTTACCCTCCCTCTCCCTCTCCCTCTCTTTCTCTTTTTCTCCCTCTCCCTCTCCCTCTCTATCTCTCTTTCTCTCTCATTTCCTAAACAAGAAAAAAATAAAGTGATTTAAACATCCTCCAAGCATAAAGGGAGAGGGAGAGATACAATGCACTCTCCCTCTCTTTCTCTTTCTATCCCTCTCTCATTTCCTTCCCCTCCCTCTCCCTCTCGCTCTCTTTCTCTCTCATTTCCTCTCCTAAACAAGCAAAAAATAAAGTGATTTAAACATTAAACAAGCAAAAGGGAGAGGGAGAGAGAGGATGCACTCTCCCTCCTTCTCATTCCCTTTCTCTTTCTCTCCCTCTTTCATTTCCTCCCCCTCCCTCTCCCTCTCCCTCTCTTTCTCTTTCTCTTTCTCTCCCTCACCCTCACCCTCACCCTCTCCCTCTCTTTCTCTCTTACTCTCTCATTTCCTTCCCCTCCCTCTCCCTCTCTCCTAAACAAGCAAAAAAGAAAGTGATTCAAACAACAAACAACCAAACCCGTCGTGAGAGAGAGAATGCACACACTCTCTCTCATCCTCTCCCTCTCCCTCTCGTTCTCTTTCTCTCCCTCTCTCATTTCCTTACCCTCCCTCTCCCTCTCCCTCTCCCTCTCTTTCTCTTTTTCTCTCTCTCCCTCTCTATCTCTCTTTCTCTCTCATTTCCTAAACAAGAAAAAAATAAAGTGATTTAAACATCCTCCAAGTAAAAGGGAGAGGGAGAGATACAATGCACTCTCCCTCTCTTTCTCTTTCTATCCCTCTCTCATTTCCTTCCCCTCCCTCTCCCTCTCGCTCTCTTTCTCTCTCATTTCCTCTCCTAAACAAGAAAAAAATAAAGTGATTTAGACATTAAACAAGCAAAAGTGAGAGGGAGAGAGAGAATGCACTCTCCCTCCTTCTCCCTCTCTTTCTCTTTCTCTCCCTCTCTCATTTCCTCCCCCTCCCTCTCCCTCTCCCTCTCTTTCTCTTTCTCTTTCTCTTTCTCTCCCTCTCCTTCTCCCTCTCCCTCTCCCTCTCTCTCTCTTACTCTCTCATTTCCTTCCCCTCCCTCTCCCTCTCTCCTAAACAAGCAAAAAAGAAAGTGATTCAAACAATAAACAACCAAACCCGTCGTGAGAGAGAGAATGCACACACTCTCTCTTACCCTCTCCCTCTCCCTCTCGTTCTCTTTCTCTCCCTCTCTCATTTCCTTCCCCTCCCTCTCCCTCTCCCTCTCTTTCTCTTTTTCTCCCTCTCCCTCTCCCTCTCTTTCTCTTTTTCTCCCTCTCCCTCTCTATCTCTCTTTCTCTCTCATTTCCTAAACAAGAAAAAAATAAAGTGATTTAAACATCCTCCAAGCAAAAGGGAGAGGGAGAGATACAATGCACTCTCCCTCTCTTTCTCTTTCTATCCCTCTCTCATTTCCTTCCCCTCTCTCTCCCTCTCGCTCTCTTTCTCTCTCATTTCCTCTCCTAAACAAGCAAAAAATAAAGTAATTTAAACATTAAACAAGCAAAAGGGAGAGGGAGAGAGAGGATGCACTTTCCCTCCTTCTCCCTCTCTTTCTCTTTCTCTCCCTCTCTCATTTCCTCCCCCTCCCTCTCCCTCTCCCTCTCTTTCTCTCTTACTCTCTCGTTTCCTCTCCTAAACAAGCAAAAAAGAAAGTGATTTCAACATTAAACAAGCAAAAGGGAGAGAGAGAGAGAGAATTCACTCTCCCTCTTTTTCTCTCCCTCTCCCTCTCCCTCTCCCTCTCCCTCTCTCTCCCTCTCCCTCTCCCTCTCCTCTTTCATTTCCTCTCCTAAATAAGCAAAAGAGAACGATTTAAACCTTCAAGAAGCAAAAGAAAGAGAGAGGGAGACTCACCAATGAGATATGGCGAGCGTGGAGCGGCTTCTCTTTGCAATGAGGGCTTCTCCTCTCCTTCGCAAACAATGGCGGTGGCGACGGCGGCGGTGGCGGCGGCAGCAAGTCTTCTTCCTCTTCTTCTCTCACAAAGCCTTCGCTCTCTCCCTCGCTCTCACTCTCAAAAGTCGAATCAAAAGAAATGAAAACGGCGCTCGGGTTTCGGCCACGTTTTTTTTCCTGCAGCGTCGCTATTTGCATCGCTATTTGCATCACAGCTATTTGGGACGCCAATAGCGATGCCAATATCGACGCCGATATTCCGCCGTCGCTAATCGGCGTCGCTAATTGCCCAATTCCTTGTAGTGTCCCACCTCATGACACGAGCCAGGGACTCACTGTGGAGGTTGAAGAAGGGGCGTAGAGCCTATAGCCAACCACCTATGTGCCACCGCATAGAGTGGAAGAAAGCCAAGAAGAAAGCAGCTGAGAAAGTGAAGAGCTGCCAGCACGCAGAGGCACGACAGATCCAAATGGAAACCATGGGATCGTCGCATTACGGATCGGGTGGCAGAGAGTCATGAGAGGCAGAGTTTGCAAGTATATTTTGATTTCTAGTTTTTTTAAATTTATATTTCTTTCAATTCTTTATATATTTTCGTTTAATATATTGTGACTCATAATTGTTTGTATATCTCTAAAAGTTTTGCAGACTACCATCGTTGGTAGGACACCTACTCCTAGAGAGATAGGTTACCACCGAGGCCATAACCGTGCAACGACATGACTTCACTTTTATGAGGAGGGTCTCATCACTGAGGACCAATATAACCGGGCCATGAGGATTCGACAGCCAGAGGAGTTATGTTTTTCTTACTTTTCTATTAAAAGTATAGCTAATTATAACTTTTTCTCCACCTTGTGTATGTAAGCAACCCTGATCTTTTGTGTGTGTAGGCCAATGTTTCCTCTTTAGATTCGTAGAGGAGCACCATACCTCCTCATGAGACCTTCTTTTCTTGTATATGTATGATATCTCTTTGAGCCTACTGCTTGCAGCCACGCTTTAGGTCGCAAGTACTTAAACTTCCCTTGTAAATGCTTTTGATATATAATGAATACATGGACTTTTATTTTTAATTCTCGTGCCCGTAAGATAGATTCTTTTTTTCCCAAATACACAATCTGATGTATGGGAGTGGAAAAAAAAAACTAGAGAGCTTTGCAACCACATGCTCTCTAGTTTTTTTTTTCAGTTCAGTTTTATGCATCTATCAGCGCGTCTAAATTACAGACAATTCGCGTTTATACACACGTCTATAATGTAGACTACATGCGCTTATACACGCACTTCATAATTCAAATTTAAAAAAGAAATAAAATATCTTTTTTTAAAAAGAACATTTTATGTTTTCCGTTTGCGTCTATCAGTGCTTGTAAAAGTGCATCTACCAGCGTGTCTATATGCGCGTGTATATGTGCATCTATTGTGTGTCTATTTGTGCATGTAAATTTGTTGATACATGCGATTATAGATGTGAAATGGTAGACGCGCAAATAGACGGGCGGATAGACGCGGCCATAAGAATTTCTCTATATTAAGAAATCACGTCTAAATGTGCGTCTATGAGGCCTTTTTGTTGTAGTGAGATTGCAAACTCTTTCCCTTTATGATCAAGCAAAGAAGTAGCTCACTATGAACCTATCCTAAGAGCTATCCATATCCTTAAGGAGGATAAATGATCATCCTTGAATGATGAGGAGAATGTTTACCAACTTTTGGATGATGCAGATGTTTTAAAGGATAAACGAAACAAGTTAAAACCAAAAAGCATCAAATTTTTCAAACTTTACAACTCTTAGATGTGAACACTATGCACATGTTTAAAAGGATAAGAAGAACAAATTAAACTAGAAAACACAAAAATGTATCTTTGTGGGTTATAGTGATGGGAGAAATGCTTAAATATTATATGACCAAGAGGCAAAGAAGATAAAAGTTATTCGAACAAAGAAATGGCAAGCCTTTTCCGTTCGTCATCAAGCGAAGAAGTAGCTCACTATGAACCCATCCCAAGAGCTATCTCTATCCTTAAGGAGAATAAAGTATCATCTTTAAATAATGAGGAGAAATCTTACGAACTTTTGGATAATACATATGCTTTAATTGATGATAACCAAAACAAGTAAAACCCAAAAAATATAAAATATCTCACACTTTAGAGCTTTTGGATGTAAATATTATGCACATGTTTTAAAGAATGAGTTGAACAAGTTAAACCAAAAAGCACAAAAATGTATCTTCTTGGATTATAGTGATGAAAAAAGGGTTTAAAGATTGTATACGCAAGAGGCAAAGAAGATGATAGTGATACATAGCATGGTGTTCAAGGAGAAGTGATATTTATTGGAGGAAGAAATGGTAAGGTCTTTCCATTTGCCATCAAGGGAAGAAGTAGTTCGCTATATGAAGGAGGAAGTATCACCCTTTGATGATGAGGACAAAGTTTACAAACTTATAATCGTGCTACAAAAAAATACATTGGGTGAAGGAACTGTATTATCAAAATAATTGTATGCCAACATCTATTGAGCATCTATTGAGAGAGAAGGAGATGGACTAAGGAGGTTGAGAGAAAATAGGAGAAAATAAAAACTTTTGTTAATATAGTCAATATATTATTGATGGTTGAGATTATGAAAGAAGGAAAGGAGCCATCTAACTTGGAGGAAGCACTTATAAATCTAGCATGGAGAGAAGTTATGCAAGCTTACTATAACAATAGAATGAAGAATGACACTCTAGCCACGACAATAGGAAGGTTATTATTATGCATCCATGGGTTGATGGCCATTGTTTCCAAAGGGATTATCCATGATGGTTTTGAAGAGAGAAGTGCACGTAAATCAAGTGGTGCCTAGTACAAGAGTCAATTTTCATTTATAAGTGAGATTGTCAATAAGAATAAATTAGTGATTCTCAATTGGAATAGAGTCTCAATAGAGCAAATGATTGGATTGTCAAGGCATGTGTTTGCTAGATGTATCTATGTATATCTTTTTGGATATTAGAATGAGTAATTTTGAAGCATGAATCAATGTGTTGTCCATGCCTAAAGCTTGAAAAAATTATATCTCATGATGTTGATGATTTAGCTTTCTTGTAATTGATGTATGACTAATCATCTTGCTCTGATACTAGTATTAAGGCATTTATCATACAACTACTAATTACTGACCAAAATTGAAAGAAACACACATCACATATTACAAGATATGGACAAGAGTGCACGACAAGAATAATGGGTATAATCTCTCACCATGAATGGATGAGCACCTCTAACACACACATATTTATGGATTTGCATTATGTTTTTGCGCTCAAAATACATGGAAAAAACCCTTCATTGGAATATTACTTTCTTTACATGAATTGCATGCTTTTTGTTCTATTATTTTGCAACTCCTAGCAACAAAAGCTATTGTAAGGTTCACAAAACATGTTCTCTAGCCCTTTACACCTTGCACAAAGGTTACATCCAAATAAATAAATTACACATATACACATACACTAATCTTGCACCAGAAAGTTAAAAAAAATACAATAATTCTATGCTACATTAGCACCCCAAAATACAATAATTTTGTACTAGATAAGCATCCGAAACTAACTCATCCTTATTGTCATTACAATGTATAGCACTCAAAATAATGAATATGCATATCTCATGCTCACTACAACACAAAAGACATTAGTCTCCCAATCACAATGTGACTAGTGCTACACACCGCTCCACACATAAGAAGTCACTATCATGTAGCAAACGGAGAAGAGAGATCTACGAAATTAAATAATTCATTTAAGTCCATGGACTTGGAATGTGCTTGCCCTCAACAAGGTGCCCAGATGTCCTCTAGCAATAGCAAACTCCTCCACTTTGAACTATGACCACTCTTATGATGACAAACACGAAAAGACTGAAATAATTGAAAATAACTCCCGCAAGTGCATGATCATTATAAACGTAGTACAGTAAAACTAATTTTCGAGTACTACTAACATTTAGGTGTATCATTGTAGTCTAGTGAGAGTCATGCTGGCCGGATCCAACCCCAAACAATTGCTTCCTTCAAAGCAGCAAATTTTACGGATTGCCCCTAGAAAAACAATTGCTTCCTTCAAAGCAGCAAATTTTACGGATTTGACAGATTGAAAGACTAACATAGATTTGCCCCTAGAAAAGGCTACGTTAGTTCGGCGCATGAGACAGGTTTCATGTGCAATATTTGATTCTTTATGTCATATCCAAAGTGGATGTTCTGCTGTAGAATACTCCCGAGCACGGAAAAACCGGCCTTAGTTCCAGCCATGCCAAGGCAAAAATAATCATCGAGCTCTGCGAAGTAATTTTCAGGAGGAAGTTGTAAGTCCGCGTTCTTGAAGTGCAATGTCAATTATGGAATGGAATAGTAATTAGTGGACTTGTTCACCGTGTAGCAAGGGCCAAGTGAAAATTTTCCTAGTTGCACTGGGGTCAAATCTATGAGGTCTCGGAAGGTAGTTGCGATGAGTTGATAGGCGGCGTCCTCGAAGAAGGTGATGGGTGTACCTGTAATATTATTTCACGTGCATGGGATGATCAGTAGATGGTCGATTTCCCTCATCACCTTTTATTAGTATTTGATTGCCTAATGTATAACATTCGGGTTTTCACATTCTTAGATACTGACTCATACAGATTATTATGACAAGCTTACCCGAATCAATGATCAAGCCACCAGATCCGTCTGCGGAGATATCGAACGTGCCATTTGGAAGGTCGAGCAGCTTGCCCCCTATGCTCACACCTTCTAGAGAAACATAGTAAAAGTTGGAAAGGCTCCCATTAAAGTGATGGTTGGTGATGATGGGGGTGGATACTGTATTGTTCGTCGCCGAGCGATCAGTGTCAAAGATGGAAGTTGGGCCCAGAAGTAAGAGACTGGTCAGAGATGTGTCGTCACAATTAGCGAGGCAATAAGAGAACTTGTGGTAGATAGATGTGCCCAATTGAGCAGGTAGGGAAGTAACGCCTTGGCCGAGGCCCAGGACACCAGTTGCGTTGGCTAAGAGGAGATTTCTATTTAGATCGTCGCCGCCAGAGCTATTATATGTGGCACCGTCGGCTTCAACACAGCCAAAGGCAAAATGAGAGAAAGACGGCCCACTAGTATTAACATAATGGCTATAGGACACACTGTTGAAGGTCAAAGTGTCGGAGGCAAGTTTGCCAAGGCTATAGCTATGGCTATTCCTACTGTAGCAGTACTCACAAGCGCTTGCATTGTCACAGCGTGCGGATGAGCGGCCACCTGTCATATTGGAGAGGTAATCGCAGAAGGGGCTGCTTCTGCAGGCGAGCGATGCGTAGGTCGACGACTTGGAAGGGTTGAAGAAGGGCTGAGGTTGAGGAGCGCAGTGGACGCAGGGCTGGCATTGGGTCCAGACGAGGTCGCCGCCCGTGTCTACACCAGCATTAGGTTCTGAGGAGGGCTTCCGAGTGAGAGTGAGATGAGATATTCGCCATCGGAGGCGAATAGCGGCGACCACGATGATGAGGAGGTAGTGGTCATACCAGAATTAGAGGAAGGGAACGACTTGACGCGATGATGGCTTCTCTGGATGACGGTTCGCATCATCTCGACCTTGGACACCGTCGTAATCGTTCTGGGATCTCCATGACCGCCGACGTAATTGTCACGTCGATACATGGGAATACGCTGACCTTCTGTGCCCGGTTTGCTGACGTGCTCGGCGCCTGCCAATATTGGCTTTCCATAGTCTGAAGACATTCGACCATCTGGAGTCACAATGGTTTGATGATGGCTTACTGTGCTACTTATAATGGCATCGCAATGAATTAGGAGGCCACAAAGTATACCCACAGCACTGATCACACATTCCTTCCTCATCGGTGGCATCCTAGAGTAATTAGCACGATCAAACGGCCCGCCGTTATTTATGAGAGCGCTTATAAGACAGCCGAGCAAAGATGAGCTTATAACAGGCCCAGCTTACTTCTGCAGACTGTGCTAAGATCCAATTTATAGAGCCACCCAACAGCGGCCGGCCTTGAGGCTCAGATTGATGCCTTGATTATTATATTTCTCTCGTCACCAACGACGTAGATGCTACCGCCCGCATGTTTCGTCGCAATCTACTACGTCTGGGATATTCATTATCTACACTTTGGTCAGGTCTGGTGTACAATATATGCATTTGCAATAGTATATGCCCTAACGAGCCGGCAATGCCAAGTTGCCAACAATACAAGCCATCTGTGAGTGGGAGAGCAGCTAACATCAGCATACCAGCATTAAACACCACAGCTGTGGAGATTTTCACCAAACTTACGGGTTTTTCAAATACATAGTTCACTTGATGAGGATGACACGGAAATGCCCGCAAAGAGAACCACCTTTAGATGTGGTGAAATCTTTGACTGTTCATTTGATTCTACTTACTGAATCTATTTAATGGGATCGATGGATAATGGATCTGAGGGCGGCTAGAAAATCTAATGCATTCCCATTCCACAAAAGAAACGATAGAACATTTTTTACTAACCCATTCTTTGACAAAATTCTTGAATTAGTCAAATAGCATATTCTTTTATCCTTTGTAAAAACCACAGTGTCGTCGTGTTAGGGGGTTGAAGGTCTACCACCGGGGTTTAGAGAAGAAGAAGAGTGTGGGGTTTAGAGCTGATGTGAAATTTGTTTTAGCAACTGAACCTGTTGTACTTGCTGTAATTAATGTTATACCTGCATTTTTGACAACTAAGCCATCATTAGGTACAGCTGTACTTGTTGTTTTCAGATCTGAACCTGCAATTACAGCATCATTTTTAGCAAATATAGACTCTGATTCTTCCTCATCCATCATTTCTTCTTCATCCTTATATCTGGCACGCGAAAGCATGTCAGCAACCAGATTATCTCTTCCTGCAATATGTTTTAAATCAAGATTTAAGGATTTAATATAGGCTCTCCATCTAAGTATGGCTATGTCGAGAGTGGAATAGTTGGCAATCATGCCCAAGAGTGGAAGACAATCTGTTTCAACTATCACGTGTGCGCCCATGAAGTACTCCCGGTCACATTTCAATGCAGTCACTACTCCCCAAAATTCTCTTTTAATTTGAGCATACCTTCTTTGTCATTCATTAAGAACCTTTGTTCTAAAGCGAATTGCATATCTGTTGCCTTCAAGGTCATCTTGACCGACTGCCCATCCTACTCCAATAGGACTTGTGTCTACTATGAATATGATAGGCCGTCCATTGGAGTAATTAGCCCTCTTTAAGGTGGGGGCTGAAATCAGCAATTTCTTCAATTTCTAAATAGCTTGAGTATGTTCATTTTTCCATATAAACCCTTGGCCTTTTCTTAGTAGTTGATAAAGATTTTCAACAACATGAACAAAATGTGGGATCCAAATAAGGTAGAAGACACATGCTCCAAGAAATCTTCTCACCTCCAAAACATTTGCGCATATTTCCCGCATTTTACTGATAGCATCAATCTTGGTTGGAAAATGCTTTGGGCCATATGGACCACACATATGCCCTACCACAAGAACTTCTTCGACTCCAAAAACTGATTTAGGACCTGAAAGAGTAAGATGGACTTCTTCTAATTTAGACAAGATTTGAGCACAATCATTAATATGATTGGAAACAAACTTGCGACATCCAAGTTCATTGAGTTCTTCATTCTTCTCATGAACTTCACATCCTTTGATTGGTACATCATCAAGGAAAGGAAGAGTTAGTTGGTGAATATAATCTCTCAATACTTTATGCATGGCATTCATCATGTGAGCTACTGAATTTGTAGCTCCTTGAGATAGAGTGCACATGTGGACTAAACTAAGAGGCGTCTTCATTGTGGTAATGTCTCGGCTCTCCAAAGCAAGCTGAAATTGGTCATAGCCCGAATATAAATCTCCCATGGAATAAATTGCTCTACTTGCAAAAGCCTCAGCAAACTCATCAACAATTGGCCTCGAACCAACATTTTTAATAGTGACTTTATTGACAGGCTGTAAATCTTGAATGAATCGCAACGATCCATTCTTCATAGGCACGATAAACCATTGGTTGGAATATGGAGCTGAAGATGGCTCCAATATTCGCATTTTTATCTTTTCATTTAAAATCTCTAGTAACTTAGGTAAATGAGCCCTTGGTACCAGAATTGGTTTAAGATTCCAAGGAACGTGTGGGACCGTGAAAATCACCATTGGTGCCACAACACTTGGATCCACAGCTAATTTCATGTGGCTGAAATAAAAAAGCTTTGCCATGTTTCTTTAACATATGCATGAAGATTTGCTTTTCAGCTGGCAAGAGAAAAGAGTCTTCACCAATTTTCAGCAATTTTCAGCTCTTGTAGACTTTTTGTTGTAAATTGGTGACCAATATCTTTGGGATCACGAAGGCTTGGCTGTTTGGATGCCTTTTCTGCCAGTCCTTCACTTTCGGGTGGTAGAGGAGTAGCCACCGGCTTGACCTTTTTGTCAATTGTCTTATACTTTGTTTCTACTCTTACCTTATTCTTGTTTGGCTATCCAAAAGCTTCTTGATCTAAAAAATTCTTGAATTATGTCAAACATATCCAATGTGCATACCTGAATGGATTGATTTTCAGCTTGATTTTCAGCATGAATAGCTTCATATATCTCAGCCAATGTATCATTATAAATCAGCCCATAAAATAGCCCTGAAACTTCGTCATCTTTAGGCAAAACATCAATTTGCTTCAGTTCTTGTTCCACATGACATAAATGCTTTTTTTCAGCCCTATTCATGGCTAAAAATTGTTTATAACAGCCCACACTGTTGGCCGTAAAAACCTACAAGTCAGCTTTTGGCATTGCCCCCTTTATATGTGGGGGAAATTTTTATGACATGAAGCACCGCCATAGCTTCCACTTATAGCAGTGCTACCTAAAAACCCTTAAATTCTCGAGCATTAGAAGGAACATGATGATCTCTCAATCAATCTCTATTCCGGTGATGATTTACACATACAATAAAAAATTGGACAGCTTTTTCATTATCCTTACTTCTTATCCGAGCATATGATGAACCATCATCAAGGGCCTTTGTCTCTAAACGAGACTCAGAAATAAAAGGTTGTCCAAGAATGATAGGATAGCTATAGGAATCTTGAACAAAGAAATGAAATTCATCTTTTACATTACCAATAGTAACTTGTACATAAGGGAATGCTGCATAAAGATCGCCAGAGGAGTTATTGGCTTCTTTCATGCGCCATCTTGGGTCCACATCAATGGGCCATCCGCCATTCTCGTAGAGACTTCTTGACATGACATTAATTTTCGAGTCATGGTCTATAAGAGAAATGCATGGAGTTTCTTTTTCTCCAATCTTAACAATGGTTTCAGTGGTCGCCCTTGCCCAATGGGTACGGGAGTAGTGACTACTAGGAATAAAGTGAGCATCACTTGCTTCTTGCATGTTGTGAAGATGAGCTTATTTCTTATGCATGGGTTGCACTTTGCATTGAGAAGACCCCATCATAACATTTTCAGCAATAGCTTCTTCAGTTTCTACTTCATAGATGTCTTCATCTTTGGCTTCTATGGCTGGAATCAATTCTTTGATTTCTTCCAATCGAATCCCTTGAGTTTTTAGCTTCTCTTTATCCTGCAAATACACGTGAAGTGCTTGCAAAAAAGCATGCATGGATTCTTCAGTTTCCTCACCAACATAATTTCTTTTTTATTTAATTACATCAATTATTACATCATGAAATCCTCATTTTGCAATTTCGAGAATTTTACCTAATGTAAATTCAATTCTACTTCCAAGAATCCTTTCTTCTAGGATTCGCTTAAGATCCGTTGCAGTCTCTATTTCAGAATCCAACTTGTAGCTGGGATGTTTACTTTTTATTTTTCCTTCTGTCTTCTTTGCTTGAGGAGCATCTCCCATATCAAGCTCTAGTGGCGGTGGATTTTCAGCAGCCTTCTACTAATCTGGTTTACTTCTTGTCACGCATTTAGTTGGCCCCGAAGAAGAGGAACTGTCAACATCTTCATCTCTTCTTCTCTTTTCTTCTATCATAGCTTCATGATTATTAATTTCAGCTAATTGAGCAAAAGCTAAAAATAAATCAACTGGCTCGGTCCATCTGGCTCTTCCTTGGATGCATTGACTGGCAGTAGTTAAATCATCTTTGGTTGCCTTGCCTTGCTCCATGCCATCTAAGGCCTGCATCCACACTTTATATTTTACATCAGTTTTACATGCTTTAACAATTTCATTAGTTGGCTCAATTTGCAGCCCACAGGTTACAACATCAACGGCTGCATAGGATGTTCTTGTTGCCAAATCCTCCAGTCTTTTCTTCATGCCACGGTTACCGAAATTTGGCTCAAGAGGAAGCCTGGTTTCGGTTGCATGAATTTTTCCATCCTTCCAAAAGACTAATTTTTGCGCTTCAACTTCACAAAATGCACCACACTCCCTCTTATCATGGTGTAGGCTACCACACCAGATACAACGTCTTTTGAAGCCTTCTCGTATGGGTCTTTGGGCAGTTGACCCCCTTTCTTCCACTTTCACATCAAGTTTTTCCACCTTGGAATTAATCTCTATTAGATTAAGATGGAGATCCCGCATGCTGTTAATTAGCTTGTCTAAGAAATCCTTCTTTCGAGATGGAACAACAGGATTTCTTGGTTGCTTGGCCGTAGAGACAGGAGGTCGAGAAAAAGGAACAGGCTCCTTCATGGATTCAGTTGATATAGAGGTAGATCCCAAACTTAGGTGCAACCGCTCTCTTCGAGCAATCATATTAACTGCTTCAATGACATCACTCCAAGAAGTCTTCAATCTTGTCTCAGAGTCGGGATTTTCAAGCCGATCAATTAGCTTCTCTTGAAGGAAAGGATTTGCACTAGCCTTTAGAAATAATTCAATCTTCTGGATTTCCATGCCTTGCTCATTGTCAGGATCTAGTTGAGCAAATTTGCTTTCAAATTCACGATGAAGAGCAGTGGCGATTAGATCCTTATTGGGCCTTTCAACCCATTCAGTGAAAACTTTCTTCGTCATAAGGCCAGAATCTTCAAGAAAAAATTCTTCTCGAAGAGCCTTCTTGAATGCGGACCATCCCACATCTTTTTGGAAAAGACCATAAATTCGGTTCTGGAGGCCATGCATGGCCAAACGAGCAAAATATCGGCTCCAGGCATGATGAGGAACTCCGAAGAAGACCATCTTGTCAATATAGAGGCGGATAAAAGAGGACACATTTTGCCCATTAAATTGCTTGAGCTCTTGCCCAACTGCTTCCAAAGCTTTAATGACGGCGGCATCATTGTGCTCTTCTTCTTGTCTCCCTTGTTGTTGCAATTGCAACTGCTACTAAAGTTGCAATTGTTGTTGTTGGATTTCTTGCATTAGACAAACCAACTGTTGCAAGGCATCTCCTCTCGAACTTGACAATTATCCCATTGTACTTCTTCTTCCGCAGCGGACCTTCACGTCAGGTTCACCAATGTCGTCGTGTTGGGGGGTTGAAGGTCTACCACCATGGTTTAGAGCAGAAGAAGAGTGTAGGATTCAAGGTTTAGAGAAGGGGGAAAGATTGGGGTTTGTCAAGATTTGGGTTTTTTGAAATGACTTAATTGAATAAGAAGATATCAAACTTTTTCTGTTTATTTAGCATACATGTATGGAATGAAAGACTTTGTCTTGATCACATCAAATGTATTTGGGAATAATAAGCCATTACATAAGGGATAATCTCAAATTTAAACCAAATGCATATTCCAAATGCAAGTTCAAATGGTTTTTATTTCATGTACATGGACGGATTACAACTCCAAGAAACAAGTATTTGGATGGTAGACTCAAGTGCATTCAAGACATAGATCAATAGCTCATGAAATACATTGATTGAGCATAAATTTAACTTCATCCTTGTTTTAAAACAAAAAATTTTAGCCCATAATCAATCTCAAAAAGTGTCCATAAACTCAAGAATAAGCTCCTCTAATCATTCATGAGTAAAGTCCTGATGTTAAAAGGTCAATTTGTTCTATTACAACCACATGAATTACTTGTTTGCTCATCAAAATGAACAAAACAGTGGGCTTCCCTATTTATGACTGGTTTTTTCAGCCCATAACAGCCCATACACCTTCAAAATCCTCCCCCTTTGCTTGCCCCAAAGTCACTCAAGTACTTGGGTACAAGACGGGCTTCATTGGACCATAAATAATGTAAAAAGATGAGAGAAGATGTACATAAGAGCAGGCTGAATACTTTTCTCTCAGGTTTCCCCCTTTTATAGACTGTCATATCATTCATTTTTGTCATACCAAATGGATGGGTAAGAGGAGCTCTCACCTTTCTTGTTTGTATCTCCTTCTTTAGCTCCAGTTTGCCTTCAGTTTGCATGCTTTGGAGCATGCACCATAGCTCATAGTTCTTCTCCAGTTGCTACAGGCATACTGACCTGCTTTTTGTGTCAAAAAATGCGGGCTGCATTCTACTAAGCTCCCACTTAACTTTTTGACCTACTTAGGTCACTTACAAGTCACTTAAGTTCATTATTTCAGGTCCCTCATGAACCTAGTGGACTTTTGGCATTTTTCTTGAGTTTTAACCATATTTTTCACTTGAATCAATGTGGTTTAGCCCGCAGACTGTCAATTACTTCCACCTAATCGAGTTGTAAGTTTCCATAGACTTAATTTTTTATCAATATACATGGTACAACTGAAAATTGTATGCCAAATACAAAATAACTTATGTAACTAAGTGATATCTAAGTTGGTTGTTGGGTAACAATGACTGAGTTATGTATGCAAATTCCTCATATAAATCCTAGTAAAGTTATTCTGTGTTCATAAGAATCCCATGATTTATATTATGAACAATAAACTCTTTGACAATGCTCAATTCATAGATTCATACCATGATATAATCCTTAGTACCAATCTTCTATACATATTAACAGAAGGTTTTGGAGGGGTTGCCCCATGGCAAATATTATCCCCCCCTAGAACCTTCTCTTCTTTTTTCTTTTGGTGCACTAATTTGAATTCTCTTTTCTTGTTGGCTAAATGTAAAATTTTCTCTTTCTCCTCAATAGGCAGGAGGGATGGGTAGAGAGAAAGAGAGAGAGAGGGGGTAAGAGAGAGAAAGGGAGGGAGGACGCGAGAGCCCTCTTTCAATCCACCGTGCCTTGTTTCTCACACACCTCTCTCACATACACATCCATGGAGAGAAATATATATATATATATATATATATATCATGCATACAACCAAGGAAAGCGGTAGGCAAGTAGGTTGTAGGTAGGCACCACATGTAGCAAGCAACTCTCACTCTCTCTTTCTCATTGATGCATGGCCCTCTCTCTCTCTCTCTCTCTCTCTCTCTCTCTCTCTCTCTCATGCACATAGCCAAGGCAAGTAGTATGCGAATAGGAAACAGGTAGGCAGTACACATAGCATGCAAATCTCTCTCTCTTTGTCACTGATGCATGATCTCTCTCTCTCTCTCTCTCTCTCTCTCTCTCTCTCTCTCTCTCTCTCTCTCTCTCTCTCTCTCTCTATGTTGCCTTGATAATCAAGTTGGTCTCATAGGAGTTTGCCTCCTCTTGTCACATGACCCTATTAGCATTATCTCTCTGTCTTTTTCTTTGTGTTAGGCATGTTGCAATCATGCTGCTCTCACCTAAGACCCCATCATTGATTATGCAACCCTTTTCTCACCTAGGACAATCCATCACCATCAAGTATGGCATTAGAGAGGTAGACTTGTTGATCCTTAAGGGAGGGCAAGCAAGGGAGGTAGACCATTTGGCACATCTGCATATATACCATAGAGGCACATTGAAACTCCATGCAAAAAGGGAGGGCAGGACTAAGTGGAGGACAACAATAGCAGGTACGATAGGCTAGAGGCAATGGATGCCTTGGTAGAAATGACTAAGGTGGAAGGTCATTGTGCAGATACTAGTGTAGCAATAGCAAGTAGGAGGTATTGCAAAAGTGGTATGCAAAAAGAACAAAAGAGAACTATTGCCATTTATTATATCAATGGAGAGAGAGAGAGAGAGAGAGAGAGAGAGAGAGAGAGAGAGAGAGAGATGCCCCTACCCTGATATGCCAAATTTATGGGTGGCAAACTGGAGAGAGTAGCTCCATATGTGGTCATGTTGCAAAGAGGAGGGTGCAACCGACATGTGGCAACATAATGCAAAAATCCCATCCACCTCTAACTTGATTAGCTATAGTCTCCTGACTGAACTAACTTGAGATAGTGAGATTAATTGTAGAAGAGGATGGGAGGCTATACAAGGAGGTGCACTTGAGCATACTACGCATAGATGTCATCTCTAATCCTTGTACCCTCTTCAACCACCATTTTACACAAAACTTCTCCCCACTCCCCCACAGTTTGTGTGTGTGTGTGTGTATACACACACATGTGCACATGATGCAAGTGTGCAAAGAGAGAGAGATAGATAGAGAGAGAGAGAGAGAGAGAGAGAGAGCTATGTAGTTTGTCATGAATCCCATCATGTAGAAAATGATCCCCCATATAGGAAAAGTTTTCAAAGCTAAGGCTTCCATTATGAAGCAAGCATAAATTTTCTATAGGCCAAGTTCTCCTTCTCTCTACAGAGCTTCTTGTATGCATTATAGGATATTAAAAAAAAAATCTATTTTGGAGTATGAAGCTTGGATGTATGTGTATAAGCATTTGTACCCTTTCATAAAGTCAAATTTTTTTGTTAAGATGCCCAAGCTTCATAGTAATATCCTAACATAAGGCTTATAGATTTTGGAATGGGCTATTAAGATGTGCTCTTTAGTGTGTAGTATGCATATATCATTGATCATCATTTAGATTCCAGATATGTTGAATTGTAGATATGCCTTGCTTGGACACCCTAAAAGTTTCTATGAGAAATATGGTATTAGAAATGAACAACTGCGTTTATGCAGAGACTATTCTCCTTGTAACTACCTCAAAAAGAGTGATCATCCAATCCATCTATGTTTCAAGAGATATTTTGATCCAGATCGTAATAGAGCATATGCTGCTACACATGAAAACACTACTGAAGAAGCAAATTGTGTGAGTTATTTTATCTCTCCAAAAAAGATACTTCATATTCGTGATGGACCTCTTTTTATTATTGATTCTGGTGCTACATAAAACATGTCATATTAGTCAGAATGATTACATTTTTATCATTTTATTCTTACGAAGAAATTGATTTATCTTACTGATGACACAACCTGTTAAGTCAAAGGTATAGGTGATTTATATCTTGGTACTCTTTAATCTTGAACAAGAATTTCGCATGGAGTTTTTGCAAGACTTGTGGATCTTGGTCTCTTTGTCGGTTTTGACCATACCAAGTGTCAAATTGAGAAAGACGGTCAAACCATAGATGTTCCTCCTCGAAATGGTAATCTTTTTGAGTTATCTTTAAATGAAGATGTTGTATATATTATTACAGCTCCTCTTGGCAATCTTAACAACAAAATATGGCATCATCGCTTTGTTCACTCTAATTTTTCTAAGCCTGTCGATCTTTATCGGTGTGACCTTGTTCAAGGTATGGAGTTCAAAGCTCGTCCTCATATTGTGCACTTGGAAAGTATTTTTACAAACCCTTTTCCATTTCCACCACAAGTCATTTTGGAGATTTGCTTGATCTTATTCACACTGATATTTGTGGACCTTTTCCTCCATCAAAATCTCGATATTGGTATTTCATGACTTTTATTGATGACTTCTAAAGATACACTACTTTTTTTCTATTACGACATAAATTAGAAACTCTATTATCTTTTAAGAAATATCAAAAAGCTGTAGAACTTCATACTCATCGATGCATTGAGAAACTTCACAGTGATAATGGTGGAGAATACATTTCAAATAATTTTGATTATTATTGTAATAATCAAGGTACTTATCATGAATATATAGTTCCCTACTCTCCTCAGTAGAATGGTATTGTAACCGTAAAAACAAGACTACTCTCAATGCCATGCAATGCACGCTCATTCATTGTGTCTTATCTCAATGTTTCTAGACGTTGAAGCAAACTTAATAGCAGTATTTGTGAAAAATCATCTTCCTAAAATTGCTCCTTGTGGTAAAATATCGATTACTACTTGGACAAGTGAAACTCCTCTTTCATATTTTTGAACTTTTGAATGTATTGTTTACATTCAGGTATCCAAAGAGACTCGCAAAAAACTTGATCCTCCCGGTCTGAAATTTATTTTCATTGGATATTCAAATTTTTCTAAGGGATAAAAGTTTTATGATCCATCTTCCAACAAGGTAATCAAAAGTCATGATGCTATTTTAAATGAGCAACTTATGGACAACACATGGTTTCAAGAGGATGCTAGCCAGACGTGGTCACTAGAAGATGATGATGATATAAATTTACTACTCACTCCTTTTCCTTTTCTATATGATGATGAACCTCCTTCATGAGATAATATTGACTCTTCAAATCACGATTCACAAACTACACCTGTTATTGCTTAAGGTTGACCTTGGCATTGATCTTTATGTTGATTTTCCAATTGATAATGAGCTTGGTACTTGTCATGTTTATGATGCTGATATTCTTGAGAATGCTCTCAATATTTATGAAGACCATCTCTCTTATAGTGATGCCATGTCCTCCCCACAAAAGGAACAATGGCATGAGGCCATGGAAGTTAAGTATGAATCTCTTCTCTCTAAAGGTACATTGGTTCTAACTGAGTCACCACGTGGACATACTACTATTAAATGCAAGTGGGTTTATAAGACTAAAACAAAAGTAGAAGGAACATTTGACAAATTCAAAGCAAGGCTAGTTGCCAAAGGTTTCTCACAAATTGCAAGAGTTGATTATCAAGGAACTCTCTCACATGTTGTTCATATTACCAATATTCTAGTATTGTTGGTTTTTGTTGTTGAGTTTGATTTGGAGGTTCACGAAATGGATGTGAGAACTACTTCTCTTAATGATGGCAATTAAGAGAAAGAGATATATATGGAGCAATCGGAAGGATTTGTAGTCAAACATAAGAAAAATCTTGCTTGCAAACTTCACCAAGCACTCTATGGTCTCAAACAATCTTTAGGAGCTTGGTATCAAAAGATTGATCTCTTCCTTATGAAACAAGGTTTTATCTCTTGTTCTTTAGATTCTAACTTATATATCAAGTGCTGCAATGATAGTTTTTTAATTCTTGCTCTATATGTGGATGATACCATACTTGTTTCTAAGAATCTCAACTTCCTTCAACAAGTAAATAAGGTTTTATTTTCTGTCTTTGACATAGTCGATCTTGGAGACATACACTCATGTCTTGGTATTAAAATTCCACGCTATTGAGAAAATGGTGTTTTATTACTATATCAAACAAAGTTCATTGAAGATATTATTTAGAAGTTTGGTTTGGGTTTTTCACATCCTGCTAGTACTTCTTGTCTTGTGAGCTCTACAAAAAACTCTCAGTTATTTTTTCAGAATGATGGAGAATTAGCATTACATCAACCTTATGCTAATCTTGTTGGATGTCTTCAATTTTTTGGTGTAAATTCTTACCCCGACATTCTTTCTGTTGCAAATTTTCTTGGACAACATCTTAGTTCTCCATGCCTTAAATATTGGACTACAGCTAAATGAGTTCTGAAGTATTTGAAAGGCACTAAAGATTTTGGAGTGGTTTATCAGTGCCAACAAAACTCTAATTCTCTACATTCACTTCAACTTTTGGGTTAATACAAATGAAGGTTGGGCAAGCTCTCACTTATCTATGCATTGCATAAGTGGAATTGTTTTCTTTATCAATCGTTTTCTTGTTTCTTGAACTAGCAAGAAACAACGTTGTGTTGCTATTTCCACTACAAAGGCTGAATATGTAGCTGTATCTTTAGCAACTCAAGAGTTAGTATGGCTTCAACAAGTTCTATCAAATATTGGCCATCCTTCTCTCTCCAGCACACCACTTCGATGTTCAACATAACAAGTCTTAACATATTGCATTGCATTATCATTATGTTGAATATGATGTAAAGAAAAGCATGATCATGATTGAACATTGTCCAAGTGATCAGATGATTACATATATATTCACCAAAGGACTCAATGAAGCATGCTTCACTTTTTTGCACTTAGAACTTGGAGTTGTCTCAACTTCAATATTTTGGAAATAATCTACTATAACATTGTAGTGCCATTGTACATACTCCTTGTAGGCACCATACACTTCACATATGCACATACACCTCAAACCTCTTGGTCATCTTTGTATATACATATTTAGTTTCACTTCACATGCCCAAAATAATCCTTCCTAATTATGTTTGTACATTTGTAGATAGGAGCTCAGATTTTTCCTTCTGCTCCTGAAGACTTTTTTCATCTGCAGCTAAATACCTTTGTTTGAGTAGGGGTGTTGGAGCTATATATAGCTCACCCTGTCTAGACTAGGTCTCACCTATATATGTGTACATTGTGATCAATATGATATAGTTTTTGGGAGTGTATATGGTGTGTCTCTTGTCTCTCTATCGCATCTCTACATATCTTCTCTCTCTACATTTCAACAATGAGCAAATAAAGGATTGATGCCAAGAGGCATATTACACGGTGGATTCCGTGAGGTTTTACGATGGATTTCGTAAACTTTTATTACTGGGGCTCATACACAAAGTGGATTCTTTGTGCCAGAAGTCGATGGGGATGCCTATCCTTTTCAGGCATTTTGTTAATTTTATGTGTACATGGGTGATTCCATAACGGGTGATTCCGCAAAATACATATTTAATTAATAAATGTTTATGAGTTTAGAGTGCGCACTCGTGATAAATTAAGGTTAGGATTGATTTCTAACCAATTAATTTATTTATGTAGTTAAAGACTGCTAGGTATTTACTTTTGTCGGTTTAATTGTATTATTTTACTAACGATTGTGAATGGTTTAGTTTATGTGTAGAGATAGCAGCAGTGGCGGTGGAAAGCATTGGAGGATAGCGTGTATTCGAGTTATCATATATATTTTGATGGGTGCATACCTTAGGCATGGTGCCTATATTTTATCGCGCCTATTTATTAAGGCGTTTGATATTTATTTATTATTTTTGTATGCGCATGGGCTCACTATTTAGATATTTGTATTTGGACATTGTATTGGGTATGTCTAACTTCTTGGGCGCCCGTCCATTAGCTTTATTTCTATTTGGCACTAAAGCAAACTCAAAAGCCAAAAGCGTGCTATTTTGTAATTTGGGCTATTATTTGAGCTTGAAGATGATTAATACATAAAATGCATGCTTTGTGGAGTGCTCACACAAGGCATGGGGAGAGATTGCACCCAATTGGTCTCTTGGTCATGTCATGCAAATCTTCTATGTTGATTTATGTGCAAAAAGTAGAGTTCTTTTGTTCTTGGAGACCTTCTGACGCTCACTATGTGAGCTTACAGCATCCAATCTGTGCACGAGTGGTATCAGAGCGAAGCTGAGATCGAGAGATTCCAATCGCTACCCATCTTGTGTGAAGGCGGAGATCTTAAAACAAACGAGCTCTACAGAGAGTTTCATCGCAAATGGTCGATATGGGTGGATTCCTTGCGGTCAAGAACCTCTGTCTGCAGCCTTTGATCGCAAAGGACCGGCTTGAGGAGGCGGAGGACGACTTCTACATCTCTCTCTCCAAGTCATTTTTTCCACAAACAAACAAATAAGCTTCATAACTCAAAAACCTTAAAATCTTTGATTATTATTAAGCTTAATAATAATTCTTAAAGCTCCACAAATCGACGTCTGGTATCGCGACACCTTTTGGACGGAATTGGCGGCATGAAAAACTCCACCCCCCCAAAAGATCGTCGATAGATCAATTTGGAGTTTAGTTACTTAAGCTTCTTAATTCATTAAGTTATCCAAGTCCTCCAAGTTCAAGATTACTTACTCTACAAGTCCTGCAAGTCCACAGAAGTCAAAACAGACTTATCTCAATTACTCCCATAAATATTGTTCCTGCGCAGAAGTGCAAAATTACGGAATTGATCCCTCGAAGACTCTATTCACATACGCAGACTTGCTAAACCAGTTTTAGCACATGCAGAAGGTCATACGCAGTTTCTACGAAGACTATGAACACCACAACCGCAAAAGACAAAGACCATAAAAGCTAAGCAAAAATCTATAAGTCTTGTATACCCGACTTTGAGCTACACTCATCCCGCTAATCAGATTTCGAGAGTATGAGGTCTTTTGAATTTTACAGGATGACGGAACAAAATATGGATGATTTAATGGCTGAAGGTGATCTTCCTGAACCAATGATGGAACAAAAATTGGATTTAATTATGATGCAACTTGATGAAGAACGAAGAGCCCGACAAGCTTTGCAAGTTCAATTGTCCAATTTGCAACGATCTACCACCGACAAAGATGAACCGCAACCCGAAGATCTTATCTGACATACCATCAATGCGACACTCGAAGCTCAATCCATCCACAAAGAAACAAAGATAAGTAAAAGAAATTTTAAATTTTGTACTTTCAATGGATCTCGAGATGGAAAGACTGTACTTGCATTTATCAGTCAGTTTGATTATTACTTTCATGAAGAGGCATACGTTGAAAAATACAAAATTAAATGTGTCACTAATCATTTAGTCGATCGAGCATCTCTATGGTGGACTGTGGTTCGCAAGAGCATTGATTGTCCCACTACCTGGGAGAGTTTCAAAAAGAAGTTTTTGCAGAATTTCCTTCCTCCTCAATTCCATGAAAAAGCCATAAAGCAATGGGATTTTCTACATCAAAGAGATCATGAACCTATTTCTCAATACCCTGAATGTTTTTGGAATGCCCTACTGCAACTCCGTATGCTTGTAGACATACCTGAAGCGACTCACAAACGCAAGTTTATGTCTGGCTTACTTGGACATTACTACGCTGAAGTCAATATGTTCAAGCCTACAACCCTTGAAGATGCAATTTCTTTGGCTCATGACACTCAAGACAAGATTCGAGGAAGAGACAAGCGTCCACAACAATTTCAAGTAAATGGTATCTATGGTTCCAAGCAATTCAATTCAAATTTTAGAAGATTCAATCAAAGTTGTTTTGTTCCATCATCATTCCATAAGTCTTGGACACGACCACCTACTTTGCCATCAAATACTAATCAAAACCCTAAGCCATCCTCACAACCAAATCCCAATATTCCTAGACTTCCTGCCATTGCCAACAATGTATCTAAAGCCAAACCAATAGTTTGTTACAAATGCCATCAACCTAGACATCGAGCAGCCAATTGCCAATCAAAGAAGCTACATGTCCATATCAATTACCTTGGAGCAATGGAAAAAGAAGAACGTGCGGAAATGCCTGACTTTACAGAAGATAAAGATGACATTGCTACTTCTTCAGATACTTTGCCAAGTATGCCAACTCCACATTCTTTGTTGACAATGAAATGTTTTGTGCATGGTAAAGAAAATATTATTTTGCATGATGATGGTAGCACACATGATTTTATTTTTACAAAGTTAGTGAAAGAATTGAGTTTACAAATTGTTTCTACACATTATCACATTAAAGCAGCATTCTTAGGCACAAGATATAATGGAACACAAGAAGTGCATGACTTAGAAATTAAAATTGGTGAATACACTGAACGAAGAAATTTCCTAGTTGTACCTTTGCAGTCTAGTGATATTATCCTAGGTATGCCTTGGCGTCATCAGCATAATCCTGTCATAGATTATTCCACGCATTCAATTAAAATTCATTTTCAAGGAAAACAAATTATATTGCATGGTATGCATGCTTCTAATAATTTTCCATTGCTTACTCATACTCAAGCTAAACGTGCATTACGTAAAAGTAGTAAATCTTACCTAATTTGGGTGAATGAACTTCAAGCTAAAGAAAAACATATGCATCCTAGGCATGCACAATTTCTTGCTCAATTTAAAGATTGTTTTGATGATAATTTACCACCTGAACTACCACCTTCACGTCTTGAAGATCACAAAATAGATTTAATTCATGGTACGCAACCACCATGTAAAGCACCATATAGGCATAACCAAATTGAACAGAAAGAAATTCAAAATCAAGTAGAAGAATTGCTAAATACAGGATTAATTAGACCTAGTAGTTCTCCATTTTGCGCACATGTTTTACTGGTAAAGAATAATAATAATACTTATTGTATGTGCATTGATTATCGTGCCTTGAATAAAATTACTATTAAGAATAGATATCCGATTCCTAGGGTAGATGATCTTATGGATAAACTACAAGGTTCTGCTATATTCAGTAAGATAGATCTTAAATCTGGTTGTCATCAAGTGAGATTAGATAAATCTGATATATTCAAAACTACATTTAGAACACAATTTGGACATTATGAATTTCTAGTGATTCCTTTTGGATTGACTAATGCACCTGCTACATTTAGTCGAATGATGAATCGCATATTTTTGAAATATCAGCATTGTGTTATAGTATTCTTTGATGATATATTGGTATTCAGTAAAAATGAGAATGAGCATTATGAACATTTGTCTTTAGTTTTCAAGTTGTTGAAAGATAATCAATTGTATGCTAATCCAGAAAAGAGTGAATTCTTTCAAACAGAAATTGAATATCTAGGACACATTGTTTCATTAGAAGGTATTAAGGTTGACCCTAAAAAGATAGAAGCAATATTGAATTGGCCCATATCCAAAAATGTACATGAGTTATGTACTTTTCTAGGTCTTGCTAGTTTTTACAGAAAGTTTATGCGAAATTTTTCATTGCCTTGCCTTTGACTAAACTTTTAAAGAAGGGTATTATTTATAACTGGATTGATAATCAACAAAAATCTTTTGATTTATTGAAACATGCATTAAACCATGCTCCTGTATTACAACTACCTGATTTCAATAGACCATTCTTTTTAGTAGTTATTGATGCTAGTGGATCTGGAATAGGAGCCATACTTATGCAAGATAATCATCCCATAGCCTACTCTAGCTGTAAACTGAAACCATCTAAACTTAAATACTCTACATATGATAAAGAATTGCTACCTGTAGTACAAGTCTTACGATAATGGAAACATTAGTTAATGGGTTCTAAATTTCTCATTAAGACTGACCAACAAAGCATTAGACATCTCCTTAGTCAACCCCAAATATTTGACTAACATATCAAATGCGCAGCTTTCATTCAGTGTTTTCATCCCCTTATACAATATTAACCAGGAAAATGGAATGTAGTAGTCGACGCTTTGAGTAGAAGACCAACAATTCATAATATCTCCGTGATATCATTTGATTCTCTTACCCCTATGAAAGATACTTATCATCAGGATATTACTTTTCATATTGATTGTAATAAATTAGTTACAAATAATTGGATTCCTATTGATTCATTATCTTACAATAATGGATTCATGTTTTATGAAAAGAGATTATGTGTGACAGTTCCAATTAGATATTTTGTTTTGAATGAGATTCATTGTCCTCCATATCAAGGTCATAGAGGTATTATATCTACTTTGCATACATTGACTAAAGATTTTTATTGGCCATATATGGACATTGATATATCTAACTTTGTTTCTGAATGTTTAGTTTATCAAAGAGTTAAAAGACACCATGGTAAACAGTATGGTTTACTAATGCCTTTATCTATTCCATCATGACCATGGGAATAGATTTCTATGGATTTTATAACTAGCTTACCTAACACTAAAGCTAACCATGATATGATTTGGTCTGTTCTAGACAGGTTTAGCAAACAAGCATATTTCATTCCATGCAAGAAAACTCTAACTGCATCTCAAGCAGCTCAATTGTTTTTTAAAACTATTTTTACTAATCATGGTTTACCAAAAGTTATTATTTATGATCGTGATTCTAGATTTTGTAATAATTTTTGGATTACTTTGTTTGCTAACTTATGAACAAAGATTGATTTTTCATTTGCATTTCATCCTGAAACTAATGGTCAAACAGAAGCTACTAACAGTACTATTTTAGATCTTTTACGTGCTTATACTATTTCTAAACCACATACATGGGATACATATCTACATTTAGTTCATTTTGCATATAACAATACACCACACACAACTACAAAGAAAGCACCATTTGAAGTTATTTATGGTTATAGATTGTCTACACCTGTTGCTTCATTATCAAATAAGATTCAGACTATTGATGATATTGCTAACATGCACGCTACCATTTATTATGAAGTTAAAGATATGATTGCCAAAGCCCAGCAATCATATACAAAGCAAGCAAATAAGAAAAGATAGGCCATGAATTTTAAAGTTGATGATTATGTTTGGTTACGTATAGAAAAACGTAGATTACAAAGTGTAAATAAACATCCAGTTGTGAAATTAGCACCTAGATTCTATGGACCATTCAAGATCATTCACAAAATTAATGACAATGCATTTAAATTAGAACTACCACCACATTGGAAAATTCATAACACCTTTCATATTAGTTTATTACGACCCTTTAGAGGCCAATTACCTGTACACCCTGTCTATGAAAACCCACCTTTGTTAGATGAAGAGACTGAAATCCTTGAACCTGAAGCTATTATAGATACTGACTTTATGACCACTAGAACTGGCCATAGATATTCTAGATATTTGGTCAAATTTAAAAACCATCCTGTTTGAAGAGGCCCAATGGATGCACACTAGAGACTTAAATGCTTTTCCCACTCTGTTAGCTCCACATTGAGCTAATAGCAATTGAGGACAATTGCTATCCCACCCCGGGGGTATGATGCTAGGAGGAATATTACACGGTGGATTCCGTGCCATGGTGGATTCCATGAGGTTTTACGGTGGATTCCGTAAACTTTTATTACCGGGGCTCATACACAAAGTTGATTTTTTGTGCAAGAATTCGATGGGGATGCCTATCCTTTTCGGGCGTTTTGTTAATTTTATGTGTACATGGGTGATTCCATAGTGGGTGATTCCGCAAAATACATATTTAATTAATAAACGTTGTCGTAGATTTCGTGTACGGGCTACTGAATACAGAGTTCAAGTTGCAACAAGGAAAGAGACTAACAAGAAGAAATCGAATTTTTGATGCCAAAGTTCACTATATTCCTTGTCAAGTGAGTTACATGAGGTCCATGTTCAGAAAAAGCTGTAGTAACTCATATCCAGCTTTACATTCAGATGTTCGAGTTCAGTTTTGCCATTGTTTTTTAACATCAAGGACCTTGTTGAATATATACAGAATGATAGAATTAGGAAGGGAGTCAAATGGATCACAACACATAGATGAGGCTGGTTTCCTGTCGGCATGGAAGGAGATGTGCGACATAGTAGTGAATGCTTCAGAATTCGCTCTGGAGCTTCAGAGCCTTTGCAGCAGGCGGGCGAATGTGATCAACTGCTCTCTCAAACCAATGAGAGACGGATTCTTTCAAATGCCCTGAAAGATTCTTTCACCGTAGGAGTATTGCAGAAGACAGAGTCAGAGGCACTAATTCAGCAAAGAAGCTCACATAAATGAATTGAATGAGCCTTTTTAAGGTTTCTGCCAAAGCCAAGCCTGCCAGAGGACAAAAATATCTCATGGCCGATGAACCGATTCGCCGATAGTGAATGAAGCAAGACCGAGCAGTTTATAGCCTGAGCTCTCACCAAAAGCAGAGCGCTGCTCTCTAAGGCATTTTGAAGAGACATTCAATGCACTGATTCACTGATCGTCAATGAAGCAAGGGTGAGCAGTTTGCAAATATCCTAGCCATGACCAGAGGCTAGAGCGTTCTTCTCTGAGGTACTTTTTATAGAGACATTCAGGGCAGATTCTCTGTTTCTTCTGTGATAAAGTCTGTTTCTCTGTTTGCCAGTGTGACTGGGGGCCGCGATGGGATCTAACTGCTATCCTCTCAAGCAATCAGCCAAGTTGGCTATTTGGGAATCGCATCCAACATCATCGGCTTCCTAGGCTGATGTTCTGAGTCGTATCACATGGGACGGGTGAGAAAAACCTCGAGTCTTCTGACCATGAGCTTTCACTTTCCCAATCGCGAAGCTTGTGGGAAGAAGAAGAATCCTTCACTAAGCTTCGATGTAGTAAGGCCTCACACTGTTGTCAAGCAGGAAGGCTACGACAGTTTGAAGCAGCGCTAACAAAAAGACTGCGTGATGACGAAAACACAATCTCTGAGCTCCATCTTTTCCCATGGTACAAAAACAAGCTTGTCATAAGCAATTGTGAGAAACAAAGACTGCAAAACCCACCGATTGCAGCCCCAAAGTCTGCAGTCTACACATTATATGTCTGTTCAACTGCAGCGTGTTATAATGTCTCCAGTCGACACTACCCCAAGCAGAAATAGCCAAAGCTGAGGAAGAGCAAGCAGTGCGTTTGTTCATCAGATGGCAATCATAAGCTACAGCAGGAAAAGCTGTGGCGCACCACTCATGAGGAATGCTTTGTGATTCTTCTTGGTCTTTTGTGGTTTCATTCCCCAAATTAGTCGATCGTCCTCCTCTTTTCCCCGAGACTTTTCGTTGATTCCTTCGATATAGCTTGAAAAAAAAAAAGCCCAACGAATATAATTACATCCATCTTTGAGTCTTTCTTCTGTGGAGCACCATTTGTCTTTAGTGCTTTAGATATCACTCTTTAGCAGAAATTTGAGGCATTGCTACCTCTAGTTTCTTTACACCAACAGGAATCTACGCACAAACTTTGATTTTGACCTTGAGGACTAACTTAGGGTATCTTTGGAGTCATCATTTGCCCCATTAACAGTCAGCTTTGTGATGGATGATCTGCGCAAAAACTTTGACTTCTGCCTTGAGGACTGGGTGGCAAAATGCTCTCTCAGTGCTTCACTAGTGCTTTACTCGCTTAAGCAGTGTTTGAGAGACTTCCTTCAACTCTATTTCATGGGAAATATTGAACTTAGATGATCGGCTTCCACAAAACTTCCTTTGATTCCACAATTCCCTGCACTTTTCTTAGAGATCATCATTGAAATTATCAGCTTGATAATGTCCTTTGGCATCAGTTTTTCATATTTTTCTAACACACACACATCATGCATCCAAACAGAAACACACACACACACTATCGGAATATATACATTGGATGCAGGTATTGAAAGGACGGATTATCATAATGCATCAATCACACAAAATGAATCACACGTAGAAAAATAACACAAATGCACAACAAAAAAAATGGAGGTGTATACGGCTTGGATGCGCAGCAGCATGACAATGTTTATGAGTTTAGAGTGCGCACTCGTGATAAATTAAGGTTAGGATTGATTTCTAACCAATTGATTTATTTATGTAGCTGAAGACTGCTAGGTATTCGCTTTTGTCAGTTTAATTGTATTATTTTGCTAACGATTGTGAATGCTTCAGTTGATGTGCAGAGATAGCAGCAGTGGCGGTGGAAAGCATTGGAGGATAGCGTTTATTCGAGTTATCATATATCTTTTGATGGGCGCATACCTTAGGCATGGAGCCTATATTTTGTCGCGCCTATTTATTAAGGAATTTGATGTTTATTTATTATTTTTGTATGCGCATGGGCGCACGATTTAGATATTTGTATTTTGACATTGTATTGGGTATGCATGACTTCTTGGGTGCTCGCACATTAGCTTTATTTCTATTTGGCACTAAAGCAAACTCAAAAGCCAAAATCGTGCTATTTTGTAATTTGGGCTATTATTTGAGCTTCAAGATGATTAATACAAAAAATACATGCTTTGTGGAGCGCTCACACAAGGCATGGGGGGAGATTGCACTCAATTGGTCCTTGTTCATGTCGTGCAAGTCTTCTACATTGATTTGTGTGCAAAAAGTAGAGTTCTTTTGTTCTTGGGGACCTTCTGAAGCTCACTATGCGCGCCTACGGCTTCCGATATGTGCACCAAGGATTCTCTTCTAGAATCTTCTAGCATCTTGGTAAACATCCAAAACACATGTATGAGTTACTCCACATCAAATTTTTTAGGGAGTTCTTGTTTGAGGATTAGGCTTTAGGAGAGTTCACTGTTTCCATGTCATTTTGCTTAAGACTAAGATTATAGAAAACCTGAACATTTAATAACACACATTCACATTGTGTTTGAACAATCTATAAACACAAGGCTTTTCAAATCTATTCACATCCACGATCCACTATATGCTTCTAGGCATGCTTTTGAGCACTTCTGTTCTACTTGCTCACTAACGACTCCGAACTATTGAAATTTTCTTATGAGAAAGATATTACTTTTTTGTCTAGAGAAATGCTCGTGGATAAGAAAATTAATGTCAATTTTTACACTTCTATTCCTAATGTCTTCCCTTATTTTAATGCATTGCATTTTGCTACTTGAAAGAAATTCTCACGTCTTTTACTACAAGCAAGTAAAGTAGGTAAGGCAACATGTTTTATTGCAAGAAAGTGGTGTGAGTTTGTATTGTGGCCTTAGTTGCACAAAATGAAAAAAAGAGTAGAGGCTTCTAGATGTAAACTATGATACTTTGGGAGAGCTAAAAAATTCAATGTATCTTATATATACTATGATAACCTTGTTGATTTGGCATCTAATTCTGACATCCTCATTATTGCATGCTATTTATCCCTAACAAAAACAAGAACTTGCTCAATTGTGAAGTTTTAGATGTATTGAATGATGAGTTCTTGTGAATATTTTCATTCGTTCTATGATAAAACTCTTTGAAAATAAGCCATATCTTTAGTTAGGCATGGACAAGATTTGCTTTACTCATGAAACATTTGCAACTTGTGAAATTAGAATAGTTGGGCAATATCATATGTTCTTCTTAGGCCAACCACATCTAACTCCATTGAGCTAAATAGTTTTAAAAATTACATTGCATACCAAGTGAGGTCATGCTTACAATAGTCGATTTCTCTACGTTACTAAATAGTCAATGGGACTAGCCTCCTTCATTGAGCCCATTTTAAACTTTATTCGTAAATTTCATAATTGGATGTCATATAGTATGAAGGTATTCTATAAAGTTCCATAATCACTAAAACTACTAAAAGTCTTTTATGAACCCTTAAGATTTAGCTTGTGATCAATTCTATGATAAAACTAGTGTTTTGAATCTCTTACATAAGGATTTGTTAAATTTACTAATGGAAAAAGTAAACTTAAAGTAACAGACTTAAAAGTTGTGGTAAAAAGTCCTAGAATGGTTAATAAAATATCACAAAATATGTTATCTAGGGATATATAAAACATGCCATGAATGCATGTGATATATAGAATTTATACATAGTGATTTCCTCGAGGAAAAAAATGAGATAGACACAAATACCCATGTGCACACTCAAGCACACAAACACACAAACACACACACATTTAAAAAATATGACACAAAATTTGAAGATGGAAAAAATCGAAGGAGAGGGAAAAAGAAGAGCAAGAAAGAGAGAGAGAGAGAGAGAGAGAGAGAGAGAGAGAGAGAGAGAGAGAGAGAGAGAGAGAGAGAGAGAGAGAGAGAGAGAGAGAATATGTCTGTGTGTATGTGTTGGTAGAAAGAACAAGAGGATGGATAATCCTAACATGCCATACTTTGAAACTAGGTGGAGGAAGAAGTTAATGAAGTAAAGTCCTAATTATTACTAACACCAATGTAAAGCACCCACAAAATGAGCTCCATTGCACTTGATGCAAGAAGATATAGTTTAGTTTTCATCTTGTTGAAATCATTCTTTCACTCCCTATATATAAGTGAGTGCTACATCCCCATATATTTCATTTTTGTGCCTATCCACATCAAGCTAGTATAATATACACATTGTCTAGGCTTGATCCAATTGACCTTAGTCTTCCACTCCCTTCCATTCCCTATTATACCAATGAGTGCCACAACCACATATATTCCATTTTCGTGCATTCAAAATTGTATTGATCTAAGTTGCCAAAGTTTGAATTATGTTCCTTATATCAACCTCCCACAAGCCCTATAATAGACATTTTTTTAAGGCTTGATCCAATTGACCTTAGTCTTCCACTCCCTATATACCAATGAGTGCCACAATCATGTATATTCCATTTTTGTGCATTCAACATTGTATTCATCTAAGTTTCCAAAGTTTGAATTGTGTTCCTTATATCAACCTCCCATGAGCCCTATTGCAACATGAAATATGATTGCAAACCCCAATGTGAAGCATCGGGAGAACCACTTCGTGAAGCATCTAAGTGTGGAGCACCAAGGAAGAAATTATGCACTTAATGCATACTTAATTCGAATGATACTATATCAAATTTGTAGTGCTCTATTGAGGACTTGCTATAACACATTTACTAATACATGTGCCATTTACTTCTACTAAATTTTCTATCAAATATTTTGGCTCTTGTTGCATGGGAAATCGACATATTTCCTAAGCAACTAAACAACTGTTACCTATTGTGATGCTCCCAATATGGGCATCTCTGCTCAAATAAATTACTTAAAGTTGAAATAAATGCATCAAAATATTTTTAAGAAGATAATCGTAAAGAACAACAAATTCTGAATAGTGGATTTTCCAAGGTTCTATGTTAGCTTTAGCGAAAAGTGTCAGATGATCAATTGATGGGTCATTTACATAAAAAATGTTCTTACTCCTATTAGATCAAATATGCAAAGTATCACATGTTCTTGCTCCTATTACATCAAAATCTTACACACTTGTGCAAGTTTTAGGTGCTCTGACTTGAGATGATAGAGATAAAAAGTAGTGTAAATTTTGTCAAATACATTATAATATTTCCAATAGGAGAATGAACTCCATATTGGGCTTTTTCCAAAGGTTTATAACTCAATTGTAAACAAAGAATCTCATATTAAGCTTATGATTTAATTACATGCATCTAATAATTAATGGCTATAATAGATACCAAGTTAGATAGGAGTTTTTGGAGCCTTATGTTTTTCAATGCTCCTCACACATTTCATACCCTTTGTGATTTATTTTCCTTATATATATATATATATATATATATATGCATTAGGGTAAGCATCAATAATTCAATTTCTCCACCAAGATGAGCATTAGAAAATTCCATGCTCATTCAAACATGTATTTATGCTTTTCCTATGGAATTACTTTTGTAATGTAAGTCAATGCATCTGAAATCTTAGAAAAGGAGTGACAAAAGTTTTACTTTTAGTGTATGATTCTAATGAAAGAATACATCATACAACTCATTCAGGCTCCTAGAGCCCACTTAGACTAAAGCCTCAAGCTACTCACACACACACACACACACACTCTCTCTCTCTCTCTCTCTCTCTCTCTCTCTCTCTCTCTCTCTCTCTCTCTCTCTCTCTCTCTCTCTATGTGTGTGTGTGTGTGTGTTTTTCATACATCTATATGGAGAGAGAGACATCAAGAAAGATAGAGAGAGAGACAGAGAGAGATATGTAGGCGTGCTAGTGGGATTTTATGTGAATACAACTAAAATATAGCACTAAAATTTGATCAAAGCTCAAGCGTAGTTAGATAGTCAAGTGCCAATAAATAAAACTAAATTACAAACAAAGAGAGTAATTCCAATCTGCATACATTGGAGGATATTTAATATCCCCCATGCATAGTAAATTTTGAAAGCCATCCCTACATCCAAATAACCTTGTATATTTGCCTGCGTTTTCCACCTATCACTTTATGGATATCCTTATTCAATTTATGGATCCACCTTTTCACATTTACTATGTTGGCGTTTTTATGAGTCTTTTGTATATATAAAGACATCTATGTATAAGAATACACATTTTATTTAACTATTTCAATCTATATTAGTAAATGAAAACTTTTGCATTTACTCTTTCAATATCAATATGAACATACACTTTTTCCCCAACTTTTTCTATACATAAAGACATATATATCAATATAAACATACACTTTTTCTTTTAATTTTTCAATCTATCATTCTCATTTTCATTTTCCTACACTCTAATTTTGTCATGGTATTAGAGCTTGTTAGCATCCTCTACTGACTCATATGCTACGCTCTTAGCTTTCTCCTTTTTTTAGACAAGGTAATAGTGATCCAAACACTATCTACCATCATGAATCAAATTATAGACACCACTCAATCCTTCTTGGTCCCATCTCACTCATGGAAAGTGAAGAAGTCGATGAGCAACAACTATAAAGGTTAGAGCTTCAAGATGCAACTTTACTAATTCAATTCATGGACATCATTCCACACTAAAATGATTAACACATGGAAATGGTACATGGATATTGCAAATCTTTTGTCAATTCTCTCATCTTTATCAAATTCTTGGCATACTTTCCTAAGCACATGCTATAGCACTTCCCAATTCTCATGAGAGCTCATAGTAAACATTCAAAGAGAGGATTTGCTCATGGGATGAGAACATGCTAAGGTGGCTCACATAATTGTGTCTAGGATGCAAACTAACATAACACTAGAACACTATTATTTTTCATATAGAAAATTTCTTTGCATGTAGATTTTTATGAGATTATATATATATCCATGGATAACCCTTCAAAAGGACATTATAAAGTTATACTATTTGAGAAATATCTATGGATAGCCCTTTGGAAGGACATTATAAAGTTATACTATTTGAGAAATTTAAAGACACTTTGCAAAAATATTATGGGTCTCTAATTTTTGTTATTACCGTTATTATAGTTTTCTAAAAAAGCATAAATAGTGAGCCATCTTAGCATGTTGTCATCCATGGGCTGCTCCTCAATATCAACATCTTTAGCTACTTTAATGCGGAGTTATCATCAATGGAAGAATGGAAATCATCATCATTCGAGGTCTCAATACCCATCTTCTTCTTCCCATAAAAAACTTAAATCAATTCTAGAAAATGAAGTCATTATCTCCCCCTATCCCCCCCCTGTCCTCCCAACAATAGAAATCTTCATTATTATTACATTTTCTCCTATTTCAAGAGGTAGTGCCATCATTCCCATGCATCTCAAGAAAAGAAGAAGAACTATCCATAATAGAAGCAAGAGCACTAGCCTAACTATGGCCAACTGTGGTCACTACAAAGGCTTGGGTGGTAAACTTGAAGCTTGCTTCATCATAGTGGACATTTATGAAGGGGAACTAACTCCACTTTATAGTTTGTTACTTATGTTAGCAAGTGTAAGAACCACCAACATACATGGTTCTTAGATGTAGAAGCTATCTATCACATGTTTCATAGTGATGAGTGGCTCACAAACCTCGTCAATTCTTGTTATGGATTTTTGGAGACTACTATGGTAACAAAAGTGCTAAAAAAGTTGAGGATTATGAACATCTTGACATATATCTCTTGAATGGTCAACCCATCACCATCTACAAGATACCTACATATATGCATCAACTAATTGTGTATCATTGTGTGAATTGATATAATGGAATGCAATATGTTTCACTCATACATATTGCACTCTCTATTCTCTACTCTCTTATGGCTACTTCTTTTCTCTTCAATTCCCTCAAAGGAATAAACTCTATGCTTTAGATGCACATGTATTCTTTCCATCATTTTTATTGGTCTCTCAAATCTAGAAAGCAAACAAAAAGGATATTGATACTCCTCTATGGCCATAAAGACTAGGTCATATTTGAAATTATCATATTTAGAAAATGAATCATAAAAATCTATCTTAGGTATACCTCCCTGTCTCTCTCTCATTCTACTTTTTTTGAAGCATGCACCTTGAATAAAGCGAGAAATCTCTCTTACTCTCCCTTTAACATTGTGACTCAATACCAAGCTGGACTTGTGCATTTTCATCTTTGTGGTCTAATGTACATAACTAACTTTTAGGAGCCAAGTACTTTCTCAGTTTATTGATCATTTCACCCTATAGTCCTTAGTAATTTCTTGCTCTCAAATCCTAACCTTTTTGTAATTTCAGATTCTATAATGAGTTAATGAAGAATCAACTTGACCATCAAATCAAAACTGTACAGACCGTTTCATAGTGATGAATACTCTTCCGATGAGTTTGAGACATATTTGCAAGAACATGGTATCCATCATGAACATTCCATTCCTCGTTATACACAAAAATATGGTATCTTTGAATGAAAGATTCAAATGGTCATGGATACTACTTGACCCATGTTTACCATAACGAGGTTTAGTTATGCTTATTGAAAAGGAGGTATCACCACTATTGGTTATCAATAAAATAACAATACGACCAAAAAACTAAGCAATACTCCGTATATGTTGTAGTAAGTTGATACAACCAATCTCTCTCATTCAAAGATTTTGGCTCACAATGTTATTCAATAATTCTTCTAGATGATCAAGGAATCAAATCCTACAGTCAAGTATTACATCTTCATGAGCAATGGAATTTTTCTTCAACACAAAGGTTTATCATTGTCATGACTCCACTCATCAAATCTTGCCTTTTTCTTGGAGAATCATTTTCCTAGAAGCAACTCCTATCCTAGCAAGTCTCCTTGCAAGCTCATTGTGAATCTTCTCCCATCTCATAAGAGATACTTTACTTTGGAAACAAGTCTACTCATTGCACTTTTCATATCTCGTCATTGAGTACCACATTATGCCTTGAAGAAATGCCTCTCTTATTACCATGGTCCAACCAAAAGGAGGCCTCACCTAAACATGTGAAGCATTCTCCTTTGAACCTATCCCATAAAAAGACGCATCACCTTTTCACGTTCTCCATGTCCATATGAAGTTCCTCTTTCTCATAGCCCCTCCACAAGTGGAGCCCCATCTTCTTTGGCCAAAGGAGTCCCCACCATCAACTAGACCACATTATGTCTGAAAATTATATCACTTTTGGTGTTGAAGTGATCTTCTAGTAATTCTCCTCAAATTGAGTCTTCAACTCTCTATACTAATTCATCATGTTCTTCTATCTTGCTATCCAAGAAATGGAGCAAGGACTGAACAATATATTTATCATTGAAAGTGACACTTATCCACCGTGGCATTAACAGTAGTCTTGTAACATGCCACAAAAGTGGCTGCAAGCCTGAATTTAAAGTAACATGTGCATATGATTAAAAACTTTGGATGAGATTTTCCCAAAATATTAAGATAGTAGAGTAAAATATTTAAAACAAGTATCAAGTGGAAATTTATTTTCTACCAATATGGATTCTCAAAAGTTCATGAAAATCGATCAAAACAGCACTCAACAATGCTATTTGGAGCTCTTTAACAAGTTGACATTATTCCTAATCTCTTAATGGGAATACATACTATGCACATCAAAGTATTTTCCCATGAAAGTTTTCGCTTGATAAGAATTTTCTTGAGATGATTTTGATTGGAAACACTAAAAGGTTTTTATTTTCTATGAAAATAGTCTCAAACATGAACATAAAAATACACACTTTTTAGCTTATTTTGACATTTTCCATTTATTTACAACTATTATCTTGTGTTGATCACATTTCCCTAAAGCTATTCCTTCTTAATATTTCTCATTCATGAGAAGTCTTTTTTTTTGTAGAGGGTCCAAATTGCCACAAAAGGGGCTTTTTTGCTACAAGACTAGTATTAACATACTAAATGGCATGCCTCAATAAAATAAATCATAATTGATTCACCATCCAAATTTGTAAAAGCATTTGAAAATGGCCTATATCATCCTTGTAATATAATGTCATGGTCAAATTGCGCAATTCCACATGCATTATATGTGCTTAACAATTAAGAGTTTGTAACGTGTCCACTTGTATTTTCAGGACATGTCTTAGGAGTCCATCGGAAAGGATGTCTAGAAAGCTCCGCCTAGTACTCCCATGGAATGTTACGGGGTTTGAAATCTAGGGCTTTCCTCCTCTGCCACGTAGCGGAAGTATTCCGGTCGTTCCCACTTAGGATGGACCTGAATTAGGGTTTTCCTGATTGGTCATTTCCTAATAGCAATTAGCGTCAAACCCAAGCGAACTACTTTAGGTAGAAACACCAAGTCCGAAGCGAATTCATGCTACACTTGGTTTAAGGAGAATGGGAAATGAGAGGGATGCAAAGCTCAACCTCTCTGCCATAAGGCATAGTCCCATTCCGTTGCCCTAAAACAACATAAATCGGGTTCGATCATAACTCTAGGTCAACGCTTTTGTTGTTCGTGTTCTTTGACAATCTTCTTGCTGTCCATCATGATTTGGAAAAAGTTCCCGGCCAGCCGGGACCAACCATCCGTAGGACGGATCTATGGCCCATCCTCCGCACTTTCCTCGGGTTGTTTTAGTTATTTAATTACCTAACACATTAGTTTGACATGTAACAATCAGCTTCTTTAATTAATGTGTTAGACACTAGTTCCTTCACGTAATCTTATCACTTGACATAGAAAAAAAATATCAGACAAGTTCCTTATTAACAGGTTATCATATTTATCTTAGAAATACAAAGAGTCCAGCCCATAGGCTTATCCACAATCCGCCCGAAGGCTATCCAGTAATCTATAGGGATTACCAATCCAAGTTTCCACACGTAGACTAGTATGCGGGCCTCGAGATCTAATCCCGAGTCACATTAGCCTCTTGTCCAGGGCCCGGAAGGTGAGGGATTTACGGCCAGAGCCCCCCTGGCACCCAAGCATCCTCTTGCTCCAAGTAGCACTCAACGGAGAGACCTCTCGCGGCGGGTTCGGTCCACTTGCCCAGCGTAGTTAACAACCCCCTTGGTTAGGGTCAGGCAAGAAGTCGGGGGTAACTGAAGCTGCCTCTTCCTTCAGGCCTTCAACCTAAAGTATAGATATCCATTTATCTTTTAATTCATTGATCAAACAAAGCCAAACAGTGCTCTAAAATCTGTAGTAAGCACAAACATTTCCATTGATCATTTTTGTTGGCAAACTGCTAAGGAATGAATCCTTCCTTTCGAATGCGTCCAACACTCGATCCGGGATGACTTGCAACTTGGTAAGATCCCCTATATCCTAGGTTACGGCGTGCCTATTAACCCGACTTGGTCAAACCTTAAGTTCATCGGTTATTTAAGTTTATCAGCTCGTCTTTAGTTTCCAATCAATCTTCTTTACTCACGAAAGATACTAAGTTAGGATGATTATTGATCCTTTTGCAAGATAATTTGCGTAAGGACCTACCAATCTCATTGCAAGAATTTGGATATTTCCTTGTGATCCAATCACAAGATTGTATGACTCTGCACTTGCTGCGCAAGTGTCGCATCGAACCATGAGACTTATTCTACTCATTGACGGAGTCACAAAACAATCTGTTCCTGATGACATTAGACTGACGTTGTTAGTCCTAGAGTTCCAAGCTCCATGTCGTAAGATTCTTACGGACAAACCCTAGTTCACTTTCCAATTACATTTTCACTATCCCTACATTTCGTGAATGTGGGCAAGTATTTAAGGTATAGGAATATCAGTTTTAACAATACATATGATTAGGTCACATATTAATTTCCTGGTGAATTTCTTGGAATTTAACTCATACTAAATGAGTACTCCGAGGTTTAGGTTTGTGCCAATTTGTTTATCTCTTGGAGATAGTAACATTTTAGTCTTTCATAACTGCATGACTCATTGTCTATGCACAAATTATTTTTTTCAACCTTAACTTATCGATTCGGTCAGGCATAGGTTAGGTTAATTCCAGTTAATCTTCCTATAACTTTTGCGAACAAAAATTATGCTAAACAAGCAACCTTTTTCTTGATAATTTAAATAGTTGACAAGCGATAATTTCCTAGAGTTATGCATCGTAAGAATCATTTCATGCCCTACACTTTCCATGATGATTCATTGCGAAGAGGATATGGGTTAATAATGCGATATGTAGTTTATACTTCTAGGCTTAAACGAAGTATACTATTTTAATGGACAATAATCTAATTTTTAATTCATTTCAATGCATAAAGCTATTTGCTAGAAATGCATTTATGCTTCCTTTGTTATGCTTGTTTTGTCAAAAGTATTTAATGACTAAATTCCTTCGTTGTGAGGATTTAAGAAAAAAAATGTATCATATTTCTAACAATTAACCTTGCATGATTACAACAATATCAAATAAAAATTAGGGAGAAAACCTGGGCTTGGGGTGAGATGTCCACGTGGAGGCTGGGAGACGACCCTCCCGCGGCTGTGCCTTGAACTTTCTTAGGAGGATCGCAATTGTAGTCTTTCAAACATGGAAGCAGCTTTACAACTCCTCTTTGGAATTCCACCGTCGCTTCCTTGCACTGTCCGTCAAAAGTAATTTTAGAAGGCTCCCTCCTTGAAGTAGGGATTTTGAAAGAAGGGGTGTTTCAAAATCATTTGCGGATAAGACCCATTAAAGCCATGGGAAGGGCTTAATGGCCTTGTAATGACTCGCACAAACGAGGAATGAAAGGTGTGAAATCCCTTAAAAGGGCTTTTGTGTGGGAAAGTGTAAAAATACCCTCAACACTCTCTTTTCATTTACGAGTGGGGGGAAAAAAAAAAAGCTCCAAGGGTAAAAAGGGCTAAGGGGGCCCTTAGGGGGGATTTATAATCACAGGGAGGCAAAGGACCCTTAGGGTCAAGCTTTTGAGGGGGAAAGAAAAAAAAACTAAGGAAGCCTTAAAGAGGAGTTTTAAGGGGGTTTCAATATGCCACAAGGGAAGGGAGATGGGAATTTAAACACATAGGGGAGGGGGTTTCAAGCCCAAAGGAAAGGGGCTTAAGGGTTAAAACACGGGGGTTTCCAAAATGGAACAAGGGAAGGGGGCTAAAAGAAATTTTAAAAACATGGGGGGGGGGGGGGGGGGTAATAAGACCTCTAAGGCCAACTCTTATTGGAGGGGAAAGGGGGCTTATAGAGCTTTAAACACGAGGAGGGGTTTCAAAGCCCAAGGGAAAGGGGGGCTTAAGAGGGTTAAACATGGGGGGGAGGGGTAATAAACCCAAAGGAAAGGGGGCTAAGAAGGCCACCCCTTGGAAGCTTCTAAGCTTCCAAAAGCTTACGTGGGGGGGGGATTTGGTATAGTCGATGGCATTGTGGCCAGTTGGCAGCCTATAAGTGGCCGCAGATGGCGTGCTCCTGATCGAAGAGGGAGAGAGAGAGACGATGCTCCGCTTTCTTCCCGATCTCTGCCCTTGGTTACCGTTGTGGTGGCCCTCCCTCCTTTATCTTCAGCAAGGCGGCATCACGGATAATGGCAGTGGCTCATCCCTTACCCCTTGCTTGTATTCCCCCATGGTTTAAATAGGGGAGGGGAGTGGGATCCTCCCTCTCCTACGTGTCAACTAGCATGGCACTAAGGGTGAGCAAGCTCCAGCAAGGACCTTGCTGGACATTCTATTCCCCTCTCCCCCTCCAGCACGACTGTCTGCTGGGGGGGATAAGGGAAAAAAATTTCCATTATCCTTAGTAATTTTTTAAAAAATTACTATATCATTTTTCCCATTTCCTTTTCGAAGTAGTTCACGCGAAAAATAGAATTAGAACGTTACATTCTCTCCCCCTTAGAGGAATCGAGATGTCCTCATCTCGAGATAAAGTGGGGATATTGATGGTTGAGAGTGCCTTCCTCTACCCAAGTGGCATCCTCTTTGGGATAATCTTCCACTGGACGAGGCATTCTCTCAGGGTTTTGGATCTTAATCGTCTCTCCCTAACACCTAAGATCCTATCAGGCCTTAGTTCAAGGACTCCTTGACTAGGCATTACAACTTGTTGGTCATCGAGTACATGGTTAGGATTAGGTACATATTTCTTCAATAGGCTGATATGGAATACATTGTGAACCGTTAGGTTCTCAGGGAGTTGCAATCTGTAAGCATTAGGTCCTAGGCATTTGAGGATCTTGTACGGTCCACAATACCTTGGACTTAGCTTCTTGCAATCTCCTAAAGATAAGGAACTCTTTCTAGGGTGTACGCAAATGAAGACCATGTCTCCTTCTTCGAAGACTCTATCTTGATGTCTCAAATCCGTGTATGCCTTCTGTCTATCCTTGGCAGCTTGGATGTCTTGTCTTATTGACTTTATTTGGTCATCCATCTCTTCCAACATCTACCTTGAAGCTTCAACCCTTAAGATTGGATCTGAAAAGTTTAGGGAACTTTGACAGTCATGACCATACAATGCTTGGAAAGGGGTCATCTAAATGCTTTGTTGGTAAGAAGCATTGTAGGCAAATTCAACCAAAGGCAAGTATTGAATCCACCTCTTTGGCTCACGACAGCAGTATACCCTAAGCATATCCTCGATGACTTGATTAAATCGCTCTGTTTGGCCATCCGTTTGGGGATGGTAAGTGGTGCTAAAGAAGAGTTGAGTCCCAATAGCTTCAAAGATAGCTCTCCAGAAGTGTGACGTGAAGAGAGAATCATGATCACTAATGTTTCTTATGGGTAAACCATGTAGCTTGAATATCTCCTTGATAAACAATCTTGCAATGTCTGAGGCTTTATAGTTTGTCTTTACTGGAATAAGGTGTGCAACCTTAGTGAGCATGTCAACCACAACCATGATGGAGTTGTATCCTCCCTGGACTTGGGGTAGGCCCACAACAAAATCCATATTGATGAATTCCCATTTCATTTGGGGAGTGTCAAGCGGTTGCAGTTTCCCTAGCATCATGACATGTTCAGCTTTGATACATTGACAAGAAAAACACTCAGTGACATATTTGAGAAGGTCACCTTTGAGCCTCTCCCAATGGTAGCTCTTCCTAACTGCATTGAGAGTCTTGGCATAGCCAGGATGTTCTACGAAAGGGGAATCATGAGCTTCCCACAAAATCTTATGCTTAAGTGACTAGCTTGCTGGTATACACAGCCTTGTTCTATAATAGAGAAGTCCGTTATTAATAGAAAATTCTTGATACTTAGCATGAAGCTTTTGATCTTGATCCTTGATAGAGATCTCCCTTAGCATTTTTTGGTAGGCTGGATCATGGCATGCATCCTCTGTAGCTAACTCAAGTATTGGGTTGCTTCGCATAGATACTTTCATAGATAGAGATCTAGTTGTTGATGGATTCTGCAAGATTAGGGAATTTAGGAATGCCTTGCAACTTTAGTTCATCGACAACTACATTCTCTTTTCTTGGTTCGTACTTGATTTCAAAGTCATATTCCTCCAACACTTCAATCCACTGACATTGCCTCATGTTGAGCTCATTCTGGGTAAAGATCCATTTGAGACTCTTATGGTCGGTTACTAGTGTAAACTTATTACCCAACAGGTAGTGTCTCCAAAGCTTTAGAGCATGGATGACAGCTAGCAATTCCAGATCATGCGTAGCATAATTCTTCTCATGAATCTTCAATTTCCTTGAAGAGTATGCTACAAGATGACCTTCCTGCATGAGGACACATCCCAAGGCAAGTATGCTAGCATCAGTTACTACCTCAAACTTTTTATTGAGGTCAGGAAGTTTTAGAATAGGTGTTGATACCAAACTTTTTTTCAATCTGTCGAAGCTATTTTGTTTGGGAGTTGACCATGCAATGGAAGTTTGCTTCTTCAGTAAGTCCGTTAGAGGTGCTGCAATCAAAGCATAGTTTTTTATGAAGACCCTATACCATCCTGTCAATCCAAGAAAGTTGCATATCTCTTTGATAGATGTTGGTATTGGCCATTCTAGCATATCTCTAGGTCTAGCGAGATTCCTTCTGCTGATACTATGAATCCCAGATATTCAATCTGGCATTTGAAGAATGCACACTTCTTCATCTTAGCATACAGCTTATGTAACCTCATTGTTTGAAGGACAATCCGAAGTTGGGGTTCATGATCTTGTTCTTGTTTGGAATAGACTGAAGTGTCGTCGAAGAAGACAAGCACGAAATCATTAAGATATGGCCTAAAGATGTCCTGCATTAACTTGTTGAAGGTGGCAAGTGCATTCATAAGTCTGAATGACATAACTAGGAACTCAAAGTGCCCATATCTTGTATTGAAGGCCATCTTGGGGATATCTTCTTCCTTGATCCTTATCTGATAATAACCTGACCTGAGATCAATCTTGGAGAAGATCTTTGCACCCTGAAGACAATCAAGAAGCTCATCTATTCTAGGAATAGGGTACTTGTTCTTGACCGTTGATTGATTCAATCCTCGTTAATCAATACATAGTCGAGGTGTCCCATCTTTCTTTTTCTGGAATAGTACTGGAGCTCCCCATGATGAACTACTAGGCCGGATTTAGCCTTGATCTAGTAATTACTTGAGTTGTTCCTTCAGCTCAATTGCTTCTGGTATGGACATTCTATAAGGTCTCTTTGCAATTGGCTCAACTCTTAGTACTAACCTAATCTCATGATCCACTTCTCTTTGAGGCCGGAGTTCTATCAACTCTTCAGGGAATACGTCCGCGTATTCCTTGAGCCAAGAAGGTCCTTCATTAGACTCTTGCTTCTAGTCTAACTTGTTGAGTTTGATCAAGTAGACGGGTAATCTTTTTCTAACTCCTTTTATGATCCGAGATACTTTGGCCAATTGGATTCTTGGCACTCCAGCCTCAGCTTGGGTTGTGACTAATTCCCTTTCAGAGTTTTGAAAGGAAACTTGACCCTTTCCACAATGAATGTGGGCATCATTAGGCTTAAGCCATAGGCTTAAGCCAATCCATTCCGAGTAGACACTCATGGACACCTAAATTTATGAATCTGAATTTTACTGAAGTCTTCTTTCCTTCCAGAAAGAAATCCACCTTAGCAGTTTTCCTGGTACAAGTAAGTCACGGCCATTTGCCAATTCCACAAGCAAGGTAAGTGCTTCTACTATGGCTATTCCTAATCTTTTTGCACAAGCTGGTGAGATAAAGGAATGTGTACTACCACAATCAATCAAGGTCTTGAAATTTTTACCTTGATAGTTCGACGGTGTCTGCATCACCGAGAATTGGCAATTCGGCCCTTTCTTGTGTAGAGCAGCATTGACTGTCGCCCTTTCAAACTCTGCTTCCATGGTCTGATCTTCTTCCTCTTCTTCTTTGCACATTTGCCTATTGGCAATGCAGGTGGTTCTTCCTCTGCCTCGGGTAGCGGCTCCTTGACCACAGTCCGTTCCTTGGAAAGGTGCTTGGCGATGTCCTCCACCAAGCTTGGGACATTGCCTCTTGAAGTGACGGGGTTCGTTGCAGTGGAAACAACGGAGGTTTTGGCCATTGCTTTGAGTAGGAACAAAGTTGTTGACATTGTTAGTCCTTGCTTTCTTTCTTTGTCTCTGATTATGACCTTGAAATCTCTTCATCTGAGGTCTGAATGTTCCTCTGTTTGGGTCATTATAAGACCAAGCTTGGTTACCCCTTGGTCTAGACTGCACCTCCTGAATTATGGGTGCAGCTCGAATGAGTGCGTCTTGAAGATCTGATGGACGCATAGATTCGAGATGAGTATTTACTCATGGATTTAAACCATCAAAAAATTTGGACACCTACTGTGTCATGTTCATCTGCGACGCATACTTTAAAAGTGAGACGAATTTAGAATAGTATGTATCAAGAGTGATTCCCTGTTGTTTTAGCTTGTAGAACTCATTCATTTTCTGCGTGCGGTATGCAGGTGGTAAGGATTTCAATCTTTTGACTTTCCATACCTTGTTGGTCATCGGGATCTAGTTGGGCAAATTTACTTTTAAACTCTCAATGAAGAGCAGTAGCAGTTAGACCCTTATTGGGCCTATCGACCCAATTAGTGAAGATTTAATTTTAAACTCTCGATGAAGAGCAGTAGCAGTTAGACCCTTATTGGGCCTATCGACCCATTTGGTGAAGATTTTCTTTGTCATAAGGCTAGAATCTCAAGGAAAATTTCTTCTCGAAGAGCCTTCTTGAACACAGTCCATCCTGCATCTTTTTGGGAAAGACCATGAATTCGGTCCTGGAGACCATGCATAGCCAGGCGGGCAAAGTAACAGCTCCAGGCATATTGAGGAACTCCAAACAAGACCATCTTGTAAGTGTAGAGGCGGATAAAAGAGGACACATTTTGCCCATTAAATTGCTTGAGCTCATGCCCAACTACTTCTAAGGCCTTAATGGCAACAGCATCAATCCGCTCTTCTTCTTGTCTCCCTTGTTGTTGCAATTGCAACTGCTGCTGAAATTGCAGCTGTTGTTGTTGGCTCTCTTGCATTAGACGAACCAACTGTTGCAAAACATCTCCTCCCGAACTTGATGATTCTCCCATTGGACTTCTTCTTCCGCAGCGGACCTTCACGTCGGGTTCACCACCATTGTCCTCGCGTTAAGAGTTAAAGGTTTACCACCGGGGCTTTTAGTGCAGAAGAAGAGTTTAGGATTCAAGATTCGGAAAGGAAAAATGAATTGAGGTTTAATAAGATCCGGGATTTAGAAATGATTTAGGTACGGAAGAAGAGTTCAAACCTTCTCACTATGTACTTAGCATACATGAACAGAAGGAATAAGACTAACTTGATTACATCAAATGCCTTCGAAGGGTGTGATAAACCTCAATGAATGTAGAATATGATGAACCACAAGGAGCACAATTGAGCTTTACTCTATTGATATATAGATGAAGGGAATATGATTGTAATATTTATTTGTTTGTGTTATATAAAACAAGCTCATAACAAGTGTCAAATATTTTTTATAAAGAGAGCTAACTTTGAGCTAATGGAAGACTCATGTGCTCAAGAGAAATTCAGAAATTGAGAGAGAGAGAGAGAGAGAGAGAGAGAGAGAGAGAGAGAGAGAGGGAGAGAGAGAGAGAGTTTTCAAGTATTGCGTACATCAACTCTCTATGATTCATTGTTGGATATGTACTTTGCTAAGTTATGTGCATTTGGAAGGAGCACCATGAGAAAATGATGGTGCCTTTTCAAATGACTTTTATGCTACATTATGACTATAATTTGTGTAGATTTTGCACAAATTTTGTAAAACTTGTAACTTATATTCCACACACACACACACACACATAGCAACAATAAAGAGGACCCAACCAAGCACAATATAATTTTATTTTTTGCACATTGGACCACTGTAGTGTTGCTATATCATTCAACATCATTAGACATTTGTCGATTGTTGTTGTTGTGTTTTAGGATCCATCTCAAGTACAACACACTCTTAGAGTTGAAACATGCATCTAGACTTCTTTCTCCACTCACATTATCACTTGTCCTTGAGACATGGGGGTTTGAGACCCCTTTGTAGCATATTCAACATAGAAAATTCATCTATTCATTCACACAACATCTAAGTTCTCTTCACCTTGAGCTCCAATTCCACCTTGTGTAATTGTAACTTTGAGTTAGTCTACCAAGAATTTCTTTACATCCCAAATATTATAAAAAATATTAATCATCTTCACCATGAGCATAGATAACCTCTTGCACTGACACAAAGACATTCAATTGTGTCAAAGGTACACCTGCTAGATAGGTGTTCTTGATGTGTGGAGAAACAATACCTCATCTTGATTGCATATTTGTATCTTAGACATCCCACACAAAATAGAAAAGATTCAACTTGGACTTGGACAATAAATTCATACAAATTATTAAATCATGCACTAACTCCCCAACGTAGTTTAGCTCTCTACCAAGGGCACCAAATTTTTACCACCTACCCAAGAACACATGGCCTACTAACTTCTACCACATTAACGTGTCCAAGAATGACACCATGGGCACTATATTTACATAGCTAGGAAGAATGTACCATTGCATGCCTACATGAGGAGTTGTTTAGCTCCAAGGAGATGTGGTTTGCCTAGTCCTCCTCTTCCATGATATTGAAAAAAGACATGATTGTGTCAATAGTTGATCCCTTTTGACATAGGTAATTTCATGTAAGCACAATATTCTTCATGGTACGGAGATCTAGAAGCTCAATAATAGTCTAGGAAGCCTAGGTGAGTAGAAACATGATGATGTAGCTACCCCAACATCTTTGGATCTAGAATTGTTATGAAGAAATCCAAACTTGAATTATTAGACCTCCCTAAAGGATTATCTACATTTGAAAATTCAATTTTCTATTGATCATTTTTAAAGTGGTAGCCCTACTAATTTGGATTATATGCATTTGAAAATTCAATTTTCCATTCATCATTTTTAAAGTGGTAGCCCTAGTAGTTGGGATTGGAGCTTCAACAAGCTAGTCCAAGGTCCAAGATAATGCAAACTACATCTCAGTGTCACAATTGACATCCCCCGTAGCCATATAACATCTACATTAGGATTATGACTTTATGATAGGTGGAATAATAGAACCAAAGTGGCCAATCATAAAACCACAACTAGCATATGGTCACATTCAAAGTCAATAATGAGACACATTTGCTAAAAGCAAGGACTATAATAGAAATGAATTAAGTGGAGTCATATAAATTCACCTTGTTGAATCAAGAGCAATAGCATTGATTCACAAGCTGAATTAAGTAATAAAAGTTTTGATTCAAGAGCGGTAGCATTAATTCACAATGCTAAAAAGAATATGTGAAATATATTGATTACACTTATGAAATAAAGAATTTCCATCTGCACACACCTAGACTTGATCTCCTCCCAAGCATCGCAAGCATTAGACCTCCATCAAATGACATTCAAGAGGCTCTTGAGAGGTTTTTGATGTGAACCTTGAACTTTCCATACTCCACTTGACCTTGCACCAGTATTTCACAAACTCTACCCTTAATGATGACATTAGCACTTTGGCATGGTACATTAGATTGGCAAATACTAGGGTGCTTTATCTCCTATGAAAACACAATGGTGGTAGCACAAGATTACCTTGGATTGGTAAACACAAGGGCTAGGATGGAGTTGACTAACTGCATATGATGCCATACAGTTTCATACCTTGAATGATGTCAAAGTGGGAGGGCATTGTTGTTATGCATTGTCTACACATTTTACTTTTGGAGAGTCATGATGTAAAGTTGGATTCTACTTAGAATTTTCTTGGACATCCATCTAGCAACAACTTCTAAGTTACTATCTAGATTCATAGTTAGTCTTTACTATCTAAATTCATAGTCAGGCTTAGAAATCTCTTGAACATCCCATGTTGTAGCAACAGCCTTTGAAGGATTGTGAAGAGCATGCACAAAATCTCCACAAGTGCATGTTTAATATATATAAACTCTTACCATCATGGAATATTATTTGAGAGTTCTAGAATCAACTTGATGATTTCTATATGGATACTCATGATCTAGAAAAATAGCGCTTTTGTAATGAGCACATATTTCACAATGAGTGTTGGAGCTTTGTATAGCTCACCCTATCTAGACTAGGTCTCACCTCTATATATGTAGATTGTGATCAATATGATATGAACTTTGGGAGTGTATATGGTGTGTCTCTTCTCTCTTTATCATGTCTCTATGTATCTTCTCTTTCTACATTTCAACATGGTATGAGAGCTATCACGATTGACTACAATTAAATCCTTGAAGAAGACAATCACAAAGTATACCTACGTTAGTATCTCTTCTAATATTGATCCATGTTCTTTTTATTTTTGAATTTGATGTATTGTGTATGTTATGAGCATCTTATGTTATGGATTTTAAGCATAGAAAAAGTTCACTCGATTATCATTAATCATCATTTAGATTGCAGATATGTTGAATTGTAGATATGCCTTGCTTAGACACCCTAAATGTTTCTATTTGGAAATCTCTTAAGGAAACTTTCTTCCTATCAAATCCCTACTCAAATCAGAATTCTGTGTCAAAAGTTATGTTAGTTAAGGTAAACTGGACTTGAAATAGAAAAACAAATAGGACTAGCATTTTTTGTGTAGACTTCTATAGAGTTTTTATATTTTTGCCAAAATTAGCAAGATTATCATCCATTCTTGGCCAAAAAGTGAAGCCATCATGTTTGGAGTGTTGTTCATATTTCTCATCTATGTTTGATCGATTTCTTATCTCACATTTTTTGTCTATTTTGGATCACTTTATTCTTGCCCATATTTTGTCATTCTTGGGTCTCTTTCTTTTGGATTATGCTTTTTGAACTAAACCTCTTTCCTTATAGCTAGCTTTTGGATATGATTTGTTGTGCTACACTTTTACCATTGTTTCGTATATGGTGTGCAGATTCTGTGATCTCATATTGTACATATTCTGTCAGCTAGCTATATCAAATTCTATAATCATACCAATTTCCTTCTGGACAACGTTTCATCCCTCACTTTCAAGGACAAGGATTCCTTGGGAGGAAAGTAAAGATGCTAATTCTTGAAGGACCTATCTTTGAAGAATGGCAAACTGCTTTTAGTGAGTGGGTCAAACACAACAAAGTAGCTCGTCACTATATTCTTTCTGCTCTTCAAGAATCTCTTATGCTTGATTAATGTAATCTTTATCACAAGCTATATGGGAGTATTTGATAGAAAAAATTGAGAAGAAATCTATTTAAAAAATATTTTATCTTCATAGTCAGCTCACTAAGCTAGAATACCATATCAAAACTTCTATGACAACACATATCAAATCATTCAAGAACATTATCAATCAGCTTGCTATTGTATTCCATGAAAGTAATTGGTAACAAAACTTCTTGGCACTGTAAAGGATCCTGCTTATGATAATATTGTTACCATATTATCTAACAAAGATGGATCGATTTTGATCAAGCTTGTGTATCTTTGATTGAATATTCACAACGACATGAATGATGACAAATAAATTAAGAAACAGCTATGATCTCACAAGAGGACACATAGTGAAAACAAATAGACCAAGCTTTACTCACTCGAAGATGTCCCTTTCCACGCTATATAAACGTAGGAGTCGTTGCGGTGGTAACTTCTCTCGTCTCAAGTTTCCTAATAGACATTAAATGGTCACACTACAGATGATTGTGGGCAAAATAATATGATGAGAAATATGGTATTAGAAATGAACAACCGCGTTTATCTAGAGAATATTCTCCTTGTAACTACCTCAAAAAGAGTGATCATCCAATCCATCTGTGTTTCAAGAGGTATTTTGATCCAGATCGTAATAGAGCATATGCTGCTACACATGACAACACTACTAAAGAAGTAAATCATGTGAGCTATTTTATCTCTCCACAAAGGATACTTCATATTCGTGATGGATCTCTTTTTATTATTGATTTTGGTGCTATAGAAAACATGTCATATATGTCCCAATGGTTACATAATTATAATTTTATTCTTATCAAGAAATTGATTTATCTTACTGATGACAACCTGTTATTATTATTGTAATGGTGGAGAATACATTTTAAATAATTTTAATTATTATTGTAATAATCAAGGTACTCATCATGAATATACAGTTCCCTGCTCTCCTCAATAGAATGGTATTGCTAATTGTAAAAACAAGACTACTCTCAATGCCATGCAATGTATGCTCATTCATTTTGTCTTATCTCAATGTTTTTGGATGCTAAAGAAATCTTAGCAGCAGTATTTGTGAAAAATCATCTTCCTATAATTTCTCCTTGTGGTGAAATATAGATTACTACTTGGACAGGTGAAGCTCCTTCTCTTTCATATTTTTGAACTTTTGAATGTATTGTTTACATTTAGGTACCCAAAGAGACTCAGAGAAAACTTGATCCTCCCAGTCTGAAAGTTATTTTCATTGGATATTCAAATTTTCCTAAAGGATACAAGTTTTATGATCCATCTTCCAAGAAGGTAATCAAAAGTCGTGATGCAATTTTCAATGAGCAACTTATGGACAACACATGGCTTCAAGAGGATGCTAGCCAGACGTGGTCACTAGAGGATGGTGATGATACAAATTTATTACTCACTTCTTTTCCTTTTCTATATGATGATGAACCTCCTTCATGAGATAATAATGACTCTTTAAATCACAATTCACAACCTACACCTATTATTACTAAATGATGACCTTGGCATTGATCTTTATGTTGATTTTCCAATTAATAATGAGCAAGGTACTTGTCATGTTTATGATGCTGATATTCTTGACAATGCTCTCAATATTTATGAAAACCCTCTCTCTTATAGTGATGCTATGTCATCCCCTCAAAAGGAACAATGGCATGAGGCCATGGAAGTTGAGTATGAATCTCTTCTCTCTAAAGGTACATGGGTTCTAACTAAGTTACCACGTGGACGTATATACTACTATTAAATGCAAGTGGGTTTATAAGACTAAAACAAAAGTAGAAGGAACATTTGACAAATTCAAAGCAAAGCTAGTTGCCAGTTTCTCACGAATTGCAAGAGTTGATTATCAAGGAACTCTATCACCTGTTGTTCGTATTACTAGTATTCTAGTCTTGTTGGTTTTTGTTGTTGAGTTTGATTTGGGGAGGTTCACTAAATGGATGTGAGAACTACTTTTCTTAATGATGGCAATTAAGAGGAAGAGATATATATGGAGCAATCGGAAGGATTTGTAGTCAAACATAAGGAAAATCTTGCTTGTAGACTTCACCAAGCATTGTATGGTCTCAAACAATCTTCAGGAGCTTGGTATCAAAAGATTGATCTCTTCCTTACAAAACAAGGTTTTATCTCTTGTTCTTCAGATCCTAACTTATATATCAAGTGATGCAATGATAGTTGTTTTATTCTTGCTCTATATGCGGATGAAACCATACTTTTTTCTAAGCATCTCAACTTCCTTCAACAAGTAAAGAAGGTTTTATTTTCTGTGTTTGACATAGTCGATCATGGAGGCATACACTCATGTCTTGGTATTAAAATTCAATGCTATCGAGAAAAGGGTGTTTTATTACTACCTCAAAAAAATTTCATTGAAGATATTATTTAGAAGTTTGTTTTGGGTTTTGCACATCCTACTAGTACTTCTTGTCTTGTGAGCTCTACAAAAAACTCTCAGTTTTTTTTTTTCAGAATGATGGAGATTTAGCATTACATCAACCTTATGCTAATCTTGTTGGATGTCTTCAATTTTCTGGCGTAAATTCTTACCCTGACATTCTTTTTGTTGCAAATTTTCTTGGACAACATCTTAGTTCTCTATGCCTTAAATATTGGACTACAGCTAAATGAGTTCTGAAGTCTTTGAAAGGCACTAAAGATTTTGGAGTGGTTTATCAGTGCCAACAAAACTCTAATTCTCTACATTCACTTCAACTTTTGGGTTAATACAAATGAAGATTGGGCAAGCTCTCACTTATCTATGCATTCCATAAGTGGAAATTTTTTCTTTATCAATCATTTTCTTGTTTCTTGAACTAGCAAGAAACAATGTTGTGTTGTTATTTCCACTACAAAGGCTGAATATGTAGCTATATCTTTAGCAACACAAGAGTTAGTATGGATTCGACAAGTTCTATCAAATATTGGCCATCTTTCTCTCTCCATCACACCACTTCAATGTTCAACATAACATTGTCCAAGTGATCAGATGATTCCATATATATTCACCAAAGGACTCAATGAAGCATGCTTCACTTTGTTACACTCAAAACTTAGAGTTTTCTGAACTTCAATATTTGGGAATTAATCTACTGTGACATTGTAGTGCCATTGCACATACTCCTTGAAGGCACCATACACTTCACATTCACATATGCACATACACCTCAAACCTAGTCTTGGTCACCTTTGTATATACATATTCAGTTTCACTTCACATGCACGGATTCACTTCACATGCCCAAAATAATCCATCCTAATCATAGTTTTACATTTGTATATAGGAGCTCAGGTTTTCCCTTCTGCTCCCAAAGGCTTTTTTCATCTGCAACTAAAGACCTTTGTTTCAGTAGGGGTGTTGGAGCTATAAATAGCTCACCTTGTCTAGACTAGTTCTCACCTATATATATGTACATTGTGATCAATATGATATAATTTTTGGGAGTGTATATGGTGTGTCTCTTGTCTCTCTATCGCATCTCTACATATCTTCTCTCTCTACATTTCAAAAATGAGCAAATAAAGGATGCTCTTCTAGAATCTTCTAGTATCTTAGTAAACATCCAAAACACATGTATGAGTTACTCCACACCAAATTTTTCAGGAGTTCTTGTTTGAGGATTAGGCTTTAGGAGAGTTCACTGTTTCCATGACATTTTGCTTAAGAGTAAGTAAAGGTTATAGAAAACCTGAACATTTTAATAACACACCTTCACATTGTGTTTGAACCATCTATAAACACAAGGATTTTCAAAGCTATTCACATCCACGATCCACTTTATGCTTCTGGGCATGCTTTTGAGCACTTCTGTTCTACTTGCTCGACTCCGAACTATTGACATTTTCTTATGAGAAAAATATTACCTTTTTTGTCTAGATAAATGCTTATGGACAGGAAAATTAATGTCAATTGTCACTTTTTATGCTTCTATTCCTAATGTTTTCCCTTAATTTTATGCATTGCATTTTGCTACTTGAAAGAAATTCTCATGTCTTTTACTACAAGCAAGTAAAGTAGGTAATGTAACATGTTTTATTGCAGGAAAGCGGTGCGAGTTTGTATTGTGGCCTTAGTTGCACAAAATGACAAAAAGAGTAGAGGCTTCTAGATGTAAAATATGATACTTTGGGAGAGCTAAAAAATTCAATGTATCTTATATATACTATGATAACCTTGTTGATTTGGCATCTAATTCTGACATCCTCATTATTGGATGCTCTTTATCCCTAACAAAAACAAGAACTTGCTCAATTGTGAAGTTTTATATGTATTGAATAATGAGTTCTTGTGAATATTTTCATTGGTTCTATGATAAAACTCTTTGAAAATAAGCCATATCTTTAGTTAAGCATGGACAATATTTGCTTGCTCATGCAACATTTGCCACTTGTGAAATTAGAACAGTTGGGCAAGATCATATGTTATTTCTAGGCCAACCACATCTAACTCCATTGAGCTAAATAGTTTTAGAAGTTACATTGCATACCAAGTGAGGTCATGCTTACAATAGTCGATTTCTCTATGTTACTAAATAGTCAACAGGACTAGCCTCCTTCATTGAACCGATTTTAAACTTTATTCGTAAATTTCATCATTGGATGTCATATAGTATGAAGGTACTCTATAAAGTCTATGATAAAACTAGTGTTTTGAATCTCTTACATAAGGATTTGTTAAAAATACTAATGGAAAAAGTAAACTAAAAGTAATGGATTATAAGTTGTGGTAAAAAGTCCTAGAATGGTTAAGAAAATATCACAAAATAAGTTATCTAGGGATATATAAAACATGCCATGAATGCATGTGATATATAGAAATTATACATAGTGATTTCCTTGAGTAAAAAAATGAGATAGACACAAATACCCATGTGCACACTCAAGCACACACACACACACACACACATTTAGAAAATATGACACAAAATTTTATGATGGAAAAAATGGAAAGAGAGAGAGAGAGAGAGAGAATATGTGTGTGTGTATTTGTGTGTATGTGTTGGGAGAAAGAATAAGAGGATGGATAATGCTAACAAGCCATACTCTGAAACTAGGTGGAGGAAGAAATTAATGAAGTAAAGCCCTAATTATTACTAACACCAATGTAAAGCACCCACAAAATGAGCTCCATTGCACTTGATGCAAGAAGATATAGTTTAGGTTTCATCTTGTTGACATCATTCTTCCACTCCCTACATATCAGTGAGTGCTACATCCACATATATTTCATTTTTGTACCTATCCACTTCAAGTATAATATACATATTTTCTAGGCTTGATCCAATTGACCTTAGTCTTCCACTCCCTATGTACCAATGAGTGCCACAACCACATATATTCCATTTTGTGCATTCAACATTCTATTGATCTAAGTTTCCAAAGTTTGAATTATGTTCCTTATATCAACCTCCCACAAGCCCTATAATAGACATATTGTTTAGGCTTGATCCAATTGACCTTAGTCTTCCACTCCCTATATACCAATGAGTGCCATAACCATGTATATTCCATATGATTGCAAACCCCAATGTGAAGCATCGGGGGAACAACTTCATGAAGCATCTAAGTGTGGAGCATCAATGAAGAAATTATGCACTTAGTACGTACTTAATATGAATGATACTATATCAAATTTGTAGTACTCTATTGAGAACTTGCTATAACACATTTAGTAATACATGTGCCATTTACTTCTACTAAATTTTCTATCAAATATTCTGGCTCCTGTTACATGAGAAATCGGCACATTTCCTAAGCAACTAAGCAACTGTCACCTAGTGCGATGCTACCAATATGGGCATCTTTGCTCAAATAAATTACTTAAAGTTGAAATAAATGCATCAAAATATTTTCAAGAAGATAATCTTAAAGAACAACAAATTCTGAATAATGGATTTTCCATGGGTCTTTGTTAACTTTAATGCAAAGTGTCAGATGATCAATTGATGAGTCATTTACATAAAAAATGTTCATACTCCTATTAGATCAAAGATGCAAAGTCTCACATGTTCTTGCTCCTATTACATCAAACTCTTACACACTTGTGCAAGTTTTAGGTGATGTGACTTGAGATGATAGAGATATAGACATGCAATAAAAAAAGCAGTGTAAACTTTGTCAAATACATTATAATCTTTCCAATAGGAGAATGAACTCCATATTCGGTATTTTCCATAGGTTTATAACTCAATTGTAAACAAAGAATCGCATATTAAGCTTATGATTTAATTACATGCATCTAGTAATTAATGGCTATACCAGATACCAAGTTAGATAGGAGTTTTGCAGCCTTATGTTTTTCAATGCTCCTCAAACATTTCATATCATTTGTGATTTATTTTCCTTTTAAAAAAACTATCTATATATGCATTAGGGTAAGCATCAATAGTTCAATTTCTCCACCAAGATGAGAATTAGAGAATTCCATGCTCATTCAAACATGTATTTATGCTTCTCCTATGGAACTACTTTAGTCATCTAAGTCAATGCATCTGAAATCTTAGAAAAGGAGTGACAGAACACTCAGGTTCCTAGAGCCCACTGAGACTAAAGACTCAAGCTACTCACACACACACACTTTGTGTGTGTGTGTGTGTGTTCATACATCTATATGGAGAGAGAGACAAAGAGAGAGATGTAGGCATGTTAGTGGGATTTTATGTGTATACAACTAAAATATAGCACTAAAATTTAATCAAATCTTAAGCGTAGTTAGATAGTCAAGCGCCAAGAAATAAAAATAAATTACAAACAAAGAGAGAAAATATAGAAGAAGGGCACTGCCAAGAAAAAAGGTGAACAAGAAAAGACTCCGTCATAAGATTAAGATGCATTGAAAGAGACCATGGAGGATTCTAGAAAAGTAGAAAAAGTAAAGAAAATGAAGGAGAGAACCTTCAAATTAGTAGAGTAGTGGGACAAAGCCACCAAAGGACACCTATATTTTCTCCTTTTGAGAAGACTTAGTGGAAAATTGTCTTTGTGGGTCCAATTGATTTGCATAAAAGATATCGCTCTAATGGATATATGTTAGTTTATATTGATTATATTATAATGTGGGTGGAAGAAAAAGTACTTAAAATAGGTAATGCCATTGAGGTAGCTAAATTTATCTATGAAAATAGTATTGCACATTTTGTTTGCCCACTAGAATTAGTAAGTGATCAAGATTCCCATTTCTTAAATGATTTGGTTAGCGAATTGATGGAAATATATAAGATTAAGTATTGTAAATCAATGCCTTTTTATTCCAAAGCTAATGGCCAAGTAGAAGTGCCGCGTATAAGTCAAATTATTTGTGGAATTTTAACTAAATTGGTTGCTTATCATAGAGGAGTTTGGGATGAGTGTCTTTGTGGGGCACTTTGGACCTACTAAGCCACTTATAAGGTAACTATGCAAAATACACCATTTAACTTGGTTTATGTAACTAGTGCTATCTTTTCTATTGAACAAGATTTGCATACCTTACTAGTAGCCCTCTCATTACAATTAGGTGATATTGAGTTATTGAATGAAAAAATCTACAACTAGTGAAGTAAGATGAGGAGAAATTATTGGCCTTATAGAGCTTAGATGCCCCATAGAAGCATCAAAAGCCTTGGAATGATCAAAACATTAAACTACAAGAGTTTAAAGAGGAGGATTTAGTACTACTTTACGATAGTCTGCAGGAGGAGCTACAAGCTCAACCCCCGAGACCTACGGACCGCTTATTGGTCAAGTGTGTCAAGCCAAGCGGTCATGGCTACCTCTCACATAGCTGATCCACCCTTCCTACCTATGGGGTGTAGTGAGCTTATCTTGATGCTCGATCGAGTATTCTCCTCTCCCGTGCATGCCAGTAGCTCCACGATCCTTGAGGCAAGCTCAAGCAACCTCAATCCCTCTCCAACAAGCTCCATCCTCCATAGTCGCATGAGACAAGAGAAGAGTAGAGAAGAGACGAAGATGAAGAGAGGAGATGGGGAGCTTCTTCTCCTCCATCCCTCACTCTCACACACTCACTCACTTCCTCTCTCAAGCACAAGCAAGAAGGCAAGAAGAAGAGAAGAACAAGAAGAAGCTTTTTTTCACACACAAGAATGAGCTTCTCATTCACTTTTCACCTTTATATACAAAACCCTAAATTCCTTTTGGGCGGTCATCCCCTTATCCCCTTTTTTACATGGCCGGTCGTTGCCTAGGCCCTTTGTCCCATTATTCTTCTATCTTCCTAGATTCCTTCCTACCACCCATATACCTTCACAAATTGCATTGGTGAGAGCTCGACACTCTTAAAATAAATCTTGGTGCACCCTGCGCCTTTTTTACAAAAGCATTGACTTGCACTTTTTCTCGTGTGTCTTTCTCCCTGCTTTAGGACTTTTCTGCACTTCTTATGTTTCCACATTCTTCTTGACGCGCCTTCATCTTTTGTTTCACTTTTGCCTTGGCCTTGTCTTCTACTTTAGATTTTCCAAAATTTTCACCTTGTTCATTTGAGGGTTAACATTACCCCCCTCCTAGACGAGTGCTAGTACCATGGGACTCACCTTCGTAGGTAGCATGCTTTGGCATGCACCGAAGACATGGGTGGAAGGGACATCTGTGGTTTGCCATGGAGGAGTTTTAGTAGTGGTGTGGATGAAGGTGGTAGGGTGGCTGGCCTACGTGATTGGTGATAGGAGTGTTGAAGTTGGGGATATGAGTGGTTTTTGTTGGGAGTTACATTCATGGGTTGGCACAGGTGTTGATGTTCGGGGGATTCTAGGGCAGGCAACGATTCGTTGATTGGCTTGCAGGATGATGAAGGATACGAATTCAGAGTGGATTGCTGATAAAGAGCTGATGGTACTTCCATTGGATTCTTCAATACCTACAATTGAAAAGCTTTATATATGGCCTCTCCCTGGCATTAGTGCTAGTCTTCTTATCGTGTACAAGATGTAGTGCTGATTAGTTTCGAAGACAGGTCAAACTCTTAGCAGGCTGAGAGTATTGTCCTACACTTGAGGACCCAAATAGTATATATATTTTGGTGGTACATATATTATGTGAGTGCACATGCATACTTAGATATTACATAGTTAAGAGACTGCGGGTCTGGTTCCTCGTAGTAACGTGTGGAGGAAACAAGGGTTCAGTGAGGTAGAAAAAGTTGTCAATGGTGAGGGGAAGTACATAGGAAGGTGCATGAGACATCATTTGTGATGTGACAACACAATGTAGCATGGTTGAGCTCAATGAATTTTGGTAGTTGGTAGCTACTTGTATTTCTTGATGAGTATGGTGTACTTTCCATGGTTGTTCATGCGTTGCTTACCATGATTGATTGCAATGGTATTAAGGTGGAGTGCAAAAAGGAATTGTGCAAATGGGTCAGGGTGGTAGGTCTAACCATAGGCGAGACAAGCTCCCTAGGCATGCCCTACCCTTGATATGCCTTGAAAATTTGTGGGGGATGTGTAGAGGGCGAGGGGACTAGGGACAGAGCCAGCCGACTAAGGTCACTAGGCATACCTAATTTGAGGACCCCTAGGTGTCGTGTTGTGATTGTGATTGCTTCTTTTTTGTTCTCTCTTTTTTTAAATTTTTTTTTCTTCTTTCCTTTTCTTTCCCTCCTTTTCTTTTAAAAAAAAGAATAACATGAGTACAACCATTGCAATACATTGAGGCTATCATCCATTCAATTGGATTGGGAAATGTCGAGATTCAAAGGCTACGAAACTGGATATTATAGCGACAATTGTGTCCTAGCCTCATTGCTAGAAGAATAGTTGTTGAGATAGGGAGATACACTAGAGATTTTGCAAAACCTCTTTGTCACATGTGCGATGTTGGTACAATTGAGATAACAGCTGCTGTGAGTGCCAAGTGTAGAGTTAGACCTAGAAAGAGAGAGTGGCCACCCCCACTAATCATGCTTTGGGCCATGCGATGTGGGTGATTGACAAGGGTGATTTTTGCTTTTGGCGGTGAGGCTTTGTCATGGCTCCTTGTGAGATTGTTGTTCTTGTGGTGAATTGGGCATTAAACACTTTTGAACAAAGATCTGTGTCGTCCTACATCTACTTGACACTTCGTGAGAGTATATGCAAGTCACACGCATCAATTATAATGACAGATGCAACACAAAAAGATATTACTTTATCAAAATCCTATGGTGATGACTGCGATGCATATCATCTGTGCTTGTTAAAGACATGGCTTGTATTAGTAGTAGGTAAGGGAGGTTTGTATAGTTAGGGAGCCTGCCCCTTTAACCACTTAAGGAAAAAAATTTATGGCAAGATGGCCTTTGTTAAGTGGCTTATACAACACGGGGACTATTCTATTTGTATGAGGCAGGGTGAGTTTGGGTGGTCGGGCGACTAGGGTTGTGTTAGTGAGGGGCTCCCATCAAGCTGGCCAGGGAAGGTATCAACTAGGACCCGAATGGTGTAGTCCTTGGCTGCAGCTGTTTCAAGAATGCTTTTAAACAATTCATCAAAATTTCACTTGTCTCTACTTGCCTTCTCCACTTTCGAGCACCTGGTGCCCGAGCGTTTGGTGGGGGCTTGCACGGCTGGCATTGCTACACCGCGGGTGCTCCCTTGAGCCTTCGTCCTCTTTGCTTGAAGAGTTTTCGACCTGTGTCCTAGGCAATGTCTCTTGGAGCCTCTTTTTGGCGCATACCTCTTTAGAGTAGGCACGTAGCATTATGGTGGAGGCACTAGTGCCTTATGCTCCCTCCTACATCGAAGAGCTTCCTTGCATGCCAGTTGCATTATGTACTCCTAGCTATGTTGAGGAATCTAACACAATATTAGTAAGTTTGGGAATCTCCCAATTCCCATTTTTTGAATACTAAAAAGGTGGCACCCGAATAACATGCCCATAAGTTTCTCAAAACCATATGATGTGACCTATCATTGGAAAGCGCTTGAAAAATGGAATTTATTGAGCTATAGAGTGCTTGTTTGGAGTTATACTATTCAAGTTATAACAAATCTAAAGATTTGACCACGTGTCCCAAACTTATGGGAAATTTCCATAATCCCCAATATGGTATTATCTGCAAAATGTGAACCAAGGTAAGGCTTTGAGGCAGGATAGAATTATTTGCATGAAAGGAATTAAATAGTCAATTATCATGCGCTTATGAGGAGGAGGGGTGAGGTGAGACATGCACTGTTTGTTGTAGAGGGACGGCCCTCGTGATGATATTTGTCTTGCTTTGATTGCAGAACATATTCCAGCCATTAGCAGATCTTGGCTTATGCTAAGTTGTTTGGACTGGTTGTGATGGAATGGAGTAGGGCTCGTCCCCAGAAAGATAGACCGAAAAGGGAAAAGGTATATAGAAGGGGACGATGCCCCGTCTACATCCTCAGAGGTGTTGGTTAGAGCTTCCTATGGTGGTACTGAGGATTGCATGCCCTCGACCTGGAGGTGGGAATGGTCACACAACTTCTAGACATGTGGTGAGAGGAGGACCTGAGGAGCTCAGCCTGTCAAACCCAAACTCTTCTCCTTATGCTTGACTATCATTGCTTGTGTGTATTGGTATTATCTATATAGGGTCACAAAACTCATTGTTTATTTATGTATATATTTACAAATCCATGTCACTTCATGAGGGAAATTGTACTAGAGTGTGGCACATGCATCCAGTACTCATGGTAGCTTAGTCAACAACAATAGATATTTTGCAACATCGAATAGCATGGTACCTTGTCCGAGCCAACTCGCAACATGTAGCTTCTCCTCATTGAGAACCTTATTAATTAGAGACTTCTCTTGGCTAGTTTCGGCTAAGTCCCTACCCTGAATGGTAGTCAGCACTCGAAAGGAAGTTGGCACCACATAGGTTGGATCTCTTTGAGACTGCCATTTGGCCAAATGCTCCTCTAAGACTGTTATGATTTGGGCTCCCAGTTCGGCCATTGTAACATGGTTTTCAAACCAACACTTTTTAAATTGATTTCGACCCTCTAATTTTTGTTTTATTTGCTCTATCTGTAAGAGATTTGGTTGGCAGAGCACATCATTGAATGTCATAGTCGAGCATAGTTCATCAGCTTCCTCATCAGAAATGAGTCGCATGTGTCCATGCAGGAGCCTACCATAGTGCTCGTCAATATATTCTTGCTCTTCTGAGGATAGGGAAAATGGCAAGTATTCTTCAAGTTGCTCCCTAGGGAATGCGCCATGTCTGCAAGGACATAGACACATGTGAACACTTTGAGCTTAGCATCCAACTTAATTAGGCATTCTGTGACACTTCTATGTTCGAGGAGGGCTTGCTCAGTTGCTATATTATACAAGGTTCTAGGAGTTTCCCCAGGCTTTAGCATAGTTGGGGGCTGAGACCTAGATGAGCAAGATTGGTCAATGATAGAATTTCTTATGCTCTCGAGGTTTCCATGTTTCTCATGGGGCCTTGCTGCTATTGTGTCATGGTTCTCCTTGGATGTGACCGGTATAGTCTTGTCACCCTGTTGTGACAGTGTTGTATCCACTCTTGATTGGTCAATGCAAGTTCTGTTGTCAATGGATTGAGTGTCGCAAGCAACCATTGATGGTAATGGTTGCTTTGATTTTTCAAACCACACGGATGTGTCTAAGGTTTCACTGCTATTAGGAGAGATGGAAACGGGCTCATTGGTAGATGTACTCGACGCTTTATTCCTCAGCTCATCAACGCTCTTGGTCTCAATCTTCTTGGTGTCTACAGCCACTAGAAACTGCCTGTGTGTTCTCCTCTTTTTCTTGGGTAATTGCAGTGCATCCTTTAAGGACTTAGGACCCTAAACCAAGTCAACCGTTGATGTATTTGGTTGGGCCTCAAATTTCTCTTTCTCTAGTGTGTCCTTATGGGGCATGGCTGTGGCTTGCTGAATAGACTTGCTAGGTTGATTGGTCAGATGTGCCCTCTCCTTGGCCCCATCTTCGAGAGGTTTCTCTTGAAGTCTAGGCTTTAGGTGCTTCAGTAGTGCTGAAGATATCAAGGATGTTGGTTGTGACACCTCTTCCACCGGTGAATGGCATTCTTCACATTTCGCAAGGGACATCATCACAGCCAAAGGCTATAACTATTGTGATTCCTAATTGGAAGTAGTAACAGCTAGTTCTGTGGACTATCTACTCTTAGTAGATTGCGGTGTCAGGTCCTCAAGCAGATCCATAGTGGTTGTGTCTTTTGTTGTCCTTTGAGCCTTCACTTGTGTAGATGGAGCCTCAATTGATCTAGTCACATTAGATTACATAGGGATATCCTTGGGCTGAGAGCTACGGGTGGTGTCATGTCCCACCTCTTGGACATTTAGAAGCTTAGATAGAGATTGGGATTGAGCAGCTGCACTTGACAACTGTTGTTGTGCTTCCTGTGTCCATTTAGGGAAAGAGGGTGTAGGAGACTTGGGACTCCTAAGTGGCTTTGCTGGACAATTTTCTCATGGCTATTAGATAGTTCTACCATTTTCTTCATTGAGCAATTTGCCTTATCATGAGTAATGTTGTGCCTGTGCTACTCATTATCCTCTTGGAAAGTCAAAGGCTCCTTGGGCACTAATGGTATTTTTGCACACTCAATAGTTACATCTGATGTCTGCTTGTTAAACATGCTAGACTGATGATCTACCTTTCGAATAGTCCCGTTTGGTTTCTTGATCTCAATCGTGAGGGGCTCAGCCACTGCAATGTTTTTTACTAGAGACTTGTTTTTTCATTTAGACTTTCTCCTACGCTTCTTCGCTCTTGATACGTCCTGGTCTTTAGCTTCTGCCAGAGGTGGTTTAGCAAGGGGATTTGGCACCCAAATCCATCGGTTACCTACGTAATACCCTTGAGCACATAGCAATGCTTTGGATATCCATCTTGGCATTGTGTTAGCTCTCCATCGATGCCTTCATCTATAAGGCCTAGGCTTTTTGTGGTCTTATATGATGTTTGTAAGTCCAAAGCCTGTCCTTGGCATTGTCTTGTGACCTTCTAGTTTCAAGCATGGCCTTGCTCACTAGTTCTCTTTGTTCAACATGTGGTTGTATCAACTCTTTCAACAATTCCTTGCTCTTGTTACTAGGCTTGCCTAGTATGTCAGAACATTCCTTGTCCTTCCATCGAGGTTTAATGAGGTCACCCTCGCTAAAGGTTGTGATTAACCTCACACCAGGTAGTGTCAAGTGTATCCTCTATGCTACATAATAGACCTCACACTTCGTCACCTTTTTGAAGGATCATCCTAGGAGGGTTTCTTTTTTGCAATTAGCACTATTTGGAGGAACATGGAATAGGATAGGCAAGCTTTCCTTTTCAATAGTTACAAGGATTTTGCATTTCCTCCATAAGTGCTTGGGAGTGTGTCCGGTAAGGACTAAGAGTTGCATTAGTCAGTGTGAGCTCTGGTTGGCCTAGTAGGGTCCATGCTTTATAGGTCAAGATATTAAAATCAGCTCCTTCATCGATGAGAGCATTGACAAAGTGCTCCCTTTTTGCGGTGATTTTGACCCTAAGATAAGAAAGTGGTACTATGTCTTCATCTTCTAGGTCTTGACTTGTAAATTCAAGCCTTTTGATACATGCCTTTGAGTCCCCAATTGCACAATGGATGTGGATTCTCCACTGATGTCTTGGGTTGTCTATGTAGTGCCACTTAAGGTATATCTATCGTTAGGACTGTCATTTCTAGTCATCCTCCCAGTTGTAGCTTGATGTTGTTCCATTCTGCTTTGACTAGATGCAATCCGAATGCAACCTCTACATGTTTTTATGGTGTGGCATTTTTTCCCTCGTTGGCTAGATTCGCCCATTGAGGTTCTAGGGTCTCTGTTTGTCCTTGTTGGGGTATGGGCTTTCAGTTGTTGTTTTGCAAGTGAGAGTCTATGCTTATGTAGAGCCATTATTTACTGCACTAGGGTCTAATTTGGAGGACACGTCGCGGCACACATTTCCTCTCTAACCTAGGGGGTCTGAGGGGGGAGATTCCCCCCCAGCCCACAGGGCCATTACAGTCAACACCATGCACGATTTGAAGAGCCGTTTGTATCCAAGTTTTGAACTACTTGCTCTAGATTTCAGTCTAGTGATAGATCTATGATGTGCTTTTGGCTCCATATGGCCTCTATGTCAGTTTCGGAGTGTGTAGGTCAAATATCTGGAAAATTCCAAATTCGGCCCAGTAGGTCCGATCACCTGAATCAAATCATCCGATTCTAGGTGGTCTGACTATTCATGTCGGACTGTTCGATCGGACCGAATGGTCCAATCCTAGTCTTGGTCCAACTAGAGTTGGTTCGACTATTTGATGTTGGTTTGATCGAATGGGCGGGTCCAAGCCTAAAAATGGGTCCTACTGCCATGTGGCAGGGTCCGATTGGTAGAGTCAGATAATCCAATTGCGTAGTTGGTCTGATCAAACCGGGTGGTCCAACTGGACGAGTGGTCCGATTGGTAGAGTCGGACAATCCGAGTGTCTGATTCTGGGACTTGGACACCTATAGCCTGGTCCGTTTGCGTTTGCTGCAGTGCAGTTGCGAGGATGTGAGTGACGAATTCCAAGTGTGGGGGTTTTGGTACAAGCTCCAACTTTCTAGATCAAACACGCACAACTCAGAGAAGGTCAAGGAATACCTGGACTGGCTAGGCGACACCAAAATGACTGGTTCAAATCCCTTCTATACCTGCACTCATAGTCTCTCTCTCAAGCTCTCTCTCTCAAGGTCTAACAACAAAATGATGCTTTCCCTAACCTTTTGATCCTCTTTTTGCCCTGCTCAAGTCTCCTTCAACCTTATGGTTGCCCCTCTTGCACCCATCTATTCAAGATTTAGATTGTATGCCCCTTTCTTCTTGTTTTCAACATGTTTTTAGCTAGAGAAACCCTTCTATTTTCCCTATTTCATTGGTCCTAATCCTATCCTAATGTAACAAAAATCAAAAACAATGGCTGAGATTGATTTACCTACTTGCCGAATCAACAAGAACCCAAAATACTTACTTGTTTGGAAGATCAAATAACCTAGATCTCCTATCTATGTCAAGCACTAGTTCGGGCTGAAAAGCCTACTTCTATGCTCGATTCAAAGCCCACACCACTCAAGGCTTGATTCTGTCGGTCCCTCCAACAAGCTCTATCCTCCATAGTCGCATGAGACGAAAGAAGAGTAGAGTAGAGTAGAAAATGAAGAGAGGATATGTGGAGCTTCTTCTCCTCGATCCCTCACTCTCACACACTCACTCCTTCACACTCACTCACTCCCTCTCTCAAGCATAGGCAAGAAGGCAAGAAGAAGAGAAGAAGAAGAAGAAGATTTTTGCCACACACAAGAATGAGCTTCTCATTCACTTTTCAACTTTATATACAAAAGCCTAAATCCCTTTTGGATGGTCATCCCCTTATCCCCTTTTTTAAATGGCCGGTCGTTGCCTAGGCCCTTTGTCCCATTATTCTTCTATCTTTCAAGCTTCCTTCCTACCACCCATCTACCTTCACAAATTGCACAGGTGAGAGGCTAGCACTCTTAAAATAAATCTTGGTGCGCCTTGCACCTTTTTTACAAAAGTATTGGCTTGCACTTTTTCTCGTGCGTCTTTCTCCCTGCTTTAGAACTTTTTTGCACTTCTTATGTTTCCACATTCTTCTTGGAGTGCCTCCATCTTCTGTTTCACTTTTGCCTTGGCCTTCTCTTCTGCTTTAGATTTTTTGAATTTTTCACCTTGTTTGTTTGAAGATTAATACCTGAAGCTTTGGTGGCTTACTCCTAATCTCATAATCAAAATCTTGCAAAGTGATTAACCACTTTGCTAAACGATCAGACACTTGTAACTTGTTCATCAATAGTCTAAGTCCCTCCACCTTTGTAAAAAGTATCACCTTCTCATAGAGAGTATAGTGCCTAAATATATTTGTCGCAATAACCATTCCAAGGTACAATTTCTCCATACAAGTATAGTTGACTTCAGATATCCCCAATTTACAACTCACAAAGGCTATTGGGGATGATACCATTTCTCTTTCCAAATTTGGAGTGAAACAGCTAATATTATACATTGTTGCTAGTGAAAATATATTAAAAAACCTCACCTCTTTTGGATACCTTTAGGATTGACACTTTTGCTAGTTTCTACTCCACATCCTCAAAAGATACCTGAGAAGCTTCGCTCTAATTAAATAAATGGTTAAAAGATAACAGGTTTTTCAATGGTAATGTTCCTTCTACCAATGCATTTATAAATCTCTCAGAATACCCTACTACTAATGATAAAAAGCTTTGTACCTCTTTTGGAGTGCTTGGTGGGCTCATAGAAACTATAAACTTTATCTTTTCCGGGTCAATCATGATACCAATTAAGCTAATCACATGTCTGGAGCCCCAAGAGGAACACCAAGGAAAAGGGAATTCTCTTGCAAGAAAATCTATCTTGTAACATCAACAATCTTGTTTATTATGTTTCATATAATCACAATGAAGAAAAGAACACCATGCACAACAAATCTTCATAGAGCATCATGTAGATCTCCCATGGATTTTATAGAATCAACCATATTCTTCAATATCTTCACAAAATCCATCAATAGAACAAAGAAAGCAAAGGAATACACCATCTTTGAATGGAAATACATCACATAGTATTCATCTTCAATATCTTCATAGTCTTCTCTCTCAATCTCTCATATACAATCACTCTGTTTCAGTAAAATTGACTATCTCTGACTCTCTCTCTCTCTCTCTCCATCAATAATACATCATATCCTCACTACAATCTCTCAAAAATCACCCTCAATAATCCTTCTTAGGTCGTGAATACCCCTCCCAAGAGGTATGTCTGATACGAAGGGTCACCAGAGCCACTACAGTGTCTTTTCATAGCTCACTACTGTCACTTCACTCCAGTCTTCACTTGAGTCTTCAGCAGCTACTTATTCCAAAGTTGTGCAAGAATGTAAATGTGAGATATTGTATTTTCATGCCCTTTGTTTGCCTAGCAGATACCTTGTCTTGTTGGAAAGGATGTGCTGTCTTCAGTTTTTTCAGAATCCTCCCAAAACATTTGTAGATGAATCCTTGTCTATGGATCATTTCCGCAATCATTAATCTTTCAAGAGTGATCATCTTCATTGATACCTTTCCAATGTATGGTGGATTCTTTTTAATGAAAATCTCTCTTTTTGGAGGAGTCATTCAGATGGTTGTGTTGTGTGTAGTGTTTGTGTTGTGAGTTCATTTATGTAAAAAGAACGTGGTGGTTTCCTATATGCCTATCATAGAAGATCTCTCTTAGGACCTTCTGTTCCTACCCTCCTATATTACCAAAAAATAGCTCACTGATATGATCTATATCTTTTCCTTTGTCAATCTAATTCCACAACTATTTTACCCCTTCTTTTCCAACCTTCCTCTTTCCCTCAAATTCCCATTTTTACATACTGTTCCTTTATTGACGATAGACTATTTTCCCCTTCTCCGCCATGTCCTTCTCCATCCATTCATGTACCCTCCACATTTCCTATTTATCAGTTAACACCCTTCCTTGGTGATTCCCTCCAAATTTCTGCCACTCCTTCTTTAAAATTTTCTTCCTTTTATGATTTTGCCTATCCCTCACTTCATCCACTTTTCCTTATTCCACTTCCCTCTCCTAACACTTCTATATCTCAACCACCTGAGTTGGTTAGTGACTATGACGAGTTTGATCATTAGATTTCTAGAAGACGGGGATGGAGTTCGAATGATTCCCTTACAAGACCTCAGATCAATTGGCCAGTAATTCTAGGAGAATGGACAGCCAGTCAAGCTTATCAGAACTATGTTCATTTTGCTCAGCAGTATTCACAGTCTATAGATCCTTCAGTGAGATTAACTGCTCACTTTGCTTGGTACTTGGTGTATATGCATAGGCACTCTCATAATGATTCCAAGCATATTCCAAAGTTGTGCATGAATGTCAATGTGAGCATTGATTCCCAGCAGCTAGATATATTGTATTTTCATGCCCTTTGTTTGCCTAGCAAATACTTAGTCTTGTCGGAAAGGATGTGCTATCTTTAATTTTTTCAAAATCATCCCAAAACCTTTGTAGATGAATCCTTGTCTATGGATCGTTTCCGACAACATCAATCTTTCAAGAGGGATCATCTTCATTGATACCTTTCCAATGTATGCTGGATGCTTTTTAATGAAAATCTCTCTTTTGGAGGAGTCATTCAGATGGTTGTGTTTTATTAGTGTTTGTATTGTGATTTCATTTATGTAATACCAACGTGGTGGTTTCCTATTGGATTGGATTTCGTGTGCGAGCTGCATTTTGGAGAATTGTGGTGTTGAGGTCGTGGTTGCAGAGTTGAAGCTGATGCTGATGAAGAAGAAGAAAACTCTTATATCCTTTATAAATTTGTTGTGATTTTCTAGTTTGATAAGAAGTGTTAATGTATAAAGGGTTTTCCTTTCGTTGTATTTGAGGAAAGGAATTGCATCTCCTGAGACTAGACTGTTCAGTGAGGGAACTGATATGTCCAATGATCCTTCGCGATGTGCTCTGAACAGGTTATTACAAGTGAGATACCTAGGGAGATCACTGCCAGAGGTAGCGGGAATGGGCATTGAAGGAAGTACGGAAGGAGCTTTATCCGCTACCCGCTTCAAGAGTTTGCACTGTATGACCAGGGGAGGTGGAGAATCATCATCCTCTAGATCAATGGGTTCTGACTCATCTGAAGGTGGAGGAGGAGGTATTGGATCTGATGGAAGAGGTGGAGGCACACTCTTCTGTAAACCTGAATAGGTCAAGAAGGCAAACAAATATGATCCATATGTGACATTGGTAGCATTGCCCTTGGTGACTTTGACGAAATGTTGATCCATTTTAGTGAGGAGATAAGTGTTCCAATAAATAGCAACTCCTTTCAACACCATCCTGGAAGCTGTGAAAAGCTCTTTGGACAAGTACTGGGATGGCGTTTTGGCAGGCATAAACCTGTCCTGGAGAAACTGACAGACCATCTTCCATATGGGATCAGTGATCATGGAAAAGGAAACTCCTGAAGAGTTTATCACCTTCTTAACGATTTGGCAAGTTTCCTGGCAAGCTCCAACAGCGGTGGATGGGCCCCTATAAGGTACTTGCCCTCAACCCTAATGGCTCTGCCCAAGTGCAGACCGTTGATGCCTCTGATGATCCCTTTCTGATCAATGGATACCGCCTGAAGAAGTACTTTCCTCCTTGGGGATCTTGACAATTACGGTCACTTGATCCTTTCCCTCATTGGCACGGCACTCTACTTCTTATGATGCTACTTCTAATAGCCGTTCTTTAGCCACTCCTGATGAGGTGGATGTAACCCTCTGTCCCCTCAACCCTACCTTCCAGCCTTGATCTTTTATCCTCTATTTTCCACCAGCGGCAGTGGTGAGGTTGGTTCTGATACATGGTCTTTCTACCATTCCCTTGCTCAATTCGAAGAGAGAAAAAAAAAACAAACAAACGAACGAAAAAAAAAGAAAAAAAAAGAAAACATATCGGTCATGGGAGAAAAGGACTTAGGTCCCTGTCATGCCGAACTATTCTTCGAGAAAAGGTGGAAACACCCTCGGGAATAAGGGAAAACAAACCAAAAAATAAAAAAAATCAAAAAAGAAGAAAAAAAATAAGGAAAACCAATCTGTTATGAGAGAAAAGGAAGCAATTCCCTGTCATAGCAAGCCTCGTTCCAAGAAAAGGTGGCAAACACCCTTGGGCGAGACTCTGGCTGTGGAACAGGTGGCAACACCCAGCTGTCTAGAAAGCGGATTCATTAATCGATATCCCCAGGATCCAATTCCGAAGCTGCCTCCCTTGGTACGCTGTGTCCTGGGTCTCTCTGCAGAGTGTCTAACTGTCCTCTAGCAGACAACATGTTCCTATCCAACACAATGTTCGATTTGATGGCTACCTCCGTAGGTACGCCTCTTCAACAACTGATGACGTGATCTTCATCGACAAACAATCGAGTGACGTGAGCTTTCATCCTAACCGGATGGGGACTTGAGCATGGGTTGCCCTCTGTAATTATCAACAGAGCGTGAGACAGAGGGTGGGCCGAGTGACCAGTCTTTTCCCTTCAAATCAAATGAGAGGTGAGAAGTGTGAATGAAGTGTTACACGCACGGGATGGGCCTCTCAATGCACAAAGCACAATCTGTTTCTGTGCACTGCACTATAAGGCTCCCTGGCCTTCCTTCTTGCACCGTATGCCGGCACAGGGCGGGATGCACAGTTGCACCATCAAATGCGCACAAGGCATACAACCCTTGCACAAGTGACTGTGAGGATTACATCAACGGGTTTCAAGACATGGGTTGCCCTCCTGTAACTATCAACAGAGCGTGAGACAGAGGGTGGGCTGAGTGTGACTGGAGTTTCTTCAATCAATTATCGAGAGGTGAGATTGAGGGACGTTACGATATTTGGAGTCAGGTATGTTCCCATTTCCCTATGCACCCACGGGATGGGTCTCTATTGTCATCACAGGACATGTCACCCTATTCTGTACACTGCACTGTAAGGCTCCCTTGCCTTCCTCCTTGCACTTATGCCAGACGGGTTGGACGCACTAATGCACCATCAACTGTGCACCCTGGCATACTTCCTCTGCAACATTCCCGTATCGATTTCTAAATCGGGTACGAGATATGGGTTTCCATCATTCTTCCTCGAGTGATATTAGTCATGGGGCGAGTGACTGTTCTTTCATTCCATTTGAGTGACTCTGAGTGGAGTGTAGTATTCCTTATCATCGACAAATTTCCTGCGATTCCTTCCATCAGCTACCTCCCTGGGTGCTGCCACGTGGTCCTTGCCATGACGGACGTGTGCTCGAGAAGATGCCTTAGTATCTCCAGCAAAGCCGACAACGACACCGGATGTGCCATCGACACTCAACCTTGATTCTTGACAAAATGGGCCAAGTTTTTCTAACCCTACAACTTTTGTTTCTTAGTAACATTCATGTTTTAAGTGTGGGAACATTAGTGGATGGTCTGTGGCATGGTCCTAGGTCCCTGTTGTTCGGTTACCCTATCCATTAAGGTCTTAAGTGTGGGGACGCGTCCCTGCGCGTCTACATTGCCTACCCCTCTGCATATGGCTCAACTTGCTCATGCATGTATGCCATGACTTGCTGTTACCCTGATGGGGGCCCTTCCCACCCATTCGTTCATTTTCCACCCACCCTTGGGGCTGTTCCCTTGCAGTTTTCCTTCATTCCCTGCTTTTGAGGTCCTGCCATGTGAATGCACTCTACGTTCACCAATGTCCAAATCCAACCTTATAGCCCTATTCCTCCCTTTGAACTGACCATTTTTCCTTTTTACCTACCCCTATTCTGGTCCACGGTTTTTGAGTTATTAATTTTTGACGCATTTTGCGTAAATTAGTCGGTTTTCCATGTGAACGCACTTTTCTTGCTTCGGAACCGTGATCTGACATCATAGCCCTGCTAATCACTTTTCCCCTAACATTTTTCTTTTTTTTTCTGAGTCCTTCTGATGCATGGTTTATCCAATATTAATTTTTCGGTTTTTTAAGAATTTTTTGTGCTTCTTTTTGACATTTTTCCATGTGAACCTGCCCTGTTTGCATCGAAATTCCAATTTGATTTGACAGCCATGTCTCCTATGTCTTCCCCTACCTTTTTCCTTTTTCCTCACCCTCTTTCGACTTCTGGATTTTTAATTATTAATTTTTCAATGAGTTTTCGGGTGTATTTTTGGTGTTTTTTGCATGTGAACCCCTCCTACTTCCACCGCAACTGTCATTTAACATGATAACCTTGTGCCATTCCTTCTTGCGGACATTTTTCCTTCTTACTGTATGTCATTCCGGCAAACGGTTCGTCCGATATTAATTTTCGATCCCATTTTCGGGTTTGTTTTTTGGGTTTTTTCCACGCGAACGCATCTTATCTCAGTCAAAACTATATTTTGATGTGATAGGATTGTCGTTCTCGTCTTTCTACACATTTTTCCTTTTTCTTGCATCTCGTTCCGATGCACGGATCTTTTAATATTAATTTTTAATTACGTTTTTGGACCCGTTTTTTGTGTTTTTTGCACGTGGCCGCTCTTTACCCCTCTCGGAATCTCCATTGCATATTTTTCCTGTCTTCCTCCTGTCGTCTTGTCCACTTTTTATTTTTACGTCATTTCGTTTTGACGTCCAGATTGGGAGTTATTAATTTTTCTTTATTTTTATGTATTTTTACGCACTCCGTCCAGCGCGTGAACGCGCCCTTTTTCGATTTTACGCGTCTTGACGCACCCCGGTCCTGTCCGCGTGGCCCGTATCACCCTCTTAGTGCTTTTTCGATCCCGTCACGGCAAATTTTTTTGCCCCGCCCCGTGCACGCACGCGGGACGGGAGGGTACGCCTCTCTTGCCTGGGCCCCCCGCCCATTTTCTCCCCTGGGCACCCTGCCCATTCCCAACCCCTGGGCACCCCCCCCTCTGGACCTCGCCCATATCCCTTTCCACCCCCCCTCCCCCCGATCCTTCTCTATCCCCCCCCCCCCCCCGACCCCTCCCCATCCCAATTGCCTCCCCTCCCCTCTCTCCCTCTCCCGCTCCCTGCGTTGCTGCCCCCCCCCCCTCCACCTCCTTCCCCTCCATTTCCTCTTCTTCACCCTCCCCTCCTCCTCCTCTCCTTTCCCTTCTTCATCCTCTTCTCCTCCCTCATTCCTCTCCTCCACAACATCTGCCCCCTCCTTCTCTCCTACGTCATCTTCTGCCCCTCCGCCTCCTGCGTCATCTTCTGCTCCCTCGCCTCTAGCCCTCGTCTCCTGCCCGCCTGAAGCCACCTCTAGCCCTTGTCTCTAGCCCGTTGTCGCCGCCTGGTTCCGCCGATGCCCGCCACGTCGTAGAAGCCGCCGCCACATCACAAACGAAGCCACCGCCGCCGACTTCTCCAGCCAGATGCCACCACGTCGTAGAAGCCACTGCCATGTCGCAGACAAAGGAAAAGGGAATTCTCTTGCAAGAAAATCTATCTTGTAACATCAACAAGCTTGTTTATTATGTTTCATATGATCACAATGAAGAAAAGAACACCAGGCACAACAAATCTTCATACAACATCATGTAGATCTACCACAGATTTGATAGAATCAACCATATTCTTCAATATCTTCACAAAATCCATCAATATAACAAAGAAAGCAAAGAAATACACCATCTTTGAATGGAAATACATCACATAGCATTCATCTTCAATATCTTCATAGTCTTCTCTCTCAATCTCTCATATACAATCACTCTGTTTTTGTAGAGTTGGCTATCTCTGACTCTCTCTCTCTCTCTCCATCAATAATACATCATATCCTCACTAAAATCTCTCAAAATCACTCTCAATAATCTTTCTTAGGTCATGAATACCCCTCTCAAGAGGTATGTCTGATATGAAGGGTCACCAAAGCCACTACAGTGTCCTTTCATAGCTCACTACTGTCACCACTCCAGTCTTCACTTGAGTCTTCAGTAGCTACTTCTTTCAGCTCTTTTGCACCTGTATTCACCTCTTTCCAAGGCTAGAAAACTTTCCCAAGCTACACATACATTCTACAGAACACATACAGAAGCATACAAAACAGTCACAGAACAGTACCAGAACAGCTATAGTACAGAATAGAACTGAGACAGAGGCTCTACAGAAGACCTATAGAAAGTTACAGAAGGTCATCAAAATCACATAACTCATACTCAAACCATTCCAAACTCTCACAAACCATTCAATAAGTTTTCACAATATCTCAATCTTCATCAATCAATACTCCATCCCTCCTTACAAAAGACAATTAGAACAAAACAGAACAAAACAGAAGATATACAGAACCAATCAGAACCTATCAGAACATCACAGAACCACTAATAAACATCATGAACTTCCAAAACACAATCAATATCATCCAAAACACTCTCAAACCACTTCCAAACTAATCAATCATCTCATAAAATCAACCATTCAGCTCTCAAAAACAACAAAAATCAGCCAAAAAATAAGTCATTTCAATACTCAACATATCCCCACACTTAATAAGAAAGCGTCCTCGCGACCCAGGAAAAAGGGAATACAAGTTCAGGGAAAAGCTCAACTTTGATCTGCAATATCTCTTCAAAAAGAATCCATCCACCACGACCCCAACTTATAACCTGTTTCTGATATAAAAATACAAAGAAATGAAAACCCGTTTTACATTAACACCGCTTATCAAACTAGAAAATCACAACAAATTTATAAAGGATATAAGAGTTTTCTTCTTCTTCATCAGCATCAGCTTCAACTCTGCAACCACGACCTCAACACCACAATTCTCCAAAATGTAGCTCGCACACGAAATCCAATCCAATAGGAAACCACCACGTTGGTATTACTTAAATGAACTCACAATACAAACACTAATACAACACAACCATCTGAATGACTCCTCCAAAAGAGAGATTTTCATTAAAAAGCATCCACCATACATTGGAAAGGTATCAATGAAGATGATCCCTCTTGAAAGATTGATGTTGTCGGAAACGATCCATAGACAAGGATTCATCTACAAAGGTTTTGGGAGGATTTTGAAAAAACTGAAGACAGCACAACCTTTCCAACAGGACCAGGTATCTGCTAGGCAAACAAAGGGCATGAAAATACAATATATCCAGCTGCTGGGAATCAATGCTCACATTGACATTCGTGCACAACTTTGGAATAGGCTTGGAATCATTATGAGAATGCCTATGCATATACGCCAAGTACCAAGCAAAGTGAGCAGTTAATCGCACTGAAGGATCTGCACACTGTGAATACTGCTGAGCAAAATGAACATAGTTCTGATAAGCTTGACTAGCAACTGTCCATTCTCCTGGAATTATTGGCCAATTGATCCGAGGTCCTATAAGGGAATCATTCGAACTCCATCCCCTTCTTCTGGAAATCTGAGTATCAAACCCGTCATAGTCACTAACCAACTGAGGTGGTTGAGATATAGAAGTGTTAGGAGAGGGTAGTGGAATAAGGAAAAGTGGATGAAGTGAGGGATAGGAAAAATCATAAAAGGAAGAATGATTTAAAGAAGGAGTGGTAGAAATTTGTAGGAAATCACTAAGGAAGGGTGTTAACTGATAAATAGGAAATGTGGAGGGTACATGAATGGATGGAGAAGGATTGGGTGGAGAAGGGGAAAAGACCCTATCCTCAATAAAGGAACAGTATGTAAAAATGGGAATGTGAGGGAAAGATGAAGGTTGGAAAAGAAGGGGTAAAATAATGGTGGAATTAGATTGACAAAGGGAAATATATAGATCATATCGGTGAGCCATTTGTTGGTAATACAGGAGGGTAGGAATAGAAGGTCCTAAGAGAGATTGTCTATGATAGGCATCAAAGAAGGTAGAATCAAACGGATTATGTTTTGAAAGATAGGCTAAGAGATCCATCCTCAGTTGATTAGTACTCTGGGCATAAGTAGAAGCCGCGTTTTTTCTTTGATTCAAAACCACAGAATCAATCATGGGATGCCAGGAATTATCATGACAATCAGCCACTTTGGAGGAGTAACTCTGGAACATGTCAGCTATGCGCAACTCCAAATGGTTGATATACAAAAGAGCTTGTAGAACCACTGTCCCCACATATCATGCCATATCCACCTCATCTGGAATTAACAAGTCTCCCCGTAGATACATGTATGACATCAACATAGTATCTGTCGTGATAGAATCTTCAAACACCATCCTGACTACCTCTGTCAACAACTCAACAGACCAAGCCCCACTCCATCCATCCTCTGGAAGAGGTAAATCCATCGTGGAAAGCTTCATGTAGAAAACCAACTTCTGTAATTGGTAGTGGACAAAGAAAGAATGGTCTGGTGGAACATATTCCTGAAACTCCTCAAATGTAGACCATAACAAATCCATCCTAGATTGCAATCTTTCCACTTTATCTTGGAAGAGAGGACACAAGGTAGCCTGTCTCTGAAGAGCAGCCAAGTCCTGCTGTGAAAGAGAAGGGATCACAGGAACATTAGGGCTTGGAGGAACAGACTGGGATTTTGCCAGCAGTCAATCTTGCAACTGCTTGATTTGGGAAGCTTGTGATTCCACTGTGTCATTAGCAGTCTGTAAAGCTGAAAGTTTGTTATCTAAGAGATCTTGGAACTCCTGCGCTTCTCTGGACATCCTCTCCTTCTCCTCTGAAATACTAGTAACCTCTGATTGAGCCTCTAGTAACTAGAGCTTCAAAGAAGAGATCTCATCGCTTTAAATAGCAACCAGTTGGGTTTGTTGTTCCATCTCTTTAAACAAATCTGCTAGGGTATCCTTAGCAGAAGCTAACTCGGATGTTGCCTTATGCAACTGGTCCTTAGACTACATGAGCTCTTCATAAAAGGACGCGTATAGCTGTTGAACACAGGCTGTCTAACAATTCAATGGAACTCTGAATATCTTTACAGAGGAAAGGAATTGCATCCCCCGAGACTAGACTGTTTAGTGAGGGAACTGAGATGTCCAATGAACCTTCGCGATGTGCTCTGAACAGGTTATTACAAGTGAGATACCCAGGGAGATCACTGCCAGAGGTAGCAGGAATGGGCACTGAAGGAAGAACTGAAGGAGCTTTATCCGCTACCCGCTTCAAGCGTTTGCGCTGTATGACCAGGGGAGGTGGAAAATCATCATCCTCTATGTCAATAGGTTCGGACTCATCTGAAACTGGAGGAGGAGGTACTGGATCTAATGGAGGAGGTGGAGGCACAGTCTTCTGTAAACCTGAATAGGTCAAGAAGGCAGACAAATATGATCCATATGTGACATTGGTAACATTACCCCTAGTGACTTTGACGAAATGTTAATCCATTTTAGTGAGGAGGTAAGTGCTCCAATCAATAGCAACTCCTTTCAACACCATCCTAGAAGCTGTGAAAAGCTCTTTGGACAAATATTGGGATGGCGTTTTGGTAGGCATAAACCTGTCCTGGAGAAACTGACAGACCATCTTCCATACGGGATCAATGATGATGGAAAAGGAAACTCCGGAAGAGTTGATCACCTTCTTAACATCCAGCATTTGCCTTGTCTGCTTTTGCAACTGCTTCAGAATCTCTTCATTAGAGAAAAGCTGACAAGTGGTAACAAAAGGTTCAGCTTTGGAGGGAAGAGACAGAGCCTTCCCTAAGCCTCGAGGTGTCAAAGTCATAGAAATACCCTGGACTAGTCCTGTCTTCTTACTGTAGGAGGCTAGAAACTCATCACATAATGACGGATCCTCTGGAAGCAATGGAAAGGAAGTAGCCACAAAAGCAGCGAGTCCCGCCTTCGTGAGAGGCTCAAAAGTGAGTAGGGAAGAGTAATCCCTACTGACTAGTGGGACATACTGGATAGGGGGAGGAGCGTGAGAAGGCGCCATTCAAATGGTTATACACACACCACAAACACAGACAATCAAGGAGAATGCCTGCAAAGCAACAGACAAAAAACCAAGGATAAGAGAACAACCAAAACAATAAAACGTGACTCGACCAACTAACCCCAAGCAAACCACAGCCTAGAAAAAATTTGACATGACCTTGAGACATATGCGACCGAAAGCTTCATGCTATGCATCATACAAACACCCAAATCCCCGTATCAGGCAATAAAGAAAAAAACTACACACTGTACCCTTAACCGTAACAAAGAAGCGGAACCAAAACAATACCACATCCGACACATATCAAGACTACATCTTTGATAAACCAGTGTTTGACCATGGAAATATCTAATGACTACGCATACCCATCCCACGAAACGGTTCGTTGAAAAGGGGAATTTAAGTGCAGTGAGGGAGAAATTAATTTAATGAAGGGTTTATTTTAATAAATTATTAAGAAATGGGTGAAGTTTTATTAAGTGATAAACCTTAGCGAGAAAACGGCAATTCTTTCTTATAAATTTTATTACCAATTATTAGGTTAAAACGGTGCTTTAATTCGAATCCCGGACTTTGATACCCAGACTAGGTCTCTAAATGCAAGTTTATTGATTACAAATTAAGGTGATGTGGAGCGCTTTTTTGCCAGCGCGTGCTCTTGTGACGACTGGTTCATTTTAATTAAAAATTATTAAAGTGCCTCTTTAGCGCAAGTAGCGCGTGCGAAGTGAACGGCGGGTTTATTTTAATTTAAAAAAATTGTGTGTTTAGCGCGAATGCGCGTGGAAACTGTGGGTGAATAAATAGGGCATTTTAACAATTAATTTGTGATTAAGGGGGAATGAAAATAAATAAAGCATATAAAATAAATACCTAGAAGGGGTGTGTATGTAATGCCTAAATGCGCACGGAAGAGTCCCCCAAAAGGAGTGAATCCACTAAAAGAAAAGTAAAGACCACTAACGAAACAACAAAGACAACACCTTAGTGGGTTTGTTGATTTTAAATGTATTTTTAATTTGTGATTATGGATGGGAGTGGGGTTATAATTTAGGTGTGTTTGTTTTGGTTTTATAGTGTGGTTTCGTTTATTTGTTTTTTTTTAAATTGGTTATTATTTATGGTTTGTTTTTGTTTTTGTTTTTGTTTGTTTTAATAATAATAATAATAATGAAATCAAGATATATAGCATATGAATATGTGATGAAGGGAAAAAATGAAAATTCATCCATGGAGGAAATATCCACAATTTAGGTTAATAAAATTAGGGTGTTATTGTTTTTATTTTTTACTTTTATTTTTTTTAAAAGAATATTTGGCCCGTGCATGACAATATTTTAAAGTGAGAAATTAATGGAAAAATTTCAGGGGTGGGTGGAATTTTTGGAATTTTTTTTGTATTTGTATTAAATTTAAATAAATGTTATGCATTTTGTAAGTCATTTTGAATGATTTTTTAAAATTTTTAAGTTTCTTTAATGTTTTTGTTTAAATGTTCACCTGACAAATATTCCAAAATATGGCAAAAATATGGGAAAATTTTTAGAAATTTTTTTTGTGTAATTTGTTTTGAATTTAAATGAATCTTTTTTTAAAAAAATTTTAACTAAGTCAAGTTAGGCTAGATAAGTCAGGTATGTCAAGGTAAGTCAAGTCGGGTCTAGTCAGGTTAGTCAGGGTTGATTAGGGTAGTCTGGGTTAGTTAAGTTAGGCTAAGTAAGTTCAAGTTAGGTTAGTCTGGGTTAGTCTAGGTTAGTTAGGTTAGGCTAAGGCAAATCTAACTAACCTAGGTTAGGCTAACTAACCTAGGGTTAGTTAGAAGGGTGGAGACTAACCTGAGGTAGGTTTGTGAACTAACTAGAGTTAGGTTAGGAGACCCAAGTCTAGTTAGGTTAGGGTTAGGGTTAACCTAAGGAGGGTTAGGTTAGCCAAATTAAGGTTAGATTAACTAATTGAAGGTTAGATTATTGAATTTAAGGTTAGTTTAACTAACCTATGATTGTAGTTAGGGAGGAGAAGGAGGGGGAGGAGGAGGAGGAGGTAGGAGGAAAGGGTGGTGGCGGTAGCGGAAACGGCGGCTGAGGAGGACGTCTGCCGGTGGCGGCGTCTGTGACGTGGCGGCGGCTTGTGCGACATGGCGACGTCTGGCTGGAAAAGTCGGCGACAGCAGCTTCGTCTGCGACGTGGCGGGCGTCGACGGAACCAGGCAGCGACAACGGGCTGGAGGCGGCTGCAGGCGGGCTGGAGGCGGCTGCGGGCGGGCGGGAGACGAGGGCTGGAGGCGAGGGAGTAGAAGATGACGCAGGAGGCGGAGGGGCTGAAGATGACGCAGGAGAGAAGGAGGGGGCAGATGTTGTAGAGGAGAGGAATGAGGGAGGAGAAGAGGATGAAGAAGGGAAAGGAGAGGAGGAGGAGGGGAGGGTGAAGAAGAGGAAATGGAGGGGAAGAAGATGGAGGGGGGGTAGCAATGCAGGAAGCGGGAGAGGGAGAGAGGGGAGGGGAGGCAGTTGGGATGGGGAGAGGTCGGGGGGGGGGGGGGGGGGGGGGGGGAAAGGGGTATGGGCGGGGTCCAGGGGGGGTGCCCAGGGGTTAGAAATGGGCGGGGTGACCAAGGGAGAAAATGGGCGGGGGGCCCAGGCAAGAGAGGCGTACCCTCCCGCGCAGGGCAGGGTAAAAAAATTTACCGTGACAGGATCGAAAAAGCACCGAGAGGGTGATAAGGGCCACACGGACACGACCGGGGCGCGTTAAGACGCGTAAATTTGAAAAAGGGTGCGTTCACGCGCGGGACGGAGTACGTAAAAACACATAAAATTAAAGAAAATTTAATAACTCCCAATCCGGACGTCAAAACGAAATGACGTAAAAATAAAAAGTGGACAGGACGACAGGAGGAAGACAGGAAAAATATGCAACGGAGGTTCCGGGAGGGGTAAAGGGCGGTCACGTGCAAAAAACACAAAAAACGGGTCCAAAAACACAATTAGAAATTAATATTAAAAGATCTGTGCTTCGGAACAAGGTGCACGACAAAGGAAAAATGTGCAGAAAGACATGTCTGACAATCCTATCACATCAAAACATAGTTCCAACTGAGATAAGACGCGTTCACGTGGGAAAAACCCAAAAAACAAACCCGAAAATGGGATCGGAAATTAATATCGGACGAACCGTTCGCCGGAATGACATACAGTAAGAAGGAAAAATGTCCGCAGGAAGGAATGGCACAAGGTTATCATGTTAAATGGCAGTTCCGATGGAAGTAGGAGGGGTTCACATGCGAAAAACACCAAAAATACACCCGAAAACTCATTGAAGAATTAATAATAAAAAATCTAGAAGTCAAAAGAGGGTAGCGGAAAAAGGAAAAAGGTAGGGGAAGACACAGGGAACACGGCTGTCAAATCAAATTGGAATTCCGATGCAAATAGGGCAAGTTCACATGGAAAAATGACAAAAAGACGCACGAAAAAGTCTTAAAAAACCGGAAAATTAATATTGGACAAACCGTGCATTGGAAGGACTTGTAATACAAAGGAAAAATGTCAGGGGAAAAGTGTTTGGTAGAGCTATGACGTCAGATCACGGTTCCGAAGCAAGAAAAGCACGTTCACATGGAGAACTGGCTAATTTGCACAAAATGCATCAAAAATTAATAACTTGAAAACCGTGCACCGGAACAGGGGTAGGTAAAAAGGAAAAATGGTCAATTCAAAGGGAGGAACATGGCTATAAGGTTGGATTTGGACATTGGTGAACGTAGGGTGCATTCACATTGCAGGACCTCAAAAGCAGGGAATGAAGGAAAACTGCAAGGGAACAGCCCCAAGGGTGGGTGGAAAATGAACGAATGGGTGGGAAGGGCCTCCATTAGGGTAACAGCAAGTCATGGGATACATGCATGAGCAGGTTGAGGCATATGCAGAGGGGTAGACAATGTAGACGCGTAGGGACGCGTCCCCACACTTAAGACCTTAATGGATAGAGTTAACCGAACAACAGGGACCTAGGACCACGCCACAGACCATCCACTAAGGTCTCCACACTTAAAACATGAATGTTACTAAGAAACAAAAGTTGTAGGGTTAGAAAAACTTGGCCCATTTTGTCAAGAATGAAGGTTGAGTGTCGATGGCACATCCATTGTCGTTGTCGACTGCTGGAGGTACTAAGGCATCTTCTCGGCACACGTCCGTCATGGCAGGGACCACGCGACAGCACCCAGGGAGGTAGTTGATGGAAGGAATCATAGGAAATTTGTCGATGATATGGAATACTACACTCCACTCACAGTCACTCAAATGGAATGAAAGAACAGTCACTCGCCCCATGACTAATATCACTCGAGGACGAATAATGGAAACCCATATCTCGTACCCGGTTTAGAAATCGACAGGGGAATGGTGCAAAGGAAATATACCAGGGTGCACAGTTGATGGTGCATTAGTGCGTCCAACCCGTCTGGCATAAGTGCAAGGAGGAAGGCAAGGGAGCCTTATAGTGCAGTGTACAGAACAGGGTGACATGACCTGTGATGACAATAGAGACCCATCCCGTGGGTGCATAGGGAAATGGGAACATACTTGACTCCAAATATCGTAACGTCCCTCAATCTCACCTCTCGATAATTGATTGAAGAAACTCCAGTCACACTCAGCCCACCCTCTGTCTCACACTCTGTTGATAGTTACAGGAGGGCAACCCATGTCCTGAAACCCGTTGATGTAATCCTCACAGTCACTTGTGCAAGGGTTGTATGCCTTGTGCGCATTTGATAGTGCAACTGTGCATCCCGCCCTGTGCGGGCATACGGTGCAAGAAGGAAGGCCAGGGAGCCTTATAGTGAAGTGCACAAAAACAAATTGTGCTTTGTGCATTGAGAGGCCCATCCCATGCGTGCAACACTTCATTCACACTACTCACCTCTCATTTGATTTGAAGGGAAAAGACTAGTCTCTCGGCCCACCCTCTGTCTCACTCTCTGTGGATAGTTATAGAGGGCAACCCATACTCACTTTCCCCATCCGGTTAGGATGAAAGCTCACATCACTCCATTGTTTGTCGATGAAGATCACGTCATCAATTGTTGAAGAGGCGTACCCAGGGAGGTAGCCATTAGATCGAATGTTGTGTTGGATAGGAACATGTCGTCTGCTAGAGGACAGTTAGACACTCTACAGAAAGATCCAGGACACAGCGTACCAAGGGAGGCAGCTTCGGAATTGGATCCTGGGGATATCAATTAATGAATCCGCTTTTTGGACTGCTGGGTGTTGCCACCTTTTCCACAGCCAGATTCTCGCCCAAGGGTGTGTGCCACCTTTTCCACAGCCAGCTTCTCGCCCAAGGGTGTGTGCCACCTTTTCTTGGAACAAGGCCTGCTATGACAGGGAATTGCTTCCTTTTCTCTCATAACAGATTTGTTTTTCTTATTTTTTTTTTCTTTTTTTTCTTCTTCTTTTTTTATAAAAAAATTTGTTTGTTTTCCCCTATTCCCGAGGGTGTTTCCACCTTTTCTCGAAGAATAGGTCGGCATGATAGGGACCTAAGTCCTTTTCTCCCATGACCGATACGTATAATTTTTCTTTTTTTTCTTTTTTTTTCTTTCCCTTCGAATTAAGCAAGGAAATGGTAGAAAGACCATGTATCAGAACCAACCTCGCCACTGTCGCTGGTGGAAAATAGAGGATAAGAGATTAAGGCTGGAAGGGGGGTTTGAGAGGACAGAGGGTTGCGTCCACTTCATCAGGAGTGGCTGAAGAACGGCTATCAGAAGTAGCATCATAAGAGTGATAGTGCCACGCCAACAAGGGAAAGGATTTGGTGACTGTAATTGTCAAGATCCCCAAGGAGGGAAGTACTTCTTCAGGTGATATCCATTGATCAGAAAGGGATCATCAGAGGCATCAACGGTTTGCACTTGGACAGAGCCATTAGGGTTGACGGCAAGTACCTTATAAGGGCTCATCCACCACTATTGGAGCTTGCCAAGAAACTTGCCAAATCGTGAATCATAGGCTAGGACCAAATCACCTTTTTTGAACTCCTTGTGCTTGATGAAGCTGTCATGGTAAGCCTTGCATCGAGCTTGCGTGGTGAGAGCGGAATTTAGGTGACGGGAAGTGCTTAAAAATAGCTAAAAATTATGAATATCAAGGGAAAAATATTCAATGTCAAAGGCGGCGGCTCGATCTAGGACGATTTTAAGCGTCAAAGTGCTTTAAATGTGCCCGAGCAACACTTGTTGATTTTTCATAGTTTTTCAGACAGTCGTGCGGGTTGGCAAGAGCTACTGGCCAATGCGGGATGCTAAGCCGGACACCCAGGATTTTTCAGAGCTCGATTCGGAGTCCGGACGGGGAAATAGCCACAAAGTGGGCAAGATTTGAAAAGGTGGACCAAAGTTTGGCCAAAGTGGGCATGACCCTTGGGAGCCCAAGAAATTTTATGCAACATGAAAGATAGCATCAAATCGTGGTGAGAGAAAGAAGAGGATGAAGGCGCCATCACGTCCGATTTTTGCGCTCCATGGATGATGATGCTCCCTCCTGCTTGTGAGCAACCCCCCCAATCGACATTGGGCATTGATTCTCCTCTGAACCCTGACTCTATCGCCGCCCTTCGCTCGCGCAATGATGCTCTCTTTGAAGATCTCTGATTTCAGTCTTTCTCTCTCCTCCCTCTCTCTCTTCTAAAGGCAAGTTCATGTGGGAAGAGGAAAGAAGAAGAAAGAATGGTGGAGGCTTGTCCGGCATGGATCGGATTGCTCCACGGGCTGGAAATGGTGATTTGTGATTGTGCTGGACATGAAGTGTTGCTGATTTTCAGATTTGCAGCCATGGACACGAAACTCGAAACACGCAAATAAGCGGTAATTCAAAATTTTCAAAGGAAATTTGAGATTTCATGGCTTTTGATTGATAAAATGTTGTTCATGTGGGCTAAAAATTGTTTATGTTGCTGTTTTCCATGAGTACTTGCTGATCATAATCAAAAAATCAGAAAAATATGCATCTTGTGGCTCAAAATAATACACTAAAACACGTAAAATATGGAAAATCAAGGGAAAATGATATTTTTGGGCATAAAAATGGAAAAATGAATAGGAACACCAACTAAATTTTCATTTTTTCTGCAATAAGGAACTAAGGGCCACAACCCATAACCTATTTTGAATTTTTGGTAATAAAATAATGCAAAAAATAAGGAAAAATATAAGAAAAATAGAAAAAAATCACTAAAAATAAGAGAAAAAATGCATTTTGGGTGCATAAAATTAATGAAAATTAAGAGAAATGTTTGTGAATGTTTGTGGGGACTGAGGCATGAGGATTTGCCTCATTTAAACCCCATCTTCTTGTTCTAGTGTGTTTTTCCCGCTTTCTACATATAAAATGATGGCAAAATGCCCTATAAATCCATACAACAATGCAACATTTGATCGATGGGAGGGTAGAGTAGTTGAAATATGCCTAAATGCCATGTGAGATGATGGGAAAGTTGTTGATTTCTATGCATAGCATTTAGGACGAATGATAATTAAAATTAAGAGCTTAGTAGCACAAGGATCACCTCGGTGCTAGGCCCATGCAACGAAGCACGAACGGTAGTTGGAAACCATTAAAAGGATGTTTTTGCACTTGTGCACGATACTGTTTTGCTAAATGTTTGAGCACTTGGCATCCACAAATACATAAATCATGGAAATGTTTAAAGGTATCAAGAATCCTGGATGCACAGCAATTGTTTTCATTAGGACATTGACCCACGTTGAGTGAGAGACGGGACACCCTAAGCCATAGGCTAGTCGTGGGGTCTAAGGAAAAGAGAAGTAAGGACAATGGTACATTCTTGTATACGATTAAATGATACCTTGAGTGGATTTTGTGCGAAATGTTTATATGTTGAGCGACGCATTAAGGGGCAAATCCCCGAGGTGTAGGAGAGTCGCAGAGGGTTGACGGCATTCAGCCGTAGGAGGAACCCCATGTGTATGTGATTCGAGCCTTTTGGCTATGTGCAAGGGACTCCCTCTGAGGAGTAGTGGGTGAGAGAAGAGTGGACTACAAACGACGTAATACAAACGCAAGATGTCTAGGAAGGCAATGCATGTGTCATCAACGCTCCTGGCCGCGAGGCCGTGGGGTTGTTGAGCGCGTGAGATAGAGGTCCAGCTAGTGCACGAGCCAGTGCTGGCCCGTTTTTAGGTCCATCACGTGGCTTCCATGCACTGTAGAGCCATCATGTGAGTTTCAACCAAACATTCCAGATGCACGAGATGGCGTTGCAGTGAATCATCGTCCCCCAAACGCTCTTTGATAGCCACTCTCAAAGAGGGTAATTCCAGTTCAACAAGGAAAATAGCTTATATACCATACACCAACTGGAAGGATGTCTGTCAGGTTGCTGCTTTATGGGAGGTTCTGTACGCCCAGAGGCCCTCTGAAAGTCGATCATCCCAATCAAAACGATATGCGGCAATTGTTCTTGTCAGAATCGAGCAGAGGATGCGATTCGTGACTTCGACTTGGCCGTTGGCTCTGGGGTAATAAGGAGTGGACTTGCGATGGCGGATCTTATACAACTCTGTCAACTCTTCCATGACTTTGTTAAGGAAATGAGTGCCTCTGTCACTTACCAGCTCTAAGGGACTGCCAAAACGGGTGATGATATTCTCGTACATGAACAGGGTCACGCTGTTACCATCGTCCCGCTTTAGGGCTTTAGCTTCACAACACTTTGTAGCATAATCTGTACATACGAGGATGTATTTGTTCTGCTTCCTTCTGGTAGGAGGATTGATTGGACCTACGAAGTCGATGCCCCACTTCTCAAACGGCTTTAAGGGAAGGATAGGTTGCAGTGGCATGGCACTTGTCTTTGTGGGTTTCCCCATTCTCTGACAAGCATCACATCTTTTACAGTAATCATAGGCATCCTTATGAATGGTAGGCCACCGGTAACCTGCTAGCAGAGCCTTCCTGGCTGTCGCTTCTCCTGCAAAGTGACCTCCACATGACTCGTCATGGCAAGCCTTCAAAACAATCCCAATCTCATCTCCTGCACCACATCTTCTGAGCACTTCATCTTTGCCTTTCTTGTATAGTGCGCCGCCTAACAGGGTGTAGGGGGCTGATTCTAACATGAGCTTCTTCCTTTCCCGACTCGAAATGCCAGGAGGATACTGTTGGGTTGCCAGTAGATTGGCAATGCCTGCATACCAGGGAGTTACAGTTTCTACCAAGAATAGGAAAGCATCAGGGAGGTCAGGATCATCCTGCTCCTCGTCTGCAGTTTGTGGGATACGCGACAGATGATTAGCCAGAACATGGGAACAACCAGGCTTAGTAATCACCTCAAAGTCGAACTCCTGGAATAGAAGGAGCCATCTCATCATTCATCCTTTCACATCTGGTTTGTTCATCAGGAAGGACAGGGCCTCATGATCCACATAAAATTTAAAATGGGTGGATAGGAGGTAATGGCGGAACTTCTCTAGGGCAAACACCATTGCCAAGCACTCCAGCTCTGTCACTGTGTAGTTCCGTTCTCTATCAGTGACTTTTCGGCTTGCATAATAGATCAGTTGATCCAGCTTCGAGGAGCCCTTCTGGCAAAGGACTGCGTCTAAGCCTTCAATAGATGCATCAGTGTGTACATGGAACTTTTCATCCAATCAGGAGGTTGCAGAATGGGTGCCTCAATCAGACACTGCTTCAGAGTGTGGAAGGCTTTGTCACATTTTTCTGTCCAAGTAAACTCTGCATCTTTCCTTAGAAGCTTGTGCAAGGAGGTTGCCTTTGTTGCAAAATGGGCTATGAACCTTCTGTAGTAACCCACATGGCCTAGGAATCCCATCAACTATTTGAGGTTGGTGGGTGCTGTCAGAGCTACGATCTTTTCGATCTTTGCAGGGTCTGTTGATATCCCTTGTGCAAAGACAATGTGGCCCAACAGGACTCCAGAAGAGACCCCAAAGATGCATTTGTCAGGATTGAGGGAAATCCCATAATCCCGGCATCGGTCAAAGCATTGTTCCAGGTGTCCCCAGTGTTCACAGATCAAACTATAGACACAGAAGTCATCCAAATATACTTCAATAAAGTCGTGCAGATGATTTTGAAATGCGGCCATCATGACTCGCTGGAAAGTAGCAGGGGCATTGCAGAGTCCAAACGGCATCACTCGGTAAGCGTAGGTCCCCCATTCTATGGTGAAGGTTGTTTTGGATTGGTCCTCTTCTGCTATCTGCACTTGGTTGTATCCACTGAATCCATCCAGAAGGGAGTAAAGCTCATGTCCTGCCACTGTGTCCAACAATTGGTATGTGAAAGGGATAGGAAAATGATCCTTCTTCGTCTTGGAATTCAACTTGCGAAAATCCACACATATTCGCAATTTGCCATTCTTTTTGGGTACAACCACGATGGGTGAAACCCATTCACTATTTGCCACTGGATAGATGAACTCCGCTTCCAGAAGCTTCAGCAGCTCTGCTTTCACCAATGTGGAATAATTCGGATTCATTCGCCTCTGTTGTTGCCGTACTGGCTTGGCATCAGGCTCCAAGTCAATATGATGCTGACATATTGTGGGATCAATCCTTTTTAGGTCTTTGTAGGACCACGCCAACACGTCCAAATTTTCTTTCAACAAGTTGTACAAGGTTGACAACTCCTCTTCTGGGAGGCTGCTACCCACCTTCAAGTGGTGTTCAATGCCTTTTGCATCCACAAAGGTTAACTGCCTTTCACCTTCTACTTCACGGATGAAGGTCCCGCGGACTGCTTCTGGATACAGATCCGACTCCTTCAAGGAAGTGGTGTCCTCTTCGGATGTCCTACTAGAACCAACTTCTTCTTTTGATGGAGAATTAGGTTGCTCCTTAAGATGTTGAAATGGGATTAGAGCCATTTCGGGTTTGGTTTCAAAATTAATTACCTCTTGGATTGAAGACTCATCTTCTGATGACATGTCTAGGAACGTCACATAACAGGGACCCTCTGATGCCTGTTGGGTTTGTGGGACTGGTGCTTGTTGGCACGGTGCATCATCATCATCTTTCTTTGGCAAGGATGGGTGAGGACGGCATGAGCCACTGTTGAAAGACGGCTTGTTCTTCTTAACCCATGTCTTATAAATATTTTGCATATGAGAAGATCCATTTACCAAACCAAATGGTACCATTGCCATTCTGTCCCATAGCATGAGCTCATCTGCTTCTGATGCTTCTAGAATTTCTTCTCCAAATGTATCCTCTTCGGGTGGGATAGATTCTTCTGGTTCACTTTCATAACCTTCTTCTTCTATATCATCTCCATCCTCTTATGTCTCTGCTTCTATCTCTGCTTCTATATCTGCTTCTATATCTGTCTCTGTCTCTGCTTCTGTCTCTGTAGGAGCTCTATAAGAGAAAAACATGTTCTCTGTTTCATCTTCTGCCTTTGTCTCTGGCTCTACTATAGCCATGTAACAGGGAGAGCAGTGCATCCATGCTTCTATCTCACTGTCTTGGCTTTGCATCTTTTGGGAGTCGGCTTACAATATCCATTGTTAAGGAACGTGCCACTGTTTTCTTGGGAAGGATCTATTTGACAGCATCTTCGTCTGTTGATGTTCCATCGATAACCTCATTAGGGGAGTCAGAAGATAATTCCAAGGAGGTGGATCCATGTCCTTTTTGAGAAGGGCTTCAAAAAGCCATGGTCTGCCCAGTAACAGAGGGTAGGATGTACCATAAGAGTTTGGCTTCACCACTAGATAGGTTAGCCAATAATCTTTTCCAGCCACTATAGTCTTCACATATGGGAGAATACCCAAAGGCTTGATTTTGCTCTGATCCGCCAGTTTGATGAGCCATTGGGTTGGTTGCACACCTTGTAGGCCTAGATCCTTCATTGTCACATCCGTCATAATGTTCACTGATGAACCTCCATCAATCAGTGCATTTGCAATGAAGCAGCCTTCTATCCACATGCCAATCTCTTGGGTACCCGGATCTAGGAAGGCGTTAGCTATGTCCACTTCTTTGACAGGCTCTGGAGCTTTGTTGGACTTTGTTGATGTTGAGGGAGCAATCCTTAAGCCACATCGTCTTGTCAGTATACTTTTGAACCTTTTTCGGCAATTGGGAGACAACATCAATAATTGTCGGAATGTGAGGTTTGGTTTAAAGGTATCTAGATCTCTAACCAGATCGTATTCCTTAATAGGATCCACTGGCTTCTCTAACCAGTTAGGGAATGGGGCAACACCCATTTTCATTTTTCCTCTTTCTTCCAACAGGGGAATCATGGGAACTTCTTCTGCCACTTGCGGCACTTCCTCCTCTTCTATCTCCTGGACCTCTGTTCCTATCTCTGTATAACTGTCTCTGTAACTCTCTGTGGCACTATAGGGCTTTGTACGGCATTGTCAGGCTCTGTTCTGTTTTGTTCTTCTGGTGGAAGATTGAACTTCACTGTTCTGGTAGGAGGATTATTTTCTTTCTAGATAGATGGTTCCTTCTTATTTGCACGTGTGATGGCAGCAACTTCCAATTCCACTAAATTGGAGGTAGGCTCTTGGGCCTTGGCCGGACTATCAGTAGCACTGTTTTTCACTGGGGCTGGGCTTGGACAGTCTTTTGCAGTGTGGCCTTCTCCTTTGCATCGACTGCATAAGGGCTTGTAATCCACTGACCTTCTGGGATTTGGACAATTTGGTGAGATGTGTCCCTTTTCTCCACATCTATAACACTCCACTTTTGTCCTCTGACCACCGCCAGACTGTCTTCCTCTGTAACTTTGAGAGGGAAACCTTCTTGGATCGAAATTAGGACCAAACTCTCTAGGCTTGGGTCCAATATCCTGTGTTGTCATTTTGGATTCCAGCAAGTCAAATCTTGCGTCTTCTTCCTTCCTTCTTCTATCATGCATCTCCTTCAGAGAGCAAATGTCCTATGTATGGTTCTTCCACAAACAGTAGGAACAGAAGGCTCCAGGAATGGTTGGTTTTCGTGTGTATTCAGTGGGCTAAATGGCCTGCTTGATGACACTTACCACACCAAGTATTTCACCGCATCACATCTCTTCCTGCTCCTGCAATGTTGGATATGCTAGCGGTGTTCACTTTCAGCGTCTGTAGTTGCTCTGTAATCACATCCATCAACTCCTTTTTGATGTTTGCAACTGAGTTGGATAAGTAATCCTTCAAGCTTTCTCCTTCGGAGGTACTGGCAGGAGGGTTTTGAGGAGTCTCTATAATCACTGCATAAACAGGTTGGGCTAGTGCAGAGGGATCTCTGTTCTGGTTCTGATTCAGAGCTCTTGTTTGAACTGTTGGCTGTTGGCTCCAGTTGATAGGGTTCCACTGTTGTTGCCTATTTGGCATTGGGGAAATTGGTTGGGACCATCGTGGTTGTGGTTGAACCATCATTTGAGGCATTGATTGTGGCCATTGTGGATTTGGTGCACTGTACAGTGATACTGGGGGCATCTGTTGGTAGGGGTAGGGGACTGTCCCTGGGATTACATTTGGTGAGTACATCATTCCTGGCATCAGAGGAGGTAGGACTCCTCTTCTTAGATTCATCGCCAATCTAGCTTCCACTTCATCGTACAATCATGCACCTTCTGTTGCAGCTTGCAGTGTGGCTGGTCTTTGCAGCTCCACAAACTTACGGACTTTTGGTTGTAATCCTCTGGGAAACACCCCCTTCTGAATGCCATCATCTAAATTATGGTTAGTCCATCTCTTCAGGATGGATTCCATTCGTGAGACATAAGCTTCTACTCTTTCTCGAGAGGACTGACTTAGGTTCATAAATTCCTCTCGCATCCGCTCTTCAAAACCTTCACGCCTGAATTTAGTGAGGAAGGCCAACTTCAGGTCGTCCCATGTGCCAAAAGTTCCTGCTGCTTGTGTCTCATACCATTGAAACGCTGCACCCTTGAAAGTGGCGGGGAATATTGCTAACCAATGCTTATGGGTTCTGGCATTGTTAGCCACACATGCTACCATAAACTCTGCTACATGAAGATCAGGGTCTTCATTGTACTCTCCCTTAAAAACTAGCAATGGGACTACATTCGCTGGCCTGTCATCAATATTTCCAGGAAGGATCTGACTTGGAAGTGGACCTCCAGCAGGAGGAGGAAGAGCTTGATGTGCCATTGGGACTTCTGTAAAGAGTTCCGCAAGGGCGTCAAAGGCGGCTTTTGCTGCGAGCTCGTTCTCAGCTCTGATTTTTGCTTTCTCTCTGCTCACGTACGTCTGGACTCGTTCTAACACTTGCCTCTTTATTGCATCATTCATCAGGGGGTTGGCTCCACTATGTTGTTAGTGCTCCACAGAGGGTTAATAGAAGGCTTCAGTCTCTGGAGGACTGTCTTGCCAACATTTCTTCTACTTCTTCCTTTTCAACGTCTCTGAATTTTGCTTTCATGCCACTGCACAGAGGAAGGTATTCGGTTCTGAAGGTGTCAAAATGCATTCGTCTAAGCATTGTGGTGGTGCCATCATCATAGTAATGCCAGCTTCTGATGGTTTCAACAGTGTAGGTTGTGAAAAACACTCTATCTACCAACTTCCAGTGGGTTGCCAATTGAACAAATAGAAGATTATCAGTGCACCAAGCATCCCACGTATCTTGCTGTTGAGCATCCACAAACAAATTCCAACTCTTTTCCTTCTTGTCTTTGTGAACTTCCATAGACCAAGACTCCTGAAGCTTCTTCAAAAGCTCCCACTTAATGATGTCTGGAAACTTCTCAATGAATGACAAATCTTCCATGGATGGTCATTCTCTCTATTTCTTCTATTCAGTTTATCCCCAAACAGTTTGCCACCAAGATGCAAGTTTCTGCTGCTTCAACAGGAAGAGGAAACTGTCCACCACATAGAGCATGCATCATGATGGTGATGTGTTTCCGCCATTGTGGGGTGAACTTCTTGTGGAAAGAGGCTATGATTATGAGAAATTCCAACTCTTCAGTGGAAGAAGGAACTTTACAAACATCCATTGAATTCTTCTCTTCTGGGCAATGCCAATTCCTTCATTTTCAGCCTCTTCTGGTGCTTGTTGATGGCAAGTTTCCCCGGCTACGCACCAAAAACATGGAGCCCCAAGAGGAACACCAAGGAAAAGGTAATTCTCTTGCAAGAAAATCTATCTTGTAACATCAACAAGCTTGTTTATTATGTTTCATATGATCACAATGAAGAAAAGAACACCAGGCACAACAAATCTTCATGCAGCATCATGTAGATCTCCCACGGATTTGATAGAATCAACCATATTCTTCAATATCTTCACAAAATCCATCAATATAACAAAGAAAGCAAAGGAATAAACCATCTTTGAATGGAAATACATCACATAGTATTCATCTTCAATATCTTCATAGTCTTCTCTCTCAATCTCTCATATACAATCACTTTGTTTTTGTAGAATTGGCTATCTCTGACTCTCTCTCTCTCTCTCCATCAATAATACATCATATCCTCACTAAAATCTCTCAAAATTACTCTCAATAATCCTTCTTAGGTCGTGAATACCCCTCCCAGGAGGTATGTCTGATATGAAGGGTCACCAAAGCCACTACAGTGTCCTTTCATAGCTCACTACTGTCACTTCACTCCAGTCTTCACTTGAGTCTTCAACAGCTACTTCTTTCACTTCTTTCAGCTCTTTTGCACTTGTATTCACCTCTTTCCAAGGCTATAAAACTTTCCCAAGCTACACATACATTCTATAGAACACATACAGAAGCATACAGAACAGTCACAGAACAGTACCAAAACAGCTACAGTACAGAACAGAACAGAGACAGAGGCTCTACAGAAGACCTACAGAAGGTTACAGAAGGTCATCAAAACCACATAACTCATACTCAAACCATTTCAAAATCTCACAAACCATTCAATAAGCTTTCACAAGATCTCAATCTTCATCAATCAATACTCCATCCCTCCTTACAGAAGACAATTAGAACAAAACAGAAGATATACAGAACCAATCAGAACCTATCAGAACATCACAAAACCACTAATAAACATCATGAACTTCCAAAACACAATCAATATCATCCAAAACACTCTCAAACCACTTCCAAACTAATCAATTTTCTCATAAATTCAACCATTCAGCTCTCAAAAACAACAAAAATCAGTCAAAAAACAAGTCATTTCAACACTCAACAACGTCCCACTAATAGTAGCCTATAGAGCACCCCAAAGAGGCACTTTCATGGATTAAGAACAATGCAAAACTATTTACAAATGCTCAAAATATTTTCTTAAAATGATTAGTTTTCTTTCTCTTGTGGCGATGACTGCCCCCAGATCATCGATGAAGACTTTCAACTCCTCTAGGGAGATGTCACTAAAAGTTTTTTCAGCTCTACATTGCCAAGACCTTCACACATTGCATAACCCAAAGGCCATCACATGATATGCAAAGGTATTGAAGACAGTGATAAATTCTGTTTTCATATTATCTTCCTTTGCAATAGCTATTTTGTTGTATCCAACAAAGCAATCCATAAAGGAATAGATTATCCTACCCGCCAATTGATCCAAAATCTGATTAATAAATTATAATAGATAGTAATTCTTAATCATCTGCTTATTAAGCTCTCTGAAATCTATGCAAATCTGAATCTTATTATTTTTCTTCTTCTTGATAAAAACTAGTGAATACCACTTATAAATATCAACTTGGCAATCTGCTTGTAAGATCCATGGCCTACCTAACAATACTTGATAGGTAGGCCACCTTGCAAACTTGATAACCCTAAATTTTATAAGACATTCCACATCGGCAACAATCACATGGAGTTTAGTGATGCAACCTTTAGTTTGTCTTGAACTATCATCAATCATTCAGATAATCATGGAGACATCTTTTTTTATTTCTAGACCTAGCCTCTCCATCAATTCTGAACTCATAATGTCGATAGAGGATCCTATGTCTACAATAGCATGATCCACTAATATTCCATCAATATATGCTGCTACCCTTGGACAATGCTTTTCAGCATGCTCAAACCAATCACCTCCTACTCGTGATATGCCCAAGGGCTCCATGATATACCCCATGTGAAAATCTTCTAAAATTCCTTGCCCACTCTTGGAGACAACTCAAGCAACTGCACGAGGTTTACATCCGACTTAACTTCACAAAGAGAAATCACTAAATTAAAATCATGATGGCTAGCAAGAGCTCTCTTTTTCGGGTCAGCTTTACCATCAACGTCTTTTAGAGGTTCACCTTCCATATTGGGATTAAGGACTTGCATTCCCTTATCATCTTGCTTAAGGTTTCCCTCGACAAGTTGTCCCTTGTCTTTGTCACCTTCTTCCCCCTTTTGACCTCTCATAATAACTTGTAGATTAGAAGCTTTAGTGGCATTGATACAAACAGCTTCAATAAGGTTGATCCTACTGCCACTAGGGAGATCCTCTATATAATATCCTTCCTTGTTTGCAATATCTGTTTTGGTCCCTCATCTTGTTGGAGATTATTCCCTTGCGCTCGATGGTTGATTGGACCTAGTTGTTTACTTCCTTTTGCTAGAGAGAGCTAATCTTGCTCCAACAGGTGTGCTAGCTAAGTGGCTGGACTTCACGCATATGTCACGTTTAACATTTGGATAATTCGCAGGGAAATGCCACACCATTTACATCTGAATCCTGAGGGGCCACCCTCTTCAAGGCGTCGAGTCCTTATCAAATTTTGTTGCTTCTTAAGGAAATTGACATCAAGCTTTTTGCCTGTAAGTTTTTGTGATCATGTCAATGTAATGCTTCATCATATCCTGAACTTCTCCACCAAGGAAATTCGAGGCACTTGACTCATAGCCACGATCCTCTACTCGTCATTCCATTGGCCTAGCCACTTGATTAGGAATCGGCCGTTGATTACATGGAACAACATTAGGATTTATTGTTTGGTCTCCAATAATTGGTGGAGCCATTTGACTAGCCATAGGCATGGTCACACTAGGAGGAGCTGGCCGTAAAATATTACATGGCGCAGCGAACAGAATCTAAGAAAGAGGTAGAGAGTACACAACAGATAAGAGGAGAATCAGTAAATTCTTTAGCTCCAAACAACTGATACAAAGATGGCTCTGTCCACCCGTGCGCTTCCACCATGTGAAGCTTAGATGGCGATCTAGACAGAAGATAGGTGAAGAGCTTAGGCTAGCTGGAACAACAACTCTGACTAGGTGAAAGATGAATGATGGATGGCTGTGAAGGGGTTTAGCTTTTATAGCCTGCGAAGGCTGTTAGGTCGGCCTGACCGACCTACCATATGAGCCTCCACTAGTCGACTAGGGAATATTCCCTATTCCCTTTACCATTGGGCCCCTTTTAACTCCCTAACCCTGCAACTCGATGCAATGAGCCTCGAGTTGCTACCAAGTTAACCACTCTGTCTAACCCAAAGATTAGACCCACAATGGTCACCTTTTTGCCATCCGGTCACATAAACCTCATCTGATATACAAGTCAGGACTCAACCAATGTCCAAGCTCACACTTGGCTTCTCCTCATAATGGGGGCCTTACAACTTTGAGCACCATGGTTCATTGGTGGCACCTAATGAGGGTGGGGCATTGATCTTATCTAACACTGGCAACATAGACACATTTTGAATCATGCTTCTTCTCCCATTGGAGATACTCATGGGTGTCCCTTGACCTCCATTTATCAATGCCAAAGTATTTACAACACCTAGACTTGGATTCTAGCTTTTCCTAGAGGTATAGGGGGCTTGTAATCGCAGCTCTACCTCCTTTGCTCTTATAATTTTCGTATCAATGTCAAAAAGAGAAAAACTGCTCAACTGTACCTAAATATTAAAGTCTAACCCATGCAAAAAGTATTGTAGTTGAGTAGTAGCTGGAATGGGAATATAGGTCTATAACTTACAAAATACTTCCTTCAGTTTCTTAGCATAGCCTTGAACATTCTCATGAGGTTCTTGATGTGTTACATTGAGAACACGTAGCCAATACTACTAACCTCCCCATTCAGGGGCAAACTCTCTTCAGAAGGCCACAAAAAATAAATAAATCATAGTTATGGTTCCAATCTCTAGGGTGTGATACCATACTACAGCTCGTCCTTTCAAGTCATATTAAAGAACTTCATCAAGTGTCCTTCATCTTTGATTTGACAGTCGAACATTAACTTTTGGAGATCATTAATATGATGTTTCGCATCTTCCTCTACTAACCCATTAAAAATGGGTAGAGGAAATCCCAAGGCTAGCAAGTCCGATGTTTCTTCTGGGATCACAATGGGTTGCACCATGGTAACAATCAAATTCGCTAAAGGAGTTTGAACTATGGAAACTATTACTCTAATCGAATTTGGATGAATAACTTGAAGAGGGAAAGCACTAGAACTTCCTCCTCCTCCTAATGGACTAGGCATCAAACTAGGGTTGCTAAGTCCCCCCCCTTTTAGGGATATCAAACCATTGCTTTTGAGGAGAATATCTCCTAATAATCTCGGCACACCGTCTAGCCCATTCAACTCTTTCTTGCTTCTAAAGCTAAGCTTGATAATCTTTTGAATCTATCTCCACTACCTTTTGGCATACACTAATAAATAGGTCCCTATCTATTGATATTCCGAGACCACCACTTATTAGTGGCTCCAACAAACACACCACCTAGCGGGACCTAAAATGGAGCCGACATTGACTCTACTGCATTAGCCGTGCCTCTACTACACACCCAAGCCACCCCTTACGGTCTCACAACTAGGAGCGTCTAAGGGGTATACTATCCTAATCTCTAATGTAGAACTTCACATTTGTATGGTTCGTAGTCCAACAAATAACCCTTTCCACACTCCTCAGAGGGAGTCCCTACACATATCAGTGTAATATACCACCTAAAATAGACACAAGAAGCACCCCTTGGCTGATTGCTTGCCGGCCCACTACAGCTCTCCCACATCTAAGGGATTGGCCCCAAGATGCGCCATGAACACATAAAGCACGTTTGACACATGCTCCACTCTTTTAATCGATCAATCTAGGAGATAATAGATAGTCCTCATTTAATACTCCGCAAATAAACAAACCACTAACCCTATAGCTTAGGGTACCTCACCTATTCAACATAGATCATCCTTCATGAAAACAATTGCTATGTATTCGGGATAATACCATATATTTCATACAATGCGATTGGGTATGATTTATAGTGCTCAAACAATTCTTTTATTGTCAACCTGCATTGTGAATGTGCAAAAACATGTCTTTTCATGCCTTTCTTCTAGCTGAGATTGCTACGTTGTATAGGACCAGTACTAATGTAATGTGTCCACTAGTATCATCCAGGACACGTCTTAGCAGTCCATCGGAAAGGATGTCTAGAAAGCTCCGCCCGGCACTCCCATGGAATGTTACGGGATTTGCGATCTAGGGCTTTCTGCATCTGCCACGTAGCGGAAGTATTCTGGTTGTTCCCACTTAGGATCGACCGAAATTAGGGTTTTCTTGATTCATCATTTCCGAACAGCAACTAGCATCGGACCCAAGCGAACTACTTTACGCAGAAACGCCAGATCCGAAGCGGATTCACGCTGCACTTGGTTCAAGGAGAATGGGAAACGAGAGGGATGCAAAGCTCAACCTCTCTGCCATAGGGCATAGTCCCATTCCGTTCCCCTAAAACAATGTAAATCAGTTAAGACATAACTCTAGGTCCACGCTTTCGTTGTTTCTTTTGACAATCATCCCGCTATTCTTCGAGATTTTGAGAAAAGTTCCCGGCTAGTCCGGACCACCCAACCATAGGACAGACCCATGGCCCATCCTCCGCGCTTTCCTCGGTTTGTTTTAATTATGTAATTATCTAACACATTAATTTGACAGGTAACAATCAGATTCTTTAATTAAACCATTAAGCACTGGTTCCTTCACGTAATCTTATCACGTGACATAGAAAAATAATATCAAACAAGTTCTTTATTAACATATCATCATATTTATCTTTGAAATACAAGGAGTTTCACCCGTAGGCTTGTCTATAATCCACCTGAAGGCTATCCAGTAATCCACAGGGATCACTATTCCAAGCTTCCGCCTATAGACTAGTATACAGGCCTCGAGTCACGTTAGCCTCTTGTGCAGGACCCGAAAGGCGAGGGATTTATGGCCAGAGCCCCCTGGCACCCAAGCGTCCTCTAGCTCCAAGTAGATCTCAACAGAGAGACCTCTCGTGGCGGGTTCGGTCCACGTTCCCGGTGCGGTCAACAATCCCCTTGGTTAGGGTCAGGCAGACAGTCGGGGGTAACTGAAACTGCCTCTCCCTTCAGGCCTTCAACCTGAAGTATAGGTATTCATTTAATTTATAATTCATAAATCAAACAGTGCTCTAAAATCTCTAGCAAGCACAAACACTTCCATTAATCGATATTGTGGTTTGGCAAACTGCTAAGGAATGATTCTTTCCCTTTTGAATGCATCAGCACTCGTTCCAAGGTGTCTTGCAGCTTGGCAAGATCCCTTATATTCTGGGTTAGGGTGTATCTTATTAACCCAACTTAGTCAACCCTAAAGTTCATTGGATACTTTAGTTTCGGGATTTTTTTCAACTTTCCTTATTTAGAAGGGTATCAAAGAATACATCCTTTTGCAAGATAACTTGCGTAAGGATCTGCCATCCTTGTTGAGGGTATTTAACCTTCCTTCTTGTGAATCAATCACAAGACTATATGACTTCGTACTTGTTGCGCAAGTCCTGCATCGTAATATACGATGAAATAATCCATTTTAGTTTCTTTAAGCTGGTGTTTGTCGGACCTAGGGTCTCTTTTTAAGAACCTCAGGGACAAACCCTAGTTCTTTTACATTTACAAATTTATTGACCCTATAATCAGGGAAGATAGTCAAATGTTTAAGGTATAAATGTTTCTTGGTCTTTAAGTCATTCCCAAGGCATATTTCGCAGCATAGGTATTTCTAAGTTTACATTAATTCGTTTATCTTTTAGGAGGTAATATTGAGATCACCTCGACACGAGTTGTTATCCTTGTGACAATTGATTTTTCAGTCCTAAACTTTAATACTTTGAGGTTAGGTAAATTCAATTAATCCTCCTTTTTCCTTGCAAACGAAACTCATGCCAAATAACAATCTATTCATTGCTAAGATATGCAACTAGCAATGATAACTTCCTAGAATTTCAAGCAACGTAAGAATCCTTTTATAAATTTCATCTTCTATGATGATTCGTTGCAAAAAAGAATAGGGTTTAATGGTGTAACATGCAATTTTTGTACCTTTAAGATTTAACCGAAATATACTATTATAGTAAGTAGTTAATCTTGCTTATAATTCGTTTTGATGCATGATGCTATTCGAAGGAATCTATATTCTATACAATATCATTTGTTCAATTAAACTAAAATCCTTCATCGTAAATAACTGGAAAAAATATATCTTATCCCTAACAATTCATATTTTGCATGATTGACTTAAAATCGATATAAAACCAAGAAGAAAAAACGTGGTTTTGGGGTGAGATATCCACATGGATTTCGGGAGATGACCCTCCCGCAGCTACTCCTTGGACTTTCTTAGGCAGCATCACAGTTCGAATGTGAAGGCAGCTTTTACTCTTTCTTTCGGATTTCCACCGTCTCTCTTTTGAGGCAAGGAGTCGTTCAAAAGGTTGACCATGAGGAGGGATAATAAGACCTCTAAAATCTTAGCTTCTTCGGAGAGGGAAAGGGTTTATAAAGCTTTAGAGAAAAAGGGTCTATAGGATATAATCATGGTGAAAGGTTATGTGTGAGTGTGGCTTCACAAACATCTATGAAAGCCCTTGGGAGATCTTTTGGGCACTGGAGTGAAAGGACGTAGGGGTTTTTCAAACCTAGGGGGAAATTTTGAAGGATAACACAGGGGTTTATAGTATGGGGAAAAAGGTGTGTAAGTAAAAGGGAACACGGGGCTTAGAAAGGCTTAGGGGTGTATTAAAAAAAAGAAATATGAGGGGTAAAACACGGGGTTTCAAACACAAGATGGGACTTACGGATTTAGGCACGTGGATTAAGGGTTTTTGAGGTCAAGGGAAATGGGCTATGGTGGCTTTTGAGGGATGCTAGGGGGGCAAAAGGGTTTCTAAAGGTTAGAATCGGGAGGGAATGAAAGGGTAAGGAAGGGTATAGGAAGGGGAGTTTGAGGGTTTTTATAAAAACCCAGGGAAGGGGGGAAAAAATTATGGAGTTGAAGGGATATAAGGGGGTGAATGGGGGCTTGATTAGCCCCCCCTTAGGAAGCTTCTACAAGGAAGCTTCCTTTATCCCACGTGGCAAGAGGGGGGGGAAACAATTTGGCGGAGGTGGAAAATTGTGCCAGTGGTGGCCGACGATGGCACTATGAGGGAGCGAGTCTAGGGTGGCAGGCAGCTGGTGGCGGCAACATCAGGCGGCAATATTTGAAGCAGGGTGGCGGCGTATCTTCTTCCCTCCTTCCTCCCCCTTCAACCGTGCGGCCCTCCCTCTTTAAATAGGGGAGGGGAGGGAATTCTCCCCCCTTGAGCTGTCCGCTTGCATGGCGAGGGGCCTGAGCAAGCTCCAGCGCGAGGAGCTTGCTGGCCCCCTCTATCCCCCCTCGATGCTCCAGCTCGATGCGCCGCCACGAAGGCGTTAAATTTTTTTAAATAAATTTAATATATTACATTCTCTCCCCCTTAAAAGAATCAAGATGTCCTCATCTCGAGATAAACTGGGGATATTGATGGTTGAGAGTGCCTTCATCTACCCAGGTGGCATCCTCTTCGGGATAATCTTTCCACTGAACGAGGCATTCTCTCAAGGTTCTGGATCTTAACTGTCTCTCCCTAACATCTAAGATCCTATCCGGTCCTAGTTCAAGGACTCCTTAACTAGGCATTACAATTTGTTGGTTATCAAGTACATGGTTAGGGTTGGGTACATATTTTTTCAATAGGCTGATATGGAATACATTGTGAACCTATAGGCTCTCAGGGAGTTGCAATCTATAAGCATTAGATCCTAGGCATTTGAGGATTTTGTACGGCCCACAATACCTTGGACTTAGCTTCTTGCAATCTTCTAGGGATAGAGAACTCTTTTTAGGGTGTATGCGAATGAAGACCATGTCTCCTTCTTCGAAGACTCTTTCTTGACGCTTCAAATCTGCGTATGCCTTTTGTCTATCCTTGGCCGCTTGTATGTCTTGTCTTATTGACTTTATTTTATTATCCATGTCTTCAAACATCTGTCTTGACACTTCAATCCTTAGGGTTGGATTAGAAAAGTTTAGGGGACTTTGACAATCATGACCATACAATGCTTGGAAAGGGGTCATCTGAATGCTTTGTTGGTAAGAAGCATTGTAGGCAAGTTCTACCAAAGGCAAGTATTGAATCCACTTCTTGGGTTCTCGAGAGCAGTATGCCCTAAGCATATCCTCGATGACTTGATTTACTCGCTTTGTTTGGCCATCTGTTTGGGGATGGTAGTAGGCGGTGCTAAAACAGAGTTGAGTCCCAATAGCTTCAAAGATAGCTCTCCAGAAGTGTGATGTGAAGAGAGAATCTCGATCACTAATGATTCTTCTGGGTAAACCATGTAGCTTGAATATCTCCTTGATAAACAATCTTGCAATGTCGGAGGCTTTATAGTTTGTCTTTACTGGAATCATGTGTACAACCTTGGTAAGCATGCCAATCACAACCATGATGGAATTGTGTCCTCCTTGGACCTGGGGTAAGCCTACAACAAAATCCATACTCATGAATTCCCATTTCATTTGGGGAATGTCAAGCGGTTGGAATTTCCCTCGCATCATAACATGTTCGGCTTTGATACGTTGGCAAGACAAACACTCAGTGACATATTTGAGAATGTCACCTTTAAGCCTCTCCCAATGGTAGCTCTTCAATTGCATTAAGAGTCTTAGCATAGCCAGGATGTCTTGCGAAAGGGGAATCATGAGCTTCCCACATTATCTTTTGCTTAAGTGACTGGCTTTGCTGGTATACACAGCCTTGTTCTGTAGTAGACAAGTCCATTATCAATGGAAAATTCCTGATACTTAGCTTGCAACTTTTGATTCTGCTCCTTGGTATATATTTCCTTTAGCATTGTTTGGTAGGCCAAATCATGGCATGCTTCCTCTCTAGCTAATTCAAGTATAGGGCCCCAAAGTCACTCAAGTACGCTTCATTGGACCAAGAATAAGGTAGAGAAGATGAGAGAAGTCGTGCATAAGAGCAAGCTGAATACTCTTCTCTCAGATTTCCCCTCTTTTATAGACAGTTTTAGCATACATTTTTGTCAGACCAAAGAGGCAGAGAAGTGGAGCTCTCACCAAGTTAACATCTTCAATTGTTGGCCTATCAATCTTTAATTTCCATGCTCCAATCCATGCATCACAGCTCCAGCTTTCTCCCAGTTTCCCTCAGGCAGAGCAGCCCTCATTTTGCGCCGAAAAATGCGGGCTGCTCTCTGCTCCAACCATGGTCACTTTTTGACCAGCCTAGATTACCTGCTGGTCACCTTAGTCAGTTACTTTTGGTCGCGTGTGGACCTAGTGGACTTTTGACAATTTTTTGGCAACATGTTTGGGTTTTGTCCATATTTTGTACCTGAATTAATGTGATTTATCTAGCAGACTGTCAATTACTTCTAGATGTCCAAGTTTTAGGTTCCCATAGACGTATTTTCATAAATGAATATGGTATATTTGCAAATTATATGCTAAATACAAAGGAACTTGTATAACTAAGGTAGATATTGGATAATAATGCCTGAATTTTGTATGCAAATATCTCATACAATCTTCCAATGAAACCCTTCTGTGTTTATAAGAATCCCACGATTTATATCATGGACAGTAAACTCTTTGACATTCACCCCCTCCTAACCTGCACATCCTCCGGCATGTGCCATTTCATAAGATTACAGGTCAAGGAGGGTCTTCTTCTTCATCTTCATTCCCTAAGTCTTCGTCTTCCTGCATATCTTCAAGTAAAGGGCTTGTATCAAAGTCATCAAGTTCATAAGTTGAAGATTCTCTTCGTTTGAAGAGTTTGATTCGTTTCCCAGCTATTGGAGTCTTTATCATGGTCCCATCCATTTCATCCAAAGAGTAAGTAGCATTATTATGTACTACTTTTACAACATATGGTCCAAACCATCGCTTGGCTAACTTCCTATGAGCACTATATTGATTATCCAGGCTGCTATCATAAACAAGAACCCAGTCATTCTCTTGAATAGCTCTTGGACGGAGTCGATGGTGCTTATCAAACCTCTTCTTATTCTTTAATCTTGTTGTCTTTAGCCTTTCAATGGCTATTTTGACATCTTGTGGCCTTCTTTCAAGTTGCCTTATGCATAAAAACAACAATTCTTCCTTGTTCATGCCTTCATCCCAAGGCAAGATACTCCATGTGACAATGGATTCCTCAATAGGCATAATAGGTGGCTGTCCATACATGAGTTCAGCTAGCATATATCATGTTACTACACTATGGGTTGTCCTATTAGCCCAGAATGCGAATGGTAGCATTTTAGGCCATTCCCTCAACTTTCCTTTGCATGATTTTGCTAAAGCTTTAAGAATTGGTTGATGACCTCTTTCACTTTTACCATTGCCTTCAGGGTTGTAGCCTGAAGTAAGAGATAGCTTAATCCCCAATTGAGCAAAGAAATGGCGAGCTTCGTTGGCATCCAATTCTCCTCTATCAGCAGTTACTTTAGCAACACATCCATACCTGCAAAATACTTCTTCAAGTAAAAATCTACAAACAGCATGAGTGGACTTTGTTGTCAAGGCCTTTCCTTCCACTTGATTTGTGAGATCTTCTCTAGCAAGTACTAGATATCTCATGTTCCAAATTCCTGTAGGCATGGTTACTAAATCAATAACCCATCTATAGTGAATAGATAAAGGATAGGTAGGCTGAAGCCCATCTCTATGCTTTACCATAGAATACATTTGACAAACATGACAAGACTCAACAAAATGCTCAATGTCTTTATACATGTTCTGCCACCAAACTTTCTCTTTTATTTTGGCAAAAGTACCCCATATGCCTCTATGACTAGCCAATAGGCTTTCATGGAATTCTTGCATGACCTATCTCTGTGTCTTTTTGTCACCTAGGACACGAACATGCGCTTTTCCTTTCTTTTTTGCATGCCTCCAAAGGTAGCCATCTTTAAGAAAAAAACCATAGGCTTTTCTCTTGAACTCTTCATGAGTCCATTCTTCTTTCTTTGTCATAGTGCTCAAAAATTGGCCAATTTTTAGCAAATCATCTGCATAATATTCTTCTTTAAAGTGTGAAAAAACCATAACAAAACATGGAATATGTTGTTTACTAGTTGTCCATTGTCCTTCTTTAGTTGATGCATCCATCCTGGCTGATGTAAAAGTTGTATTATCAGTTGAACCTATTGTTCTTGTTGTACTTTTTGTTGTACCTGCATTAATAGCTTCATTTATAAACTCTGATTCTTCTTCATCTAGCATTTCTTCTTCATCCATATATCTGGCACGTGAAAGCATGTCAGCGAGCGACTGGATTTTCTTTACCTACAATATGTTTCAAATTAGGATTTAAGGATTTAATATAGGCTATCTATCTTAGCATGGCTATGTCAGGAGTGGAACAGTTGGCTATCATGCCCAAGAGTGGTAGGCAATCCATCTCGACTATAACATGTGCTCCCATTACTCCCTGTCACATTTTAATGCAGTTACTACTCCCCAAAGCTCTCTTTTAATTTGAGCATACCTTCTTTGTCGTTCATTAAGAACCTTTGCTCCAAAGCGGATCACATATCTATTGCCTTCAAGGTTGTCTTGACCAACTGCCCATCCTATTCCAATAGGACTTGTGTCCACTGTGAGTATAATGGGCTGTCCATTAGAGTAGTTAGCCCTCTTTAAAGTGGGAGCCGAAGTCAGCATTTTCTTGAGTTTTCGAATAGCCTGAGTGTGTTCTTTTGTCCATAGAAACCTTTGGCCCTTTCTTAGAAGCTGATAAAAAATTTCAACAACATGAGCAAAATGTGGTATCCAAATAAGGTAGAAGACACATGCACCAAGAAATCTTCTCACTTCTGAAACATTTGTACATTCTTCTTGCATCTTGCTGATTGCATTTATTTTAGATGGAGAAGGCTTTCGGCCATATGGACCACACATATGACCGACCACAAGAACTTCTTCAACTCCAAAAATAGATTTAGCTCCTGAAAGAGTAAGATGGACTTCTTCTAATTTAGACAGGATTTGAGCACAATCATTAATATGATCAAAAACAAACTTTCGACATCCAAGTTCATTGAGTTCTTCATTTTTCTCATGAACTTCACATCCTTTAATTGGAACATCATCAAGGAAAGGAAGAGTCAATTGAGGAATATAATCCCTCAATACTTTATGCATGGCATTCATCATGTGAGCTACTGAATTCGTAGCCCCTTGAGGTAGAGTACACATGCGGACTAGGCCAAGAGGTGTCTTCATTGTAGTAATGTTGGCTTTCCAAAGCAAGCTGAAATTGGTCGTAGCCTGAATATAAATCTCCCATGGAATAGATTGCCCTTCCTGCAAAAGCTTCAGCAAACTCATCCATAATTGGTCCTGATCCAACATTTCTAATAGTGACTTTATTAACAGGTTGCAAATCCTAAATGAATCGTAAAGATCCATTCTTCTTAGGTACAGGTAAACCATCGGTTGGAATATGGAGCTGAAGATGGCTCCAATATTCTCATTTTTATCTTTTCATTTAAAAGTTCCAATAACTTAGGCAAATGAGCCCTTGGAACCGGAATTGGTTTAAGATTCCAAGGCACATGTGGAACCGTAAATATTACCATTGGAGCCACAATGCTTGGATCCACACAGCCGATTTCATGCGGCTGAAATGAAAAGGCTTTACCATGGTTCTTTAACATCTGCATGAAGATTTGTTTTTCAGCGGCAAGAGGAAAGAGTCTTCACCAATTTTCAGCTTTTGAAGACTTTCAGCTGTAAATTGATGACCAATATCTTCAGGATCACGAAGGCTTGGTTGTTTGGATACCCTTTCTGCCAATCCTTCGCTTTCAGGTGGTAGAGGAGTAGCTATCGGCTTGACCTTCTTATCAACTGTTTTATACTTTGTTTCTACTCTTGCTTCATCCTTGTTTAGCTGTCCAAAGGCTTCATAATTTGCAAATTCTTGAATTATGTCATACATATCCATTGTACATACCTATATGGACTGATTTTCATCTTGATTTTCTGCATGAATGGCTATATAAATTTCAGCCATTGTATCATTATAATTCAGCCCATAAAATAGACCTGAAATTTTTTCATCTTTAGGTAAAACATCAATTTGCTTCAGTTCTTGCTCCATATGACTCAAATACTTTCTTTCAGCCCTGTTCAGGGCTGAAAATTGTTTATAACAACCCACTCCATTGGCTAAAAAAACTTGCAAATCAGCTTTAGACCTTGCCTCCTTCATATGTGGTGGCAATTTTTTATGACATGATGCACTGCCATAGCCTCCACTTATAGCAGCGCTACCCAAAAACCCTTAAATTCTCGGGCATTAGGAGGAACGGGATGATCTCTCAATCGATCCCTATTCTGATGGTTATTAACATAGACAGTTAGGAATTGAACAGCCTTGTCATTATCCTTGCTTCTTATCCGAGCATATGATGAACCATCATCAAGAGCCTTCATCTCTAAACGAGACTCGAAAATAAATGGTTGTCCAAGAATGATTGGATAGCTGCAAGAATCTTGAACAAAGAAATGAGATTCATCTTTTACATTACCAATAGTAACTTGTACATAAGGACATGCTGCATAAAGATTGCCAGAAAGGTTATTGGCTGCCTTCATGCACCACCTTGGGTCCACGTCAATGGGCCATCCACCATTCTCATAGAAACTTCTTGATATAACATTAATTTCTGAACCATGGTCTATAAGGGCAATGCATGGAGTTTCTTTCTCACCAATTTTAACAATAGTTTTAGTAGTCACCCTTGCCCAATGGGTACGGGAATAGTGACTACTTGGAATAAAGTGAGTTTCACTTTCTTCCTGCATGTTGTGAAGAAAAGTCTCTTTCTTTTGCATGGGCTGCACTTTAGATTGAGAAGTTTCCACCATTATGGCTTCTTCAGCTTCTGCTTCATAAATGTCTTCATCTTTGGCTTCTATGGCTACAATCAATTCTTTGATTGCCTCCAATCGAATCCCTTGAGTTTTCAACTTTTCTTCATCTTGCAAATACACATGAAGTACTTGCAAAAAAACATGTACAAATTCTTCAGTTTCCTCACCAACATATTGTCTTTTTCATTTAACTACATCAATTATTACATCATGAAATCCTCATTTTGCAATACCGAGAATTTCACCTAATGTAAATTCAATTCTACTTCCAAGAATCCTTTCTTCTAGGATCCATTTAAGATCCGTTGCGGTCTCTATGTCTGACTGCAACTTGTAACTGGGATGTTTGCTTTTTCTTTTTCCTTCTGTCTTCTTTGCTTGAGGGGCATCTCCCATGTCAAATTCTGGTGGTGGCGGATTTTCAGCAGCCTTTTGTTGGTCTGGTTTGCTTCTTGTTATGAGTTTAGTTGGTCCTGAAGAAGAAGGACCGGCAACATCTTCTTCTGTTTTCTTCTATCATGGCTTCTTGATTATTAATTTCAACTAGCCGGGCAAAAGCTGAAAATGAATCCACAGGCTCGGACCATCCGGTTCTTCCCCGAATACATTGTCTGGTAGTAGTTAAATCATCCTTAGTTGCCTTGCCTTGTTCCATGCGTTCCAAGGCCTGCGCCCACATTTTAGATTTTGCATTAGTTTTACATGCTTTAACAATTTCATTAGTTGGTTCAATTTGCAACCCATAAGTTGCAGCATCAACAGTTGCATAGGTTGTTCTTGTTGCCAAATCCTCCAATCTTTTCTTCATGCCGCCGTTACCAAAGTTTGGCTCAAGAGGAAGCCCAATTTCGGTTGCATGAATTTCGCCATCCTTCCAAAAGACTAATTTTTGTGCTTTGGCTTCACGGAATGCTCCGCACTCCCTCTTGTCATGCTGAAGGCTATCACACCAAATGCAGCATCTTTTAAAGCCTTCTCATGCAGGTCTTTGGGTGGTTGACCGACCCCTTTCTTCTACTTTAACATCAAGCCTTTCTACTTTAAAATTAATTTCTGTTAAATTAAGATGGAGATCCCACATGCTTTTAATTAACTCATCCATGACATCCTTCTTTGGAGAAGGAACAGCAGAATTTCTTGGTTGCTCGGCCATAGAGACAGGAGGTCGAGAGGCTCGAATAGGCTCCTTCATAGAATCAGTTGTTATAGGGGTTGAACCCCATCTTAGGCGCAATCGCTCTCTTCAAGCAATCATATTAACTGCTTAAGTGACATCACTCCAAGCAGTCTTTAGTCCCGACTCACAGTCAGGGTCTTCAAGTCGATCAGTCAATTTCTCCTGAAGAGAAGAATCTGCAGCTTTTAAAAATAACTCAACCTTTTGACTTTCCATACCTTGTTGGTCATCAGGATCTAGTTGGGAAAATTTGCTTTCAAACTCTCGATGAAGAGCAGTAACAGTTAGACCCTTATTGGGCCTTTCAACCCATTCGGTGAAGATTTTCTTTGTCATAAGGCTAGAATCTTCAAGGAAAATTTCTTCTCAAAGAGCCTTCTTGAACACAATCCATCCAGCATCTTTTTGGGAAAGACCATGAATTCGGTCCTGGAGACCATACACAGCCAGGCGGGCAAAGTAACGGCTCCAAGCATGTTGAGGAACTCTAAAGAAGACCATATTGTCAGTGTAGAGACGGATAAAAGAGGACACATTTTTCCCATTAAATTGCTTGAGCTCATGCCCAACCGCTTCTAAGGCCTTAATGGCAGCAACATCAATCCGTTCTTCTTCTTGTCTCCGTTGTTGTAATTGCAACTGCTGCTGAAATTGCAGCTGTTGTTGTTGGCGCTCTTGCATTAGACGAACCAACTGTTGCAAAGCATCTCCTCCCGTGCTTGATGATTCTCCCATTGGACTTCTTGTTCTGCACAGCGGACCTTCACGTCGAGTTCACCAACCACTGTCGTCGCATTAAGAGTTGAAGGTCTACCACCGGGGCCTTTAGTGCAGAAGAAGGGTTTGGGATTCAAGATTCAAAAAGGATAAATGGATTGGGTTTTGATAAGATTTGGGAATTAGAAATAATTTAGGTACGGAAGAGGAATTCAAGCCTTCTCACTTTGTACTTAGCATACATGAACAGGAGGATTAAGACTAACTTGAATACATCAAATGCTTTAGGATACATTCATCATCTTATAAAGGATACTTTCAGATTTCCAATTCTTTTATGAATGTCAAATGTAAGCTCTAATGGTTTTTAGTACATGTACAAAGATGGATTTCAATCCTTTGGGTCAAGTATATTGATGCTAGAATCAAATACATCCAAGATTTGGGCCAAAGATACATGAAATGGATTGAAAAAGAATAATTTTAGCTTCAGCCCTATTTTAAAATAGAAAATTCCAGCCCATAAACAAATTCAAAATGAGTGCATAAACTCAAGAAGAAGCACTCTTGATCATCTATGAACAATGTCCTGAAGAAAAGAGGTCATTTTTCTCTATTTCAACCATAGAAAACCCATGTTTGCTCATAAAAATGGATCAAAATAGTGGGCTGCCCTGTTTATGACTGGTTATTCCAGCCCATAACACTCCATAAGTATTCAATATCCTCACCCTTTGCTTGCCCCAAAGTCACTCAAGTACTTGGGCACAAGTCGGGGGCTTCATTGGACCAAGAATAAGGTAGAGAAGATGAGAGAAGTCATGCATAAGAGCAGGCTGAATACTCTTCTCTCAGATTTTCTCTCTTTTATAGATAGTTTTAGCATGCATTTTCGTCAGACCAAAGAGGCAGAGAATTGGAGCTCTCACCAAGTTAACATCTTTAGTTGTTGGCCTGTCAATCTTCAGTTTGCATGCTCCAATCCATGCATCTCAGCTCCAGCTTTCTCCCAGTTTCCCTTAGGCAAAGCAGCTCGCATTTTGCACCGAAAAACATGGGCTACTCTCTGCTCCAACCTTGGTCACTTTTCGACAAGCCTAGGTCACCTGTTGGTCACCTTAGTTAGTTACTTTTGGTCCCATGTGGACCTAGTTGACTTTTGACAATTTTTTGGCAACATGTTTGGGTTTTGTCCATATTTTTGTACTTGAATTAATGTGATTTATCCAGCAGACTGTCAATTACTTCCAGATGTCCAAGTTTTAGGTTCCCATAGACTTATTTTCATAAATGAATATGGTATATCTACAAATTATATGCTAAATACAAAGGAACTTGTATAACTAAGGTAGATATTGGATAATAATGTCTGAATTTTGTATGCAAATATCTCATACAATCTTCCAATGAAACTCTTCTGTGTTTATAAGAATCCCATGATTTATATCATGGACAGTAAACTCTTTGACATCGGGATTAGTTTAGGGTTGAACTGTGGTTACTTTTCAAAAAAGGTCTTCCTTTCCTCTTTCTCCAAGCTTTGGCCAAGCTTCCATGGAGTTTTTCAGTTGAGATCTTCTCCTTATTCACTGATCATTTCTCTCCTTCAACAATGGCTTGTATAATGGCACTCTAGGCATGAAATGCAATAGGTTGCATACCTTTTATGGAGTGGAGGATCAGCCACGTGAGCAGGACAGCAACCCGAAATTTGTGTTGATTTTTGTGCTATGGTGCTTCTAAATCATCTTTGGTAGTGATTTCTTCAACTCCATGATGTGTAGACTCCAAAATGGGGCTATATTCTTCATCCTTTCACTCTCTTGAAACCCTACATGAACAGTCCATGGTCAGTCATGAAACCTTCAGCTCAAGCTTTTGTTTCTCAACAATTTCTTGAAGATTCTTCATCTTTTCAACTTGTGGGATTATTTCAGTAAGGATTCTTCAACAAATTGCAAGGATTAAGCACGAATGGTCAAAGATTGAAGCTTAAGAGCTTCCATGGAGCCAAACTTTGGGGGAAACGGGTTTAATGCTTTAATTTCAAGCATTTGAAGCTTCAAGATTGTTCTTAGGCATTGAATACACAAGCCTTGGGGATTATTTTGGCAACATTGGAGCATCGGAGGCTTTATCAAGCATATGAAGATTGATCAAGTCATCATCAACCATGTCAAAGGTACTCTTCTTCAATTCTTAATCTCTCTCATTAATCCATTTGCTGAGCTTAATCCATTTGATTGAGAGCTTAAAGAAGTGAATAATATCCATCAAATTTCAGCCAATCCTTGCTTAAATCAATCCATTCATGTAACGCAATGCTTGCTCTATGCATACTAGTTCTAATCAGTGAATTAGAGGCTTCAATCTAAAATTTTCAGCATAACACTTGAATCCAATTGATTGAATCTATTGATTGATGAATTTGTTCACTCTAATCCATTGATTGACTGAATTCTTTTACCCAAGCTGAAATATTGTAAAAGGGTAAGTACTAGCAATCAGTGAGTCACTAAATTCCATTGGTAAGACCCTTCCCCTATCCAAACTTTCAAGATTCCATTCAATTGAATCTCATGAAAGGATGAATGAATATTTCAAAAATGCATCTCATGCTGACTGATTAGATTACAAAGCTAGTGCCATGTTGATATACCCACCAATGAAAAAGGTGGATGCTGGGGCAAATAGTGGGACAAAAGAGAGGTGACCCTCCCTCACTATCAAAGATCCTGAAGGAATGCAACCAACCATGGGCATGGTGAAGAGGCCGATGTCATGATTAGCTATGCCTTGAAAAAGCATGTGCTGCCATATGAGCAGCTGACAAGGGTTAAAAAACTCATAATGATATTGTTAGACTACGGATGTTGGAGGTCAAGATTGTGTTCAGAAATGCTCTTGTGGATAGGTATGCCAAATGTGGTGCAGTTGCAAAAGCACAAGAGGGCTTGGACTAGCTTCTTGCTTGTTATGTGGTGTCTCACTATCTTGGAGTGCACTTATTGCAAAGTATTTTGCAAGACTTGAGATAGTATTAAAGTATTAAAGTCACTCGCACTAGTGCAACAATCACAACAGCAAGCTTAGGTTTCCCCAATCAATCTGATTATGAATTATTCCACACTTGCAAAGCATGAAATCTTGTGAGCTCTCATAGAGACATAGCTTTTTTGCCCCACTACAAACAACCACAGGCCAATGCAAGGTCTCCATATTTCAAGCACAAAGTGTCAGCAGATGCCTTGTGGTTGGATTACCGATACATATATATATGAACTTATCAAAGCAGTTCACAAACTGAAAGGAGTTGTCTTTCCAAACAAAACTACTTAGTACTCATGTTGTAGGACTAATGAAGGCTTGTGCAAAGTAAAGGGATATGTTGAAGAGCGCAAGGCTACATGACGACATTTGCAAATGGGGATTACTTGAAAGAAGCCCCTATGTTGCAAGCACTTTAAACTATGTGTGCTAAATGTAATGCTCTTGCAAAAGCACATCAAGTGTTTGACAAACATATTGTTCATGAATCATGATGTATTCTTTTGGATTGCACTAATTGCAAGAAATGCAAAAAATTTCACGTTGACGAAGCCCTAAAATGCTTTGATAAGATGTGGCTTTACATGTGCATTGAAAGCATGTGCTAGTTTAGGAGCACTCGTTAAAGGTGAAAAAAATTCATGATGAGATTCTTAGATTAAGGTTGTTGGAGAAATATATCATTTTTTGCAATGCTTTGATGAACATCTATCCCAAGTGTAGCACATTGGGAAAGGAACAAGGAGTGTTGGATGAGCTTCTAGTCCACGATGTAGTAACTTCTAACTAACTAATTGTAAGGTATGCATAGCATGGCCAAGGCAAGCAAGCATTGAGATGTTTTGATACCACACAACACAAGGGGCACTATCCCACTACAACAATGACCTTTATTTTTGGCTTGAAAGCATGTGCCAATGTAGGAGCACAATATAAGGACTATTCAAGTCGCGCAATTGGGAAACACAAACTTTAATGAGCTTTAATGTGAGGTTTGTTGTCATGATGGAAGAGGGAAACCATCATTTTTACTCATGGCAACCCCTCTCCTTCCCTCTCTTTCATTGGTCCCTTTATTTTGCATGTACCATGTAGGTCAAGGCCAAATAGGCATTGGGATCGAGGCTCTACTCTAGGTTTCCCTCTCTCTCTCTCTCATATGTTTGCCATAGCGTGCATTAAGCAGCAAGTCTCTTCCAATTGTCCTTCTCTCCCAACAATCGTAGATGAGGAGAAACCTGCATCTCTTTCAGTTGCCATAGCATACGCCTCCTCCAATTTTCCATAGCCTATGCATCTTCCAATTGTCCTTCTCTCCCTGAAATGAGCAAGTGCCACGCTTGTAATAGTCTCTCTCTCTCTCTCTCTCTCTCTCTCTCTCTATGGTTTCAACTGTCGCAGATTATTTTCACTATCCAGTCAAGAGAGCAACCAAACGTGATGACCCCAGGGCCCCTACTAGCCTTTTGTGCATGCATTTCCACGATTTCTTCATCGAGGCAAGAAACTACTACTTCAAGTGCATGGAATCGCTAAATTTTTTGAGATATGTGTATCATAGAACTTGAGTTGTACCAGTGGTTAATTATAGTAAATTTGAATTAACTAATCCATGTCATGTAGGTTTGGAGAGCGAGTTAATTGGCGTTTCATTTTGAAGATGCGTGCAGGTCAATCAAATTGAAGATTGAAGGGGTTCTCCAGGTCTACTAACTCCTACAGGTTGCCCCCCCTCTCTCTCTCTCTTAGAGTCTCTCTCTCTCTCTTTCTCTTATTCCTACCTTCCTATCATGCAGGTTTGAAAGTTTGGAAGGGGTTCATTGAACATTTTGCAAGTCTATAGGTTCAAGATTTACCAAAATTTCAAGATTTGTTATTGGTGATCAAGTTACTAAGATAATGTGTTTTTGGCATGACATGTAGTTGAATGTAAAATATTATTTGTATATATCATGACGAAGAATTGTGCCAATGAGTCTCTCAACATGGTGATGCTAATCAAGAGGAAATGTGGTGAAGCTAAAAAATTAATCTAAAGCTAGCACAAATCAAGATCGTACTTTATAAGATGGTGCCTCTACTTTTAAATTTTGTGGTTGGAAACTTACCCTAATTGTGTGAACTATGATATGTACTTTAGTTACATTTGTGATATGTACTTGTAGTAAATGTTATGTAAAAATGAATTTATTACTCTATGCCTTTATGGTTTCTTTCAAGCTAGAAGTCCACATGCTCCATGGAGAGATCCATATCACATCAATGTTTGAAAATCTTGAACTTCCATAACTAATATTTCTTAGGTATGTTAGAATATGCTCAACTTTCATAGCCTACTAACATGAGATTTAAAGTATGTGTTTATGTGCCACTGGTTTTGAGACACTAGAGTTTCTAGATTTCTATTAGGAAACCCTAGAGTTCTAGTACTTCACTACAATGTTATTTTTGTCATGACCTCGTGCACCATTATGAGGTAGACTCAAAAATCGACTCCACCAATTAATTTTGTGAGTTACATATGCAAAGGAACAAAATGATTACTACATGCTAGCTTCTCTAGCCTTACTAAGGTAGAAATCTAGAACCTAACTTTGCTATTTGAGTAAATAAGATGGAGAAACATTGTAGCTATACATAGTTTTGTCCATGCCAATGTTCATTTCGCAATAGTAGAGTGCAACGTGTTAGTTACACCACTATGTAAGCTTTGTATGTGTGAATGGCTCCAAAGGTTAGAATTTTTACATGAAAATAGTGAATGAAAATGTTAAAGGCCCCTTATCTTCCCCATGAAATAATGGTGGTTTTGACTTTTGGCTCTTAACCCTTGTTTTTTGATTATCTAGATGAATGTTAAATTATTTTCTTGTCACACTTGTTTTGTAACTTTTTCAAGGTTGCATGGAACACTTAATGATCTTCTCTTTCTACTTTTGATGGTTTCTTCCTTTTCTTCAACATGTATGAGAAATCTTAGTAAAGAGACTAAATTCCAAATAATAAAAAGCTACACATACCAACTCCAAAGGCGTATGCCCATGAAAGTGTGACATGTCAATGGAAGCATGAATTCAATATAGCTTTATACAAGGAAGCGTTGGTTGCTTCAATGTACATATACAAAGACCATATGACTAATGTCTAAATCAAGTAGTTGTACAAGTGAGGATGTGCCAATCTTTAAATTGTGCATTGTGATATTGTTTAGCAAGCCCAAAGCCATATAATCATACCTCACCTTATCTATGAGAAAATATTTAGCTAGAAAGATATGGGTATCCACTTCTCTTTTTCATTTCTGCCCATCTAATCTTTCACATGGCAGCTTGCCTTTGGAGAAGAAGAAAGTAAAGAGGTCACTTACATAAGAAAAGATGGATAGGACAGAAGAAGAAGCCATTCCTATCTAAAAGGAAGAGGCCTTCTTGTAGACTTTTGTTCACTTGGGATGCTTGTAAGCTTTTGTACACATTACAAAAAGAAAAAAAAGAAACTAGTGATGCTCAAGATTTGATGTATTTGATAAAGCCCCCTCTACAAGGTATGGTTTTAATGTTTCTCAAAAAGGTATCAAATGAAGTCCTCTTTAAAATGTCCCTTTTCAAAGTCTTTTTGTTTTTTAACCAAGTGTGCTTTCCTTCTGCAAAGATGGGTTTGACTTTTACAAATTTTCATACTAAGGGTCGATTTTCACAATTCTCAACTTGAGAGAATGGGTAAGATATTTTATAATGAAGAAAATAGTAGAGAAAAAGTCATTGTAACAATAGCTAGTCAAAATCACCAAAAATAATAATTTTGATGTGCATTTATTCTATGAAAAAATCTATTTTGGAATGAATTACTATATTCTAGACTATTATATTTGTGCTTTATGTAGGGCAGAGGGGCCAATAGGGTAACAAGGTCTAGACTATTATATTTGTGCTTTATGTAGGGTAGAGGGGCCAATAGGGTAACAAGGTCTAGTGACAAAACATTATCTTGTCTAGGGAAGGAGCCAATAATAGACATACATAGATGTGTTGTTAAAGAGGTTTATGGCATTCAATGTTGCCCTCTTCAAAAAGCAATGCCATGGTTCAAAACCTATCACACAATTAATGCTCATGGTTTGAAAATTTACTATTTTGTTCATAATGACATGCTTGAAAATTTTGAAAGTGGTTGCAAATGTGTTGTGTTATCCAACTAGATATTCATGGTAGAAGAAAAAAGTGCTATGTCATTCACCCTTCACCTTGCATTCATTTGTGTAGGGAGAAGTTGTTGATCTTTGCTCATAGAGCCCAATTTCTAATGAAATGAATTAAGAAAGTACTCAGCACTTTGCATCTAGGCACATATGAATGCACATATATGAATATCATGCACATATTTAATGATGAATGTTGTTAATAATTAACATTATGAATATTACATATAATGAATAATTGCATATTGCAAAGAGAATGGAAGTTCCCCCCAATCCTCCCTCTGTGTGTGTGTGTGTGTGTGTGTGTGTGTGTAATGTGTCCACTAGTATCATCCAGGACACGTCTTAGCAGTTCATCAGAAAGAATGTCTAGAAATCTCCGCACGGCACTCCCATGGAATGTTACGGTATTTGCGATCTAGGGCTTCTGCATCTGCCACATAGCGGAAGTATTCCGGCCATTCCCACTTAGGATCAACCTGAATTAGGATTTTCCTGATTGGTCATTTCCTAGCAGCAACTAGCGTCGGCCCCAAGCAAACTACTTTACGCAGAAACGCCAGGTCGAAGCAGATTCACGCTGCACTTGGTTCAAGGAGAATGGGAAACGAGAGGGATGCAAAGCTCAATTTCTCTGCCACAAGGCATAGTCCCATTCCATTCCCCTAAAACAGCGTAAATCGGGTTAAGACATGACTCTAGGTCAACGCTTTTGTTGTTCGTGTCCTTTGACGATTATTCTGCTCTTCCTCGTGATTTGAGAAAAGTTCCCGGCCAACCAGGACCACCCAACCACAGGACGGACCCATGGCCCATCCTCCACACTTTCCTCGAGTTGTTTTAGTTATGTAATTATCTAATACATTAGTTGGACATGTAACAACCAGCTTCTTTAATTAATCCGTTAAGCACTGGTTCCTTCACGTAATCTTATCACTTGACATAGAAAAACAATATCAGACAAGTTCTTTATTAACAGGTCATTATATTTAACTTTGAAATACAAAGAGTTCTGCCCGTAGGCTTATCCACAATCCGCCCGAAGGCTATCCAGCAATCCACAGGGATCACTATTCCAAGTTTTCGCATGTAGACTAGTATGCGGGCCTCGAGATCCAATCCCAAGTCATGTTAGCCTCTTGTGGAGGACCCGCAGGCGAGGGATTTACGACCAGAGCCCCCCTGGCACCTAGGCATCCTCCTGCTCCAAGCAGCGCTCAATAGAGAGACCTCTCGTGGCGGGTTCGGTCCACGTTCCCGGCGCGGTCAATAACCCCTTGGTTAGGGTCAGGCAGGTAGTCAGGGGTAACTGAAGCTGCCTCTCCCTTCAGGCCTTCAACCTGAAGTATGGATATTCACTTAATTTGTAATTCATTGGTCAAACTAGTCAAACACTGCTCTAAAATCTCTAGCAAGCACAAACATTTCCTTTGATCATGTTTGTTGTTGGCAAACTGCTAAGGAAGGAATCCTTCCTTTCGAATGCATCCAGCACTCCATCCGAGGTGTCTTGCAACTTGGCAAGATCCATTATATTCTGGGTTAAGACGTACCCTATTAGCCCAACTTGGTCAAACCTTAAAGTTCATTGGGTACTTCAGTTTCTGGTTTAATCTCCAACTAATCTTCCTTACCCAAGGAGGATATCAAAGTACACATCCTCTTGCAAGATAACTTTGCATAAAGAACTGCCATCCTCGTTGCGAGAATTTGGCCTTCCTTCTTGTGATCCAATCACAAGACCATATGACTTCGTACTTGCTGTACAAGCGTCACATCGTACTATGCGATAATGGAATCACAAGTCAATCTCTTTCCGGTTCTTTAGGCTGATGTTGTTAGACCTAGGGTTTCCTAGCTTCATTCTTGTAAGAATCTTAGGGACAAACCCTAGTTCCTTTTTCGATTACAATTTACTAACCCTATATTCAGGGAATGTGGACAAGTATTTAAGGTATAGACGTTTCTTGGAATTTTAACTCATTCCCAATGAATATTTCCCAGCATTTTAATTTGGTTAACTCTAGAAGGTAATTTTGAGATTACTTCCGTATGATTTGTTATCTACGTGTCAATTGACTTTTCAATTTTATATTTCATCAATTTGAGGTTAGGTTAAACCCAACTAATCTTCCCTTTTCTTTGCGAACAAACTCATGCTAAATAAGCAACCTTTTTCTTGCTAATTTATGCAGTTGACAATGATAATTTCATAGAGTTTACGCATCGTAAGAATCATTTCATGCTCTGCACTTTCCATGATGATTCATTGCGATATGGGTTAATGGTGCGAGATGCACTTTATACTTCTAGGCTTAACCGAAGTATACTATTTTAATGGGTAATAATCTAGTCTTATAATTCATTTCAATGCAAAAACTATTTGCCAGAAATGCATTTAAGCTTTCTTTATTTTGCATGATTCAATAAAAGTATTAATGACTAAGTTCCTTTGTCGTGAACATCTAGGACAAAAATATATTCCATATCCAACAATTAACCTTGCATGATTGAATTTCAACATTTCAGAATTTGGAAGGAAAACCTAGGACTGGGATGAGATGTCCATGTGGGTGCTCAGAGATGATCCTCCCGCGGTTGCGCCTTGGACTTTCTTAGGAGGCATTTCCGCCGTGGAAGCAGCTTTATAACTCGTTTTTGAAATTCCACCGTGGCTCCCTTTTGCAATAACTTGCACTGTCTGTCGAAAGCTATTTTAGAAGGCTTCCCCCTTGAAGTAGGGAATGGAATTAAAAGACTTATAATGGAAAGCTTTTAAAAGGAAACGAGAGAAAAAACTTTGTGGGGATGCTATGAAAAGGGGCTTGAAAAGCCCGGGCTAGGTGACTTTTGAGAAAACCAAAGGCCGAAAGGGTTCAATTCCTGGGGGTAAGAAGTCCACTTGAGAAGGGCAATAGAAAAAAAGGTTTTTAACAAAACCTGGAAGTAATATGGCCCAAAAGGGACTTGTATAGGAATTTCGCATGGGAAGGGTCTTTAAAACCCGGTCTAAGGTGGGTTTTGGGGGGGCAAGGGGCTTAAACTCCAAGGGGAAAGTGGCATAAAGATTTCTCGTGAAGGGCTTATGGAGAACCACAGAAAAGGGGGTTTTAAACGGACCATGGGAAGGTGCTTAAATCCCGGTGGGGGTTATAAAAACCCGCATGGGAAGGGCCTTATGAGAGCCTCACAAGAATGGGGGCTTTGAAAAGCCCTTAGACGCTTTCAAGAAGCTTCTAAGGCTTCTAATCTCTACACGTGGCAGGGAGGGAAAAAGGATAGGAAGCTTGCTGGCGGCCATGATTCTTCAGACATCATCAATTTGCGACGGTGCTGGCAACGTAATAGCTTCAGGCAGTGGCATCCGACCCTCAGCTCCTTTCCTCCACGGCCTGGTGTAGTCAATCAGACTCACGACCCTCCCTCACGATTATCCCTTTCCACACTCCTCTCACCCGCAGCGTTATGGCCATTCCTTTTTCTCCCCCTTTTACTCCCCTCCCACAGGTTCTTTTATAGGTGAAGGAAGGTCCCCTCCCCGCCCCCACGCGGCCTGAGTGCATGGCCATTCCCTTCCACGAGCTCCAGCAAACCAGCTTATTCATCCCCGCCTATTCCCTCTCCTCCAGCATAGCTTCGGCTGGATAATTAGATTTTTTTTTGTCATAAATTAATCCTTATCCTCTTGACCTCCTCCCAAGAGGAGGTTCATACGAGGATATTTGGTTCCTTTGTTTGTGCCAATAGAGATTGTGCAATCGCACCGTCTGTTTATTCAATGCCGGCATTCCCTTGCATGAGTATCACGCAATTTAGAAATATTTTCAACGGAAATATTACATTCTCTCCCGCTTGGAGGAATCGAGATGTCCTCATCTCGAGATAAACTGGGAATATTGATGGTTGAGATTGCTTTCATCTATCCAAGTGGCATCCTCCTGAGAATAATCTATCCACTGGACGAGGCATTCCCTCAAGGTTCTAGATCTCAATTGTCTCTCCCTGACATCTAAGATCCTGTCAGGCCTTAGTTCAAGGACTCCTTGGCTAGGCATTACAATTTGTCGATCGTTAAGTACTTGGTTAGGATTAGGTACATATTTCTTCAATAGGCTGATATGGAATACATTGTGAGCCTTTAGGTTCTCAGGAAGTTGCAATTTACAAGCATTAGGTCCTAGGCTTTTGAGGATTTTGTATGGCCCACAATACCTTGGACTTAGCTTCTTGCAATCTCCTAAGGATAGAGAACTCTTTTTAGGGCGTACGCAAATGAAGACCATATCTCCTTCTTCGAAGACCCTTTCTTGACGCTTCAAATCCACGTATGCCTTTTGTCTATCCTTAGCTACTTGTATGTCGTGTCTTATTGATTTAATTTGGTCATCCATCTCTTCCAACATTAGCCTTGAAGCCTCAACCCTTAGGGTTGGATCAGAAAAGTTTAGGGGACTTCGACAGTCATGTCCATACAATGCTTGGAAAGGGGTCATCTGAATGCTCTGCTGGTAAGAAGCATTGTATGTAAATTCTACCAAAGGCAAGTATTGAATCCACCTCTTCGACTCTCGACAGCAGTATGCCCTAAGCATATCCTCGATGACTTGATTTACTTGCTCTGTTTGGCCATCCGTTTGGGGATGGTAGGTAGTACTAAAATAGAGTTGAGTCCCAATAGCTTCAAAGATAGCTCTCCAGAAGTGTGATGTGAAAAGAGAATCACGATCACTAATGATTCTTCTGGGTAAACCATGTAGCTTGAATATCTCCTTGATAAACAATATTGTAATGTCTGAGGCTTTATAGTTTGTCTTTATAGGAATAAGGTGTGCAACCTTAGTAAGCATGTCAACCACAACCATGATGGAGTTGTATCCCCCCTGGACTTGGGGTAGGCCTACAACAAAATCCATACTGATGAATTCCCATTTCATTTGGGGGATGTCAAGCGGTTGCAATTTCCCTGGCATCATGACATGTTCGGCTTTAATATGTTGGCAAGACAAACACTCGGTGACATATTTGAGAATGTCACCTTTGAGCCTCTCCCAATGGTAGCTCTTCCTAACTACATTAAGAGTCTTAGCATAGCCAGGATGTCCTGCGAAAGGAGAATCATGAGCTTCCCACAATATTTTCTGCTTAAGTGACTTGCTTGCTGGTATACACAGCCTTGTTCTGTAGTATACAAGTCCATTATCAATGGAAAATTCTTGATACTTAGCCTGCAACTTTTGGTTCTGCTCCTTGATAGAGATCTCCTTTAGAATTGTTTGGTAGGCCAAATCATGGCATGCTTCCTCTTTAGCTAACTCAAGTATAGGTCTATTTGGCATAGATACTTTTGTAGCTAGAGATCTGGCCATTGATGGATTCTGCAAGATTAGGGAATTTAGGAATGCCTTGCGACTAAGTGCATCGGCAACTACATTCTCTTTCCCTGGTCGGTACTTGATTTCAAAGTCATATTCCTCCAACACTTCAATCCACCGACGTTGCCTCATGTTGAGCTCGTTCTGGGTAAAGATCCATTTGAGACTCTTATGGTCGGTTACTAGAGTAAACTTGTTACCCAACATGTAGTAATTCCAGCTAGTAATTCCAGATCATTCGTAGCATAATTCTTTTCATGACTCTTCAATTTCCTTGAATAGTATGCTACTAGATGACCTTCTTGCAGAAGTACACACCCCAAGACAAGAATGCTAGCATCAGTTACTACCTCAAACTCCTTATTGAGGTCAGGAAGTTTTAGAATAGGTGTTGATACCAAACTTTGCTTCAATCTGTCGAAGCTATTTTGTTCAGGAGTTGACCATGCAATGGAAGTTTGCTTATGCATCAGTAAGTCCGGCAGAGGTGCCGCAATCAAAGCATAGTTTTTTATGAAGACCCTATACCATCCTATCAATCCAAGAAAGCTACGTATCTCTTTGACGGATACTCGTGTTGGCCACTCAAGCACATCTCTGACCTTGGCTAGGTCCACTGATATTCCTTCTGTTGATACTATGAATCTCACATATTCAATCTGACGCTTGAAGAATGCACACTTCTTCATTTTAGCATACAGCTTATGTGACCTCATTGTCTCAAGGACAATTCGAAGTTGAGGTTCATGATCTTCTTCCTGTTTAGAATAGACAAAAGTATCATTGAAGAAGACAAGCATGAAATCATCAAGATATGGCCTAAAGATATCCTCCATTAACCTATTGAAGGTGGCAGGTGCATTCATAAGACCGAATGACATAACTAGGAACTCAAAGTGCCCATATCTTGTATTGAAGGCCGTCTTTGGGATATCTTCTTCCTTGATCCTTATCTGATAGTAACCTGACCTGAGATCAATTCTGGAGAAGATCTTCGCACCCTGAAGACGATCAAGAAGCTCATCTATTCTAGGAATAGGACACTTGTTCTTGACTGTTGATTGATTCAATCCACGGTAATCAATACATAGTCGAAGTGTCCCATCTTTCTTTTTCTGGAATAGTACTAGAGCTCCCCAGGCTGAATTGCTAGGACAAATATAGCCCTACTCTAGCAATTGCTTGAGTTGTTCCTTCAGCTCAATTGCTTATGGTATGGACATTCTATAAGGTCTCTTTGCAATTGGTGCAGCTCCTGGTACTAACTTAATCTCATGATCCACTTCTCTTTGAGGTAGGAGCTCTGTTAATTCTTCAAGGAATACGTCTGCGTATTCCTTTAGCCCCAAGAAGGTCCTTCACTAGACTCTTACTTCTGATCTAATTTGTTGAGCTTAATTAAGTAGACAGGTAATCCTTTTCTGACTCCTTTTATGATCCGAGATACTTTGGCCAATTGGATTCTTGGCACTCCAGCCTCACCTTGGGTTGTGACTAATTCCCTTTCAGAGTTTCGAAAGGAAACTTGACCCTTTCCACAATGAATGTGGGCGTCGTTAGGATTAAGCTAATCCATTCCGAGTAGACATTCATGGATACCTAAATTCATGACTCTGAATTTGACCGAAGTCTTCTTTCCTCCCAGAAAGAATTTCACCTTAACAGTTTGCCAGGTACAAGTAACCTCACGACCATTTGCCAATTCCACAAGTAGGGTAGGTGCTTCTACTGTGGCTATTCCTAATCTTTTTGCACATGCTGGTGAGATAAAGGAACTTGTACTGCCACAATCAATTAAGGTCTTGAAACCTTTACCTTCATAGTCTGACGGTGTCTAAATCATCGACAACTGGCGATTCGGCCCTCTCTTGTGCAAAGCAGCATGGACTGTCGCTCTGTCGAATTCTACTTCCATGGTCGGATCTTCTTCTTCTCCTTCTTCGCACATTTGCCTATTGGCAATGCAGGTGGTTCTTCCTCTTCCTCGAGTAGCCGCTCCTTGACCATGGCCTGTTCCTTGGAAAAGTGCTTGACGATGTCCCCCACCAAGCTTGGGACATTGCCTGTTGAAGTGACCGGGTTCGTTGCAGTGGAAACAACAGAGGTTTCGGCCATTACTTTGAGTAGGAACAAAGTTGTTGACGTTATTCGTCCTTGCTTTCTTTCTTTGTCCCTGATTATGACCTTGAAATCTCTTAATTTGAGGTCTAAATGCTCCTCTGTTCGGGTCATTGTAAGACCAAGCTTTGTTATCCCTTGGTCTAGACTGCACCTCCTGAATTATAGGCGCTGCTCGAATGAGTGCATCCTGAAGATCTGATGGACGCATAGATTCGAGATGGGTATTTACTGGTGGATTTAAACTCGCACAAAATTTGGATACATGCTGTGTCATGTCCATCTGTGGCGCATACTTTAAAAGTGAGATGAATTTAGAGTAGTATACGATAAGAGTGAGTCGCAGCTGTTTTAGCTCGTAGAACTCATTCATTTTCTGCGTGCGATATGCAGGTGGCAAGTATCTTCCTTGCATGGCTTTCTTCAGCTTCTCCTAAGTAACGGATCCCTCTGCAATCCCTTGATCCCTGCACCATTACTTCCACCAAAGGCTGGCTTCACCGGTGAGCTTTAGCTTGGCAAGCATAGCCTGATTAGCAGGTGCAGTACCGACTGCTTCAAAGTAATCCTCCATGGATTCAATCCAAATTTCAGCATCAGCTTGGATGAATCTACCTCTCCCGTCAAACTCGAGAGGCTTGATCTGCTTGAGAAGGAACTTCTTCTCCTAGATCACAGCAGTACTTGATGTAGGAGGCGAATTAGGAACCTGTACCTGGGGTTGTGCCTGGATAAAGGTTTCTTAACGTTATTATACGATAATCGTTATTGATTTATATTACATCTTAAATTCAGCTTATCTCGTAAACAATGTAGCTACTTAACTTTTTATCATCTCGTATGCACAACCAGACATTGATAAAAAGAAGTCTTTATTTGTATTTATATGGGCATAGCCCTTTTGAATACAACGTTTCATGTGATGATAAGCCAACTACTACATTTAGTTTGGGGAGAAAAACATTGTATTGCATTTATCTATAGGAATTGTGAAATAGTAAGGTTTTGGGTCATGGATCTTCAGGAATCGATAGGTCATTGGAAGTTCAGGATATCCTTTCCATTGGAATCCATACTTCTCATGGCGGCCCAACACTTTAATCCTGTCGGCGGGGATTACACGGGTTACTTCCTCATATACATATGAGTTCATCTCAACCCTTTGACCTCGAATATGTAAAGTTGAATTTATGTGAGCTTCCACAAAAACAAACAGCTTCACGACCTTCAAGTCTTCCAACCACTTGATCCTCTTTAGGTTGGTCTGTAGACAAGTAAACCGTCGGGTGGCTATATAGTAGATTTCTGAAGCACCCGTCCACCTTTGTTCCATGTACAAAGGTGATGGATTATAGATCTGCTCTAGGATGTTCATCATCTCAACCCTTTGTCGATAATGCGGAGAATGCATTGCAGTCATAAACCTGACTCGAAATACCAAGAACTTGTTCCACGCTTTGTAATTCTACAAGATAGCATTGAAGGTAAGGAAATGTTTGGACAACAACATTTGCTTTACTTCATCTTATTATGATTTCATAAAAACAGTTCCATTGTTGATCGGCTCTGATACCAATTGTAACGTGTCCACTAGTATCATCCAGGACACGTCTTAGCAGTCCATCGGAAAGGATGTCTAGAAAGCTCCGCCCGGCACTCCCATGGAATGTTACGGGATTTGTGATATAGGGCTTTCTGCGTCTGCCACGTAGCAGAAGTATTCCGGTCGTTCCCACTTAGGATCAACCTGAATTAGGATTTTCCTGATTGGTCATTTCCTAACAGCAACTAGCGTCGAGCCCAAGCGAACTACTTTACGCAGAAACGCCAGATCTGAAGCATATTCACGCTGCACTTGGTTCAAGGAGAATGGGAAACGAGAGGGATGCAAAACTCAACCTCTCTGCCGGGGAACAGCGTAAATTGGGTTAAGACATAACTCTAGGTCAACGCTTTTGTTGTTCCTGTCCTTTGACGATTATTTTGATGTTCCTCGTGATTTGAGAAAAGTTCTTGCCCAATCGGGACCACCCAACCGTACGACGGACCCATGGCCCATCCTCCGCACTTTCCTCGAGTTGTTTTAGTTATGTAATTATATAATACAGTAGTTGGACATGTAACAACCAGCTTCTTTAATTAATCCATTAAGCACTGGTTCCTTCATGTAATCTTATCACTTGACATAGAAAAACAATATCAAACAAGTTCTTTATTAACAGGTCATTATATTTAACTTTGAAATACAAAGAGTTATGCCCGTACCTTATCCACAATCCGCCTGAAGGCTATCCAGCAATCCACAGGGATCACTATTCTAAGTTTCCACCCGTAGACTAGTATGCAGGCCTCGAGATCCAATCTCGAGTTACGTTAGCCTCTTGTGCAGGACCCGAAAGGCGAGGGATTTACGGCCAGAGCCCCCCTGGCACCCAAGCGTCCTCCTGCTCCAAGCAGTGCTCAACGGAGAGACCTCTCGTGGCGGGTTCAGTCCACGTTCCCGGTGCGGTCAACAACCCCCTTGGTTAGGGTCAGGCATGCAGTCGAGGGTAACTGAAGCTACCTCTCCCTTCAGGCCCCTTCAACCTAAAGTATGGATATTCATTTAATTTTTAATTCATTGGTCAAAAAAGTCAAACACTGCTCTAAAATCTCTAGCAAGCACAAACATTTCCTTTGATCATTTTTGTTGTCAAACTGCTAAGGAAGGAATCCTTCCTTTCGAATGCATCCAGCACTCAATCCGGGGTGTCTTGCAACTTGGCAAGATCCCTTATATTCTGGGTTAAGACGTACCTTATTAGCCCAACTTGGTCAAACCTTAAAGTTCATTGGGTACTTCAGTTTCTGGTTTAATCTCCAATTAATCTTCCTTACCCAAGGAGGATATCAAAGTACACATCCTCTTGTAAGATAACTTTGCATAAGGAACTGCCATCCTCGTTGCAAGATTTTGGCATTCCTTCTTGTGATCGAATCACAAGACCATATGACTTCGTACTTGCTGTATAAGCGCCGCGTCGTACTGTGCGATAATGGAATCACGACTCAATTTGTTTCAAGTTCTTTAGGCTGTTAGACCTAGGGTTTCCTAGCTTCATTCTTGTAAGAATCTCAGGGACAAACCCTAGTTCCTTTTTCGATTACAATTTACTAACCCTACATTCAGGGAATGTGGACAAGTATTTAAGGTATAGACGTTTCTTGGAATTTTAACTCATTCCCAACGAATATTTCACAATATTTTAATTTGGTTAACTCTAGAAGGTCATTTCGAGATTACTTCCATATGATTTGTTATCTACGTGTCAATTGACTTTTCAATTTTATATTTCATCGATTTGAGGTTAGGTTAAACCCAACTAATCTTCCCTTTTCTTTGCGAACAAACTCATGCTAAATAAGCAACCTTTTTCTTGCTAATTTATGCAGTTGACAATGATAATTTCATAGAGTTTACGCATCGTAAGAATCATTTCATGCTTTGCACTTTCCATGATGATTCATTGCGATATGGTGCGAGACACACTTTATACTTCTAGGCTTAACCGAAGTATACTATTTTAATGGGTAATAATCTAGTCTTATAATTCATTTCAATGCAAAAACTATTTGCCAGAAATGCATTTAAGCTTTCTTTATTTTGCATGATTCAATAAAAGTATTAATGACTAAGTTCCTTTGTCGTGAACATCTAGGACAAAAATATATCCTATATCCAACAATTAACCAATTAACCTTGCATGATTGAATTTAAACATTTAAGAATTTGGAAGGAAAACCTGGGACTAGGGTGAGATGTCCACATTGATGCTTGGAGATGATCCTCCCACGGTTGCGCCTTGGACTTTCTTAGGAGGCATTTCCGCCGTGGAAGTAGCTTTATAACTTGTTTTAGAAATTCCATCGTGGCTCCCTTTTGCAATAACTTGCACCGTCCGTCGAAAGCTGTTTTAGAAGGCTTCCCCCTTGAAGTAGGGAATGGATTTAAAAGACTTGTAATGGAAGGATTTTAAAAGGAAACGAGAGAAAAAGACTTTGTGGGGATGCTATGAAAAGGGGCTTGAAAAACCTGGGCTAGGTGACTTTTGGGAAAACCAAAGGCCAAAAGGGTTAAATTCCTGGGGGGTAAGAAGTCTGCTTGAGAAGGGCAATACAAAAAAAGGTTTTTAAGAAACCCGGAAGTAATATGGCCCAAAAGGGACTTGTATAGGAATTTCGCACGGGAAGGGTCTTTAAAACCCGGTCTAAGGTGGGTTTTGGGGAGGGCAAGGGGCTTAAACTCCAAGGGGAAAGGGGCATAAAGATTTCTCGTGAAGGGATTATGGAGAACCACAGAAAAGGGGGGTTTTAAATGGACCACGAGAAGGTGCTTAAATCCCGGTGGGGGTTATAAAAACCCGCATGGGAAGGGCCTTATGAGAGCCTCAGAGGAATGGGGGCTTGGAAGAGCCCTTAGACGCTTTCAAGAAGCTTCTAAGGCTTCTAATCTCTACACGTGGCAGGGAGGGAAAAAGGATAGGAAGCTTGCTGGCGGCCATGATTCTTTAGACGTCATCAATTTGTGACAACGCTGGCAACGTAATAGCTTCAGGCAGTGGCATCCGACCCTCAGCTCCTTTCCTCCATGGCCTGGCGCAGTCAATCAGATTCACGACCTTCCATCACGATAATCCCTTTCCACACTCCTCTCACGCGCAGTGTTATGGCCATTCCTTTTTCTCCCCCTTTTACTCCCCTCCCACATGTTCTTTTATAAGTGAAGGGAGGGGACCTCCCCGCCCCCATGCGGCCTGAGTGCATGGCCATTCCCTTCCATGAGTTTCAGCAAACTAGCTTATTCATCCCCGCCTATTCCCTCTCCTCCAGCACAGCTTCGGCTGGATAATTAGATTTTTTTTGTCATAAATTAATCCTTATCCTCTTGACCTCCTCTCAAGAGGAGGTTCATACGAGGATATTCGGTTCCTTTGTTTATGCCAATAGAGATTGTACAATCGCACCGTCCGTTTATTCAATGCCGGCATTCCCTTGCATGAGTATCACACAGTTTAGAAATATTTTGAACGGAAACATTACACACACACACACTCTCTCTCTCTCTCTCTCTCTCTCTATCTCTCTCTCTCCCCACTAGGATTTCTCTTTTGGATGTGACTTATATTTGCGACGGCTCTTATATTTGGGTGTGACTTGCAAATACTATTTTAAAATTTCTTATATTTGGGTGTGGTTTTCAATTACTTTCAATGAAAAGAATTATGGCTAGGGTTCTTGGCTCCACGTGAAAATCAGTATACGCCTAAGGTTCTTGGCTCCATGTGACAAACCTACATGTTAATAGCCTCTATGTTAATAATAATGGTATTAAAAGAAACAATAATTGAGGGAGAGACAAAACTTTCCTAAACTAATTTGGCAACGATGGAACCAAGGCTAAAAGTAGAAGTTGATTGGTGATTAGGCATGCAAGAACTCAAATGTATATGCATATCAATGTGTAAGAACTCAAATTTAGGTTTAAAAGTCAACCTATGGAGACTTTCCTTGTTAGATGAATATAAGCATTGTAGTACTTGGTACTAGATTGCCTTGCCCCCTTAACAAACATTGCTTGATGAATATAATATTCTGTAGTGGTTGACAAATGTAAGTAGTGTTGTGCTAGGCATTGATGATAGTAGCACTCTTATTGACCTTGATAATATAATTTTAAAAACATGTTTGCATTAGAAACAAGCTAAGATTTTCATTTTTTTGAAATTTTGAAAATGATGAATGGAAATGCATGTATACATATACTTAAATAGCTTGTGTGTGGCGAGTACTCTTCATGCACGTATGTATGGCATGTACTTTATCTTGGAGCATGCTATTTGAATGGTGTCCACACAACTTTTCGATCATGAATAAGAACTTGTTGGAGTGAGCCTATATCTAGTCCTATAAAATGAAGTAAGAAATGAAAACACTAGCTAATCACCATTTAGCAACATGTGTATAGGAAAAAGGATGCAACTCAGTGGCTTACAAAAAAAATATCTAAAGCATGACTATGTCAAAACTGGTGCCATGTGTGTCAGCACCTTAGCCATGTATTCCAAGGAAAGCATGATAATTCATTCTCTTGTAATTTATTCTATTGTTGGCTTACTGTTAACCCTAGCTCAACAAGAAAGAAGTAGGTCGAAGAACAAGCAAAGGCACAAGGACAGCCTCTAAGCCTCTAATATTAAGTTAAAGGCAAAAGCACATTTTTAAGTGCAAGGCGTCCCAAAATTTTTATAAAAGAGTGCCAGGCTCTCTCCTGTGCAAATTATAAAAGGGTAGATGGGCATAGGCTAAAGAAATAGGTCAAGTAGAAGGGAATGGAAAAGAGGGTCATGCTACAATGGCTGGTCATGTAAAAAAAGGAATGACTGCCCATGGAATTAGGCATGTATATAAAGTTCAAAAATTGAATGAAAGCTCATTCCTTGGTGTGTGGCAACAAGAGACTCTTCATCTCCTCTTCTTCTCTACTCTTTCTTGCTTATGTGCACTGGAGAGAGAGAGTGAGAGAGTGTGAGGGAGTGAGTGTGTGAGGGTGAGGGATCAAGGAGATGAAGCTCTCCACCATCTCCTCTCTTCTTCTTCTCCTCTATTCTCTTCTCTTGTCTCGCACGTGGCTATGGAGGATGGAGCTTGGAGGAAGAGGCTTGAGGATACTTGAGCTTGCATCACAAATCATGGAGCCATCAAAGTGCTTGAGAGAGGAAGCAACTCAATTGGGTATCAAAGTAAGCTCACTACACCCTGGTAGGATCGAAGGCGCATCGACTAGGTGAGAGGTAGCCATTAGTGCTTGCTTGAAACACTTGAAGGAACAAGCAGTCCATGGGTCTTGGCGGTTGAGCGAGATCTCCCTTTACATTTTGGTTCCATTATCGGGACAAACTGATTCAAACTTGAGCACTTATGCACTTCAAATCAAGCATCGAAGTAAGGGTTTCATCCCTGAACTAGAGCTTGAGATAGGTAGGAAGTTTTAGATTTTTTAATCTTCACAACAAGTAAGTATTTTGGTTATTTTGGTGGTTTGATGATAAGGAGAATAGGAGAAATTAGTTCAGTACCTTGCTTTTGATTCTTGTTGCATTTAGAGTAGGTTAGGATTAAGAAATGGGATTAGAAAACTGTAGGGCTTGCTACAGTAAAACAGGCCCGAACAAGGCACAAATCAAGAAAAACGGGGAAGAAAGAGTGATCAAGGGGATTAAGGTCGACAAGTGAGGGATTAGGAGTGGCAAGACCTTTGCTAGGAAGGGGGTCTAAGATCGAAGAGGCCAAGGGAGAGCTCATTTGAAACCCTAGTTGAGAGAGAGAGAGAGAGAGCTCCTTTGTATGGACTCACTTTGATCTTGCCGCCAACACGTTTGTTGCCCACTACAGGTATACCCACACCTTCTCCTTCATGCAAAGATAGGATCTAGAATTGCTTCACAAATATGAAGCTCTGAATCACTTGGTGCAATGAATACTACGTCATTTTGGCAAAAAACGTGCCGCGTTTGGCCCCTTCAAGTGGCTCGATCCTAGGCTGAGTCCCAAAATCGGCCCTCAGCCCAGCAAGTCGTCTTCGGTCCTTCAACCTATCTAAGTCATCTTGGTATATTTGGACATGTAGCCACTCGACCCACCTCGAGTCGAGTTGTAGACTCGACCAAACTAGGTACTCTGCCCTTTTAATTTGGCCTCAGACTGCCCAACTTGACCCAGTCCTATCCAGCCACTCGCTCTCAAACTTGGACACCGCATCCACTCGGTCCAATCCCCTCATCCTCAACCATTCAAACCTGTTAGCCCAAATTTGAGTTTTTCCAAAATTTGTAAGTTCTGGACTAGATCCACCTAGACACCGGTAGAAGGTGAAAGACAATTGACTGTTTTGGATGCAGATGGCCCTTAACGCCACCTAAAGGTGGGTCACAACTTGCCAAAAGAGGAACTATCAATTCTGCATAACTTAGAAAGAGAACTTGGACGTGTTTGCATAGTCTTATAAAGATCTAAAGGGGATTGATCCCACCGTATGCCAACACCACATCAATCTAGAGCCTGATACCAAACCTGTGAGGTACAGACAAAGGCATATGAATCACAATTATTCTGCTCTGGTGAAGGTTGAATTATTGAATCTCCTTGAATCATAGTTCATTTATCCTGTGGCTAACATTGAATGGGTTTCGCTCATTGTGGTCATACCCAAGAAGAATGGGAAACTTCAAATATGTGTGGACTTTCGAATGCTTAATTCCAAGACAAAGAAGGATCATTTCCCTATCCCTTTCACAAATGAGCTGTTGGACACAGTGGCCAGCCATGAGCTGTATTCCCTCTTGGATAGATTCATAGGATATAACCAAGTCCAAATCACAGAAGAGGACCAATCCAAAACCACCTTGACAATAGAATGGGGAACCTATGCTTATAGAATGATGACATTTGAGCTCCGTAATGCTCTTGCTACCTTCCAACAAGTAATGATGACTGCCTTCCAAAACATTTGCATGATTTCATTGAGGTATATCTCAATGACTTCTATGTCTATAGCCTAATCTGAGGCATTGGAGACACTTAGAGAAATGTTTGGACAGATGCCGAGAGTATGGGATTTCTCTCAACCTTGATAAATGTGTCTTTTGCATCTCATCAGGAGTTTTTCTAGGCCATATTGTCTCTGCACAAGGGATTACAATAGACCCAGCAAAGATTGAGAATATTGCCATCTTGACAGCACTAACAAACCTCAAGCAATTGCAAGGAATTCTTGGCCATGTGGGCTACTACAAAAGATTTATTGCACATTTTGCAACCAAGGCAGCCCCTTTGCACAAGCTCCTAAGGAAAGATGCAGATTTCCTTTGGACTGATGACTATGAAGAAGCTTTCAATACCCTAAAACAGTGCCTCATCAGAGCACCCATCCTACAACCTCTTGACTAGACAAAGGAGTTCCGCGTACACACAGATGCATGTCAAGATTTTGGGAGAGAAGGAAGGAGTCTCACTTGTAGCTTTCTTGCTTCCACACTAGGGGAATACACACAGAGGTGGAGGCTGAAAACAGGGCTGCAGCAATGGCTGCATGTGAGGTAGCTTGGTTGCATAAGCTACCTTATGATATGCATCAATCTACAGATGGGCCAGTTGTCATTTATTGTGACAACATGAGTAGTATACACTTGGCAAATAACCCATTCTATCATGCTAGAACAAAGCACATTGAGGTGCATTATCACTATGTGCGAGAGAGGGTTTTACTAGGTCTTATTGATCTAGTTTATGTTAGCACAGAGGATCAGGTAGCTAATATATTCACGAAGGCATTGGGCGTAGAGAAGCTGCGCAAGTTCAAAGACCTGCTTGGTGTGCAGGAATTGGGATTGAGCTCGAGGGGGAGTGTTGAGATATCGAGCTCCACTCGTGATACGCCAGGGTGACCATTGTGTATTTATGTCACCGACTTGTCAGTTGCAGATGAGGTTGGTACACCGCCCATGAATAATAGCTACATGACAGCTATCCTTATCTACTCTAGTTCGTGGCTCAATTAGTATGCCACCTTAGTTAGTTGAATTTGGTTTAAGACCCATATATAGGGTTCTTCTATTTCATTGTATGAGAGTTCTTTTGGCTTACACAACTAAGAAGAGGAAAATTGTTTTCAGCCTCCACCTCTGTGTGTATTCTCCCATTGTGCAAGCAAGAAAGCTACAAGTGAGAATCCTTCCTTCTCTCCCAAAATCTTGACAATGCATCAGTCAAAGGACTAGGTGTTGTATTATGCCAGAAGGATTCTTCCAAATTGGATCAACCAATATATTATGCAAGCCGAAGGTCACTGATAGAGAACTGAACTACATAGTAATAGAGAGTGCTTAGTAATGGTGTTTGCATTGGAGAAGTTTGAACACTATCTAATGTCAATAGATTTCAAGTTCTACATGGACCATGAAGCCCTGTTCTTCTTGATGAACAAAGAAAATGTCAAAGGACGAATTATGAGATGGTTGCTTCTGTTCTAGGAGTTTGATTTTGAAGTTGTCACTAATTTTGGCCATTCCCATGTAACCTAATATTAGTGAGTTTGGGAATCTCCCAATTCCCATTTTTTGAATACTAAAAAGGTGGCACATGGATAACATGCCTATAAGTATTTCTCAAATCCATATGATGTTACCTATCATTGGAAAGCGCTTGAAAAATGGAATCTATTAAGCTATAGAGAACTTGATTAGGGAAACGTTGGACTATGAACTATAAAAGCATGAATTAAGCTTTAGGGCGGTTTGTCCCTTAGCATTAGATTGACGCTCCTGGTCTGCAAGGCCGTGAGGGTGTTTGTGTGTCATGAGCATGAGGTCCGGCTAGTGCTATAGCCAATGCCGGCCCATTTCAGGTCCCATCATTTTGCTCCATTAGGCTCTTCAGTCATGTTCTTTGCTTGGTCCTATCTTTGGGGATTCAATCACCCTCTATGTCTTGGGATCTTCTCTTACTGGTGGATTCCTTCAACTTTTTATGTTTGAGTGAGTTCCTTGTTAATTACAAACAGTCCTCAACTTACCCTCACTTTGTATATGTGTGCAATGAGGCTTCTAGCTTTTTTTAAGTGTGTTTCGAGCACTTGAAATAAGAGAGACTGAGAAAAAAAGGTGTATTAGTGGCTTGTGTACTCTTGTGTATGGGTTTGGCCTAATAGGCTTGTATGTTTGGTTTTTGGCCATCCTCGCCTGTGTATAGGGTTTCTCACTGCACCTCCCGCTCAACCAAGATTCATGGGGTTCCACAACTCTGCTTGATGTCGCTAACAGGCTGGGTCGCTAGATAGTCGAGTAGCGTTTCCTTCACATCCACGTTTTTTCGATTCTTCTATTCCTTGCACTAGAAAGTTGTTTCCATAGACTACTTCTAGATATAGATCTGACTCCTTCAAGGGAGTGGTGTCCTCATTTGATGTTTCATTAGAACCGACTTCTTCTTTGAGTTTCTCCTCAGGATATTGAAATGGGATTAGGGCTATTTCAAATTTGGTTTCAAAATTAGTTACCTCTTGGCTCGAGGACTCATATTTTGATTATGCATCCAAGAATGTCACATAATAGGGACCCTCTGATGTCTATTGGGGCTATTGGATTGGTGAATGTTGGAAATGTGCATCATCATCATTTTGCCTTGGGAAGGCTGGGTGAGAGCGGCAAGAGCCACTACTGAAAGAAGACTTCTTATTTTTAATCCATTTCTCATAACAATTTTGCATATGAGAGGGTCCATTTACCAAACCAAACGATACCATAGCCATTCTCTCCCACAGCATGAGATCTTCTTCTTTTGGTGCTCCTAGAATGTCCTCCTCATATGTATCCTCTTTAGATGGGATAGATTCTTCCAGTTTACTTTCATAACTATCTTTCTCAATATCATCTTTGTCCTCTTCACACTTTGTCTTTATCCTTGTCTCTGTTGGAGCTCTGTAAGAGAAGAACAGGTTCTCTGTTTCATCTTCTGCCTCTATCTCTAGCTCTGCTTTGGTCATGTAGTAGGGAGAGCAGTACATCCATGCCTCTATCTCGCTATTAGAGGGTAATGTCGGAAGTCATTCCTGGTTCAGGCAGGAAGTATTCACCAATTGACAAGGACTTTGCATCTTGAGGGAGTTGGCTTACAGTGCCCATTGTTAGGGACTATGCCTCTGTTTTCTTGGAAATGATCTATTTAATAACTTCTTCTTTTACTAATGTACCATCTATTACTTCATTGGAGGAGTCAGTTATGACTTCAATGGATGTGGATCCATTGCCTTTTTGTGATCCATACAACTTCAAGACTACTCTATTGGGTCCTCTGCCTAGTGTTAGGGTTCCTTTGAACCAATCCATCCTTGCTCTTGCTTCAAAAAGTCAAGGTCTTCCCAATAGCAGAGGTTATGAGGTCCCATAAGAATTTGGTTTGAGAATCAAATATGTCATCCAATAGTCTCTTCCTGCAAGGGTTGTTTTTATATATGGGAGGATGCCCAACTGTTTGATTTTGCTTTGGTTTGCCAATCTGATAAGCCACTGTGTAAGTTGAATTCCTTGCAAACCTAGATCCTTCATTGTCAAATCCATCATTATGTTTACTGATGAGCCTCCATCAATCAATGCATTTGAAATAAAGCATCCTTCTATCAATACACTAATCTCTGGGGTTCCAAGATCTAGGAAGGCGTTAGCCACATCCACTTCCTTCACAGATTTTGAGGCTCTCTTGGACTTTGTTGTTGTTGGGGTCACAATCCTTAGGCCGCATCTTCTTGTCTAGATGCTTTTGAATCTTTTTCGGCAACTGGGAGACAACATTGGCAACTGTCAAAATGTTAGGTTTGGTTTAAAGGTGTCTAGATCTTTGACAAGATCATACTCTTTGATAGGATCCACAAGCTTTTCCAATTGACTCGGAAATGGAGCCACACCCACTTTTATCTTCCCTTTTTCTTCTAGGAGTGGTAGCATATGCACTTCTTCTTCATGAGGAGGGACTTTCACATCCTCTATTTCCTAGACCTATGGTCCTATCTTTGCTTCTATCTCTATAGCTCTCTATGGCTCTATTGTGTTCTATACTTTCTTACTCTAGATTGCATTGTTCTGCTCTTCCCAAGGAAGGTTGAACTTCATAGTCTTGGTAGAAGAAACATTCTCTTTTGGAACTATGGGTTCTCCTTTCTTGGCTCACATTATTGCAGCCACTTCCAATTCCACCAAATTAGAAGTAGGTTCTTGGGTCTTTTGTTGGGTATTAGAAGTAGATTTCATAGGGTTGGACTTGGATAGTCTTTTGCATTATGGCCTTCTCCTTTGCATCGACTGCATAAGATCTTGGAATCCACAACTCTTCTAGGGTTTGGACAATTCGTTTAGATATGACCCTTTTCTCCGCATCTGTAACATTCCACCTCTAATCTCTAACTATTTCCAGACTGTCATCCTCTATAACTTTGAGAGGGAAACCTCCTTGGACAAAAATGTATTGGTCCAATGTCCTGCGTTGTCATTTTGGATTCTAGCAAGTTAAATCTTGCATCTTCATCTTACTTTCTTTGTTCATGCATCTCTTTGAGAGTCTATCTCTATCTCTTTCTCGAATTCTGTTTGTTGCACCGTGTATTCTTTTACATGGTATCAGAGCCCACATGAGGGCTCTAGGGATCAAAGAGTGCATAAGAGGCAAATACTTCAAGAACAAAGAGCAACAATGTCATCTTCCAGAAGCGGTTGTAGCACAACAGGAAGCAGTGCAGGAGGTGGTGCTGCTCTACCAACTATTCAAATACTAAGGATTCATCCACCAATCTTCAACGAAGGCAAGATAGATGGTACAAAATATACCTTGTGGAAGTTCTAAATTGCAACTATCCTTGATTCTTATGTGCTTTTGGAGACTGTGCTAGGGAGTGACGTAGAACCACAGCCTACCTTGGACCCTTCAAATCCTAGTGTGATGATTCCTACAAATGACAATCTTCTATGAGCTTGGAAAAAACGAAGGAATGCATTGTGTGCCTTAGTTACAAGTTGTTCTAATAGTATTTTGGCTTTGATTCACCATACAACCAAAGCATCAAAGGCTTGGAATGTACTGAGGAGTCAGTATAACGTGAAACCAAACAAGGATTCAAAACTTGGAGAATCAACTAGAAGCAGAGAAGTTTGTTGAAGGAGAGATAGTTGAAGCATTCATCACTCTCATTTAAGAGTCTACGCGACCAAATGGCTGGTGTTGGGATACAACAAATAAGTGAGGAGCTAGCTCAGAGGTGTCTTTGAATTTGTCCACAAAAGTTTGATGGACTAGTAACTGCCCTTAATACTCATGTGAGACCTCAAGCTTTGAGTTTTGTGCATTATTTCTGGAGGAGGATAAGGCAAGTTCTTGTGCGGAGGAAAGACGCCTACATGTTGACTTGTGCGGAGGAAAGATGCCTACATGGGCCTTGTGGTCATAGAGCTACATACAGTGGAGGAGGATAAGGCAAGTTCTTCCACTTTATCATCAAGCAAAGAAGTAGTCCACTATGAACCTGTCCCGAGAGTTGTCCCTATCCTTAAGGAGGAGGAAGCATCATCTTCACCAACCTGACATCACCCCACCGAAAAATCCATTGATGTGCAAGGTGAAGCAGCTCTATGACCACAATAATCCTATGCCCACATCTGTTGATGAGAAGCAGACGAACCAAGGAGGTATCAGAGAATAGAGGAGAAAATGAGGGCTTTTGCTCACAAAGTCAATATGGCCTTGATGGCTGAGATTATGAGAGAAGTAAAGGAGCCAACTGACTTAGAAGAAGCAGTTGCAGATCCAGCATGGAAGGCAGCTATGCAAGCTGAGTATGACATCATAATGAAGAATGACACTTGGGAGCTAGGGGACTGGCTAGCAAAGCGGAATATTATTGGTGCCAAGTATATCTGGAAGGTAAAGTACAAGGCTGATGGTACCTTAGAAAATACAAAGCTAAACTAGTTGCACAAGGATTTTCATAGGTTGAAGGGTTTGATTTTTAAGAGTCATTTGCCCCAACTGCCAAAATGACCACTATTTGCACAATACTTGCAGTGGCCAATTTGCCAAATGGATGTTAAGTCCGAGTTCTTAAATGGTGACCTCAAGGAGGAGGTGTACCTAGCTCAGCCACTAGGGTTTGAGGCCCCCCATTCTGAGAACAAAGTGTTTAAGCTAAAGAATGCATTTTATGGGTTGAAACAAGCCACCAAACCATGGTACAAGCGGATAGATAAGTTCTTTTTAAGCTTACACTTCAAATGATGTTGTATGTTTACAGGAATGGTGAAAAGTCTCTAGTGATTGTCCTATATGTGGACGACCTTCTTATTACATGTGACTATGAAGATATGATCAACCAAACTCAAAAGGCTTTGAGTTCTGAGTTTCAAATGATAGACTTGGGCTTGCTGCAGTATTTTTTGGGAGTTGAAGTATGGCAAGAGCCAAGAAAGATCTTCATCTCTCTCAAAAGAAAGTATGCATGGGAGATCTTGAAGGCATTTGGCATGACCGAGTGCAAGGAGATAACTACACCTATGGAGGTGAACGCAAAGTTATCCATTGAGGATACATCAACACTAGCAGACATTGGGAGGTATAGGAGGATGGTTGGGAGTTTGATCTACTTGTGTAACACCAGACTAGATATCAGTTTTGCTGTTGGTGTTTTGAGCAAGTTCTCAAACAAACCTCATGAGAGTCATTGGAAGGCTGGGATGCGGGTGCTCAGATACTTGAAGGAAACTCTTGACTATGGTATCACATATAGTTCCAAAACTTCTCTTGTTGGTAATTGTGACTCAGATTGGGTAGGAGAGAGTGATTGCACGAGATCAATTTTTGGTTATTGTTTCTCTTTGGGTTCAAGAATTTTCTCTTGGATTAGTAAGAACCAGTCAACAGTGGCACAAAGTAGAGTACAAGGCTGCTTATTTTGTTACATGTGAAGCAGTATGGTTGAGAAGGATCTTATGGAATATGGGAGTGCAGGATGAAGAATCAATTGAGCTGAGATGTGACAATCAGAGTTGCATTGCCATTGTAGAAATCCAGTGTTTCATGGGCGCACCAAACATAAAGAGATCGAGTATCACTATGTGTGTGATTTGATGGAGGATGGGATAGTGGAACTGGTGTACTATCCCAACATAGGAGAATGGAGTGGATATTTTCACCAAAGCACTTATGAAGGATCTCCTTCAAGTTCATCTTCAGAGACTTGGCATTGTACCCAGTAGATAGCTCACCTATAGGTGAACATTGAGGAGGGGTGTTAGATATGCTCAATACCCCACCCTCATAAGGTGCCACCAATGATCCATGGTGCTTAAAGTTGTAAGGGCCCCATTATGAGGAGAAGCCAAATGTGAGCCTCGATATTGGTTGAGTTTTGACTTCTATATCAGATGAGGAATATGTGACAGGATGGCAAAAAGGTGACCATTGTGGGTCTAATCCTTGGGTTGGACTGAGTAGTTAAGCTGGTAGCAACTCGAGGCACATTGCATCGCGTTGCGGGGTAAGATTACATGTGCCTTGAGTTGCGGGGTAAGATTCCCTGTAATCTTTTACACAACATAGCCATGTTCATCTATGAAAATATCATCACCCATTTTGGCAGTCCTCTAGAGCTTGTAAGTGATCGAGGTACTCATTTCCTTAATAAGATAATGGAGGAGTTGACAAAACTATATAAGATCTGCCATCGCAAGTCCACCCCCTATTACCCCAGAGCCAACAGCCAAGTTGAAGTCACCAATTGCATCCTCTTCTTGATCCTGACGAGGATGATTGCCACACATTGCCGTGATTGGGATGATCGACTTATAGAGGCGCTCTGAGCATATACAACCTCTTACAAGGTTGCTACAGGGCAAACTCCATTCCAATTGGTGTATGGCACAGATGTCATCTTCCCTGTTGAGCTATAGTTTCCCTCTTTGTGAGAGGCAGTTAAAGAACACCTCAGAGATGATGGGTCTCTCCAGCGTCTCCTGTTGCATTTGGAATGTTTGGATGAGATTCGACAGATGGACCTACAGTGCATGGTAACCACTCAAGTGCGAGGCAAGGCCTATCATGACAGCTTCATCAAGCACAAGGAGTTCAAAGAAGGCGATCTTGACCTGATTTATGATTCTTGATTTGGTAAGTTTCCTAGCAAGCTTCAACAATGCTGGATGGGTCCCTATAACGTATTTACTGTTAATCCTAATGGTTCTGTCCAAGTGCAAGCCGTCGATGCTTCTAGGAATCCCTTCGTGATCAATGGCTATCACCTGAAAAAGTACTTCCTTCCCTAGGGATCTTGACAATCACAGGCAACCCACCCTTTCCCTTTTGGGCATTGCATTGTCCTTCTCTTCGTGCTTCTCATCACCCTTATGATATTCGTCATGAGGTAGTCTCATTCTGCTAGCCCCTCCCAGACACCTCCCATCCTTACTCTGTTCTCCTCTCGTATGATCCAGCAGTGGTGATGCGGATGGTCCTCACACATGGTATTTCTACCCCTCTCTTTAAAAGAAAAAAAGAAAAAAAAAGATATATTGGTCATGGGAGAAAAGGACTTAGGTCCTTGTCATGCCAACCTATTCTCCGAGAGAAGGTGGAAACACCCTCGAGAGTAGGAAAGAAAGGAAAAAAAACAACAAACTGCTATGGGAGAAAATGAAGCAATTCCATGTCATAGCAGATATCGTTCCAAGACAAGGCGGTGCACACCCTTGGATGGGAAGCTGGCTATGGAAAAGGTGACAACACCTTGTAGTCCAGAACAATTGAATCACTAGCCGAACCTTTTCAGATGGAACTTTCTAGAGCCACCTCCCTTGGTGTGCTGGATTAACAGTCTCATTTGAAGGACCGATTCCCTACAACATGCTACCTTTTCCACAGACGATATGCTCTATACATAAAACCAAGTACCAGATATGTTGGCTACCTCCCTCGGTATGCCTCTTCATCGGTACCTTATCCACAACCAACCAAGGATCTTCATCGACAACCCCTTGAGCACTGCGAGCTTTCATCCTAACTGGATGGGGATGTGAGTATGGTCTGTCCTCTGTATTTATCATCAGTGAGTGTGAGACAGAGGGTAGGGTGAGTGACCAGTCCTTTCCCTTCAATTCAAATGAGAGATACGATGTGTGAATGGAGTGTTGCACACATGGGTTGGTCCTCTCAATGCACAAAGCATGTTCTATTCCTGTGCACTAAACTATAAAGCTCCCTGGCCTTCCTTCTCGCACTATATACTAGCACAGGGTGGGATGCACAGTTGCACCATCAAATGCACACAAGGCAAAGAAAAAAATTCTACCCAAGCGTATGAGAGGAGTACATAATGGGTTTAAGGAACAGGTTGCCCTCCTGTATTCTCAAACAGAGTGTGCAACAAAGGAGGGTCCGAGTGTGACTGGTGTGTCCTCAAAACAATCATTGAGAAGAGATGAGGATTGAGGGATGTTACAACAATTGGATTGAGATACATTCTCATTTTCCTATACACCCATGAGATGGGTCTCTGCCACCATCACAAGCCACAACACCATGTTTTGTACACTGCAGGAAAAGGCTCCCTAGCGTTCCTACTTGCACCTTGCCAAATGGGTGGAACGCACAAATGCACCATCAATTGTGCACACTGGCATACTCCCTCCCACTCATTTTCTCATTGTTTCATTCTACACTGAGCATGAGTTATGGGATTTCATGCTTATTCATTGAGTGATGTGTGTCATGGGGCGAGCAACTGTTCCATCATCCTCCTGTGTGCACGTGCATTGAGAATTATGTTCTTTGTCATCGACACTTGAATCGATGGGCTCTACCAATAATTTAACCTCTCTGGGTGCTATTGCATGGTCCCTACCATGTTGGACATGTTTTGTGGTGAGCCATGGCACCTCCTATCGATGGCTTTGATCTTTCTCTATCAACAACAACAGTTCTTTTCAACTATATCCGAAATGGGCCAAGTGTTCCTAACCCTACCTTTCTATTTGCACGTGAATGTTATGTTTTAAGTGTGGGGACATCAGCATCCAGTCGGTTGACAAGTCCTAGGCCGTGTTGATCAATCTACCCTAACCGGTAAGGTCTTAGGTATGGGGACGCATGTTGAGATATCGAGCTCCACTCGTGATATGCCAGGGTGACCGTTGTGCATTTATGTCACCAACGTGTTAGTTGTAGATGCGGTTGGTACACCGCCCATGAATAATAGCTACATGATAGCTATCCTTATCTACTCTAGTTCGTGGCTCAGTTAGTATGCCACCTTAGTTATTTGAGTTTGGTTTAAGGCCCATATATAGGGTTCTTCTATTTCTTTGTATGAGAGTTCTTTTGGCTTCCACAACTAAGAAGAGAAAAACAGTTTTCAGCCTCCACCCTTGTGTGTCTTCCCCCATTGTGCAAGCAAGAAAGCTACAAGTGAGACTCCTTCCTTCTCTCCCACAATCTTGACATGGTATCAGAGCCTTGTTCGTGGTAAGGAGCTCAAGAAAGCAAGCCAAGCTCGCGGTGTTCTGGTAAGAGGAGCAGTGTTGCTTTCATTTTCTGTTTTGGGAGCAGATCTCTGCAGGTAGCACAGCCGGAAATTGCAAGAGTGCATTGTCTCAGGTTGAGACGCCCTTCGCGGTGAAGCAAGAGGGCAGTATATGTTGTTTCGGGGCCTGTTTTGGAGGCGGAAGTTTTCTGCACGCACTCAAGAAAAAGCCCTGTTTTATGCTGTGCAACCACTGTTCTACAGGTCAGTGAAAAGTTACTGTAGAAATCGCATCGTATGCTTGTGCGCAGAGACATTGGGAGTTACAGAATCATCCCTATTGCTTGTTGATGCAAAATCGTCACTAGGAAGTGACTCTGTGGTCAAATACCACTTTCGCCAGTTTTGCAGATTTGCCCTTGTGAGGGTGAAGCTGAGTTTTTGCAGTGACAGAATTTTTCGCAGTGTTCTGTAATGGCGTCTGATTCTCTCTCACAGATTGTCACTGAAAAGCTTGACAAGAACAACTTCCAAGCATGGAAGTTTAGAATGACGAATTTCCTTATGGGAAAAGGATATTGGGAATAGGTTGCAGGAAATGAAGAAGAACCAGTTCTTCCTGATGTTCCCAATCAACAGCAAATGCAGGCATTCAAAGCATGGCATGAGAGAGCCAGGAAAGTTATGTACTGGCTGTCTATCAGCATTTCAGACTCTATGATTGTGCATATTCAAGATGCAAGTACGCCAAAGGAGGCATGGGATACTCTGTCAAAGATGTATAGCACAAATACGCAAGCCAGGAAAATGCAGCTCAAGCAAGAGTTGCACAATGTGCAAAGAGAAAATATGAGCATCAATGACTACCACATGAAGGTGAAGAAGATTGCAGATGCACTTGCTTCCATTGGGTCGCCGGTGGAAGATGATGATTTAGTTTCTGTGACCTTGAATGGTCTAGGAAAGGATTATGCATAGTTTCGGACATCCATTTCAGTTCGTGAAAGATTTCCTGATTTTGAGGAGTTGATTGCTCTTCTAATTTCTGAGGAGCAGAGAAATGGTGGTGCATCTTCTTCAGGAGGAACTTCAAAAGAAATTGTCTTCTACTCAAATGCTGGAAGAGGTAGAGGCAGAGGTAGAGGAGGCCGATTTGAAGGCCGTGGTAGAAATCAGAATATGCAGCAAACTCAAGAAAACCAGTCCTATGGAGGAGGACGTGGTAACTCTAGAGGTAGGGGGAGCCAAAGAGGTCGTGGTGGATGGCAAAGAGGCCAAAATGCAAACAGTAATGTTGAATGCTATTACTGTGGTAAAATGGGTCATATGGCTAAAGACTGCTATAAAAAGCAGAATGACATCATGAATGGAAAACTGCAACAAGGGAATTATGCATCTTCTAGCAGACAGGGTGATGACAGAAATGAGCATTTGTTCATGGTGCAGCACATGAGCAATTCTGTGACAAGTGCAGAAGAAAGCAATGATGTATGGTATGTTGACTCAGGTGCATCAAACCACATGATAGGTCATGCAGAATGGATGGAAGATGCAAGGAAAATGGAAAAACCAGGATTTGTGGAGACTGGTGATGATACTGCACATCCTATTGTGCAGATTGGAAAAATTCCCTTGTCTATGCAGGATGGGAAAAAGAAATACCTGTCCGATGTATTTCATGTCCCGAATATCACCAAGAATCTGGTTTCTCTCGGTCAAATGGTTGAGCAGGGCTTGCAGGTCAGATTTAATCCTCATGGATGCTTTGTTGAGGATATGAAAAATAAAGGTCGCTTGATAGCAAAAGGAAAGAAGAAGGGCAGAATGTTTACGTTGGATGCAGACATGTCTGAATTGAGTGCAGCAATGTTTGCACATGGGACCGGTGTAGTTGCAGATATTGATATCTGGCATAAACGCATTGGTCATGTTAATGTACAGCGACTTAAATCAATGCAGGCCCAAAATATTGTTGCAGGATTGCCAAAATTCAAGGTTGCAGAAATGCATAAGGTATGTGAAGCCTGTCAGTTTGGAAACAGGCAAGAAAACCATTTCCTAGACATGTTCAAGAGAGTGAGAAGCCATTGGAATTAATCCACTCTGATGTGTGGACTACTAAAGCTGCATCTCTTGGAGGCTGTCATTATTTTGTCACTTTTATTGATGACTATAGCAGAAAAGTTTGGGTGTATTTTATGAAAAAGAAAAGTGAAGTTTTTGGGCATTTCAAAACCCTTAAAGCTATGGCTGAAAAAGAAACAGGTCTGCAAATAAAATGCCTAAGGTCAGATGGAGGGGGAGAGTACCTCTCAAATGAGTTTGCAAAGTTCTTGTAGGAGCATGGCATAAAGCAGCAATATTCATGCAGTTATACCCCACAACAAAATGGAATTGCAGAAAGGAAAAACAGGCATATTGGAGAGGTATCTCGTGCCATGCTGAATGAAAAAGACTTGCCTGATTTTTATTGGGCTGAAGCAATTGCTACAACAGTCTACATAATGAACAGGACTCCCACTGCAGCAATACATGGAATGACTCCAGAGGAGAGGTATACTGGTAGGAAACCAAATATTTCTCATTTGAAAATTTTTGGTTGCATTGCCTATGTACATGTGCCAGATGAGTTGAGATCCAAGTTGGATCCAAAAGCTGAGAAGTGCATCTTTATTGGTTACTCTCTGCAGCAAAAAGGGTATAGATGCTATAACCCTTCTACTCGTAAGTTTACAGTGAGCAGAGATGTTGTTTTTGATGAGATGAGTAGCTGGTATAAACTAGTAAATGTGATTGATGATGTAGATGCACAAAATGGTAATGCTGCACAGAATTCACAGCAGCAGTCACAAAATATTAGTGGACCTGGGGCGTCCTCTAGCAGTGGTTCACATTCTTCGCCATGGACAGGCAGATTGAGATCAGGAGAATCTTCTCAAAGCAATGCAGATAGTGGTATGCAGGTATCACGAAAAGGAAAAGAGAAGGTTGATCAGTCCATGTTTGATGTGAATGCAGGTCACTCTTATGTGGATGGTGAATCCAGTGGCTCAGAACAGAGCATTGATGATGAGTTGGGTATACCTTCTATTGTTACACCTGGAGTAAGGAAGACCAGGGATGTTTTGAGAGCACCTGGGAGTGAACCTACTTTGCGTAGGTCTACGAGAGCTAGGTATCCTGTGGATAGGCTGAAATATGATGGATTTACAGCCATTCACTATGCATATATGGTCAAAGTGATACAGGAACCAGAACCCACTTCTTTTGAGCAAGCCATGGGAAAAGAAAAATGGGAGAAAGCCATGGATGAAGAAATGGATGCCTTGGAAGCAAATGCTACATGGGAATTGGTACCTTTGCCTAAAGGTAAGAATGCAATTGGCTGTAAGTGGGTTTATAAGGTGAAGCACAATGCAGATGGTTCTGTGAACAGATACAAGGCAAGATTAGTAGTCAAGGGGTATGCATAAACATATGGCATTGACTATGAAGAAACATTCAGTCCGGTTGCAAGGATGGCAACCGTAAGAGCAGTCATTGCTATGGCTGCATCAAAGGGATGGTCTTTACATCAGATGGATGTAAAGAATGCCTTCTTGCATGGTGACTTACAAGAAGAGGTCTATATGGAGCAGCCACCAGGTTATGTGCATGCTGTTCATCCTGAGTTTGTTTGCAGGTTGAAGAAAGCCTTGTATGGCTTTAAGCAAGCACCTAGAGCATGGTCTGACAAGATAGGACAGTATCTTGTCACTATTGGCTTTCAGATTTCCAAGGCAGATTTCTCACTTTATGTGAGAAAAATAAAGAAAGGTATTATGCTACTTGTCATTTATGTTGATGATTTGATTATGACAGGTGACAGTGATGAAGATATCCTTCATGTGAAAATGCTATTGAAGCAGAAGTTTGAGATGAAGGATTTGGGAGAGCTGCGTTATTTCTTGGGCATTGAGGTGATTAGATCACCAAGTGGGATACAGCTCTTGCAGAGGCAGTATGGATTGGACATGCTGTCCAAATATGGGATGACAGGCTGTAACCCTATTTCAGTTCCTTTGGAGTAGAATGTGAAGCTGAGCACAGATGCAGGTGAGCTTCTGGAAGACCCTACTATGTACAGACGCATAGTAGGAAGTTTGATTTATATGACTATTACCAGGCCAGATTTGAGCTATGCTATTGGATTGGTAAGTCAGTTTATGCAGGCTCCAAGGAAACCGCATTTGGATGCGGCTAGACACATACTCAGGTATGTGAAGTCCACATTGCAGTATGGACTATTTTATGAGACTGGGGTTCCGATACAGTTGCATGGATACACTGATGCTGATTGGGCTGGTAGCATTTCTGATAGACGATCTACCAGTGGATATGTGTTCTCTTTTGGGAGTGCTGCAGTCACTTGGAGCAGCAAGAAACAGCCTACAGTTGCCTTGTCGAGCACAGAGGCTGAGTACAGGGGTGCAGCAATGGCTGCATGTGAGGTAGCTTGGTTGCATAAGCTACTTTATGATATGCATCAGCCTACAGATGGGCCAGTTGTCATTTATTGTGACAACATGAGCAGTATACACTTGGCAAATAACCCAGTCTATCATGCTAGAACAAAGCACATTGAGGTGCATTATCACTATGTGCGAGAGAGGGTTTTACTAGGTCTTATTGATCTAGTTTATGTCAGCATAGAGGATCAAGTAGCTGACATATTCACGAAGGCATTGGGCGCAAAGAAGCTGCGCAAGTTCAGAGACCTGCTTGGTGTGCAGGAATTGGGATTGAGCTCGAGGGGGAGTGTTGAGATATCGAGCTCCACTCGTGATATGCCAGGGTGACCGTTGTGCATTTATGTCACCGACGTGTTAGTTGTAGATGCGGTTGGTACACCGCCCATGAATAATAGCTACATGATAGCTATCCTTATCTACTCTAGTTCGTGGCTCAGTTAGTATGCCACCTTAGTTATTTGAGTTTGGTTTAAGGCCCATATATAGGGTTCTTCTATTTCTTTGTACGAGAGTTCTTTTGGCTTCCACAACTAAGAAGAGAAAAACAGTTTTAAGCCTCCACCCTTGTGTGTCTTCCCCCATTGTGCAAGCAAGAAAGCTACAAGTGAGACTCCTTCCTTCTCTCCCACAATCTTGACAACGCGTCCCTGTGCGTCTGATGTGCATACCCCCTGTATCAATCATTAACGAATCATGCATGTCTACCATGTACTAGTTCTGCCATGATGGGGTCCCTTTACTACCCCCACCCCACCCTCGTACCCCCTGCCATCAAGGCTGTTTCCCTTGTAGTTGCTTTTATTGCATAATTTTTTTCCTTTTCTATGGGAATGCATCCTACATTCACAACACTCCCAATCCAACTTTATAGCCATGTTCATCCCTTCGCATGGCACACTTTTTCTTTTTAAAGCCCCCTATTCTAGCTTTTTTTTTTTGCATTATTAATTTTTGAAGCCATTCTCACCAATTAGATATTTTTCCATGTGAATGCTCATTTCTTATTTCTGAATGTTGACCCGACATGCTAGCCCTATCCCACACCTTCCCATGGCCATTTTTCGTTTTATCCTCCTATCATTCTGACGTACGGTTTGTCAGTTATTCATTTCTGCATGGTTTTGTGCATTTTTTGCGTATGTTTTTTACCTTTTTTCATGTGAACCTGCCCTATTCTCTTTGGAATTCAATTCTAGCTAGATACCCTTGTCTGGCCACCCTTCCTGCACAATTCTCCTTTTTCCTCTATCATGTTTCTCCCTTTGGATTTCTTGTTATTAATTTTTATTATTGTTTTCGAGTTGCATTTTCTTGTTTTTTCCATGTGAACGCCTCTTAACCCCATCCGAACTGCGATTTGACATGATAGCCTTGAAGATCATATGTGTCATGACATTTTTCCTTTTTACTGCCCTTTGTTCCGGTGCACGCATTCCTCAATATTAATTTTCGAATCCCTTTTCGGGTACGATTTTTGGGTTTTTCCCATGTGAATGGATCTTATCTTCATAGGAATTGTGTTCTACTATAATAGGCCTGTTCAACATGCCTTTTTACACATTTTTCCTTTTTCTCGTGTTTCATTTCGGTCCATGGATTTTCTCGTCTTTTCGATATTCATTTTTATATGTGTTTTCCAGCCTTTTCGATATTCATTTTTGTATGTGTTTTCATTTCCTACCTTTTCGATATTCATTTTTGTATGTGTTTTCCAGCCCAATTTTTGCATTTTTCCCATGTGCACGCCTTGAATGTTTCCCAGACACCCCATTTCCTTCTTCCACTGTCTCCCCCTCGAGTTTCGATGCAATTTTTCTTTTTCCCGCCTTTCATTCCGATGCACGGTTTGGGTTTTATGATATTTTCTAGCTAATTTGCGCCATTGTCCTCACGTCGCGGGTGATTGCCTGTTTTTATTTTTTATTTTTACTCATGACGTCGCATCCCTTACATCATCTCACACCCGTGATGCCGTCCTGGCCCCCGTCTGCTCCTGCCCCACTGGAAATTGTTTTTACCTCACCCCGCGCTTCTGCGCAGGATGAGGGGCGGCTTCCTTGTTTTTTCTTTTCTTTTTACATCTTTATCTTTATTTTTTTATTTTTACTTTTTTTTTTAAAACCATCAATTTCCACCTCCTCCCATCCGACAATTTTCTCTCCCCTTTCTTTCTCTTTCTTTCTCTCTCTCCCTCTCTTTCTCTCTCCCCACCCTCCTCCTCCCCCCTGCTTCCCGCCTCGTTCACCATCCTCCTCCCTTCTCCCCTTTGCCACTTCCCTACCCCCTGCCTCCCACCTTGTTTGCCTGCTCTTCTTCCCTCTCGCCGGCCTCCTCTTCCTCCTCTTCTCACCCCTCCTTCCACACCTCCTGTTCTTCCCTCTCGCCCGCCTGCTCTTCCTCCTCTTCTTCCCTCTCGCCCGCCTCCTCTTCCCCCTCCTTCCACACCTCCTCTTCTTCCCCCTCCTTCCACGCCTCCTCTTCTTTCCTCTCAAGTGCCTCCTCGTCCCCCTCCTTCAACCCCCTCTGCCACCCTGTCCGTTTCCTCCCTCCACTCTCCTACCCCCTCCCTGCCTACCCATCCCCTCCACTTACCTCCTTACCCCCCCATTCTCACATCCTTCTTAGGCCCCCTTCCCCCCTGCCCAACCACACTTCCCCGCAGGCCCCTGTTCTCACCCCCGCCCTCTTTCTTGGCCCCCTCTCACGTGGGACCTATTTTGTGGGTGCGGATTTCTTTCGTTGATGTTCGTGCGCATCGGCTTGTGGCCGATTTTCTGGGTGCTTAACGTTATTGCTCCCGTGTCACCAATGCGTGTTGTTCGTGGATCGTTCATCCCTGTGATGTTCCCACATGCAGATGCGTGCCTCGTTTTGATCGTGCGGCGAAGCTGCTGTTCATATGCACCTGTTGATGGGTACCTCACTATCTCACCTTTAATAAATAGAAAACCTAAAAAATCATTTAGAAAAATTGGAAATTTTGAAAATTCAATAAAATTTCATTTCAATTCAGAACAATTCTAGAAAAATAAAAAAATTTCTAGAGAATTTCCAACAATTTTTTGCATGATTTTGCCTAATGCAGAATTTATAAAAAATATTAAAAACCCTTGTGGGCAATTAAATATTTGGAACAATCCATTTAAATGCTTTAAAATTGCAAAAATTTGCCAAAAAATGATATTTAAATTCCAAAAAAAACCATTAAAAAATATTTTCGATTTTTGGGATTGCTATTTGGTTTTTTTAACAAATTACCAATTTCCACACAACAAACAAAACAAAACAAATAAAAGAAGAAAAAAAAACAATAAAATCACTTCAAACCACACAAAATAAAACTAAACTAAAACACAAAAACACAAACAACCAACTTCAATTTAGGACAAACCAACATACATAAATCCAAAACATCCCCAAAATTACAAATCTTAACCCGTCTAAACTAAACAAAAATAATAAAAATTCACCAACCAAAACAAACCAAAAACACACAAATAAATGGCCAAAAAATCCTAACACATGACTCATTAAGATGCTTTCTAATCCCACTTCCCCAACATGTCTAACACTATCCATAATACACAATCCAAAAAGAAAGAAAGAAAGGAAAAGAACAAAAATAAACGAAACTCATATAAAAACAAAAAAAAGAACAAAATCATAAGCTTGATAGACACATCAATCACTTCTACATTCACTCAACCTGTAAAACGTTGTATCCATTTGCCATATGTCCCGCTTTTTTGTTTTTGTGTATCATGGTATTCGCATTTTGTTTTTTTCATCTTTGACAAGAGGTTGACTGTTATCTAGTCGCCTATACTGTGGTCATTCTTGGAGTTGCTTTCCAACTTGCTTGGATGAGGACATGCGCTTCAGACCTTGCGGATGTCCACACACCGCCAGGTTCTTTCTTTTTCCCTCTCCTGCATGTAATTGTAATAAAATAAACAGACTGTTGCGCCCACCAAACCAACAGAATGCACTTCATTAATTTTTAATTTAAAAGGAAACCACCCGTTAATTGTAAAATGAACTCTCGCCATTGCACGAGCACATGGCACAATAACCCACATAATTTTCTGACATAAAATCCACACTGCATGTGCACACGCGCTATAGACACAATTAATTTGTAATTAAAATCAACGCTTGCCATCACCCATGCATGCACACCACACATCACATTAGTTGTAACAATGAATTGCATTTGTAGAGACCCCCAGTCAGTCAAGTTAGTCTAAGTAGGGGTAGGGATTGTGGAATTGACTCACTTTGCATTAATGGTTAGTTAATCATGAGATGCAATCTAATTTGTAAATGGCTAAATGGAATTCGATAGTGTTTACCCATCCACATTCACTGCACCATAGGTTTACGCAATGCACTTACGAGGATTGGGATTTGTTAAGTCAGAGATGTTGGTCTTGTTCATTTGTCTTTATTCTATTGGTTAAAGTCTTGGATTTTGTCTGAGTTTGGTCATTGTCTAGGTTACATTGTGTTTGAGTTTTTTTAAACTTTTAACTGCTTGATTATGTGGGATCGGGATGCCTGTTTGTCTGCATAGCATGAAGCTTTTGGTCGCATGAGTGAGTAGGTCACGTCAAAATTTTTACATAGGATGTGAATTGTTTAGAGCAATCTGGTCTAGTCTAGTTTGTTCATTTGTCCTTTGTTTTGATCTTCTTCTCAATGTTGGTGTATCTAGGTTTTGCAGTAATTTTTGTCTTTTTTCTTGGTTGTGTGTGTGGGTATCCTGTGTAGTCTAAATGGCATCTACCTCTATTCCTCTTATTGTCATCCATCATGTGCCAGTGTAGGTGCATGACTATGCTCTTCTCTTGGAGGTGGATTGCATTCGTCATGCTGGTCTTCGTCCTTTTGTGGCCCTGAAGTTTCCACCAGTGGACAACACAATTTGCTACTCCTTCCTGGCATGATACAAGAACCAATTTGGCTTGGTTTATAACCGACACTTTTGCTTATCCACAACCAATATTAGTGGTGTGTTATGTTTGTCTCTTTCAGCGTCTTTTGTCCCTAGTGGAAATCAATTATTGATAGCTGAGGAGATCCTTTCTATCTTGCAGAAGCAAACCTTTATCCCTTTGGTCTCCAGCAACAAAGATATTACCAGTTATGGGGTTTTAGTAACTCATATCTCTTCCTCGATATGGAAATAACTTTGCGAGTTTTTGCAAGATAGGTTCATGTCAAGGAATCCTACTTCCAAATTTCTATCCAAGGAGCTCTTCACTGATTCTGTTCGGATCCTAGAGGGAGCTAAGTTCAATTGGGCAGCATTCATGATTGTGAAGATGGAACATCATTTTTAGAGAGTTAGGAAAGGTCATGGCAGTAATGTCTCTTACAGTGTTTTCCTTCAGAAGATTATCTCCCTTGCACCTCCTCCTGGTGGTGTGCCAGTGGGCTGATCCTGCTCCTCTTGCGAAGTAGCCTCCACCTTCTGTTCCTCCTCCATTACAGCCTAATTCTAATTCGGAGGATGAGTTCCCTACCAAATTCTCTCACTGTAAAAGATTAAGTACTAAAGGGCCACTTAGTCCTGTTTCTATTTCAATTTCTAATCTTCCTGTATAGGACTCCATTTCTCCTATTTCTACCAATTTCCTCCCTTCATTCTTGTCATGTTCTAATCTATTTGCAGCACAAAGGGATGGGCCGCACGATAAGAAATCCCTACTTCCTTAAAAACAATGTTAGTTGGACCTTTGCTTCCCCAGTTCGTTTCTAATGTCCAAGCTATATTGGAGACTTCACTAATGACTTGTCTTCATTCCATTTACTGAGGGGTGTATACTTCCCTACAAGACAAAGTGGATTCCTTGACTAGTCAATTGAGTAAGGCTTTGGAGGATCTAGCATCTGAGATAGCCGCCCTCACTGATATTCACAAAAAAATGATTGAAGCTACTACTTTGATGGATTCCGACAAGGCCACCATTAAGAAGTTTCAAACTCATATAGTTACCCTGGAAGCAGAGAATAGGTCTTTGACTAAAGAGAAGAATTATGTCCTTGAGGAGATGATAGACTTAGCCAGTAGTCTCGGTACTTGTGAGGGTTAGCTACAGTATTCTCAAGAAACTATTGAGTCATAGCAGAAGATGATTGCAAAGCTTAATTAGAAGATTATTACTCTTTCTGTTTCTCCACCTCCTATGGTTTCTTCTGTAGTATCTTCCAAAGAGGAGCCTGACCAGTTACAGTAGAAGGCAAAGTTGTGTAATGGTTTTTGTGCTAAGGTAGAATGACTTCAACAACATATGAATTGTGTGTAGGATGATTTTACTCAATATACTGAGGTGGTGTCATCCCCACCATCTTTTAGGATCAAGTATCATCAACAAAATTTTGCCTTGTATATCTCTTTGAGTAATGTGGATTTAGAATCTCTAGAGGATGGGTGGCAGAATTTGTGGTCTACAGATTTGCTAAAGTTTGTGTTTTGATAGATTTGTTGATGAGCTGATTTCGCATGAAGTATAGTTGTTGTCTTTCATGTATCTTACGGGGCATTTGCAAATTCCTAATGAGAAAGATATTAATTTGTATGTGGGAGATGTGGTGTTACAAGCCATGATGTATGTACATTCAATGGAGCTTTTGTTAGCTCAAGGGTTGAAAACTTATCATCAGTAGACATCTTGGTGTAGAGGATATGCTTGGTATCCTCTTTTGGAGAGTGATGCTTTGGAGCCTTGTCGTCTCAGGGGTGTATTCCACAAATCAAATATCGAGCCTTTGCAAAATCAACTGTTGAGTCATATTGTTGATCATCCATTATTCACTGATTCTTTTTTCCAAGATCTTTCCTATCATTGTTCTTTTTATCCATTAGGTCCCATTGATCTTTTGTTTTATTCTCTTATGTCCTATCATTTTATGTTGTATATTTCCCTTCTTACTTCCAACCCTAACATTATTCCTTTGTTGTCTTTTACTCCTTTTGGTTCCCCTCACATTCCTGTCTTTGCCATTTGTTATTTTATTGTTGATCCCACCTTATCATCTATCCCTTCTAAACATTCACATATTGTTCCTCCTATTCCTTCTGTTTTCTCAGTGGATTCTCTTCAAACATTTTTGTTGCATTCTCCATCTTTTCCATCTTCCTTATCTCTTCATTTACCCTCATTTTATGATTTCCTCCTTTACAACACTCTCCTCTTATTCCATTACCTTCTCCCTCTGATTACATTAACCTTCCTCCTCAATCAGTGCTGGATACACCTAGGTATGACATTGATTTTCTCCATCCAAGGCAATGGACGCTGCATGGTTCTTTGACAAGCCCGGTGTTTAAATGGCCTCTCATTCCTAGGTCATGGGAGACGTCTATTTCATGTTCGATTTCTTACCTTCAGTTTGCTCTAGTGCATGCTCATTCTGAGGATACCTTTGTACGCCTTGCTGCTCACTTTTCTTGGTATCTTGCTTTTATGCATCTGCAGTCTAATCTAAACACTTGCAAGAGTATCCACAGTTTGATCATCAATCCGAATGTGGATGTGACTGCTCCTCAAATGGATATTCTGTATTACTTCGCATAGGCTTTCCCTACCAGAGGTTTCTTATTTTGTTGGAAAGGATGTGCTGTTTACAATTCCTCCAGAATGTGCCTTTGCATTTTGTAGATGAGAGTAAAGCTCTAGAGCATCTCAAGTCTAGCATGCAGTTTAAGAAGAAGTGTCTACATCCTGCCAGTGGAGTTCTTTTTGGATGTATCAGTTCTTTTTCTTTAATGGAAATCTTTTTTTGTGCTCTCTATTTTTTGGGGGCATGTGCCATTCAGATTACGTGATGTTGTGTCTTTGTGAGTTGTATATGTGGTATGGATATATTGTTTCTTTTTGTTGAATGGAGTTGAAATTGAAGATGGATTAATGAAGAAGATTTTGGATTAAAAGCTAGCAGAAGATGATGCTGATTTAAAGAAAACTCTTATATCCTTTATGAGTTTGTGTTGATATCAAAATTTTAAAAAAAAAATCAATTGAGATAATATCCAAAAGGGTGTTTTCCTTTTGTTGTAGTATTATCAGATATATAGGGTACTTTTTGAGGTCGTGATTGGATGAATTTATGAAGTGCTCTTGAAGACAAATGATCACATTGAGCTCTTTCTTAAATTCTATTCTTCTTTTCCTTGCGTTGCGAGGACGCTTACTTTTTAAGCGTCGGTATATGTTGAATGATGAAATGACTAGATTTTTTGGTTGATTTTTGTTGTTTTTTAGGCTTGAATGGTTGATTTTTAATGGATTTTTTAGTGTTTTTTAGTTTTTTTAGAAGTTTTTTGAATGATATTGATTATGTTTTGGAAGCTCATGATGATTCTTAGTAGAAATATGAGGCATTGTGATGTTTTGATAGGCCCTGATACCTTCTGTTTAGCTTCTATTTTGTTCTGATTTTCTTCTATATGAAACATGGATTGATGATTGATGAAGGTTGAGGTCTTTTGAAAGCTTATTGAATAGTTTTTTATAGTTTGGGATGATTTTATTATGAGTTATGAGGTTTTGATGTTCTCTGTTGATCTTCTATTAATGCTCTGTAGACCTTCTCTATAGAGTCTTTGTTTCTGCTCTGTTTCTATTTTGTAAATCCTCTATAGTTTTGTATGTGTTCTGTGCTATGAGGGTGTACTTTGGGAAAGTTTTCTAACTTTTGGAAAGGATGAACCTAAGTTCAAAAGAGCTAAAACAAATGAAAGAAGTAGATGCTGAAGACTCAAGTGCAGACTGGAGTCATAGAGACAAAAGCGAGATATGAAGAGACATTGTAGTGGCTCTAGTGCCCTTTCATACCTCCCATACCTCTTCAGAGGTGCATCCACGACCTAAGAAGTATTATGGAGAGAGATTATTGAGTATTGTAGTGAGGAGATGATGTACTATTGATTGATTGAGAGAGAGAGAGAGAGAGAGAGAGAGAGAGAGAGAGAGAGAGAGAGAGAGAGAGAGTCAAAGATAACCAATTCTATCAAAACAATGTATATATCTAGGAGAGATTGAGAGAGAGAACTATAAAAACAATGAAGGTGAATAATATGTGATTATTTCCATTCAAAAATGGTATATTTTTTTGTGTTTCTTCTTCTATTGATGGATTCTATGAAGATGTTGAAGATTATGGTTGATCCTGTTAAATTTGTGGGAGATATCTATCATGATGCTACATGAAGATTTGTTCTTTTCCTTGTTGTGGTTCTCAAAAGAATGAAACAAAAGCTTGTTGATGTTACAAGATAGATTTTCTTGCATTAAAAACCCTTTTTCCTTGGTGTCTCTCTTGGGGATCCACCAAGACCCGCGGAGCTAGGAGAGAGACAACTAGCTAGCAACCTCCTTAATACATTGGTAACTACCCCTATGACTCTCACTACAAGGATATAGGGATATAGTGATGGCTAGTTGCGACGCATATTAGCAGCGTCACTATAACTGCAACGCAAATGGCGATGGTACTCAAAGGTTAAAAAAATCAGATGAAACCCGATTCGAGCACGACATTTTTTCGTGAAGAGCAAAAGAGAGAGCAAAAGAGATCGTACATTTGTGAGGGAGAGGGAGAGAAAGTGAGAATGAGAGAGAACGAGAGCTTCACTGCCACTGCTATTGATATTGCGGCTGCCACCGTTCGCAAAGAAGAGGAGGAAGTGTGCGAAGAGCAAAGAGGGACCGTTGTGAAGAGGAGACAAAGAATCCATCCTCAGGCCTTTACGATGAGTACATTGCTCCCTATTGGTTTGTTCCTTAGGGGGTTCACTATATATATATATATATATATATTCTCTGTATAACGTGCGTTCATGGCCTATTTATAAATATCCTAATTTGTGAATTTTTCTTGAATAAAACACAACCCTTTTCTATTCAATCTGTAATTAACCCTTTTATATGACACCCTTCTGTAGATAAATAGCGTATAAAAATGGTGTTTTAAAAACCCTTTATCTTGAACTCACGTTATATATACATATATTTATGAGTGACCCCTCCCTCCCTACCCCCCTCCCCTCGAGGTGTGTTCTTGTTCTTCTTTCTTTTAGTTTGTTTGTTTTTGTTGAGAATGAGGTGTATCGAGGGGGAAAGAGAGGAAATGAGAGATGAAGAAGAAAAAAGGAAAAGGAAGAAAGAACGAGATAGAGAGGGAAAAACATGAAACAAAATAAAGAAAGAGAGAAAGAGAGAGAGAGGGAGAGAAAGAGGAGAATGAATTAGAAAACACAAGGGGGTAGAGAGAAACAAAGAGAGCGCTTATTCTTGTTCTCTGTTCTTTTTTTTGTTTGTTTTTTTTGAGAATGATGTGCATTGAGGGAGAAAGAGAGGAAATGAGATAGGAAATGAGAGAGGGAGAATAAGAAAAGAAAAGGAAGAGAGAACGAGAGAGAGAGAGAGAATAAACATGAAAGATAACACACACACACACACATAGAGAGAGAGAGAGAGAGAGAGAGAGAGAGAGTAGAATGAGTGAGAAAACACAAGGGGATGTAGAGAAACAAAGAGAGGGTTTATCTTGAGAATGAGGTGCATTGAGAGAGAGAGAGGGAACATGAAAGATTACAAAGAAATGGCGAAAGAGAGAGAGAGAGAGAGAGAGAGAGAGAGAAGGAAGGAAAGAGGAGAATGAGTGAGAAAACATAAGGAAGTAGAGAGAAACAAAGAGGGGAAACAAAGAGAGAGAGAGAGAGAGAGAGAGAGAGGAAATGTGAGTGGGAGAACAGGAAAGGAAAAGTACAAGAGAATAAGAGAGAGAGAGAGAGAGAATAAACATGAAAGATAACAAAGAAATGGATTAAGAGAGAGAGAAAGAGAGAGAGGGAGGGAGAGAGGAGAATGAGTGAGAAAACATAAGGGGGTGGAGAGAAACAAAGAGAGGGGCAACAAAGAAATTGAATGAGAGAAAGAAAGATAGGAACTGAGAGAGGAAGAAGAAGAAAGGAAAAGGAAGAGAGAATAAACATGAAAGACAACAAAGAAATGGGGAGAGAGAGAGAGAGAGAGAGAGAGAGAGAGAGAGAGAGAGAGAGAGAGAGGAGAAGGGACAGAGGAGAATGAGTGAGAAAACATAAGGGAGTGGAGAGAAACAAAGAGAGGGGCAATAAAGAAAGGTGCAAAGAAAGGCAGAGAAAATCAAGTCTACTTTAGTTGACCTTAATTTTTTTGAGTTACAAGAGAAGAAATCCCTTCTCAAAACAAATGAAGAAAGAAAAAGAGAATGAGAAAAAAAATATTGTTTGTCATAACGTAGACAAAATGGAAAATGATGAATATCATAATGTTCAAGATTGAGAGGTATATCTTAATCAGTGTGTCGTCCCGTATCCTTGCTCTCAATGCAAGATGGCAATCAAATGAAAGTGTCACTTGTCTATAGAATACGTATGACGCTTCAGCAAGTTTCAATCAGAGATCACTGATGATGCTTGAGCCAATCCACCACTTGGAAGGAACTACCTAGCCTATACTGTCAGTACCAGAGGAGACATGTAGCATTTTAGACTTTTCTACAATTTTGGAGCCTGAGATGGAGGCAATGATCGATGCATTGATGCCCATGGATGCCAAGACATTTGATCCGCTTGGAGAGGAAGCATACATACCATTATATGATGGGTGCCGAGTATCTCTCTTGAAGATGCTGCTTACACTCCTAAGTGTGCAAGAAAAATACGGGTGGAGCGATGCAAGTATGAATGATTTGTTAAGGTACTTTCTACATACGCTTCATTGATTTCTTTTCAGTACCATTACAAAAACAATTGTTCTTTTTTAAGGTGTTTTGTGATTTTTTTCAGATTACTAAAGTATCATATATTACCACTTGAAAATACCATACATGAGTCTCATGATGATGTGCGACATGTTTTACAAAAGCTTGGTATGGACTACAATAGCATTCATGCATGTATCAATTATTGCGTGCTATTTCGAGGAGAGTACAAGACTATGGAGACATGTCCAAAGTGTGGTTCTCACAGGTATCGATAGAACTTGTACGAGAGCAAAGGAATCTTTGACTCGGTCTTGCTGTGGATGGCGTAAACCCATTCGGTCTCCGCTCAAACTCTTACATTGTGTGGCCTGTAGTCCTTGTTAACTACAACATCTCACTATGAATTTCTATAAATAAAGGACACCTGATTCTTAGCTTTCCCGTTCCTAATTGCTACAAAGTCAAGAATATGGACGTCTATCTCCGTCCATTAGTCGATGAGCTTAAGATCTCGTGGGAGGAGAGGGTCACTGTGGAAGATATGAGCAGGCACAATGGTCGATGGTCCGCCAATATACAAGCTATTCTCATGTTGACCATGCATGACTTTTCGGGATTTGGGAAGTACTCAGGTAAGTAGAATTTCATTCTCGTTGATCATATCTATCATAGCTATTTCAAGTTTGTATTCGTATGATAGAGATTTTTTAACAGGTCTGGTTACCTCAGGTTATCATGCATGTCCCGTGTGTGGGCCACAATTACTCCGAAAGTGACGAACCATGAAGAAGATAGTATATTAAGGACATAGTGCTAGTAGACAAGCTGTGATGCTTCAGTTTTTCTAGCACACAAGGTCAACACTCCATACTTAGGCGGGATGGAGGGAGTGGTTTTGGGGGTTGCTGTGGACACGTGGATACGGTGAGGGTGCAGACACCTCAAGATATAGGTGCTACTCCTCGCTCGCATGCTATAGGTTTCAGAGAGGGTGGCTCAAGTGGTTTTTGTGGAGGTACCAACACAGTATCTCCATCTCTTGTTCTACTAGAGTTGTGTCACCTATGGGATTTGTCACACCGGTGGGGATGTCTACTCTAGTCACTCCATCTTTTGCTAATGCTTCTGCTCAACCGTCTGCAAGTGGCACCCCTATGGGTACTAATCTAAGAGATACCATCTCTGGGTACACCAAATGTACATGGGTCTCTTGGATATTCCTACGAGCACGGTCGCAGGTGGGAGAGGACACATCTTAGACATACCCTAGAGGGATATGGATACCTTGTAGATGATAGGATAGGAGCAGTTATCTTTAATGATGAGGTTAGGAGGGTGATGGCTTGTATGAGAGAGTTGTGCCAACAAGGTTTTTTGTTACAACATCTTGGATCATTGGAAGAACATACCAAAGGGGAGCAAGGACTTCATAGTAGCATCCTTGCATGAGGAGTGTTTGGTATCCACTACAATAGAAAGTTTTCCTACAAACTGGATGACAGAGTACATGTGTGCGTACATATCCCACAGACGATTGGACGTATGCAAGGCACTTAAGAGTGGGGCTTCAAAGCCCGAGTGGCTAGACGTAGATGACTAGTGCCGACTCAGGGAGGAGGCTATAGATTCTCTAGGACGTTGGAGATAGAGCGCGAGGTAGCGAGGGCATGTCAGGAGTGGTCCATCATCTTGGGAGTGGCGGCCATAGGACTTATCTAGAGGACTTTATAAGTTTTTCTTATGTTTTTCTTGCTTATTTTTTTGTAATATCACTTGTACTGACAGTCGTGTTTCTAACAGTTGTGTTTTGTTTTCTTTCTAGCACTTCATTACAAACCATGATCGCACCGGCCTAGAGACTCGATATGTAGAGAGACATGGTCTCACTACATTGATCGATAGATTGTATGCACGCAGTGGCCCAGTAAGTCATCTTTCTTGTCCGTAGTTACTATTTTTAAGTAAAATGCATTATTGTATAGTGGACTGATGTGTAGTGTTTTCTTTTCTTGTAGAGTCAGTTTGATGCTCCTTTGCATCAGGAAGAGCTTCTGGATGGTGAGGATCTATAGCTCGCTCTTGGATTTGTGGAGTGCACATCCTCTTCTTTTTTGGTCTTGTGATTTATATAGGCATTTTCAATGCATTATGTTATTATCATCCTTTGTATGTTGCCATGATTTCATGATGCTTTCATTAAGCGATCTTGTATTTATTTTATATATCAATCTAGTGGATTCAAGTATAGTTTTCCTTCATTTTGACAACCATTGTACACTTTATATGTAATCCATTTGTAGAATGTGATTACATTTCCCTGCCACAAAGAAATTATTTTTCTTTGTAATCATCACTATTAGCATCACAAATTGCTATTGGCATCGCAATATGCGTCGCTATCTGCGATGCCAATAACAATGTAGATAGTGACCCTAATAGCGACGCCAATAGCGATGGTTCTATGGAGACCCTAACACCGACGTACTTAGCAATGATGGGGGAATTTTTTTTTGTGAACATTTTTTTTGCTTTAAATATCAGTATGAGGCTTGTATCTTGTATTTCTAAGCTTAGGTGACCTATTTAGGCAGCATCCAATACTATAGCAAGAGCCAAAACAATCAATCAAAGAATCAAATAAGCAACTTTCCACAAACTTGCATGAGCATGACACGGAAATGCAAAAACTGAGCTTGATGCTACATCCCATGCCTAAATCCTTGCACATCAATTCTTTTTGGAAAGGCACATAAATATGTGTAGTCCTGCTAGTCTTAGCTCTTGAAGATGTCACAAGAAAGGGAATCATAGACATAAGGATGGGAGTGAGTGTGCTAAGCCATGCAATACTCCAAACTTGGGGTAACCCACTAGTTGAGACTACTAGGTTCAATGTCATAATGGCTAATGGAATGAATGTGAAACCATTCAGTGTGCTAAAGGATTGGATAGTGAAGATTGGAGGAGTCCATTTCTCTGTTGACTTTATAGTCATGAAGGGAGTGGACTATGATATCTTGCTAGGCTGATCCTAGATGTGCAATGCGAGAGTAAGAGAAGAATGGGGCACCAGTCTCATCTTTCTAGGTAATCGAACGGAGGATGTAAGGGTAGAGATAGACACTTGGAAGACCATGCCAGTTGACCTAGATGGCATCTCTACCATGCTGAAGGGCGACAATGGCCAGATTAGGAAATCCTATATACCCTTAACCAAGTATATTTCGCGTCCTAAGGATGAGCTAGACTGGATGCATGTTCTTGCTACCATTGATGTGCCATTCTCTAACAATGAGGAGTACAAACAAGCCATCAAGGTGATTAGCAAGCCCAAGCATGCACCCTCAACACTAGTTTGCATGATACCTAGAATCATATGTGAAAAATCCAACCTTGTCACATTCCAACTCCTGAACAATAGACGAGAGCTCTTGGAGATCCTAGGATATCTCACCCACAAGTTGGCTGGAAATCTAGCAACAAATCTCAAGCCACTCCAACATCTCTTGGATGAGCCTAAATGGTGGTGGTCTAAGGTGCACGATTTAAAATTGATGTACAATTGGACCCTAGTCCTCGACCAATAAGAAGAGACGTATCAAAACTTGTGAAATGATGAGCAATCGGGCATGGATAGCTCTAATGACGAATATGAAGACTGCTATTCCTTCAATGATGAGAGTGAAAGGAAAGTGAACACTATAGAATATGACAGTGGGGGCATGAAATTGAACAAATATGAGTTGACTCCAGACCACACAAGGAAAATGCCTTTAGGATAAAGAAAGGAGTCATGTGCATGGATTGTGATCGAACTTGGTTGGAGCACATAGGTGCAATCAACTACCCACAAGCAAGCCTAGCCCAACAAGCAAGTGACGCGCCACTACTGAGAACGGACTCACCTTCAAAGCTACGACCACTAGGAGAGACTCCCTCTACCATCAAAAATATTCAGGGATGGAGCCTACAGTCCACCCGTTGAATATGCTGAATTTCGATTACCTTACTTATGAGTAGAGTTCAGGATGGCAGTTAATGTAAACCCTTTATGGACGTACACCTTGTACTTTGATGGGGCGTCCAGGGGTGCATGAAAAAAAGGAAGTGTAGGAGTTGTCATCCGAGACCCCCGACGATGCATTGTCATGAAGTTAGCTGCTTATCTCGGGGTGAATTTTACCAATAATATGGCAGAATACAAAGCCCTGATTATGGGTTTGAACATTGCAAAGAAGGGTGGTATCCGCCAGTTATTGGTGAAAGGGGACTCTCAGTTGGCTTTAAATCAACTCAATGGGACGTACATGGTACGAAACCCCATCCTTTGCATGTACCATCATACTGCCATAGCCCTGCTAGACGAATTTGATAGAGTGTCTTTTCAGCTGATTCCACGAAATTGGAATCAGTTTGCAGATTCATTGGCTAATTTTGTGTATAAAGAATACCTCTTCTTTAATTGTGGCCCTTGTCCCGATATATCTATTGATGGTGAGATAGACCTGGTCGGTTGTGGGGTATGCTTTCTGAACATGCCCTCCTTGGCAGACGATGGTTGATCTGGGTGATGCAGAGGGTAGGCGAGACTCATCTGTCTTTATTATCTTGGACCCACAGACTGATTAGATGACATGTGGTGTAAACACCTCTTGCGATATACGCAGGAGGGATGGGTCATAATTTAATGCACCTAGTTTAGGGCTATGAGCCTTTGTTCCCCTGGGAATGGTATGCTTTGATGTCTATCATAGTTGTTTCCAGGAGGATGTTATGAGTAGTATTGTTTGATTTCATTAGGCCAAGAGGGCCGATTTAGTTTTGTAGTGAAGTGTTTCATTTCATTAGGCCAAGAGGGCCATTTCCTTGTCTTGTGTGGGTGCGTTTAATTGGATTTTTGTTTTAACTGTTGTGCTGGACAGGTTTCGTGTTCGTGAATGTTGGTGGAGCTTGGAGGAGTCTTTACTGCGATGGAAGCTTCTTGTGGCTAGTCCAGGTGATACCTCTCCTTTACGAGTACCTTTCTTTCCTGTTATATGTGTATTTGTACTTGTCGAGGAGATACATTTTTGTTGGGGACCGGCAACCAAGGCATGAAGTCCCAGGTTTAGGCTAAGTATGTTTGAGGGAGGTCGGAGTAGTCACTGCCTCCTGTAAAGACATTATCAGGCATCAAAAGACCTATTTTATAAGGAAGTCCTAGTGGCCCTGTTCTGCTAGCCTGCTAGGCAGTCGTTCTAGGAGTTCTTGTTAGTAGTGAGGCAGTTAGAGAAGCCTGCCAAAAGATAATAATGATGATGCCAAGAAACCATGAACATCCTACAAGATGAATATAAATACGAAGGTGTGTAAAAAGAGGTTCTAACCCCTATCAAAGAAAAGAAAAGAAATGAAATTGTATAAGCATTTGATCATTGCCTTGCGAAGGCCTGGTAGGTTCTTGGGGACGAGTCAGACCTGGGGCCGATACCTGGTCTTCCTAGGGGTGGCTTCTTGCTGGAAAAATAATATCAAAACAAGGAAGGTTGGAGCAAAAATAAAAGTGAGCATTAGAAAAAGATTAAGTGTCGCCTTGCGAGGGCTTGGTAGGTTTTTGGGTGCTGAGACAGGTCCTGAAGCCGATGCCCTATTCTCCTTGGGTCACTACGCTCAGATCCCTCCTTTTTACATGCCCAAGTATGTTGATAAAATAAAAACCCTAAAAGAAGAAATGTACTGAAAGAAAATACTCCTTGATCAGGCTATAGGAGTCCTCGCCTTGTAGGAGCTCTTAGTTGTGTGGTCTTTAGTTGGTAAGTAATTCAAACTACCACTAGGGCAACCTCTTTGATAGGTTTTTTAGTTTGGTTGTGTTGGAGCAGTTGGTTAGTGACTCGCTTCGGACCTTCTATTAGATGATGCTCGGCCTACTCCTTATGGATGTCATGCCTTGGTTCTGTCCAAGGGTAGGGGGAGCATTGTGTTGAGTTTTATCGCATATTTGTTTTGTATCAGCTTGATGCTTCTTTGGTTGTTTATGTGCAGATATGTTCATGGATTCGACGGGCTGAGTCACCCTATCCCATGGTCGCCAATGAGAGCGGAATTTAGGTGCCGAGAAGTGCTTAAAAATAGCTAAAATTTATGAATATCAAGGGAAAAATATTCAGTCTTCAAAGTGCATGTATCAAGAGAAGTAAAATTGCATCTAGATGCTATGCGACAAATTCATGCATAGCATAAACAACATGTAAGGTTTCATAGTATTGTCGACTCCCTCTTCTTGCAAATTAGTAGTTATGTTTTTTGCCACCTTGAAGGTATATGTTGCAGCTTGCATGCCTGATGGATTGCAAATTTCTAAGAGCTTGGGATCTTGATAGATTGGGATCTTGATAGATTGCTTATGATCATTGCTCATTTCTTGTAAGAAATTTCCTTGTATTGCTTTGCATCTATTTGGAAGGCATGGCACAATTCCGTGGAGTAGCCATTGACCTTCAGGCATTGCACACAACCTGCAGGCCGTCGTCTGCGCCGTCGAACCAATTCGTCCAAGTCCCAGAATAGTGTAAAATATTACACGGCGCAGCGAACAGAATCTGAGAAAGAGATAGAGAGTACACAACAGATAAGAGGAGAATCAGTAAAATTCTTTAACTCCAAACAACTGATACAAAGATGGCTCTGTCCACCCGTGCGCTTCCACTAAATGAAGCTTAGATGGCGATCTAGACAGAAGATAGGTGAAGAGCTTAAGGCTAGCTGGAACAACAACTCTGACTGGGTGAAAGATAAGTGTGAGATGGCTGCGAAGGGGTTTAGCTTTTATAGCCCGTGAAGGTCGTTAGGTCGGCCTGCTGACCGACCTACCATATGAGCCTCCACTAGTCGGCCAAGGAATATTCCAGGGAATATTCCCTTTACCATCGGGCCGGGGGCGCTGCCCCCGGACCCCCGCCAGGGGGGCCGCTGGCCCCCCTGGGACCCCCCAGCCAGGGGCCGCTTCCGCGGCCCCCGGACCCCACAATAGGGGCCCCTTTTAACTCCCTTACCACGCAACTCAATGCAATGTGTCTCGAGTTGCTACCAACTTAACCACTCCGTCTAACCCAAAGATTAGACCCACAACAGTCACCTTTTTGCCATCCGGTCACATAGACCTCATCTGATATACAAGTCAGGACTCAACCAATGTCCGGGCTCACATTTGGCTTCTCCTCATAATGGGGGCCTTACAACTTTGAGCAGCATGGATCATTGGTAGCACCTAATGAGGGTGGGGCATTGATCATATCTAACACCCCCCCTCAATGTCCACCCATAGGTGAACTATCTCCTCGGCCCAATGCCGAGTCTCTGAAGATGAACTTGAAGCAGATCCTTCGTAAGTGCTTTGGTGAAGATATCTGCTCCATTCTCCTCTGTTGGACAGTAGACCAATTCCACTATCCCATCCTCCATCAAATCACGCACATAGTGATACTGGATCTCTATATGTTTGGTGCGTGCATGAAACACTGGATTTTTGGCAATGGCGATGCAACTCTGATTGTCACATCTCAGCACAGTTGGTTCTTCATCCTGCACTCCCATATGCCATAGAATCCTTCTCAACCATACGGCCTCACATGCAGCAAAACAAGCTGCCTTGTACTCTGCTTCGGTAGAAGACAATGCCACTGTTGGTTGCTTCTTACTAATCCAAGAGAAAATTCCTGAACCCAAAGAGAAACAATAACCAGAAACTGACTTCCTGGAATCAATGTCTCCTGCCCAATCTGAGTCACAGTTCCCCACAAGAGAAGTTCCGAAACTGTATGTGATACCATAGTCAAGAGTTTTCTTCAAGTATCTGAGCACCCGCATCCCAGCCTTCCAATGACTCTCATGAGGTTTGTTTGAGAACCTGCTCAAAACACCAACAGCAAAACTGATATCTGGTCTGGTGTTACACAAGTAGATTAGACTGCCGACCAACCTCCTATACCTCCCAATGTCTGCTAGTGCTGATGTATCCTCAACGGATAACTTTACATTCACCTCCATAGGTGTAGCTATCTCCTTGCACTCGGTCATGCCAAATGCCTTCAAGATCTCCCATGCATACTTCTTCTGAGAGATGAAGATCTTTCCTGGCTCTTGCCAGACTTCAATCCCCAAACAATAGTGCAGCAAGCCCAAGTCTGTCATTTCAAACTCAAAACTCAAAGCCTTTCGAGTTTGGTTGATCATATCTTCATAGTCACCTGTAATAAGAAGGTCGTCCACATATAGGACAATCACTACAGACTTTTTACCATCCCTGTAAACATACAAGTTAGCATCTGAGGCACATCTTTTGAAGTTTAAGTTTAAAAAGAACCTATCTATCCGCTGGTACCATGCTCTGGGGGCTTGTTTCAGCCCATACAATGCCTTCTTCAGTTTACACACTTTGTTCTCAGAATGGGGGGCCTCAAACCCTGGTGGCTGAGCCACGTACACCTCCTCCTTGAGGTCACCATTTAAGAACGCTGACTTAACATCCATTTGGTACACTGGCCACTTCTTGTGGGCAGCCACTGCAAGTACCGTGCGAATAGTGGTCATTCTGGCAGTTGGGGCAAATGACTCTTGAAAATCAAACCCTTCAACTTGTGAAAATCCTTGGGCAACCAGTCTAGCTTTGTACTTTTCTAAGGTACCATCAGCCTTGTACTTTACCTTCCAGATCCACTTGGTGCCAATAATCTTCCGCTTTGCTGGCCGATCCACTAGCTCCCAAGTGTCATTCTTCATTATGCTGTCATACTCCGCCTGCATAGCAGCCTTCCATGATGGATCTGCAAGTGCTTCTTCTAAGTCAGTTGGCTCCTTTACTTCTCTCATAATCTCAACCATCAAGGCCATGTTGACTATGTGAGCAGAAGCCCTCCTTTGCTCCTCTATTCTCTGAGACCTCCTTGGTCCGTCTGCCTTCTCCTCAACAGATGCAGGCATAGGATTATTGTGGTCATAGAGCTGCTTCACCCAGCGCGGCAATGGCTTTTCCGGTGGGGTGATGTCAGGTTGGTGAACTTTTTCCTCATCATCTGAAGATGATGCTTCCTCCTCCTTAAGGATAGGGATAGCTCTCGGGACAGGTTCATAGTGGACTACTTCTTCGCTTGATGATAAAGTGGAAGACCTTGCCTTCTCCTCCTCCACTGTATGCGGCTCCTCCTTGAACACCACATCACGGCTCGCGATGATCTTCTTTGCCTCTTGGTCATATAACTTGTAAGCCTTCTGCTCATCACTATAACCCAAGAAGATACATTTTCTGCTTTTTGGTTGTAACTTGTTTCTCTTCTCATCTGGAACATGTGCATAACATTCACATCCAAAAATTCTGAAATGTGAAACAGATGGTTTCTTACCAGTGTAAGCCTCATGAGGTGTTTTTCCCTTGAGAGCCTTTGTGTAGCTCCGATTTAGAATGTAGACTGCAGTATTAACAGCTTCAGCCCAAAAATGGTTAGGCAATCCCTTGCCCTTTAGCATGCATCTTGCCATCTCCACAATGGTACGATTCCTGCGTTCCACAACACCATTCTGCTGAGGTGTGTGAGGCGTCGTCAATTGACGCTTGATCCCTTTGCTCTTGCAAAAGCCTTCAAACTCCTTTGAGTTGAACTCACCACCACCATCTGTTCTAAATTTCTTCACACTTTTCCCTGTTTCATTCTCAACAAGTATTAGCCATTCTTTAAACTTACCAAAAGCTTGAGCCTTATCACGAAGGAAGTACACCCACATCTTCCTACTGTAGTCATCGACAATCAACATAAAATAAGAAGATCCCCCCAAGGCCTGTGTAGGCATCTTACCACACAAGTCAGCATGCACCAACTCTAGAGGAGCATGTGCTCTATTCTTGCTTTCTTGTGGAAATGCCTTTCTCTGTTGCTTGCCCATCATACAAGCTTCACATGGTTCCTTCAATTCAGTTATTGTAGGTAGGTGAGCAACCATACCTTGCTTTTGCATCTCCTTCAATACTGCAAATCCGATGTGTCCAAACCTTTCATGCCAAAGCTTACTTGTGCCCACTCCAGCGGTGGCTGTAAGAGCACTTAGCTCATACAGGTTGTTCCTTCTTTCTCCTTTGCCAACAATTGTGCCAGCACTATCAATAATTTCTGCACCTGTCTTCTTGAACCTCACTTCATGACCAAGATCAGTTATGGCAGCAACTGATAAGAGATTTCTCCTGATTTCGGGAACATACAACACATTTGAAAGCTTTTTGACTTCACCATTTGCAGCAACAAAAGAAATAGTACCTGTGCCCGCAGCAGGGCATTTAGCATCATTTCCAACCGTCACAGTGATGGATTCTTGTAGAGGCTGCATAGAACTGTATAGACCTTTCTTGTTGGTCATGTGACGGGAGGCCCCACTATCCAACACCCAAGAGTCAGTGGTAGATTCTTCTTGCGCCGAGGAACACACTTCCTCAATGGTCGCCATGAATAATTCCAACTCTGCTTCAGCCGTATTGGCTGTCTCTTTCCCTTTAGTTTTAAGGGTACCATTCTTTTCATCTGCCTTCTTGACACGACAATCTGCAATTGCATGTCCTTTCTTCTTACAGTAGAAGCACTCTCCTTGAAACTTCTTCTTGCCGCCCTTTTTCTTTTTGTCACCATCATTTTTGGTGGAGGAAATACCTTTGCCTTTTGCATTGGCAGAGAATGCAGCATCTCCATTGTTGCTTCCTTCTCGGGCTTTCAGCCTCAACTCCTCCTCCATTAATAATGCACAAAACTCCTCAAAAGTCAAAGCTTGAGGTCTCACCTGAGTATTAAGGGCAGTTACTAGTCCATCAAACTTTTGTGGACAAATCCGAAGACACCTCCGAGCTAGCTCTTCGCTAGTCTTTTGTATCCCAGCGCCAGCCATCTGGTCGCGCAGATTCTTAATCCGAGTGATGAATGCTTCAACCGTCTCTCCTTCAGCAAACTTCTCCGCTGCTAGTTGATTCTCCAAGTTTTGAATCCTTGTTTGGTTTCGTGTTTCATACTGACTCCTTAGTACATTCCAAGCCTCTGACGCTTTGGTTGTATGCTGAATCAGAGTCAAAACACTGTCAGAACAGCTTGTAACTAAGGCACACAATGCATCTGCATTCCTTCGTTTCCAAGCTCGTAGAAGATCTGCATTCGGAGGAATCATCACACTAGGATTTGATGGGTCGGGGGTAGGCTGTGGTTCTGCGTCAGTCCCCAGCACAGTCTCCAGAAGCTCATAAGAATCAAGGATAGTTGTAATTTTGAACTTCCACAAGGTGTAGTTTGTACCATCTAACTTGCCTTCGCTGAAGGTTGGTGGACGAATCCTCAGTGTTTGAATAGCCGGTACAGCAGCACCACCTCCTGCACCGCTTCCTGATGCGCCAGAACTGCTTCCCGGAGTCGACATCGTTTCTCTTTGCTGTTGAAGCCTTTGCCTCTTGCACGCTCTCCGATCTCTAGAGCCCCCTGGGCTCTGATACCATGTAAAATATTACACGGCGCAGCGAACAGAATCTGAGAAAGAGATAGAGAGTACACAACAGATAAGAGGAGAATCAGTAAAATTCTTTAACTCCAAACAACTGATACAAAGATGGCTCTGTCCACCCGTGCGCTTCCACTAAATGAAGCTTAGATGGCGATCTAGACAGAAGATAGGTGAAGAGCTTAAGGCTAGCTGGAACAACAACTCTGACTGGGTGAAAGATAAGTGTGAGATGGCTGCGAAGGGGTTTAGCTTTTATAGCCCGTGAAGGTCGTTAGGTCGGCCTGCTGACCGACCTACCATATGAGCCTCCACTAGTCGGCCAAGGAATATTCCAGGGAATATTCCCTTTACCATCGGGCCGGGGGCGCTGCCCCCGGACCCCCCGCCAGGGGGGCCGCTGGCCCCCCTGGGACCCCCCAGCCAGGGGCCGCTTCCGCGGCCCCCGGACCCCACAATAGGGGCCCCTTTTAACTCCCTTACCACGCAACTCAATGCAATGTGTCTCGAGTTGCTACCAACTTAACCACTCCGTCTAACCCAAAGATTAGACCCACAACAGTCACCTTTTTGCCATCCGGTCACATAGACCTCATCTGATATACAAGTCAGGACTCAACCAATGTCCGGGCTCACATTTGGCTTCTCCTCATAATGGGGGCCTTACAACTTTGAGCAGCATGGATCATTGGTAGCACCTAATGAGGGTGGGGCATTGATCATATCTAACAAATAGGACTACCCAACTTCTTGAGTCGGACCGTCCAACTCCGAAAATCGGACCACTTTTCCGATCCGATTCCTAGAATCCGACCAGTCCCAGAATCGGACCACCTTTGCCTGTGTGATCGGACACTCGACCTTAGATTTTGAAAATCGGACACTCGGTCCCTAGAAATCGGACACAAGAAATCGAATGGCTCAAAATCGAGACGCCGGTCAAAATTGGATGTTCGATTCCAAAAATCGGACATGATCAAAATCAAACCACTGCACCGATCGGACCAACCCAAAGTCGAACGTCCGATTCTGATAATCGGACTCCTGAAAATCGGACATCTGAGAATCAGACAGAAAACTATCAAAATCAGACAGGTATCTAGAACACAAATTTTGACATATCTAAACCCCGAAATTGACCCCAAAGGCTATGTAGAGCTAAAGGCACATCAAAGATCCATCACTGGGCTGAAACTTAGAGCAAGTAGTTCAAAATTTGGCTACAAACGGTCCTCCAAATTGTGCATGGCATTTACCGTAACGGCCTTGCAGGCCAGGGGCAGTCCCCGCACCTCCTCCAAGTAGGTTGGAGAGAAAATACGCATCGTGATAGGTCCTCCAAATTGGACCCTAGTGTAGTAATGGCTCTACACGAGCATGGATTCTCACTTGCAAAAGAGCAACTAAAATCCCGTACCCAAACAGAGACAAACAAAGACCCTAGAACCTCAATGGGCCAATCTAGCCAACAAGGGCAAAAAGGCTACCCTGCAAAAGCACATACGTGTTGCATTCAGACTGCATCTAGTCAAAGTGAAAAGCAACAATATCAAGCTACAACAGCGAGAATGACTAGATATGACAGTCCTGAGGATAGATGCATCTTGAATAGCACTGCACTAACAATCGAAGACACCAGTGGAGAATCCACATCTGGTCGTGCAGTTGGAGACTCAAGGGCATTTGTCAAAAGGCTTAAATTTACAAGCCAAGACCCAGAATACGAAGACATAGTACCACCTGCTTATCTTAGGGTCAAACTCACCTCGAAAAGAGAGCACACCATCAATGCTCTGATTGATGAAGGAGCAGATTTCAATATCTTGACCTATGAAGCATGGACCCTACTAGACAAACCAGAGCTCACACCGACTAATGCAACTCTTAGCCCTTACGGGGGACACCCACAAGTATGCATAGGAAAATGCAAAATCCTTGCGACAATTGAAACTGAAAGCTTGCCTATCCTATTTCATGTTCCTCCAAATAGTGCTAATTACGATAAGGAAACCCTCCTACGAAGACCCTTCAAAAAGGGCGACCAAGTGTGAGACGGACTACGTAGCACGGAGGGTACACCTGACACTACCGAGAGTGAGGATAGTCACAACCTTTAGAAAGGGTGACCTCATTGAACCTCAAGGGAAAGGCAAGAAAGGTGCTAACATAACAGTCAAGCCTACTAACAGCAAGGACTTGTTGGAAGAGTTGATACAAGCACAGGTCGAACAACGAGAACCAGTGAGTGAGGCCATGCCTGAAACAAGAAGGTCAAGAGACAATGCCAAGGACAGGCTTGGGACTTACAAATATCGTAGAAGACCCCAAAAGAATCCCAAGCCTTATAAACGAAGGCATCGATAGAGGGCCAATACAACACTGAGATGGATATCCAAAGCGTTGCTACGTGCTCAAGGGTATTATGCAGGTAACCGATGGATTTGGGTACCAAAATCCCATGTTAAACCACCTCTATCAAGCTGAAGGCCAGATTGCATCAAAAGCAACAAAGCACAGGAGGAAATCTAAGAGAAACTCTAGGTCTCGAGGCAAGAAACCAAACATGAGTGTTTGAAAGAAAGAGCCTCATCCTAGCATGCTTAATAAGCAGATGTCATATGTAACCATTGAGCGTGCACAAAGACCACTAGTGCTCAAGGAGCTTTTGACTTCCCAAGAGGATAATGAGGACTAGAGGCATAATGCTGCTCGTGAGAAGGCTGATTGCTCAACAAATAAAATGGCACAATTGTCTAATAGCCTCGAGAAAATCATTCAGCGAGTACCATGTCCACCTAAGAATCCTAGATCTCCTACACCCTCTTTCCCCAAACAGACACAGGAAGCAAACAACAGTCATCAAGGGCAGTTGCTCAATCCCAATCTCCATCTCCATCTAAGCTTCCAAATGTCCAAGAGGTGGGACATGACACCATTCGTAGCTCTCCGCCCAAGGATATGCTTGTGCAACCTAATGTGACTAGATCAACACAAGTGAGTGCTCAAAGGGCAACAAAAGACATGACCACTTCCGATCACCTTAGGTACTTGACACTGCAATCTACTCGCAATAGCCAGTCCACTGAAATAGCCACTACTACTTCCAATCAGTGATCACAACAGTCACAGCCCTTGGCCGTGACAATGCCCCTTGCGGAACGTGTCCTTAGTAGTTCACTTGTGGAGGAGGTGCCGCAACCAACTTCCTTGACAACTCTAGCACTTCCAAAGTGCCTAAAGCATAGGATGGAGGAGTTAAACAGAAGGGAATTGGCTAAAGAGCTAGACTCTCCAAAAAGAGAGGCAGTTGTACCCTCACAACCTAGCAAGGCTATTCAGCAAGCCACGGCTATGTCCCATGAGGACACACTAGAGAAACAGAATGCTGAGGCTCAACTAAGCACATCAACGCGGCTAACCTAGTTCAGAGTCCTGAGTCGTTGAGAGATACACCTTCACTGACCAAGAAAAAGAGGAGAAAACAGCAAAAACAACAGCAGTTACATGTGGTTGTGGACCCCAAGAACACTGACACCAAGAGCATTGGAGAGCTGAGGAATAAAGCATCGAGTCCATCCACCAATGACCCCATTGATGCCTCTCCTAATGGTAGTGAAACCTCAGACACATCCGTGTGCTCTGAAAAATCAAAGCAGTCGTTACCGTTCTCACCTGGAAGATGGCATTCTCACCTGTCTGATTCTTGGAATCGGACAAGACAGGGTGGTCCGAGTGATGATCTGGCAAGGTCTGATTTGGATATGCCCAATTTTTAAAATCGAATGGGATATTTAGTCGGAGTGTCCAATTTGGTCTGCCATTTTGGTCCGCCGAAAGAATTAGTGTTATTGGCAAATTTACTAATAAAGCACGGGTTTGCCATCAATCATTCTTTGAGTGATGAAGACGCACTTTTTGAGTGCTTGACGACACTGGCACATTTAGATGAGCTTAAGCTACAGAGCTTATTGCACCAAGAAGTGGCGAAGTGCCGAATGAAGCAGTTACATGACCTCAAAGCCAAGTAATACACCTTCAAGAAAGGACAACTTATTCTGTATTATGACGCACGACGTGAATTATTTCGAGGCAAGCTAGAGCCCAAATGGGATGGGCCCTATAGAATCGTTAGAATAGGAAAGAATAAATCCACAGTCTTGTTAGCTGACCTTGAGGGGATAGAATTTAAAAGTAAGGTTAATCTTAATAAGATTAAACCTTATTATTTCTGATTGCACTAATACTATGACTGCCTTGTAGGTCTAGGCGAGATCGATCAAATATTTGCAAGGAAATCGTGATAGAGGTTGATGGGTCGTCTGATCCCTTATTTAGAACACCTGTATTTAGAACAGTGATATCATCAGGGAAAGCTCATTTGGTGGAACAAAGGATATAAGGTGACTGAGCAAGAAGACAGGACATTTATTTGGGGGATCAAGGTCTTCTACCATCACTACCTACAAATTTTGACGAGCATCCCTGTTGAATTCAATAATGATGGAGGGATGGAGCCTACAGTCCACCCTTTGAATATGCTGAATTTCGATTACCTTACTTATGAGTAGAGTTAAGGATGGTAGGATATGTAAACCCTTTATGGACGTACACCTTGTACTTTGATGGGGCGTCCAGGGGTGCATGCAAAAAAGGAAGTGTAGGAGTTGTCATCCGAGACCCCCGACGATGCATTGTCATGAAGTTAGTTGCTTATCTCGGGGTGAATTTTACCAATAATATGGCAGAATATAAAGCCCTGATTATGGGTTTGAACATTGCAAAGAAGGGTGGTATCCGCCAGTTATTGGTGAAAGGGGTCTCTCAGTTGGTTTTAAATCAACTCAATGGGACGTACATGGTACGAAACCCCATCCTTTGCATGTACTATCATACTGCCATAGCCCTGCTAGACGAATTTGATAGAGTGTCTTTTCAGCTGATTCCACGAAATTGGAATCGGTTTGCCGATTCATTGGCTAATTTTGTGTATGAAGAAGACCTCTTCTTTAATTGTGGCCCTTGTCCCGATATATCTATTGATGGTGAGACAGGACCTGGTCGGTTGTGGGGTATGCTTTCTGAACATGCCCTCTTTGGCAGACGATGGTTGATCTGGGTGATGCAGAGGGTAGGCGAGACTCATCTTCCTTTATTATCTTGGACCCACAGACTGATTAGACGACATGTGGTGTGAACACCTCTTGCGATATACGCAGGAGGGATGGGTCATAATTTAATGCACCTAGTTTAGGGCTACGAGCCTTTGTTCCCCTGGGAATGGTATGCTTTGATGTCTATCATAGTTGTTTCCAGGAGGATGTTATGAGTAGTATTGTTTGATTTCATTAGGCCAAGAGGGTCGATTCAGTTTTGTAGTGAAGTGTTTCATTTCATTAGGCCAAGAGGGCCATTTCCTTGTCTAGTGCGGGTGCGTTTAGTCGGGTTTTTGTTTTAACTGTTGTGCTGGACAGGTTTCGTGTTCTGAATGTTGGTGGAGCCTGGAGGAGCCTTTGCTGCGATGGAAGCTTCTTGTGGCCAGTCCAGTTGATACCTCTCCTTTACTCTCCTTTACGAGTACCTTTCTTTCCTGTTATATGTGTATTTGTATTTGTCGAGGGGATATATTTTTGTTGGGGACCGGCAACCAAGGCATGAAGTCCCAGGTTTAGGCTAAGTATGTTTGAGGGAGGTCGGAGTAGTCACTGCCTCCTGTAAAGACATTATCAGGCATCAAAAGACCTGTTTTAGAAGGAAGTCCTAGTGGCCCTGTTCTGCTAGCCTGCTAGGCAGCCGTTCTAGGAGTTCTTGTTAGTAGTGAGGCAGTTAGAGAAGCTTGCCAGAAGATAATAATGATCATGCCAAGAAACCCTGAACATCCTACAAGATGAATATAAATACGAAGGTGTGTAAAAAGAGGTTCTAACCCCTATCAAAGAAAAGAAAAGAAATGAAACTGTATAAGCATTTGATCATTGCCTTGCGAAGGCGTGGTAGGTTCCTGGGGACGAGTCAGACCCGCGGCTGATACCTGGTCTTCCGAGGGGTGGCTTCTTGCTAGAAAAATAATACCAAAACAAGGAAGGTTGGAGCGAAAATAAAAGTGAGCGTTAGAAAAAGATTAAGTGTCGCCTTGCGAGGGCTTGGTAGGTTTTTGGGTGCCGAGACAGGTCTTGAGGCCGATGCCCTGTTTTCCTTGGGTCACTACGCTCAGCTCCCTCCTTTTTACATGCCCAAGTATGTTGATAAAATAAAAACCCTAAAAGAAGAAATGTACTGAAAGAAAATACTCCTTGATCAGGCTATAGGAGTCCTCGCCTTGTAGGAGCTCCTAGTTGTGTGGTCTTTAGTTGGTAAGTAGTTCAGACTACCACTAGGGCAACCTCTTTGATAGGTTTTTTAGTTTGGCTGTGTTGGAGCAGTTGGTTAGTGACTCGCTTCGGACCTTCTGTGAGATGATGCTCAGCCTACTCCTTGTGGATGTCATGCATTGGTTCTGTCCAGGGGTAGGGGGAGCATTGTGCTGAGTTTTATCGCATATTTGTTTTGTATTAGCTTGATGCTTCTTTGGTTGTTTATGTGCAGATATGTTCGTGGATTCGACGGGCTGAGTCACCCTATCCTGTGGTCGCCAATGAGAGCGGAATTTAGGTGCCGGGAAGTGCTTAAAAATAGCTAAAAATTATGAATATCAAGGGAAAAATATTCAGTGTCAAAGGCGGCGGCTCGATCTAGGACGATTTTAAGCATCGAAGTGCTCTAAGGACACTCGGGCAACACTTGCGGACTTTTAGTAAATTTTCCATGCGCTTGTGCCGGTCAGTGGAGCTATCAGTCAGTGCGGGATGCCGAGACAAGCTCACATAAATTTTCAGACTGCGATTTGGACACCGTATGCGTGAGAGGCAGGGAAAAGGCCAAAAGGCACACCCCTCCTTTGAAAAATCGTGATGGAGGGGGGGGCGGTGGCTGTTGCAGGCCGCTGAAAAAAACGGCGCCGCCCCCCACAAATCCATGTGAAAGCTTACAAGCAAGCCATGAAGCCAAGCACTCCAAGCCACTACATTTGATCTCCGCTCCGCATCGCTCCGGTTTATGCCGTCAATGGCAGCCTGTAAAGGGAGAGAGAAAATCAGTCTTTCTCTCTCCTCCCTCTCTCTCTTCTAAGAGGGAGTTCATGTGGGAAGAGAAAGGAAGAAGAAAGAATGATGGAGGCTTGTCCGACATCGATCAGATTGCTCCACGGGCTGGAAATGGTGATTTGTGATCGTCATGAGCATGAAGTGCTACTGATTTTCAGATTTGTAGCCATGGACATGAAACCCGAAACACGCAAATAAGCAGTAATTCAATTTTTTCAAAGGAAATTTGAGATTTTATGGCTTTTGATTGATAAAGTGTTTTTCATGTGGGCTAAAAATTGTTTATGTTATTGTTTTCCATGAGTACTTGTTGATCATAATCAGAAAATCAGAAAATAATGCATCTTGTGACTCAAAATAATACACTAAAACACGTAAAATATGGAAAATCAAGGGAAAATGATGTTTTTGGGCATAAAAATGGGAAAATGAATAGGAACACCAACTAAATTTTCATTTTTGCTGCAAGAAGGAACTAAGGGCCACAGCCCATAACCTATTTTGAATTTTCAATAATTAAATAATACAAAAAAAGGGAAAATACAAGGAAAATAGAGAAAATTCACTAAAAATAGGGAAAAAATGCATTTTGGGTGCGAAAAATTAATGAAAATTAAGAACAATGTTTGTGAATGTTTGTGGGGACTGAAGCATGAGGATTTTCCTCAGTTCAACCCCACCTTCTTGTTCTAGTGTGTATTTTTTCGTTTTTTTTCACATAAAATGATGGCAAAATGCCCTATAAATCTATACCACAATGTAACATTTGATCGATGGGAGGGTAGAGTGGTTAAAATGTGTCTAAACGCAGAGTAAAATGATGAAAAGACTGTTGTTTTGTTTGCATGCCATATAGGTCGGTGAATAATTATAAAATAAGAGCCTAGTAGCACGAGGGTTTCCTCGGTGTTAGGTTCATGCAATGCCGCATAAGAACGGCAGTTGAAAATCATTGAAAGGATGTTTTTCACATGTGCACAATATTGATTTCATAAATTTTTGAGCACTTGGCATCCACAATATGCATAAATTATGGAAATATTTAAAGGTATCAGAAATCCTGGATGCACAGCAATTGTTTTCATTAGGACCTTGACCCACGTTGAGTGAGAGACAGAACACCCTAAGCCATAGGCTAGTCGTGGGGTCTAAGGGAAAAAGAAGTAAGGACAATGGTACATTCCTGTATACGATTAAATGGTACCTTGAGTGGATTTTGTACAAAATGTCTATATGTCGAGTGACGCATCGAGGGGCCAATCCCCAAGGTGTAGGAGAGTCGTAGAGGGGTGGCAGCATTCAGCCGTTGGAGGACCCCCTATGTCTATGCTTCGTGCCATTAGGCAATGTGTGAGGGACTCCCTCTAAGGAGTAGTGGGTGAGAGAAGAATGGACTACAAATGACGTAATACAAAGCAAGATGTCTAGGAAGGCAATGTATGTGTCATCAACGCTCCTAGCCGCGAGGCTATGGGGTTGTTGAGCGCGTGAGATAGAGGTCCGGCTAGTGCATGAGCCAGTGCCGGCCCATTCTAGGTTCCATCATTAGTACATTCCAAGACTCTAACGCTTTGGTTGTATGTTGAATCAAAGTCAAAACACTCTCAGAACAACTTGTAACTAAGGCACACAATGCATCTGCATTCCTTCATTTCCAAGCTCATAGAAGATCTGCATTCAGAGGAATCATCACACTAGGATTTGATGGGTCAGGGATAGGCTGTGGTTCTGCATCAGCCCCTAGCATAGTCTCCAGAAGCTCATAAGAATCAAGGATAGTTGTAATTTTGAACTTCCACAAGGTGTAGTTTGTACCATCTAACTTGCCTTCGCTGAAGGTTGGTGGACGAATCCTTAGTGTTTGAATAGCCAGTACAGCAGCACCACCTCCTGCACCGCTTCCTGATGCGCCAGAATCACTTCCGAAAATTAACATAGTTTCTCTTTGCTGTTGAAGCCTTTGCCTCTTGCACAGTCTCCGATCTCCAGAGTCCCCTGGCTCTGATACCATGTAGAATAATACACGGCGCAACGAACAGAATCTGAGAAAGAGATAGAGAGTACACAACAGATAAGAGGAGAATCAGTAAATTCTTTAACTCTGAACAACTGATACAAAGATGGCTCTGTCCACCCGTGCACTTCCACTGTGTGAAGTTTAGATGGCAATCTAGACAGAAGATAGGTGAAGAGCTTAAGGCTAGCTGGAACAACAACTCTGACTGGGTGAAAGATGAGTGTACGATGGCTGTGAAGGGGTTTAGCTTTTATAGCCTGCAAAGGCCGTGAGGTTGGCCTGACCCCGACCTACCATATAAGCCTCCACTAGTCAGCCAGGGAATATTCCAGGGAATATTCCCTTTACCATCGGGCCAGGGGCGCTGCCCCCGAACCCCCGCTAGGAGGGCCGCTAGTCCCCCTTGGGACCCCCTAGCCACGGGCCGCTTCCACGGTCCCCACACCCCAAAATAGGGCCCCCTTTTAACTCCCTTACCCCGCAACTCGATGCAATGCGCCTCGAGTTGCGACCAGCTTAACCACTCCGTCTAACCCAAAGATTAGACCCACAACAGTCACCTTTTTGCCATCCGATCACATAGACCTCATCTGATATACAAGTCAGGACTCAACCAATGTCCGGGCTCACATTTGGCTTCTCCTCATAGTGGGGGCCTTACAACTTTGAGCACCATGGATCATTGGTGGCACCTAATGAGGGTGGGGCATTGATCATATCTAACCTCGCTCAAAACTTGTTGAGTTTTGGCCTACAAAGTAACCTCGCTCGTCCAAAAGTTTTCCTCCTTGTGATTATTGTGCACATACAGATCATCCATCTCATCATTGTTATAAATGCATATATGATGAAGAACGTTCTCGAGCTTATATTGTTCAACAAACTACAATTGATGATGATCATACTCATCAGGAGCTCAATTTCGTCCATCATGATATCTCTTCAGAAAAGGTACTTCATGTTCATGATGGTTCTCTATTCATCGTTGATTCAAGTGCCATTGGAAACATGACATACCAATCGCAGTGGCTTCACAATTATCATTCTCTTCCTGTCAAGAAGTTTGTTTACCTTGCAGATGATATGACTTGTCAAGTCAAAGGAGTGGGTGATTTATATCTGGGGACTATTTCATCCACTAGAATATTAAGAGGAGTTCTTCATGTTCCAAATTTGCAAAGAAATCTTCTTTTTGTTGCTCATCTAGTTGATCTTGGTTTGTTTGTTGGCTTTGATCATAATCAATGTCGTATAGAGAAAGACGAACATACTATAGCAATGGATCCTCGACATGGTAATCTATTTGAGCTATCATTGAACGATACAGTTGCAAATGTTGTTGCTGCCCCTGGAGATGCAGATTGCAAATTATGGCATCAACAATTTGCACACTCCGATTTTGCCAAAATTATGATCTTCATCGTCATGGTCTTGTGCAAGGTATGGATCTGGATCTTAAATCTCATCCACGTATGGGAATATATGAGT